>NC_089810.1:28130200-29387700 GCF_029633855.1 Hoplias malabaricus
TGGGAAATCCAATTTGAGAAGCATATACTGATATATTCAGGGACTATAAAGTAGATTCATTCTTTTTTCTCAAGCGAGTTGTATTTTATATAAAATTAACAATTATATCTATACGTTTTTTTTTCCATTGTTTTTAGTGGTAAATGACTTCTTGTTCCTTTAAAAAGGTAAAACTTGGCATTTTTCTCCTGGTCGGCTGAAACATCACAATTTGCAGATAATCCTATGGAAATATATATAGATTACCTTTATATGGCACAAAAATGGTTGAATTATCCACCATGAAGGAAGCCTATAGGACATATAATGTTAGTTTTTAGCAGTTGTGTTGTATTAAATTATACCACTAGATGTCACTACAACATTATATAATTTGCAGCATAGACATTTAGGGTGTGTTTATCCTTTTCCGTTGTGTATTTAACAACTGCACGAGTCTAATCTCAGCATGCACTGTGCCAAGCATGGGATATAGGGGTATAAAGCTGTGAAACTGAGATTTCTTTAGCAACTGACTAGTATCCACTGACTTTGGGACGAGTTGGGCTGTGTTTTTGATCCAGAACTAATTAACCAACATTCAGCCAAACCACACTGAAGTTTATGCTTATAACTTCAAAACATCTAACTGCTAGTGTAAAGTTTTCCCAGGAGAGTAGAATCTGTTATAGCAGTGAAGAGGGACAAGCTGTCTGTGATTACCATTGATTTCAGAATAAATATTAGCTGAAGAGGTGTCTAAAAGCAATGAACTTAAATACAACATAAATGCAGCATTCAACATTAATGGATTTATGCAGAAGTAGATCACACTGCCCCTTTATCAGCTCTAAGCACATAAACTTGCACAGCACTGAGACATTCACCAGCAAACCATAATAACATTAACAAAGTGGACATATCTTACCATTCACAGCCCAAGGACACAGGTATAGATGTAGTATTACTCTCAGAGGAAGCTAGTCGATTGTGAACTGAAAACATCCCCCCGATAACCACTTTCTTCTTCTCCACGTTCTTGTAGCCGCTCAGGTTGAACTTGGCCTTTAGTTTGCAGCTGGCCTCTCCTGCAGTAAATGCATAACACAGCCACAACATATACATTCCCAAAATCAGCGCCAATTTGTCCGGAATTCCAGCTAAAGCCATTTTACTGCAAGATGATACAGTAAAAGATGGATGTGTTTCTCTGCAGGTGCAAATGTACCAGCACTGGAGTTACTAACGCTTCACTCCCCATCACATCTCAGAGGATTTCAGGAGGTTACATGAGACAATAGACACATCTGTCCTCTCATGTTAGGGCTAGTGCAAAACAGGTCACATTCTATGTAGCAATTACAAAAGCCCTTCTGCTTATTCCAGTACCCTTTATTTGTCCTAAATGTGGCATTTTTTCAGTTCTGATGTCAAGCTTACAGATCATAACATTCCAGGTGGTAGCGACCATTTTTGTGATACATCATCATGGCAGTGAAATGAACACTGTAGAAAGAGAACCTCATAGTGTAACTCAGTGACATAACAGTGAGGTGTTTTTCATTCATTCATTCTCTTTAAACCCTTCATCCTAAGCGACCTTTAATCATTGGGCACAGACAGCAACTCTCTCTGGACAAGACACCACTCAATCGGAGAGCAACACACAAAGATATACAATACAGTGCAAAAGTTTCAGCCCCTTGAGGAAAGGACACTTAAAAACCTATTGATCTGAGCAGTGAGTTTATTTGCCAAAAATACCTAATTTAATAACATAAAAGTATTAGAGTTAGCAGTGATATTCTGTATGTGAATGTGTTGGTTTAATCCCTTTGAAATCTCTCCTCGTGGCATTCCACTATTATTATCATCCAAAACCTAGTTTTACTGGCATTATGTTAAATCAAGTGTGATTTAACAAATCCATACAATAAAGAACAATATATGGAAACAAACATTGTTCTTAACATTAATTCACAACACACAAACTACTTTTTATATATTGTTGTATTTATTGCCTCTCCCATGGGCCCACCACCTGTGGGAGAGGTAGTAATCCGGGTCTGGTGCATTGTGGATCGGGTGGCGGTCGGGGTCGGGGGCCCTGGCGTTCTGATCCTTGTTTACTGAAACTGGCTTTTGGAACATGGAACGTAACCTCTCTGGTGGGAAAAGAGCCTGAGCTGGTGCGCGAGGTTGAGAGGTACCTGCTAGATATATAGTTGGGCTCACTTCGACACACAGTATGGGCTCTGGAACCAATCTCCTTGAGAGGGGCTGGATGCTCTTTCACTCTGGAGTTGCCCAGGGTGAGAGGCGTAAGGCAGGTGTGGGCTTACTCATAGCCCCCCGGCTTAGCGCCTGTACGTTGGGGTTTACCCCAGTGGACGAGAGGGTAATTTCCCTGCGCCTTCGGGTTGGGGAAAGGGCTCTGACTGTTGTTTGTGCTTATGCACCGAACAGCAGTTCAGAGTACCATGCCTTCTTGGGGACCCTAGAGGGAGTGCTGGAGAACACTCATTCTGGGGACTCCATTGTTCTGCTGGGGGACTTCGACGCTCACGTGGGTAATGACAGTGAGAACTGGAGGGGCGTGATTGGGAGGAACGGCCCCGCTAATCTGAACCCGAGTGGTGTTCAGTTATTGGATTTCTGTGCTTGTCACAGTTTGTCCATTACGAACACCATGTTTGAACATAAGGGTGTCCACAAGTACACCTGGCATCAGGACACCCTAGGCTGCATTTTGATGATAGACTTTATAGTCGTATCATCTGACCTGCGGCCATATGTTCTGGACACTCGGGTGAAGAGAGGCGCTGAGCTGTCAACTGATCACCACCTTGTGGTGAGTTGGATCAGATGGCGGGGGAGGATGCCGGACAGACCTGGCAGGCAAAAACGTGTGCTGAGGGTTTGCTGGGAACGTTTGGCAGAGGAACCTGTCAGAAAGATCTTCAACTCCCACATCCGGCAGAGCTTCGACTGCATCCCGGGGGAGGCTGGTGACATTGAGTCCGAGTGGGCCATGTTCCGGACCTCCATTGTTGAGGCGGCTGAACGGAGCTGTGGCTGCAAGGTTGTCGGTGCCTGTCGGGGTGGCAATCCCCGCACTCGGTGGTGGACACCCCGGGTGAGGGGGGCTGTCAAGCTGAAGAAAGAGTCCTATCGAGCCTGGTTGGCTCAGGGGACACTCGTCTATCACTGGGGCTGAAGTGGCCAAGGTGGTAGGGAAACTCCTTGGCGGTAGGGCCCCGGGGGTGGATGAGGTTCACCCCGGGTTCCTCAAGGCTCTGGATGTTGTGGGGCTGTCCTGGTTGACATGTCTTTGCAACATCGCGTGGACATCGGGGGCAGTGCCTCTGGACTGGCAGACTGGAGTGGTGGTTACCCTTTTTAAAAAGGGGGATCGGAGGGTGTGTTCCAACTATAGGGGGATCACACTCCTCAGCCTCCCCGGTAAGGTCTATGCAGGGGTACTGGAGAAGAGAGTCCGACTGATAGTTGAACCTCGGATCCAGGAGGAACAATGTGGATTCCGCCCCGGTCGTGGAACACAGGACCAGCTCTTTACCCTCGCTAGGATCCTGGAGGGTGCATGGGAGTTTGCTCAACCAGTCTACATGTGTTTTGTGGATCTGGAGAAGGCATTCGACCGTGTCCCTCGGGGTATTCTGTGGGGGGTGCTCAGGGAGTATGGGGTACTGGGCTCTTTGTTACGAGCTATCCAGTCCCTGTACAAACAGAGCAGGAGTCTGGTTCGTATGGCTAGCAGTAAGTCCGACTGGTTTCCAGTCGGAGTTGAACTCCGTCAGGGCTGCCCGTTGTCACCGGTTCTGTTCACAGTTTTTATGGACAGAATTTCTTGGCGTAGCCAAGTGGCGGAGGGTGTCCGGTTTGGTGGTCTCAGAATTCCATGTCTGCTTTTTGCAGATGATGTGGTCTTGTTGGCTTCATTGAGCCGGGTGTTTGCAGCCGAGTGTGAAGCGGTAGGGATGAGGATCAGCACCTCCAAATCCGAGTCCATGGTACTCAGCCGGAAAAGGGTGGAGTGCTCTCTCCAGGTTGGAAGTGAGATCCTGTCTCAAGTGGAGGAGTTTAAATACCTCGGGGTCTTGTTCACGAGTGAGGGAAAGATGGAGCGTGAGATTGACAGGCGGATCGATGCAGCGTCAGCAGTAATGCGGGCTCTGTACCGGTCTGTTGTGGTGAAGAGAGAGCTGAGCAAAAAAGCAAAGCTCTCGATTTACCGTTCAATCTACGTCCCAACCCTCACCTATGGTCACGAGCTTTGGGTAGTGACCGAAAGAATGAGATCGCGGGTACAAGTGGCTGAAATGAGTTTTCGAAGCACATCTTTGGCACTTAGACGTAGGGAGTTTTTTTGTTTTTTAATAAATTATAAGACTCTGTCAAGTCATCGTTGTGTCTCTATGAAAAAAGGGACACTGCAAAGAATTAAAATAACACACAAACATTAAAACCAAAAAAATTAAACTCAAATAAATGTCAAAATATATTAATTTAACCTGCCATTATCTTTGAAACTGTTTTAAAAGGTTCCAACATGATCACTGACAATTCTGCAATGTATGTGCGAAAGTACAAACACAAAGTGAAATGGGAAACTTTGGAACTGATGCACATGAGCCAAAGATTACAATACCCAATACCAACTGGTTGCTGGAGAGGTGTAACTCTCTTTAGCATCAGGCTGTGGAACAGCTGAACTGCATTCTCTGGTGTAATGCTCCAAAGCTGTAATACCAATTCTTTCTGAATGAATGGGAGAGATGTTTTTGACCCTGTACTTATCATCGTACCTCACTAATGCTCTTAAATGGCCATCAGATCTGCACAGAAACGTTTCCTCATAAAAGTGTAAATCTTCTGAAGAGCTTTTACTGTAGCAAAAGTCAACAAACTCAAAATTAGAACACTAATAATGTTTGATGAGCAGGTTTCTACAAACTTAAACACAATAAAAACATGTGGCATGAGGAGCTGTCTCATGCAAATACTATGTAAATGTAATAAACCAACCAATACCATCAAAATTAGCTTGATATAATGACAATCTTTAATGGGAAAAACACATCATATAATAGAAAGCTGAAATATGGGATGGAGCTGTGCATTGACAGTCAGAACGTTAGAGGAATATGGTTTATTTTAACAGAGAACAACATTCTCTGGTGTTGTCTGTTGGTGCTCGCTTCAGGGCTTTTCAGCACTGTGCATATTATCATTATAGACCATGCTACTGTATCCCAGAATCCTGTGGGATAGCTTTATTTTCGAATGGGGACATGTCACTACATGTCTTTCAGTCAGCAGAGAATAGTGCACTTGAATCCTGACAACACGCACTAAAACACACCCACTATGTTTTAGGGTTTGATATGGCATGGAACTGAAATCTTTTGCAGCTGCACTATGTACATCTGTGTCTTGGGTGTGTGTTTGAAGACTACATTAAAAACCTGTGTAACTGCAATCATATAGTGTGTATATAATTATAAATTATTTGTTTACTTTGTAAGACTGAATGTATTTAAGTTATTATAATTTAATATTAAGCATGTAATCTCTATTATTCTGAAGTTGTGTGTAAGCTCAGTTCTCACAACAGCTTGTATCGCCCACCAGCAAGGTAACAGTGAGCATGGTTTTAAAATGTGCGCCAATTAGAATATTAAGAAAGACTCTCATTTAATTTTGTTTCATATGGAAGGAACGTATTGGAAAGGGGACGTATTATTTCACCTTCTGTGCTGACACTGTATTTGTTGTCAATACAGTTTTAAATTTTCACTGTGGATTTGGAGAAGGAAAGTTTCAAATAAGCCTGTTGCAAGAAAACCACTAGCGCATTTGGAAATATGTATTATTAATATTTTAATATTTTAGCATGATCAGAATGACCAGCCCTCCAGTAATTTGTAATGGTGGGATATGGTCCATGTTAAAAAAAGGCATGGACACAACTGCCCTACTTTTACTTTCAGAAGAAATAGAAGTTTATGAACACGTTTGTCTATACAGTGTAGCAAAGGATTTATATGTAATTTATGGACAGTAATAGTGACAAATGTGGTTTTTGGTGGTGGTGGCTCACTATATATTTAAAAAAAAACAAAAAACAAAACAAAAAAAAAAAAAAAAAACCTTGATTCAGAGTAGAGTCCCTTATTTCCATCAGAAAATGGCAAGACGTCCTTATGTGTTACTGATTTGAATCTGTTAATATGACAAGCATTATGTCAAATTCTGATCAAGGACTTAAAACCTCATGCATTACATTTACATTAGGATTGACAGGTGGTGTTTTTCCATTAAGGATTCTTTCACAGTGAGCTAACATGAACATCTCAGTCTTGTGTCCATCAGACACAGAGAGGAGTGAAACTTTAACCCTTTAACTTGGTAAAACAAATTACAATTACAACTGAATAAAACTGTTAGCTGAAATTCTCAGAATTCAGAATTTTATTAAAGGGCACTTAAAAATTTACAAAACATTAAAATTACGTTACAATATCCAATACAGCTTCCTAGTTGGGGCAAAAGACCCCACTGTCTCTCTGTTATGAGAGATTAAATGAAGTATGTATATTAACACTTTGGCCAATTAGTAAATAAATCTTATTTTAATTATACAAACCCTATTTCCAAAAAAGGTGGGACATTTGGTAAACTGCAATAAAACCATTAATTAATCTGCGATCTCCAAAGTTTCTTCTGACCAACTTTTGAAGATACAAATTTTGAATTCGATGCCCTCTCCCAGCTAAAATTACATTCTTAGAAAGTACCCCTAACATTCCATTTTGGTTGAGAGAACGCTGCACTGGAGTGTTCCTTCAACATGAATTTTTCCATTTTTTTTAAATTATCAGATTATGTTTCTTAAGTTTAACTTATTTACACCAATAATTTAATATTCTAGGAAAGTTGTCTTGGAATGTTCTTAGAATGCTGCTATGTCCTATTTTGGTTTTTGGGAACATTGTTTTGGAATGTTCCCTCAATTATGTTTTCTCCCCAGAGCTGGTAGGTCATGACTGAAGTGCCCTTGAACATAACATGTAAAACCCCCAACTGCTACCTGGGTGCCGTGGCTAGTGCTGTCCACCACTCTGGGCATGTGTGCGCACAGATCCGGAGCCCACCCGGAATCGCTGGGCGCAAGCCATGTCACACCCTGGAGGGGGCACCAATCTTTTACAGGGCAACACATACTCACACCTAAGGACACTTAAAAGTAGCCAATCCACCTGCCAGCGTGTTGTTTGGACCGTGGGAGGTATCCGGATCACCCAGAGGAAACCCACACAGACACAGAGAGAAAAGGAAAGGTGATGTTACACAATTTAAAACATGGGACACATCCCAACTTATTTGCAGTGTGTTGCAGACATCAAATTCTAAATGTGGCTATATTTAAATACTTGGAAGCTGCTCAGTGAAAAAATATTCAGTTAACTAAATCTTCAAGAGGATTAACAAATCAGCCACCTGAACAAAATTTAAACATGGACTTATTTATTAAAGCTCAGATCTCATACAAATTTAAGTTCTTCAGGAGACTGCATGCAGTGGCTTGGTTTTGAGGCACAATACTTAGGGGAAAAGAACATTTGTTCATTTTTATACAAAAAAAAAAAATTGCATAAATCAAACTGAATACCACATCATACTGCAGTTCAACCCACCACAAATTTTAAAGTTAATTTGTAATTGATTTTTCTTTGAGCAGACACAAGTAAAACACATAAAAGGCGACAGAGGGAGAGTTGTTAAGAATGAGTTTGCAGTTAAGACAAGGAATGAGTCCATCTTGCATTTACTTTTTCCTCGTTTTTCTCTATTCAAAACAGAGGATTGTGATATAAAACATATGAAGACAATAAATAGCTAGGCATGTTATTCATTGTTATGACACTTCAAATCTTATCTACATACGAGGTTTGAGTGCTGGCCTTAATATTTTTTTTAACCCAAACAAACCTCTATATAGTAGAGGGCCAGAACCAAGACCCTTCTGACCCTTATTTAGACCAAAAAGCCACTTAAAGTTTACAAAGGCAATCTGCCTTGATGTGCAGCTTATGAACAAAGGAATGACCGGAGGAAGGCCTATTCTCTGTCACCTGCTCAAAACATCCTCGGTCCAACCACAAAACAACTACGCCGCTACACAGAGGAAAAGCACCAAGGCCTTAAGTGTTAAAAACAAGATGCATTTCATGTGCAAAAACATGTTCCTGTACACAAAACCTATGTGCAGGAGCAGACATGATGACCCCATGGCCAAAGTGGCCAGGATGAACAACAGGCAACAATCTGACTCAATGTCAAATGGCTCCCTACCTAGTGAACTTGTTAAGTCTTATAAAAATGGCTACTGTATCCGAACAGAGTATAATATATAGATAAGCCATGAGTACACTGATCTCTACTGGATATTCAGTGGAGAAGGGGTGGGTGTGTGTGTGTGTGTGTGTGTGTGTTGTTCATGCACTCTGTAGGGAATATGGAGCCATATGAGATACAGTCTGTTTTAAGGAATACACATAAAGAGGGAATTAGGGTCTTAATATTTTTGCTCAGTAAAAGCTATTTCTTACCTGCTTTTTTCATTCATAGGGCTAGATTGTTATTTGTGATTCATGATTCAAAATATTTAGCGCAATTTACACCACTGCCTTCATGGCTGAATGAAATCAAATCATAGAAATAATTCAAAAGCTATTGTAAAGCCTCCACAGAAATTTTCGGAATTAAGGAGAGCATATAGTATATTACTGTTATGAGCTGAATGCTTAAATAATAAACCATTTTAGGGTCTAAACTTTACTTTACTGGACAAATACATGGACCTTAATATACCCTCCATGTTTTCCATCAAATAATATTGCCTGAAAAAAAAAAAAAAAAAAAAAAAAAAAAAGCAGACAATGACATATAACATTACTCTCTCTCTCATATTCCACGTCTTATGACCATCATCAACATTTTCATTAAAAAGCAAGCAAAAAACCCAAAACAAAAAAAAGAAAACCTAAAATATATGCAGCATGTGTTAGCTTGCTCCTCGCTGTAGGAGTGTCAGTAAGTCTGGATCAGTCCCTGAAAAGAAAAGAAAGAAAAATCCAACAAAATGAGAAAAAGACAAAGAACCAGGCACCAAAGTCCAGGAAGCTTCCACCACTTCTGGAAGCTCCTTCACAGCAGAATGTTTCTGTTCCATTGGTCATATTTCTCCACAGCGAGAGAACGACATGACCTCAAATCGTCAACTATATTTGGCAAATAAACATAAACATTAAAAAAAAATAAAAAAAAAACCCACACACACACAACATACTGATTGGTCACATCAATGAGTGAATGAACATGAGCTACTACTGCCTGCAGCTAACTTCATAATAAATACCACCCGAGACTAAAATATATTCAAAAAGACAGCAGTGCACCAGCAGTGGTTTATGAAGAAAATAAAACCTTGATGCTGGAAAACTCAAATTTTAAATACACTGCCTGTCAACAAGCTGTTTCGAAATCAGACCTTCCACATTTTAGCACTCACAGCAGAGTATCATTAGTCGGTCACAACACAGAGGGCTGATACCTGAAATAAACTTAGAGAACTGTACCATCATTAGAAATCAATGATGAGCTGTTTATTCAATAATAACAATATTAAAAGCCCCAGAAATTGAGGCAGTGTTGAAATAGCGGCTTCAGGTGTGTGCTAATCACAGTACTGCCTGCCATTGTAGGGAATGTTGTATTCTTTGAAAGTTGGGGTGGGAGGTATTTTGGAGGGCTTGGGGATATGGCAACACCGTTTTTTTTAGGATGGGGAGGAGGAAAAGGAAGGGAAAGAGAGGTACAGAAAAATAAAGAGGGAGAGAAGCCGAAGAGACAGTCCGCTGCTCCACTCTACTCCCATTCTGTGGTTCCTGGAGGTTTGGATGTGAGGTCATACATCACCCTGGAGATTCCTGGGATCTTCTTTATCTCGCTGACCATCTTCAGCACCACCTACGGACAAACAAGGCCACTGGACATTAGTATTAGCAGGGACCATATAAATCTACACTCAAACTGACTTGGAAGCAAAGAGGTAAAAGAATGTATACCCAAATGTTTTTTTGTTTTTTTTTTAATCCCCTAAACAGTTTGATGATAATTTAAATTTAATTTTGTGTAATTTTACGAGATGTTCTGCCACAAAATAACTTCCAGGGAATAAAACTGGCCATAATTCCACTTATTTTTCTATGAAAAGCCAAAATAAATCTGCAGTTTCATTCCAAAAAGGTTTTTGACAGTTGTCCTTAGTCCTGGTAGGTCTCCATGAATATTAAAATCCGTGTTTGCCCAAGTCCCTAATATGAAATAACACAATGTCAGCCTACAACTTACACACATCCTCTGGTATAATTAATATCTATAGATTACGGGTGAATAATAGCTATTATCAATGCATTAGCACAATGCCCGGGGTGCAGAAATTTCAAAATTTACTTTGTAGAGCTTTTGGACTTAATTGTAATATTTTCGTATTTGGCCAAATTGGCAGATGTAGAACTGGCTTATATGAAGGGAAAACTGCACCACCTCAATATTCTCATTAAAATATTCCTGAAAGGCCAGCCCATGCTGCAACACTTGTTTAAATGTTTGTAATCTAGCTGAACTGACAAATCACTAAAAACTGTCTACGCTGAACCTGAATCAAAGACCAACAGAAAACCCAGTGCTTTGCACAGGCAAACTGAGCTGAGCAAGATGACTAGATGCCCACCTCCTCAGGGATGTGGTTGTCAGGTGCAGCAGGGATGCCAGTCATGAAATCACTGGTGATGAACGTTCTGATGACAACAGAGCGTCTGCAGGATGGCTGCTTCTGCAGTGGGTCACGGTCAAAATGCAGTGGCACAAGGATCACTGGCATTTGACTGACCTTACTCGAATACCCTGGAGAAACATGACATTGTTATTATTTAAATAATAAGGCTTTCAAAGATTCGTTTAGTACTGTTGCAGGTTTTATTCTGCTTTTTATGATGTTATTTGTGTTTGTAAGACTACCAAGTGTGTCTTTGTAAGGTCATTTTTCTAATGTTTGTTTAATGGCTTTGGCATTTTTGTTTCATGAAGTTCTATACTTTACAGAAGTCCACATATGTAACATTGATTATATCCTTAGTGTAATATTTAAAAAAAAAATGCAGTTACATTAGTATTACGAGTCTTGGTACAAAAATTAAAATAAGACATTTGAACCATAATAAATCATGGTACTTTTATATTTGATATTTAAATACATTTGAAGGTAAATAGTTTTGTAATTACTCAAGTGGAGAACTACAATGAGGACTTCTACTTTACTGGAGTAATATTTTACCTAGAGTACCTATATTTTTACTCATGTACATAGCTTGTGTACTTTGTCCACCACTGGAATTAGGTTTAACCTTCATGTAAAAGTCAAATACAGGGGGTCCTCGACTTATGACGCTGATCCGTTCCTACATCGCGTCGTAAACCAATTTTTGGTGTAAGTCGGAACATACGTACATACTGTACGTAAATAACATACTGTAAGCACTTAACCTAACACCTATCCTCCTCGGTCCCGAGCCGCGTAACCGTGTATTCTTCCACCGCGCACACCAAACACGAAGTTCGCGTTACGACGTTAAACCACTTAAGTCGAAACAAGGCTTTCTACAGTAAATGGGAGATGTGTCGTAACCATGAAACATTGTAACTCGGGACTGACGTAACCCGAGGACCTCCTGTAATTGTTAAAACCTCTACGCAAGCAAAGCAGCTCTTACCAGACTCTCTCAGAATGGAGTGGGCCACAAAATCCGCCTGTCTGAGTGTGCTCAGTACTCCTGTGGTCAGGAAGGTTGGCGTGATATCAGTGGGAGGTTCCTTTACATGTGACCCAAAGACATATACAACTCTAGTGTAGGGCAGGGAAAGAAAGCAGCAGCAAATAAGATCATTAAATCCAAACAATCTAAACACATTATAGTGTTTCAAAAAAGTCTGGAAAGAATTTGAGAGAAAGTAAAATACAAACTTATCCTGAATCATAACTCTGTACTCAGGCCCTTTTAGTATTTATTAAAAGCAGCGGTACAGGGATATAACAATTATTTTGTTAAAATGTCCTCAACTGAATTCATAAACTAATACAGCCTTAAAATATGGGGAATATAACGAAGACCTGTAATTGTACCTGTTGATGGAATGGCAAATGCGAGGGATGAGTCTGGAGAGGAACATAAGTGATTCCCAGTGAGGAGCTTCTTTACTGGTCACCCCACACACGTAGCTGTATGACCGGGAGTCACCCTGCACAACAGAACAACTTACATATGCCAGAGAAAAATATATTTTGATAAGAGAACTTAATGGAAATAACATGTACTAAATGAGATGTCTGCAAAATATAAATACACATAAAACTTCATGGATGACCTGTTTGCAACTTAGTATTCAGCTGTTCCGAAACTTCTCACTCCCAAAACCTAGACTGTAAGCAGCAGGATAATTTTAGCAGTGTGTGGTTCTGTGACAGGAAGTGTGTTGAAAGAACACCCAGTCCTGTCCCAGTGCACCATACTCAGAGGGAGACATGCACAGTATCCAAACAGAGAGGTTTAAGCTGAGTGAAAACCTATATCTGCCACAATATTTCAAAAGTCAAGCAAGAAGTGAACATTTAACCCAAACTGTAACTTGTTTGCTTGTCACAAATTTGGGCCTTAGAAAAATCTACATAATTAAATCATTTTACAAGGAACACTGCTATTTCAACTTTAAAAAAGGGGGCATATTATGAAAAACAAATAAATTAAAAATCATGTTATGTGCATTAGCACATACGTTTAAGGATCTGGAGATTACCCACCCACAAAATGTGAAATAAAACAATCCAGTAATTTTTGTAGGCTGCCCAAGTCAGGAAAAATAAGTCATTCTTGACTTTTAGCCTAATCTTACATAGAGTGCAGTTGTCTCGCCTCTTCCAAAAACAAAGGAAATAAATAAATAAATGTGTTTCTGCTCCTTGGTCCCTGTTCTGAACAGTGCTATTTAGACGAGAAGAATGCTGCTGTATTGTTTGACCCTTGTGGCATTTTGGTGGAATCATGTCACAGACATTTACTAAAGAACTTAAACAACATATATTGAATGTTAAAATGAAACAACCTTGTATAGAAGTGGATATGTCTACTATAGATTGTATTTACTGAATTTAATTCAGTTAAAATTTCAGGATCAAATCATTAATATTGTTTGATTGACAGATAAATAAAATAAATATGCTTAATATCTGCATGCTTTCTAGAAAAAGGGCTTCACATCATCAGACACTTTCATTATTCACACACTGGAGGTGAACATTTCTAAAAGCAGCATGTATGACCATACTTTTCTGAACCCAAGTAATGAAAGTAAATAGAACTATTACTGTTGCTGGGCAGTTCCACAGTTTATTTAAAATCCAGCCTGAACACACCTCTCATACTAAAACAAACATTCTGCCACACAAATATTATGGGACAGGGAGAGAGAGTGAGAGAGACAGAGAGAGAGAGAAATGCAGACTGAAATAGAATGCCAATACTCTCTCATGATGTCTGAGGTTAACCACAGAACTGGGACAACAGTTTAAAAGACACACAATGTTCCAAATACGGAGGAAGTGACTCAGTCAGGGAAGAGCAGAAATGGGTTTTGAGAAACATACTTAACTTGAAACTGTGGAACAGACACAGGCTAGTTTGAGAAAGCAAGTAGTATTTAATTACAGTAAAAACAACGCTAAATACCTACATTAGTGAGAGAAAGTTTAGAGAATAAAAAGATGATGTCTGGTTAAAATAGGGAAGAGTGTATATCCTCAAGTTAAAAAAGGGAAAACTTGACAAGTTCAATTTAACAAAGGCTCAATTAATTGACTGAGGAGGTTAATACATTTTTAAAAATCTGTTTTTTCTTTATAAAAAAAATCTTCTGATGAAAGTGAGGAAGCTCACCTGTACTCCTACGGTTTTGATTGGTAGCAGGAAGGCATTTAGTGAATGAAGGCTAGTGATCTGCATTAGTTTCTCCTCTTCTTCATCTGATATGCAAGACTTCACTCTCTGCAGCAGTGTGTGTGGCTGCACAGGAAAAACGTGACATTCAAATACACATCTACATTAAATAAATATTTCAAATCAGAATCATTTTCATGATTACACACTCTGATGTTGGTCCAAGTTTTTAGAATTGTGTATCGTCATCTTTCAAAATAAAAATAAACTCCCCTGAAATCCAGTGTAACAAAACCTAATATGTTAAAATGTAATGTACTTTATCTTAAATTAAAAAACAGAATATTACAATATTCTGTTTATACCTCAGATCTGACCACGCAGTTTAATTCTAAAAAGTGTGAAAATTGCTGTAGCCCTTTGGTCATTATATGGCCACTTTGCACATGTATACCGTTTGCCCACAGTAACAAGACTAATACCTGGATTTAAGTTTCTAAAGGCTAGGGTCAAAACAAGCCTGTTTTTCTAAAGAAAAGAAAAAGGATTTTACTTTTAACTTATATTGAACCTTTGGGTTTTTTGCTATTACCTTACTGTATGTTTTTAAACTGCTACTTTGTGAAAGACCTAATAACCATGTTTGTTACTCAGGAAAACTCCCTCCAACCTTCTTAACACTGGCAGAGAAGTCTGTGATAATTTTCAAAATGTTGTTGGTCTCAGCAAAATCTTTGCAGATATATGGTTCATCAGCGCAGATGACTCTAATAGCTAATCCTGGACCTGTAGAGTACAAACATACACAGGTCATACTCTTAAGAAAAAGCAGTAAATGCATCGCATTGGAAATCCTTTCTTTGTACTTTTGTGAGTTAAACATTCAAGACGATTAAAAAAAGTCAGTAAGATTTATCTGTTCAATTTTCTGACCATTTGAGGCTAAAACAAATGGGCTCAAACTTGTATAGTAATTTTACACACACACACACACACACACACACTTTAAAAATGTACTTGATAGTGAGGGTATTTGTACATTTTTTTTAATCTTGTGATAAAAGTAGTAGGACTATACCATCCGAATGGGAGAGCTGACATGCTTTACCTCTCTTCTTGAAACCTGCAACCTCTAAATGGTGAATAACTTATGGAGCTGACACAAGTATTTGAATCTGAATATTAGAATTATGTTTATCTGAATTTTGAATATTTTAATTATATTTTGTCTCAATGTTTTATATTTTAAGTATTTTTGTATGGCATTTGATTAACGTCAAAATTTAAGTGGTAAAATACACAGATTTGAAAAATTCACATGACAATTTTGATATTTAAAAATATACAGACCTATAAAAATCAAGTCTAAAAATTCAGATTGCTAAAGTAAGAACCTAGACCAAAAGGTCAACCAGTGGGCTTCTCAGGAAAAAACATTTGTCGCAAGTCAGCCAAACATGGTTGTGTTGGTCACTCTGAACAGCAACAGCCTATGGTACCTAAGTGCTGACAGGATGAGGAAACAATGTACTTGGGGTGTCGTCTTTTTGGGACGCCCGCTTCGTGGTCTGTCTCTGACATCCGATGATTAGCAGTAGCTGGGGGTACCAGAAGCTCAAAACAAGTGTCAACAGCAACAGCAAAATAAGCTGTTTGGCAATGGCAGAGATTTGGAAAAAAATTATGGGTGCTACCCACATACTCAGCTCTACTGCTCATCCCACAAATGCATGTTCCTTACAAATGTGGCACCATTTAAAATAGACATGAATGATATACATACTTCCCTCACATTATTGTTGCTGGTTTTGTGCTGAATATTAGCATATGTAGATTTTTGGGAACAAACCTTTTTTAAGGTATGTGAAATTTGTTAAAATATCAAGGCATGTTAGATCACCTCAGACGTGGCCGAAAGGCCTCAGACTCCAGAGGGTTAAAGTGCTAAAGGGCTCAGGACAGGAATTGGGATAATGTGAGTGCTCTGTGATTGGTGAGGGCACTGTATTTGCCTAATGCTATGTTCCATCTCTGTGGAATTTAAATTTTCCTGAGAAGCCCAGATTCATATTTTTGCAATCTGAATTTTTTAGACTTGTATTTAGGTTCTGTATTTTTTTTTATCTGAATTTTTTACTACCTCAAATGTAAAATATTAGGGGTGTGGCTTGATTAAAAACATTAATTGAATTAATTAGAAGCTTTGTAATTACTTAATCAAAATTAATCATATTTCAATATTTAGCATGAGAAATATTGATATAAGTTTGGTTGATGAATGAATCAATGAATATAAGCCTAAATTCAAAATCTTGTTTATTTTCCCACCAGTTTACTACCTTTGGTCAATTTGTCTAACGTGAACTTTGACATTTTGTTTCTGAATGTGAACCCCAACATGTGGTCGAGTGTTGACTGGCGACACTGTTTGCATTACAGTAATCCCTCGCTATTTTGCGGTTCATCTTTCGCGGATTCGCTACTTCGAGGGTTTGTTCAAGGGGGCTTTTTTATTATTTACATGTGTTAGACTAGGCCTGTAGGTGACAAAATATATAATTTACAAGTATTTCTTACGTACAGTACATGTATTGTTCATGTTCACATCCGAGTGAAATTTACTTACGCTAAATCACAGCTTAGGAATTACTCTATTAAAGAAACTGATAGGATATCACATGTAGTTCCAGCTAAAAAACATTATAGAATGACTGTTTAATGCAAAGGGTGGGTTGTTAACAGTACAGGGAGGGTACGCGGAAATTCGTCTTGGAGCGCATCTCCTGCGAAAAACAAGGGATCACTGTACTGTTAACATTGCTGACCTGTGTGCTAGCCCCAACATGTTTTCATGTTGAGGTGGTAACGAACGGTGGAAGTGTTCCTGTGATAAGCAAACTCCTTCCTGCATAAAGTGCAAATAACAACATTTGTGTTTGTACTTCCATCTGGAAATTTCTTGTATTTAAATTTCCCATCCACCATTTCCCATTCTCCCAATTTCCCCATTCTCTTCCGTCATCTCCATCATGTTCATCACATTGTGCGTCATTATAATTTGTATGCCTGGAACTCATGCACTGAAAAACTTTCCATAGGTGCAAAGTGCGATTAAAACGCATTAAATTTATTAATCGAAATTAACACGTTAAAGTCCCACCCATATATAAAATATAATAAAAAAATAAAACATTCAGATTCAAATACTCATGTCATTAATTTAGCACCACACAAACTATTCTCAGAAAACTCCACTGCAATCTTAAACACATTGCTAAGTAAACATTGAATACTCGTGTTTTTACCATAGAAATTTGTTGTAATAATGATGCAAAATCCTGAAAAATTAGAATTCATTCATTTATTTAGCAAATATTTAAATTGTGTAAATAGATTGAAACAAATGGTTACCAGAAAACTTAAGTATAGCCTCGAAGAACATTTTTTCAGGTACATAGAATATAAATTGTTTCGTTGTTTTTAGTCATTGCACTTCAATATCATTTATTGCATCTAATCCTGGCCTTCATCAGGATTTTACATTATTATTCATACAGTAAAAGACTTTATCTTGTACTGTAGTTTTCTGTTTGATTTTTATTTTTAACAAGAACTAATATTTTCTTCACATGTCCGATCCTGTTCCAGGGTTATAACACTTTTTTCACTATTCACTACTTTAATTAAATTTCATTAGATAAAAAAAAAAAGTATTTAGATTCTGACACAGCCATACTGCTAGTAAATGTTCTTTATTAGATGCCCCTAACAGGACACAAGGGAAGCTGCTAGGTATGCTGGGAGCCCACTTGTGAGCCCCATCCTCTCCCAGTCTGTGGCCGTGTAAATGTTGATATTGCTTCTCTTTGTAACTATGTCTATTGTTGGTCCTTAACAAGTAGGAAGATATTATTTGCTGTTGCATGGACAGTTGGGGGTTTAGGTGAAGACAGGTACAGAATGTCAGTCTCCAACAAGAGACCATAAAATGGGGAAAAAATATATACATTTTCAGATTTAGGCTCACATGGTCAGATAATTGAACTAATACGTTAAATGTTTTTTTTGTTTGTTTTTTTTTTTAAATACAAAATGTCCCAAGTATCTGAAGTGTTCCTCTCTGAGAAATGCTTACTAAGATTGTTTGTGAGGGTTTATGAAGCTCCACCTAGTACTCACCAGGGAAAGGGTGTCGAGAGACAATCTCCTCAGGGAGGCCCAGCTCTCTGCCAAGCGCCCGCACTTCATCCTTGTGGAAATCTTTCAGTGGCTCGATTACCTTCCCCTGGTGGCCAAGTCATTCACACGCACACACAACAAAACACAAAATTAGAGATTGCATGTTAGGTCAGATTTTCTTAGCTCCAGGCAAGTCAAAATGTATCCAGTGCGAGTCGGCTGAAAACGTAGTAAAGTATGTTGCTGTTCTTTGTAAAATTGACCTAAGGTTGACATGAAACACATTAAGATATTGACTGTGCTCTAAGATGTCAATATTAAAACTACAATAAACAAGAATTTCAGCACAGAGGAAGAACTGTAACTGTGTTTGTGCAATGTGGATTAATTAATGGCTCAACTGCACATAGCAGCCTAGTGTAATATCACTAGCACAAAGTAAACAACAAAGTGTTATCATTTTAAATCAACTTCTTTGACAGCTGCAATATCAGACCATGCCTCGTCTCTGAGTTTCCGGATGAGCTCTGTGTCATTGTGGTGAGTTTTGATGACCTCCGCTTTCCCACTGGCCAGGTGGGAGGCACTTTCAATCAGGTCTGGTCTAAGCGTGCCCTGTGCCAAGTACACCTCCTCTGGCTTCAGATTCATTTCACCAATCACTTCATTCGCCACCTAAACACAAAGAACAGCAGCATACATTAAATACAGGCTATGAAGATATAGAATATAAATATTTGTAAATTCTCACACAGAATATTACAAACTCTGGCATGGTAAAATTAATTGTATGACCTCTAAATTAACTTTAAGAGGAGTTTAAATAAGCTTTTGGAGAAACTAACACAAAATATATAAGAGATTTTCAGATTAGTCTACAAATGAATTCCCCATGGTTATGGATAAAATATTAAGCAAATAAATATTCACTTGTAGTCTTAATAATATTTTCAGTTTCAGATATGGATCCTTTTCTGGTTTAGCATAAGTCACCATGTAACAAGCAAACATGGTGACCTGCATTAAGATATTCTACCTTCACAAAGGTATCTCCAATAATCTTCCGCTTCTCCTCAGGGTTGGTGGTCATATTAAGGGTCTTGCTGATGCGTTTCCTGGGCGTTCGGTCCTCCTCAGAAATTGGTAGTGTTGTAGTGCCATTATAGAACGTGTGGGCGGCATTTACAACTATAGAGAAACAAAGAGCTTTCCATCATTTTTAACTGCTTGCATAATAGAAGCTAAACAAATCTGAAAGTACACACTTAAGCAAGCTTTAAATCATTTTAGAGTAAATAGCAGCCTGTTGTACCTTTAAGTTTAATGCCGAGTTTGGTAAGTGCCTCCTCTACACTTTGGCTCTCTCTCTTCCTCATGAAGCCATTATCAATGTGCACAGCAATCACTTGATCCTGGTTCAAAGCCTTATTCAGTAAGGCTGTACACACAGTGGAGTCCACACCGCCACTCAATAACACCTACACACACATTCCAAGACTTAAAGATGATCTCTGTATTTTAATTCAGTTTACAGGAATAATATCATTTATCAAATGCTGAATGTATTTTGGATTATGTAATACACTATCATCCATTCATGTCATGTAATTATTAGACACCTAATAAAAATAAATAAAATGTCTAAAAAACAGTAATCTGAAGGCAAAATATGGTTTGAGGGGTTTGGAAAGCATCTAAATCCAATAAAGGCCTGCATATATTCACTAGAGATAAGACCTAATTTGCAGACACTAAAGGAAGAATTCACCTGGCTTCAGGAAGGACATAAAATTTTGCATTCAAAATCTACAACAATGGTTTGATGAAAAATGCAATGTGTATATTCAAACATGGTGAATTATAGCTAACACATAACACATGTAGTAACTGGAAGACTATATTTTGTAATCTGTAATTCTGGACAAAAACTACACGGCATCCCAGAGTACATATGGCTCCTCACCAGCACTTTGGACTTGTCCACCTTCTCTTGGATCTCTCTGATGCAGGACAGTTGTCGGTTCTGAACAGTGAAGTTGCTGGTACAGCCAGCAATCTCAAAAAGGAAGTTCCTGAGCATCTCCATGCCTCGTTCAGTCAGATCCACTTCTGGATGGAACTGTGTGCCATAGAGCTTCTTCTGTTCATTAGCAATGCCTGATACAAAGAGATGCATTACAAGTACTGTTCCTTAAATCTGTGGGAATCAGTGAAAGAACTGCATTATCTTGTCATGTTTCTGTTTTAATATAAATTATAACTTAAACACTGCACTTTCATTCTTGGAAACATGACATATGGTCCTAAAGTTTGACTGGGAGAAGCTGAACAACCTCTGGTTTAACTCAAGGGATCTTTAAATAAGCTCAATAATCTTGCAGAATCTAAGTTATGCATAAAGACAAATCAATAACTGAGCTGATATGTTTTAACTACATCCACTAACATTTTTCCCCAAAGTACTCAATGGGTGTGAAAATAACATTCAAAGCTTCATAAAGTGGCATATTACCAGCTCATACTCTGACTTATATATGGCAGTCCTCCAGGAGATGTCACATTATAGAATCCCAGAGCAAAACAAATGCTTTATATTCAGCCATGTCACTACCTCTCGTGGAGCAGAAAAGCAAAATGGAGCTCAATAACAAAAATTAATGACTACTCTCCTTTATCACAAACTGCACAACAGCTCACTACATAGGGAATAAAAAAAAAAATAAAATACAAACCGGATTCCAAAAAGGTTGGGACACTAAACAAATCGTGAATAAAAACTGAATGCAATGATGTGGCGATGGCAAATGTCAATATTTTATTCGTAATAGAACATAGATGATAGATCAAAAGTTTAATCTGAGTAAATGTAACATTTTAAAAGAAAAATATGTTGATTAAAAATTTCACAGTGTCAACAAATCCCAAAAAAGTTGGGACAAGTACCAATAAGTGGCTGGAAAAAGGAAATGGAGCATATAACGAACAGCTGGAAGACCAATTAACACTAATTAGGTCAATTGACAACATGATTGGGTATAAAAAGAGCTTCTCAGAGTATCAGTGTCTCTCTGAAGCCAAGATGATAAGAGGATCACCAATTCCACCATTGTTGCACAGAAAGATAATGCAGCAATACCAGAATGGTGTTACCCCGCGTAAAATAGCAAAGACTTTTCAGTTATCATCATCAACCATGCATAACATCATCAAAAGATTCAGAGAATCTGGAACAATTGCTGTGCGTAAGGGTCAAGGCCATAAAACTCTACTGGATGCTCGTGATCTGTGGGCCCTTAAACGTCACTGCACCTCAAACAAAAAAGCCACTGTCAAGGAAATAACAGAATGGGCTCAGGAATACTTCCAGAAAGCATTGTCAGTGAACACAATTCACCGTGCCATCCGCCGTTGCCAGCTGAAAATCTACAGTGCAAAGAGGAAGCCAAGGGTGGCAAAATGGAAGACTGTTCAGTGGTCAGATGAGTCACGATTTGAAGTTCTTTATGGAACACTGGGATGCCATGTCATCCGGACCAGAGAGGACAAGGATAACCCAAGTTGTTATCAACGCTCCGTTCAGAAGCCTGCATCACTGATAGTATGGAGTTGCATGAGTGCTTGTTGCATGGGCAACAACATATGCTCCCATCTAGACATCATCTCTTTCAGGGAAGACCCTGCATTTTTAACAAGATAATGCCAGACCACATTCTGCAGCAATCACAACATCATGGCTACATAGGAGAAGGATCCAGGTACTGAAATGGCCAGCCTGCAGTCCAGATCTTTCACCTATAGAGAACATTTGGCGCATCATAAAGAGGAAGGTGCGACAAAGAAGGCCCAAGACGATTGAACAGTTAGAGGCCTGTATTAGACATGAATGGGAGAGCATTCCTATTTCTAAACTTGAGAAACTGGTCTCCTCTGTCCCCAGATGTCTGTTGAGTGTTGTAAGAAGGGGGGATGCCACAAAGTGGTAAAAGAAATGACCTTGTCCCAACTTTTTTTGGGATTTGTTGACGCCATGATATTTTGAAACAAGATATTTCCCTTAAAATGATACATTCTCTCAGTTTAAAATTTGATCTGTGATTTGTGTTCTATTCTGAATAAAATATTAGATGTTAGCACCTCCACATCATTGCATTCAGTTTTTATACAAAAACACTAAACTATTCAGTTTAGTGTCCCAACTTTTTTGGAATCCTGTTTGTAAAAAAAATTCATTATCAGAATGACACTCTGATGACAGAATGACACAAAATAAAGTGCAGATAGTGTGATTTGGGACAGAGTTGGTATAACAAATTCAGCCATTTAAGATGAAACTGAACATGCATATAAGGTGCTGGTAAATAAACATTTAGCAACAAAATTCTTCAGTGTGCTAGCTAAACTGAAGTGTGAAACAATTTTACTGGAGTTAATATATACGTTGTAATAAAAACACGAATATTGCTTGGACTGGACTTTCAGGTTTAAAATTGCTTTTCTCCATAATATTTCTTTCCTCATGTTCTCCATCTCAGAAAACTTTGTCCAGTATTGATTCTTGGCTTATGTTGTTCTGTGTGAAAGGTATTTTTGGAAGAATGTTTTTTTTTCCCCCTCCATAGAGAAATATTTGGACCACCACTGTCTCTTGTAAGTTTTGTATTACACCCAGCCATTTTTCATGTACAATGCTGAGTTTGCAGTAACTGTCATAACAAATCATGGGCCGAAGCTTCCACAAGGTGGGACTAAAGTGTAAATGGGCCAGACAAGCTAAGATAAAAAGGAGCTGAGAACAACGGCTCACAGCGCCTTTACACCACTATCTATACATAGAAATGGGTTGTTTGTTGCCATTTTAAATGTTTATAATATCAGATATTGCACATTCCAAAAACCTTTTTTTTTTTTGTTTACCTGCAATTATGTTTCCAGACTGGGCAACAACTTTGAATCCATCTGCTACTTTATCCACACTGTCACCATGGGTCAACAGCACTGTTTCCTCTTTCTGTAGACCCCTACTCAAACACAAAATAATACATCACTCACATGAGGTATATTTCAACAGCTAAGAAATGTGTATTCTCACTATGAACACATACCTGAAAAGGGAACAGGTGTTGTCTATACCGATGCTGAACGCACCGTCTTCTCTGACACTTTTTCTGTGCACTGTACCTCCAAACACTTTATTCATCATCTGTTCCATACATTAAACAGCTGTGAGATATACTGAAACATTACACACACACTATATACATATGAAATCTTTCATTCAACATTATTTTTGTTTGTCAGGAAATTAAAATGCATAATAACTATAAAACAACCATAATAATAATAATAATAATAATAATTTGTTCTTATATAGAACATTTCATTAACCCAAAGATGCTTACAATTTGTAATACACAATAGGAAAACAGATAACAAGAACACCGTGATACATACACTTAGACAGAGCTAGATATAGCAGGACAGGACATAGTGGAAGAACAAATTAGGCTTGAGGCAGATATGCAAGTGTGAAATTATATGATTTAATATTAGATTTGAATATGGAGAGACAATAAGATCGTTTAACCAGAGGAGGAAGAAAATTCCAGAATCTAGGTGCAAATCTAGAAAAAGCTTGGGCACCAAAGACTTGCAGGTTGAATGGAGGAATGGTAAGTAGCCCCTCAATGCGGGACCTGAGGGTGAGGGAGGGTTTATAGGGAAGAAGATGATCAGACATATGAAGAGCTATATAGGCAAGTAGAAAAATTTTGAATTGAATACAGTAACTGGGAGCCAGTAAAGATGTTGAAAAACAGGCATAATATGGTGATGCATGCGAGTGTGGGTGAGGAGACGCGCAGCAGAATTCTAGACCAGCTGAATTTTGTGAATGAGGTGGAGCAGATACCAGCAAAGACAGCATTACAGTAATCCAGACGACTGGAAATGAAAGCATGGATAAGTGTTTCGGTCGCAGATTGAAAGAGGGATGGTCTGATTTTGGCAATGTTATGCAAGTGGAAGAATGATGTTTTAACAACTGTGTTGATGTGTGTGTTGAATGAGAGAGTGGAGTCGAGGATTACACCCAGATCATATCATCACCTCCCTCACCTGCAAGCCATAGCAGATTCCTAGAACAGGCTTCCCAATGGTGAATATGGCAGGGTCAAACCAGGGAGCATCTTCTGCGTAGACTGAGTTAGGACCTCCAGATATTATGATGGCCCTGAAAACAGAAGAGCACTTTTTAACATGGTGTACAGTACACACTCAACAAGGTACTGCCAAAGATATCTGGGCAGTCAAAGCGCTTCATCTGCAGCCACATCAGAGAAAATGACGACACAACAGTCTTGAAATGTCATTTTTTGTGTAGTTTTCTCTTTTTTGTCCTGTGGTGAATCTACATTCAGGATCCTATGTATTTTTGGACTAGGCTTAATTCTCTTTTGCTTTTGGTCCTGTTATTGTTTCTTTATTATTTTCCATGCCACATCTTAAGGTACCCTCTTGGACATTTATTGTCCTCTGCTTGCATTTATACTGACATTTTGGGACCATGATTATGTAGAGTGAAAATCTCTGTCCCAAAGCAAAGTAGTGCAGCACACTTTGTACTTGAATACATCTCAACTCACTGATTTACAATCTTGAATAATAATGTGATACAACCATTAGTGGTACAGCTTTAGAAAACACACAATGTCCTTGGATAGGTTTGTCTTTAATTTTCATGAAAAAAATAAACAAATTGGAAACAAATTGCTCACATAGTATGTAATAACTATACATTTGCTGCATGTGTATCTCAGCTGGACTCCCTTAGTGGTTTAAGGTGCTATGTCACTCTGTCCAGCAAATGCGTGGGCAGGCTAGGAGAGACAATAAGCAGGGCAGGAATATATATAAAAAATAAAAAAATAAAAACACAGCATGTCTTGAGTAAAAAAAAAAAAAAAGGTTAGTAAAATGAGCCAAATGATCTCCCTGTGACGTGCTCTGTGATCATTTGTTTAAAAAAAAAAAAACAAACAAACAAAACAAAACAAAAAAAACCCAGATCATGAATTTGAGAGTTCACCATGATGGTTTTATTTATTTTTTATTTTTTTTTAAACACAGAAGTGAAACGAGTAAACAAACAGTGATTCCTTTAGATGTCTAATCAAAACTGTTCAAAAAGACGTAAAAGGTCCTTAAAAAAAAAAAAACAAAACAAAAAAAAAAACTTTGTACTCTTATTTCTGGTCACTGAAATATGACCAGGCTTGGTTCCCAACGTTCAGCAAAGGCAGATATCATGCCAACAAGTTTTCTTACAGTAATTAGTTTTAGATTGGCATTAACCATATATATATATATATATATATATATATATATATATATATAAAACCAAGTATATGCATGTGCAATGACAATAAAAAATTTTACTACTAGGTGCTTCCAAGAAACCAGACCACTTATGTGAGTTTACCGGCAATATCAAAGCTGTTTAACAAGGGGCTTTTCCTTTGGAAGAGATAAAAATGTGTTTTTACACTGAAACCAAAATAGATCTATTTAGAATGTTTATATATGACATAAATTATCTGTCCCCTCACCTGAAGCCCTGTTCTCTTATTGCAAATGCAGGGGTTTCTAACGGCAGAATCTCAGACTGGACAAACAGCTCTCTCACTCTCCTGTCAATCACTTTACCGTACTGTGCCCCAGCATCCAGAATGACCACAGCCCCTTCGTAGTCACACAGTGCATCTTTGGGCTCACCACTGATATCCAGCTGCAAAAAAATAAAATAGAATAAAAATAAAACAATATATGTCAATCTGTATGGGATAATTAGTAAGAAACGACATTCATTAAGCCTCATGATGAAATTAAGGGCCACATGATCTGCATGAGAACAGCATGACACAAATGTGACTTTTCTGGTCAGCATTATAGCAGACACAGAAAGCTTAAATAGGAGACGCATGCCTCATATAATCCACAAACCCGACTACAACATGAGCATGACCACAGCTAGGCAATATGCAGACCATGTGAACAGTAGAACCAGTCTTCTCAACTTGCAGCACAGAACTGTGGCATGTATGAGGTCCTTGCAAATCTAGTGGTTCTGCATGTTAGAAATGCAATCACATGTATGAGAAGATACAATCGTTTATGGAACGGTTATATTTAAAATAAATAAATACATAAAAATCAAGACACTTCACAATTTTTTAAATCCCAATGATTAAAGTGTTCTTTAATCTTTCACATATTGTAAATGAACAGGAACTCAATCTTTAAAACAAATATGCCATTGATCAGTACTAATGAAATCCAGAATGCACTCAAATAAGCATGTCACATAATTTAGCAAAGATTTGTCATACTGCCCTCTCCAACACTTGTGTTAGATGCCTTTATTAATTTAAATAATCAAAGTATTATCAACTGTGCTTGTTACATTGCAAAATAGTAACTTTACAGGAGAAGGAAAAAAATATCTTTCAATGGACCTAAATTGTAAAAAGATTTTATTTCATGTAATTTTAGAGCATTTATATATGGTCCAGTCATCATGAAAATTTCACACAATGAGTAGGACAACTGCTAAATTCAAATGATGTAGTAAACTAAAAAATCCTCAAAAATGGACATAAGAAAGCCTGAGTGTCTCAATGCGACCCCTTAAAACTGTCATTGGAACACTGCAGTTTTAAAGCCAAAATGCTCAATCATGGTAGTGACAGCTCATGAAAGGTTTAATGGCGTTTAAAAACAGCACACATGTTAAGTTAAAAGCTTTTTATGGGATGGTGTGTGTGTCACAATTTCATCATTATTAATTATAGTATTTTGCATTAATCATCATTATTCTGTTAATTTGTGTAACTTAATATTTAATAATTAAGTCAATGTATTAGCCATTTAGCTCCATCAATGCTGTGTCCATTATTTCACATATAAATTATTTTAGCTTTGGTTTGTAATGTAAAAGACAGCTCACTAAAGCCTTAAGTTCCAACTACTGTAAAAATAAAAATAAATTAAAAAAATAAATACATAAAGCAATACGCACTAACAATTTTCTGTTGAGTAGCACGCCAGGTATTGCTATTACCATCAATGTGAACAAATATTATTCTAGGTGTTTCGTGGGAATGGTTAATTTCACAGAATAATAACTGAATGGTTGTGTTTACATGGTGATGACTGAACTGTAAACAGCAGTAAAGTTCCTATTTAATAACAACATCTGTATTTTGGTCATGTCTGGAACGATGTAGACTTACTCACTGAGATGTTTTTAAAAAGGGAGCAAATACACCTAGTAAAACCAACTATTGGTGTTATATGTCTCGTGAACAGAAAAGTGTCAAGAGAAAACACTGTACAGTTTGGCTCCATATTTTTAACATGGAGCAGAAATAAGTTACTCCCCACGTGGTTTGGCGGGTTAAAACTTTTCTGAAAACTTTGCAAGCCTCCTATCCTCTGCCAGCTCAAAAACAGGGCTAATGTAATAAAGATGTAGAAAAAATGCAACAATAGTCACAAATTTATATATAATAATTTAACGTTAGCTAAATATAAATTGGCCTGCGTTGTACAGTTGAGTGCTGAGGCAGCGCGGTGATCTCAAATATACTTTACATCCACATAAATTTAAACAACTCATTTAAAATGTCCCGTTGTTTCATTGCTTTATCCTACGGTTTAATAAGTGAAGATAAAATTACACAGAACTCGAGAATTTCGCTCAAATCTAACATTAACGTTGTCCTGCAGCGTTCGTTAGCGTCATAGCATTAGCCATATATACGTAGAAACGTATAGCGAAGCAAGCTCGGACAAAACAAGACTTCTGGATATTTTAAATAATATAAAAATTAAGTAGAAATATTTCTCTAAATAGGGGAAGGACTTAAACAGCAGGAATGTGTTATAATAGACAGGTAAAATGCTACAAAACGTGCACGCTAGGCTTTTGTTTCTCATTCGCCAGCTACTTAGTTGGAATTTTCAGTTCCACCTTAAATGGTGCAGCCTAAGTTCCCGTCTGGCACCCCAGTCATGCAATGTAACAGCGACACCATTTAAGGTGGAACAGAAGAATTCCAAAAAAAGAAGCCGGCCAACTTCAGCTTTAAGCCGAGGCAGACAGGCCGTGGCCGGTACAAGAAAAGATTAGCAAAGCTTTGACTATGTGGCTAATAATATTTATAGTTAAAGGTTTAATTTTTAAAATATTTACTGACCTTGGTATCCCCGTTACACAGCGCCATTGAGTGTCTGAAGTGAAGCGGACAATCCACCAGCTCCTCCCGATTCAGGTTGAGTTACTGTGTGCTACTGAGTGGAAAAGCAAGAGTCTGATCTCAGTTGGTTCTCGGGCTTTTGTCAGTCTCTCCTTGGTCTGATCACTCTCCTTGATTTGCTCCCTTCTTGTTCCCACGTTGTGTGAAATGCTCGCCTGTTGACTGCACTACTAACTAGCCTTGGTATTTTTACTCCCAGAGATCAGACATTAAAGAGCAGTCTGTCCAAAAAGAAGGAGGAGTTTTAAGGTGGAAAAGTTTTCACAGAGAGAGAGAGAGAGAGAGAGAGAGAGAGAGAGAGAGAGAGAGAGAGAGTCTATGCAATGATGTAGGGCATGCGAGAGTAATTTTTGCTTCAAAGTAATACAACGTTTTATTTAAAATGTGAAATTATTTGAGATTATGTTAGGGGATTGGTCCCATAGGTTTGTGATGTAAGAAACCCAGGCTGTTTGAATCTGTGTTTTTCAGACTGTGTTTATAGTACTGATGTTTCAAAGCATAAATGTTCAGCAATTCCCTTAACAATTTATTTCAATCTTATGTCTTTTAGCTTATCCAAACAACTCTACATAGACATGTTTACAGGGCTGTTAACACATTGATATTCACTGTGGCCTCACACCCACCATCCAAAGCAGTCATAATATCAGACTCTTTTGCACACTGTAACTCTAAAGGGAATATTCCAGGCATTTTTATAGTGCTGGGAAAATAGCATAAAGGGCCTAAATGGCTTTCCATGGCTGAACAGCTGCATCCAAGTCTTATATCAGCTAATATATCAGGGCTCGGTCCCTTAGTTCCAGTGAGAGGAACCCTCTTAATGCTTCAGCATACCAAGACATTTTGGACAATTTCATGCTCCCAAAATTCAAAAATGTGGGAGAGATTCACAAAGACTGGAGTCAGTGCTTCAAGAACCACCACCACACAGACGCATGTAAGACATGGGCTTCAGCGTCGCATTCCTTGTGTCAGGCCACTCTTGAACAAGAGATGGTGTCAGAACCTTCTCGCTTCCAAAAAGAACTGGAGCACTGCTGAGTGGTCCACAGTTATGTCTCTGATGAAAGTAAATTTTACATTTCCTTTTGAAATCAAGGTCCCAGAGTCTGGAGGAAGAGAGGAGAAGCACAGAATCCATGTTGATTGAGGTCCAGTTTAAAGTTTTCACACTCAGTGATGGTTTGGGGCGCCATGGCATCTGCTGGTGTTGGTCCACTGTGTTTTCTGAGGTCCAAGGTCAACACAGCCATCTACCAGGAAGTTTTAGAGCACTTCATGCTTCCTGCTGTTGACCAACTTTATGGAGATGCAGGTTTCATTTTCCAACAGGATTTGGCACCTGCACACAGTGCCAAATTTACCAGTAGCTGGTTTAAGGATCATAGTATCCCTGTTCTTAATTGACCTGATCTTAAAATATGGCCTGACCTTAACCCCATACTGAAGAGGAAGATGCAATACGCCAGACCCAACAATGCAGAAGAGCTGAGGGCAACTATCAGAGCAACCTGGGCTTTCATATAAAACCTGAGCAGTGCCACAGACTGATCCACTCCATGCCACACCACATTGCTGTAATAATTCAGGCAAAAGGAGCCCCAACTAAGTATTGAGTGCTGTACATGCTCATACTTTTCATCTTCATACTTGTATTGGTCTTAAGTAATATTCTAATTTTCTGAGATACTGAATTTGGGGTTTTCATTAGTTGTCAGTCATCATCAAATCATCAAATTAAAAGAAATAAACACCTGAAATATCAGTCTGTGTCTAATGAATGAGTATAATGCATTAAGTCAATGTATTAGCCATTTAACTCCGTCAATGCTATGTGCATTATCTCACATTTGCAGACTTTATTTTTACCACTGCATCATGTGATAACTCAGACAAGCTTGACTTCTTTAACTGTGACCAGAAAAAAGACAAATTTCAAATTAAAATACATTAATGTTTTGTGTATTCCTTTAGCAGCAGTATATATATATATATATATATATATATATATATATATAGCAAACCAATCAGAGTAGGAGAGGGCGGGACTAGTTTGTGAACGAAATGCTTCTCGAAATTCTATGTAAGCTCTAGAAAAACAAAATCCTGGACGTTTTCGAAATTCCGGCCGGACATTTTTTTAAGTCTAAAAAAGATATGTCCGGGTAAAAGAGGATGTCTGGTCACCCTACATAAGTGTAAATCCTCTTAATCATAGCACAAGACTGTGACCCATGGCTTTATTGTTGTCTGGATGATGGCTCATCGGCCTCTCCGACCTGTTTCAGTTCAGTAGAAACTGAACATATTTTAGAGAACTGGGGCCGGCTAAAAAAACACCTTAACTTTTCCCCTTAAGTATGGCACTTAAAGCTTAATTTCTCCTTAGCTGAAGGATATACTTATTTACTTAAGGTTTTTTTTGCACAGGGATATTTCATGGGAATAAAATTCTACTTTGACTCAAAAGTGTCCTTAGGTGTGTGTGTATGTGTATGTGTGAGTGAATGTGTGTTGCCATGTGAAAGACTTGCACCCCCTCCAGGGTGAGTTCCTGCCTTGCCGCCAGTGATTCCGGGTAGGCTCCGGACCCACCGCGACCCTGAACTGGATAAGCGGTCACAATGACTGAATGAATTGATGAAATACTTCCAGAGACAAACATTACCCTAGGATATTTTTCTCTAATTTCCCAGCGGAATAAATCTTAAAATTATGAGAAGGTAATTTTCAGGCTGTTTGTTGTTATGCTTAAAATATATTCATCCTAAGTAGTACTTAATTAAGTGCTATACCATTCCCCAAATCTATTAATTTACTCGGGAAATCTGCTAGCATGCTTTAACCCACTTGTTAATTCGATAGGTGCCGATTATATAAAATATAATTCTTTAAACATCTTAACCGTAAAATGTGCATCATAGCAACGTCTGTTCTGCTGTAACTCTAACGGCGCTGCAGGTGTCTGCAGCTAACATCCAGGAACTACTGAGAAGCTCCATGATCCGCAAAAAAATAAAATGTATATATAATAATAATTCATTCATTATCTGTAACCGCTTATCCAGTTCAGGGTCGCGGTGGGTCCAGAGCCTACCTGGAATCATTGGGCGCAAGGCGGGAATACACCCTGGAGGGGGCGCCAGTCCTTCACAGTGCAACACAGACACACACACAAACACATTCACTCACACCTACGGACACTTTTGAGTCACCAATCCACCGGACTGTGGGAGGAAACAGCAGCACCCAGAGGAAACCCACACGGACACGGGGAAAACACACCAACTCCTCACAGACAGTCACCCGGAGCGGGAATCGAACCCACAATCTCCAGGAGCTGTGTGACTGCGACACTACCTGCTGCGCCACCGTGCCACTAATAATAATAATAATAATAATAATAATAATAATAATAATAATTATTATTATTATTATTATTATTATTATTATTCATTCATTCATTCATTCATTCATTCATTATCTGTAGCCGCTTATCCAGTTCAGGGTCGCGGTGGGTCCAGAGCCTACCTGGAATCATTGGGCCAGTCCTTCACAGGGCAACAACAACAACAACAACAACAACAACAATAATAATAATAATAATAATAAAATAAAATAAATAAATAAATAAAAAACTGGTCCATTGGAGCAACTCTCTCTATACGGCTCTGGAGAGAATAATCAAGGATGCAATTCAACTCATTCCTAAGTGTAACCTGGCCTTTTTATACAGCAGTATAACGGTTCAAAATGTGAGGAAAACAAAAATATATTATTGCAAGGAAAACTAACTGCTGGAATTAGACCCTATAGATGGAACATCAGTTTAGAGGAGAAAAATGACATTAAATATGAGTTTTCCATTAAAAAAACAAACAAAAAAAAACATGGTGGAATGCTGCAACAAGCCAGCAGAGGCACTACACATGCGCCAAATTCACATTGGAAGAAAAACGTGCAGTCCATGAATAAAACATCAACCATTAAATAAGGACTAAAATATGAAATCAGCAACTACTACAGCTTGCATGACACTACAAAATGACAACTTACTATTTACTACTTAATAGTACTGCTATTAATAACAGTCTACCTCAGTGGTCCTTATTATTTTCAGCTTTGAAAAACTACATGCCCAACAACTCTGCAAGCTTTTTCAGTTTAAAGATGTTTTACCTTTAAGTTAAATTAAGTTAAAAAGCGGAACCCAAAAAAATCATGAGCTCAGATACACGTCAGCTGAACGAGGCCGGAGCGGTTTGTATGTTGCACGACCCAGAGCTTCATTTCCTTGTCTGTGGAGAGCGCAGGGAGAAAGTTGTTTGTGAAGCAGATTCTAGACCAACTACAGTGCTGTTTTAAAATCTACGCTCATACACTCAACCCCTCATACAGCACACCTCTGATCCCTCGGCTCATTAAAGCTGCTTTTAGTACAGGAGCTGCTGATATGACGAGAGTCTCTTCATCATAACAGGTATATATAAACGTATATACAAAAGGTTTTACTCTCATTTTGATACACTGTGTTTTTCTCGCTTCCTGATGTCTTCTATGTTTTACTTTCATTCTGATGTCTAATATTAATATATATATATTAATATATATATATATATATATATATATATATATATATATATATATATATATATATATATATATATCATTCCGATATGCCCTGTAGTAATTCTGTAAATCCCCTGTATATTTCTCGTTCTTATTTTATTTTCGTTCAAATATCCCATGTTTTTTTCACTCATTCTGATATCTTCTGTGTTTTTCTCTTTCTTATATCCCCTGGTGTAACAGAGAGTATCTCTGACACAGTTCCAAGGTCCTGGGGTTGTGAGTTCAAGCCCCACTTCAGGTGACTCTGTGGTGTGCTCTCCCTGTGTCTGAGTGTGTTTCCTCCAGGTGCTCCAGTTTCCTCTCACAGTACAAAACAATACACATTGGTAGGTGGTTTGGCCGTGCACAAAATGATCATAGGAGTGAGTGAATATGAATGTGTGCAGCCCATGTATCATTTTGATATCCCCTGTGTGTCTCATTCTAATATTCCATGTTTTTTCTGTATCACTGATATTCCTTGTTTTGCTATGTTTATGCATTTCTGATGTTTTAATTTTCCCTGGTTTTCTTTTATTATCTGTAATTCTGATATAATTTCTTGAAGATAAATTCTCTACAATCTACACAGATTTGCAAATTTTCTTTGGTTTCCTGCAAATGAGATATGCCTGGAAAAGAGCAAGGTTGTTTTCAGCAGTAAAGTTATAACACATAAATACATTCATTCGTTCATTCAGCCAATGTTGTCAATGAGGACCACACTGGTGAGCCTTGTGCTTCACCCATTTCAAGTATTATTTGACACAATTCATACTGATGTTACTCATTTTTTCCAGGTCTGTTTTGGGCATAGATGTTTTATTGCCTAGCAAGCAGACATGGAACTGTCTGAGTCTATAAGGCATGCAAATGGGAGACAGAGGAAACCTGTGGTGGTCAATGCGAATATGAATGACCAGGAGCCAAAGATGTCTGATCAGGAAACAGTAGACGAGGAAGAGGCTCTACTTCAGGGTTCAGAGTGTGAGGAGAGACTCCAAAGGTTTCGTAAAGGTATTCGAGGAGAACTGGGCAATGTATTGCTCCTCCTCTTCCTCTACGTTCTCCAGGGCATTCCTTTAGGACTGGCTGGCAGCATCCCTCTGATCATGCAGAGCAAGAATGTCAGCTACAAAGACCAAGCTTACTTCAGCTTTGTATTCTGGCCCTTCAGCCTTAAACTTTTGTGGGCACCACTGGTGGACTCTCTCTATATCCAGCAGTTCGGCCGGAGAAAGTCATGGTTAGTGCCCACTCAGTACCTGCTGGGGATGTTCATGCTGGGGCTGTCCTTTACAGTGGACTCTCTCCTTGACATGAATGGAACAAAGGGACCAGACGTGGTCACTCTGACTGCTGTCTTTTTCATGTTGGCCTTCTTGGCAGCCACACAGGATATTGCTGTAGATGGCTGGGCCCTGACTATGCTGTCGCGAGAGAATGTGGGATATGCATCCACTTGTAACTCTGTGGGTCAGACGGCTGGTTACTTCCTGGGGAACGTGCTGTTCCTGGCTTTGGAGTCAGCTGATTTCTGCAACAAGTACTTGAGGTTTGAACCACAGGATCAAGGCATTGTCACATTGTCAGGTACCATGGCTTGTAACTCACTCATTTATGTTTAGCAGGTTCCTAGTAACATGTAACTTGAACTTAAAGCAACACTAGCTAAGATATGGTCCCCCTACAGTTGCATAGTGTAATTCATTTTATAGCATTGTCCTTAAAATAAGGTGCAGGGGGAGGGAGTGGGGGTGGTTTCTTTCCCTCATCCAAAGGTTACATAGTGCAGTTTCTGGAGTGCTGAGCACAAAGTAGCAACAATGGAGGCTCTATTCTCCCTATTACAGGCAGTGGAGCCTCACAATGATTTTGAGGTTAAAAATTTTTAAAGGTTAAAATACTACCTAGTGTTGCTTTAATATACCTTAGTATACTTATACTATAAAAGCAAGTATACTATAATATATGAATTTGAATAAAATAACACTTGTAATGCTATATGTTTGCATCAGACTTCCTGTTTTTTTGGGGGATTGTGTTTATGGTGTCCACTACCCTGGTCGCTGTCATGAAGAAGGAGAACAGCAAACACCAGGGCTCTAAGAGAAGGCCTAAGGAGGAGACCCAGGGTGTTTTGGAAACATATAAGCTCCTTATCTCCATCATTAAAATGCCAGCAGTTTTCACCTTTTGCTGCCTGCTCCTCACTTCAAAGGTAGACATGATGTTTTAAATTGGGGTGGGGGAGTTGGGTTATCTCGGGTCTTGGAAAGACTATCCAGTTCAGCTCTCTCTCTGTCTCTGTCTCTCTCTCTCTCTCTTAGATAGGTTTTTCCGCAGCAGATGCAGTGACAGGGCTGAAGCTGGTGGAAGCAGGTGTGCCCAAAGCTGAGTTGGCCCTGCTGGCTGTGCCCATGGTTCCTCTGCAAATCATGCTGCCGCTGGTCATCAGTAAATACACAGCAGGACCTCGACCGCTTGACATCTTCTACAAGGCCTTTCCCTTCAGGTAATGATTAGAATTCACCAGAGTTGGTGAAAGTTTACATGTGCCAGTAAATTATTTTTACAAAGTTTAAACTGAGTAAACTACCAACTGACATCTGAAACCACAGAATGTCACCTAAGAATGAATACAGCTTGTTGCAAAACTAATTTTTAATTAATAAGTTTTGAATGTTTAAAAATATTTTTAATTGTCATAGATTTAAAAAATTGTACTGTTCCAGAACACATGGACTATTAATTTTGGATGCTTTGCTGAAAGAATATATATAATGTGTTTTTTACTTCATATCTCAAGAATATGTGAGCAGTATGTATTTCTCATAAATTCTTAAAAGTGGGTGTCATTTAGCTCATAAGTAATTTTGGTGCTTCATAAGAGTTCTGTTTCTCCTCACTAACACTTCTTATCAGTGATACTGTGTCTGTGTCCTTGTTTATGGTGGCAGGTTGCTGATTGGTCTGGAGTATGCTCTGCTTGTATGGTGGACCCCAAGTGTGAAGCATGATGAAGGATTCCCGGTGTATTACTATGGTGTAGTGCTGCTCAGTTATGCTGTACATCAGGTATGCCTACCTGAAAAATGTGTACTGTCACCATTGTGGGGTTAGACTTGGCCAGAGGACACTGTAATAGTTTATGTGCTAAAGTTTTGAAAACAAATCCAATAATCTGATGAATTCCACCCTTTCTATACCAGTTCTTTTAATCATGCAAGTATTTGTTTGATCCCTGCTGTTGTCCCCATTTTATTTTAAGTTGCATAAGATTACTGCCAGACTTTTGTAAGTGTTTCGGTTGTAATGGTGTATCAAAAGAAATTATACAGCTGTTTAATCTCAAATGTATTTCAACTTATTTCCCTGGATGTCCTAGATAAAAAACAAATTTAACTCTAGAATTCCTGGCTTAGAAAATGTATGTGGTAATATGTATGCATTTCATTTATTTATTTTTAATGATGGCCTATATTCCTCTGCAGTGCTAATTATTTTCTATCTATCCTACGTTTCTACATTCTACTTTATGTAAAGCATGTCCCAAAGGTGGGAAGACAGGAAAGAAATGCAAAACACATATAAGAAAAATGTAGACACAAGATGTAAGTGAAGAGTAAAACCCGTTAGGCCATGGTTCCCCTTGCCCCACAGCTTGTTTCTAAAATTAAATTACTGTCTTTTATACAAGTGTTTCTTTTCTGTCCCCTTACATATAGGACACCCTTTATTGGCAACCCATGAATAAAGAAAAATATTGGATTCTGCTTTGTTAATATCTGTGCATCTGTAATTATTTGGTATAATGAATATACTGGATTTATTGCTGTATTCATTTTAAATATTAATACATTTAGCTTCATGTTGACCTTATGTATTCTCTCTCGTCACTAGGTGGCACTATACAGCATGTATGTAGCCTGCATGGCTTTCCATGCTAAAGTGAGTGATCCAGTGATAGGTGGCACTTATATGACTCTTCTGAATACTGTCACTAATCTGGGGGGGAACTGGCCGTCCACACTGGCCCTGTGGCTGGTGGACCCTCTCACTTCTAAAGAGTGCCAGGGAGCAGTGGGACAGACGTGTGGTTCTGCTGAAGAAGCTGGGGTAAGTCCATCATACCTATGACATTCCTTTAAAAATCCGGCTTTATGGAAAAAAAAAAATTATCCAGCAAAAGAAATTAAGGACTATAGATATAGACAATATATGGAATTAAAATGGGGAAAAAACAGCAGTTTTGAATCAACGGGGTTTTTTATGTCAGATAATCTAACATGGAAATGCATAACTAGCCTCATTTGGTGTTGTATTAAAAATTGCTAAAAGTTTAAAAATACTTTTTACTCTGGCTCTTCCTCTTAAAAACAGCATTCTGAATTTATTTAAAAACTCTGACAAACCTGTATTTCTTATTTTGTTTCTACAGCTGTGTGTTAATAAGGGGGGTGAGTGTGTGACGGCGTTGGACGGTTACTACCTTGAGTCTTTGGTGTGTGTGGTCATTGGATTTTCTTGGTGGATATTCTTTGGCAAGAGAATGAAACGATTACAGGAGGAGAGTTCATCAGCTTGGCACTGTAGGATCCGCTAATAAAGAAGTAACAGTGGACACTATGAGCCCAAAGCCTCAGACTCTTACATAATTTGAATGCTAACAGTTCTAATAATGAATGAAAGCTGATAGGGGACTGGTTGGTGTGATATCATTTGCTGAACCCTAACTGTCCCCTACTAGACTTAAATCTTTATTAGTAACGTTGGCATTTCTGAATGAATGATCCCTTACCCTGGACCGTCTCTTCTTTAAGGACTCACAATGCCTTGCTTTCTCTCTTCTACTCTGTTCCTCACACATGTAATTCTCTTTTCAGACTTTGGTCAAGTCGCTGCCTCACTGAAGTCCTAGGAAAAGAGAAAATTTTAACATGGTGTGGATTGAAACAGTACAATTTTCTGTGCTGTTTTGTCCTTATGGTAGCTGCATCTTCTCTGTTTTACTGTAAATGCAGATTTTACGCAGGAAAAAGAGGCATTCATCTGTATCATTCACAGCAGTTTGTAGTTCTGTTTTGTACTGTATCAGCAAGGTAGATGCTGCTCCAAAATAATGCTCCATCTCTTCTGAATAATTGGATCTGGCTGTTTGGTAATGGTTTCTTAAGTTCCCTGTGCCTTGATGTTATGTTGGGTTTTGTTTGATTTTCATAAGCTCTGTGATGGTATTATTCATAAATGGGAAGTTGGGCTAATGCAATTTTTGAATTATAGAATATTATTTTTTACCATTTCACACAGGATAAAAAAAAATCTTGTAGGTATCTTAACTGAGCAGTCTCCAAAATTATCTGACATGGTGAATTAAGAGTAGACTACAATCAATGAGATCTCTGGGGCTGAAACTACCTCACCTGCTTCAGTAAAATTAATTCCAAAATGAATAAAGCTATAGACTGAAACATATTTCCAGTATTTGTTCCAAATCAACAACATAGACCAGTTCATTCAACAGTAGCTGCACTTATTTTAGAATTCAGTTGTTTTTTGTATTGCAAAGCAAAAAGGAGTTTTCACAACAGGACATTAATGACTGATCAAAATTGTGATCACAACAGCACCTGTTGTGATTAAATACTCAGGCTATTTCACCTCGATTGGAAATCGTCCATCATGTGGGAATGCTGTTAGCTATTATTTGTATTTATATTATTTGGCATCTTCAGGTGTACAGGTGCTGGTCATAAAATTAGAATCTCATGAAAAAGTTGATTTATTTCAGTAATTCCATTCAAAAAGTGAAACTTGTATATTATACTCATTCATTACACACAGACTGATATTTCAGGTGTTTATTTCTTTTAATTTGATGATTATAAATGACAACTAATGAAAACCCCAAATTCAGTATTAGAATATTGTGAAAATGTTCAATATTGAAGACACCTGGTGCTACACTCATTCATTATCTGTAACCGCTATTGACACCTTACACAAACAGGGACATTTTACACAATGCCACAAAAGGTCATTGTAAAGAGGCTGGCTGTTCACAGAGCTCTGTGTCTAAGAACATTAATAGAGAGGCGAAGGGAAGGAAAAGATGTGGCAGAAAAAAGTGTACAAGCGATAACCGCACCCTGGAGAGGATTGTGAAACAAAACCCATTCAAAAATGTGGGAGAGATTCACAAAGACTGGACTGCAGCTGGATTCAGTCCTTCAAGAATCACCACCACACAGATGCATGTAAGACATGGGTTTCAGCGTTGCATTCCTTGTGTCAAACCACTCCTGAACCATAGACAGCGTCAGAAGCATCTCACTTCCAAAAATTACTGGACTGCTTCTGAGTGGTCCACAGTTATGCCTCTGATGAAAGTAAATGTTACATTCCCTTTGGAAATCACGGTCCCAGAGTCTGGAAGAAGAGAGGAGAGGCACAGAATCCATGTTGATTGAGGTCCAGTGTAAAGTTTCCACAGTCAGTGATGGTTTGGGTCGCCATGTCATCTGCTGGTGTTGGTCCACTGTGTTTTCTGAGGTCCAAGGTCATTAGCACTTCATGCTTCCTGTTGCTGACCAACTTTATGGAGATGCAGATTTCATTTTCCAACAGGACTTGGCACCTAGTGCCAAATCTACCAGTACCTGGTTTAAGGACCATGGTCTCCCTGTTCTTAATTGGCCAGCAAACTCGCCTGACCTTTACTGAAATCAACTTTTTCATGATATTCAAATTTTATTACTAACACCGTATATTACCTGGAGATCACATAAATAAAAACCGCAAAGAGAATATTTTAAGTAATGCTTTGCTAATTATGTGAATGTTGTTAAAACCAAGTTAAAGCTTAGGGTTTCAGTTAGAGTCATGAAAATGAGGACATACTAAGTAATCTTTTATTATCAACCATGTCAGTGTTTAGAGGTCACTGAGTATCAGGGAAATGTTCCAATTTAATCTGAAAAATATCTAATAAGTTAGATTTCATGCCTTATTTGTCTTCTGTATTTTCACCTGTATGTTGAGTGTCACTTGAATGGTTGGCACTGTTTTCTTTACTGAAATAAGCTTTAATTGTCGGTATGGTTGCTGAATGTTTTTGTTAGGTCAGATTCTTCCCATCTTGTTGAGGAAGTACTTTAATTTGACCTAAATATTTGGTTGATGCTGAAGAGCCACCAGCACTTTGCAAAGAAAACCTAGGATAAATATATCAGATATCTAATAAATCATTTGTTATGTTTAAAATATATTCATTCATGCATTTTTTTTCTCTTTAAAAGTCCAAGGTTGTGGTTTAACCGTTTAGGTGATGGGGCTGCAGTGTTCAGAAGAACATATTTGGCATTTCCTAAGTATGTTTTTTTAAAAATCAGTAACATATGCAATTAAAAAATTATTCTCCAAGACTTACCATTGTTATCTATTTGACCATCCCCACCACAATAAATTATGGAAAGGACTCAGTTATTATGTAAAATATTCAGTTCCCTTAATCAATGAATTTGTTAACAAGGAATCCAGATTTGACGATCCACTCTATAATATATAAAATATGAGAAGATAATTCATGTTAAATCATAACAGCATATTTGTGCGATTAACAGCCTTAACGGGCTGGAAGACTCCTTTCCTATTAAAAAAAAAAAAAGTGTTCAACCTTATTATAACCTCACGACCTGGAGGTTGTGGGTTCGATTCCTGCTCCGGGTGACTGTCTGTGAGGTGTTGGTGTGTCCGCGTGGGTTTCCTCCGGGTGCTCCGGTTTCCTCCCACAGTCCAAAAACACATGTTGGTAGGTGGATTGGCGACTGAAAAGTGTCCGTAGGTGTCAGTGTGTGAGTGAATGTGTGTGTGTCTGTGTTTCCCTGTGAAGGACTGGCACCCCCTCCAGGGTGTATTCCCACCTTGCACCCAATGATTCCAGGTAGGCTCTGGACCCACCGCGACCCTGAACTGGATAAGCAGTTACAGATAATGATTGAATGAATGTCTAAACGCTAGACATATGAGGTAAATAAATAGTCCACACAGTAAGCATTTCTGATGTGAATCTCCAAGGTTCACAAATTTATGAATTGAGGGGACAAGGGTTTCTGATAGCACAAATCTAAGCAAGCAATCAAATTCTGGAGCGGAGCTTTCAAGCTACAGGCGAGTGGCGAAGGCCTAGATTGAGGCAGATCTGAGGACTAATTGCATTTTCATAGATCTGGGCTCAATGAATGAAGGTAAATGTGTATAATTAAATAAAACTTACACCAGAGTTACACCAAGGATTTAGAGCTTTCTTTTAGAAATATATTCCAAATATTCATTCATTCATTCATTGTCTGTGACTGCTTATCCAGTTCAGGGTCACGGTGGGTCCGGAGCCTACCCGGTATCACTGGGCACAAGGCAGGAACACACCCTAGACGGGGTGCCAGTCCTTCACAGGGCAACACACACTCACATTCACTCATACCTACTGACACTTTTGAGTCGCCAATCCACCTACCACAGTTTTTAGACCATAGGAGGAAACCCACCTGGACATGGGGAGAATACACCAAATTCCTCACATTCACCTGGAGTGAGACTTGAACCTACAACCTCCAAGTCTCTGGAGCCGTGTGACTGTGACACAACCTGCTGCACCACCTTTTTCCGCCACTTCCAAATATTCTAATAATTTATTCATATATTCAAATACATCATATTGCCTAAAGTATTCACTCACCCCAAATTATGGGATGTAGGTGTTCCACATCCACGGCAAATAGGTACCTAGGCATGTAGACTGCTTCGACAAACAATACATTGTTGTGCAACATGTTCAGTTGTCAAATTTCCTCGATACTATAATATTCCACAGTAAACTGTCGCTGGTGTTTTAACAAAGTGGAACTGGTAGGCCATATACAATGACAAAGTGGGGGCAGCGAATGCTGAAGCGCATTATGTGCAGAGATCACCAACTTTGTGCAAAGTCAATATAGACGTCGATACCCTGAGAGCAAGAAGATGGCGGACCACTGTTGACCCACTGAGGGCAAATTTGGAGGTCCACTAGTGTTTTACACAGCATTTTCTGGGTGGACCACTGCTGATTAAACATTAGAATTTTAGACAAAATGCCACATTTTAACACTTTTACATTCACAGACCAATTTACATTTTTTCCTTCATTAGATTCTTTTGTTATTCTTTATAAATAAGATTAGTAAATAATTTTAATCCAGCACTTAGCATTTAATCATTTTATATCAGGCTTATACTCATTATTATATCTCTCATAGTTGTTGGTAATATTTGTATTAGTATATTTTTCAGAATAAAAGTCTCTGTGGATGTAAAATCTGTTTGAGTAGATTATAAATGAGTTATATCCTGTACAGGAAATAATCTGGGTGGTCCGATGGTGGACCAGCAGTGGTCTACAGTGGTGTGACAGACGTTTTATGCCAGTGGACCGATATTTGCTCGTTGTCTGGGTAATTCATATAGCCTTCAGCTCAAGAACAGTACGTAGAGTGTCATTGAATGTGTTGGCCGAGCAGCTGCATGCAAACCTTACATCCCAAGCGCAATGCAACGCGTCGACGGAAGTGATTGGAACATTAATGATTTGGATGTGTGAATGAATACTTTTGCCAATATTTTTCTGTGTTGAATAAATTATATATAGCGGGTTCTCTGTAATCTTGTCGTCGATTAACACATTTGAAAACGCTTTCAAATGGTTTGGGCCTCGTGGTTTGCTCTCTGTTGTAAGGGCTAGGGCGGGGCTAGAGTTGTAGTTTTTTCAGACTGTACACAATGCCGGAAAGGAGTCATCAGGAGGAGAAGCAGCGGACTTTAAACATCATTAAGCTGGTCTCCCAGGTCGCAGACGACAACCTGAGTCTAGTGCGTGTGAGTGTCTACAGTCTGCCTTTTAAAAACTATCCACTGCTGCTTGTATTAAACCCGTTTCTCCCTGAAATTTTGCCCCTGCAATTTAAGCTCAGAGCTCTGTTTATTTCCAAGCATATGTCTCTGCTGAAATGAAAATAATGGAAATTAATAATATGAGTTGTGTACATATGAAGGCACAATATTAAGTGTTCAGAAGATAAGATACATTAACATTTTACTGATCCCAAAACAGCAGTGTTATAGTAGCAGAACACACGAATAGATGCACCATTAGAATAAAATAGAAGAGAAATAGCAATATAATTACTTTATTGATTACTGTACTTTCACACAGAGGAATTTTGATGCCCCGATTTCCTCCTTGTATTTACAACCACTGCTCATTTTATGGTTGGTAATTACAGCCTTTCACACTGTTCTTGGAGTCAATGTTCACAGCATCAGAGTTGGACTGAAAATACTCCACTAATCTAAAATATCCATCCAAAAACATCATGTGGGCAGCACCCATTGACAAATGATGACGGAATAACACAAAGTGTGCAGCAACACATGAATATAGTGTATACAAATGTATATACCCATATACGTCTCTCTCATAAAATGGTGGACACAGGGTGACGCCTAGAGGACGCTGTTGGCTGGACGTTTTTGGTTGGTGGAAGATTCTCAGTTCAGCAGTAACATGGAGGAATTTAAAAATTCCAACGGCAGTGCTGTGTCAAATCCACTCATACCAGCCCAACACACTAAAACACGTCACCACATCAGTGTCACTGCAGTGCTGAGAATGTGTGGGTGTGTGTACACAGAAATTATGCAAGATGTTATGTTAGATTTCAGAGGTAGCAAATGTCCATCCATATTAAATCACCTTTTTGTTTGTTTTTCCTGCAGAATATCAGCACAGGGCTTGCAGTGGCTGGAGTGCTTGTCATTGCAAGAAGCATTAGATTGGTATCATTCATACTACTCACTACTTTCTCTGAAAGTCCAATCTTATTTGTTATTCTAGATGCTAAGCACCTCACGCACTCACTCATTCACATCCACTTGTTTACTCACTTCTTCACTTTTATCCAGCTGCTCCAAAGGTGTCACAATTTAGGGCTTCATACTAATGACAATTTTTCCAATTTTGCAAAATGATACCTTCTCTGCTTGGTTTTTTGCTTTTCCACTAGGCAAATCTGGTATCTGATCCCTGAAAGCGGGTATTTTTTAGTCCTTGCTTGTGCCTGTTTCCAAGCGTGATTAGTAGGGCCTAAACGTGACATGTAGATATTACAGAGCGCTGACTGGCCAGAGTGACATGTCTACACCATGAAATGCAGACCTCCAGCTTGTAAATGCAGAACAACTTGCTTGTAAAATCTCCAAGTTAGAGTAGCGATTACATTGGTTTTTCCGACTCAACACCAGCTCATAAAACTGTGCCATAGGGTTCTGAAGAGGTTCACATGCTCCTTAATTTGCTGGGCGAAGAATAATCCAGTAAGAGCTGGATGGAGCAACAAGAAACAAAAAAAAAATCTACACTGATCTGTCTGAATTGGGATGCGGAGCTGTGTTCCGTTCCAAAGCACAACTACACACAAAAATGTATAAACCACACTTAACATTACTGCTGCAGTTATAGCTTCCAAAGTCATCAATTCCCTTTAGAATGGTGTTTTGCGACATCATTGGCTACATTTCGGGGCAGGGGGCTTTATAGTGGAAAACCAACCAGGGACCAAGCGAGCAGAGTTGGGTATAGGTACCATGCAGTGGAAAAGCACCATAGATCAATAAGAAATCAAAAAATGTCACAGTATAAAGTGGTCTGGAGTGTTAAAATGTGTTGTTAGGCTGAGCACTACATTACTCAATGAATGAATATTAATATTCCTGAATGTCTATTCATGGTTCTTTCTTTTTTCTTTCTTCTCTTCAGTTGACCAAGTTCAGCTCTCCCTCTGAAATCCCGGCTCGCTTCATTGAGAGAAACATCGCCATCAGAGGAAGGGTGAAGAGTGTTACTGAGAGAGGGCTAGAAGTGGAACACATCCCAATATATGTGCCTGTAGTGTCGCCCCTGTTGATTAAATGTAAGATGATAGACTTAACCCGATATCTCAGCTGGAGCCCCAGTTAGCTTAAAACTAGTTTCTGTATTGGGATTTTATTTTCTCTCAGTGTAATGAGGGAGTTAATTCTGCTGAAACATCTGGTTCTCCCTTTGCTAATTAAATCAGACATTCTGTGTGGCAAACATGCACGTTTATAAGATTTTGTTTCAGTCCTCTATGATGATATCATAGTAAAGGGTTAGAAGAGAATGCCGCAGTGTATATTTACATTAACTTTTATCCATAGCCTTAAAGAGGGTTTAAATGATTTAAATAAGCTTTTCCCAGCTCTGTGTAAACCAGAGATCAGCTTTTATTGCCAGCTAAAATGAAGATAAAAGGATTAGTGCTTTCAATCTAAATTGATGGATATGTCTGACTAGAGTATATATCCCATATGCCTCCGCCTCATGTATTTTAACACACAGCATCAAATAAGAGTTCATTTCATTCTTAATTTTTCCTAGAAAACATATTTTAACCAGTCAAGTAAGTTTTAATAGGTTTATGGTTACAATTTTTTTGTTTCATAGTATTAAAAATTAAAATGGCCCTTTATTCATAAAACACCACCTAATTTGAAAATAGCAAGTGAGAATAATTTATTCATTATGCATTTGTTCATCACTGCATTTGCACGAGGAAAAAGCATTGCAAAAACATGTGCATAATATTGTATCTAAAAGTATGTGTGAGTTTTGGTTCTCAATCAGTGGTTCTCAAATTTTTAGACCAAGTACCACACATTATCAAACCAAAACCTCTAAGTACCACCTATGATTTTTACAACAGAAACATGTGCACCCCTGGTTCTTCCTCTAGGGTCATTAGGCAAAATCTTGCTTGAATTTTTGCATGTTTTTCTTGCCTTTTTTTGAATGCTTAACACAAAATTACCTAAAATAATTACTAAAAGGTATAGAGAGAATACAAATAACTGGGCCTAAACTGAACATTTTAAACACAATTATACATTTATGAGGACATATAAGATTCATGGGCAATAAACGTTGCGAAAGAGATAAAAAAAACGAGAAGAGGTCAATATAATATCAGTTATGTGCTTTAATAGGCTACACGTGAAAAGAATGTGGCGCTTGGGGCAGGTGCTCACAGCGGCTCTCTGCACTTGTAGTAGATGAAGGAGGCGCATCGCTGTGTTAAACCTTGTTTTAGGGCTGTAATGGTGTGAAGAATGGCCCATGTTTTCCTTCAGCCTATTTTTTTTCTTCTATTTTGTCTTCACGTGTACAAAATCGTTGTTTAGTTTTACTCTATTTGGACTTTGTCCTTCTGGGCTTCAGAGTATTTCTCGGGCTTGGCCTTGTAATCAACTACATTGAATCAAGTATGTTGTATTTTTCTACAAAACAAATTAATTTCTTTGGGGCTTAATTATGAAAAATGTGAAACATGTCATTTACATATAAAAACTTTTTCAGTTATGAATAAGTATTAGTTGTATTCGTAGTAGTAGTAGAAAAAGTAGTCCTTAATTAAGTAGTAATTTTTCGAGGTTATTTAGATTATTTAGTGATTATCAATGTGTATATATATATATATATATAAATAAATTATTATTATTAATATGCAGACATTAAATTACAATTATACATTGCATAAAAATGCTTTAAATTTATTTGCACACATAATAAATCCTAGACACCCCAACCTAAGGAATATTTTATTATTATTTTACAGTTTTTGCCACACTGTAGAATTATAGTTTATTGTAAATATGTTCTTCAAAAACCATCTGTGCTTGAGATTCCAAATGATTATAATTGTCCTCTCTTGCTAGGTACATAGGGGGAACACTGCATATTTTAACTAATGTAACAGAATTAATAAACACTTAATTTAAACAAAATTATCATTTTAAAAACTTTAAAAAATTTAATTAACAGAACAATAAAAAAACACTTTAAGAACACATTTTTAAATTAAAATGCCTTTAGCTATTCATTCATCTGTCTGACTTTTTGAGTGGAGTAGTTATGTAGTCTGTAGAATAGTGTATGTGTCAGGGCCCTTTCACTGAGACATACAATAACATAGTGTGGTCCCTTAGCATCAGGTTAGTGTCATCCTCCATGATCTTGTTTGTGTAAAAACATCCTTTTTCTAAAAGCCTTTTGAAGGTGGACAGCTATAAGCTTTCCTGGTCTTTTCACATTGCAATGGCACTTTGAACTGCACTTATGATTTTTAAAGGGTCACAAAGGTGACTCAGCTTGAATTACTCTTTTTTTATTTTGCCCTTCTCCTCGTCTTGCAGACCAGTCCATGGTCCCCCTGAATGTGTGTCTGGCTGGTGTAGAGCTGACTCCTCAGGGCAATTTATGGCTCTCTGAAAGACTCAGGCCTGACCAGGTGGTGTGGCTCCGGCTCATCAGCTGTCAGGACAACCTTCTGCACTGCCTGGTGTCTGTGAACAGGGTGGGTCAGAAAGTGTCACAGGTTACTACACACTGTAAATACAGATCTACTTGACCGGTTATGGACTTTTAAACCCCCTATAGGATCTGTTCAACAAAGCAGGATTTGTGAGTGAGTAAAGCCCATAGTTGAGGACTGCCCAGTAGGAATGTCACTCATCTATTTTCCTGTTTGACACATTTGACCTGAGGCTTAAATTCTGTGGCTGAACTGGGAAATCCTGCTTTGCGTGCCTCCAATAACATTTCCATGTCTCCAGTAAATATCTTCAAAACATCTTATAATTCCCATAATTTAATCAATGCCATGATTTGATTGTAGGCCCATGTATTAAAACAAGAAAACACACAAACCTGAATTTGAGCTGTTGTTTAGTTATAAACAGTCTTGTGTAGTTGCTGTCAGATGTATAATAGTAATAATTACTGTGTTTTTTGTTGGACATGGTAGTGGAACATAGAATAAAAAACAGGCTAAGGGTGCAGCAGGTGCTTATATGTATCTGTCCATTTAAAATGGAATGGGAAACTTATGATTATGGAGTCTATGAGAGGTGAGTGTGGTATTTTGCTTAGTTCTGTGGCTACTGCCTGTACAACTGTGATAGACTTAAACCTAACATTATATTAAGTAAACAACTTTAATTTTAACATTGAGAGGTATCACACTGCTGAATGTTTTGTTGCTCTGTTAAAGGCGTAGTTAACGATTGTAATCAAAAAAGACTTATAAAATTCAAAGAATATTTTGCTAGCTCTAATGTTTGTGTGCTCGAAACTGGATATGCTTTTTCATATAATTTAAGGTGGAAATGTTTTGGAAGATGGCAAACTGCATTAATGAAAGTGCTACAAAACTAAAAAGATTGAGAAAGAAATAAGTTTCTTTGCTAATTCAAATGGTGAATAAAAACACACGGAAAGGCAAACTTCAGCCACATACAAACAACAGCCGTTATTATTCCTCAGCTACCGTTCCACCTTAAAAGACGCGGGGCTTAGAGATGCGTTTCTCTAAAATCGTAGACATTCCCTTTAAAGGAGCAATCTCTAAGATATATTCTGTACTTAGTCATAAAATATCTAGGGTGTGAGATCATAGATTAAAGCTAAAACACTGCTGCCTCTGATGTCCTGCCTGTGATCCCGCCTTCTGTCCAATCACAAATGGTCCAAACCCACCGACGTTGCCAGGTCTACAAACATGAGTCTTGCAGCCATGAAATGACAAGGTGAACAGAGTTAATGTTATATTTTACTGGACCCAAAAAGCCCCATTGCCCTCTAAAAAATTTCCCTGACCAGAGACAGAGTAAAACGAGAGGAAGTATTGGCCTTGTGTTTGAAAGGGGAGACATTTTAGAAGCAACATCACTACACAACAGAACCAGAGCTGGCTAATATTCTCCTAAACAGGTAACAGCAAATCATTTCTGAAAAACACTTTTCTGAAATACAGATGCCTATGTATAGATTTAAAGGAGTAAACCCCATAAGTTGTGTGTTTTATATAAAGAAAGTTAGACATAGCAACATTTGAAAGATGTTAGGACTGTGTTTTGTGTGTTTTATATGAAGAAGGTGAATAACAACATGACTAAATGGTGTAAATACCATTGTTTGTTTTAAAGAAATTGAGGCAGCTTCTTGAGTGTTTCTCTGTGGTGTGTGTACGTGAGTGTTTTAAACAAATTAAAGAGTAAGAATTGTGTTTGAAAAGCCTTGCATATTCACCTATTTAAGGTGGAATGGAGAAATCAAGCTTGGTCGTAAACAGCAAATATCGTTTCTCAGATTCATGTGTGTTTCTCTTTGGTGTGTTTGGGTGTGTGTGTTTTAAATACATTAAGGAGTAAGAATTGTATTTGAAAAGCCTCAAATTCACCCATTTAAGGTCGAATAGAGAAATCAAGCTTGGTAATACAGCAAATATAAGCGTTTCTCAGATTCATGTGTGTTTCTCTGTTGTGTGTGTGTTTTAAACAAATTAAGGAGTAAGAATTCTGTTTGAAAAGCCTCACATATTCATCTATTCAAGCTTGGTAGTACATAGCAAAGATAACGCTTAAACTTTGTGCCACCAGCATTGTGAGGGTAGACGTGTGAGACCAGCCCACTGTTTCTTTTTGAATTGTCAATAATACCAGAGTATAGAGTCTAAGAATAAGCAAAAGCAAATTGTCACATTAGCCAACTTGCTAGCACAACAGGCGATGATGGGCAAACAGGGGGCCTTTCTAACCACCCAGTGAGCAAGGCCAGGTATGGTCTCTAGAACTTCTGGGATTGAATGGCTGAAGTATCCCCAAGATTCTGACCTCCTATGATCTCTTGTGTTACTTTACCTTTGCATGGTACCTACTTGACTCAACTTGGCACACCTCTGCACATTTTTCAGCCCTGCTCCTTGGTTGCTTTTCAATTAGCATAGCTCCCCTAGAAAATGTAGCTTGTGATGGCATAAAACCTGATCTGTAATGGAAACAATGGGCTTTGGAAACCACAACAGCAGCACAGTCAGTTATAAGGTCAATGCTAAGACTGCACCACTTGGGATTTCATCATACTCTTTATCTACGTATCCGTTTAAATGCTTAATACACAGTAAACAAGTAAAATATGCTTTTCATTCTACAAAAAACAGACTGTAGGCATTGTATATAAAAGATCATTTATATGTAATAAGCATTGTTTTCTCTTTCCTTGTAGGGCTTCCTGTTTGTCTCCAGTGTTAATGAGGAGATCCTGTGCCTAGGACTGGGCAGGACAGCCCCACTTCTTGGTCTGGACCCTCACTCTCGTCTAAATTTAAAGCTTCACAGACGGCTGCTAAGGTCTCAGCTGAAGGCTGAGAGGAAGGGGGAAGGCCTGTGGAGAAAGGAGAGTCTGAGAGAGAGAGTCTCGCGCATCCTCAGCAAAAATATGGTAGTAATAACCATAAAGAGAGCACTGAAGTGGATTTCAAGGGTAAAGGACAGATGAAGTCATTTTGGAGCATTTCTTCACACAGTGTGAAGGACAGCTGTTGTGTTCAAATGATATAGTAAACAAAAAATTGCCAGAAATGAAGATACATGTTTTTCTTTGAACAGTGCCAATATACACATACCATGGCCACACTTACAACCATGTTAGTGTCACTGGTATGATCAAAGTGGTGTACCACTCAAATAATATCTGGAAAACTGTGGTCCGGTGGTTCGAAACCTATCACCAAATAAGGTAGAGGAGGGATGATGCAGCAGATGAGCTTCACAAAACACAGTTTCTAATGGGAACCACAGGCTTTGGAAACCACTACAATGGTAGCGGTAACATTAGCTTGGAAACATACATGTACCAGGTTGCAAAATGGCCTAATTGAAAAGCAAAACAGCCAAGTAGAGCTTAAAGGCCAGTAGTCATTTGAACGATCTGTGACAAAGATGGCTACATGTGGGTTAAAATGATACTAGAGATGAGTCATTTCAGAATATATTTAGCAATTTCTAGCACATGACTTTTTGTGCTTTCTGATAGCCAGGAAAACATTTAGACCAGTTTTTTGAGTAATCATCTTAGCCTGCTGAAGAAGAGTAAAGCTAGAGCCAGTTCAATGGAGAACTTCGTTCTGCTTAAAAGATTCAGTTCTACTCTGCCAGAGTGCCTTAAGGGAAATTTCCCATCTTCCTCTGATTCCTGAGACTGCTTTGAAGCAGCCAGTGTTGTTAAGTTGGTATCTGTTTTTTTTTCCCTCCCCCCTAACCCATGTTAACATTCAGTATATACACTGTGGCAAGTGATGCTGCTCAAAATCTGTTTTCAGTCTTGTTATTAACTGCCTTCCACATCCATCCTAATAGTTCCTCAGCATAATCCTGATGACAGATCCTTTTTGCTTGATTATCTTCATCTAATCATATCCCACAATTTTCCTGCCCCCCCCATAGAAAAAGGAGGGGGATGGTATACATTGTCCTAGTGACAAAGCTGATGGGGGTCTTCTGGTGCACCCCCAAGAGACAATAAGGTCTGGGTGTGTAGGGGGTGCTTTTGCCATGGAAACGGCACCTCTAGTCCATTAAGACAATGTGCAGAGAAGAGGCCAGTCCCCTCTCATGGTCCTAGACGCCTTAGACTACAGGAAACCTAGGAGAAAGCTGAGGAGAATGAAGCAAAGTAAAGGAGGGAGGAGAAAGGGATTTCAGCAGATGCTTTCAGAAATGTTGAAAACTGCTGTCCAGATCCAGAATGGAAGCAATAGCCTTTTAGCTTTGGAATTTATTTATTTATTATTTATTCTAAGTGACGTAAATCATGAATTTCCCTGTTGTTCGTATATAGAGGTAGGCACAGACAACCTCTTGAACTGCAGGTTTATGTGTTTTTGCATGATTTAATGAGCTGAACTAATCCTTATGACAGGCATTCATACATTCTTTTTCTTCAAACAAAAATCAAATTTTTTACACTAAAAGACAAATAACAGAACTATGTAGGGATGTGGTTGAGTCTTGTTAGGCCACCGAGTTCAGCACAGTACTGTAGCCCTCCTGGTGTGTTCTGGGCTAGGAGGGGTTCTTTAAAAGCTGATGGAAGGGAAGAGCTGATTGTTGCTGACTCATTACAGAGTGTGCATATTTAAAAATGAGATTTCATGTTATGACTTACAGTATGACAACTGTATTTACAATATTACAAACTTTAATGTGTTTTTGCCTTTATTACAGCCATGCCTGTTGAGACATTCTTGTTGTTTTTCAAAGAACTTTGCCTATGTTGGTTGCGGTTTCTACTTTTTTGTGGCCCTATGGACAGTCAATTGGTCTGATAAAACAAGCATCAAGGTATAAATAGCTAACATGGCATCAGCCATGAAGGATTTGTAAGGTCCTGCCACTTTCAAGATAAACCATAAAGTCCTGAAAAAAGTTGTAAATAGTTCAGAAATGCATCTAGATCTAAGAAACCTCAATAAATACATCCTGTAGAGTGGGTTTTAAAAGAACAAAATATTGAAAATACATTTATTAAACCATCTATTTATTAAATTAGGACTGGTCCTTGTGCAGAATTGTTCTGTAGAAAGCCTTATGTACCTTCTGAAATATTCACCATATAAAATTACACTAGACAAACAGGCTGATCCTAAATTAGTTCTTGTGGTTAAATGGTCCGTTGCCCTCCAGTGGGGCTGTGAGTTTATTTTAGCTGCTGGAAAATGGACAGGCTGCAATGATTGGGAGTAAACATAAGGAAAGAGACCATCTTCTTTGGTGTTTGTTGTGTACATGAGAGCAGCGACTGTGGCAGGTTTGTTTGCCTCTGATTGGCCACGTGTTTTGAACCATAATCTGTATAAAAAAATATTGTGATCCTGTGCCTGAACTGGGTAGACTTTGAACTGAGACTGAGCGCCTGACCAAGGCAGAGGGAAACTGTGGGAGGGATTGGAGGATGGTGCCATGAAGGATGGAGTCATGAAAAGACTCTGTGGAATGCTTGGGTAAATGTTCCCTTTGTCAGTTTGGCAGAGTAGAGGAGTGATAGAAAGATCCTCACTCCTCACTCACTTGGATCCTGGGGAACTTGGCTGCTTCCCTGAGTTCCAGAGTTGTTAAATTAAAAACTGCCAAATGTCTCTTCATTTATTGAAGTTTAATGTGGAATTATTTTATTTACAAATAAATTGTTGCACTGTCATTCTCATTGAATTAATGTTATTCTAACTTAAGTATAACAGAAAATACAGTTTCAGTAGCATTTATTTATTTAATTTCATTATGAATTAAAAAAAAAAGATACACACACACACACATATATTACAAATGAACCAATATCCACATGAAGTATTTTGTGTACTGATTTGTCAAGATTTTTACTATATATTTACTATACTACATATTTATTAGTAATACTGATTGATGAACTTTGGTAGCACTTTTCTTTATATATTTTATTTTTTTTTATTACCAAACTTGTTTTATAAATTAATTTGATATTATTATAATAATTGTTGTAGGCATAGAGACCACCCCTCCAAACTGCCTGGAAGGTAAATGGTATAGAAATAGACATGTAACATGTATTAGCCATAAAGGCTAATGTATTGTCCCTCATTATTTTTCCAGTTTGGAAGGTCTTGCTTTCAGGCTACAGCTACACAGCTGAGATTTACGGTGTGTTTCATGAGACGTCCCCATCCCCTACCCATAAGGCAGTGCTATACACTTTCTCGTGTGCCAAATCCATTCCAAAGTCTCCACCGCTGGTTTTCCTGCTGCTTTCCTCGTCAAGGCCCGTACAGTTTGAATGGGAGCTTGTGCTGTTACCCTGCTGCTGCTGCTCCTGCACTGAGGGACTGAAGTAAGTGCAGTAAACACGGTCTTTTCCATACACACACCTGGGTTAAAACAACATTGGAAACTTTGTAAAACTTGGAGTAGGAAACAATGATGTCATATCTGAAGGAATAACTTTGTCAACCGAACAGATTAATCAGAAACAAGTGCAGGAAACTAAGTCAGTTGGCCGTTCTTTGTTCAGCAGGTGCATTATTGCTTTTTTCTTAATGTATCGTGGTTGTTTTCTCAAATGTGTACGAATTCTCCTGTTTTTAGGGTATAAAGCCGACAATAAGTACAAGCTTTAATTGAGTTTTCACTTTTGTTCAGTGTTTCAGCTCGGTCGTATGCGTAAATATGGGTTCCCTTGGTCAAAATTTAAATTAAATGTTTTATTGTTTCTACTAATTGAAAATACCTTAACACGTTTTAAATAAATTGAGAAGAAATTGTTCTCTCTGATTTGCGTTGTTATTTTCCATTTAAAAAGAACAAAAACTGGACGCAGAAACTGTTGCATACGACCGTTTACAGTCCGTTGGTGCACATTTATCTCAGCTCAGTATCATACAGTCTAGTTTTCTTCTCGTTTAAAATGAGCTTCAGTTGTTATTTTAAGGTTTCATGTAACATCACACAAAACTATCGTTCCCAAAAGTGCCATATTAAGTTTACTCCCGTACCTAGTGTAAATGATACAAATGAACATTTAAAGCCAACTGCTTTCCTGTGTTTATTCGTCGTGTCTTTGGTCTGACAAAATCTCCTCTTAATTAAAACCGTTGGAGAATGAAACCAAGTCCATTCCTGTTGTTTATTTGTTTTTCCACCCGTTTATATCTAACCCCGCCTTCCTGCGCTGGGATTGGTCGGCGTTTCCTTCCCAGAGCCGTATTCGGCAATCTGGGCGTAAGAGGAGGGGCTTTCCGGAATATAGGCGGACTACAAACGTCTCATTCGTCTCAATCCCGTGTTATAAAACTTCTCGGTATTACACTGTGAACAAATTAATCAAATGGGTTGGTACCCAATGTACCCACTCATACAAATAATTGAATTTAGGCGTTTCAGTCACTTCCATGGCCATTTATCCAAGCACCTACACATGCAGACTGCAAATATTTGTCAAAGAATGGGTTGCTCTCAGGAGCTTAGTGAATTCCAGTGTGGTACCATGATTGGATGCCACCTATGCCACAAGTAATACAACATTAATTGCAGAGCATTGTTTTGAAGGCTTGCTTTTGTTTTGTTGGGTCTTTGAGCTCCTACACTCTGTGAGTGAGCTGTTATGAAGGGATTATGTAGGTATTGCGTAGCCTTATGAATGTTGCACCTCAGTAAAGAGCCCTTTGAAAATTGTGCAATCAGAAGTGGTTCTTCTAGAAGTGGCTCTGGCATTGCTGTAACTTTTTTGGCAACTTTATTAAGAGTTTTGTGTCTTGTATCTTTTGCCACATGCTGCAAGTGAAGGCTATTCCTGCACTACAGTTAAGACCAGTTTACATTGTATTGATAATTACCAGGAGTGTTTACATAACCTGTGCTTGAATTGCTGTCAGCAGCCATTTTGAACAGTTCCACATGTTTGCTGTTTTATAGCTGTACACAAACACCTGCTACACATTTATCATTAAGTGGATATAGTTAATGTAGACATGTAAAAGAGGCAGGTACATTTCTCCTCCATGCTGTTTTAGTTGTGCAGTGGTATTGCATTTGCTATATAAAAACATGCAATGGCTGGCTTCATGTGTCCTCAAGGAAGAGTGTGCTAGATTTTATCGTTAGAGAGCTTTTGAATTTGAGACAGCTACAGTGTTTGAACATGCCAACTGTTTGTTAGATTGGTCTGTATATTTTAAAATAAAAAAAATCAACAGCAATTTTTGAAAATTAATTTATTTATATTAACTAACCGTGATACTACAGTTAGTGTTGCTGCCATAAAGTCTCCAGGTCCTATGGAAGATGAATGTATGACAGAGTAATATATCATCGCTGTCCAAAGAAAAACATGTATCTCCTAAATAGTAATTTTAAAGGAGAAGGAAAATGCCTTCTTAGCTTTTGGTGGAACTCCACTGATATGTTCAATAGATGTAGTAAACTAAAAATATCGTATTGTCAAATAATTTACCTTAGGGATTATATGGATGTGGATATGACTTAAAACTGCCTACAAGGGTTTTTTGCTGAGTAGCTATAGAACAATTCTCACAACAATGTTTACAGACACACACTGTTGGGGAATGTCCCAGCCTACATGTGAGACAATCCGGGCCCTGTCACCATGATACTTATACATTCTCTACTGTGGTTGTGTGAGCGAGTGAAGGAACGCTGGGGGTGAAATGATTCTAGTGTTTTCCATGTATCAGTTTGCTCTGTGGCTCTGGTCACTGAATTATTTAACCCTTTATTCTAATGCAGAGTGTGTTGAATTGTATCCTTTGTGTTTTCTATGTCTCTGTAGACACCAGTAACTCTGAGACTTGAACCCAGAAGCTATGCTCTTCCTTCAGCTACATGCCGAAGCTGAGACTGAGAGCTTTTGAAAATATGCTTCATGTTTCCAGAAATATAAGAACACAAGCAAATGCTACAAGGCCTTTTTGTTTCAGACATTGTTTGCTATTATATGAACTGATTCAATGCAGAACTTCTTTTGTGCCTTTGTGGCAATAGTGTGAGGTATAAGGATCATTCCCTAGTTTAAGAGCAGACTTTCAGTGTTAATACATGTTTATGTACATGATACACTTTTGAGACTATATTGCATATTCTCAGAAAAAAATGAGTTAATTTGTTATTTGTGTCTTCAGCAGCTTTAGTAAGAGACCACGATTACACCATATTTAATTTATTCATTCATTGTCTGAAACTGCTTATCCAGAGACTACCCAGAATCACTGGGCGCAAGGCTGAAACACACCCTGGAGGGGGCGCCACTCCTCACACACTAATATACTCACATTTTTGAGGTGCCAATCCACCTACCAGTGTGTATTTTTGGGCTCTGGAAAGAAACCAGAGCACCCAGAGGAAACCCACGTGGACACAGGGAGAACACACCAAACTCCTCAAACCCACAACACTGGAGTTGTGCGACATTGACACTGCCTACTGCTCCACTGTGTCCCCCACACCATAATTCAATGTAATTGCATTATATGTAGTCAAGCCTGAAATTATTCATACCCCTGGCTATTTTTGACTTAAATTTACTTTTATTCAACCAACAATTTTATTTTTGACCGGAAACGACACAGGCATCTTCCAGGAGATAATACGATGATGTACAAGAGGCATCATTGTGGAAAAAAATATTTCTCAGCTTTTATTCACATTTGAACAAAAATGGCATGTCCAAAATTATTCAAATCCTTCTCAATAATTAATAGAAAAGCCTTTACTGGCTATTACAGCAATCAAACGCTTCCTGTAATTGCTGACCAGCTTTTTGCATGTCTCCGCTGGTATTTTTGTCCATTGATCTTTAGCAATGAGCTCCAACTCTTTGAGGTTGGAGGGTCTCCTTGCCATCACCCTGATCTTTAGCTCCCTCCACAGATTCTCAATTAGATTCAAGTCAGAACTCTGGCTGGGCCACTGCAAAACGTTAATGTTTTTGTCTGCTAACCAGTTCTTCACCACTTTTGGTGTGTGTTCTGGGTCGATGTCGTGCTGAAATGTCCACTGGTTCCCAAGGCCAAGTTTCTCTGCAGACTGCCTGATGTTGCTGTTGAGAATCTTGATGTATTGCTCTTTTTTCATGGTGCCATTTACTGTGATCCAGTTCCCTGGTCCATTGGCTGAAAAACACCCCCTAAACATTAGCTTCCTACCACCATGTTTGACAGTGGGGATGGTGTTCTTAGGGCTGAAGGCTTCTCCTTTTTTACGCCAAATGAAGGACACATCATTGTGGCCAAACAATTCAATTTTTGTTTCTTCCTCTAAAACAGAAGACCAGAAGTCTTCTTTTTTGTCCAGATGAGCATTTGCAAAGGACAAGCGGGCTTTTGTGGAGAAGTGGCGTCCTCCTTGGTCTGCGTCCGTGGAACCTAGCAGTGTGCAGTGTCCGTTGGACTGTCTGCCTTGAGATGTTGCCACCAGCAGAGCCCAGATCCACCAGGATGGCCTTGGTGGTGATCCTTGGATTTTTCTTCACCTCTCTCAAATCAAATCAAATCAAATTTATTTGTATAGCGCCTTTTACAACTGACGTTGTCACAAAGCAGCTTCACAGTTTCAAAACAGAACATTTAAATCAAATCCCAATGCAAGCAAGCCGAAGGCGACAGTGGCAAGGAAAAACTCCCTCGAGGCTGGAGGAAGAAACCTTGGGAGGAACCAAGACTCACAAAGGGGACCCATCCTCCTCTGATCAAACTATAGATTGAATTTTAAATGATCACTAATGAAATGTCATTATTCTACATAATAATAATAATAATGTGAGCAGCTGGTCTGGTCTGGTCTGCAGGAGAATCCAGCAAACAATCTTCCATCAGTGGGCCACCATTCTTTCAGAAAACAGTAAAACAGTAAAGGGAAGCAGTTAGTTTAGTTGAGTGCAGCAGAGAATAAGAGCATGTGAATATTTTCTTTAGTGTAGTGACGGATCTGACTGTAACAGACTGGGAGTAGGGAAACCAGAAGGAGCTCAGGCAAAGACATCCTTTCGCTCCAAGCTAGAGAAATTCTGAGCACATCATCCAGGTTTACCCTGATTCTCCATGTCCATGAGTTCCTGAAATGACAACAATTAAACTAGACAGAGGTTAGTTGCCAAAGGCCAAAGTGTGTTTTGAGCCTAGACTTAAACATAGTGACTGTGTCTGCGTCCCGAACACTAGCTGGAAGATTGTTCCAGAGCTGAGGGGCTTTGTAGGAGAAGGCTTTCCCCCCCGCTGAAGTCTTATGAATTCTGGGTACTAGTAAGAGGCCGGCGCCCTGAGATCTGAGTAATCTTGTTGGTTCATAGTTTGTGATGAGGTCTTGCAAGTATTCAGGGGCGAGACCATGTAAGGATTTATATGTGAGTAAAAGAATTTTGTAATCAATACGGAATTTAACTGGAAGCCAGTGAAGGGCCGAAAAGACTGGGCTGATATGATCAATTTTTCTAGTTTTAGTGAGGACCCTGGCTGCAGCATTTTGAATTAACTGGAGTTTACTCAAGTTTCTGCTGGAGCATCCTGATAAAAGTGCATTGCAATAATCTAATCTTGATGTAATAAAAGCGTGAACTAGTTTTTCCGCATCTGGGAGGGATAAGGAATTTCTTAACTTAGCGAGGTTCCGAAGATGTAGGAAAGCTGTTCTTGTAATGTTACATATATGCTGATCAAATGATAGATCTGAATCAATTATAACACCCAGATTTTTAGCTGATGAGCTCGGAAGAACAGGGAAGTCAAAATTATGTATTAAGTCTGATACCTTATTTATAGCAGGTTTTGGACCTAGAAGGAGAACCTCGGTTTTGTCGCTGTTTAGCAGAAGGAAATTGTATGACATCCAATGCTTCACTTCTTTAACACAGTCCTCCATTTTCTTTAGTGTAGGTTTTTCATCTGGTTTGGCTAATATGTATACCTGTGTGTCTTCTGCGTAACTGTGGAAGGTAATGCCATCCCTGCTAATAACTCTGCCCAGTGGCAGCATGTATAATATGAATAGTAAAGGTCCTAAAATGGAGCCTTGGGGAACTCCAAATCTCATTTTTGTATGAGTAGAAAAAACATTATTTACGTTTACAAATTGATAGCGATCTGTGAGGTAAGACTTAAACCATGCTAGGGCCGTTCCTGTTATTCCAACCATGTTTTTTAATCTTTCTAGCAGAATAGTATGATCAATTGTATCGAAAGCTGCACAGAGGTCTAGTAGAACTAGCATGGATACGCAGCCTCGATCAGAGGCGAGAAGAAGGTCGTTTGTTATCTTAACTAAAGCTGTTTCGGTGCTATGGTGTGGCCTTAAACCAGATTGAAATTTTTCATATATGTTATTCTTATGCAAGTATGACCTAAGTTGTTGGGCCACAACTTTTTCTAAGATCTTAGATATGAAGGGAAGGTTAGAGATGGGTCTGTAATTGGATAGTACACTAGGATCAAGATTTGGTTTTTTGATCAGGGGTTTAATAACTGCTAGTTTAAATGCTTTGGGTATGTGACCCAGTCTAAGGGACGAATTTATGATTGTTAAAATGGGATTGATTATGACTGGTAATACTTCTTTAAATAGTTTTGTTGGTATTGCATCAAGTGTGCAGGTCGTACAATTTGACGAGTAGATGATTTTCTCCAGTTCTAGCTGTGGTAGTGGGTCAAAGTCCTCTAGTCTTTCTTCTATGTTTTGTTCTATATCATCCACACCAGATGACAGACAGGCTGGATTTAGTAATATGGTATTTATTGTTTGTCTAATATTTTCAATCTTATTGTTAAAAAAGTCCATAAAAGCATTGCTGGTGTGAATGGCTGGGATCTGTGGATCAGTAGCTGCCCGATTGTTTGTAAGTTTAGAGATTACATTAAAGAGTGCTCTAGGATTGTGTTTATTATTTTCAATCAGTGAGGACAGATGTGCTGAACGTGCATTGACGAGTGCCCTTCTATATTGGATAAGGCTGTCTTTCCAGGCACAGTGAAATACTTCCAGTTTAGTCGACCGCCATTTACGCTCTAATTTCCTTACGTTTTGTTTTAGGGTGAGAGTTTCTTCATTATACCAGGGAGCGAGTTTTTTCTGTTGTAGCTTTTTACGCTCAAGCGGTGCTACACTATCTAAAGTTGATCGAAGAGTGTTATCTAAGTAGTTTGTTAGTCTGTCCAGCTCCAGTGGGTCTGCTGGACTACTGACTGAGGTCAATAAATCAGTGATGTTTTCAGTAAATTTAGGGGCTATAGATGGGGTTAGTGAGCGCTTTAGATAATTTAATATCTAAACTCAGTTCATATGAAATTAGGTAGTGGTCTGAGACCGTGGAAGACTGAGGGAGAATATTTAGGTTTTTTATGTTCGTGCCCAGGGTCAAAACCAAGTCTAGTGTTTGATTACAATAATGAGTAGGACCTGATACATTTTGTGTGAAACCAACAATATCTATGATTGATGTGAACGCCTTTTTTAGGGGATCATCACTTTTCTCAAAATGAATATTAAAGTCTCCTACAATTATTAACTTATCACATGACACTGCTAAATTAGCAGCTAGTTCACCACATTCTTTTATAAATTCTGAATAGGGCCCTGGTGGTCTATAAATGTTTAATAAGGAGATTGCATAATAAGGAGAATAAGGAGAGGAGTGTTCTTATTTGTGGCAGGGTTAATTATGTTAATGTACATAATTTCGAAGGAAGTACAGTTGTAACCATGTTTTTGGTTAATAATTAAATTATTTTTGTAAATTATACATAATCCACCCCCTTTGCCTGTCAGTCTGGGGGTGAGTGCATATTTATAGCCTGTAGGAGTGGCTTGATTTAGTGCTAAATATTCATAATTTCTGACCCAAGTTTCAGTAAGGCATAAAACATCAAGTTTCTGATCCATTATTATTTCATGTATAATGACTGCTTTAGAGTTAAGTGTTCTTAAATTGAGTAGGCCAAACTTTAGGTCTGTGGGGATGATACTACCCTCTGTTTCTGATGGTTTAATAGTGATTAGGTTATTGGGGCACGCTGTTTGATATTTTCTGGGTTTAAGTTTGATTCGGGGGACAGACACAGTCTTGATACTGTAACAAATTTTTATATTTCTTAAAGCAAGCTTTGTAGGTATACCCTTACTATGGGCAAAAAAATGGCCATTATCTGTAAGTGTATCCTTAAAATCACTTACCTGTTCGCTGTGTAATCTACTTGCCTGATTTGTGCTGGTGGGTGGGGTTAGTCAAGCCTGGCGAAGAACATCCTCAATGTTCCCAGAGAGAACTGCAGAACCTAGATGACTAGGGTGAAGCCCATCCCGGCGGTAGAGGGCAGGACGTTCCCGAAAACACTCCCAGTGGTCGACGTAGTCCACGCCGACAGTGCCACACCAAACCCGGAGCCAGGAGTGGAGTGCGAAGAGCCTGCTGTACGCCTCACATCCTCGTCTGTAGGTGGGTAGGGGGCCGGAGACGACGATCCTGGCGTCCGTCTTCTTCCGAGCGGTATCCAGAAGCGAACGGAAGTGTCGTTCTTCCCCACGTGGAGAACGACGGTGCCGAGGTCCTCACGCTGCCGCAGCGCCGAGGGAAGTCGACTGGCAACATCCAGGACACAAGCACCTGGAAGACAGGACACAGTAGCGTTACTCTTTGTGCCTGAGACTCTTAAATGTCTGACTATAGAGTCGCCGATGATAAGAACACTGCCCTATTTAGCTCTCGATGCTGGTTCCGGTGCAGGTGAGGGCCAGGAGCTGAGCACCTCAAACCGGTTAGTAGAGGTGAAGACTGGCTGCGGTAGAGGGGGAGACGACCTCAGCTTCCCATGCCCACGCTGACGCTCCCAGCTCGGGGCTGGAGTGAAGATGGCCGTCCCGGGGAGCCGCCGCGACGGAGGAGCGTAGGAGGTGTCCCGGGGAGGACGTAGGAGGCATCGCGGGCGGCCTCGAGCCTCGTCTTCTCCTGCTGGAGCTCCGTCTGCTTCTCCAGGAGACGCTGAATTCGGCGGCCCAACTGTTCGAGCTCCGTGCTGAGCCTGGAGAGAGATCGTTCCTCCGCGGTCGCCATAATCAGGAGAGAAGGAGTTATTAATTGAGCGAAGTTATTAATATGAAAACAACAATAATAAAATGGTAGTGGTATTAACAGTGTACAACTAACACTAAGCACAAGATAAGTTAACAAGGTATTAACAGTAAAGACTTAAAGTAAAGAGCTTAGGAACAGTACTAAACAGCAGCAAGCAAACAAACAAACTGAGCGCGCGAACTGTCAGCCGGAAATGACGACACCAATGACGACCAATCCTTACAGACAGTCATCCTCCTGACCAGCACAGGTGTCACTTTTGGCTTCCAACCACATCTTCTGAGATTTTCCACAGTGCGGAACTTCTTGTATTTTACAAGAAGAATACTTTGCACTGTAGCCACTGGAACTTGAAAACATTTTGATATGGCCTTATAGCCTTTTCCTGACTTGTGAGCGGCCACAATGCACAGCCGCAGGTCTTTAGTGAGCTCCTTTGTCTTAGCCATGACTTTCCACAAACCAACGGCAGAGAGCTGCTGTTTTTCCCCTGTTGAGTTGATTAAAACAGCTGTTCCCAATGAATCATGGTAATTAGGATGCTTTAAAACAGCTTGGACTATTTGGAATGGTATAGAACTTTGGATTTTCCCATAGACTGTGACAGTTTGCAAAGGATATGAATAATTTTGGACATGCCATTTTTGTTCAAATGTGAATAGAAGCTGAGAAATATTTTTTCGACAATGATGCCTCTTGTATATCATCGTATTATCTCCTGGGAGATGCCTGTCGTTTCCGGTCAAAAATAAAATTGTTGGTTGAATAAAAGTAAATTTAGGTCAAAATTTGCCAGGGGTATATATATATCCATCCATCCATTATCTGTAACCGCTTATCCAATTTAGGGTCGCGGGGGGTCCAGAGCCTACCTGGAATCATCGGGCACAAGGCGGGAATACACCCTGGAGGGGACGCCAGTCCTTCACAGGGCATATATATATATATATATATATATTTAAAACACATTCCATAAATCATTACTTCCATCACTCTTACTCATATACAATACTCTAATAACTACACTGTAGCACAGTGACAGACATAACTGGTGATACTGTCCATTTCTATCAGTAGTTTGACCAGAGGAGGATGGGGTCCCGCTATGTGAGTCTTGGTTCCTCCAGGCTCGAGGGAGTTTTTCCATGCCAGTGTTGCCTTCGGCTTGCTCTCATGGGGTTTTCTGATCCACATTATCTTTTCTGATACCAACTCTGTGAAGCTGCTTTGTGACAAAATCAGTTGTAAAAAGTGCTACATAAATACATATTGATTGACTGAAACATGCATTATCTTCAGGCAAAGTTTTTATTTATTTTAAATTGGTTTTATTCATTTTTCCCTGAAAGAAAAAAGGAACAGACTAAAATAATTAGGGCACATTGGAAGAAAAATTTGTATTTTAAAAATACAAACCGGATTCCAAAAAAGTTGGGACACTAAACAAATTGTGAATAAAAACTGAATGCAATGATGTGGAAATGGCAAATGTCAATATTGTATTCGTAATAGAACATAGATGACAGATCAAAAGTTTAATCTGAGTAAATGTAACCCTTTAAAGGAAAAATACGTTGTTTCAAAATTTCACAGTGTCAACAAATCCCCAAAAAATTTGGGACAAGTAGCAATAAGTGGCTGGAAAAAGGAAATTGAGCATATAACGAACAGCTTGAAGACAAAGTGCAAAGAGGAAGCCATTTCTAAGCAAGCTCCACAAGCTCAGACGTTTTCACTGGACCAGGGGTCTTTTAAAATGGGAGTGTGGCAAAATGGAAGACTGTTCTGTGGTCAGATGAGTCACGATTTGAAGTTCTTTATGGAACACTGGGATGCCATGTCATCCCGACCAGAGAGGACAAGGATAACCCAAGTTGTTATCAACGCTCCGTTCAGAAGCCTGCATCACTGATGTTATGGGGTTGCATGAGTGCTTGTGGCATGGGCAGCTTGCATGTCTGGAAAGGCACCATTAATGCAGAGAACCATGTTCAGGTTCTAGAACAACATATGCTCCCATCTAGACGTCATCTCTTTCAGGGAAGACCTTGCATTTTTCAACAAGAAAATGCCAGACCACATTCTGCAGCAATCACAACATCATGGCTATGCACGAGAAGGATCCGGGTACTGAAATGGCCAGCCTGCAGTACAGATCTTTCACCTACAGAGGACATTTGGTGCATCATAAAGAGGAAGGTGCGACAAAGAAGGCCCAAGACAATTGAACAGTCAGAGGCCTGTATTAGACATGAATGGGAGAGCATTCCTATTTCTAAACTTGAGAAACTCGTCTCCTCTGACCCCAGACGTCTGAGTGTTGTAAGAAGAAGGGGGGAGAATGCCACACAGTGGTAAAAAATGGCCTTGTCCCAACTTTTTTTTTTTTTTTTTTTTTGGGATTTGTTGATGCCATGAAATTTTGAAACAACATATTTTTTCCTTAAAATGATACATTCTTTCAGTTTAAACTTTTGATTTGTGATTTGTGTTCTATTCTGAATAAAATATTAGATGTTGGCACCTCCACATCATTGCATTCAGTTTTAATTCACAATTTGTTTAGTGTTTTGTAGTAAAAAGTATGTATTTTATATAGTTACTACTATATTGTTATGGTTAATGTAAAAAAAATCTCACCAATTACATCTAACCAAGTGAATAATGTAGATAATGCAGGACTTGTATTTGTGTGAATAGACCAATAGATCTGGTCCAAAATGACTTGAAAAGCTTCTACCATTAAGTGCAATGCAAGGTAAATAATTGTAATAAATATATAATAAATATAAAATATCCTATGTCAGTCCGTTTGAGCTTCACTTGGGCCAAGACCACACTTTTCCTACTTGCAAGCACAACATTCTCTTTGATATTAGGTTGACACATCCCTTCATTGGTGTCACCTCTGGAAAGCTTAATCAGATCCATGACCATCCCAACTCACTTTTCAAACCAATCATGCTCTTAAATGTTGATACTGATGACTGAAGCTGTACCTAGCCCCATTGACATGGTTAATACAAGCTCTGTGTCACCAGTTCCATGTGGACTCTACACTCGCTATCTCCAACAATACACACAAGACACCTGCATTCCATAAATAATCATAATTCCACACTGGGCTCCCTGGTGAATAAAACTGTACCAAGCCCCACTGGCACAATTATTGCTCAGTGCCACCAGTTTATTGTAGAAATGTACGAACATCAACTGCATGCCTGCAACTGTAAATTCACTGTGCCCCCGAGTTACCGAGGCAGTACCTAGCTCCACTGGCATCATTAATGAATGCTCAGTGCCATGAGTTCAATGCAAGTTTTTCACTTGATATATCACCAAATGTATCAGAATGATTATCCTTTTAAACCATTTTAGAGCTATGAGGTTTTGTTCAAACAGTATACAAGCATTTAGTGTAGTTTATAATAGATTACATCAGTGTTTATTTCATATTGGAAAAACCTTCATCTAGAATTTCATACCAGTTGTAAACAGATGTAGGTGTTACAGAGGTAGGTAAAAATAAGTTCAGGAGTCTTGCTAAAGAAATCCTATCAGTGTCAAATGTTGTTCATTTCTAAACAGGAACTGAACCATGGCCTGCCATGTGGAGGGCAGTGGTGTTAAACACTACACTGCACTATCCATCATTCTTCAAGTACAGCGTAATATAATCTATAGCAGTGATGGTGAGTCTTGATCCTATATCACCCTAGGGAATTAACTCCAGCTGTATATAAACACATCCGATCCTGTTTATGAAAGCCTTCAGGAGCATCTGAGTATCAGAGCCAGGTGTGTGGAACTGGATTCTCCAGAGAGGGATATCACCAGGGCCACTGCTTTTTTCAATGTCTGAACTAAACATTGAATCTAAAAAAAAAAAAAACCTGTACAAATATTTCTTATTCTTATTTATAAGTATACATTGCATTCAAACCCGAGGAATGCCAAACAGTGGCAACAACAGATTATCCCTGCTAGCATCCTCTCTCTCTCTCTCTCTCTCTCTCTCTCTCTCTCTCTCTCTCTCTCTCTCCCCCTTGCTCTCTCCCTCTCTCCCTCTAATCGTAATATATTAGAACAGATAATAGGAGGCAGCGTGGCAGCAGCTGTTCTGTCAGGAACCCAGCAGAGCAGTGTAACTGAAAAAAAAGGAAAAGTCAGGGGTTGTAGATTGCCTTTTTTCACCTTTCAATCTCAGCTCCTTATTCTGCCCTGGCCTGGGGCACAAGGAGCACAAAGGACACACCTGTGTCCTGTTCTGCAAAACCCCGATCCACTTCTTCTTCACATACATGAATTCATCCCTCCCATCACTTAGCACATAGTTAATGCAGGCATCTGCTACTTGATGGAATAGAATGGGCAGTTAGGTCTTTTCCAAGCATGTTGAGGGCTGGTAACCTTGTGTGACTGGTGACAGGATTTGAATATGGAGAAAAATGTTTGCACATGTTGCTATCACCCAGCTCCAAGGCCCTGGGGATGTGGTTTTAATCTACACCACAGGTGACTGAATTTGATGTGTTCTCTGTGTGTCTGCATGGTTTTCCTCCCACAGTCTATGAGCACATGTCTATAGGTTAGAGTATGTGAATGAATCCATGAGTAAATATGTCCAAGATGTGTTCCTCTTGTGCCTAATGATTCCAGGTATGCTCAGGACCAGCCATGATCCTGAACATTATGAAGTGGTTACAGAATAAATTATTGCAACAGATTTTTTTATATTGTTAACAAAATAAAGTGTATTCACAAAACACAGTGTATTAAATGACATGACCTGCATCAAATTACAAGCTGCAGATGATCCAAATGGGCTTTAAAAAAAAAAATAAAAAAAATAAAAATAAAAAAAAAAGCCTGATCTAATGAGAGTTTTCTGGGTATTTTCAGGACTTATTTGTATCCTAGTGCTTTCCTAAATAGCTTGGTTGTTTCTGAACGGATGCTGTTCAGCTGAAAACTGCTATGAGCAGTGGCCAATTTGAAAACAGCTGTGAAGGAAATGACAAAGTAAAAAGCTTACAATGACCCCGATACATCCAGGTATTTTGTACAGTGCAAGCATACCTTGCCTTGGTCCAATACATAATATTTATAGACACAATATTCCCACTGGAGATTTTTATCCATGGCTGTAACCTTTGACATGTGTCTAGGTGGTTGAACATATTTGATTGAGAATCAGAATGAAAGAGAAAACACAAAAGGATGCTTGAGATGAGATGATCTGGATAGCAACGCAATAGAGATGAATGCTAATGGAGTGGCTCTCTACAGGGGAAGAGACAACTGTACATTTCCACTTTGATTGGCTCATGGGAGAGCTTTATGGAGAATCCATAAGGTACACATTACCATACTATAATAATTCTCAATTTCCCCCATGTGAGCAGATAATTCCTGTTGAAGAAAATAGCATGATTCTTAACTGATCACTTGCTGAGAAACATTTTCATGGAGGAAGATGACGCACATCTGACAGCACATGATCTGATTGTCCTGTTTGTTCTGGCTCAGTTAATTAGGTTTGACATCTGGAGAGCTCTGGGTAAAAAGACCTTCACTTAGACAGGCTACCTGTTGGGCTAAAGAATGTATAAAGTCAGAGCCCATATTTTCAGCTCTTTATCCAAATTATTTTGACTTTAGCTCAACCTGATGTGGTGCGGTGAGGTAACACACCATACACAATACTTTGGGGATCTTTACTTGTTTGTCACTTAAACATAAGTAACGTTCTTGTTTTGCTTGCTTATTTCCTTTCTAAATACTGTATTTAGTTTTAAGTACAGTTACGTATTGATCACAACCTCATAGGGCACACTTTAACTTGAAAAATACAGTACTAATAATTAAAGTGCAAAATAACTGGCAAAATAAATACGACAATGATTTACGACTGTAAAACAAAGAAATACAAAACATTGAAAAGAACAAAACCATAAAAGTAGAGCCTCAAATAAATGTACAGAGGAAACAAAACAGACCCTCACATCTCGGCTATATCAGAGCCTTTTCCCCAGTTGAACTGCTCACAACTGCTTACACATAGCCCTACATTTAGCAGGAGATTTACATTGTTGTTATCAAAGTTACAGAGGGTTATTACAGTTGTCCTCAATAACATTTAAGACCTCCGAAATGGGAGCGATAGCCGAATATGAAAATAAATAACTCACAAATGTGCAAATATGGTCACCTCTACATAACAGGAACAATATTTAACCAGTCTGCACACAAATAATGCCTCAGGATTTACGGATGAAATAAAAAAAAAATAGAAAAATAATTATTTTACATTTATATGCTACATTCTCCCCTGCAACCCGTCAGTATCCTCAGTGACTGCATGCTAGTTTTAAATAAACACCCTGGCTTCTTGCAATGCCTTCTCAAACAAAGCCGTGCCCAGGTTTGTCAAAACTTGGGAAAGCATATCTGTACTTGGGATTAGTGTGGACCCCAGCATTAACCCACTTGCTCCTCCTTATGGCAGGAACAGGAGTACTGGTTTCCAAACCTAAAATATGAGAATCATTGGCTGCTGGATCAGCCTCCTATACACTTGTAACCTCAGTGTCAGCAACAACACTTGTATCCTCCCTTTCAGCCTCAACATTCACTTTTGATGTGGGAGGAGTATGTTGACCTCTTCAACTACCACCAAGTCCCTATCTGAAAAATCAGATAGTGGTTCAGAGTTTGGCACAACAGCCAAAATGCCTCCTTTGTTAGGCTTGGGAACTGGAGTTTTGCATGGACGTAGTTCTGTCCTATGTACTCGTTTAATTGGGCCACTCTCCACAGGTTCTACAGTATATGTAGTACCCTGAATATCAACTACCCTATATAGATTAGGACTCCTGGATCTTATTTCTCCCAGTGGGTCTGTGACGAAGGTACACCATTTGCCCTACACCAATGGGGGGACAAAACACTCATTTTCCAAAGAGATCCTCTCGGCTGCTTTCTGCTCCGAGTATTCTTTTGCACGTTCATGCATCACCCTAAGTCTCTCCTGATGCACAGCAAGCCAATCCTTCCCACTGTCTATGCAGTCTTCACGAGCCAAAAGTGCATCCATGGGCAAATGTGGCTGCACTCCAAAAAGCAAATAATAAGGTGAATACCCTGTGGTAGAATGTGGTGTCACATTGTATGCATAAACCATTTCAGGCAGATACTCAGGCCAATGTTTTTTCTTTTCTGGAGGGAGGGTGCGAAGCAAGTCATGTAAAGTTCGATTATATCTCTCACACTGTGCATTTCCCTGAGGCCTATAAGAGTGGTTTGTGACTTTTTAACTCCATACAGCTTACGCAACTCGGCCACAACTTCGCTTTCAAAATTTCGACCCTGGTCGGAGTGAATTCTTTCATATTTCATAAACCACTCTTTAAGTAGCATTTTTGCAGTAGTATCTGCTTTTTGGTCCTTAGTGGCAAATGCCTGAGTGAATTTACTGAAAATGTCTGTAACCACCAGTACATTTTCACGGCCATCAGAAGCTGGTTCCAGCACAGTGAAATCCACTGCCACTACCTCAAGAGACCTAGAGGCCAAAAAGGCCTTTACAGGAGCCTGGATCCTGAGAATGCACCTCTGACACCCTTTCACCCATGCCTCAACATCTTCAGACATCCCCACCCAGAAACAACGTTTTCTCAATAAGCTCAGTGTCCGCTCAATACCTTGGTGCCCTGTGAAATGGATGTTAAAATGGAAGTGTGGAGGGTACGGATGAAGAAGTGTGGGTTCACTCAGCAAGGAGCAGGCAGGACTCAAAATAACTCTTTCCGTGAGAATTTATTCAAAAGTAGCACACGTGATGATGTCACAATAAGAGAGGTACCCATAAAGAAATGAAAAGAAAATAAAATAAAAAGAGCGCGTTAGAACTAAACATAGTTTGTCCGTACTGCAGTTCCCTCTACCTTCACCAGCCTACTGCAGCCAAATCCCCCTCCTTTTAGGAACTTAGCCCCACCCCTCTCTTAATTGGACTAACCCAACTCTGGCAAAGGGGTAAGAAAGTTACTCACAGGAAGATATTTATTCTCTACAGTATAATCAATAACTGATATCCCCAGCATATCTCATTCCAGCTTCACTGGTAAGTGTTTATCTATGTACATAGTTTATTAGTATTTTTACTCATTTGCTTTTTCCCTTTCACAGGTTCCCAAATCCAGCTCTTCCCTCCCCCTCTCTATACCTCACCGTGGGCCCTTCGGCTAGCACAAAGAGAGACAGGAAATTCGCTGCCATTCCCCTAGGAACAGGAACTGAAACACAAGGTAAGTAATAATACCAATATACATTCCTTAATGTATATTCCAGTCTTGGTGATGGGTCCAATTCACTGACCTCATCACATGCCCCATCTTATCATGCACACATTCTAACACCTGGTCTCTCAAATAACCAGGTATGAGCAACTGCCAACATTCCCCATGATGAGGGTCATCTATAACACGATACAGCAACTCATTCCTCTCTCGAATGTATCTCCACTGCTTTAGGATTCTCCTGACCTCTCTACTCAGCCCTACTACGAGTAGGCTTCTCACTTCTCTCCCAAAATCCCCTAAACCTCTCAGCCGAAGAGTCAGATTTCTGAAACTCTAACAGCTGTTTAACTGAATAACCAGGAAATGCAGGTGTATCACTGGTTTCAATAAACTCTGGTCCACAAGCACGTATCTGTCGTATTCTACAACACTCAATCCCAGCTGAAATGAGCTCTGGATCTAGAGAAGTTCCTTGCCTTACAAAGTTACAGATAGCCACACCACTATGTAAATTTTCATCAGGATCCCCATCATGATCCGTTTCAGGCTCCCCTGCAAAATCCTGTCGGGAGAGAGTATCAGCATCAATATTACTGTTCCCAGGTCGATACTTTACCTCAAAATCAAAAACAGACAACTGTGCTAGCCACCTCTGTTCTATAGCTCCTAATTTAGCTGTATGAAGATGACAGAGGGGATTATTGTCAGTGAAAACCACAAGCTTTGAGCCCAGCAAGTAACCCCTGAACTTTTCAGCTATTGCCCATTTCAAGGCCAGAAGCTCAAGTTTCATACTGCTGTAGTTGCGGTCATTCTTCTCAGCGTTACAGAGCCGTCGGCTGGCATAGGCTATAGCCCTTTTAGTGTTATCTTGCTGCTGATACAGTATAGCACCAAGGCCTTTATGGCTGGCGTCAGTCTCCAGAATAAAAGGACGCGTAAAATCTGCAAACCCCAACACAGGAGCGGTGGTGAGCTTCTCTTTCAATTGCTCAAACACATCCTGACACTCGTCATTCCACAATGAACGCAACATCACATTTGTTTTGGAACATCTTGCATTCCTTATACAGGAATTTACCAAATCATGTAAGGGACCTGCCACTTTAGAGAATCCTTGAATAAATCGCCTGTAGTAGCTACAAAACCCTAGGAATTACTGCAATTCCTTGACGGTCTGAGGAACCTCCCAATTTTTCACAGCCGCTACCTTACTTGGGTCCGTCCCAACACCATTTGCTGACACCTGATGGCCAAGGAAACACACTTCAGGCTGAAGGAAATTTCACCTTCAAACCAGTTTCCTATAGTCGCTTAAACACAACTTCAAGCCTCTCTAGGTGTTCCATGAAGGTCTTGAGAAGGGTGGAGAAGAAGGGCAGAAGGAAAAAGGGAAGAGGGTGTGTTATTTGGCACCACTGGTTTTTAACCAGAGTTTAGAAGACCCACCTTTAATACCGATTGGATAAGATTGGAGCCTCTCTTGCTCCTGATTGGCTGCATCCTGTACCTTGGTAGTGACATCACATACAATTTATGACCCTTGACAAGACAAATGCTTGAAGACCATCTCCTTTGAATGAATCTCAGACTTCTGAATCATACTTTGCAGTATAAAAGATTATATGTTAACACAAAGACATAATTCTTAAACACGTAACACACATTCAGCTGGAGGAAACCCACGCAGACACAGGGAGAACACACCACACTCCTCACAGACAGTCACCCGGAGAAAACCCACACAGACACAGGGAGAACACACCACACTCCTCACAGACTGTCACCCGGAGGAAACCCATGCAGACACAGGGAGAACACACCACACTTCTCACACATGGAGGAGGACTCGAACCCACAACCTCCAGGTCCCTGAAGCTGTGTGACTGCAACACAACCTGCTGCACCACCGTGCCGCCCGTAACTATACTATGTAGGTATGAATTATGAAGTGAGTGTAAGGAAGTATTGAAATAAATGGCAAGCGTCATCATCTTTTCGGCTTAGCACTAGGAATAGGTAGTATTGTCATTTAAATGCTGTGACACACAAATAAATAATTATTTGCACTGGATTGAATTCCAGAGCCCTACTTTCTTGGCATTTCCCATAATTATTCAAACCTAGGAGCCATAAATGTTTTCATAAAATTACTAATAGAATTACTAATTTGTTCACTCAATTAATTAAATCATGGGCACGAATAATTGTTAATTGAATTCATATTTATTTTTATATAAAATGAGTACAGCTAAGTAGAGTAGGTACCATGTAGTGGAATTGCACTAAAAAAGATTATTACCTAAAATGGTTATGAATACATTTGCCTTATAACTCCAGTGTAAAACTGAAAACACAAATATAAGATGCCAATCGTTCTGCAATTTACTAGTCACTTTTTTAAGATCCCTAAAGCACTGTACATTCTTTGGCACATTAGGGAGTCACATCAACCACCACTAGTGTGCATTACTCACCTAGATGTTATGATAGCAGCCAGTCTGCACCAGTACATTGTGCAGGTGCTATGGTTGCTTGTCTTGGTTGATTGATAGAGGGTCGGGGGCTTAATGCTCTAATGCTGAAACAGTTCCTGTTATAAAGTGTGTGGTTTCCCAAGAATCAGCACCTCACCAACTCCTGATTGTGGCTTGAAACTTCAGGATTGGTTTGGGACTGAGATCTGGTCCACTACATTTAGTTACACAATAGTTACTGACATCAGATGAGGGCAGAGTCAGGGACAGCTGACATCCTTCTGTAAATTCTTTTTCTTTTGTTTTGGTGGGGGTGCTGATGAACTACCCTCCCTATGAGCAGACCACTTTTATGATTGTTCAGAGCAATCACATGTTGGCTGGAGGAGCAAGTGTAATTACTTGTGAAGGGCAGTTTGAGGGGAGTTCTTCTCCAACTCTCAGCACATTCACTTCATTGAGGCCTTTGCTATGTCTGATTAATGATAATTAATATTTTATTCTTGTCATAAAATGCAGTTTAATTAGCTTTTGGCCTTGTATGTGTCAACATTTGAAGAATGTGCTCCAGAGCCTGGAAACCAAACTTGTATTTGCCCTTTCATTTTAACATGTGACTCAAAATTCCTAGAACACACCAACACACCGACATTTCTCTTTCTCATGCCTCTGTTCTGTCTCTCTCTCATCCCTCTGTTCTCTTTCTCTCTCTCTCTCTCTCTCTCTCTCTCTCTCTCATTACAGTGGTGTGTCATTTGCACTCAGATCTCAGTGAATCATACTCACTCCATATTCACACAATAAGTTTTGTAAGAACTGATGATGATTGTGTTAATACTGTTGATTCAAGTACTTCTAATGCAGGTGCTGATATAAGTGAGGATTATATAGCATGTTTTTTGATGATGTTGGTGATGATTATGTAACAATGAATGAATGCTGATGCTAGTGATGATGATTAAAGCTATGGTTGATAATGAATTGTGATGGTGACAATTGTAATGATAATATTAGGATGAAAAAGACTAAGCATGTTCTTCTGTGATTATGGTGATATGGCGATGGTGTTATCAGTGACTATGAATATGTTATTGACAATAATAATGAAAGCAATTGATGACATTTATATTTATAATGATGAAAATGTTGTTAATAATATTGATTAAACACATTCCTGATGATGATGATGATTATGGTAATGATAATGAATATAAGATGCTGATGATGTGTTTAAAGGATGATGATTGTAATTGTAGGGATTATAGTAATGATGATACAAACGATGATGATGATTGTGTAATAATGATAATAATGGTGTTGGTGGTGAAGGTGATGGATTGTAATTGAAATGATGATGATGATTAACCCCATGTTCTTGATAATAACTTTGCCAATAATTATGCTGATGAGGATATTAAGGAAGATGGTAATGCCAGAACTGATGTCAGCAATGATGATGACAATGATGTTATCTATCGCTTTTCATTATCAAGACATTTCTCTAGAAATGAATCTGAATTTGGAGCCAGTATGAATTAAATTATGGAGTAGTCACATCTCATTCTGTTACTTTTAATGTTTATATATATATATAAACTCTATATATATACTCTATCACCTTTTCATTGTAAACAGGTGGAGGATGGATGGACACAGCAGTCCCCAGTACTGCCGGCACTTCCTGGCAGACAACAGCACCTTTCACGGTCAGTTTAGGTTTTGGTCATTATTTAAGAAACTGATTGTCCATTAATGCGTCTGAATTGGTCATAGTGATAGTGATAGTAACCGCAATAGCTGTAGTGTTCAATGCCTGTTTTATACCTTGGTTGGTGCTCATTGTCTTTGGACTGGCATGCAGTTTGCCTGAATCGATACAAGGGGGCACCCCCTCATACAAATATCTGGTGATTCCTCCTCTCCATCAAGACCAAAACTAATCTCATTTTACAATTACTGAAGCAACAGGACCCGTTTATTTGTGTAACACAGGTTTGTAGAAGTGGCTGCAATATTTTTACCTCTTATTATTTTTTAATGCATCTGCATATATACAGAATACTCAGTGTTGCATAATGGGCGAGTGGAGAGGCCTGGGCACTGAGATGCTCTTAGATCCACCAGAAAACGCTGAATTATAATGTCATTAAATATATATTTAGAATTGCTCTGAGCCTATTCCTGCTGCTGTACAGCCTGTTTTTGTGGTGTGAAATTAAAGCTGAGTAAAAAAAAAAAAAAAAAAAAAAAAAAAAAAAAAAAAAAAAAAAGCAGGAGGCGAGAGCAAAGCAGGACCGCTACTCATAGGAGTATTCAGCTTTTATTGTTGTAATAAGTGTACAAGGTGTCTGCTATTAAGGTGGTTGTTCAGCTATAAATTGTAATTATGCAATGTCTCCTTACCACAAATGATTAGCAATAAGGAGAAAAACATCTGAGATCACCCTTCACCTTTGTGTCCAGCCCCACATTATTTCAGACCCACAGAACAAACCATGTAGAGACATCCACCTACTGACCTACTGATAGTGATGAAAACTGACTAGTGCTGTTTTGCTGATCTATGAGGTCTGGCATAGATGTTAAGACTTATATGTTCTTTGAATTGGTTCTGGAATCTGCTGGCTTCTGTTTTATGTTATGTCTAATGTTTATTTTTCATGTGATTTTCTTCTGAGCATTTGTTAATAAATACTGTGTGAATACTGTTTAGTTTTATTTGGTAAGGGTTTTGGTGTATATACATATATATATATTTTTCAATACTAAATTGCAATTTTAAGGGTGTGTGCATGTTTCAAAATCATTCTCAGGAATTTCAGAAATCAATAAAAGCAGTGGCACTACAGTCGCTCACTCGAAGCACCGCATCTTTTACACCACACTGCTCAATGCCCCTGTAATTTAGCTTTCACTCCCTAAAAGCTTTCATCAGAGAGAGAGAGAGAGAGAGAGAGAGAGACCTGTGTAGAGTTACATGTTTTGGTATCCTTTCATTCAATCTGCTAGTTGCCAACTCTCTCCCACCATCTTTCTTTCTCCCTCAAATTTCTCCCTCTTTTGCTCAGTAGCTGTTTGACAGCTTGTTTCTCCTCTGAGAGATGAATGATGGAGGAAGAGGGAGAGAGATGGAGAGATAGAATCAGGTGAAGAGGGAGAGTGATGGAATGATGATGGAACGTGTTTGTGTGTGAAAAGGTGAGGAGATTAAGAATATGGAGGCTGTAATTAAATGGCTATAATGAGCAAGTTACTCTCTTTGTTTGTGTGAGTGTGTGTGTGTGAGGGGCACACATTGTCATGGGAGGAAATACTGTGCTCACTTATATTATAAAATGTCATAATATTTGAAAACACACACACACACACACGTCACATGTATGACATCATACAAACACACTGAAATATATAATAACTGTGCACGCATACACACACTCTCACAAGCGCAGACAAGAACACAAATCACCCATAAGAGTGCCAGCAAAAAACTAATCTGCCCACAGCTATATCTGACCAATCTGATCACTGTCAGTCCTGACAGATGTGCGCACACACACACACACACACACACACACACACACACACACACACACACACACACACACACTATCCAGCATTTATCATATAAAAATAAAAAACCTATAAGAGGTGGTGGTGCCTTGCTACTGTTTTTTAAGTGAAAGATTTCTTTATATGTGATTTTGTTTAGACAACAACATCAGGTTAATAAATCATATCATATCACATCTTTTTCAGGGAACTGAAAACACAGCACATTTAGAATTCACTTAATGAAGGAGGAACAATATACTGGAAAAAAGGATTAATGTACAGACGTAGACTATAAAGATAAATGCAGCAAATAATTTGTGCACAAATATGCATTGCAAAGACTGCAAATATAGTCTTAGCTGTAGTAATAGATACCAATAGAAATAATTAAAAAAAATTGTATGAAAGGGAAAAAAAGGAAGTGCAATGATTCTTGTGCAAAGAAGTGCAGAAACAGAAGCTACTGAATAAATATATGAATATAGGATAACTCATAAATTGTATAGTTGTGCAGTAAAAAGTCTAGATGCACAGGATGTAAACAGCTAAAAGAAACTGTAAAATCAAATGTAAAACCTTATGCAGGTTATGAGTGGGCCAAACCTTTTAATATTTATATATGCTCTTTCTATATGAAGTGCTTAAAGTATTTTAGAAGCTCCTGCTTCTTCAGGGCCATTTCAAATCCCCTTTCTTTGACATCTTAGAATATATTTACAGTAAATGGACAATGGACAACATATTAATGATCAGAAATCTGAAGCTGAGTGGTTTTCGATAATGCCATACCTGAGCCACACACACAAAATCCCCATTGTTGCTGCTCGGATGATAAATGAAGATCTGTAAATTTGTAGGAGAAAACACACACACTGGGTAGAAATTCCGGAGTTTCCAATTCTGGGGTTTATAAGCTGTTTCTTTCAAACACAGTGTTTGTCTGTGGTGGTTTTCTGAAAGGAGGACCTCCAATGACTGCACAGTTTAGCACAAGGTAATATTTTATACTGTGTTAGAGAAAAAACATCCCTTTAAGTTTACATAAGCGCTGAAATGTGGCCAGAGGAGGAAAGCTTGCCATGACCTGTCTTAGTTCATGTTACGGCCTTGTTCACAGAACCCTGGACTAGACATTTTAATGTATAGTATATACATTAATATTAGTGTATAATGTATTGTTTATTTAGACTTACAACCATCACCTTCACACTTTGTATCAGCTCCTAAAGGCCTTGCTAATGAATTGCTGCTAAAACCATGCGTTAGAAAGAAGGAGGGTAGAATGTTAAACTGTGCTCACATTGGTAATCACTGGTTTAAAAGAACAAGGTAATTATTGATACTTTTTTGCTCCTGGGGGACATTTTTACTGCACTTTATCGAAATAAATGGGGAGAGAGGGGAGGTGGTATCCTACCCTCCTTCAAAATTTGCATAGAGCAGATTTTGCAGTGCTGAGACCAGAGTAGCAAAAGCAGAGTCTCTTATCATCCCTATTACAGGACAGTGGGTAGCATCACAATTATTTTGAAGCTTAATTTTTTTTTTACTTTTTATTTAGTGCTTTTCATTATTTTTCAAAAAAAAAGAGAAACATGAGTAGAATGTAATCAAAAACAGCAATTACAAACAAAAAACATGAACAATGGGGTGACAGTTCTCAAATATGTAAACCTGTTGCATTTGGGTTGTTATATAGTGTCCATTTCCGCCAGTTACATTCAACGGTGTTAACTTTGAGCCGCAGCAGGAATGTCAGTTTCTCCATTTTATAGATCTCTTCCATTATTTCCATCCAGTGTTTTACTTTTGGTGGCTCTTTTTTCGTCCAGTTCTTTGTAATAACTTTCTTCACAGCCACAATCATTATTTTAAAGATGTAGACGTCCTCTTTTCGAATCACATCCTCTAGGATCAGTCCAAGGTATAAAACCCTTGGGTCTCTTGGAACCTTATAATTGAGGACTCCGTCTATTATTCTCACCACCTCCGACCAAAATGATTGTAATTTCTCACATGACCAAAAGACATGTAGGTGATTGGGATTCATGTGATCACATTCTCTCCAGCATGGTTGATTTACTTTGATTTGTTTACTTTTAATATATGGTGTAATGAAATATCTTAATACATTCTTCCATCCAAATTCTCTCCAGCTTCTGGAGCTGGTGGAGCTGAGTTGTGTTTTACACATCAAATGCCAATCACCCTCTGATATATCCATTTGCATTTCTTTTTCCCATTTAATTTTTACATAATATGAATTATTCCCATTGCATTTTTGAAAGCATGTATAAAGTTTTGAAACAGTCTTAGAGGGCATCTTTTTAATTCAGTTCAGAATCATTTCCACTAGCCCTTTACAGTTATCTAAAATTTGCGATTTCACCTGGGTATCATAAAAGTGTCTCAGCTGCAGATATCGAAACAAGTCTTTATTTTCTATTTTGAATTCTTTTTTAACCTTTTCCAATGACTTAAAAGTATTTGCCTCAGTCAAAGTACCTATTGCTGTTATGCCTCTTTCCGTCCACCTGCTGAAAGTCTGGTCAGTGCTTCCTGGTCTGAAAGTACTGGTGTATGAAGGCCACAGCAGTAATCGGCAGTCTCCCTCGAGCTTATATCTCTTTACTATTTCCGCCCATATTGTTAATGTTTCTACTATGGTAAAATTATCATCCCCCTGGTATCTGAGCCAATTCTCTCCCAGTCTGGCCTGAGGTTGGACTCTGCTTTGGGTCATTTCTACCTGTTTCCATTTAGCAGTATAGATTGAAGAACACCAACATACAATATATCTCAATTGGGCGGAGTAAAAGTATTCTCTTAAATTTGGTAGAGAAAGTCCTCCCTGTTCTTTCCCCAACTGCAATGTCTTGAATTTGATCCTCGGCCTCTTGCCTGCCCAGATAAACCTCGATATTTGTCTGTCCCAGGCTGTGAACTGGGATTCGGACTGGTAGAGCGATAAACAGGTATAACAATCTGGGGAGTACATTCATTTTAATTACTTCGATTCTGGAGCTAAAATCCATAGGGATGGATGACCATTGTGCAAGATCTCTATTTAGATTGCCGTTGATGTTTGTGTAATTTACCGTGAAAAGTTTATTCAAGTCTTTTACAATTTTAACTCCTAAATATTTTAATGCTTCCAAGTCCCATTTTAATTTGTACTTTTTTTTAATTAATCTATTTGGAGTATAGTTGATAAAAGTACCTGTGTTTTCATGATATTAAGTTTATAACCGGATTTCTGTCCGAAATCATTTAGGATTCTAAAGAGCTTAGGAAGGGATGAGTCTGGATTTTGGATATATGTGATAACATCGTCTGCAAATAATCCTATTTTATGTTCTTGTTGTGCTATCGTTATTCCTTTAATATCATTATTTTGCCTAATTTCTTGCGCCAATGGCTCGATAAACAAGACAAAAAGTGAGGGGCTTAAGCAGCATCCTTGCCTAGTACCTCTGTAGAGTCTGAACCTAGATGAGAGAGTGCCATTAATCTTTAATCTAGCTGTTGGTTCCTTGTAGAGGGCTTGTATATTCCTTATGAATTGGCTACTGAAGCCCATCCTCTCCATAACTGCGAACAGAAAGGACCAGCTCACTCTGTCAAAGGCCTTTTCAGCGTCGAGGCTAACCAAGACAGTACCTATTTTTTGCTTGTTGACTGTATCTATAATTTGAATTGTCCTTATGATATTGTCCTGAGTCTGACGGTTTTTTATAAATTCTGTCTGGTCTTCATTAATCAAATAGGGTAGTAGCGTTTCCATCCTTTTGGCTAATATCGATGTATAGAGTTTATAATCAACATTGAGCACTGAAATTGGTCGAAATGACTCACAATATTCTTTGTTTCTGCCTTCCTTGGGGATTATGGAGATGACCGCCTCCCTCCATGAGGGCGGGATGGTAGCATTCTTAAGTGTCCAATTAAAGGATTCCAACAGTAGAGGTGAAACTTCCTCCCTAAAAATCTTATACCACTCGTTAGGGTATCCATCACCCCCTGGGCTTTTGTTGGCCTTCAGTTTGCCAATGGCTTTGTCCAGTTCATCCTTGGTAATTGGAGAAGTTAATGCTTCACTCCAATTTGGATCTATTGTTGGGAGATCCAGTCTCAGCAAGTAGTTTCGAATTACGGTTTCATTTGTAAAATTTGATGGGGAGTACAGAGTTTTATAATAGTCCTTAAAGATTGTTTGAATCTCCTCTGGGTCAAAAGTTAATTTATTAGTAGAGGGGTCTCTAAATTTTGTGTATTGAGTGCTTAATTTTTTGTGTTCTGAGACGCCTTGCTAGAATTTTTGTTGCCTTTGGTCCAGATTCGTAGAATGTTTGTTTAGTGAATCGCATTTTCTTTTCCAAATCTTCAGATATTTTTTTGCCTATTTTTTGTTTTATTGTTTTTATTTGTTTTGATATTTCCTCCCTGTGATTAGTTTGGTTTTGCTTTTCGAGTTCTCTTAACTGTTTTTGTAAGTTATCGTGATCAAGTCTCTCCATCTTTTTTATGTATGATGTTTTTGAAATTAGGTTTCCTCTCATTACAGCCTTGACTGTATCCCAAAGTATTGTAGGTTCTACATTGTCATCTTTGCTTAAATTAATGCATTCTTGAATTTACTTCTTTATTTCCTGCACTATTGTTTTTTTATTCAGTATTCCAATATTTAGTCTCCATTGAGTTTCTTGTCTCGGGTCTTCTAGGTTAATAGTCAGGTGTATAGTGTTATGGTCCGATAAGTCGGCTGTCCCAATTGCACATTCTAAGACCCTGTGTCTGTCTGTAGTGTTCATCAGGAAATAGTCTATTCTAGAATAGACTTTGTGAGTTGCAGAATAGTGGGTAAAGTCTTTTTCTTCTGGGTGGAGATCCCTCCATACTTCAAATAGCCCATTTGCCTTAATTATATTTCTCATGTTTTTAGATATGTTATGCTTATGTAGTCTAGTGCTTGTTGTATCCAAATTGTAGTTCAGTATAGTGTTCCAGTCACCTGCACAGACCAAAATACCTTCACTCAAGGAGATTATTTTGTCGAAGAGAAGCCTAAGAAACTTACCCTCTGGGGGTACATATATATTGACTAAGGTGGTCACAACACTATTGATTCTGCCTTTAACAATAGCGTATCTACCATACTTATCAGCTTCTACTGTCATTGTTTCAAAGTTGACATGGTTAGATATTAGCATGATAACCCCTCTCTTTCTACTGTTCTTGCATGAACTGTAGAATGAGTTGGTGTAGCCTAGCTTTTTCAACTTTTCGTGTTCATTCCTCGACGTATGCGTCTCCTGGAGGAACGCAATATCTGATTTTACCCTTTTCAGTTTTGCAATGACTTTGCTCCTTTTTATAGGATTACCAAGGCCATTGACATTCCAGGACACTATCTTAACCTTATGTGCCATTAGTATTTAGCATAATGAATATAACAGTCACCCCTCTAAATGACACCCATACATTACAAAAGACCTGAACTGTGGAACAAAATCTAACATAAACTAAGAACAGATAATACCGTGGGCTCCAATGGTGAGGCTGTAAACTGTCCTCCTTCAGAACCCTGCTGGTGGGTCGAGGGTATAACCTGTCATGAAGGAAGGGCCCTACGTAGGAGGTTAATAGTGAAATAAGCACCATCCTATGTGTCCAGCATTCATTATTCTTTATGTTGCTGCTCCCAGCTGTGAACCTCTGAAGCTAGATACTCATCTGACTGGTCGCTGCTCCTACACCTAAACTTTCTGTCAATCTGGGAGCTTCCTCTGGAATCCCCAAAGTTTTTCTTTGGCTCTCGCCGCAGCTGTAAGTCGACTTTCCTTGTGGATCTTTTCCTGTCGTTGCCAGCCCAATAGCTCTTTCAGTCGGGTCTCAGCCGCATCGTCCTCCTCCCTTGCTGCGGGGACCGCCACATTGAAGCCTCGTCTCTTTAGCTCCAGACCTGCTTCATACGCGTTGCTGTAGGTTCGGATGCCGTTATCCCAGTGGATTCTCATATTAGTGTAAGGGGTCTGGAAGCGAATGCCCCTCTCCTTTAGAGCTTTCTTGATCTCATTATATTCTCTTCGCTTTTTAATGATCTCCGCCGCATAGTCATGGTCGAAAAACAGCGTTCGGTTTCCAAGCTGTATTTTTCCTTTCTTCCAGGCCTCCCTTAGCACCAGCTCCTTAGTTGTAAACTCTAGGAAGTTGATAATGAGGGGTCGCGGAGGGGCCTCGGGTCTTGGTTTGGGAGCAAGGGAGTGATGGGCTCGCTGGATTTTTAAGTCAACCTCCGCCATCGTTGGCAATTCACGCTTTATAAGCTCAAACACAAAGTGTGATACAGAGCTACCTTCCTCGCCTTCAGCCACTCCAAAGATGCGGATATTGTTCCTCCTAGATCTGGATTCCAGGTCTGTGAGTTTCTGCTGCATCGTCCTTTCCCGCTGTATGGCTGTTGTCAGAACTCCAGAAACTTCAGTAGCACAATCCTCCACCTGCGCCAAGCGGACCTCCATCTCCCCTGTTTGCTCCTTCAGCCCCTGTATCTCCTCAGTGAGGATGTCTAGCTTACTGCTCATCTCTCGACGTATTGAGTCCATAGATTTTTTAAGTTGGTCATTATCCCCTTTGAGATCGGACTTGAGCTCCTTAATGGCTTCAAAAAGGTCGGTCGAAGTTACGTCGGCCCCGGGTAGCTTTGGAGTTTTGGATAAGTTAGCGTTAGCTTGTGAAGCTTCCTCGCTAGCTTTCGAAGTCGAGCGGCTTTTCTCCTGATATTTTGGCATGGTTTGTTTATAACATTTGCTTCTTGTGGTTCAATTTTTTCCCTTTTGGCATATTGTAGATCTCTCTTTACAAGAATAATGAGTTTTAGCTATAGAATAATCGAGTTTTAGCTGGAGAGCGTCGCACACACGTCTGTCTACTCCGTCTGCATCCCGGAACCCCCTGAAGCTGAAATTTTAAGGTAACAATTTTATGCAGTGTCCCTTTAAAGCAAGAGTTTTCCCTAAAACCTAAACTATGACATATTCCACTTATGCAGAGTATAAAAAATTGGGCAAGATGATTTTTGTTTTTGTCATCCAATGTTTTGTCACACAATAGTTAAATTACGTAGAGTTAAAACTCATAAACAAATCTATGTTACACAACTTTACAGCAACCTCTCAGATCTACTGTAAATATTTGTTAATGTGATTTTTAGACAAACCATAATTTCCATGCTCAATCATGGACTCCATGTGTGAATATGCAGAGTATCGGAAGTGGATTGCCTCTCAAAGCATTGTTAATTCATAAATCATTCTGAAACTCATTCTAATCCCCCTTCGCTTCCACCCAACTTCCCTAAATGAAATAATAGCCATATGACCTGTGTTCCTCCCTCCAGGCCACAACGGAATTGGAGCTGAACTCTTTCAAAGGATGGAGGCCTACAGCAGCAATTTTACACTTCATTACATAATAAATGTGAGCATGTATCAGAGGAGAAAGACTTCCCTGGATGTGCATTCCATATTTAATAGGCTATTTTAAATAAGCAGATTGTCTGCAGACATCAGTTGGGTCTCTAATCCTGGGCCTATTGTCCACCTGCATTGGACATTCCTGTTTTAGTTTTTCTGCCTTAATCTACATGGTTTTTAGGGGTAATCAGTTGTTAATGCCACTAATGGAAATTATTTTTTTTTTTCCTGTTTAATTTAAAAACAAAAGCCCTCCATACTGCTATGCAATGTTTATTCCATAGGTAATGTTATATTGACAGACTGTAAAACAATACAGAAATTACACAGGATTAAAAAAGCTTTTATAGCTTTGATATATTACATAATGAAAGAAAGTGCAGCTACCAAAATTCCTGTTGCTGTGGTTGTTTATGATCCGATCAGCAACCGGCTATCCTTAACAACTTCAGTTACTCATTGATCCCAGCCCATGAGTACCCAAACCACCCACTGTATCACTAGCTCTTCACAGGGGTCATCAGGCAGGCACTTTCTCTAGTTGGTGTTTCGCTGACTTAAGCCCACAACGCCTCCAGAATCCTCAACAGTGAAGTCTGGTGTCCCAGACACACCCCCCTCCAAGCCAGCTTTACAGTCCTACCTTATCCTTTACCATCAACAACCGTAAATCCACACTGGCCTCCCTGGTGTCTAAGGCTGTACCTAGCCCCACTGGGACCATTAATGCATGCTCAGTGCCACCAGTTCCATGTTTACATGCTACATCACCAACAATCCCAATAGCACCTCTACAGTGCATTTCCCCATTTAATCTGTGCTCTCCTTATCCACCACCACTGACTAGACCTTTCAGCTGTTTTTGATAAGTCTATATACTTCAGCTTCTTCCTTTTGAATGCATCATCTACTGCATCCTCAAATGGAACTATTAACTCCATGACATAAACTCCATGACATAAACAAAAATCTGTTTACTTTCAGAGTAGAACACCACATCTGGCCTCAGTGTAATTAACACAATGCACTCTGGGACCTGAAGCTTTTTTCCTATGTCCACCAGCAATTTCCAATCTCGTGCTTCACTCCATCTACCAATATTTGTAGCCTGCACACTTTCTCAAAAATATACCCCCTCGTGCACAAAGCTATTTTATTACTACAGCTACTCATCAATGCATTAACCTCTAGCCCTTTGCTGTCCAACAAACATGCTAAAACCCTTAGCACCTGATTATATCTCCATATATACCAACTCTGTTACAAACTAACATTTACAAGCTGATAGAATAAGCTTCAGCGTGCCAACCCCTGTACATAATCCATAACTAGGGTCTTCACCTACCCACTGTCTTAAGATTTTGTGGTATTGGAAAGACGTCTTAAGTTGCTCACAGCAAAAACTTAATACGACTTGCCTTCATCACCCACAGCTCTTGCCATGGAATCTTCCACTTCTTTAGATTCTCCCATCTAAGCCACTGGCTGTGTTTTGCTTGTGATGCTGCTGTTGCACATCGTGCCTTCTCCTCCTGTTTGTGAATAAAATAAGTCATCATTTGCCACTGATGCCTTACTAAAATCTTTCCACAAATCACCTAACCCAAGGCCTCCTCTTCCGCATTGTACTTGGCCAATCACATCCCTTAGTTCTAATGAGCTCCTGGCTACCCGCACAGCCACATCCAGATTTCACTTCCTTCCTGTTTTTTGATTGGTTCTACTGCTTTTACCACTGCATCTTTCGATCCTGACAAAATCATCTCACAACTTATCTTTGCACATTTAAATTCCTTGTGAGTGGTAACTCCAGTACCCCTCTCCCATACTATGCCATGCTACTTTAACACTGCAGCACCCCTAGCAAATTCTTTATGGCCTTGTTAATAACCCTTTCCATTCTCTCTGCTTCTGTGATAGAAACATCATGTCATGTGTCAATGGCCACATAAGCCAAACTGCAGGCACCACAATTTCAACTTTCCTGGCAAACACGATTTATCAATGCTATTAACAGCCTTCACCAGTTCAGCTTTTAGTCCCACAACTTGTTCCACAGCATTTAGCTGCACTATACCATCTGCCCTCTTCACTGGTCTCTCCAGTACTGTAGGAATCATTTCTTCTTCCATCAGATTTTTTCCTGCACAAGTTTTCCTTTGACAATCGACAGACTTCTAGACTTGCTTGATTTAACTTTCAGCCAACTAGCTGAAACCTTAGATTATCATCTAAGGGAGCTGAGTACTGTCATGCAACCCCCACCTACAACCCACTTAGAGGCCCTAATTAATACCTACATTGCCACTGTAAAAGCTAATGGTAAATTCATACATCCAGCCATTGTACCTATTTCCAATCACTGCCACAAATATGCTTTAACCAACCTAGTAACCTTATCTGGTAGCTGGAATTCAAAATCTTTCCACATATGTTTATGTGGCACTGAGCCAAATGCATTAATTAAATCTAGGAAAACATGTAAATCCCTACCCCCTTTCTTAGCTGTCTGAATCTGATGCCAGATCATGCTGCTATGTTCCAAACATCCTGCAAGACCAGAAACCACTGCATTTTGTACTGATGTATCAATTAATTTGTTTGCTTTCATATAAGCAGCAAGTCTCCGTGCTATTACACTAAAGAAAATCTTACCCTCAACTTTCAGAAGACTTATGGGTTCTATACACACAGCATCTTTCTCTTTAGGGATAAGAATACTGCCTGCTCTTCTCCAGTCTTTTGGAATGATCCCTTTCTTCCAAACAACAACCATGAACCTCCACAAAAACTTCAAGACTTCAGGTGCATACAGGTGCTTACGCTACACTATGCAGTACATTAGTAGTGGTGTAGTAGATTTACTTTAACTATACATCTTTAAAGTGCATTATTTATGGACTACGTCGTTATTGGGGACAGAGCAGGGTTTACAGCAGGTGTCAGGAAAGTAACTAATACAAAGCCGACATGTTTTCCCCATGTGGTATAGCTTCTCTTTTGAGAATATTATTTTTTTTTCCCCAGAGACCTCCATATTTTTCCTTTGTTCAGCATCTTTATTCACCCTGAAGCCCACACCATGTCTGAGGAAATCTCACGCTGTCTGTGTCTTTGTATGTGAAGGAGAATAGTTCATGTTTCTGTACTTCGGTTCTGCATAAACAATATCCGTCCGACTACTGACCAATCAAAGTCGTTGCAGTCTGCGTCGACACGACGTGTAGTTACATTTTTGGAGAGGTGTGCATCAGGCTATGCTGTAGTCCTTATAGGTATTTGGAGGTGAACTTTTTTTTATGTTGGGCTGAACTATTTGTTATATTCACAATGAAGGCAGTATCTAAAGTAAATTGTAAGAATACCTTTGTAAGTTCGTCAATGAAATATAGGTTTTAAATGATTTGCGTATCATTGCATTCTGTTTATATTTTCAGCTTGCACAGTGTCCCAAATTTTGCAGGTTTTTATAATATGGCTAACTGATTCCAGAGGTCAGGATTAGCTGCAGCTAATATTTAGAAAGCAGGAACAACACCAAAATCTGCCCCCAAAAATATAAAAAATAAAAATAAAATCTCTGGCATAGCTTCAGTCATTTATATCTTGGCTAAATGTCTATTGGAAGGTTAATATGACTTCATAGTATTCCTCTGGCTACTTTGTAAGTCACTTTGTAAGTCACAGGCCTAATAATTTAAAGCCTCATAAATGCACTTGAAGTCTCTTGTGACATAGAAGTCAAAGTAAATTGGTATGATATGTGGCTGTTTTAAAAAAATAAAATCCATCGGCTTCATTTTCTTTTTTGTCTGGCTTTAGCCTCTCTTCACTGCTCTGAAGATGTATTTTCTTTTCCACCGTGTATTATACAGAATATTCCAAATATTTTTTATTCCATATGCTGGGGAAATTTATATAATGGACAGAAGCAGTGGAGGACTGTTGGAGCTTTGTGGGTCTTGAGAATGTCTAATGATCTCTGACAAAATTTTAGTCCATTTTTATTTAACAGACTTGTCATACATGTTGTATTTAACCAATATTGTATTGAACAGTTGCATTTCAGTGTCCAGTGTTCTTAATTTCATGAGACAGCTGATGGACAATGATCTGGATCTTATCTCTCTCTATGGGTGGCACGGTGGCGCAGCAGGTATTGTCGCAGTCACACAGCTCCAGGGGCCTGGAGGTTGTGGGTTTGATTCCCGCTCCGGGTGACTGCCTGTGAGGAGTTGGTGCGTTCTCCCTGTGTCCGCGTGGGTTTCCTCTGGGTGCTCCGGTTTCCCTTCACTGTCCAAAAACACACATTGGTAGGTGGATTGGCGACTCAAAAGTGTGTGTGTGTGTGTTGCCCTGTGAAGGACTGGCGCCCCCTCCAGGGTGTATTCCCCGCCTTGCGCCCAATGATTCCAGGTAGGCTCTGGACCCACCGCGACCCTGAATTGGATAAGCAGTTACAGATAATGAATGAATGAATATTCTCTCTAATAATAGCTTTAGTTTTTGGGGTTGTAGGATTGTTCTGGATGTTGTAGGAAAGTGGAGCTTTCTCACCATTGGCGTTTTGGAGGCAGCTTCTCTCAAGCTTAAATCAAATCAAATTTATTTATATAGCGCTTTTCACAACTGATGTTGTCACAAAGCAGCTTCACAGAATTCCAGTAAGACTAAGATTTGACATGAAATGTAAAAACAAATGTAAAACCCTCAAGTGAGCAAGCCAGGGGCGACAGTGGCAAGGAAAAACTCCCCCAGCTGAGGAAGAAACCTTGGGAGGAACCAAGGCTCACAAGGGGTGACCCATCCTCCTCTGGTCAATCTACTGGTGATGATAGTTAGTAGTCCATGAGAACTTCAGTGTAGGGACAGCTTCAAGGCACTTGGTGGTTGCTGGAGCGTGGGCAGCTGGTCTGAAGCGTGGAGGAGGATCTCGACAGTCATCCATCAGTGTCCAGACAGACAGGTGGGCAGTTGTTTACTCGGAAAGATGTAAAGGGATGGAATTAGTTTTGAACTGTTTTGTGTTTGTAAAGTAGAAAAATATGAAAATTTCCAGAGTGTGGCTAATGACTCCGACAGATCTGACTAAGACAGCTTTAACTAAAAGGAGAGAACCAGAAGGACACACAGACACGGAAGCATCCTGAAACACTGGCATCCCTCCGCTCCACCGTCAACAAACCTGAGTGATCGCGAGAAGCAGCGGGACGACAGCACCAGCGTCTCAGTTTACTATAATTCCCTGTGTCCATGGACCCCCCGGATCTGCCGCCTTTATCTATGGGGGAGCATTAGCTACCAAAAGATAAACTAAACAGATGTGTTTTTAGCCTAGATTTGAAGATTGCGACTGTGTCTGAGTCCCGAACATTTTCTGGAAGATCATTCCAGAGTCTGGGGGCTTTATAAGAAAAGGCTCTTCCCCCAGCTGAGGCCTTCTGAATTCTGGGAACAATTAAAAATCCAGTATTCTGTGATCTGAGTGAACGTGGAGGCTCATAATAGGAAATTGTATCTTGAAGATATTCAGGAGCAAACCCATGTAGAGCTTTATATGTTAATAACAAAATTTTGTAGTCAATGCGGAATTTAACAGGCAGCCAATGAAGTGATGATAAAGCTGGGCTGATATGTTCAAATTTTCTAGTTTTAGTGAGGACCCTACCTGCAGCATTTTGAACTAGTTGAAGTTTTCTTAAATTGCTGCTGGTGCATCCTGACAGTAGTGTGTTACAGTAGTCAAGCCTTGAAGTAATAAAGGCATGTACTAATGTTTCTGCGTCCTGAAGGGATAAGGCATTTCTAATCTTAGCAATATTGCGAAGATGTAAAAAAGCTGTCCTAGTGATACTACCTATGTGTTGATCAAATGATAATTCCGGGTCAATTATGACACCAAGATTTTTTGCTGCTGAACCAGGTTTAACTGGAAAGTCAGCTAGATTTAAAATTAAATCTGATAATTTATTTCTTGCCACTTTTGGACCCAAAAGCAGGACCTCTGTTTTGTTGCTGTTTAGAAGGAGGAAGTTACGCAACATCCAGCCTTTCACATCTTTTACAAAGTCCTCTATTTTCTTTAATCTGTGTTTGTCATCGGGCTTGGCTGAAATATACAATTGTGTGTCGTCTGCGTAACAGTGAAAGTTAATGTCATGGTTTCTTATAACTGTGCCTAGCGGTAACATGTATAATGTAAATAATAATGGTCCTAAAATAGAGCCTTGTGGAATTCCAAATCTTACTTTTGAATAATTTGAATTTAGATTGTTTACTTTTACGAATTGATAACGTTCCGTTAAGTAAGATTTGAACCATAATAGGGCTGTCCCTGTGATTCCAACCATGTTTTCTAACCTTTCTATGAGAATTTTGTGGTCTATTGTATCGAAGGCTGCATTTAGGTCAAGAAGCACCAACAGGGATACGTGGCCTTGATCAGAGGCAAGAAGAAGATCATTTGTTATCTTGACTAGAGCTGTCTCTGTACTATGATGTTGCCTGAATCCAGATTGGAATTTTTCATATATATGATTCTTATGAAGAACTAATTGTTGGGCCACAGCTCTTTCTAAGATCTTGGACAGAAATGGCAAATTAGAAATAGGCCTGTAATTAGACAGTGTACTAGCATCAAGATTTGGTTTCTTGATCATAGGTTTAATAACTGCTAGTTTAAAAGCTTTGGGTACATTGCCCAGACTAAGGGATGAGTTTACTATAGTTAAAAGAGGATCAATAATAGCTGGTAGTACTTCTTTGAGCAACTTTGTGGGAATTGCATCAAGTGTGCAAGTTGTACAGTTTGCGGAGGTGATAATCTTCTCTAGTTCTAATTGTGGGAGTGGGTAAAAGGTTTCAAGTCTTTCTTTTACAGTTATATTATGTTTTTTATCATTCACATCGGGTGGCAGCCAGGATGGATTTGATCCTGTGGCTTGAGTTTGTTGTCTAATATTCTCAATTTTATTATTAAAAAAGTCCATAAAATCTTTACTGGTGAGAGTTGCTGGAATTAGTTGTTCAGAACCTGCTTGATTTTTTGCAATTCTAGAAAACACACTAAACAGTGCTCTCGGATTATTTTTATTATTGGAGGTCAGCGAGGCCAGATATGCTGAGCGAGCTTTAGTGAGGGCATTTCTATACTCTATAAGGCTGTCCTTCCAAGCAGAATGGAACACTTCAAGCTTGGTTGATCGCCATTTCCGCTCTAGTTTTCGTAATGTTTGTTTTAAAGTACGGGTCTTATCATTATACCATGGTGCGAACTTTTTCTGTCTTATACTTTTATGTTTAAGTGGTGATACCTTTTCTAAAGTAGATCGACAGGTATTTTCTAGGTAATCAGTTAGTACATCTAGGTCCATTGGGTCTGATGGAGTTGGAACTGGGGTCGATAGTTCTGGTAGGTTTTCTATAAATTGTAGGGTGGTAGATGGTTTTATTATACGCCTTGTAGAATAGCGAGGGTTCTTACATATATTATAGTTAAAACGTAGCTCATATGAAATTAAGTAATGATCGGAGATTGCTAAGGATTGCAGTAAGATATTAATTTTGTCAATGTTAAGACCTAGTGTCAGAACTAAGTCTAAAGTGTGGCTGCAGTAGTGTGTAGGCCCTGTTACATTTTGAGTAATACCAATAGAGTCTAAGATTGAGGTAAATGCCTTTTATAGTGGGTCACTTTCCTTCTCAAAATGGATATTGAAATCTCCTACAATTATAACTTTATGATTGCACACTGCTAGGTTTGTAGCAAAATCGCTGAATTCTTTCAGAAATTCTAAGTAAGGCCCTGGTGGTCTGTAAATGTTGCATAATAAAAATGCGTCCTTTTTTGTGACCGGATTTGTAATAATAGTGGAGAGTACCTCAAAAGAAGAGAAGGTGTCACATTGTTTAAGACTAATTTCTAGGGTATTTTGGTAAATTACACATACTCCACCTCCTTTGCCTGATATTCTTGGGCTATGTGCATAATTATAGCCTAGGGGGGTGGCTTCATTTAGTGCTAAATATTCATTTGGTCTAACCCACGTTTCCGTGAGACAGAAAACATTGAATTTATGATCACTTATAATATCATTTACGATGAGTGCTTTTGAGTTTAGTGATCTTATGTTGAGTAACCCAAATTTTAGTTCTGAGGTGTTGCTGCTAGATGTTGTGTATGATTTAATATTGATTAGGTTGCTGAAACAGGCTGATTTTGTTTTTCTACTTTTACATTTAGTTCGGGGGAAAGACACAGTCTCAATACAGTTGAACCTGGGTGACGCCTCAAGACCTCGCAGACGGTCGGTTTTGCATGTCTGTCTGCGGCCTGGTCCCGGCTCTGGATTGTCAGCAGCTATCTACACTACTCTGCTGACTAACTAAAAGACTATGTGCTATGCTGCAAGAAAGTAAGGCAGCACCCTCCCGCGTGGGGTGGATACCATCCCTACCTATAAGACCAGGCTTGCCCTCAAAACGTAACCAATTGTCTATAAAGCCCACTTGATTTTCGGAACACCACTTGGACATCCAGCAGTTTAACGCCGAAAGTCTGCTGTAAGCTTCGTCGCCACGCCGCATTGGTATGGGGCCAGAGCAGATTACGGCATCGGACATCGTCTGGGCCAGTTTAATCACCTCTGTAATATTACCCTTAGTTACCTCAGACTGCCGCTGACGAATATCATTGGCCCCTACATGAATGACTACTCTCGAATATCTCCTATTAGCTAACAGTCTAAGGTTGCCACTAATATCCGGCGCTCTGGCTCCTGATAAACAGCTAACTGTCACTGCCGGCGCCCCTAAAGGAGTAGCTAATTTCACGTGTCGAACAATAGAGTCTCCTATAACCAGAGCACTCTTAACAGGCTCCTCAGCGGGTGCTTCGCTGAGCAGGGCAAACCTGTTTGACACGCGAATCGGAGGAGCGTGGTGTCCCGGTGGGCTAGCTTTGGCCTCAGCGTTAGCATCAGCCTTAGCTTTCCGGCTATGACGCCGAGACGTCACCCATTCACCCCGCTGTGAGGGCTCTAACGCCGGAGTCGTGGGGGTGCTAACTCTCCCTAAGGCACCCGGAGTTGCTAACACTGAATCTCGCTGTTTATCCCTAAATAATAAGCTCCGGATGCGCACTTCTAACTGGTCCACTTTGTCCACCAGAGAGCTAACTAGCTGACACTTAGTACAAACAGAACCACTATCTGTATCGCTAGAGGTGGAAAAGGGGGTTAGACTAAACATGCCACACTCTGAGCAGGCAAAACAGCCAGTAGTAGCCATGGAATTGCAGGTACTTACCGCTTTTAGTTGATTTTAGTAACTTACACCAAGAACGTTACTCCAGGGTCCGGTGGCAGTTTTAGTGCCTCTGTAATGAATATTCCTGCGGAGACAATCTAAAAGATAGATCTATGGATGGTTAGTATGTTATAAAAACAGATATAAATATAGAAATAACAGTGGAAACGAGTAAACAGGAAAACCCGAGCGATCAAAACAGCTTCCAAACGGGTACAGAAACAGCCAAACGGGTTGCCAGATGTCCACAATAATCCGAATCCCCAAAAGAGAAGTTTAAAACTTAAGCCTTAAACAACAGTCAGTTCTTGTGAGAAAATCCACTTATTTGGCTGAGAGGATTGTTCCACAGACAGACTCTTCAGTCCCTAGGAAACAAGCTCACAAACAGGACAATCTGTCTGGAGTCATTCCACGCTTTGGGGCATTGCTCTGAGGTAAAGTAGCTCAGAGATTCAGTTCTGTTTCTTAATAAAATCACATAAACCAGACCCATCATAAGTTACAAATCAGGATCACGGCTTGGTGCGTGATGTGAGTAAATGTCTCAGAACAAAGCACAGACTCTGGGCCCTGTCTACAGACTCTATTGATGGGTTTTGAATCCTGAAAAAAGGTGAAAAACACCAACCATATGTATTTCAGCCTCCAACTGAAGCCCAGAGAATACAGTCTGCACTGTAAAAACAGGCTTGATCTGTTATGCTCAGACCCTGTTGTTCGCTCATTTGATGTTTTTGGTTGTGTAACACATACACATTTGGCAAATCAAGGTCACAAAACATAAAATGGGTCAAAACTGTCATGTCTGTGCACCATGTAAACAAAGCAACAATTTATGGTGGTGTTTTAAGCTTTGTCTTTTTCCAGCTGTGAGTCATTCATGTTCCAAGTGATATTTCTGAGGGTCCTGAGATAAAAGACAGGACCCAAATGCATAAGGAAGGGTGAAAGGGAACCACAGGAGTTTCCAGAATTAGAGAGGGACTCTTAAAAATCATGCAGGACATGGCACCTCTGCAAACCTGCCCCCTTCAGATAAACAGCTTTCATCTTTGAATGAGAAGAGAAAATAGAGCTCCACTCCTGCATCATTTCTGAGCACATCCACAGATGTTTTGTCTTCTCACAGCTGAAGGAAATTTAGACACAATCAAAACTAGGGCACTGAATGGATGTGGACCAGGAGTGAAGAAACACACTGAGACAAAAGGGAATAAAAAATGTTGGCATTCAATGAACAATGAAGAATAACTGGCTACCCCAGAGCCCAAACCAGCTGTTAATCTGGAGAGGAAAAAGCAATTCCTAGGGCTAAATTCTGAAGATATGGATATGTAGCCCTGGAGGTATCATTATGCAAATGGAAAACAGGTCCCTGGAGAACAGTGGAAGCTGGAAAATTATCCACTGAATAATGAACAATCATATATATATGCCTCCTTGCCTCCTTTATTCTTCAAACAGACTCTCCTCACACGTAAACATATACAAATGCACATTGGACACACACACACACCCATGCACAAAAACAGATCAGCCAACAAACGCTCGGATCATCAAGCTCATGCGGATTCTCTCTCTCTCTCACACACACACGCACACACACACACACACAGAGAGACTGAGAGCAGGAGCGTGCACTGAAGTGAGCTGAGCATATTCAGAGGGAATAGAACGGGGGCTGCTGGGCTTGTGGATTTCCTGGGTCCAAATGGATCTGAACGGACGGTTTTTTTAGAGCTTCTTTCTCTTTTTTTCCCTCCTCCTCTCCTCCATTGCTTCTACGGAGGGAAGGACTTGTTGGAAAAGGTGCCTCAAATTTATGGACCAAGGCAGTGACCCCTGCGTCCAGCCCTTTCCTCCTGACCACCAGGGAAGGGTCTTGGGGCTCAGCGAAATGTGTGCACATTGTCTTCGATGATGGCAGAAATCGAAGTTATGAAAAATCTGAGTTTTGAGAGGGGTAAGTCCTGCTTTCAGTGTGTTCTTTGGGGAGTAGTTTGGTCTGAAGTGGACAGTATAAGGTGTATTTTAGTCTGACAGACAACATTTTTTGGATCTTAAAATAATCTGACCAGGTGTTTTTAGGGTCTGAATTGGTTTTGGGGAGTTATTTGGTCTGAATGGGGCAGTTTTGGCGTCAGGTTTTGGTCAGCTCTTTGGCGCAAAATCTTCCTGGTCCAGAAAGGGGCAGTTTGGAGTTGTATTTTGGTACTGTTTTGTAGTGTAATTAAACACAAAATATACAAAGGTGTACTGTGTATATTATTAAACCAGTGGCTCGTGCACTCGGAGCAGGGTGATTGTGGTTGCTTGCTTTCTTTGAGAACAGGTCTGTGGCGCTGTCCGTGGTCCAGAACCATGAGTTTTTCTCTCATGTCTGCTCTTTCTGCCCAAACCATCAGCTCTTGTTTCTTAGTGAACTTCACTAAATTCCGTTATTAGTCACGAGTATTTTCCGCTGATGATTTCTCCTACTCGTCAAGCCCCCTGTGAACCAAACACACGGAGCCTTAGCAGATCCAGCCTCTCACAAAATGAGCTTACAGCTCTCACTCCGCACGCGGCTGTTGCTGCTGTTTGAGGAGAGAGAAATATAGAATTTAAACAACACACCACGAGCTAATAAATAAACACCTGGACACGCTTTGTGGAAATGTATTGGTTTCATGCATCAGGCGCAAATGAGAAATGCGCTGACGATCGTACTGGTCCCATAAGATTCGTCATTAATTAATAATGCTAATTAAGCATTTTTCATAATAATTCTGTACACTAATGTTGCGTAATCAGAATTCCAGCAACCATTAAAAAAAAAAGAAGAAACGTTGCACTATTTATGATGAGTAAAAAGGATTATAATTGATATACATGGAACTGTAATTTTATTTATGCAATTATTTATTTAAATCAGGAACAAGTGAACGTTTTACATTTAAGGTTTTCTCTGCAATTTTATTTCATTATTAATTCTGACAATTGATTAAACCGCTAACACACACACACACACACACAATTATTTGATGTATAGGTCAGAAGAGGCCTTGTCTTATCTCTGTTCAGCAACTTGTGGCACGTGCGCAGTGTTTAGAACGTGAGGCTGCGTTTCTGATTGGCATCACACTGAATGCGACAGACTTCATCTTTCATTTGTAACAATATCCCGGTGTGCAGATCCATCACTGAGCCTCAGTCAGGGGTGACTGATTGCTGCTTGATTAAATTCCCCCGCATCACATGCAGGAACATGCCACCAGGAAACTGACAAGAATTATCCTTATTGCATAAAAGCCTGCTGTGCCAGATTCTCTCACACCCAGAGATTTATACTCAGTGTCAGATTAAAACCTGCAGTGTGGATTGCACTTTTACTGTCTCAGATTAACACAGTGTCAGATTAACACCTGTAGTGTTGACTTCACTCTTACAGTGTCAGATTAACACATGCAGTGCTGACTTCACATTTACAGTGTCGGATTACCACCCACAGTGTTTATTTCACTTTTAAAGTGTCAGATTAACACCTGCAGTGCTGACTTCATTCTTACAATGTTAGATTAACACCCGCAGTGCTGACTTCATTCTTACAGTGTCAGATTAACACCTGCAGTGCTGACTTCACTCTTACAGTGTCAGATTAACACCTGCAGTGCTGACTTCATTCTTACAGTGTCAGATTAACACCCGCAGTGCTGACTTCATTCTTACAGTGTTAGATTAGCACCTGCAGTGCTGACTTCACTCTTACAGTTTCAGATTAACACCTGCAGTGCTGACTTCACTCTTACAGTGTCAGATTAACACCTGCAGTGCTGACTTCAATCTTACAGTGTCAGATTAACACCCACAGTGCTGACTTCATTCTTACAGTGTTAGATTAACACCTGCAGTGCTGACTTCACTCTTACAGTTTTGGATTAACACCTGCAGTGCTGACTTCATTCTTACAGTGTCAGATTAACACCTGCAGTGCTGACTTCACTCTTACAGTGTCAGATTAACACCCGCAGTGCTGATTTCATTCTTACAGTGTTAGATTAACACCCGCAGTGCTGACTTCATTCTTAAAGTGTTAGATTAACACCTGCAGTGCTGACTTCACACTTACAGTTTTGGATTAACACCTGCAGTGCTGACTTCATTCTTACAGTGTTAGATTAACACCCGCAGTGCTGACTTCATTCTTACAGTGTTAGATTAACACCTGCAGTGCTGACGTCACTCTTACAGTTTTGGATTAACACCTACAGTGCTGACTTCAATCTTACAGTGTTAGATTAAAACCCGCAGTGCTGACTTCATTCTTACAGTGTTAGATTAACACCCGCAGTGCTGACGTCACTCTTACAGTGTCAGATTAACACCCGCAGTGATGCCTTCACTCTTACAGTGTCAGATTAACACCTGCAGTGCTGACTTCATTCTTAAAGTTTTAAATGAACACCCGCAGTGCTGATTTCATTCTTACAGTGTTAGATTAACACCTGCAGTGCTGACTTCATTCTTACGGTGTTAGATTAACACCTGCAGTGCTGACTTCACTCTTACAGTTTTGGATTAACACATGCAGTGCTGACTTCATTCTTACAGTGTCAGATTAACACCTGCAGTGTTGACTTCACTCTTACAGTGTTAGATTAACACCCGTAGTGCTGACTTCATTCTTACAGTGTTAGATTAACACCTGCAGTGCTGAATTCACTTACAGTTTTGGAGTAACACATGCAGTGCTGACTTCATTCTTACAGTGTCAGATTAACACCTGCAGTGCTGACTTCACACTTACAGTTTTGGATTAACACCTGCAGTGCTGACTTCATTCTTACAGTGTTAGATTAACACCCGCAGTTCTGACTTCATCCTTAAAGTGTTAGATTAACACCCGCAGTGCTGACTTCATTCTTACAGTATTAGATTAACACCCGCAGTGCTGACGTCACTCTTACAGTGTCAGATTAACACCTGCAGTGCTGACTTCATTCTTACAGTGTTAGATTAACACCTGCAATGCTGACTTCACTCTTACAGTTTTGGATTAACACATGCAGTGCTGACTTCATTCTTACAGTGTCAGATTAACACCTGCAGTGTTGACTTCACTCTTACAGTGTTAGATTAACACCCGCAGTGATGCCTTCACTCTTACAGTGTCAGATTAACACCTGCAGTGCTGACTTCATTCTTAAAGTTTTAAATTAACACCCGCAGAGCTGATTTCATTCTTACAGTGTTAGATTAACACCTGCAGTGCTGACTTCATTCTTACAGTGTTAGATTAACACCTGCAGTGCTGAATTCACTTACAGTTTTGGAGTAACACATGCAGTGCTGACTTCATTCTTACAGTGTCAGATTAACACCTGCAGTGCTGACTTCACACTTACAGTTTTGGATTAACACCTGCAGTGCTGACTTCATTCTTACAGTATTAGATTAACACCCGCAGTGCTGATGTCACTCTTACAGTGTCAGATTAACACCTGCAGTGCTGACTTCATTCTTACAGTGTTAGATTAACACCTGCAGTGCTGACTTCACTCTTACAGTTTTGGATTAACACATGCAGTGCTGACTTCATTCTTACAGTGTCAGATTAACACCCGCAGTTATGCCTTCACTCTTATAGTGTCAGATTAACACCTGCAGTGCTGACTTCATTCTTAAAGTTTTAAATTAACACCCGCAGAGCTGATTTCATTCTTACAGTGTTAGATTAACACCTGTAGTGCTGACTTCATTCTTACAGTGTTAGATTAACACCTGCAGTGCTGACTTCACTCTTACAGTTTTGGATTAACACATACAGTGTTGACTTCACTCTTACAGTGTTAGGTTAACACCCGTAGTGCTGACTTCATTCTTACAGTGTTAGATTAACACCTGCAGTGCTGAATTCACTTACAGTTTTGGAGTAACACATGCAGTGCTGACTTCATTCTTACAGTGTCAGATTAACACCTGCAGTGCTGACTTCACACTTACAGTTTTGGATTAACACCTGCAGTGCTGACTTCATTCTTACAGTGTCAGATTAACACCTGCAGTGTTGACTTCATTCTTACAGTGTTAGATTAACACCAGCAGTGCTGACTTCACTCTTATAGTGTCAGATTGACACCTGCAGTTCTGACTTCATTCTTACAGTTTTGGATTAACACATGCAGTGCTGACTTCATTCTTACAGTGTCAGATTAACACCCGCAGTGCTGACTTCACTCTTACAGTTTTGGATTAACACATGCAGTGCTGACTTCATTCTTACAGTGTCAGATTAACACCTGCAGTGTTGACTTCACTCTTACAGTGTTAGATTAACACCCGTAGTGCTGACTTCATTCTTACAGTGTTAGATTAACACCTGCAGTGCTGAATTCACTTACAGTTTTGGAGTAACACATGCAGTGCTGACTTCATTCTTACAGTGTCAGATTAACACCTGCAGTGCTGACTTCACACTTACAGTTTTGGATTAACACCTGCAGTGCTGACTTCATTCTTACAGTGTCAGATTAACACCTGCAGTGTTGACTTCATTCTTACAGTGTTAGGTTATCTCCCGCAGTGCTGACTTCACTTACAGTTTTGGATTAACACATGCAGTGCTGACTTCATTCTTACCGTGTCGGATTAACTCCTGCAGTGTTGACTTCACTCTTACAGTGTTAGATTAACACCTGCAGTGCTGAATTCACTTACAGTTTTGGAGTAACACATGCAGTGCTGACTTCATTCTTACAGTGTCAGATTAACACCTGCAGTGCTGACTTCACACTTACAGTTTTGGATTAACACATGCAGTTCTGACTTCATTCTTACAGTGTCAGATTAACACCAGCAGTGCTGACTTCACTCTTATAGTGTCAGAATGACACCTGCAGTTCTGACTTCATTCTTAAAGTGTTAGATTAACACCCGCAGTGCTGACTTCATTCTTACAGTGTTAGATTAACACCAGCAGTGCTGACGTCACTCTTACAGTGTCAGATTAACACCTGCAGTGCTGACTTCATTCTTACAGTGTTAGATTAACACCTGCAGTGCTGACTTCATTCTTACTGTGTCGGATTAACTCCTGCAGTGTTGACTTCACTCTTACAGTGTTAGATTAACACCTGCATTGCTGACTTCATTCTTACAGTGTCAGATTAACACCTGCAGTGCTGACTTCAATTTTACAGTGTCAGATTAACACCCGCAGTGCTGACTTCACTCTTACAGTTTTGGAATAACACCTGCAGTGTTGACTTCACTCTTACAGTGTTAGATTAACACCTGCAGTGTTGACTTCATTCTTACAGTGTTAGATTAACACCAGCAGTGCTGACTTCACTCTTATAGTGTCAGATTAACACCCGCAGTGCTGGCGTCACTCTTACAGTGTCAGATTAACACCTGCAGTGCTGACTTCATACTTATAGTGTTAGATAAACACCTGCAGTGCTGACTTCACTCTTACAGTTTTGGATTAACACATGCAGTGCTGACTTCATTCTTACAGTGTTAGATTAACACCTGCAGTGCTGACTTCATTCTTACAGTGTTAGATTAACACCTTCAGGGTTGACTTCACTCTTACAGTGTCAGATTAACACCTGCAGTGCTGACTTCAATCTTACAGTGTTAGATTAACACCCGCAGTGCTGACTTCATTCTTACAGTGTTAGATTAACACCCGCAGTGCTGACGTCACTCTTACAGTGTCAGATTAACACCAGCAGTGCTGACTTCACTCTTATAGTGTCAGATTGACACCTGCAGTTCTGACTTCATTCTTAAAGTGTTAGATTAACACCCGCAGTGCTGACTTCATTCTTACAGTGTTAGATTAACACCCGCAGTGCTGACGTCACTCTTACAGTGTCAGATTAACACCTGCAGTTCTGACTTCATTCTTACAGTGTTAGATTAACACCTGCAGTGCTGACTTCACTCTTACAGTTTTGGATTAACACATGCAGTGCTGACTTCATTCTTACCGTGTCGGATTAACACCTGCAGTGCTGACTTCACTCTTACAATTTTGGATTAACACCTGCAGTGCTGACTTCACTCTTACAGTGTCAGATTAACACCTGCAGTGCTGACTTCAATCTTACAGTGTTAGATTAACACCCGCAGTGCTGACTTCATTCTTACAGTGTTAGATTAACACCCGCAGTGCTGACTTCACTCTTATAGTTTTGGATTAACACATGCAGTGCTGACTTCATTCTTACCGTGTCGGATTAACTCCTGCAGTGTTGACTTCACTCTTACAGTGTTAGATTAACCCCCGCAGTGCTGACTTCACTCTTACAGTTTTGGAATAACACCTGCCGTGTTGACTTCACTCTTACAGTGTTAGATTAACACCTGCAGTGTTGACTTCATTCTTACAGTGTTAGATTAACACCAGCAGTGCTGACTTCACTCTTACAGTTTTAGATTAACACCTGCAATGCTGACTTCATTCTTACAGTGTTAGATTAACACCTGCAGTGCTGACTTCATTCTTACAGTGTTAGATTAACACCTGCTGTGCTGACTTCACTCTTACAGTGTCAGATTAACACCTGCAGTGCTGACTTCAATCTTACAGTGTTAGATTAACACCAGCAGTGCTGACTTCATTCTTACAGTGTTAGATTAACACCCGCAGTGCTGACGTCACTCTTACAGTGTCAGATTAACACCAGCAGTGCTGACTTCACTCTTATAGTGTCAGATTGACACCTGCAGTTCTGACTTCATTCTTACAGTGTTAGATTAACACCTACAGTGCTGACTTCACACTTACAGTTTTGGATTAACACCTGCAGTGCTGACTTCACACTTACAGTTTTGGATTAACACCTGCAGTGCTGACTTCATTCTTACAGTGTTAGATTAACACCCGCAGTGTTGACTTCATTCTTACAGTGTTAGATTAACACCCGCAGTGCTGGCGTCACTCTTACAGTGTCAGATTAACACCTGCAGTGCTGACTTCATTCTTACAGTGTTAGATTAACACCAGCAGTGCTGACTTCACTCTTATACTGTCAGATTGACACCTGCAGTTCTGACTTCATTCTTAAAGTGTTAGATTAACACCCGCAGTGCTTACTTCATTCTTACAGTATTAGATTAACACCCGCAGTGCTGACGTCACTCTTACAGTGTCAGATTAACACCTGCAGTGCTGACTTCACTCTTACAGTTTCAGATTAACACCTGCAGTGCTGATTTCATTCTTACAGTGTTAGATTAACACCTACAGTGCTGACTTCACACTTACAGTTTTGGATTAACACCTGCAGTGCTGACTTCATTCTTACAGTGTTAGATTAACACCTGCAGTGCTGACGTCATTCTTACAGTGTTAGATTAACACCTGCAGTGCTGACTTCACTCTTACAGTGTCAGATTAACACCTGCAGTGCTGACTTCAATCTTACAGTGTTAGATTAACACCCGCAGTGCTGACTTCATTCTTACAGTGTTAGATTAACACCCGCAGTGCTGACGTCACTCTTACAGTGTCAGATTAACACCAGCAGTGCTGACTTCACTCTTATAGTGTCAGATTGACACCTGCAGTTCTGACTTCATTCTTAAAGTGTTAGATTAACACCCGCAGTGCTGACTTCATTCTTACAGTGTTAGATTAACACCTGCAGTGCTGACTTCATTCTTACAGTGTCAGATTTACACCTGCAGTGCTGACTTCACACTTACAGTTTTGGATTAACACCTGCAGTGCTGACTTCATTCTTACAGTGTCAGATTAACACCTGCAGTGTTGACTTCATTCTTACAGTGTTAGATTAACACCAGCAGTGCTGACTTCACTCTTATAGTGTCAGATTGACACCTGCAGTTCTGACTTCATTCTTACAGTATTAGATTAACACCCGCAGTGCTGACTTCATTCTTACAGTGTTAGATTAACACCAGCAGTGCTGACGTCACTCTTACAGTGTCAGATTAACACCTGCAGTGCTGACTTCATTCTTACAGTGTTAGATTAACACCTGCAGTGCTGACTTCACTCTTACAGTGTTAGATTAACACCTGCAGTGCTGACTTCATTCTTACCGTGTCGGATTAACTCCTGCAGTGTTGACTTCACTCTTACAGTGTTAGATTAACACCTGCATTGCTGAATTCACTCTTACAGTTTTGGAATAACACCTGCAGTGTTGACTTCACTCTTACAGTGTTAGATTAACACCTGCAGTGTTGACTTCATTCTTACAGTGTTAGATTAACACCAGCAGTGCTGACTTCACTCTTATAGTGTCAGATTGACACCTGCAGTTCTGACTTCATTCTTAAAGTGTTAGATTAACATCCGCAGTGCTGACTTCATTCTTACAGTATTAGATTAACACCCGCAGTGCTGATTTCATTCTTACAGTGTTAGATTAACACCTGCAGTGCTGACTTCACACTTACAGTTTTAGATTAACACCTGCAGTGCTGACTTCATTCTTAGAGTGTTAGATTAACACCCGCATTGCTGACTTCATTCTTACAGTGTTAGATTAACACCTGCAGTGCTGACTTCACTCTTACAGTGTCAGATTAACACCTGCAGTGCTGACTTCAATCTTACAGTGTTAGATTAACACCCGCAGTGCTGACTTCATTCTTACAGTGTTAGATTAACACCTGCAGTGCTGACTTCACTCTTACAGTGTCAGATTAACACCTGCAGTGCTGACTTCATTCTTACAGTGTTAGATTAACACCCGCAGTGCTGACTTCATTCTTACAGTGTTAGATTAACACCTGCAGTGCTGACTTCACTCTTATAGTGTCAGATTGACACCTGCAGTTCTGACTTCAATCTTACAGTGTTAGATTAACACCCGCAGTGCTGACTTCATTCTTACAGTGTTAGATTAACACCCGCAGTGCTGACGTCACTCTTACAGTGTCAGATTAACACCAGCAGTGCTGACTTTACTCTTATAGTGTCAGATTGACACCTGCAGTTCTGACTTCATTCTTACAGTGTTAGATTAACACCCGCAGTGCTGACTTCATTCTTACAGTGTTAGATTAACACCCGCAGTGCTGGCGTCACTCTTACAGTGTCAGATTAACACCTGCAGTGCTGACTTCATACTTATAGTGTTAGATAAACACCTGCAGTGCTGACTTCACTCTTACAGTTTTGGATTAACACATGCAGTGCTGACTTCATTCTTACCGTGTCGGATTAACTCCTGCAGTGTTGACTTCACTCTTACAGTGTTAGATTAACCCCCGCAGTGCTGACTTCACTCTTACAGTTTTGGAATAACACCTGCCGTGTTGACTTCACTCTTACAGTGTTAGATTAACACCTGCAGTGTTGACTTCATTCTTACAGTGTTAGATTAACACCAGCAGTGCTGACTTCACTCTTATAGTGTCAGATTGACACCTGCAGTTCTGACTTCATTCTTAAAGTGTTAGATTAACACCCGCAGTGCTGACTTCATTCTTACAGTATTAGATTAACACCCGCAGTGCTGACGTCACTCTTACAGTGTCAGATTAACACCTGCAGTGCTGACTTCACTCTTACAGTTTCAGATTAACACCTGCAGTGCTGATTTCATTCTTACAGTGTTAGATTAACACCTACAGTGCTGACTTCACACTTACAGTTTTGGATTAACACCTGCAGTGCTGACTTCATTCTTACAGTGTTAGATTAACACCTGCAGTGCTGACTTCATTCTTACAGTGTTAGATTAACACCTGCAGTGCTGACTTCACTCTTATAGTGTCAGATTGACACCTGCAGTTCTGACTTCATTCTTAAAGTGTCAGATTAACACCTGCAGTTCTGACTTCATTCTTACAGTGTTAGATTAACACCTGCAGTGCTGACTTCACTCTTACAGTTTTGGATTAACACATGCAGTGCTGACTTCATTCTTACCGTGTCGGATTAACACCTGCAGTGCTGACTTCACTCTTACAGTTTTGGATTAACACCTGCAGTGCTGACTTCACTCTTACAGTGTCAGATTAACCCCTGCAGTGCTGACTTCAATCTTACAGTGTTAGATTAACACCCGCAGTGCTGACTTCATTCTTACAGTGTTAGATTAACACCCGCAGTGCTGACTTCACTCTTACAGTTTTGGATTAACACATGCAGTGCTGACTTCATTCTTACCGTGTCGGATTAACTCCTGCAGTGTTGACTTCACTCTTACAGTGTTAGATTAACCCCCGCAGTGCTGACTTCACTCTTACAGTTTTGGAATAACACCTGCCGTGTTGACTTCACTCTTACAGTGTTAGATTAACACCTGCAGTGTTGACTTCATTCTTACAGTGTTAGATTAACACCATCAGTGCTGACTTCACTCTTATAGTGTCAGATTGACACCTGCAGTTCTGACTTCATTCTTAAAGTGTTAGATTAACACCCGCAGTGCTGACGTCACTCTTACAGTGTCAGATTAACACCTGCAGTGCTGACTTCACTCTTACAGTTTCAGATTAACACCTGCAGTGCTGATTTCATTCTTACAGTGTTAGATTAACACCTACAGTGCTGACTTCACACTTACAGTTTTGGATTAACACCTGCAGTGCTGACTTCAATCTTACAGTGTCAGATTAACACCCGCAGTGCTGACGTCATTCTTACAGTGTTAGATTAACACCTGCAGTGCTGACTTCACTCTTACAGTGTCAGATTAACACCTGCAGTGCTGACTTCAATCTTACAGTGTTAGATTAACACCCGCAGTGCTGACTTCATTCTTACAGTGTTAGATTAACACCCGCAGTGCTGACGTCACTCTTACAGTGTCAGATTAACACCAGCAGTGCTGACTTCACTCTTATAGTGTCAGATTGACACCTGCAGTTCTGACTTCATTCTTAAAGTGTTAGATTAACACCCGCAGTGCTGACTTCATTCTTACAGTGTTAGATTAACACCTGCAGTGCTGACTTCATTCTTACAGTGTCAGATTTACACCTGCAGTGCTGACTTCACACTTACAGTTTTGGATTAACACCTGCAGTGCTGACTTCATTCTTACAGTGTCAGATTAACACCTGCAGTGTTGACTTCATTCTTACAGTGTTAGATTAACACCAGCAGTGCTGAATTCACTCTTATAGTGTCAGATTGACACCTGCAGTTCTGACTTCATTCTTACAGTATTAGATTAACACCCGCAGTGCTGACGTCACTCTTACAGTGTCAGATTAACACCTGCAGTGCTGACTTCACACTTACAGTTTCAGATTAACACCTGCAGTGCTGACTTCACTCTTACAGTGTCAGATTAACACCCGCAGTGATGCCTTCACTCTTACAGTGTTAGATTAACACCTGCAGTGCTGACTTCATTCTTACAGTGTCAGATTAACACCTGCAGTGCTGACTTCAATCTTACAGTGTCAGATTAACACCCGCAGTGCTGACTTCACTCTTACAGTTTTGGAATAACACCTGCAGTGTTGACTTCACTCTTACAGTGTTAGATTAACACCTGCAGTGTTGACTTCATTCTTACAGTGTTAGAATAACACCTGCAGTGCTGAATTCACTCTTACAGTTTTGGATTAACACATGCAGTGCTGACTTCATTTTTACAGTGTCAGATTAACACCTGCAGTGTTGACTTCATTCTTACAGTGTTAGGTTATCTCCCGCAGTGCTGACTTCACTCTTACAGTGTTAGATTAACACCCGTAGTGCTGACTTCATTCTTACAGTGTTAGATTAACACCTGCAGTGCTGAATTCACTCTTACAGTTTTGGATTAACACATGCAGTGCTGACTTCATTCTTACAGTGTCAGATTAACACCAGCAGTGCTGACTTCACTCTTATAGTGTCAGAATGACACCTGCAGTTCTGACTTCATTCTTAAAGTGTTAGATTAACACCCGCAGTGCTGACTTCATTCTTACAGTGTTAGATTAACACCAGCAGTGCTGACGTCACTCTTACAGTGTCAGATTAACACCTGCAGTGCTGACTTCATTCTTACAGTGTTAGATTAACACCTGCAGTGCTGACTTCACTCTTACAGTTTTGGATTAACACATGCAGTGCTGACTTCATTCTTACCGTGTCGGATTAACTCCTGCAGTGTTGACTTCACTCTTACAGTGTTAGATTAACACCTGCATTGCTGACTTCACTCTTACAGTTTTGGAATAACACCTGCAGTGTTGACTTCACTCTTACAGTGTTAGATTAACACCTGCAGTGTTGACTTCATTCTTACAGTGTTAGATTAACACCAGCAGTGCTGACTTCACTCTTATAGTGTCAGATTGACACCTGCAGTTCTGACTTCATTCTTAAAGTGTTAGATTAACATCCGCAGTGCTGACTTCATTCTTACAGTATTAGATTAACACCCGCAGTGCTGATTTCATTCTTACAGTGTTAGATTAACACCTGCAGTGCTGACTTCACACTTACAGTTTTAGATTAACACCTGCAGTGCTGACTTCATTCTTACAGTGTTAGATTAACACCCGCATTGCTGACTTCATTCTTACAGTGTTAGATTAACACCTGCAGTGCTGACTTCACTCTTACAGTGTCAGATTAACACCTGCAGTGCTGACTTCAATCTTACAGTGTTAGATTAACACCCGCAGTGCTGACTTCATTCTTACAGTGTTAGATTAACACCTGCAGTGCTGACTTCACTCTTACAGTGTCAGATTAACACCTGCAGTGCTGACTTCATTCTTACAGTGTTAGATTAACACCCGCAGTGCTGACTTCATTCTTACAGTGTTAGATTAACACCTGCAGTGCTGATTTCACTCTTATAGTGTCAGATTGACACCTGCAGTTCTGACTTCAATCTTACAGTGTTAGATTAACACCCGCAGTGCTGACTTCATTCTTACAGTGCTAGATTAACACCCGCAGTGCTGACGTCACTCTTACAGTGTCAGATTAACACCAGCAGTGCTGACTTCACTCTTATAGTGTCAGATTGACACCTGCAGTTCTGACTTCATTCTTACAGTGTTAGATTAACACCCGCAGTGCTGACTTCATTCTTACAGTGTTAGATTAACACCCGCAGTGCTGGCGTCACTCTTACAGTGTCAGATTAACACCTGCAGTGCTGACTTCAATCTTACAGTGTTAGATTAACACCCGCAGTGCTGACTTCACTCTTACAGTGTCAGATTAACACCTGCAGTGCTGACTTCATTCTTACAGTGTTAGATTAACACCCGCAGTGCTGACTTCATTCTTACAGTGTTAGATTAACACCTGCAGTGCTGACTTCACTCTTATAGTGTCAGATTGACACATGCAGTGCTGACTTCACTCTTACAGTGTCAGATTAACACCTGCAGTGCTGACTTCATTCTTACAGTGTTAGATTAACACCCGCAGTGCTGACTTCATTCTTACAGTGTTAGATTAACACCCGCAGTGCTGACTTCATTCTTACAGTGTTAGATTAACACCTGCAGTGCTGACTTCACTCTTATAGTGTCAGATTGACACCTGCAGTTCTGACTTCATTCTTAAAGTGTTAGATTAACACCCGCAGTGCTGACTTCATTCTTACAGTGTTAGATTAACACCCGCAGTGCTGGCGTCACTCTTACAGTGTCAGATTAACACCTGCAGTGCTGACTTCATACTTATAGTGTTAGATAAACACCTGCAGTGCTGACTTCACTCTTACAGTTTTGGATTAACACATGCAGTGCTGACTTCATTCTTACCGTGTCGGATTAACTCCTGCAGTGTTGACTTCACTCTTACAGTGTTAGATTAACCCCCGCAGTGCTGACTTCACTCTTACAGTTTTGGAATAACACCTGCCGTGTTGACTTCACTCTTACAGTGTTAGATTAACACCTGCAGTGTTGACTTCATTCTTACAGTGTTAGATTAACACCAGCAGTGCTGACTTCACTCTTATAGTGTCAGATTGACACCTGCAGTTCTGACTTCATTCTTAAAGTGTTAGATTAACACCCGCAGTGCTGACTTCATTCTTACAGTATTAGATTAACACCCGCAGTGCTGACGTCACTCTTACAGTGTCAGATTAACACCTGCAGTGCTGACTTCACTCTTACAGTTTCAGATTAACACCTGCAGTGCTGATTTCATTCTTACAGTGTTAGATTAACACCTACAGTGCTGACTTCACACTTACAGTTTTGGATTAACACCTGCAGTGCTGACTTCATTCTTACAGTGTTAGATTAACACCTGCAGTGCTGACTTCACTCTTATAGTGTCAGATTGACACCTGCAGTTCTGACGTCATTCTTAAAGTGTTAGATTAACACCCGCAGTGCTGACTTCATTCTTACAGTGTTAGATTAACACCCGCAGTGCTGACGTCACTCTTACAGTGTCAGATTAACACCTGCAGTTCTGACTTCATTCTTACAGTGTTAGATTAACACCTGCAGTGCTGACTTCACTCTTACAGTTTTGGATTAACACCTGCAGTGCTGACTTCATTCTTACCGTGTCGGATTAACACCTGCAGTGCTGACTTCACTCTTACAGTTTTGGATTAACACCTGCAGTGCTGACTTCACTCTTACAGTGTCAGATTAACACCTGCAGTGCTGACTTCAATCTTACAGTGTTAGATTAACACCCGCAGTGCTGACTTCATTCTTACAGTGTTAGATTAACACCCGCAGTGCTGACTTCACTCTTACAGTTTTGGATTAACACATGCAGTGCTGACTTCATTCTTACCGTGTCGGATTAACTCCTGCAGTGTTGACTTCACTCTTACAGTGTTAGATTAACCCCCGCAGTGCTGACTTCACTCTTACAGTTTTGGAATAACACCTGCCGTGTTGACTTCACTCTTACAGTGTTAGATTAACAGCTGCAGTGTTGACTTCATTCTTACAGTGTTAGATTAACACCAGCAGTGCTGACTTCACTCTTACAGTTTTAGATTAACACCTGCAGTGCTGACTTCATTCTTACAGTGTTAGATTAACACCCGCAGTGCTGACTTCATTCTTACAGTGTTAGATTAACACCTGCAGTGCTGACTTCACTCTTACAGTGTCAGATTAACACCTGCAGTGCTGACTTCAATCTTACAGTGTTAGATTAACACCCGCAGTGCTGACTTCATTCTTACAGTGTTAGATTAACACCCGCCGTGCTGACGTCACTCTTACAGTGTCAGATTAACACCAGCAGTGCTGACTTCACTCTTATAGTGTCAGATTGACACCTGCAGTTCTGACTTCATTCTTAAAGTGTTAGATTAACACCCGCAGTGCTGACTTCATTCTTACAGTGTTAGATTAACACCCGCAGTGCTGGCGTCACTCTTACAGTGTCAGATTAACACCTGCAGTGCTGACTTCATTCTTACAGTGTTAGATAAACACCTGCAGTGCTGACTTCACTCTTACAGTTTTGGATTAACACATGCAGTGCTGACTTCATTCTTACCGTGTCGGATTAACTCCTGCAGTGTTGACTTCACTCTTACAGTGTTAGATTAACCCCCGCAGTGCTGACTTCACTCTTACAGTTTTGGAATAACACCTGCCGTGTTGACTTCACTCTTACAGTGTTAGATTAACACCTGCAGTGTTGACTTCATTCTTACAGTTTTAGATTAACACCAGCAGTGCTGACTTCACTCTTATAGTGTCAGATTGACACCTGCAGTTCTGACTTCATTCTTAAAGTGTTAGATTAACACCCGCAGTGCTGACTTCATTCTTACAGTATTAGATTAACACCCGCAGTGCTGACGTCACTCTTACAGTGTCAGATTAACACCTGCAGTGCTGACTTCACTCTTACAGTTTCAGATTAACACCTGCAGTGCTGATTTCATTCTTACAGTGTTAGATTAACACCTACAGTGCTGACTTCACACTTACAGTTTTGGATTAACACCTGCAGTGCTGACTTCATTCTTACAGTGTTAGATTAACACCTGCAGTGCTGACTTCATTCTTACAGTGTCAGATTAACACCTGCAGTGCTGACTTCAATCTTACAGTGTCAGATTAACACCCGCAGTGCTGACTTCACTCTTACAGTTTTGGAATAACACCTGCAGTGTTGACTTCACTCTTACAGTGTTAGATTAACACCTGCAGTGTTGACTTCATTCTTACAGTGTTAGAATAACACCTGCAGTGCTGAATTCACTCTTACAGTTTTGGATTAACACATGCAGTGCTGACTTCATTTTTACAGTGTCAGATTAACACCTGCAGTGTTGACTTCATTCTTACAGTGTTAGGTTATCTCCCGCAGTGCTGACTTCACTCTTACAGTGTTAGATTAACACCCGTAGTGCTGACTTCATTCTTACAGTTTTAGATTAACACCTGCAGTGCTGAATTCACTCTTACAGTGTTAGATTAACACCTGCAGTGTTGACTTCATTCTTACAGTGTTGGATTAACACCAGCAGTGCTGACTTCACTCTTATAGTGTCAGATTGACACCTGCAGTTCTGACTTCATTCTTAAAGTGTTAGATTAACACCCGCAGTGCTGACTTCATTCTTAAAGTGTTAGATTAACACCCGCAGTGCTGACTTCATTCTTACAGTATTAGATTAACACCCGCAGTGCTGACGTCACTCTTACAGTGTCAGATTAACACCTGCAGTGCTGACTTCACTCTTACAGTGTTAGATTAACACCTGCAGTGCTGACTTCACTCTTACAGTGTCAGATTAACAACTGCAGTGCTGACTTCAATCTTACAGAGTTAGATTAACACCCGCAGTGCTGACTTCATTCTTACAGTGTTAGATTAACACCCGCAGTGCTGACGTCACTCTTACAGTGTCAGATTAACACCAGCAGTGCTGACTTCACACTTATAGTGTCAGATTGACACCTGCAGTTCTGACTTCATTCTTAAAGTGTTAGATTAACACCCGCAGTGCTGACTTCATTCTTACAGTGTTAGATTAACACCCGCAGTGCTGGCGTCACTCTTACAGTGTCAGATTAACACCTGCAGTGCTGACTTCATTCTTACAGTGTTAGATAAACACCTGCAGTGCTGACTTCACTCTTACAGTTTTGGATTAACACATGCAGTGCTGACTTCATTCTTACCGTGTCGGATTAACTCCCGCAGTGTTGACTTCACTCTTACAGTGTTAGATTAACCCCCGCAGTGCTGACTTCACTCTTACAGTTTTGGAATAACACCTGCCGTGTTGACTTCACTCTTACAGTGTTAGATTAACACCTGCAGTGTTGACTTCATTCTTACAGTGTTAGATTAACACCAGCAGTGCTGACTTCACTCTTATAGTGTCAGATTGACACCTGCAGTTCTGACTTCACTCTTATAGTGTCAGATTGACACCTGCAGTTCTGACTTCATTCTTAAAGTGTTAGATTAACACCCGCAGTGCTGACTTCATTCTTACAGTGTCAGATTAACACCTGCAGTGCTGACTTCACTCTTACAGTATTAGATTAACACCTGCAGTGCTGACTTCATTCTTACAGTGTTAGATTAACACCTGCAGTGCTGACTTCACTCTTACAGTGTCAGATTAACACCTGCAGTGCTGACTTCAATCTTACAGTGTTAGATTAACACCCGCAGTGCTGACTTCATTCTTACAGTGTTAGATTAACACCCGCAGTGCTGACGTCACTCTTACAGTGTCAGATTAACACCAGCAGTGCTGACTTCACTCTTATAGTGTCAGATTGACACCTGCAGTTCTGACTTCATTCTTAAAGTGTTAGATTAACACCCGCAGTGCTGACTTCATTCTTACAGTGTTAGATTAACACCCGCAGTGCTGGCGTCACTCTTACAGTGTCAGATTAACACCTGCAGTGCTGACTTCATTCTTACAGTGTTAGATAAACACCTGCAGTGCTGACTTCACTCTTACAGTTTTGGATTAACACATGCAGTGCTGACTTCATTCTTAACGTGTCGGATTAACTCCTGCAGTGTTGACTTCACTCTTACAGTGTTAGATTAACCCCCGCAGTGCTGACTTCACTCTTACAGTTTTGGAATAACACCTGCCGTGTTGACTTCACTCTTACAGTGTTAGATTAACACCTGCAGTGTTGACTTCATTCTTACAGTGTTAGATTAACACCAGCAGTGCTGACTTCACTCTTATAGTGTCAGATTGACACCTGCAGTTCTGACTTCATTCTTAAAGTGTTAGATTAACACCCGCAGTGCTGACTTCATTCTTACAGTATTAGATTAACACCCGCAGTGCTGACGTCACTCTTACAGTGTCAGATTAACACCTGCAGTGCTGACTTCACTCTTACAGTTTCAGATTAACACCTGCAGTGCTGATTTCATTCTTACAGTGTTAGATTAACACCTACAGTGCTGACTTCACACTTACAGTTTTGGATTAACACCTGCAGTGCTGATTTCAATCTTACAGTGTTAGATTAACACCCGCAGTGCTGACGTCACTCTTACAGTGTCAGTATAAAACCTGCAGTTCTGACTTCATTCTTACAGTGTTAGATTAACACCTGCAGTGCTGACTTCACTCTTACAGTTTTGGATTAACACATGCAGTGCTGACTTCATTCTTACCATGTCGGATTAACACCTGCAGTGCTGACTTCACTCTTACAGTTTTGGATTAACACCTGCAGTGCTGACTTCACTCTTACAGTGTCAGATTAACACCTGCAGTGCTGACTTCAATCTTACAGTGTTAGATTAACACCCGCAGTGCTGACTTCATTCTTACAGTGTTAGATTAACACCCGCAGTGCTGACTTCACTCTTACAGTTTTGGATTAACACATGCAGTGCTGACTTCATTCTTACCGTGTCGGATTAACTCCTGCAGTGTTGACTTCACTCTTACAGTGTTAGATTAACCCCCGCAGTGCTGACTTCACTCTTACAGTTTTGGAATAACACCTGCCGTGTTGACTTCACTCTTACAGTGTTAGATTAACACCTGCAGTGTTGACTTCATTCTTACAGTGTTAGATTAACACCAGCAGTGCTGACTTCACTCTTACAGTTTTAGATTAACACCTGCAGTGCTGACTTCATTCTTACAGTGTTAGATTAACACCCGCAGTGCTGACTTCATTCTTACAGTGTTAGATTAACACCTGCAGTGCTGACTTCACTCTTACAGTGTCAGATTAACACCTGCAGTGCTGACTTCAATCTTACAGTGTTAGATTAACACCCGCAGTGCTGACTTCATTCTTACAGTGTTAGATTAACACCCGCAGTGCTGACGTCACTCTTACAGTGTCAGATTAACACCAGCAGTGCTGACTTCACTCTTATAGTGTCAGATTGACACCTGCAGTTCTGACTTCATTCTTAAAGTGTTAGATTAACACCCGCAGTGCTGACTTCATTCTTACAGTGTTAGATTAACACCCGCAGTGCTGACGTCACTCTTACAGTGTCAGATTAACACCTGCAGTTCTGACTTCATTCTTACAGTGTTAGATTAACACCTGCAGTGCTGACTTCACTCTTACAGTTTTGGATTAACACCCGCAGTGCTGACTTCACTCTTACAGTGTCAGATTAACACCTGCAGTGCTGACTTCAATCTTACAGTGTTAGATTAACACCCGCAGTGCTGACTTCATTCTTACAGTGTTAGATTAACACCCGCAGTGCTGACTTCACTCTTACAGTTTTGGATTAACACATGCAGTGCTGACTTCATTCTTACCGTGTCGGATTAACCCCCGCAGTGCTGACTTCACTCTTACAGTTTTGGAATAACACCTGCCGTGTTGACTTCACTCTTACAGTGTTAGATTAACACCTGCAGTGTTGACTTCATTCTTACAGTGTTAGATTAACACCTGCAGTGCTGACTTCACTCTTATAGTGTCAGATTGACACCTGCAGTTCTGACTTCATTCTTAAAGTGTTAGATTAACACCCGCAGTGCTGACTTCATTCTTACAGTATTAGATTAACACCCGCAGTGCTGACGTCACTCTTACAGTGTCAGATTAACACCTGCAGTGCTGACTTCACTCTTACAGTTTCAGATTAACACCCCTGCAGTGCTGATTTCATTCTTACAGTGTTAGATTAACACCTACAGTGCTGACTTCACACTTACAGTTTTGGATTAACACCTGCAGTGCTGACTTCATTCTTACAGTGTTAGATTAACACCCGCAGTGCTGACTTCATTCTTACAGTGTTAGATTAACACCTGCAGTGCTGACTTCACTCTTACAGTGTTAGATTAACACCCGCAGTGCTGACTTCATTCTTACAGTGTCAGATTAACACCCGCAGTGCTGACGTCACTCTTACAGTGTCAGATTAACACCTGCAGTGCTGACGTCATTCTTACAGTGTTAGATTAACACCTGCAGTGCTGACTTCACTCTTACAGTTTTGGATTAACACATGCAGTGCTGACGTCACTCTTACAGTGTCAGATTAACACCAGCAGTGCTGACTTCACTCTTATAGTGTCAGATTGACACCTGCAGTTCTGACTTCATTCTTAAAGTGTTAGATTAACACCCGCAGTGCTGACTTCATTCTTACAGTGTTAGATTAACACCCGCAGTGCTGACGTCACTCTTACAGTGTCAGATTAACACCTGCAGTTCTGACTTCATTCTTACAGTGTTAGATTAACACCTGCAGTGCTGACTTCACTCTTACAGTTTTGGATTAACACCCGCAGTGCTGACTTCACTCTTACAGTGTCAGATTAACACCTGCAGTGCTGACTTCAATCTTACAGTGTTAGATTAACACCCGCAGTGCTGACTTCATTCTTACAGTGTTAGATTAACACCCGCAGTGCTGACTTCACTCTTACAGTTTTGGATTAACACATGCAGTGCTGACTTCATTCTTACCGTGTCGGATTAACCCCCGCAGTGCTGACTTCACTCTTACAGTTTTGGAATAACACCTGCCGTGTTGACTTCACTCTTACAGTGTTAGATTAACACCTGCAGTGTTGACTTCATTCTTACAGTGTTAGATTAACACCTGCAGTGCTGACTTCACTCTTATAGTGTCAGATTGACACCTGCAGTTCTGACTTCATTCTTAAAGTGTTAGATTAACACCCGCAGTGCTGACTTCATTCTTACAGTATTAGATTAACACCCGCAGTGCTGACGTCACTCTTACAGTGTCAGATTAACACCTGCAGTGCTGACTTCACTCTTACAGTTTCAGATTAACACCCCTGCAGTGCTGATTTCATTCTTACAGTGTTAGATTAACACCTACAGTGCTGACTTCACACTTACAGTTTTGGATTAACACCTGCAGTGCTGACTTCATTCTTACAGTGTTAGATTAACACCCGCAGTGCTGACTTCATTCTTACAGTGTTAGATTAACACCTGCAGTGCTGACTTCACTCTTACAGTGTTAGATTAACACCCGCAGTGCTGACTTCATTCTTACAGTGTCAGATTAACACCCGCAGTGCTGACGTCACTCTTACAGTGTCAGATTAACACCTGCAGTGCTGACGTCATTCTTACAGTGTTAGATTAACACCTGCAGTGCTGACTTCACTCTTACAGTTTTGGATTAACACATGCAGTGCTGACTTCATTCTTACAGTGTCGGATTAACACCTGCAGTGTTGACTTCATTCTTACAGTGTTAGATTAACACCTGCAGTGTTGACTTCATTCTTACAGTGTTAGATTAACACCAGCAGTGCTGACTTCACTCTTATAGTGTCAGATTGACACCTGCAGTTCTGACTTCATTCTTACAGTGTTAGATTAACACCTGCAGTGCTGACTTCACTCTTACAGTTTTGGATTAACACATGCAGTGCTGACTTCATTCTTACAGTGTCGGATTAACACCTGCAGTTTTGACTTCATTCTTACAGTGTTAGATTAACACCTGCAGTGCTGACTTCACTCTTACAGTTTTGGAATAACACCTGCAGTGTTGACTTCACTCTTACAGTGTTAGATTAACACCTGCAGTGTTGACTTCACTCTTACAGTGTCAGATTAACACCTTCAGGGTTGACTTCACTCTTACAGTGTTGGATTAACACCTTCAGGGTTGACTTCATTCTTACAGTGTTGGATTAACACCAGCGGTGTTCACATCACTCTTACAGTTTTGGATTAACATAGTGTCAGATTAACACCTGCAGTGTTGACATCACTCTTACAGTGTTGGATTAATATAGTGTCAGATTAACACCCGTGGTGTTGACTTCACTGGTAAAGTGTCATATTAACCTTCTTTTTCTGACCTCTTTTATGGTTTGTGGTCAATAGGTTTGTGTAATGAAGCTACTCCATATTTGCGCATGTGTGGTCATGCCTGGACTATTTTGTGTGTGTGTGTGTGTGTGTGTATCTTAGCTTGGGCTGGTGACCATATTGAGTCCCCTACATGCAGTAAATGGCTTTTTCTTGTTAAAATGCTTTTTTCTATTTCCACAGTGATGAGTCTCTGCAAGGTCTCACATGCTTCAGGGCACAGAGCCAAATGAGAACTCTCTTCTATTCTCTTCATATTTATCCTCTCCTTTAGTTATCCTTTCCTTTTGTTTATTCTTCATTTCATCTCTTCTTCTCTTCTCTTCTTTTTCTCATCTTTTTCATCTTCTCTTCTCTTCTGTTCTTCTCATTTATCCTCATCTCTTCATGTTTATTCTCTTCTTTTCTTCTTCTCCTCTCTTATCTTATCTTCTTTTTGTTTATCCACTTTTTCCTTTTCTCTTCTCATTTATTTTCTTCTCATTTATCCTCTTCTTTTCCTCTTCTCTTCTCTCTCATCTTATTCTTAAAGTGTTAGATTAACACCCGCAGTGCTGACTTCATTCTTACAGTATTAGATTAACACCCGCAGTGCTGACGTCACTCTTACAGTGTCAGATTAACACCTGCAGTGCTGACTTCACTCTTACAGTTTCAGATTAACACCTGCAGTGCTGATTTCATTCTTACAGTGTTAGATTAACTCCTACAGTGCTGACTTCACACTTACAGTTTTGGATTAACACCTGCAGTGCTGACTTCATTCTTACAGTGTTAGATTAACACCCGCAGTGCTGACTTCATTCTTACAGTGTTAGATTAACACCTGCAGTGCTGACTTCACTCTTACAGTGTCAGATTAACACCTGCAGTGCTGACTTCAATCTTACAGTGTTAGATTAACACCCGCAGTGCTGACTTCATTCTTACAGTGTTAGATTAACACCCGCAGTGCTGACGTCACTCTTACAGTGTCAGATTAACACCAGCAGTGCTGACTTCACTCTTATAGTGTCAGATTGACACCTGCAGTTCTGACTTCATTCTTAAAGTGTTAGATTAACACCCGCAGTGCTGACTTCATTCTTACAGTGTTAGATTAACACCCGCAGTGCTGACGTCACTCTTACAGTGTCAGATTAACACCTGCAGTGCTGACTTCATTCTTACAGTGTTAGATTAACACCTGCAGTGCTGACTTCACTCTTACAGTTTTGGATTAACACATGCAGTGCTGACTTCATTCTTACAGTGTCGGATTAACACCTGCAGTGTTGACTTCATTCTTACAGTGTTAGATTAACACCTGCAGTGTTGACTTCATTCTTACAGTGTTAGATTAACACCAGCAGTGCTGACTTCACTCTTATAGTGTCAGATTGACACCTGCAGTTCTGACTTCATTCTTACAGTGTTAGATTAACACCTGCAGTGCTGACTTCACTCTTACAGTTTTGGATTAACACATGCAGTGCTGACTTCATTCTTACAGTGTCGGATTAACACCTGCAGTTTTGACTTCATTCTTACAGTGTTAGATTAACACCTGCAGTGCTGACTTCACTCTTACAGTTTTGGAATAACACCTGCAGTGTTGACTTCACTCTTACAGTGTTAGATTAACACCTGCAGTGTTGACTTCACTTTTCTGACCTCTTTTATGGTTTGTGGTCAATAGGTTTGTGTAATGAAGCTACTCCATATTTGCGCATGTGTGGTCATGCCTGGACTATTTTGTGTGTGTGTGTGTGTGTGTGTATCTTAGCTTGGGCTGGTGACCATATTGAGTCCCCTACATGCAGTAAATGGCTTTTTCTTGTTAAAATGCTTTTTTCTATTTCCACAGTGATGAGTCTCTGCAAGGTCTCACATGCTTCAGGGCACAGAGCCAAATGAGAACTCTCTTCTATTCTCTTCATATTTATCCTCTCCTTTAGTTATCCTTTCCTTTTGTTTATTTCTTCATTTCATCTCTTCTTCTCTTCTCTTCTTTTTCTCATCTTTTTCATCTTCTCTTCTCTTCTGTTCTTCTCATTTATCCTCATCTCTTCATGTTTATTCTCTTCTTTTCTTCTTCTCCTCTCTTATCTTATCTTCTTTTTGTTTATCCACTTTTTCCTTTTCTCTTCTCATTTATTTTCTTCTCATTTATCCTCTTCTTTTCCTCTTCTCTTCTCTCCTCTCTCATCTTATTTATCCTTCTTCTCATCTATTCTCTTCTTGTTTATCCTCTTCTCATTTATCCTCTCCTCTTGTTTATTCTCTTCATGTTAATCCTCTTCTTTGTTTATCCTTCATCTCATCTCTTCTTCCCCTTTTTTCTTTTTTTTCATCTTGTCTTCTCATTTATCCCCTTCTCGTTCCTTCTCTTCTTTTTCTCGTTTATCCTTCTTATCTTAGCTTATCTTATCTTATCTTATCTTCATCTTTATCTTTATCTTATCTTATCTCTTTGATCATCCTGTCTCTTCCTATCCTCCCACTCTCTACTTGTTCCTGTTTATGCTTGGAGTTTTTGGCTGACTGTCAGATTTTCAGTGCTCTCAGTGGAGCTGCACCTTGCTGGTTGTTGTTGTTGTGTCTGTGTTTTGGTTTCACTGTGCACCACGTGCTGTATAACATACAGCAATAGAAATGGAGGCTAATCTAATGCAGATCGTCTCTTACTACAAATGTAACTTGTATTTAAATTCACTGGCCACTTTATAAGAAACACCACTCTTGTGCTTCTTTATTAGCCAATTTATTAGAAGCAACATCATTGAGCCTGGGGCGACACGGTGGCGCAGCAGATAGTGTCACAGTCACACAGTTCCAGGGACCTGGAGGCTCAAGGGAGGTTGTTGTGTGTTACTGCCTTGTGCCCAGTGATTCCAGATAGGCTCTGGACCCACCACGACCCTGAACTGGATAAGCCTTTACAGACAATAAATGAATGAATCACTGAGCACACACTTTTTAGTGTGTGAAGAGGAGTGTAATTCACTACACCATACAACTAGAACTAGTTGTGTGCCACAACCTATTACACAACCTACTCTTTTTGATGCCAATGTCTGTTTAGCGCTTGCTCCTTGACTGCTCTTTGTGAAGTGATGTAGATTAGAAGGTTCACAGAGGTTCCTCTCTCTGCTCTTGGTGATACTGCTATCAGCAGCTCTCCATCCACATTCCATGTAAAAGACAAATGGCAAATGGAGGAAGGATGTAAGCCCCCCAAACGGTACAACCCAGAGCCTTATTTGAGAGCACCCTCCCACCCACCAGCTCCACCGACAACGTTCCTTTGATGTCAATTCTGGGAGCTGGCAGTGGGAACACAGTTGGAAATACAGTCCTGAATTCATTAGCGCTGTGTGGAGTTATTTTTACTCTGATGGCTTGCCAGAGCCCTGGAGGAGAATGTATTCCTAGAGTGGCTGGAACTGTGGATCATCATTGTTTGGAGATAAAGACCGAGCGACGGTGATAAGTGGTGCTTTCCTGTGTGCATCTCTGTCTCAATGTTTTGAGCATGGCTCTGGTGGGGGAGTCCCTTGTTCTTGTTTCGGAAGGCATAACACAATAGAATTTCACCAGGGAGCTGTCCTTGGTCCTTAATTAGCTTGCTCATGTCTTGCTGAGCTGAACTCTCTCTTCATTCAGAGAAATTCCCAAGCTGTATTCACAACTTCTATGAATACATTAATACACATCTGTACTGCAGTCTGTTTGCTACAAATAATCAGAAATAATCTGTTAAGTATTTTTGGTTGGAAAAAGGCTGTGATTATGTAATTCTTATAACTCCATATATAATATATCAGAGATTTATATATAGATTTAAATTCAGTGGAAAAACTCACCCAAGACTTCCACCAACTTCTACTTATTAGAAACCCTTTGTTTGTCCATTTAATGTCTATTTTTTTAAATATTTTTAACATGTTTTTATATTATTTTTCTGTTTTTTTTTATCACATACTATTTACATTTCCTACACTGATAAAAACAAATAAACACAAAAATTACATTTTACAGTAAAATACTGGCTGCAGTCATTGCCAGACTTTCACAACAATATATATATATATATATATATATATATATATATATATATACTGTAAAATTGTATTTACATTTACAAAATTAAAGAAACATGATTTTGCCATCCGATTTACATGTACAAAACAAGTACAATTTATGTGTAACAAATGTGGATGACAACAACAAGATGGAGATCAGGGGGTGCTGCACTCCACTGCTCAAAGGACACTTTATTGTCATTCGCATAACATGTGGTAAATGGGTTGGAACGAAATTATGATCTCAAGGACCCAGTTTCACCCAAAGAGCTATAATACTGAATAAAATAAATAAATAAATAAAAATGCCACTAAGCATGCTGGGAGCTCCCCCATGAATCCCAACACCTTCCAGTCCTTTGCCACTTGAAGGTTCCATAATGGTTTGTGTATTTAACAGTGTTCTTAGTTTTATTAATGTTACTAAATATTTCTGTTATGAACAGAACTTTGGAAAAATATCTAGTAAAGGAATATACAAAAAACAACTCTTCTGTGTATAATCTATTACAGTGTGTATAGGTGTCCAATTATAGACCGTCTTCTTCATTAGTCACCCTCTGCCGTGTAGAGTCTACACCGTTCCTCATTGTTAAGTTTCTGACATAGGGCTGCAGTTGACCAGAGATATAAATGCTGTTTATGCTCTTTACCTCATGAACTAAGTGTCTATACGCGCTTATCTCTGAATCTGGGTCATGGTAATGTTCCTCACTTAAATTATGTAAAGATGGAGCCAACCACTGTTCCACTGTTTCCCCTGAAGGATCGCAGCCTCGAATGTCAGAGTTTTCCCTCCTTCAACTTGCACATCCAGCAATTCTTTTAAAACAATGTAGGGTATTAACTAGGAGTTTGTCCCTCTATAGCAGCAGTAAAGGCTTGAAATGTTGGAACATTTCGATGAGGATTTGGTGGCATTCAGCAATTACATTAATAAGATCAGGTACCGATGTTGGATGATTAGTTCTGGATCACAGATTCACTCCCACTCAAAACAGATGTTTTGGATTGTGCAACATCACTCCATGCTGGGGGGCTGTAAACAACTCTTGCATATCCCTCTTGACATTGAGCATGGTGACTTCAGAGTGTACTCATTTCATACTTTTCTGTGCAAACTGTATAAGCTGAATATTTGTGTCTGCAATTGATGCGCTTTAAAGTAGCTTTACTAAATATAACAGGTGTAAAAAAACTGGAGATATACAGGATTTGGCATCTGTCTCTTTCTAACCAGTGGTCACAATGCATAGGTTAAACAACTGAGCAGAGTGTACTAATTTGACTTCATATCTGAGTGAATAAAAATTATTCAGTGTGTGTGTGAGAGAGAGAGAGAGAAAGAAAGAAAGAAAGAGAGGGAAGGAGTAGGAAAGGGAGAGAGAGAGAGAGAGAGAAGGAGACAGGAAACTTTGAAATCAGAGAAGGCTAAGGAAATATTGCAACTTCCCAAACTAAATGTTTCATGAGCAGCCTCTGAACTGATGGTTTTTGAAGTTAAGGACAGTTTTCAATAAATAATTTTTCTTCCGTTCCCTCATCTTGGTTTGCTTGCTCAGTCAGCAAAAGTTGCTCAAGTGTGGGGAGAAGAACTCCCACCCACTGGCTATATCATTAGTCATCTTTAGTTCCCCCTTTAGCTAAGACTCACCTAAACACACAAAATACCACCAGCCTCTGAGGGAAAGGAGCTACCTCTGATACCTGTCAAACCAACTACTGCTAACAAAACACTGTCCAGACCTGCTATACCAACTAACAGATACCCACCTGTGCTCGTGTGATGGGAGTGGGGATGGGGATTGGGGTGGTAGGGGGTGGCAGGTTGTTTGTCATATCACACAACCACCCACAGAAAGCAAGAATAATTTCTGTGGCCTATAATGTTGTTTTATAGAGTGTCCTTATTTTCCATTATAGGGAAAAGTGAGTTGGGACTATTTCTATGGTCAGTAATAATGTTCTGCAGAGTTTCCTTATTTTCCCATTTATATGGAATATTGATTAGGGATCATTTTATTGCTTAATAGTTCTCTATATAGTGCCCTTATTTTCCAGTGGAGGTAATATTGACTAGGGATAATTTCTATGACATATAATCTGGTTTTGTATAGTATCCTTGTTTGCTAGTGTGGGGAATAGTGAATAGGGACCATTTCTATGATCTATAACAATGTTCTATATATTTCCCTTGGTTTTCAGTGCAGAGAATATTGATTAAGGACCTATTACTTATACCTATAACTTTAGCTTTTATAGTTCTCTATATAGTGCCCTTGTTTTGGAATGTAGAGAATAGTGATTAGGGACCATGTCTATGGCCTATAATAATGTTCTCTATGGTTTCCTTGTTTTCCAGATTAGGGAATATTGACTAGGGATTAGGGGTGTGTGATATGGGCCTAAAAAACATCACAATATTTTAGGGTGTTTTCATGATAATGATATCCTTGGCAATATGATGAAATAATGAAAAATACTTTTATTAATTTCAAGAACACACTATTGCAACAAAAAATGTTTATATGTGTAATATGTAATATATATGTTAAATATATGTAGTATATATATTAAATGTATTAAATGGTTTTATTTATTAAAAAGTTTAAAAAGCCACTTTCCAGCGCACTGTGCCTGAACCACTCATGTAAAGAACGTATTCCTTATTATGGCTAATTGCATTATGTCGTTAGGTAGACATGTTAGAATATCACAATACTGACTTTTTAAAATCGTTTTTAAAATTTATGACGATATTATTGCAAATGATACGATATGGCTAATCCTAATAATAAGGATAAATTCCTTGGCTGTTAATGTTGTTCTTTATAGTGTCCTTGATTCCCAGTGTAAGGAATGTGACTAGGGACCAAGTTTATGGCTTTTAATAATTTTCTTTTAGAGATTGACGCTGGATAATTTGGTTATTCACCACTGAAAAGCCAGTTGTAGTCTTGTAACCAGTCTTTATGTCTCTCTCTCTCTCTTTCTCTCTCTCTCTCTGTTCCATCTGTACACCTCTTTGTCATCCCTCACTGACCACCCCCGTGTCCACCCTCCCATTCTGTAACACATCTGCCAAGAGAACATTATCCACATTTCCCCGAAACAATGTATTAGATCTTCTGAGCAAATCCCGACTTGGCTTTGTTGGCCCCATCCGCCAAGGTTCAAAAGCTCTTCATAAATAGAGTATGTGTGTGTGTGAGTTTGTGGGAGAGAAAGAGGAGCACAAATGACCAGATATCATCATACAGAGGTCCTTTAGAGCTGCTGCTGTTGCTTTAGTCAGAATGGAGCTGTTTTTAGGCAATGGGGCACCACTGGGCTGCAAATTGTGCCAAGGGGCCAGTGAGGGGGTCCTGTTGAAGAATCGTTTGGCTGTTGTGGGTAAGTGATTCCATGTTTGCTGTATGTTTGTGCAGAGCTGGGAAAAGAAGCTGAGAGGTCAGTAATAGTAGTGTTATTTGGCTGAAGTAAATGTGGACATCACATAGGGTTCTCTACTGAATTGTGCTGGATCATTGTGGTACCCCCAAGCATCTACAAGTACAGAAGTTACCTCTGCTCTTCTAGAGCTCCTTGATATAAAGTGAAAGGGATCAGTACAGACTCTGTTCTCCTTTGCTGCAGCTACATATTCTACTCTTCAGGACTTTAGACTAGCTATTTGAACATTGCTATGAGGATTTTATTGCATTTAGCCATGAAAGCATTGTGAGGTCAAGTACTGGTGTTATTGCCCAGGTCGGTAGGGGTTTTTCTGATGAATTTAGCTTGAACCAAAGGAGTGTATTGTGCAAAACTGTGCATTTATTAGGTGTATACACATATATTTGTAATTCAAAATTCTAACATTATCTCTCTCTTTTTTCATTTTATTGAAACTGTTATTAAAAAGTATTTTCACAATTGCAAACCTCAAAATCACCATATTTTAAATAATCTAAGCTAAATCTCACATGTACCTTTGGATATAGTATTATTCACAAGAACAGAACATGCTTTGCAGTGCTTTTTCTTGATAGAATTCATAATGAATGCAGTGATCAATATATTCTTCTTACTTGCCATTTTAAAACTACTTTTTATTAATAAAGTGATTATTATCATTTTAATTGTATAGAACATTCATTCATTCATTATCTGTAACCGCTTATCCAATTTAGGGTCGGTGGGGGTCCAGAGCCTACCTGGAATCATTGGGCGCAAGGCAGGAATACACCCTGGAGGGGGCGCCAGTCCTTCACAGGGCAACACAGACACACATACACATTCACTCACACACTCACACTTTTGAGTCGCCAATCCACCTACCAACGTGTGTTTTTGGACTGTGGGAGGAAACCAGAGCACCCGGAGGAAACCCACGCGGACATGGGGAGAACACACCAACTCCTCACAGACAGTCACCCGGAGCAGGAATCGAACCCACAACCTCCAGGTCCCTGGAGCTGTGTGACTGCGACACTACCTGCTGCACCACCGTGCCGCCCACTTACAATTATGTTACACAAAAAAGATTAAGATTACATTAAATCTAAATATATAATATTTGAATGCCAGTAAGTATATTACCGTAAGGGCGGCACGGTGGCGCACCAGGTAGTGTCGCAGTCACACAGCTCCAGGAGGTTGTGGGTTTGATTCCCACTCTGGGTGACTGTCTGTGAGGAGTTGGTGTGTTCTCCCCGTGTCCGCATGGGTTTCCTCCGGGTGCTCCGGTTTCCTCCCACAGTCCCAAAAAAAACCACACGTTGGTAGGTGGATTGGCGACTCACAAGTGTGTGTGTGTGTGTGCGCGCATGTTGCCCTGTGAAGGACTGGTGCCCCCTCCAGGGTGTATCCCTGCCTTCCGCCTAATGATTCCAGGTAGGCTCTGGACCCACCGTGACCCTGAACTGGATAAGCGGTTTCAGATAATGAATGAATATCCTAATAATGTTTATTTTGGTTCAAATTTTTCTTTTTACTTCTGTAAGTCATCTGAACAATACATAGCTATGTTGGTCATTACTGTGAGTGTTTGAGGGCATTCAGCCAGCATACCAGCAGAGATCAGGTACTGATATTGGATGATTCATTATGGATCACAAACACTTTAACTCATACCAGGCATAATGTATGATGATCCATGGAATGAGAACATGCTGATTAACTGCTTCTTGATGCATTATATCCTTCTGGCCTATGCTTGCTATTGGGCCTGATGACTTTAGGCTCATCTAGCACCTGTATAAGCAATGAGTGCAAATAAGGAGCTGAATTAATTTGTTGTGCTGTTTGGGAACTTTTGTCTATGTATTTTATGAAAATGCCTTTGACCATTTCAATACAAAGCTTCTATCCTTTCTTACATTTGTTAATAGCCAGGTGCCGTGTGTTGGGCAAATCAATGCAGATATTGTAATCTGCTTGTATCTTTGTGTATCATTCACGGCCGTTACCAGTGTGTTGCATCAGCAGTCCTAAGTAATGAGACAGCATGGATACAGTAGAAAGTATGCTGCTCACATTCTCAAAATATTGCAAATATTTTGATGTCTTCCTAGAAACTGAGCTCAGGAACGGATGGGAATTTCAATGCATTTGCATAAGTCAGGTTTCCTCACTGCTGTTCTTGCTGCTTGACTGTAGCTGAGCAGAAAGTATTGGCAGTAGATGTGATAATTCAATGACAAATGTAAACACAAGGGCTTGGGGTCATTGTGAGGGGTTTAGTGAAATATGTCCATGATCCAGTGCAGCATCACATTGACTTCTGCCACAACATCCTCTTTACACAAGTTTTATATTTTTGTTTGTTTGTTTGTGTGTGTGTGTGCAGAATATATGAAATATATAACCTTTTGGAGGAATGAAGGAAACCATCTCTCTTCCTCCCCCTCACAACATATTTTCATACAGTACTGTACAAATTAATCATTTGTTGTTGCTGATTGCAGGAAGCAGACAGATAATTACAAACTAGTCAACCAGAACAGGGATTATTTACATGTCTGTCTCAAAAGCATTGTTGATGATTGTGTGGAAGTGCTGTTCTCTTGTTGCTCAATGTTCAGAAGCTCAGCATCTTTTAAGGTAGAATGGTATGTCTGACTGTTGTACCTGGCCGAAGTGTAACTTGTCTGTAAGTTTATATTCACTGTTTGAATTACCACAGAAATTAATTTGTAACTCATTTGTCATTCGTTTGTAGCACTTTCGGCATGTGTTATGCATGTGTTCATGCAGTTAGCGGTCTCCTGAGAAATCTGAAACAGCAAAATAAGTCAATATCACCCATCTATGGAGAAGGAGTGGAGCAATATCTTCAACATTTGGAGTTCTGACCATTGTCCAAGCATCTCCAGATGCTTTTTCTCTGCCATGAGCAGAGAGAGAGAAAGCCTAGCATACCAGAACAACACCCTTTGTTTTTTTTTTTAGCCATTTACTGACACTGGTTTCATAAATACTCTGGACTGGTTTAAAGTATGAGGAGCGTGGCCGGTTCAATGACAGGCACCAGCACGAGAAAATTGGTTCACGGCTGAATTGCCCTTGAGCAAGACACCTAACCCCCATACTGCTCCCCAAGTGCCAAGGGGGTTGGCAGCCCCCTGCTCCGGTTATGTGTGTGTTCACTGCCCCTAGTGTGTGTGAAGAACTGCTCACTAGTGTGTGTTTGTGTGTTCACTGCCATGATGGAATCAATAAAGGTGCTTCTTCTTCTTCTTCAAATGGTGAGGAAACATCTGCGGAATTTTATAAAAGTCCGTTTTTAAGTGTTTTTAAGTCTTTTTTGTAAATTGTGTAAGACTTTTTTTAACTGGAAAAGAGGGGGGCTATTAATGAAAAGGCAAACAGAATATTTAGTTCATGTGTGAACGTGAATTTGCAAGGTGTCCTCATTACAGCAGGTTTAACTGAGCTGTGGTTTGTGTAATAAGTAGATTTTGAAGTGTTATGCAATGGCAAATAGAGAATGTTTCTGCTGTTTGAGGCTCACAGAAACAGACAGGAGCTATTTTGGGCTATATTTAGCCACAGCCTGTGCTTTTATTCGCGCTTGTGTGGTTTAGTGTTGTGCTTGTCTCTCTCTCTCTCTCTGTGTGTGTGTGTGTGTGTGTGTGTGTGTGTGTGTGTGTGTGTGGTGTATACACCTAACAGAACTCCTGCAGCCCCATACACTGCTAAATACAGTGTTCCTTGACATTTCAGTGGCTTGGCAGTAGTCCAAATCTTTCTGCCAGAAATAGCCTGGTGTTTCCTTTTAAACGGCTGATGGAAGGAAAATTGCTTGTGGTTGTGGTGCTAGTTTATTACTTTATTTTTTTGTAAACACAGCTGGGCCTCAAACCTGAATCCCAGCTCCAGGCTCCAATGCTAACCTGCAATAGGCTTTAACCTGGCAAGCCCTTAGGGTAGTCTGCTATTTTGTCTGTTGACAGCTGTTATTAATAAAGCAGCGAAGGCTGAGTGACATAGTTTGATGATGATACTTATTGAAGGTTTGGAGATGACATCTAAAGTCTGTTTCAATTATTTCCTGTTGTTCCTAAGATGGGGGTGATCCAGATAAGGAAACATACATCTTATGTCTGCTTATTCGTGTATTCATTGATGTGACATTAATTAGCACTCCTTAATGGCATGCTAATGGGGAGGTTTAAGGTCTGGGCAGATAATGTTATGCCTATAGATTCATTTTTTTGGATTTACATTTATAATTACAGCATTTAGCAGATGCTCTTATACAAAGTGACTCACAAAAGTACTTATTGTTCAGACAGAATGTGTATCGTAGCTAATAGAAACAGGGTTGTGTCCAAACTCCCCTTGAGCTCAGATATGGCTAGATCCAGGGCCAGTATTGATACCTAGAAAGAACAAAACATAGTATAAGTGCAATGCACAGCATCTTGCCAATGTTCATACCCATAAAGAAAGCAATATAAGTGCAATACATTATATTTCAGTGTACACTTACATTTTTACTGAACATTTCAAATTATTGAAACATTGAAAGGTAAAAAATGACTAGTTAAAATACTTATGCTTTCCTAACAGCATGTTATATTTTTTGTCTGTAAACATCTTTATGCAACCTATTTTGTGAAGACATTTTTCAAATCCCCTGTATGAAATGTAGTTATATTCAGGGAGATGTATGCTTTGCTACTGCAAATGTTATATTTGTATTGCAAATTGATACTGAAAAGATGCAGTTTTCTTAAGCTCAGGTTTAGTATCAGCACAGTGTCATTAAGTATATACAGTGTTTGTCTTGTAGCTTGGTGACAATGCTATAGAATGCAGAATTTTGTCACAAAGATGGGAATACATCTTGATCATGTGTGTGTAAGCTCTGGGCTTATCCTTTGCCCAGGTGTGTGTGAGTGTGTGTGTGTATTAGAGTGTACTCTGATGGTTCCGAGACTCTGTGCTGAGCTTTTGTTGATCTGGGCATCGGAGCACTGCGATTTTTATGACCTAATTATTCAGTGTTTGAAACTTCCCTGCACGGCTCCTTACAGCACAGCTTTGATCTCTCTTTCTCTCTCTCCAAAAGAGGGTGTTTAATACCTACATTTTAGCCTCTCGCCCAAAACCCACACCTGTTTTAGCCACCTTTAGCTCACTTGCTATAATAATTTTTCCTCTTACAGTTTCTCACTTTAACACTTGTAGCAGAGACTGTATTTCCCCCCGCACCCTCAATGATATTAATAGAATCATAGAGAACTGAAATAAACCATAAAAAGGAAAAAAAGCGAAAAGCCTTAAAGCTTAATCCTACATTTTTAAATGACTGAGATGTAACAATTTCACAGAGAGTGGTCTGATGTAAGCATTTTGTATATTAGCCACAACTACTAGGACATTACACATGTCATCTGACTTTTGAAAGTAATGCTGATGGTAAAATAGTGCATGTAATAAATAAAATAAATAAATGAAGACAGTCATACAGCTCCAGGGACCTGGAGGTTGTGGGTTCGATTCCCGCTCCAGGTGACTGTCTGTGAGGAGTATGGTGTGTTCTCTCTGTGTCTGTGTGGGTTTCCTTCGGGTGACTGTCTGTGAGGAGTGTGGTGTGTTCACCCTGTGTCTGCGTGGGTTTCCTCCAGGTGACTGTCTGTGAGGAGTGTGGTGTGTTCTCTCTGTGTCTGTGTGGGTTTCCTTCGGGTGACTGTCTGTGAAGAGTGTGGTGTGTTCTCTCCGTGTCTGTGTGGGTTTCCTTCAGGTGACTGTCTGTGAGGAGTTTGGTGTGTTCTCTCTGTGTCTGCGTGGGTTTCCTCCAGGTGACTGTCTGTGAGGAGTGTGGTGTGTTCTCCCCATGTCTGTGTGGGTTTCCTCCGGGTGACTGTCTGTGAGGAGTTTGGTGTGTTCTCTCTGTGTCTGCATGGGTTTCCTCCGGGTGACTGTCTGTGAGGAGTGTGGTGTGTTCTCCCTGTGTCTTCGTGGGTTTCCTCCGGGTGACTGTCTGTGAGGAGTGTGGTGTGTTCTCCCTGTGTCTTTGTGGGTTTCCTCTGGGTGACTGTCTGTGAGGAGTGTGGTGTGTTCTCCCTGTGCCTGCGTGGGTTTCCTCCGGGTGCTCCGGTTTCCTCCCACAGTCCAAAAAACACACGTTGGTAGGTGGATTGGTCACTCAAACTTATCCGTAGGTGTGAGTGAATGTGTGTGTGTGTGTGTATGTGTGTGTGTGACTGGCGCCTCTTCTAGGGTGTGTTCCTGCCTTGTGCCCAGTGATTCCGGGTAGGCTCTGGACCCACCGCGACCTTGAATTGGATAAGCGCTTACAGACAATGAATGAATGAATGAATACATACACATAAATAAACAAAGCAATAGATATATAGTGTAGCATCTGCATCACAGGAGGTTAAACACAAATAGTGTTTTATGTAGAATAGGAAGAAGTCATTCAAAAAAACTTTTACAAAGACTAAGGGATGCCCTAGCCCAGCACTCACACCAACACACAACGCAGGAGGGTAACATGGGGAGAATATGACATATATGGACAAAAAGTCATTGATCCATCACAGTGAAAACAAAAATTACAACACTACCCAAATAGAACCATGCCCCTCTGAACTCCCCATTGCATGTAAAATAATACAAATATATGTTCCCTTTACTACCTTGTTTACTCCTGTTGTTTATCTCTTAATATGTTGTTGGAGCTGGATATGTGTTTTATTGTTTGACCTGTGAGCAACCCTGCAGTATTCTTAATTAAACCCATTAAAGCTTTGTTGAGTTTAAAGTCACAGCTCTGCCAGAAACTTTTACTCAACAAATTAATAAATTCTGATTCATATATCATCTGCTAAAACAATCCTTTGACAAAATAATGAAAAAATTATAGTTTCCTTGTGATGCATAATACGCTTAACATTAATAAGTTTTATCTCCAGCCCAAAAATTCAATGAAATTCTATAAGAAGAAAGATAGAAAAATTAGATAAATAGCAATAAATAGATGAAATAAATGTTATATTATATTGTTGCATGAGGTGGTGCAGAATGTAGTGCCACTGCCACACAGTATCAGGGTCCTAGTGTTGGGGTTGTGAGTTTGAACCCGGTCCAGGTGACTGTCTGTGAGGAGTGTGGTGTGTTCTCCCTGTGTCTGCGTGGGTTTGCTCCGGGTGCTCCGGTTTCCTCCCACAGTCCAAAAACACATGTTGGTAGATGGATTGGTGAATCAAATGTGTCCATAGGTGTGAGTGTGTGTGTGTCGCCCTGCGAAGGACTGGTGCCCTCCCCAGTGTGTGTTCCCTCCTTGCACCCAATGATTCCAGGTAGGCTCTGGAACCACTGTGACCCTGAACTGGATAAGTGTATAATGTATAATGGATTATATAATAATGAATAAATATTATATTATACTATATTATATTATATTATTCACAACCATATTATGCAATAGCTTAAACTTACATTTTCCTTTCACATCATAACCACTGTGAACATTTCTTAGTATTCAGACACTCTAGAACAAAGCAACACTTTGATTACATCTTTACCTGAAAAACTAATTTTACCTTAAAATATATTACATATTCCATTAATGTAATATGTGTAAATGTGGAAATTTCAGTTTGGACCACTTCTACTGCTCCTTTCTTCATGAAATTTTCACAACGTAAGAAGTGCAGCTGCCATTTTTAATTAGTGTGGAAAAATAAATTATGCTTATGCAATGAGCATATACAAACCTGATTCCAAAAAAGTTGGGACACTAAACAAATTGTGAATAAAAACTGAATGCAATGACGTGGAGGTGCCAACATCTAATATTGTATTCAGAATAGAACACAAATCACAGATCAAAAGTTTAAACTGAGAGAATGTATCATTTTAAGGGAAAAATATGTTGTTTCAAAATTTCATGGCGTCAACAAATCCCAAAAAAGTTGGGACAAGGTCATTTTTTACCACTGTGTGGCATCCCCCCCTTCTTCTTACAACACTCAACAGACGTCTGGGGACAGAGGAGACCAATTTCTCAAGTTTAGAAATACGAATGCTCTCCCATTCATGTCGAATACAGGCCTCTAACTGTTCAATCGCCTTGGGCCTTCTTTGTCGCACCTTCCTCTCTATGATGCGCCAAATGTTCTCTATAGGTAAAAGATCTGGACTGCAGGCTGGCCAGTTCAGTACCCGGATCCTTCTCCTATGTAGCCATGATGTTGTGATTCCTGCAGAATGTGGTCTGGCATTGTCTTGTTGAAAAATGCAGGGTCTTCCCTGAAAGAGATGACGTCTAGATGGGAGCATTTGTTGTTCTAGAACCTGAACATAGTTCTCTGCATTAATGGTACCTTTCCAGACATGCAAGCTGCCCATGCCACAAGCACTCATGCAACCGCATACCATCAGTGATGCAGGCTTCTGAACGGAGCGTTGATAACAACTTGGGTTATCCTTGTCCTCTCTGGTCCGGATGATATGGCGTCCAAGTGTTCCATAAAGAACCTCAAATCGTGACTCATCTGACCACAGAACAGTCTTCCATTTTGCCACACACCATTTTAAAAGACCCTTGGCCCAGTGCAAACGTCTGAGCTTATGGAGCTTGCTTAGAAATGGCTTCCTCTTTGTACTGTGGAGTTTCAGCTGGCAACGCCGGATGGCACGGAGGATTGTGTTCACTGACAATGCTTTCTGGAAATATTCCTGAGCCCATTCTGTTATTTCCTTGACAGTGGCATTCCTGTTTAAGGTGCAGTGATGTTTAAGGGCCTGGAGATCACACGCATCCAGTAGAGTTTTACGGCCTTGACCCTTACGCACAGCAATTTTTCCAGATTCTCTGAATCTTTTGATGATGTTATGCACGGTTGATGATGATAAAGTCATTGCTATTTTACGCTGGGTAACACCATTCTGATATCTTTCTGTGCAACAATGGTGGAATTGGTGATCCTCTTACCATCTTGGCTTCAGAGAGACACTGACACTCTGAGAAGCTCTTTTTATACCCAACCATGTTGTCAGTTGACCTAATTAGTGTTAATTGGTCTTCCAGCTGTTCGTTATATGCTCAATTTCCTTTTTCCAGCCACTTATTGCTGCTTGTCCCAACTTTTTTGGGATTTGTTGACACTGTGAAATTTTGAAACAACATATTTTTCCTTTAAAATGTTACATTTACTCAGATTAAACTTTTGATCTGTCATCTATGTTCTATTACGAATAAAATATTGACATTTGGCATCTCCACATCATTGCAATCAGTTTTTATTCACGATTTGTTTAGTGTCCCAACTCTTTTGGAATCTGGTTTGTACTGTTATATGTTATCTCTCTCTCTCTCTGTGTGGTTTTTAGTGCAACATGTTTAATTTAGCTCCATCTTGCTGTGCATTCCCACTTCCCCCAGCTTCTTGTGAAGGCTGATGCACTTATGACAGTGAATTGGAAATATTCTTTCTATGCCATATTTAAAGCTTAGGCCCCTTACCTCTAAATTAAGGCTTCATTTTATCCATCCATCCATTAAATCTCTAATCGATATATTGTGATTAAGGATGTGGTGCGTTAGATCAAACCTTTGGACAGTTTCACCCCCTGCCTGGCATAACCTAGAGTGGTATAAATCCCTTCAGAAGTGGGCTGAAAATAATTAGAATTTGCCTTTACTGTTGAATGGACTCTAGTCGTACAACACAGATACAGCTCTGGAAAGTTAAGCTAAAGGATACATTTAGATTAAAGTATGACCGCCCTTGCTTGTGTCAACAAGATTATTTATCTTTGTGATCTCTGTGCTAAGCTTAGAAGAATTCTCATTTGTCATGTGCCTTGGGTCACCATCTTCCACTTAGCTTCAAAGTCAGGCTTGTGACAAAGTCAGTGACCAAGCCGGTAGGGCTTTCTCACTGTTTCAAAGCAGTTTCTCTATGGAGGCCAGTCAGTTTGCTGCACCACAAGCAGTGGACATTCTGTACTCAGGCTAAGTCCTTGATGTCTTCCCCTGGCCAGCTGCGCTGACAGAGACCCATGTCCATGCTGACTGTACAGATGTTTGGAGCACCTTGTTAATATTGTGCTGTACCCCATTAGGCTGTCAGCTGACTAACTGTTGACTAAACATGCCTTTCGTGTCAGTCTTCTTCCGCCTCTTTGATCACTGAGCTGTTCTGAAGCTTTGGTCTGCCCTCGGCTGCTTGTCTTATGAGCACTGGCCTGTGCTAGATACACACAAGTCTCTGAAGAGCTTGAAAAAGCCGGCAGCAATTGGAGTTCTTGACTTAGATCAGGGTGCCTGACTCTTACATTCACATTTCATTCAAAGGTGCTGTACCTCTCTTCCAATTTTCTGCCAAAAACTGGGTTGCCAACCATCCCATAAAATAAGGAATTATCCTGTATTTGGACACTAAAAGATGTGTTCCATATTGTAAACCGATACAGGACACCTTTTGTTCTGTATTTTTGAGGTTAGACTGTTAAGAAAGATGATTTGTTTGATACAGAACCACACTGCTCTCCTGCAGATGGAGGGAGTGGAAGATACTCCATGCAGATACTCATAAACAGTGAGTGGCTTGTTTGTCTGTTGTCCACATTTGTGGATGAGGCTAGGCTGCATTTGTGTGTGGATCAGGTAAAATGTGAAAGGAAAGCCTCAGAATCCAAAAACCTACAAGAGAAAATGAACAAAAATACTTAATGAAAACAGGTGAGTGACTTGACCCACAAATGCACTTTATAAATAAATCCATAGATTAGCACTTTCATTCATTCATTCATTCATTCATTCATTCATTCATTCATTATCTGTAACCGCTTATCCAATTTAGGGTCGCGGTGGGTCCAGAGCCTACCTGGAATCATTGGGCGCAAGGCGGGAATACACCCTGGAAGGGGCGCCAGTCCTTCACAGGGCTAGATTATTCATTCATTCATTCATTATCTGTAACCGCTTATTCAATTCAGGGTCGCGGTGGGTCCAGAGCCTACCTGGAATCATTGGGCGCAAGGTGGGAATACACCCTGGAGGGGGCGCCAGTCCATCACAGGGCTAGATTATTCATTCATTCATTCATTATCTGTAACTGCTTATCCAACTCAGGGTCGCGGTGGGTCCAGAGCCTACCTGGAATCATTGGGCGCAAGGCGGGAATACACCCTGGAGGGGGCGCCAGTCCATCACAGGGCTAGATTATTCATTCATTCATTCATTATCTGTAACCGCTTATCCAATTCAGGGTCGCGGTGGGTCCAGAGCCTACCTGGAATCATTGGGCGCAAGGCGGGAATACACCCTGAAGGGGGCGCCAGTCCTTCACAGGGCTAGATAATTCATTCATTCATTCATTATCTGTAACGGCTTATCCAATTCAGGGTCGCGGTGGGTCCAAAGCCTACTTGGAATCATTGGGTGCAAGGCGGGAATACACCCTGGAGGGGGCGCCAGTCCTTCACAGGGCTAGATTAGCACTTAGATTAATAAATTTAAAATTTGAGACTAATCTCTCTCCATACTGACCTGATGCCCAGCCGAATGCAGCAGAGGTGAAAGCCTGCCCAGACAATTAAAATATTATGAGCATGCATCTATATGAGCAATGTGCTGCTGTACATTTCTTGTTGGACCACTGGTATGACACTGGCTTCTGGGCACTAACCCATAGCAGGTTTCACAAGATTGTACAAGAAATCTATTCAAAACTGTGGTCAACATGCCCTACTGTCTTGTTTGTTAACAGTCAATACATAGAACATGCACTTTCCTTCAGATCTATGCACAGGAGATGAGTCAGCAGTCCCCAGAATAGAGGGGTCCACCTAAGTCATGTTCCCCAGAGTCTGGCCTTTTCCCTCCAGCTGGATAAATGTTGAGCCTCCCTTGTGACTCGCGGGCCAGAGACCTGGAGTGGTGGAAGTGTTAATCGGCCATGAAGGTTTAGTCATTGCAAAGCTAATTGGGATTAAATGAACCAGAGAGGCATGGGGTAATGACAAGAATGTTGGGGAGAAGGATTAGAAGCAGAGAAGAAAACACTGAGAAAGGTGTAAGGAGGGGAGAATGGGGTTTTTAGAAAGCGTATCTGCTCTTCCTTCCTTATTTGCTCCCTCGAGAATCACCTTTCAAGACCAGTATGCTCTTTGTAGAAGAGGTTTCCTGTTCTAGTTGATCTATATTAGTGGAAATACACAATGATTTGGTGTTTTAAAGCCTGGAGAGTGTAGTGAACAATCATCACTGAGTCATGACCCAGTTATTTCCTGGGACCGCCTGCCTATCTTCATAAGTGCCTCAAACAAGTCAATTAAACCCCATTTCTTACAGAGAATTGTGGTTCATCAGTGCATAAATTATGACCTTCCTGTGTTTGCTTAACATTTGTGTTTTTCTCTCTTCACTTGACCACAGTGAAGGTTAAACATGGAATAGTATGACAATGTAATATCACAATTATAGTGACCAAAATTACCAAGGTTATCTGTGACATCCCCGCCACGGAGGCAGGGGAACCTGCAGTGACGTCGTCCACGGAGGCAGGGGAACCTGCAGCGACGTCCACGGAGGCAGGGGAACCTGCAGCGACGTCCACGGAGGCAGGGGAACCTGCAGCGACGTCCACGGAGGCAGGGGAACCTGCGACGACGTCCACGGAGGCAGGAGAAACAGCGGCGACATCCACGGAGGCAGAGGAATCTGCGACGTCGTCCACGGAGACAGGAGAAACAGCGACGACGTCCACGGAGGCAGAGGAATCTGCGGCGTCGTCCACGGAGACAGGAGAAACAGCGACGACGTCCACGGAGGCAGAGGAATCTGCGACGTCGTCCATGGAGACAGGAGAAACTGCGACGACGTCCATGGAGGCAGAGGAATCTGCGACGTCATCCACGGAGACAGGAGAAACTGCGACGACGTCCACGGAGGCAGAGGAATCTGCGACGTCATCCACGGAGACAGGAAAAACTGCGACGACGTCCACGGAGGCAGAGGAATCTGCGACGTTGTCTACGGAGACAGGAGAAACTGCGACGACGTCCACGGAGGCAGAGGAATCTGCGACGTCGTCCACAGAGACAGGAGAAACTGCAACGACGTCCACGGAGGCAGAGGAATCTGCGATGTCGTCCATGGAGATAGGGGAACCTGCGATGACGTCCACGAAGGCAGAGGAATCTGCTACGTCGTCCACGGAGACAGGAGAAGCGGGCGCCACACTCACGAAGACAGGAGAGGCGCGCGCTGCGCTCACGAAGACAGGCGCGGCCGGAAGTGCCGCGCTCACGGAAACTGAAGCGGCAGGAGGCGCCATGTTCACGAAGACAGAAGTCGCCGTTGGCGCCGCACACTCGGAGAAAGGGGTGGCCGTTGGCGCCGCTCTCACGGAGACCAGAGCAGAGGCTTCCACCGAGGCAGGGGCTCGTGCTGGTCGTTGGGCTCGCGCTGGAGCTGTAAAGGGTTAAGGGGGTTTCACAGGCGCACCCTTTAGATCCCTCAGCGGTGCGCCCCTGTTAGCCCCACCTCCGTCGTCCTGAGGTTGGAGTCTAACAGCCCCTACCCTTAACCCCCCCCCCCAAAAAATTTCCCCGGACCTGAGGGGGTAATCGACCATCGAGGGGGTGACTCCAGCACGTTTCTTTGGGCGATCTTTTCGCCTCCCGCTTGAATAATCCCTCGATTCGAGAATCGAGTCCTCTGTTAAGGGGGGAAAGAACCTCGCCGGACCAGCGCTGATGCCGTCGACTCCCGCTGGCGCAATTACTCGTTTCCCGAGCTGCCTCTTCCTGTAGGCGCTGAGTAACGCTGGCGTGTATCTGCCGGAGCCGGCTACTCCATATCGCAGCCCTGTCGAACATACTTTTTGTGCTAGCTGCGTCCAGATAAGGGTCGTTCATTCTGTCACGGATCACTTGGCGGACTGACGGAGGCGGACGCACTTGCTAAAACACGGAGGGTTTTTAATAACAAAAGATAGAACAAAACACAGACAAACTATAAAGAAAACAACAAGACGAGGAATATAAACTAAGACACGAAAAACACAGAACGACAAAACTATGAAACAAACATGACCTGACTAGAAACCGGGAGATAAACCACACGACAAGACATGACTAAGGAACAATACCTAATGAAGTGAAATGTGAAATGAACAACAAACAGGACGTGAAACAAGAGGGCTTAAATACTGACACAAACGAGACACACCTGGACAGATAACAAGGAGGACGGGTTAACACATGACACGGACGAGGAGGCGGGACGAGGGCGGAGACAAGGACATAAACAAAACATAGCCATGTGCAAATAAAGCACATGGTGGGGACAACAGACTTGACAGGATGAAGGCGTGACACATACATTCCATCATCAGCAATTTTGAATTGAAGGTAAAAAAAAAAAAAAAAAAAAGATTTGTATTATTTGTAGTGACCTGTGAACCTGCCTCACTCTGTACACTTCAGTGCTTCTTACTGAAGTGGTGACTGGGGAAACAGCACAAAAGAAACATCAGAACCCTTCCAAAATAAAAGTGAACCAGTAGGAGAACTGGAACACAAAGCATTCTTTTTGTCTGTTTCTTTTTGCTCCTCTTCTGTTAACATATTTCAATATGGATGAGTAATGTTTTCTGAGTATTTAATGAATCATTCCCTGCTAAAGTCTCAGATTCATTATTAAAGTGGAGCTTCTTCGTACTGACTGATTTCTTTGCAGTGGTGATGACAGGAACAGAGTATCAAATTGTCCCTATCTTTAAGTCTTTAAAAATATATTCTTTGCAATTTAAACACACTTTCTCAAACACAGAATTGACATCAACTTACTCTGTAATTCTGACTATTTACAATTCAAATATATTGGAAAAATCAGTGAAGTTCCCCTTTAAAACTCTATTCTTCACAATGGCTGTGCTTTTTATAAAATAAGATGGATTCTAAGAAAAGGCCAAATATAATACCTCTAAATATTATAACATGCCTTGTTAAACAGTGGGACTCAGACACAGAAAAGAGATAGATAGAGAGAGAGAGAGAGAGAGAGAGAGAGAGACAGACAGACAGACAGCTCAGTATTCTGAGAGAGGGTCCTGGGAAGGGAGTTATTTTGGAACAGGCTAAAGAATGTGCAGGGAGATGGTGACACTGGTCTAAATATCAATACCGCTCACCCACAGTGCTAATTGTGTTATTCTTAACCTGATGTTACATAACAGCAGTAAATTACACAAGAAAAGTGTGTGTGTGTGTGTGTTTGTGTGTGTGGAGGTTTGGGACTGGAAGAGTTTGAAGTGGAAATCCTCCAGTGGTGTTCTCCACGTGTCCGTGTGAGTTTCATCCGGGTGCTCCGGTTTCCTCCCACGGTCCAAAAACACACGTTGGTAGGTGGATTGGTGACTCCAAAGTGTCCGTAGGTGTGATTGTGTGAGTGAATGTGTGTGTATGTGTCTGCGTTGCCCTGTGAAGGACTGGCGCCCCCTCCAGGGTGTATTCCCGCCTTGCGTCCAATGATTCCAGGTAGGCTCTGGACCCACCACGACCCTGAATTGGATAAGCAGTTACAGATAATGAATGAATGAATGAATCCTCCAGTGAATTATTTGTCACTGACTCTACATGAATTCATCTTCCTGCTGTGTTCTGCTGTAGAGCATGGGGCATGATATCATACACAGTTGTAGAGGGTTCTCCAGATAAAACAGAACTAGACTGCTGCTTTGTAAATGCATGTTTGTCTTTCTTTGTTCGAAGATGAATGATAATTGATCTCTTGTTCACAATGTTCAAGAATGTTCTCCCCACATTCTTAAATATGAAGGTGCTACAAAAGATTTATTGAGCGACGCCATAGATTAACCACTTTTGGTTCCATAAAGAACCATTTTTGCCCATATGTTTAAATTGGTAAAGCTTTGCTTTGATAGAGGCCTTCAGCTCATCTGCATTGTTGGGTCTGCATCTTCCTCTTGACAATACCCCATAGCTTTAGGGCAGGTGTTTTTGCTGGCCAAGCACAGTTTATTTTAAACCAGGTATTGGTACTTTTGTTAGTGTGGAAAGGTAGCAAGTCCTCTAAAAGTGCTTTAAAATTTCCGGGCAGATGGCCGTGCTGACATTGGACTTGATATAACACAGTGCAACAACACCAGCAGATGACATGACTCCCTAAACCATAACTGATTGTGGAAACTTCACATTTCACCTCAAGCAGCTTGGATTGTGTGTCTCTCCACTCTTCCTCCAGACTCTAGGACCTTGATTTCCAAATGAAATGCAAAATTTACTTTCATCTGAAAACAAGACTTTGGACACTGAGCAACAGTCCTTTTTCTACTGGGCCCAGGTTAAGACGCTGTGAATCTCCCCCAAATTTTTGAATGGCCTTTTCTTAACAATCATTTCAAGTCTGATGTTTTCCCTGTTGCTCGTGCATCATTTTCTACCACACTTTTTCCTTCCACTCAACCTTCATTGGCTAGAATACAGCAGGAGGGTGTCAATGACTACTTTGTGGACATCAGTCAAGCTTTCTAGATTATTCTAGCTTTCTGAGATAATTACTTTTGAGTTTTCATTGGCTATAAGCCATAATCATCAACATTAAAAGAAATAAATGTATGAAATAGATCACTCTGTTTGTAATGAATCTATATGAGTGTCACATTTTGAACTGAATTACTGAAATAAATTAACATATTGATGATATTCTAATTTATTGCGTTGCACCTGTATGTTGACCTCAGACAATAGTCTGTGGATATATGTTTAAAATAATGTTTGTAATAAATTAGTCAAGGTAGTGTATGTTTCTGTAATTGCTCCAGGGGGATTTGATCACTTGCTCCAGCATCTTGGTAAAGAGTGTCTACAGGCTCAAGCCTCACAAGAAAAACTGCTCTTTTGTTGCTGCAATAACTACTTGATGTTAAACATAAGGAAAAGTGGAGAACTGTAGAAATTGGGACAAAGCAGAGCTGTACTATGAATCAAAGATGTGCTCAGACTAATGCTGGGCCACAGAGAGGAAGGAGATAAGTTAGAGAAAATCCAATTAGAAACAGCGCTCATCCAGACTCTCGCTGAGAACAATTTAATTAACTTAGTACTGTGTGTAAGCAGGGGTTGGATCTGTAGCCTGATTCTGTGAGAATAGTTATGTTAAAAGACAGAGATAAGTCCATGTTTTGAGATTTGAAGGGGAAACCATGTCTGTCTTTTGCTCCCCCTTCCCTCGTCCTCATGCTTCTTTGTTCATCTGTGGATCATAGCCTTTCATTTTGGAAGGAAATTTAAGAATAAACATTTTGTTTTCTGCTAGCAAATTTGCTAGAATTTAGCTTCCACGCAAAAAAAAAAAAATAATATATATATAATGAGTAAAAAACATATAAAAGCAGAGAGTGGGAGAGCAAGAAATTTTGAGAAAGTGGTCATCCCAAACCAGCCTCGGCCCACTTTCACTATCAGTCATATGCAGATTGGGCTCCAATCCACAATCCAATTAACACAGACAAATGTATGAAAGACAACACCCTCCCGCTCACTCTAACCCACTCTCACTCACTTTTAATTGTCCCAGGCTTCTTTCATTGTCTTTCATTCTCTCTTATCCCCTTCACTCCCATCTATTTGTCATTTCCCACCAGGTGAGGGGATGTAATAGTAAGTGATTGGTACAGGGGTGTGAGGTGGGTTCTGTGCTTGATGCTGGATGGTTCAGAGACTGGTAATCTCGGTCAGATTCTGGAGGATGACAATGGCCCTCTTTATGTTATTTTTTAACCATAATCCCTTACAAGGGCACCCAGATGAAATCCAAGTCCCCAAGGGCTCAAGCCTGAAAATCTGGACTGTGTGAATTGGAGCACGCTGTTCTCATACGTGGCGTCCGAGCCCCCAAACACACACACACCACTCTATTCTGTTCATTTATTTGTGTTTACATTAATGTGGGGTGGCTGGGTGAAGAAGGAAATGCTGTAGCTGTCCTCTTTTATAAGAAGAAGACCCATTAGACAAAACACTACAGAGTTGTTTGCATCAATTTCAGAGCACATTGAACATATTCTATTCTGAGCAAGGTATGTACACCTCTCTTTCTCAAGCAAAGGCATTTGATGATGAGCTGTGCAAAATGCGGTGCCATCCACAAATATGACACCTCTTTTCTTTTCGCAGATGTTGACAATGAGTGAACCCTTAAATGTTCATTCATTCATTCATTCATTCATTCATTCATTCATTTTCTGTAACCCTTATCCAGTTCAGGGTCGCGGAGGGTCCAGAGCCTACCTGGAATCATTGGGCACAAGGCAAGAACACGCCCTGGAGGGGGCGCCAGTCCTTCACAGGGCAACACATACACTCACACATTCACTCACACACTCACACCTACGGACACTTTTGAGTCGCCAATCCACCTACCAACTTGTGTGTTTGAACTGTGGGAGGAAACCGGAGCACCAGGAGGAAACCCACGCGGTGTGTTCTCCCCGTGTGTTCTCCTCACAGACAGTCACGCACAGACTCGAAACCCACAACCTCCAGGTCCCTGGAGCTGTGTGCCTGTGACACTGCCTGCTGCACCACCGTGCCGCCAAACCCTTAAATGTGATGGTTTTAATCAAAAACACTTTATAAAATTCTGAGAATATTTTCTCATTCTCTTTTGCTAGAGCTTTGGTAAGTTTGCATGCTGGAAAAAGCTCTGGTGTATATATACATCCCTCACTAAAAACTAAGGGTCTTCGTTTGTAATAGCTCAGTCTTTCTCTTTGTGCATCGCTGGTTAAGCATCTCAAGGTTTGGACATCATAGTGATTTTGGAACATTGAAAAGCATAAAAAAAGCTGAACATTGTGCTCTATTTCTGCTCTATTTGTGTGTTATATTTACTTATTTTAACTACTACAGATTACATATGGTCAAACTTCCAAATTTGGGAGACCACTAACACAAGAAAAAGTGCTATAAAACTAAACAGCTCAAGTTGCAAATGCATTTCTGCCACAACCTAGCTACAGCTGATTCTTCCTCAAACATACTTGTCCAGCTTAAAAGATTCTGAGCTTTTGAATGAACACAGATTGTTTGTTGGGAGAACAGTAGTTAACCAGTTAACCAGAATCGTCTACATTGCCTTTGCAAAAAAAAAAAAGAACTATATTTTCAGCGCTAGTCAGGTTACACATTTACAGTTTCATTGATATTTCAGAATAATTTATACTGGAAATGAATCCTTGATATTATTAATTTGACTTTTAACTGTTATGGGTTATTTAGTAGAAAACACTAACACTTTGGCACCAGGGTTTGAAATTATGGCACAGCTGCAACAGATGATCCACAGCTTTACTCCAGCTGTTTGTCCACTGCATTATCACTCATCCAGCTGCTGGTGTGTTACACATTTTACTTATCGATCAGATCTCCCCATTATTTTTGTGGGTGGACTGGGGGAGTGGGTGGGGGGCTTGTGGGTGTGTATATATATATATATGTATATGTATATATATATATATATATATATATATATATATATATATATATATATATATATTTATATATTTATATATATATATGTGTGTGTGTGTGTGTGTGTTATTTTGGAGTTGGCTTATGAGGTGTTATCAGAGCCTGGGGCTTGTTCCCACACCCACTGGGTGCTGGGAATGGAGGGAGTGCCTCTTTAGATGTTGTGTAACAATATTCTCGCGCCTGTGGCAAAACCTCACCAGCTCCCAGGTCTGGCACCATGCACGTGTGTGTGTGTGTGTGTGTGTGTGTGTGTGTGTGTGTGTTTGTGCATGCATGGATAATTCCCTGCTCTTTCATTCCTTTAAAGACTTATGTAAAATAATTTTATGTCTTCATTTTCTGCTTGTGTGCAGCTTCCAGACCCTTGTATGTGTTTATGCTCAGAGATATTCATCTATATTTCTACATGCACATCTGTCTTATTCCACAGTATGCCTTTGTTTTTATGTGTAAATGAATGTGTTAGAAACACATGCACCAAATGAAATCAATTTCATTTCAGTCTTTCAGTTCCTTGATGAACATTTCAGTGCACTTATACATTTCAAGAACTGCCAAAAAATGTAAACATTCTAGACCAGGATATTTTCCCTGGGGTGTAGAACCCCCTTTGTTGTCTCCTTTCATGAGAGTGGTTGTACAAAGAATATTCTGATGTATAGCCCTCCCAAAGCAGTGGCAGATGGATGTGTTGTCTAATGCCATAATGAATCATTAGAGCAGACCCACCAATAATCATCCTTCCTCGCTAAACCCACTATTTGCACATGTTTCTACAGCAGCAATAGACAGAAATCATGGTGAGACTAATCCTTATACAGCGCTGTTAGTTCCTGCTGCTGTAAATGTTCTGTATTTCAAGGATTTGTATGTATCATATTGTATTGGCTGCGTGTTCGAAATTGCTGTGTGTTATGGAAGGATTACTTAAGTTTTCATTTCTTAAAATGGTAGATTGGTCCTGTAAATGTGTTTTTATCTGAGATTCTCTTTTGTGGAATCAGTTTTTCTGCCACATCAGAATAATTTTGACTGAATGGTGCTTCTTTTAAATAGGAACAATGGTTTTCATTCTGGTCTTTTATGTGTTATTTTTATGTTGCATCCTGAATAAAATGGGTGTATGGGTTAGTTGCTGAAGCATGTACTGATATTTTATAAAAGAAAAATTATGTAGTTTTTCATGTTAAAATGTCAGCTTCAAAAACAATGTGATTCTTCACTAAAAGTTTAGGATTGTACACTATGGAAAATATCACTATAATGATCAATATTTAACCGTGGCATTTCATATCACTAATTATACTGTGCTATTCTTAATGCTCATTGTAAAATCTACATAATATGTTGAAACCTGGACTATTTTGTGGAGGTTTCACTCCAATCTTGCCAACACATAAAAATGGCATGCTAACATTTATATATGACCTGATATCTTGTGATGTTGTGAATGAATGACTAGACTTCTTCATTCTGTCTATCTGGTAGTTCAAAAGGCACACATTCCAACTTACTGTACTGAGTTTATTTTAAGGTTGCTACTATTTAACGGCGCTTTTCCACTGCATGGTAATGTAAATCATTGTTTAATAACTGTGTATTCACAGGTAATTTTTGTTTATTTGGACTCAAAATGGCTTAGCTGCACATGAGTTTGGAAAGATCAGTATTGTTTTTTCATTCATTGTGGCACCATCCAGCACTAATGGGATGCTTTCGTCTACCACCAATCCAAGGAGCCTTTGTACCTCTTCAAAAGACCACTGCGTAATTTTATGAGCTGCTGTTCTGAGTCGGATAAAAACAAACATGATCACAACTTTAGCTGGATATTTTGCAAACGGCTAATTTGTGCTGGATGTCTGCATTTCATTGTGAATGGCAAGTTTCTCTGGCCAATCAATGCTCTGCAAGGTTTACACTTAACATTTTAGTCCCTAATTGGTAGAGCTGAGTTGTGTAGGTACCATGATATGGAAAAGTGCCAGAAAATACTAGACGTGAGAGCTGCATTGCTGTGTGTTGGTTTAAGATCTTAGGTTGTGTCTTAGTATGGTTAAGATAGGTGTATCATTTATACTGAGGAAATCTTAGATTATGATCATTCTCATCACGATTGTATTGTCCAGGATTAATTGGAGGGTTTGTGGTTGTTGCGTGTGAGAGATTGATTGTGGGCTTGTCCTGCAGCACATACAGAAACAGCCACTTGGCTCCCACAGAAGTGTCCTCTTCTTTAGCTCAGTTCTGCTGAAGACACTTCAGGCAAACTGTGCTTCAAATGAAGCTCACATATAGAAGGTCATACACATCAGTACACTCTCTCTCTCTCTCTCTCTCTCTCTCTCTATCTATCTATCTATCTATCTATCTAAGTCTCACTCTCTTAGTCTTTTTCACCCTATAGGGTTCTCTATCTTACCATCTATCTCCCTGTCTCTCAGGTATATCTCATATACAGGTGCTGGTCATAAAATTAGAATATCATAAAAAAGTAGATTTATTTCAGTAATTCCATTCAAAAAGTGAAACTTGTATATTCTACCCATTCATTACACACAGACTGATATATGTCAAGTTTTTATTTTTTTAATTTGTTGATTATAACTGACAACTAATGAAAACCAACTAATGAAATTCAGTGTCTCAGAAAATTTGAATATTGTGAAAAGGTTCAATATTGAAGACACCTGGTGCCACACTGTAATCAGTTAATTAACTCAAAACACCTGCAAAGGCTACACAATCATGGGGAAGTCATTGCTAAAGAGGCTGGGAGTTCACAGAGCACATTAATAGAGAGGTAAAGGGAATGAAAAGATATGGTAGAAAAAAGTGCTGGAGAGGATTGTGAAACAAAACCCATTCAAAAATGTAGCTGGAGTCAGTGCTTCAAGAACCACCACCACACAGATGTGGCAAGACATGGGTTTCAGCGTCGCATTCCTTGTGTCAAGCCACTCTTGAACAAGAGACAGCAACAGAAACGTCTTGCCCCTGGACTAAAGACAAAAAGCACTGGACTGCTGCTGAGTGGTCCAAAGTTATGTTCTCTGAAGAGAAGAGAGGCACAGAATCCACGTTGCTTGAGGTCTAGTGTAAAGTTTCCACAGTCAGTGATGGTTTGGGGTGACATGTCATCTGCTGGTGTTGGTCCACTGTGTTTTCTGACATCCAAGGTCAAAGCAGTTGTCTACCAGGAGGTTTTAGAGCACTTAATGCTTCCTGCTGCTGATTTTATGCAACTTTATGGAGAGGGCCACAGACTGATCGACTCTATGCCATGTCGCATTGATGCAGTAATTCAGGCAAAAGGAGCCCCAGCTAAGTATAGAGTGCTGTACAGGCTCATACTTTTCATGTTCATACTTGTATTGTTCTAAGTAAGTAAGTAATGTTAAGTAATGAAGTAATGTTCTAATTGTCTGAGATACTGAATTTGGGGTTCTCATTAGTTGTCAGTTATAATCATCAAATTAAAAAAAATAAACTACATAAAGTATAATATACAAGTTTCACTTTTTGAATGGGATTACTGAAATAAATCAACTTTTTCACGATATTCTAATTTTATGACCAGCATCTGTAATTCTACTCTCTCACTTGATGCCTCTCTCTCTCTCTCTCTCTCTCTCTCTCTCTCTCTCTCCCTCTCTCTCTCTCTCTTTTCACTGAGAGGCAGAGCATCTTAACTTTATTTATTTATTTATTTATTTATTTATTTATTTATTTTTGTAAGGGTTTGTGTTGTTCTCTCCCAGTAGATGCTCCATCATTTGCCGTTATGAGCATGACTGCGAAGCAAGGTTGCAGTGAGTTCTGCAGTGTTGCATCAGTGAAGCCCTTCACGGTGCTGTACAATAAAACTCCTCATGTTCTACTTGAGTTCTGTACTTCAGCATGATTCTGTTGGTTCTGTGTCCCTGATTGTTCCCTCAGGCGTTCTGTAATCAGCTCCCCCCCTTGCTGGCTGTGTCATATACATTTTCATGTTTCAGACTATAGCTTAGCTGTTTCTAGAACTGAGCCGACAATGTTACATTTGTATAAAAATAAGACACTAAAAGAGACAGAGAACAGAGTAAACAGAACTATGAATAAAGATAAACTTAGATAAGACTGAAAAAGGACAGGCAAAAGAGGCAAGACTATAGAATATTAAGGCTAAATACAGAAGAGGCTTAAACAGTACAAACTAAAAGAGACATACAGAGAACATGCTAGATTTGGGGAGACTGAAGACTAAAAGTTATAGACTAAAGTGAACTTCTGAGAGACTACAAACAAAGAACTATGCAAGACACTGAAGATAAAGAACTAATTCTCAGCACAACAAAAGTAAAAACAGGACAGAAACAGACATACAACCAAATATTGGTATTAAAGTCACAGGCCTGTTGACAGAGGAAAACATAGGAAAAGTCTAAGGTAAGAAAGATACAAAACTTAGACTTGAGACAGATGAAATCTTACATAAGGAAAACAAAAGCGGAACATAGCTACACATGAAAGAACACAAAATTAAGCACAGATTCAAGAAAAACACAAGACTAAATAAAATGACAAAGAACCATAAATCTAGGGCATGGGCTAGCAGCATGGGTGACCTTTTGCCATTGGGAGGGGTTTGTAGAAAAGTGCTGTCAAGGACAGTAGCCACCTACAACCCACGTGAGCTCTGGCAGATCTCAGAGCGTTACATGACATAAAATACATCATTCATTTATGGTCTGTAACCTCTTATCCAGTTCAAGGTCCCAGTCTATGGGCTCCTAAAGCTTGTGGAAAGCAACTGCATCAGTTGCCTCTGAAACATTTACCAGCTTCGCACTTGTAAAGCTATGATGTCATTGTGACGTGCCAGTGGTGTCGGACCATACTGAGCCAAGTGGCAATCAATTACCTAACCAAGAAGGTCACATGGGAACAAAGGAACAGGAGAATCACATGACAAAGGGAACATAACTACAAAAAAACAAACAGAATCAAACAAAGTTACATATGCACCGACTCTTTGATATTTTATTTATTTTTTATTTTTCCTCACTTCTTAGTGGCTAAGGTGGTCCTCAGTGTCCCACCAAATAGCATGATAGCAATGCATGAACAGCAATGTGACTGTCTCTTATTTGATAAAACAGCATTGGAAAGCATTATTTTCCTCCAAGCATGTGTCTGATGATGCCTCAATTAATGCTGTATTCCACTGATCTAATAAGTCGGATATCAGAGCTGGGAATGATGGCACACCTGAGTACACTGTGTTCTCGTTAAACACTCAGAAAACCCTATGCACTAGGTTTTTAGCTTGTTTCTGGTTAGCATTGTTAGTGATTGCAATTGATAACAGTGCATTATGTGACAAATTGCCCATCTAATTGGATCAATTGGATCACTACTCTGTGTACGGCTGATTAACTGAGACACTAATAGATAGACACACTAATAAACTGTGTACTATTGCTTTTACACACTGTTTATGTGCGGGCAGCCATCTTGGACTCTTGGTTTGTAAGGCTCTCCTGAAGTTTGGGCGTTTTCCACTTGAAATTTTGTACTTGGAACTCGTAAATTCTGAAATCTAATAATAAAATAATGTGTTGGAGCTTTTCCTGTGCTAGCCATCACCCTCCCAGCTGGTAGCATCTTGTTATAATAGGAGACCTAGCTCATGTCTGGGCATTCAAATTGATGAGAAAAAACGTTGCCACAATATTATTATCAAATCAGCCAACTGTACTCTGCTCTGTCCAGTGAATGTGTCTAAAGCTGCAGAATGTGACCAATTACTATCTGTCCACTTCCCAGCAATGCCCATTAAGCTGTTGGCCAAAAATATCTGCCCATAAATATCTACCACCATCACCACCACTATTTTAGTGTCTAATTCCAGTTCGGGTAGAAACAGCCATGTTCATTTTTGTCTTAGTTGTCACTTAACATCAACACACAGCTCTGTGTGTGTGTGTGTGTGTGTGTGTGTTTGTCTTCACAGTTGAGCGATGTATGAGTGTGATGCAGTCAGGCACTCAGATGGTGAAGCTGAAGAATGGCTCCAAAGGCCTGGTACGCCTATTCTACTTGGATGAGCATCGCTCCTGTATCCGCTGGAGACCTTCACGCAAGAGCGAGAAAGCAAAGAGTAAGCACACACACACACATACACACACACTCACACATTACTGGGATCAAGGCATGTTCATCATATTCACCCTGGCTGTAACCCATAGATGTCTAGAGTCTATTGCCAGTTAAATCCCGGTCAAGAGAGCACAGCTTTGCTCTTCAGGTGGATAGGAAGGCCCTCCTTCTCCCCTCATCATAAGGGCAATCCTTACCAGCATGGGTGTGTGTTAACCCACATAGCAGATCTAGACGGTTAGCATTCTCCTCCGAGAGTGTTGGACTGTCTAGTAGTCATGGGTGTTGGTTTGCATATGGACAGTGTTTTATGGTAACATGCGCCTTTCATTCTTCCAGGCTTGTGTCATTGTTTGTGACTGGGGGAATCCTAGATAACACGGAAACCAGCTATAACTAAATTGGGGAGAACACTCGGAAAAATTTAAAATTACATGTTGTTGTGTATAAGGGTTAAAGGAAGGTCAGAAACTACAGACAAAATGTTTATGTAATGAGGACTGGACTCACAACTGGGTTTTCCTGGAACTATTATCACACTCTTTACGGCTTTATACATAATCTCACTGTTTTTACGCTAAAGTACATGTGCCTGTGAATGAATGTGTGGTTTACGTTAAGCCGGTTGGTTTAGGTCAAGGTTTATGTCATGTGTTAGTGCTCGAAATGACCCAGAAATATAGACTATATTAATCACTTTTGTTTTTTGAAGACACATTAGAGGGATTAGTACACTTTACTGTATATCTAAAGTTCTTATTTCTGTCTTTGAGTATCTCTCTCCCTCTCTCTCTCTCAGTGATGTTAGTTCTGTATAGCTGGGGAACTGCTCATGTGAGATAAGCCTCTTTTTTGCCTCTGTTTGCATAATTAAAAAAAATGGAGCAGATTTTGTCTGGAAGGAACACTTCCTGTTGATAGCTCAGATTTGTTGGAACTTTCCGTTTCTACTGATGGAGAGATTAGATAAGATTATATTTAGAAAATAAAGTATCATGTCCATATCATGTGATTAACCCTGTCATACTACCATGGCTACAGCTTTTTTAGTTAGCTTTCTGGTAACCGCCAACACACTGTCTGTCGCTGGGCTCTCTTGCCTGTTCTTTACCATGAACCTACTAACCTCTGTATTTTTATTTGTTCCGTTTGTCTGGTTTTCTTTCTTCTGTCTCTCTCATGCTTTGAGATGTCCTGCTCCTGTCCAGGTGTTGCCCTCATCCAGCCCCTGTGTGTCCTGTACAAGATCCTGGCCTTGTCTCATCTACACTATCATGCTTGGCCATGCTGTTATATCTCAAATTAACTATGCACCTACTTTTAACTCACACAGAATCACCAATCACCTCCTCCTTTCTCAGACTCATACATCACTAATATACTACATTCACATTACTGTAACCCATTCATCTGTCATCAGTTCACTTTTACTTCTGTTCTGTTCCCTGTTGTGTATCTGGTGTCGACCCGAGGAGGATGGGTTCCCCGTATGAGTCTTGGTTCCTTCCAAGGTTTTTTCCTCGTGTGCTGAGGGAGTTTTTCCTTGCCACTGATGCCCCTGGCTCGCTCATAGGACGCTTGGACCCGGATCTCTGTAAAGCTGCTTTGTGATGACTTTTTGTTGTCAAAAGTGCTATATAAATAAAATTTGATTGATTGATTGATTGATAGAGAGGAAATCTCACTACTCTGGCACTACTCTTGTCTCAGAGAAAATTGACGCAGAAACATACATGAATACAGAGTGTGTTTCTGGTTTATTACCAGTCATAGAAGCTGATATGTTAATTAAAGACAGCACATCTCAGTGACAATTCACCCTTAGCCATTAGCACACAAATAAATAAACACTTGACCCTCAAATGAGTCTACACTAAGCTCTTGCATTATGTTGGTTTATTCTGCAGCCCAAGCATTGTTCCTATCATCAGGAGATCAATTCAATCCTTGTTGTTGCCTCAGCTGTCTGAGACCTGGAGTTCAATTAGCCATTCTCTTTTGGTGGTTATGGTACTCCCTCACCCCAGCACGGGTGACCTTTGGCTAGCAAAGCAGTTCTGGGCAGTTAGCATTCTACTCCAAATATGTTGAGCTGTCAAGTTGCACTGTATTGATGGTATTTATTTATCAAGTTTAAGGTGGTAAGTAATTATTTGGAGATTGTTAGGGGATAAGTCAAAAGTCATTGTTTTGACAGAAGCCATGGTCTTGAGTGAAAAAAATGTTTCTTCCAAGATGACCATGTGTTTCCAAAGTTATTCATAATAAGTACAAAATAAAAATCTATATAATTTTGACATGTGTGTTCTCCCTGTGTCCACGTCGGTTTCCTCCAGGTGCTCCAGTTTCCTGCCACAGTCCAAAACACACACGTTGGTAGGTGGATTGGCAACTCAAAGAGTGTCCGTATGTGTGAGTGTGTGTTGCCCTGTGAAGGACTGGCACCCCCTCCAGGGTATGTTCCCACCTTGCATCCAGTGATTCCGGGTTGGCTGCGCACCCCCCACAACCCTGAACTGGATAAGTAGTTACAGACAATGAATGAATGAATGAATCATTTTGACATGGTTTTGTGTGTTTCCTCACAGTCACGATTGACTCACTCTACAAGGTCACAGAAGGTCGCCAGTCTGACATTTTCCATCGCCATGCCGAAGGGAATTTTGACTCAAGCTGCTGTTTCACTGTTTATCACGGAAACCACATGGAGTCTCTGGACCTGGTGACATCCAATAGTGAGGAGGCTCGGACATGGGTGACCGGACTCAGATACCTGATGGCGGGCATCAGTGATGAGGATTCACTTGCCAAAAGACAAAGAACCCATGACCAATATCCTTTACAACTTGATGGAAAAATGATTTTGATTGATGTAAGCCTTTCAATCCTTCTAGAGTTATTGCAGTCATTTCATAGATTGTACAATGTAGTAAACATGAAATTAATTGCAAAGTTACACAGCTATGGAAAACATTGACGTTCACATTTTGCATTATTGGGGTATAATTTCATGATTCCTCAAATTGTTTCAGTGACTATGAGTAAAATATTTAAAATTAACATACATTGACATGTATCATATGTTATTACAATGGTGCAGACCAGGGAGTCACAGCAGAAGAGTACTTGGAAAAAGAAAGATCAAAGCCAACAGATAGAAGAGATTGTATGTGCCTGTGTGGCAAAGATGGAGTTATGAAGGATCATCTCAGGAGGAAAACAGTGTAATGGAAGTTGTATGCATGGTGGCATTTGCACTACATAGCGGAGTCAATGATAATTAATTATTATTTTATTAATAATTAATTATTTAATTCATTTTGCTAAGCTCCATGTTTGGGAGCCATTGACTAATTTGTAGTGTCCTTACCTGTCTTAATTTTAGCTTAGACAAGTAGGTCATCTTCACATATTATACAGCAGAATTAGCTAGAATTAACTATTATTAATGAATTATGCTCATTGACCCGCCGTGGATTCTTGACTCTGAAATGGAATCTGAACTAGAAGTTATAATTCCATGCAAGAAAGGTGCACACACAAACAAATAACCAAGGATTGGTTTTATCACACAACTGGTTTATTAATTGTAATATCAAATAATGAATATTAATTAGACATTCATATAATGAAATGGATTACAGAGTTAGATGAGGGAACAGGGAGATTAATATATGAGGGAAATTCTCTATGATAATTATTGTCCTAAGAAAGGCTATTGTTTATCCCAGCAAACTTTCAGTACCAACCCATGAGCCATGAGAGACATGAAACCATGTGATCTTACGTATCCGGAGATGAACGGGGAGCAGGTCACTGACGGTGCCTTCTGGCACAACTTCCTGGAGAATTGCAGACGCAGGCCTTGTAGGTTGCAACCGCGGGCGTTCATTTTCTCCTGAGGCTTTCGGACGCAGAAGGTCATTCTGAGGGTGCGTGCAGCAGTCCTCTTCATAGTTTTGTCGTCGTTTGGAGGGTCAGCGGTCTAAAGTTGCCTTCATGCTCTGGGTGTGGCTTTTCTTAATCTGTAGTTTCTATCTGGACCACTCTTTAAAGGTCCAAGACTGTTTAAGAAAGCCATGAGTCTAACGCCTGCAGAGTCATTTCCAAAACTCAGGTCATTTTACTCTTTTAGCCTTGAAAAAGGCTGAAAGATATAACGCTTCAAGTATCTGGAGCCTTGAAGTGAAGAGTCGAACATCGGAGAAAAAGGGGCAGAAACCCAAAAAGCTCAAAAAGCTTAAAAGGCATAAAAAGCTTGAAAAGCTCAAAAACCTCAAAAGCTGGAAAAAGCTTGTGTCAGAGTTTAGAAAACCTGCCCTGAATACCTGATTCATCCTCAATGAGGGAGAATTGGAGCTTTTCTTGCTCCTGATTGTTTCCTGTACCTTGGGAGTGGCATCACATAGAATTTATGACACTTGACAAGACAAAGACTTGACCATCCCTGAGTGAATACTTTGCAATATAAAAGATTATATGTTAACACAAAGTAATATTATTAAGAAAAAGACAACCATGTTCTATATAATTATTAACCAACTAAATACATAGTATGTGACTACCTTGGTTCTACATAGATTCATATAAACAAAAATGACTTTTAACACATGTAAATTAATTCCACCTATTTTGATTGTCAAAACGGGATTAATTTCAAACAGTTGTGCCCATATACAACTTGTTGTCCATGTAAGATCTTTGGGATGTTTGAGTCTTTTTAGAGTTAACAGTCTTTAAAAAGGTGTCCTTTAAAGAGGGCATTGTGAGTTTCAATCAAGATTGAGTCTCTGTGTCTCTCTGCATTCTTTTCTTGACCCTGGGGGTCATAAAAAAGGGTCTTTGGAGGGGGTTTTACGGGCCTGCTCTGGAGGTTTATCTCACCTTACGATCTTGGTTAGAGATGTCTCTGAAAATTAGCGAAAGCTTGGGTATTTAAAATCACATCTTCAGAAAGTCACAATTTCTTATTAGAAATTAATACACATTCATCATATCCACTACAACAGTACTGTTTGAATCTGACTGTAGCTCTGAAAAATCTGGGCTCAACCCAAAACTAGCTCCTCAAATTTCAGTTGACAGTTTGAAGAGTCAGGGGCAAAATTGTTCAATCTTCTTTTCTTTCCTCTTCTCCTCTTTCTTCTCTTTTGTTGTGACTCATGAACTGAGTGCGCATGAATTTGTTAAACAAGGCACACACCATACGCCTGTTGACACACTTAGCATCATCTATGACACACTTCCTGTATACTCATGCGTACACACATACATACACACACATACCCATATGCTGTAGAGCTGCAGAGAGCAGGTCCCAGGATGACTCCACCTTTGATGGCTGATGGAGGCTGACACTGAGCTAGAAGCACCACAGCCTTTTTGTTAGGGGGCAAAGAATGACAAACACACACACACCACAAACACACACACACACACACTTAACTGATAAATACAAAAACAAATGTATTATAGCTTCTATTCTCTTCAGGAGGTTTGATTTCAGTTTTTCACCTGAAAAAATCTACCACCTCTAAAGTTCAGCTGTAGAAGTTAGTTAAACATTCTGCTGCTCACAGTTTAAGCAAGTTCATAAAACTTTACTGGACATATAATTTCCTGAAACCATTTTTTGTGTCTATTTGCTGTTCTCAGTAACACCTTGGTAGCTCCATCTTCTTTCAGACCCATAATGTTGTTTTATTCTCACAGAGTAAGGGTGGACCCACACACTGGTCTATATTTTCAGATCTGAAGGGAGTGTAGACCTGTATGTCTGATAGGAACATTATTGGTAGTCTTGTTTCCAGGTAGTTATTGGGAGTTATTATTCATGGTAGTTATCTCTACAACATTCCACGTTGTCGATGTATTCAAATAATCCTGCTTTAGAGGAAAAATTCTCCTGTCTCTTCACTTGTTTTGACTCTTTCCTGTCTTTATTTAAGTGCAAAAATCCAGCATTGTTCAACATTCTTTCAATCACAGTACCTTTTAAAAGTATGCAAAATTTGAAGTCATCCCGTTTTAATATGTATATAAATCTCTACATTTGTCTGATAGCCAATATAAACATACACACACACACACACACACACACACACAAAGTTGTAAATAGATGGAATTTTTATTGTGAACATTCTTGAAAAAGTAATTGTAACACTGAAGATCAATTGAATTGTTTGGTTCAAAATAAAATGTATTTTGGCTTTGTTTGCTGTATCCACTCACAATACGAACCCACTGTCCTGCTCAGCCAATAGTGCCCAAAAGACTCAGAATACTTTGGAATACTTCCTGAAATATTCTGACTTTATTCTTGGATGTTTCTGACTCCAAGTCAGCACCAGGTGGATCTGGGCCCACCCACACAGGACCAAAGCCCACCAACTTGCCACTGTTAATTCTTTAAGTGCGAAATCTTTTTTAATATTATGTGCACGTTCCTTTGAATCGGACTCTGAGCTGGAGTACGAGTGAGGCGATAAACTGTGTACCCACTTTTACCTAAGCCACTGGTTGAAAATGTTGTAGAGCTACAATAAATTGTATGCCCCCCGCCCTTTTCCTTCCAGACAAAAAAGAGGCTTATCTCACATGAGCAGTTCCTCAGCTATACAGAACTAACTGAGAGAGAGAGAGGGAGAGAGATACTCAAAGACAGAAATAAGAACTTTAGATATACAGTAAAGTGTACTAATCCCTCTAATGTGTCTTCAAAAAACAAAAGTGATTAATATAGTCTATATTTCTGGGTCATTTCGAGCACTATGCACAAATGACATAAACCTTGACCTAAACCAACCGGCTTAACGTAAACCACACATTCATTCACAGGCACATGTACTTTAGCATAAAAACAGTGAGATTATGTATAAAGCCGTAAAGAGTGTGATAATAGTTCCAGGAAAACCCAGTTGTGAGTCCAGTCCTCATTATATAAACATTTTGTCTGTAGTTTCTGACCTTCCTTTAACCCTTATACACAACAACATGTAATTTTAAATTTTTCCGAGTGTTCTCCCCAATTTAGTTATAGCTGGTTTCCGTGTTATCTAGGATTCCCCCAGTCACAAACAATGACACAAGCCTGGAAGAATGAGAGGCGCATGTTACCATAAAACACTGTCCATATGCAAACCAACACCCATGACTAATTAATTTAAGCAGAGCTGCATTTTTTTTTTCAGGCCATGCCACTTTTCCTAATTTAATATTGAAATTGTCGTAGCTGCATTTTCATGATATGTTTTTACAAGTATTGGTTTTATATTTGCTTTAGGAATGTCAGAATATTTTTGACTGCATCTCTGACAAAGCTGCAGCACCCTGGTTGAGAAACTGGTCTGTTCTAATTAAAAATATTTTTTGAAAATTATTTTTCTTAATGTTAATTTTGGGAAATAAAATGAAGAGAATGTGGTTTTTGAGTTTTGCACAGTAGTGTGAAACATACATTAAACAAAAGACACAACAATAATCCAACAATTCAGACTGACCTCAAAAACAAACATGATCTCAATTATAGCTGACTTCTTGTAGCCTCAGTTTAATGTAGTCTGGTCAGTGATCAGTGATCTGGACACAGCTGAAAATGTCTGTTCTCTTGTCTCTGCAGCTGGGGGAGCCAGATTTGCCTTAAGTGACCTTTCACCTGGATACTCTCCCAGACACATGCACTCATACAGCATATACTTTCTCACAAACTGGCTCACTGTTTCAGCTGCTAATTCAACACAGTCACATACATTTCAACAAAATAGCACAGCTGGCTTGGCTTGGTGGTTAGCACGTTCGCCTCCCAGCACTGGGATCTTGGGTTCAAGTCCCATCTGGGTGGAGTTTCCATGTTCTCCCCGTGTCTGCGTGGGTTTCCTCCGGGGGCTCCGGTTTCCTCCCACAGTCCAAAAAACATGGAGGGTAGGTGAATTGGCTTCTGTAATATCTGTCCTGGTTTGTGAGTTAATGAGTGTGAATGTGTGTGTGCCCAGATATGGATTGGCGCTCTGTCCTGGGTGAAATCCTAGTGCCCGATGCAGTCCTCCAGGTGGACGGTCGTTTCTGGTTGAGAGTACTCTGTGCGCGTTTGGCTGCCGCTTCTCGCCAGTGTGTGTGTGTGAATTGAGCGTTCTGAGCAGTGTAGATTGTAAAGCGTCCTTGGGTGTCTAGAAAGGCGCTATATAAGTGTAACGATAAAAAAAAAAAGCTTTGAACCTGCTAGGGTTGACCATAATGGCCAAAACATGCCAGCGTATTGTACCATATAATTAAATCAATTTAATTGTTGTCTGTCATTATAATAAACATATACATATTAGTGCTGTTGCTTGTTTTGGTAGCTAACTACACACCTGTATAGCCCATCAGATTTAAGAATACTCAGTATTCAAGGGCTTGAAGTGCATGCAAGGTCATTGAGACATCAAAACATGGATTTTAGGCATTAGATATGTTGCTATTGTTGCTACACACACACACACACACACACATTCATATTCACTAAGTGTTTCAAACTGCACCCTGGCTCTGGTAGCAGTGGGACTGTTCTTGTGGCCATTAAGTGCTTTCTGTATTAGAGAATGAAGAAGATGAGCTCATCGTATAGCACAGAAACTGCACACCCAGCTTAAACCACAGAATGCTAATATAATGCTAATGTCAGGAGGCAGTAGGCCAGACTTTTATGGTCACTGCGCATTAAGAAATTGTAACAACTCCAGTTGTTTGCTACATGAGGCCCATTATCGGACACTTATCCACATAATAGGTTTTGGGTGTTTGAATATTCCAAAGCAGCTTTACTTTTGACACAGCACAATGATAAAAAAATATACTGTGAATTGTTGTTAATAATTTCCAACTCATGTATCTTTGAAGGAAATAGAGAGACCTTATAAATTCCTCAAATATTTCCACATTATAGTTTGCAAGTAAGAGATGCTATTATGATTTCAACTGGATGAAAAGTTATTCTTCTGTGTACAGTCTTGTTTTATAGTAAGAACAACATCATTTATCTCGTGTGGTTGTGGCAAGTATTGGAGGCATCATACTAGTTGGGGGATTTCAGCTTATGGTGTGAAATTGGGGACTAATGATAGGATGAAAATAAATATACCAGTGTATAAAATGAAGAAAGTAACTTATTTAATAATTATATTTGATTAGATTGTAGTAAAGCATAAAAAACTGTTTATAACAGATAATTGTGGTAGATGTCTTACAATTAGATGCTGAAGTGTAAAATATATTTTAAAATAATAATTTTCAAAACTCTGAACAGCTGAAAATAATTAATTTCCTTAATTCTGAGTGGACATGGTTGAAGCAGACATTTGAGGAAGCTGATAAGAATGGGGATGGGCTCCTGAACATTGACGAGATTTACCAGCTGCTGCACAAGTTGAATGTCAACCTGCCTCGACGCAAAGTGAAGCAGATGTTCCAGGTGAGTGAGGGGAAACTGATTTTAAGGGAAATACAAAAAACTTTATAAACAGATGTCAGTCACTCTTGCTGAAGTTTTTGGTAGAGGAACACACTGCACTTTTTTAGAGCACCTCAGGTTGGAGCCATACAGTAACTGAGTTCTGGAAAAAATCTCATTCCTCAAATTCAACTCTAGACTTTTGTTTTAAGATATTTTTTAAATGATAGACATCATATTCTACTTTGCAGCTCAGTTTGCATTGGGAATATACTGTCATGGCTCTGCCCACAGCAGTTTACAGCATGCTTTCTTTGATTCTTCTTTCGTTACATACAGAGTCTGAATATATTTAGTGACATCCACCAGTGGATTGGGCCTTGCTAAGTAATTGTAAAATAACTATGAATCCTAACCATTTCTTAAGATGGGTGTGCTCTTTTTCTGAACTTAATATATGTGGTACATTTTTTCACTCACATGAAATTTTAGTTCAGTTTTAGACAGTAACAAAGTAAATATTAATTCACTCATTCATTATATGTAACCGCTTATCCAGTTCAGGGTCGCGGTGGGTCCAGAGCCTACCTGGAATCATTGGGTGCAAGGTGGGAACACACCCTGGAGGGGACTAACAAAGTAAATGTAATTTGTTATTCTACTTAAGTAGTTTTTTGGTGTGTCTGTACTTTACTGAAATATTTTTATTTTGGGCAATTTTTACTTTAACTCTACTACATTTCAAAGCCAGATATTGTACTTTTTACTCCACAACATTATGAATATCTGCCATTCCTTTTGGTTTATGTGTGGGTAAAATTGTAGAACAAATCTCCCGGCTCTGCACAGCTCTCTCCTCGGCCCCATTGCCAGGAGACCGAAGGATACATTTGGAGCGGTAAAACAAGCAAACCTCAGGGTTCTTCTCCAAAAGCACGTAATAAAGGCAGACTTTTTATAACTGTTGTGCGTATTTGAGACGCGCCTACCCTCCTTTTGGAGGAGGGTAGGCATATTTTTCCCATGTGTTCCAGCTTCTTTTGCAATTTCTTTTTTTCCCTGAGGCGTATTTTTCCTTAGTTTAACCTCTTTATTAATTCTGTGATGTTCAAACCAATGTTTGAGGAAATCTCTGGCTATGGATGCTGTCTGCAGTCTCTGTAGGCTGGACTTCCTCAGTTCAACCTGATCCATGTTTGTCTGACTGCGGACCAATCACAGTCTTGTCTGCATCGATATGACGCATAGTTAGTTATATTTCTAAAGAGGTGCAAATCAGGCTGTGATGAACCTACATCTTACAGCACACATCTAACTGATCCCTACGCCATAGGGTCGACACAGAATCATAAATTGGGCTAAAAACTCAGGAGACAACTACCTATGTTGGTTTGGAGGGGTAACATTTTGGGTTTATGTCACAGTTGATATAAAATTCATTGTCATGTTTTCTTTGGCCATTTCTGTTTTTGTCTTTGATATTTCCTCATGCCACTATCAGCTGTTCTTTCTGAACATTGAATGTTACCTACTCAACTTGGCTCTGCTGATGTTTTTGTAGCTAGTACCTTCTAATTGTAGCTACTAAATATTGTTTACTTATTGTGTTTTCACATGTTTTTTTTTTTTTTTGGGACCCACCACAGCTCTGTACATGTGTTCAGACAGATCAATACAGTTTTTTCATTCCTTGTTGCACAGTTGAGCTCTTACTGGAGCTTTTTTGTCAGCCACCAATCCAATGAACATTTGTACATCTGCAAAATTTGATGGCATCATTTTACGAGCCATTGTGAGATGGATTAAGAAAAAATGTGATCTCTACTTTAGTGTGGAGATTCTACAAATGGCTATTTGTACCACCCGTTTATTAACAGAGTGGTCAAAACTATATTCCATTATTCCATTATTCCAATATTTAATTATTCTGTCATTTCAACTAAGACTATTTCTCAAATGCGAGAGTATAAGACACTTCTGCTTGTTTCATAAATACACTGGTTATTTGGAAGATTAATGGGGTGATATTATGCATTGCCCACAACAATTGCTTTGGCATTTGTTCAGTAATTCTTGTCTTTTCATGAATGAATTGGTGAATGAAGTGTAGATTTAACTGTATTTTTGTCTCAGATCTTTTGTTTTATTAGGACAAACAACTTTTTTGACCGCTCTGCTGGCGGTCTGTCTCGATTTGAGGTCGGGATAAACCGCAGTGTGTGTCCTGCCCAACGCTAAGTTTATCATCCTCAAATAACCAGACAAATCTTTGCTGATAATGGCAGAGGTCATCTGTGGGTCTGGTGAGGATGTTTTTTTGTTTGTTTGTTTGGTTGGTTTTTTAAACAGTGGAAGCTTAACTCTGCATTGAGCTGCTAGGGAGCAATTAGTCCTGGCTGAGTAACCCAGCAAATTCCTTGCTAAAATCCCTGTAATGGGGGGTGGTTGTTATGGAGGGGGGCACAAATTAAGAGAAACACCGTATTTATTTAAAAAAGAAGGAAACCGAACAAGACTGAAAAGAACTAAGAATGACCATAGCAAACAGTTACAAGGCTAACAAAACTGACTTAAAGGACAATACTGACAATATACAATCAGTGGGAAACAAAGAACAAGAGAGAGAGAGAGAGAAACAGAGACAGAGAGAAAGAGAGCACAAATGAGACTAAATGACTAAACACTGCAGAGCAGAGGGGCTGAACACTGAACATAGGGGCTAAGAGCAGAATATATGTAAAGACCTGGAAATTGGGACAGGAGCATCAAGAGCAGACCGAAGGAAGACAAACAGAATACACACTGTGAACTCCAGGACCTTGAAACACATGCAACAACAGAAGAACCACAAGCGCTAAGATATGACATGTCCACCAAAGACATCACTGAAATGGGGAGCTTATATACAAAAACACAGACAAGAAATGCCTGGGATGGATAATGAGAGGGCAGGACCACAAAGGAGACACAGGTGGAGACACTAATAACAAGGTGAGACTAAGGCAGAGACCAGGACTAAACAAAAACAGAGCCATGTGCTCCTAAGAACTTGGGACACAAAGAAACAAAAACAAAGCAGGAAAACATGAAACAGGGCAAAACCGTGTCAATCCCAGCTTCTTTTTATATTTATTACTAGACAAGAAGGTTTTGATAGAATCTGGCACTTCAAAACTTGAGAAGTACTTATTTATTGTACCTGACTCAGTATATAAGGTCATTCGGTTGTACATACATTCCATTCTGACTCGTGCTGTTGTGTTGGTAGCATCTGTTGATAGAAGAGTTCAACATCAGGTATGCCCTCCATGTGTCATCCTGGTAGCGTCAGCTTCATTGGCAGACAGCTACATGATGTTGGATGATACGCATGCAGACTGTTACAACGCCCTTCACGCAGTGACAAAGACTGAAATAGTGCCATGCCAGAGAGTCTCACAATGGCAGGGTCATCTGCAGTGAGGAATCCCACTTTTGTCTTGGTGGAGGCGACCAACAAATCCATGTGTGGAGATGAACGGTTTGTTCTCACGAGTATTCAAGTTGCATGGGATGGATTATTGCAGTAAACCATTCAGAACCTCTACATCTCTGTGCTGAAACCTCTGGCATGTTGTGTTGGCAAGCATGGTGCCAAGTGCCAAACTAAGAGAAACATATGTATGTGTAGCTCAATATATTTTGGCTGTACCAATCTAAACTTTTAATCATTTATTGTTCCTGGTAAGCTATCCCTTCCTTCTGAATATAATTGCAATCCAACACTTCCTTCTGGGTCCAATTGATTTTTTGACAATAAGCATATATTCATTTCTACTGTGTGTGATGTTACAGGAAGCGGATACAGATGACCAGCAGGGGACACTAACTTTTGAAGAGTTTAGCGTGTTCTACAAAATGATGTCAATGAGGCGGGACCTCTTCCTGCTGCTCATGTGCTTCAGTGAGAAGAAAGATCATCTGACTGCAGAGGAGCTTGGTAATTTTCTGCGAGTGGAGCAGAAGGTCAGTGAATTTGATCTCTTATTTTATTGGATGGTTTAAAAGTAAACTAAGAAATGTATTTTTATGTCTCAGAAATCATGCAGCCATTGGAAGGCTTTGAAAGCCTTGATGGTTACAGAAACTGACCTGCTTATTTTATTAGAATAATAAACTAAACTCAGTATTGCTGCACAGACATTCCACAGATACTGTTCAGTGCTTGTTTTTATTTGCTGTTTAATCTGCAGGTTTTAAGAAACGTATGAAGGAAATTTGATGTGATATCTCTCAGTCCCCCTGTCTGGAGCTCGGGTGGGGTGTTATTAATGTGCAATGTCAGACTGTCAGAGGCTTGCTGGCTGGTGATCAGCTCTCTGCTCCTGACTGGCAGCCCTTTAAAAGCTCTGCTTTCTTGGAAATGCTGGAGAGCTAACAGCACTTGCTCTTTCATCTTTCTCTCTCTGCAGTCAGTTGCTTGTCTTTGAGCTGGGACACTGTTTGACAGTAGGCCTTGGGCAGTTTTTGGGAAAGCTATAGGTGTCTTCAAACTTTAGATTGGCAGAGTAAAGCTAGCTGTCCAAAAACTTTAGATGGGCAGAGAAAATCTAGGTGTCCACAAACCTTAAATGGGCAGAATAGGGTTTGTTTTCTTTAATCAATTGCTTTGGACAACAGCAGGCTGTCCCGCACACAGGGTCAGTTAGAGAATGTCTCTGTAAAGGGCTTTAGAATGGCTGACTGCTGATCTATAAACAGCCTCTCTTTGTCCCTGAGAAAAAAAAGAGGAGAGATGGAGATAGATACAAAAAGAGAGAGAACATTTTTGTGACTAAGTGTATCCAATCCTCACCAAAAATTCCAAGATTTATCCTAAACCCTACTGCACCAAAGCTGGGTGAGATGGGGTGGGGTAGATTTGGGGGGGGGTAGCGTTGGGGTGGTGGTGTTGGGTTGGAGTGGTGTTGGATTGGGGTGGTGTGGGGAGGGGCAAACTCCCTATTAATTACTTTTCCTTTCTGAAGGACTATGGGATGAGCAGTGGCCTGCAAATATTTGGCCATAACACAAGGTGACCGTCTGAGGGAAGAAATTGTGAATCATTTCATGTACTCAAGTCTGCTGACCCTTACAGTCTGTGTCCTCCATCTAAACCTCCAGGTGTCCAATGTGACGACAGAGTACTGTCTGGAAATCATCGATAAGTTTGAAGTGTCTGAAGAAAACAAGCAGAACGGAATTCTGGGAATTGAAGGTGAGCTGTTAGTCTGCCTGTAAATCTCTCTGTTCACTCTGCTGCTCTCTGTCTGATTTTCATTAGCAGAAATGAGGTACTTGACTATACAACATGATCCACACATGAATAATATAAACTATGAATTTGCTAATTTGTAGTGTCCCTGTGGAATTTCTAATGTTATGTGAGCACTAGGCCTGTCACAATGGACATTATTTTGTGTTTGATGTATTATTCCAGAAATAATTTCATTTGGCCGTAAAGGGAACGACAGTAAGTTGACAATTCTAAAGGACTGCTGTTCTCACAGCAAAACAAACTGCCGTTTATTTTTTTTTTTCACTGGGAGTTAATGATGATCAGGAACAGTCATCATAAAATGATACAGATGATAACTCATTACTAATGAACAGGATGTTACTATTTTCTTCATTAGGAGTTAATGATGATCAGGAACTACAGGGTGGGCCATTTATATGGATACACCTTAATAAAATGGGAATGGTTGGTGATATTAACTTCCAGTTTGTGGCACATTAGTATATGGGAGCAGTATAAACTTGGCAAGCAGTTTGCTAACTGTAGCATGTGAGATGGATGGTCTCGTAGGGTGTCTTCATTGAAATCTGCTGCAATGACCCAGTTACTGCGTTCAACAGACATCAACACAATTTCTATTCGCTCCTCACGTGTTAACCTCTGCGATAAACTTGTAAATAACTCATGAAAGAACAAAGTTACGTTAAAACCAAGCACCATTGTTTTTCTTGTGAAATTCCCAATAAGTTTGATGTGTCACATGGCCCTCTTCCCATTGAAAAAACAAAAGTTGGATCCAAAATTGCCGACTTCAAAATGGTTGCCATGGTCACCACCCATCTTGAAATGTTTTCCCCCTCCCTTATACTAATGTGCCACAAACAGGAAGTTAATATCACCAACAATTCCCATTTTATTAAGGCGTATCCATATAAATGGCCCACCCTATACAATTTGAAACACAGTAATCCTTTTCTAACAGTTTGGGTCACTGGGTAACGTTCAAAAGCTTTGAATAAATTTGAAACTGATGCAGTACCCTATTCATTACATAAACACTGTTTATTCTCACCAACAAACAAATATTTTAACACTGGAAATGTCCTCAAATGCACAGACATGAACAGCATCGCACAGATGGCCACAAAACATACATACAACAATGGCCACACAACATTCAGCACAACATTACTACATCCTGATTAAAATAAAATAAAAAAAAATAATAAAATCAAATGTTATTCTTTTAATGCCGCACATATTCTCTAGTCTTTAGTGTTAACATGAAGATTAATTTGGTTCACTATTCGTCAACTTTTGCTCAAATTTTATTTTTCCACCTTAAATGGTATAACCGCTATAGCATTTAATGTCGAAAGTTCAGCTTTGTATTTTTCAGTATGCTCTTTGGTGATTTAATCGATAAAATTTCCTACACTGTGATTCATATATGAACCAATCATGCTACAGAAAAACATTTCAACATGAAGCAAAAATTCTTCAGCTGTCACAAAGAGAACCAATGAATTTAATTGTTTTACAGAATTTTTCATTGGAATCTCCATCTCTTCACGTTTTCACAACAATAACATAAAAACTAAGCCTTTCATTACTCCTAGATACTATGTGTCTTCATCGGATTAACTACTCATTGACCACTGGTCAAATCATCATCTTAACTGCCAGCTAGAGAATTATAATCTAAAGACCTACAAACAAAAAACTGCATGTCAAAGTGAATGTCAATCAGTGCCAGTTTAAGAGTGGGTCATCAGCGGCTGTCACTATCAGGATCAGAGGAACATTAGCTGGGTGTGGAGCAAATTCATTTTCAGACCCTGCTTTATTCCAAACTGCATTAACACATTATTATCACAGAGTTTACACAGTGCTGCACAGAGAGAGTTAGTTTTTTATGGATGGAGAACATCTTAGAGTTAATTGTCTTCAGCGGCTTTCTAAACCCTGCAGGAATTGTATCCTTCAAATGGTACTGTCTGTAAATATGTGATTCACAATGTGTTTATTTGGGTACCATTTAAAATATTCCTCACTTCACTTCTCATTGTTCTGTTCTGTTCTCTTCTCTTCTCTCCACTTCCCTTACCCCCTCATGCTCTGTCCAGGTTTCACAAATTTCATGCGGAGTCCAGCGTGTGATGTTTTTAATCCTCTGCACAATGAGGTTAATCAGGACATGGACCAGCCTCTGTGTAATTACTTCATTGCTTCCTCACATAATACATATCTGACAGGAGACCAGCTACTGTCCCACTCCAAGACAGACATGTATGCCTGGGTCTTGCAGGCTGGCTGCCGCTGCGTTGAGGGTATGAAGAAACTGATCCTTGCATAGTTATAATAATAATAAAAAATCAAAAATAATGTAACTTTTTACTGATTATAAGATGCCCAACTTTTGAAGCCAGTATTTTTTTAAGGTATATTGTTATACAGGTATATTATAATAAGCGTCAATAGTAATTATTGTAATTATATGTTCTTATGTTATATTACATAAAAATTATAATACATCTATATAATATAATTGTAATTTCATGGTAATTATAATAGTATTAACTACAATTGATCATGTTTGTGTTTCTGTGTGTGCAGTGGACTGTTGGGATGGTCCTGATGGTGAACCCATGGTCCAGCATGGATACACACTCACTTCCAAAATCACCTTCAAGTCTGTGGTGGAGACCATCAACAAATACGCCTTTGCAAACAATGAGTACGTACAGCTGTCATTAAGATTCTTGACTCTTGAATCAAATGAGTCATTAGTTTGCAAATTAATTTCCCTCCTTAATCTCAAACAGCCGAGCTGCTTTTGCTGAGGCGTCTACATGAAGGAGAATGGTGTTTATGTGTGTGAATGCTGGAATTTAAGAAAAGCCATGGTAGCTTCCCAGTTATGTTTGGAATTGATGGTTATGTGTATGGTAATAACTCTTAATTATGCATTAGACATTAAGTGGCCACAGCCAATAGCATGAGCTACAATATGAACCTTTGTCACTGCTGTTTTCTTCTGTTTATATTGAAGCTGTTTTTGTTCAGACAAATGTTCTTCCAGCTACAGCCAGTTTTACAGAAATTTAAGTATAGTGTGCAGAAGTCTTAGGCACCTAAGGTAATTATATACATTTTAACAAATGCCTTCTCAGTGAGCGTGGGGCTTGTATAAAGTCATATATAATCATAGTAAATACAAATAAGAAATATAGGATACACTTTTACTTCTATAAAGTAGTAGGTTAGAGTGAATTTGAAGAAAATGTTTTTTTCAGATTCTCCTTGATTGCATGAATTTGTTAAATCAACAGCACACATTATTTAAAATCATTATTTATTAACCAGTAAAACTAGGTATTGGATGATAACCTCAAATAATATGGACTGCCATGAAGAGAAATTTGGAAAAAGTTAAACCAACACATTCACACACAGAATACCACACTTACTGGAATAATGTTATTTGCTTTTAATTCTAATGTTGGGCGTTATTTGTTGTTTGTTTGTTTTGTTTCAGCAAATAAACACTTACTGCTCAGATAAATAGCTTTTTAAATCTCATAATCTCTGGTGCCTAAAACCTTTGCACAGTACTGTAGTTAGTTTCTTTCACACAAATGCGAATAGATGTTGACAGATTGACAGATGTTCTTAATCCAATGGTAGTTCATAAGTTTCTCTTTACACTCTTAAAAATAAAGGTGCTACTGAAGTTTTTTGAGTGATGCCATAGAAGAACCACTATTGAAAAGAATAATTTTTGTTTAGGAAATTTACATGTAAAGAACATAGTAGACAATTTACATTTTTATGCATGTATAAAAAATGTCTGACTTTTATTTGTATGTGATCACATTTCAGTCCTGAAAATAACAATAAATCACAGGTTCTGGGGATTGAGTGTGGTATTATAACTCTGGTCACAAAAGAGTCATTATCCCTGTAGCAACCCAAGGTTGAGTTGGAGTGTGGAAAGCATATTTGGACACTCTCACTGTGAGTGTGAGGGAGATAATGGAGGTGATGTGGAAATTCTTTGGAATCAGCAGGAGGAGCTTGTAATGTATTATATGGCAAAGCTTAAAACTGTAACAATTGACTAGACAAGACAGAGTCGAGGCTTGTCATGGGTCCAGCTTTCCATAAGTTGCCAACAAACTGCTACCTGTCTGTTTCTTGGTGATAGTTTATCATTAGACAGCACCTGTTCCTTTCAATGTTTTGGATATAATGGCAGAAACAAGCCTTTTAACACGTCACATGCAATTTATGCACATCGTTCCCCCATGATACCCATTGATCACTTTTTGTCTCTCTCTGTATATCTCCTTCTCAGTCTTTCTTATTTGCATACCATCACTCATTTTGACTATTTGCTGTTTGCTCTTGGATCTAGATAACAAATGCCACTCCGACTCATTTCAAAGGTATTGGATGTCGTTCTGAGACCACAGTTCCAGTGCTCCACAGCTCAGTGTCGAGGGTTTTATATTTCTCTGGCCTCCATTTCATCTTTTGCTCATGCAAAGCTTCACCAGATCCTCCCACTCTATTAGCAAGGCCTTTCCTTGGAGAATGTGCAGTGAGTTTGCTGAATGCCCTCATTAAAATGACAGTCTAAATAATTTAGGACAAATGGTTTTACAGGAACATATAGACCATTTTTAATACCTGTTTTTCTTACAAACTAAGGACATGATTTGGCCTGAAAATGTACAAAAAAAAAAAAAAAAAAAAAAAAAAAGATGACATTTTCTCCTTGCTCTCTCTATTCAGTCTGTGCTCCATGTCCTGGGTCTGACTCTCATTGTCTCTCATTGTGCACCCTCAGGGCTCTCCCAGCACTCTGAGAGGCCTGACATTAAAGTCCCTCCCTGCTTTTGACAACATTTATTCATACACTAGTCAGGAACAAACTATTGTTTTTTTGTAACTTCCCATTCTGGCATTTTTATATGTATTACACTATCTGCTTTGAAATGACCTTTCAGTCCGTACATCTTAAACCAGAAAACTCACTACATCAGACCCAGAAACATGGAAGGCTACAGTAATTTTAGCTCCATTTAAGGACAAATGTAAAGTTCTGTAACAGAAAAGTTTCTGATGCAGAAACAGACATGATTCTCAAAAAATCTCAATTAAATATTTATAAATGATAAATAATATCATGTTTAACTGAACTGGTGCACTAAAACTAAGCTCCTCTGTGAGCAATTCTATGAAAAAGTCCTGCAGATGGTACGCTGTACGTCATATTAAAATCAGCCCGAGGCACTCGACCTGTGATGGCTTCACTTTTGAGAGATGTTGTCCATGTTTTCTGCAGTCATTGATCAGTGTCATTACAGTGTGTTTGAATGTGTGATGTAAACATCAGGTTCATTATATTCATTGATTTATGATTCAGCTTAGTGTTTGTTAGATGAATAAATGATGAAAGTGACCTGAATGTAGCTCTGGCTGGACCATGTTAACTCATTTTTTGCAGTCTGTACTTTCCTCATTGCTACCCACTTTGAGCCATAAATTGTAATAACCCCACCCACCCCCCCCCCCCTCTCTCTCTCTCTCTTTCTCTCTCTCTCTCTCTCTCTCTCTCTCAGATTCCCAGTTGTCTTGTCCATAGAGAATCACTGCAGCATCCAGCAGCAGAAAAAGATTGCTCAGTACCTGAAGGAGATCTTCAAGGACAAACTGGATGTTGGTGATTTCCTCCACAAAGAATCCAAACAGCTGCCCAGTCCCAATAGTCTAAAGGGCAAGATATTAATAAAGGTATGAAATTAATAGCAATCTTTTCAACACATCTCTCCTTGATACTACATAGTTTAGTGAACCAGATCTTTCATGACCTATGTAGAGTCTATCTCTAATTACTCTGTACTTAAGTAATTATTAGCTGCTACTTCAGTTACTTATACATAACTAATTTTGGGAAAGTACTCCTGCATCTTCTGCAGTCATCACAATATATGTGGATTCAGAGTATGAATTCATACTATTCTGCCCACCTCTGGTGTTAGTACAGGGGGCATTAGAGCCATGATTTCTGGGCCTGTCCGTCATTGTCAGGAAGGTGTTCACAGAACCAGAGCAGTTCAGGTACTCACGTCACAGACGGCAGCAGGGAATTGGACACTAGATAAAGTCAGGGTGGACAGATGGCAGCAGCAGCCGTGCTCTCTGCAGGACCCTTGCAAATGAGGAGTCGGGGATGCCTACCTCCTGAAACTAAGACGGCCCCCCTCTTGCTAAATACAAGCCCCTGTCAAACCCCTTCCTGCTGGAAGGCACCCTGTTTTCACTTTTGATTAACCTTCATAGGTCCCTGAGGTTTGTTCCTGCAAGTACAGATGAACATTCTAAGTACACTATTCATACCATCTTCTGAGATTGTAAGAAGAGGTTTTTTTTATTAATTGTATTTATTAAAAAGATATTGCAGCAGACTATATTAATCGAAAAGAAAAATTTAGCTTTTTCCGTGTTTGTAATATTTGTAAGAAATGTGTCATACTGGTCAGTAATGCCCCATTTCCACTGCATGTTACATACACAACTCAATTCTTCTCATCTCTACTCACTTTTTGGTATATGGCACCCCTACAACCCTCCTCGGCTGCAGGGTTTTCTCTTATCATATATTTGTAGAGTTGGGGGAAGTCCATTAAAAGCCTGCGGTATGAACCAGCTGAAACATGATTGTTTATTCGGAAAACCCTTTTCCACAGCAGGTGTTACCCCAATTATTTGAAATGGTATTTTCGCAGATGTTTCTTCCTTTCTTCCCTGTTTTTGTTTCAAGAGCCATGGGTTCTTGCAATGCAAAGCTGTCAGGTAGACATGCCAATGTCAATTAAATGAATTGATAACCTCAGAGGCACCAATGGATTGAAAAGTTTGCAACATTCCCATCCCTAATCAAAATTGAGGCTATTTGCATATATCAGCATTAAAGGCACAGTAACTAAAGCAGCCCGTTTGGTAAGATTATTCTTCTGGCTTTTGGGCTATCCCTACATTTGCAGGGTTTAATTCACTTATAAAGAACTCTCTTGTAATCAATAGGAAGGGGGAAATGGGTGTGGTTTCCTATCCTCCTCCAAAAGTTACATAGTACAGATTCAGCGGTGCTGAGCCCAGATAAACAATAACAAAGGCTTTTTCCTCTCTAATATAGTTAAGTGAAATATCACAATTAATTTTGAAGCTTAAGGGAAAACACTATTTAGTATTCATTTTAATACTAAGAGAGACAAGAGAAAATTATGACTGTTTTAGGTAAACACAAACAACAACAACAACAAAAATATAGGTGCTAATTTAAAGGTAAAAGGCATTACTGAAGAACCCTTAATGAACATTTAAGGTGTAGAGGAGAAGTAAATGGGCATCTCTGGGTTTACAAGCTTACAAATGAAAAATACTGTGTATCTTACTTTTACTCATGGTTCAATGCTTCTCAGAATAAGATTTATCCTGTTAAAAGCTGAGTATTTTTTTTTTCTTTAATCACTTCACCCCACACCAAAAAACATTAACACAATATGCCAGAGATTCTGAAAGGCAGTCAAAGAAAGAGAAGTCAGGGAGAGGGGGTTAGTGGGAGATAGGGAGGGGCAGAGTGTATGGTGTGTTGTGGGTGCCACTAATGCACTGCCCCTGGTGTTTGTGAGTGTGAAGTGTCTGGCGAGTGTCTAATCATCAACAGGTGAAAAATGTGCAGCGTTTGCTCTGTAGAATTTGTTTACTCCAACTCAGTGAGAGTAGGAGGCGTTTCCAGCTAAAGTGTTCCATTCCATTCCTTTCCATTCATTTCCATTCCAATGAGCATGGATGCTTGCAGTATAACCACCATATACTCCAGTATATCCCACAACCCACACTCCAGGATATTCCATCACATATTCTAGTTCATTACAAAACATACATACTTCAGTATATTCTACCACATACATACTTCAGTACATCTCACCACACATACTCCAGTATATTCTACCACACACATACTTCAGTACATCTCACCACATATTCCAGTATATTGTACCACACTCATACTTCAGTACATCTCACCACACATACTCCAGTATATTCTACCACACACATACACCAATATATCATATCACATACATACTCCAGTATATCCAACCACACACTCCAGTGCATCCAAACACATTCTCCAGTACATGCCACTACATATTTTCTTAATGCTTTGCAGATGTATTTCAGTTCAATTAAAACCTTTCCCCATCACATAATGTCAGTTTTCAAAATATTCAGAGAATTGGAAGTGTTCTTTTTATTGGTAAGAATATTCATGTAACAATAAGCCTCAGCCTTTTCTGGCATCAGTGTTTGCTTGTTGTCAAAGCTGCATTGTAATATCTCTCTTTCTCTCTCTCTTGCTTTCTTTCTCTCAGGGAAAGCGCCTTCCTTCGTATCTCTCGGCTGAGGCTGAGGAGGGCGAGGTGTCAGACGATGACAGTGCAGATGAGATCGAAGATGACTTCAAACTGAAGAACAGCACGGTGAGAACACACCACACACACTATATAAAGATACACAGAAAGTGATAATTGGTTTTATGGTCTTAGATAGGCGGCACAGTGGCGCAGCAGGTAGTGTTGCAGTCACACAGCTCCAGGGGCCTGGAGGTTGTGGGTTCGATTCCCGCCCCGGGTGACTGTCTGTGAGGAGTTTGGTGTGTTCTCCCCGTGTCCGCGTGGGTTTCCTCCGGGTGCTCCGGTTTCCTCCCACGGTCCAAAAACACACGTTGGTAGGTGGCTTGGCAACTCAAAAAAGTGTCCGTAGGTGTGAGTGTGTGAGTGAATGTGTGTCTGTGTTGCCCTGTGAAGGACTGGCGCCCCCTCCAGGTTGTATTCCTGCCTTGTGCCCAATGATTCCAGGTAGGCTCTGGACCCACTGCGACCCTGAACTGGATAAGCGGTTTCAGATAATGAATGAATGAATGATTGAATGAATGGTCTTAGATGATATTATGGAACATAATAATTTGGAAAATAGACAAAAATGTTTGCCCATACTTTTTTGTTTGCTCTTTTTGCACTCTGTGTCACGTGTGATGGACTTTAACTGGCTCTGTGATGGAGTTGCCTGTAGGCTGGTGGTCTTTAGCAGAAGCTCCCTCAATCAGTGCCCAATCCTCACTCTGGGGCCGTTTGTGTGTTAAAACACATAACACAAAAACACTCTCCTTGGCTAAAACCTTCAGCAAAATTTTCTTTTTTTGGCTATAAGCCCTACTTTGCATAAAACTGTCAACTTTCTAATGATGAATAATCCCAATCACATTTCGTTGTATTTTGTACAATGACTAATTAACTACACTGAGGACAGATATGGTGCTGTACTCTGAAAATAAACAGATAGTTAACAGTTCCATTTGACATGCAAGTTCAGCATCAGGGGCCAGAAACTAAGGGCAGCTGTGTAGGACTAATCAGAAACAGCTGAAAACGGTCACATGGAACTGGTGGCACTGAGCATGCTTTAACAGTGCCAGTGGGGCAGCCTTAGTCACCAGGGAGGCCAGTGTGGATTTACGGTTGTTGATACTTAAGGGTAAGGTAGGACTGTAAAGCTGGCTTGGAGTGGGGTGGGTCTGGGATGCCAGACTTCACTGTTGAGCCTTCTGGAGATGTTGTGGGCTTAATTCAGTGAAACAGTGACAGGGGGAGGTGCCTACCTGGTGACCCCTGTGAAGTGCTAGTGATGCAGTGGGTGGTTACCCGTAGATATTAAGGGTAGCTGGTTGCTGATTGGATCATAAACGGCCACAACAACCTTAGGGTGTAGCTGTAGGATTGGAACAATAGAAATTATGTGGCTGCCGGTAGGAAGAGAGTGGGGTGAGCCCTATGTGAAGCTCTAATTCATTGTTAAAGGATTTTAAATCTTGTCTTGTGTATGATTGTAATTAATTGCACATTTTCATTTTGACACAGGTTTAAGCAATTAAAAGGCCCAAACATTTTTGTACACACTAATAATAATCCAGTCATCACTGTAGTCACTGTAGTTACTAAGTAATAATGCTTTGTTGGAATTTGTAAGGAATTTAGACTTATATAACTTAGATAGCCAATTGTGCTTGTTAAAATTAAAACACATAACAACAATTACAAGTTTTGCATTGATGTCAGTGTTGATACATAGTCATAATCCTGGGGATTTCATAAAACCAAAAGATTTGGAAGAGATGATTCAGACACATATATTTGCATCAGATGTCATCATATGCATGAATTTCATTTTTCACATTTTAGGTGTAGTCACTTGGATCCAGGTTGATTGCCATAATTGCTAGTGAATGTTTTGCTTTACCTGATGTAACACCAGTGTTGATTTTTCTCAGTGATTACCATTTACCGATCTGCTCAGAGAAGTTGTTTCATTATAGTCAATTAGTGCTTCACAGGAGTTATCTGATTTTGCCACTGTGCCTGAATGTGTGTGAAATAGTGATATCAAAGTGAGGGAATTAGTTTTATGTTGTTCAGAAATAGTATGTTACAATATTTTAAAATATTCAAGCCCTGTTTTGGACAGCAGACCCAGGGACTGATTTAAATGTTATTATACGAACATACCATGGACAATCTGACTAAGCTGCGGTTTATTTTTATTAACAGAGCAACAAAAACATACTTTCTCAACATTACTGTAATGTCTTTTTTATTCAACATAACATTAAGTTCATCACTAGTGGGCACACACAAAACTGAGCAAAATACAATACTTGTCTCTCATAAACTGTACAGTAAAGTCAGCTTTCTATCCCCAATTTAAATGGTGTGGCAGATAAATGCCACCCGTGGGAATGGGGCATTGACAAAATCAAAGCTGACTACAGTGTCATGCAGTCATGAGGAACAACATATACAAGAAACACAGCTAAATTTGAACAAGAATCTTCTGAATAGGACGCTGCCTTCAGTCTCTTCCTGATTTCAGACGGCAGTTCACAAACCCTATTTGCTGCTGTTTTTCAGTCAGATTCTTGCATTTTCTCCCTCATGAACAACAACTTATGATACATACTCTTTGTGGTTTATTAGCTGAAATGGTTTTGTGCAACTGTAAATGATGCAAGCTACAGGCATGTGTGATACAACAGCATAGTTCATTCATTTTGTAGCTGTCACAGTACTGTTCTGATTTGTTTGTGTTTTTTTAGTCTAACGGACCCACTCAGCACCTAGTGGAATCTCACATCAGGAAGAAGTTGGATTCTCTGTTGAGAGAATCTCAGATTGGAGATAAAGAAGATATGGACAGCTTTTCTATCAGAGCTCTGCTCCGAGCCACGCATGAGGGTCTGCATAAAAACCTGCGCAAGGTATTAAGAACAAAGTTTTTTGACTATAGAAGAGAGGAAGGAAAATCTTAACTGGTAATGGAACTTAATATAACAATATTAATATAATATAATATTAAAAATATAACAATTTTTGCCCATGTATATTTGAACTCTTTCTATTGGTTTATTTAATTATGAAACCTTAGCACAATGTAAAAGGATGCAAAAAGGAAACAAAAAGGGAGATACAAGGTTTTAATGTGATGTGCATATACAATGTGCACATAATGTTTACAAACAGGCAAAACGTGCAGTGCCTTTGGAAGATTGCCTGGAACACACTCTGGGCTCCTGGACAGCAACACACACACACACACACACACACACACACACACACACACACACACACACATAAACAGCAGTGCCAAAACCCTGCAGCAGCATCACTTTTACATGTTTCTCGCATGCCTGCTCTCTCTCCCTCCTATTATTAGAGCTGGTGCTCCCAAATCATGCATTTTAATGAGGCATCTGGAACGAGCTGAGGGTATTCCTGTTCCTGCGGTGTGTGTAAATGTGTGTGTGCATTCATGTGTTGTCTGTAATATATAATGTGAGCCCCCAGGCATCTGGTATATATTATGTATCCTGATAAGCATCAAACTTTAGGAATATTTTAAATAGAGATGGAACGATCCACGTTTCTGAGGTCGATTCTGTTCCCTGATCAAATTTCAGCATGATCGGCCGATAACCGATACCGATCAAGGGCGCAGCTATATGCCGTGGCAGGGCAACATGCAATTTTTAAGCACACAGGATATGAAACTTGGTCTAAAATGATTTATTACCATTTTAACAAACTCCTGTGAAGCAGCATAATATAGAAAATTAGCAATAAATACGCAAATTAAATTCAAACAAATTCGGCCAATACTTCAGTGATTTAATTAATTATTTAATTTTAGACCATTAATTATTTAAAAAACAAAAAAGTAATTAAATGCAGTCAAAACTGCAGTCATTTGACTCTGGGTTATTTTAAATGAAAAACTGCAACCATTAGTTTTGTTTTATATTTCTTTTTACAATTGTTTTACGACGAACTTGAATTGTTTTAAAACAGTGCACCAAAAATGCAGTTAAAATACTGCAATCATTAAATTTAGACCATTAATTATTTTAATACGAAAAAACAGTATATTACATAAATGCTGTCAGAATTGCAGGCATTGAATTCAGAACCTGGGTTGTTATAAAAACGGAAAACTGCAACCATTAAATATAGATATTGAAATCTTGTTAAACAATAAACAACAACAAATGTCTGCATAGCATCATTGAAATTGTGCAGTTAGGTCTTGGATGAATTATAGGTTAAATAATACAGCAGATATAAAATATGGAACATTTGAATTTAAACAACCGGGTCTGTTTTAATGGGGAAAAGGCCCATCTGCCAAACTACTGGTTCTTATTGTTGCTTAATGTTGCTTTAAAGGCATATTTCTTTTCACAAATATTTCAGCTTTCTGGGATGACAGTCTGTTCCTCTTTTCGGGAAAACGAGGCTTATTGCTTTTCCAATATGCTAGTGCTCATGCGCTCCATGGGATGGTGGGCTTCAAAAGATAGCTGCGCACTTGGGATGCGATCGGACTGTTGCTCTCCTGGACCTCCATGCTTTCCTCCAGTATTTCACTGTACATGGTAGACAAGGAATCTATTTGTGATTTTTCTGTTGGCTTGTCTGTGTTCATCTGACTTGGCATTTCTTCACTGGATCACAGCTCCCGTTTTGTTTGCGTGCTCAACAAATCCATGAGCTGCTCCCTTGCTTGCGTTTTGAATTCACCAGAGAAATAGCAGTCCTTGTATCTGGCATTTTAAAAAGAACACACGGTCAACATTAAATCTGGCTAATAAAATAAATTATATTAACCCTTTTATATGTTCTACTCAGACATAAAAGGGCAGAATTTAGTTTAAAATTTTCACCTTGGATCAAGGAGTGTAGCCACACTGTACAGGGTCTCTGTCTCTGGTGCTGAACCGCTGCTCGGTTGCTTCCAGAAGGGTAGCTTTTGATGTTTTGATGTCATGATCCTTTTCAGAAAATTTCTGGAGAAAACGTTTTAAGGCTCTGCTGGAGGGTATTACATCAGCAGCAGTAGTGGTTGAGGTGCTGATTTCTTTAGTTAGCTCCTTGAATGGTGAGAGCAATGACAACATGTTTTTAACCAGCCCCCACTGATTGGCAGTGAAGGCATCCCACAGATCATATTCGACTCCGTAAGCACCCAACACACGTTTTTGTTCCAGTAGACTCTGTAACATGTAAAAGGTGCTGTTCCATCTTGTTGGAACATCCTGTTGAAGCCTCTTTACAGATTGGCTCAGCTGAGTTTGGATATTCTGAAGGCGTGAATAAGCCAGAGGTCAGTGTTTGAAGTGGCCAACAATCCGTCTTCCAGTTGCCACAATATCATTGATGCTTCGTTGTGACAAAACCCCTTCATTCACTACTAGGTGTATTGAATGCGCCATACACGGCAAACTTGGTAATTCAGCATCTTGCAGTGCTTTTGTGGTGTTTCGTGCATTGTCTCTCAAGATTACATGTATTTTACTCTTTGGAATTGACCACAACTTAAACATGCTGTCAAACTCTGCCATCAGAGCACTAGCCGTGTGAGAGCCTGTAAACTCTCGTGCATGCAGAACGGCACAATGTAGCTCAAAGTCTGGATCAATTCAATCAATGTAAAAAGATCAGTCTTGGTGAACTATGTAGTCATTTTGAAGAATTTTACCTTAAAGACATTTAAAACATTTAAATTAGATTAATGGAGAGTGAATGAAGTATATATAAAACATTCAGTTCATGGTTGACAGCTCTGGTGGTCATTCATTTTCTGAGATAATGACTTTTGGAATTTTGATTTATATATATATATATATATATATATATATCAATCAATTACAAACAGAGTGATCTATTTCAAGCTTCAATTTCATTTAAAAGCTGACGATTAAGGCCAATGAAAATTCCAAAAATGTTTGTGTGTGTGTGTGTGTACATGTGCGTGTGCGTTGGGTATGGGCAGGATTATGTTGATTCCTCCTTTCTGCTCTGTTGTTTCCTTTCGTGGCATTCCTGCTGTGAACAGTCTGCTCATCTGAATTTATTCCTGATTCCAGGGCGGAGTCTCTGCAGCCTGTGGCTTTTTCTGCCACAAGTGCTCCCTCACTCCCATCATCATTTTATTTATGCAGGGTTTGGCAAAATAAATGGAATTTCCCTTTTACTGAATATTAATGGTAAGTAAATAAACATTTAGGAGTGGCACTATGGTGCAACATGTAGTGTCCCTATCACACAGTTCAAGGGTATTGGGGGGGTGTGTTTCAACAGGTAAACATTTAAAAATATGAATGAATGAATGAATGAATGGAAATAAAATTTCCATATAGGTGTGAAATGTTTTAGAGAATCTAAACATTTAGACTGTCTCATGCACAAAGACACACATGCATATTCTTCCAGTGTTGATTCACTTACAATCCATAAAGCATTTTAATGACCCTGTATAATCACCAATTAAATACTGTGCTGATTGTTCCCCAGTAATAAATATATGTTGCCGTGGTGTATTTGCTAATGTTTCACCCTGAGTACTCAGATGATTACAATGAGTTTTCTAATTTCTACATCCTGTGGATAAGCTTATTGTACCTCAGTCTGAAAAGCTTTTTGACTTAACAGCATTTACACTGAACATAACTCTCTTTATGTCTCCTGTAGAAACAAACAGTGTAAATAGGTCAGTGCTACTTATGCTCTTGCGATTCTAGGCTGTGGTTTAAAAGCCCAGATTGATCCTCCCTTTTACCTTTGAGATTTCACACCAGGCCACTGAGTCATATTTTAAAGGAACAGCACCTAAATAGGCCATTAATGTAGACACCAGGGGCAATTTGTTCCTTAGGGTGATTGGGTGACGCACCACCAAAAGGGAGAGGGAGGAAATTTTTTTTCTTTCTTTCTACTAAGTAAAAACCCATGGCTCTGTATTAACCAAGCTCTGCCAGACGATTTGTCCCGCCTCTAAGTATCACAGTCCAATCAGTGTTAGGTTTTGTTCCTTACAGTTAGGCGTCTTTGTTGGGCAATTTCAAGATGGTGGAAAATTGCCCAGATTTCTCTCATAAACTCGCATGTTAAGGCTCTTTTTTTTCGAACAGCAGAGCTTTCAGTACATTCTCAGTGGATTCCGTGAGGGCTCGCCCCAACGTACTTTCGTCATATACAAGGGGAGGTGTGTTCCAAATGGCTCCCTACTCTATTCCCTATATTGCTCACTATGCAGTGAAGTATATAGTGATAATCAATGAGAGCCGTGTAGAGGGAGCAGCTCTAGCGATCTGGCCAGTATGACTTCAGTAAACTCCACAATACAAAAATGTATAGAATTTTATTTATTTTATTTTATTGTTTGTGACCACAGTTGATTGTTGATTCACTGTAGAGGAAAAGTAACTTTATTAATGAAGACCGTTATAATGAACTCCTGGATAAAGCTCTCCATAAATACTGTACAGTATGTACATAAAGAGAATCTAGTGGTTGATGAATCTGGTGGTTACTGGTGGTATTTCTAAATGAGGTGTCCACAGAAATAAAATTCTTCAACATTAGATGACACTGTCAATTTGGATTTCTGATTAATTTATACAGGGCTTTATGCCAATTGTCTTGATGGCTAGATAATTTATCCCGTGAACAAGCAGTTATGTAAAAATTGTGCTACCTGAGAGATTTGGCAGGAAGCGCCACTGGTTAGACACAGTAGGTTTTCAAATTTTAAATTGTATATCAACTGAAAACACGTATTTAAAACTCCTTTAAGAGATATTAAACCATAGGTTTGTTTTATGCTTTGCACAGTGGATATACTGGGGTTGCTGGGGAAGGTGGGTACTTATCGCTACCATTGTTTGCACGTGTGGTGTACACAATTTCTAGTTTGGTAATATTTTTTTATTATAGCTTATGTAGAATCTACTCCAAACAAAAGAAAATGAAGTTATACCTGCACTGTACTAGGTAATGAGCAGGCATTAAAATCTTGTCCCCACACCCTAATAAGTTATGGCCTCAATATATGACTTTTCCCTATGGGCCATGGCCTAAAAAGTGTTAAAATGTTAGCAACACATATCATTTATTTATTCCCAAATTACTGTTACAAGAAGATGGTGGTTTTGTAATGTCAACCTAATTCCACAAATTTCACTTCATAATGGCAGTATGGTGTGTGTTTGTGTTCTCAGAATTCCAAAGAGGGAGGCTTGAAGAAGTCTCAGAGTCGGTCCATCATCAGCAACCTCAAGCAGAAGGTGAGACAATTAAAAATTACATTAACATCATATTTTTTTCTCTAGGTCATCATCCATACAGCTACAAGAGCCATACATAAACCTATAAAATATTTGCACATCCTTTGCCTTCCAGTCTCCCTTTCCTTATGGATTCTTTGTCCCATGTCTTTGTCCCATTCTTTATTTTGTCTTCTGAGTTTCTGTCTCTCTTTCCCTTTTTTCCCCTTTGTCTCTGTGTCTTGGGGCTTGGAGTGTATGTGTGGGGGAAGTGGTGGGTGGCGAGGTTAGCCCACCCCCTGTGCTCTGAGGGCTGAAAGAGCTGCTGAGGGACTGGGAGAGTAATCTATATTGATAAGTGTGGAGCGGCTGTTAATGAAGTGTCTGTCATGCTGATCAGAGCTGGTCTCTGCATACTCTCACTCTATTAACCACAAACCCGGTGCCATTCAATACATCATACATCTGCACTAATACATACCTCAGTCTTCATAGTAATGTTAATATTGAGAGATCTTTTACAAATATTGATTATACATATATGTGTTACAGAGGAATATAGTGCCAAGAGTCTTATGCAAAGAATCTCATTATGATAGTGTTTCCCCGAGCTGGAAACCAAACCTGACCTTCTGAATAGAAAGCGCTACAATACACCAGCACCCATTAAAACCCCACACCACCCTGACAAAACCTATATAGTTAAATGCACATTTATGGGTGTGTGTGTTTATCAAAATACAACATATAACCTAAAAATGAATGATCATTTTATTAGGAACACCAACATTGTTTCTACATTCATTGTCTAATTTATCAGCTCCACTGACCAGACAGGATCACTTTGTTGTTCTACAACAACAAACTAGTCCACCTGTTTCTCTGCATACTTTCTTATCCTATTTTCACCCGACAATTCAGGCCTCCAGAAGACTTACAGAGAACAAGTATGACTTTACTGATGGATCATTCACATTGACAGTGTGTTGGTGGTGTGTGAGTGTGTTTTTTGTTTTACTGGAACGAGTGGATCAGATACTACACAGTTTGTGTTGGTCGTCTTCTAGTGTTTCATCAGTGAAAACAGGACGCCGCCCACAGGACGCTGTTGGTTGCTGTGTCTGATACACTCGTACCAGTGCAACAACACTAACACACCACCACCGTGTCAGTTTCACTGCAGTGCTGAGAGTGATCCAGCACCATAATCATGCCTGCTTTGTGGGGGTCTTGAAAGAGCAGGGTGAAATGGGGGGAAAAAAGTATGCAAGGAACAGGTGGACTATAGTCTGTAATTGTAAAATTACAAAGTGCTCATCTATGGTCAGTGGAGCTGAAAAAATAGACAATGATTATTGATAAAGGTAGGTGTTCCTCCAGTGAGTGTATAACATTTAATATAGTTTTTATGATAACTTAGTATTTAAGATTTTACAAAGTTACTTAATAATGCTTATTTTAGGTAGTCAAATGGTTAAACCCTAAGGGAACATATGTAGTACACACTTAAATTTTAAGCTGTACAATGTGATTGATTTTCCTAAGTCTTCTTGACATGAAGTCTTTGTAATGTTTGCTTTATGTTGCTCATTTGTTGTGAGAATTATATCAGTAAAGGGAAATGTGTAAAGGGGTGTTGTGGACGTGTGTGAATTAGCAGCTGCAGGAGATTTACTGGTCTGAGATCTGTTTAATTAAATTCAAATGATAAATTGGTGGCCTTATGGTTAGACAAGTGGGCTGAGGACAGCAAGGTCACCAATTTCAATCCCTATGACCAGCAGGAAAATTGTGGGTAGGGGAGTGAAGGATGAGTGCTGTCTTCTCTCAAACATCCACAGCTGAGTTGCCCTTGAGCAAGGCACCTAATAGTCACAGTGTATTCTAATGTGGCTGACATAAAAATAAAAACAATAATGACAAAACATATCATTAAAATGCAGCTATGATGGTTTGAAATGCAGCTATGATGAAATTAAAGTAGCGTTACCATAAATAAAACTGGAGCTGGGCATAAAATCATTTCAGTTCAACTACATTAACAACCATTGGTATAGGTAAAAGTGTGTGTCTGATTTAATTTCCTTTCACTTTGTTGACTGGGTCTTGATGCATTTTGTGTGATTTATGCATGAAATGTGCATGAACCAACCAAAAACGAGACCATATCCGGGCATGAATTAACAGTGGCTGACTACGTGGGCCATGGATCTATTTGGGTGGGATCAGACCCACCTGAGGATCAGAATAGTCAGAATATTTCAAGAAATACAGTTAGAATATTTGAGAAAAAAGTCAGAATTTTTAGCGGAAAAAGTAAAAATATTCTCACTTCTCATTATCGAAAAATTCTCAATGAGAGGTTAACTATAGTGAGAATAGTATGATAGTATGGATCAAATACAGAGGAATGAGGTTTGCATTGACAACTAATTGGTTGTCTGCAGACTGCCATTGGCTTGATGACTGATAATCACTGTTATTAATTCTGTAGGTCTGTTATGGAATATAAACACACAGAATGACAGCCTCGAGCACCAGATGCAATCACATGGAGCCAAACACCAAGCCATTTAATTTTCGTCTCAGACCTCTTATTTGTCCTTTTTGGTCTCTTTTCATCAATTTTATGAGAAAACGATTGGAGTGATAAGGAAATCCTATGGTAAAGGTATGCACACTTCCTTTCAAGTACCTTACCTGTGGTCCCTGTGGGTTTTATTCTATTTAATATTTTTTAGGTTGCAGTCAGATTCCTGTATTGCTATCTGCTGCTCTGCTTTGTATTAAAGGGACAATGTTCAATATATTCTACCCTATTCTCCAGGCTGAGTGTGTAGCAGAAGGTCACAGCTAAGCATGATTAATTGTGCATTCATCAGAATTGCATTGTTGATCCCTGCAATCAGTTAATAGCAAAAAAGCTCTGGTTAATGATTTCTTGTCAGATAATGTGCATGCCTTTATCTGGCATTCAAGGACACAGACAGCTGTACTGAGCAAATTACAGAAGTGGTTTTAGTGAATGTTCCTAAATAAAAGACTGTGACTTTGTCTTCACTCTGTCTTTCAGAGTTTATAATGTCATTTACAGTTTGAATAACTGCAGGAGTAATTTTGAACTATTTTGTGTGTTAAAGTAAGGCTTGCTTCACCAAGCAAAGCTGTGTGTGTGTTTGTGTAAGTGAGAATGTGATATTTTCTTGCCATGCCCCTCTCCACTCATCACTGTCAGTGTGTGTGATTTGGATTTACTTGGAAGAAGTTAAACATGTAGCCTAGCAAGGGAAGGCCCTAATGCACACACACACACACACACACACACACACACACACACACACACACACACAAACTGACAGATACATATAGGTTATAAAATGTAAAGGTAAGATTTGGCCAAAAATTAATTTCAAATAGAGCTACAAGGTTATTTTTTAATCATATTAGCCAGCTCATTTTTTTATAACACCAAAATCAGTCAGCTGATTCCTCACTACATAATATAAAAATAGACATATCTACTGTGTTTACAAAAACAAACAAACAAAAAAAAACCATTATGTTTAAAAATGATTGAAAATGATAGGCACTGTTGTCAGTTTCTTAAAAGTGTTGTGTCCTCCATGTTCTGCAATTCCTGTAAGTGCTATGCCCAAAATGTATGTGCTGAAGTAGTTTTTAGCCTTTTTCCCCCATTGCTCTTAATGACTGCTGTTAATAAATTTGGAGAAGATTTATCTGGCACCTATTATCAAATCCCTAGCGAACTCTCTCCAATTACACTAATGGCCGTCTAGGGATTTGAAAGACATGACTAAAAACTTCAGGCAAATTTTGAATCAAATCTAAGTAAGATGGATTTGATATAAATACTTTAAAGTGAGCTTCACACTTATAATACAAACACACATTACTCATACAACTTTCATAGAATGGTGAACCACTCTATATTTATCTTTATTCTGTGCTGTTATTATGAGTAATATCACCTTTATTAGAAAAATAAAAGTCAATTAGACATTTTAGAATGTTTCTTTATACAAATCTGTTTCAAATTGCTATATGGGAGTTTAGAATGAAGCACTTCATTTGCTTCTGAAACTTTTTAAAATTAACCCAGAGATGTTGGCCAGAGTGAAACGTACCAGCATATGTATATAAAATCTGCATATAGACCTGGAGATTTAGCTGTCCATGTGCTATCTGTTCTTTCTAATACTGTGAAAAATTTTTTTACTATGTAAACATTGTAAGCATTATACTATGCACTGTAGATGATGAAATTCCCAAGTTCCTTAATATTTTAAGTTGAGAATCATGCTTCTTATATTGTTTGACTATATGTCTTTGAAGAATTTCACAGAATGGTGAACCCCTCCCCATCTTTATTCTGAAAGTATTTTTTAAATTCAATCATGTCACTGTCCTGTTGCAAATGAAACTAATACATTTTTAAGGTATTGGACAAATGTTGCAGAATCCCAACTTTGGAAAGTGTTATTGCTATCAAATTCAAAAAGTTTCAATTTTTTTTTTTATTTTTTTTTTTGAAAATGAATGATATTATATGCAGTTTGAGATTAACACAACTTGATCTGCACTGAATGTTGCTTGGATATGTTTGCTTGTTTGTGTATATATATATATATATATATATATATATATATATATATATATATATATATATATATATATATATGTATGTATGTATGTATGTATATATATATATATATATATGTATGTATTTATAAGTGTGTGTGTGTATGTGTGCTCTTCCACAGAGACATTCCAAATCGAAGCTGAAATGCCAAAGTGTTGACAATGATGAGGACGGGCCGCAAGAGGCGTCCGGAAAGGAGCCAGGAGGACAGTTCAACAGGTGCATTATGATTGGCTGACTAAGCACTGACACTTTCTGCAGCTGAATATAGTATATAAACAGATATGTTTTTTTTGACATTCTAAAATTATTATGTTTTAGCTCTTATGAAAAAGAGATTTTGATTCAGGTAATTCATTCTTGCCCCCTCCAGGGTGTATTTCCGCCTTGCACCCAATGATTCCAGGTAGGCTCTGGACCCACCGCAACCCTGAACTGGATAAGCGGTTACAGATAATGAATGAATGAATGAATGAATAATTCATTCTTTTCCCCAGTAGTGTTTACATCTGATCCCTGGTGCAGAATGGCGGTGTTGTGGTCTTAAGTAGGCAGCAGACATTATTTTTTATAGCAGGTTTTTGTTTGCTTTTAAGTCAAAATAATAAGATTTAAGGGAGGGATGAATGGAATGTGTGGGGGAGTATATGGGCAAAAAGAAAACATGGCACAAAAGAAAAATCATTCATTCATTGTCTGTAACCGCTTATCTAGTTCAGGGTAGCGGTGGGCCTGGAGCCTACCCGGAATAACTGGGCGCAAGGCAGGAACACACCCTGGAGGCTGATACACACACACCTATGGACACTTTTGAGTAGACATTCCACCTACCAATGTGTGTTTTTGGACCGTGGGAGGAAACTGGAGCACCCGGAGGAAACCCATGTGGAGAATACACAAAACTCCTCATAGACAGTCACAGTCCACAGTCCACAGTCATAGTGGAACTTCAACCCACAACCTCCAGGTCCCTGGAGCTGTGTGACTGCGACACAAACCTGATGCACCACCGTGCTGCCCCAGAGAAAAATAAATTTTGGTGATTTCAGCTACTTTAATACATTACCATTACAGGCCATTTGTAAAGGAAAGTGTGAGTCATTTGTTAAGCTGGAGCACAGCTGACAGGATTTCTGTTGTCTCTGTTAGCTGATGTCGAAAAGAGGACCGACATGATGCTTTTAAACCTTTAGTGCTGTTGGATTACAGAGCTGTTCTTTTCTTTCTTTTCTTTTTTTCTTTCTTTCTTTCATTTTCTGCTTTCCCATACTTGTACTTTCTTTACCACATTAATTTTCTTTCCTCTCAGGAAAGATTAAGTCCCTTTTTTTCTGATTCTCCTCTGCCATTTATACTTCTCTCTGTCTTGCACTTTTCTTTTGCTCTTTCTTCCTACACCCATCTTGAACATCTTCCTTACTTCCTCATCTGTTTGCAATACATTCTCTCTCTCTCTCTCTCCCCCCCAATCTCCCATAATTAATTCAGTCAGTATGGCCATGCTGGCTTTCCTACGTCATTCTGACATTGTGTGTGTGTGTGTGTGTGTGCCACCATGCTGGTTTATTGTCTTTGATGTTGGCCACTCCATCTGTTGTGTGTCCTATTGTACATGTGTATGCACAAGAAGTAATTACTCTGAAAAGTCTTATAAAAAATATATTCAATCGTTCCTGTGTGTGTGTGTGTGTGTGTGTGTAGGTGTGGGGGAAGGAGGAGGACAATGAAGCTGAGTAGAGATCTCTCTGATCTGGTGATCTTCTCCAACTCTGTGGTGTCTCAGGCATGTCTGGATGATGGTGAGGTTATACCATACACACACACACACACACACACACACACAATGTGCTCTTAATAGTTCATATAGTGGGTTTCTTCTTTTGGAGTCTGCTGCTCATGTGAGTAAAAATGCGCAAAATTGGATGAGACAGGTGCTGCATTTATTTTAATGTCTTTGTAATTTTTCCTACAAGTCTAATCTCTTGGGAAAACAGCTACAGTCTGATTTGATAAATTATTCATTGCTCTTGGGTTAGCATAGATTTACTCATAGTCAATTTCTTACAAAAATATTGGAGGTCACAGGAATCCGCAAAATACACACAGTGACAAGATGCACCCTACAGGGTTCCTCCCTTGCGCCCAATAATTCCAGGTATGAATTAATGAATAACCAAGAATGAAAGTCCTGTAGTAATAATAAGTAACACTTATATATCGCTTTTCTCATACCCAAGGATGCTTTACAAGGTGGAATAAAACACATTTCAGTGAGAAAGAGGAGAGAGGTAAGATATGAAGATATGGACGTATTTCTTAGTGTGTGATAAGATTCTGGGCCACAGAGTTTTGAATGTACTTAAGTGGATGAAGTGTATTAGAAGATAAACTGTAGAATAATAAATTACAGTAGTCTAACCGTGATGTAATCTATGAATGCATCAGTATCTCAGCATCTTTACAGGAAAACAGAGGATGGACACTAGCTATACCATGAAGATGGAACAATGCAGACTTACATAGAGGCCTAATATGTGGCACAAAGCTGAGATTTTGAGTTAAACACGACACTGAGATTTCGTAAAGAGGATGAGAGGCAGTCAGGGGTATCATAAATAACGAGAGAAAAATCTGAATAAGCAGAAAGAGCTATTTTGTTCCCAACAATCAGAAATTCTGTTTAAATTTGTGAGTGTGGTGGAAATGATTCTGTGGGATTAAAGCAAATGTAAATCTGAACGTCAGCATAACAGTGAAAATTCAGACAACGTGAGCACGTAATATTTCCAAGAGGAAGTATATAAGTGATAAATAAAAGAGGGCCCAGAACAGAACCCTGGGGTCTGCCCTGAGTTACCGGAGCAGTAACTGATATGTGTTTCCTAACAGTAACAAACTGAGATCTGTACTAGAAATTAGCCAGGAAACGCAACACCAGAATTACCAAAAGAAGAAAGTCATGGAATGGGTATATTATGACTGATCGTGTCGAAAGAGGCAGTCAGATCCAGCAAGAGTATTACAGGCGCACAAGCAATATCAGATACTTAAAAACACAGAAAAGAACAGCCTCATTAAATAACAGTAAAAACCTGACTGGATCGTTCTTCTTAAATAATTAAGTAATTGCGTAGCAACCACCATCTCAAGGATTTTAGAAACAAAGGGTAGGTTAGAGATCTAACCTAAAATTCTCAATAATAGTGCTGGCAACAGTGGTGTACATTCTTGCGATGAGGTGGAATGGGAAAAGCAGACTACAAAGATTCATGGACTGATTGAGCTATATTTCTATGCTGTATTGTCACAAAGATAGTTAAAGAAATGTCACATGAAATTTGACACCTAGGGATTGAATTGTTTTGAACACAGCTCAGCTAATCAGACTGTAGAATCAGTACTAGCTCATTTTTATTGTTTAAGCCTGTTATTCCTAACCAGGGTCTGGGAACTTGGCACTTTCTTTTCTCTTGATGTAAAGTGTCCATAGTACAAGGCTGTTTATAAAAGATTGTTTGATTTGAATTACACCACACTAGTGTCTCTTTCTTTCATATTTGCAATGATCACTATATCTCTGCAGGTTCAGTGGTGAATGTTCTCTCATTCAGTGAGACAAGAGCTCAGCAGCTGCTTCATCATCAAGCTGAGCGTTTTCTGATATTCAATCAGCGCCAGCTCTCACGCATCTACCCCTCAGCCTACCGCATTGACTCCAGCAACTTCAACCCACAGAATTACTGGAATGTGGGCTGCCAGCTGGGTGAGGACACACAGCTTTTGTAATGTTAGGGGCAGTTTACACTGCATGTGTTTTAAGGATGCACTTTGCTTACAATAGGACAGATACATTTGATTCACTGTGTTTGTACCAAGGTCTCATGAGCTTTAAACCTTTTACATATTCATAGGTTGTGGTCACATTACATTGCATTGGTGTCATATTGGGTACTAATTGTCTTGTTTCAGAGTGCAGTACTAATGTAAACAGATTTCATACACAGCTCCTCTCCCTGCACTGGAGACTGTCTCAAAACACTCAGAAGCCTGCAACTTCATTGCAGTAGAGGGTAAAAGATCCCACAGTGTTGTATAATGAAAAAACAAACAGGTAAACTGTTTGAATGTAAGACTCCAATGCATTTCTCTACTTTTGTGACTGAATCTGTGTGAGTTCTTTTACAGGTCATATACAAGCTTCAGTAAGCATGTTATTTCACCCATGTTTTTTTATTTAGAGTACAGACCCAAGCCACATTGTTTGTCTCATTCTTTGCACTCTTTTTATAGGGCGAATAATTGACCACAGGTGTCATTGTGCTCACAGTTTTGCAGGATAATGTTTTATGGGGACTGTCTGCCTAAATTATTTCACTGACTTGGCTTAAGATTTATTAAAATAGTTCTCCTTGTGTGAAAATGTGAGTGATCAGTGAGAGATGTCACTTGCCAGCAACTTTCTCTTTAAAGTATATGTTTTAAAATAATGGTTTCTGCACTTACATAGTGCTTTGTATTTCTAAATAATATTTAGTTTGCTATAAGTTTAATGTTTACCTGTCAAATTATTAGTTTTAGTATTATTTGTTTTATTATCTGTGGAGTGCACTATGGGAGAAGTATTTTGGTATTGGATATTTTAGCTTTTCCCAATGGCCTGACAGAAGAACAGAGCTCTGTTTACAAATGTGACATGTATAAATGGGTCAGGAATCCACACTTAAATTTCTTTAATTTTACATGAGGACTAAAAGTGTTGAAAGAAATAATCAAAAAATGTAAACCTCAAAGTTTTCAAGTAATGAGCATATACCCAATATGCGGCTACTATACACAGTGATGTCAGTTGCCACCCATGGAGTGTGAGGTTCCATTTTTATTAATAGTAACAGGATGGTTCTGCATTTATTGACATATTTATTGAACAAAAAATATTAATTTATAAAGGTAGACAAATTATGGCTCTTTGTACCCATGGTTCTGGTCAGCTGTGGTCAGACAAATGTCAGATAAATCACAATCTCTTTTCTCTCTTTCGTTTGAATTCAGTCTAGGCAGGTCTCAGGTTTCTGGCCTTAAGCATGAATCCACAGTCCACCAGTTCCCACTGATGTTCTAAAAGGCTTTTAAGCCCCTATTGGCCTGAGTCAGGTTGCTGTGAGGGGCCTTTTTTGCACAGATGCATTACTTGATTAGCCACACTTTACTCTGTGACCCAGAAATGACCTTCTGTCCAATGTGTGTGTAATTAGGATGTTACCACTTTTAATGCCATATGTACATACACACATACCATCTGGTTTTGAATGTATGAAAGCTAATGCCCTATACTGTTCAGACAAAAACCTGATTGAAACATGTGTCCAGACAGATGGACGAATGCATTTCAAGGCTAATTCTAAATTCTCTCTCTCTCTCTCTCTCTCCCAATCAAAGCACAGTAGAGGGTAGGCAGTGTGAGAAATGGGACAAGGAGGAGAGGAAATATGAATAAAGAAATAGATAGAAGTTAAAAAGACTGACAGAAAGAGAGTGATTTAAGAAGGTATGGTGAATGAATCACAAAGAAAAGTGGAATGGGGAATTGATCAAAGAGAGAGCAAGAGAGAATGTGAGTAGGTGGGTATGTCTGTTCTGTTTTGATGGAGTAATAAATCACTGTAAATTGGACTTGTAAGTGGAACAGCAGCTAAGATCTCAATCTCCTCTTCTGGCTTTGTTTTCCTCTTTATTCTTTTCTCATATTGTTTATTCATTTATGTATTTACCCTTGTTACTATTGGAATTGAAAACTTCTACTATGCAGCCCTTGCAAGTCATTTAACGTCATGCAGTTTTAGGAAATGTGTGAATGAATGAATGATCAAACACATGAGTGCATATAAAAGACTGAATGACCTTGTTTTCCTCTCAGTGGCTCTGAACTATCAGACGGAGGGTCGTATGATGCAGTTGAACAGAGCTAAGTTCATGGTGAATGGACGGATTGGTTACGTATTGAAACCACCACCAATGTGTAAAGGTATGGACACGTACGTTTAAATAAATATTTAAATATGATTTTCAATATAGAGTTGTTGTTTTTTTTTAGTAGATTTTATTGTAAGTACATGCCCAATACCTCTACTATAAAATGTACCTAAGCATTCAGTTGTACCAGTGGTGGACAGTAATGAAGTAAATTTAATTCGTTACTGTAATTAAGTGTTTTTCTTTTGTATATCTGTACTTTACTAAATCATTTTAATTTTGGGCAACTTTTTGCTTTTACTCCACTACATTATGAAAATCTGCCGTTACATTTTTGTTTGTGTGAATAAAACCATGTCTGAACAAATCTCCCGGATCGAACGAACACAGTGTCTGTGCTAAAACAAGTGGAAATATGTCTCCACCTAAAACCACTACTACCAAAGGCAGACCTTTTTATCAACAGTTGTGTGAATTTGGCACATAACGTTCAGTTCTAAGAACCATTATGAATTAACAAAATGATATGTATCATTTAGTATTTGGCTGTGTTTGAGTCATCAGTAACTACTCTTCATTCATGTACAGTGTTGTATATATGTTAGATGTAACAAATCACTCGCCCAGAGTGAGAGTCAGGAGATTTACTAAACACAATATGTAAACCGAGGTCAAAACCAGAAGAAATATTCCAAAACCCAATAATCAGTGGGATCAACACTATGAAATATTTTTACTTTAAAATTTCAGCTTCAAATCATTGTGATGCTTCAATGACCTTTAATATGGAGAATAGAGCCATTGCTACTCTCGGCTCAGCACTGCAGAAACTGCACTTTGAAACTTTGGGAGTAGGGTAGAAAAACCACCCCTTCCCTCCCCTTCCCTACCACTTTCAGTACATTGCTGTCATAGACACGACAAGTTACATTTCTGGAGATGTGTGCATCAGGCCGCACTGCCTACAGCATACGTTCAACACAGAAGCATTAATTGGGCTTAATACTCAGGAGAGCGTGACCTCTGTTGGTTTGGAGGGGCAGCCCAAAGACTGCGGAAACTAGTGACATTAGAGTCTTTTCACCTACAATATGTTAAGCATGAGTCTTGTTACAAAAATGATAATAGAACATTAGAGCCATAATACGTCATTTTTTTCTTTCGATGCTTAAGTACATTTGAAGGTAAATACTTTTGTACATTTACTTAAGTAGTGATCTACAATGAAGACTTCTACTTTTACTGGAGTAATATTTTACCTTGAGTATCTGTACTTTTACATGGTACATGGTTTGTGTACTTTGTCCACCACTGAGCTGTAGTACAAAATCCATAGAAGGCTCATAGAGAACGCACCATTGAACCTCCATGTTCAATGCCAAGCTTGAGCTGGGGAGATATAAAACTTGCCATCAGTTGGACAAGAAATGGTAGGAAATGTGTTTTCTCAAATATTCACAATAATTTTCCAGCATCTGAAGAGAGGCACATATTACAGGTACATTATATTGCAGGTAGTGTCACAGTCACACAGCTCCAGGGGCCTGGAGGTTGTGGGTTCGATTCCCGCTCCGGCTTTATTTATTATGGCTTTACTCCGGGTGCTCCGGTTTCCTCCCACAGTTCAAAAACACACGTTGGTAGGTGGATTGGAAACTCTAAAGTGTGTGTGTGTGTGTGTTGCCCCCTCCAGGCGCCCAATGATTCCAGGTAGGCACTGGACACACTTAGACCCTGAATTGGATAAGCTGTTACAGATAACTAATGAATGAATGAATGAATTAATTAATCTATGATATCACAAGAAAACATGTATGAGCAAGTGTCTACAGGCTTTTTGATAGTTGATATCACTCACACTTTTACCCCAACCACAACTTGTCAGTAGTGTTTACATAAAATTTGTCCTCATTAAGGTGGTCTTTTACAGTTTTTAATATTTGTGTTCTTCTCTTGTGCATTGCTCTCCTGCAGGTTCTTTTAACCCATACAGTGATGACCCTCTCCCTGCCAATCCTAAGAAGCAGCTTGTTTTGAAAATCATCAGCGGACAGCAGCTACCTAAACCTCCTGACTCCATGTTGGGAGATCGTGGCGAGGTCAGCTTACAAAGTGCCATAACCAAACCCTAACCATAATCTTAAATATTCACCTAAAAATTTAATGATTTATTCCAGTAACAATTTTGGTCACCAAAATGTGATGAATATCTAGGTCTAATAACATACTGGAGAATATGCAAAACTAACATGCCAAGCCAGGCAGAAAACATTCCTGAACGTGCTGCTTAGTTTAAATGCATACAATGAAAATTAAGAGATATTTGAAGAAATGTGGTCTGTATGTCTTCCAGATCATTGACCCATTTGTTGAAGTGGAAATCATTGGTCTCCCAGTGGACTGCTGCAAAGAACAGACTCGGGTTGTTGATGATAATGGTACAGTTCTTAGTGTATTCATGTCCATGATTATGCTTGGTGACATTGTTGAAACCCAGTACATTTTGGTAAAATGTGTCTCTATTAGGCATACAAATAATTTTTAAAACATTTTTTTGTGTAACATAATTATATATAATTAAAAAATATATATAATTATAATTAAAATATTCTACCTTTTGTCATTTTATGACAAACTATAACTGTTGCATAGTATTTAAAATCACAGTGGTCTTTTAATTCAGCAAAATAAACTAAAATTTAAGTAGATTGAAAATGACAAGGGAGAAGACTTTTTTGGTCTTTGCATTTGTTATAAGATCCATCAAGGAAAAAGCTAATAAAGATAATATTGTATCCAAAAGTACATGTGAGTTTTGTATTAGAATATTTAAATATAGTGATGTCAATGTTAGCGATTATGAACACAGTGTAATACTAAATTGTTTTTGTTGAGTGTTAGTTTTTTTTTAATTTGCTGTATGGTTTCTAATGCAGGTTTTAACCCAGTGTGGGAGGAAACTCTGTCCTTCACCATACATATGCCTGAGATGGCTCTAATTCGATTCCTGGTTTGGGATCATGACCCTATTGGCAGAGATTTTGTGGGTCAAAGAACTGTCGCCTTCAGTAGCCTTATGCCAGGTAAGAGTAGCCCATGTTGTTTGTAGACACCCTTTATAATCAGGAAATTCAGTTTCTTTATGAGCACTATTTGTGGACACATCTGCACAGTTTGTAAAGTCTCTTTAGCGTGAAGGGAACTAATGCTCTGTAGCTACTGCATCTAGGCCTAAAGTCCAGTGCCAGGTCTTGGACTGAGAGGTATATAACCTCCCAGCATTGGGCTATGGAGCAGAGGAACTCCATTCTCTGAAGTGATGGTGCTCTGTCTAATACATTTTCGATGAGTTGGAATGGTGTTTATGATCCAGAAGGAATCATCTAACATTAGTACTGCAGTATTGCTCTCTCTAGTACCTTGTATCTTTCAATATTTCCCAACCTTAATGTTTACATACATAGTCTGCTTTATTAAAGGATGAAAACTGAAGGAAGAAAGGCAAGGTAAAGCTGTGGGTGAAGAGAGAGAGAGACAGAGAGGGAGAGAGAGTGAGTGAGTAAGAGATAGGGAGAGAGAATTCCTCTTCATGAAACCCAGTGGATTAGAGACAATGAGAGAAATTGTGTAGGAGACTGTGAGACTGAGGCCTTGTGATAAATGTGTGCAGTGTGTGAGCATTTTAGGAACATGTACATTAAGTCAGAGAATATTTACTACATGTAAATCACTGCTCTTTCTACAGGGAATTTATGTTGCTTTAATTGTTTTTACAATCACAGTACTATACATAATGCACAAGAGAAGAAATATATTATTCACAAAAAAATAGCGCAGAATTATTAAACTTAGTTACAGAAATGCTGGTTTAATACATACAGAAGAGTGGTTCTGTCAGGGGAATGCGAAGGGCGGACTGACGGAGGCGGACGCACATGCTAAAACACGAACGTTTATTTTAGAACAAAATAACAGTACAAACACAAGTGAACTTCAGGGTAAACACGAACCGAGGAACAGATGATGAACAACATGATTAGAGATGAGAATGAGTAGGAATGGGAACAACACGAAACAACACGACTTGAACATAGAAAACAATACTAAACAACCCAATACAAAGCAAATGACCGATCACAGGAAGTGACACAACGGAACTTAAATACATGAACAAACAAGACACACCTGACACAGATTACGAGGGTAAAGGACAAGGAGGCGGAACAAAGGCGGGACAAAAGCGGAGACATGGACATTAACAGACAGACAGAACCATGTGCTGAGTTAAGCACCTGGCGGGGAAAACAAACAAGATTGGGCCAGGATGTGACAGGTTCAATATGATATGAACCTTAATGTAATAAAAGTTAGATGATTCTATATACATATATGAATTTATATGCAAAAGCAGCCTTGGCAGGTATAACACTAAGAATTATAAGACATAATACATATGTCAACACAAGTCAAAAATATCTTTAGACCTAAATGAATATGTACCTGACATAGACAAAAGCAGAACAAGTGATTATTGTACTAATGTAGTTAAGAGGTAACAAAAGTGTCAATAAATATATGATTAATAATACAAGGCACAGAGACAAAATTGGCCAGTCTAGAGAACAGAATAAAGTGGACTTTAGTAGCAGGTGATATGTGAAAATGAGTGCATCATAATAATATAAATAATAGTATGACCTCGACATGTAAGAGTATGCTGTAGCTCAGCACACTTTGGACAGCAGGAGATCACTAGGGTCCATGCAGTAAGGAGAGTAGTTGTAAAGTCTTATTGCCAATTGATGAAACAACCTCCCACTGCGCTCCTAAGCACAGTGCGGTTATGTCAGTCTTGTGCTGAATGTGCTTCTCTGTTTGTTCACTGTAGGGTGCAAGTTGTGTGGAGTATTGTCTATAATGGCCAGCAGCTTATTGAGTCTCAGTTTTTCAGCCATAACTTCCATTGTCTCCATTTTGACTCCTACAACAGAGCTAGCCTTCTTTATCAGTTTGTCCAGTTTGTTCAGGATGTTTTAAGTTCTTTTCAAACAATGGTGTCCAAACATTGCATACAACAGTAAACAGTAATATACACAATGAGCCATTTTTTAATTTTCCTTGGGTGTCCATGAAGTCAGTCTTATCTTAATCAAAGGGAGCTGGACAAGCTTCTATGTTGTGAAAATTCCTTTGTTTCCTAAGTCCTTGGGCTGGTGATCTGGATTCAGATTAAGCCTTGTTTTAATTATACTGGCAATAAATATTCTTGACTGAAAATCCTTTTTAGTCCAGGACAAAGCCATATCTGTGAATAATTATCCAATCCATCTTTTTCCAGCTGAATCCCACCCTTACCGTCTCAAACATTCTCTTTCTGTCTCATAACAGGTTACAGACACGTGTATCTGGAGGGGATGACAGAGGCCTCTATCTTTGTCCATATCTCAGTACATGATATCTATGGAAAGGTAAGTTAAATTTGGCTCTTGGCCTTTACTGTTTCTAACTTTTCAGCTGCAAGCTGGACACAGTCTTGTGGTGAATATTACAGGTTACATATGAAATAATGATTATTTGGTTTTCGGAGTACAATATACTGTTTATACTCTGTTTTAAGATGGCTTTTTGTTGGCGTCTGAGTGGCTGACAGCTGGTTTGAGTCTTTGCCAGAATTTCTCTGAACTGTAGAACTTTAATTAAAAAGACAAGTGGAAACAAACAGCAAAGCTCAGCGAGACAGTCTGTCATCCAAGCTGTCATTTTGGTAACGACATAATTATCATGCAGGTAGCAGCTCAGTAGTTTACTCACACCCTGAATAATAAAGTACAATAAGTTGAAGCAAATTAATTTGTGACCATTAATAAGTGACTAGTGACTAAACAGAATTTTGTGATGTAAATTAATAGATCACAGATAATGTCAACTCAACCAGCATACTGTTATGAAAAAGTCTGAGATCATCCTTCTTTTTTTTCTTTCTTTTGTTTATTAGGAAAATAGGAATGCAGATATTATGCATTAAATTATTCAATTTTCAGGAGATATTTCAGAGGAAATTAGATTTATACTAGTTAGAAATGACAAATTCAAAAGCAAATGGGAGTGTCCCAAATAGGAAAATTGAAAATTATAGAGAAATAACTACGCCACAACTGGTGCTCCTGGTGTTAAAAAATATTCATGTTTATGTTTGCTTGGTCAACTCCAAAAATGAAAGTATTGATTTTGACTTTAAACTTCAGCCTTAGAATCTTAAAGGGCTGGGTTGTGTGTGTGTGTGTCGTCTATTATAATATTGAAGTTCCTCCAACCTTTCTACTTTCCAGTGGAGTCCCCTAGTCCTCAATCCCAGCTATACCATATTGCACTTTCTAGGAGCTAACAAGGTATCCTGGGTATAATGGTGTGCTTAATGTGCTGCATGGCACTGCATGATGCTATTCTAACATAAATGTGATTTTAAAATTCAACTTATACACCCTGCATCATCCTGTGTGTGACCCTTGTCTTCTTCTGATTTTTCTGACTGTGTGGACTCTATTGTGTGTGCATTCTAATTATGTCTGTTTGGTATCTTGTGCTTGCTTTAAAGTGAGTGTGAATAATGCATTTTACTTCTGTACTGTGGTCTGAAACACAATGATGGTGGATTGGGGGAGGTTAAACAGGATATTATTGGTCAATACTATTTTCCCTGCTGGGTGGTACACTGTGATATGATCAAAAAACATGCAAAGGTTATTACGTTTTGATTGAAGATTGTTGAAAAACAGGATTTTTGTTTTTGTTGTGACATGATACGATAAATATGACTGCACTTTAGCCTTAAATCTATATTTGTTTATAGTTTTGTCAAATGAAGGACATAAGTATTTCAGGGTTGTAGAACGTTGTCTTTGTGCAGCTTGTTTTGGTGGATTATGTTGCCATCTGTGGGACGTGAGCAGTAGGTGCCACTGGTATTTGACACTGTAATGGTTGCCAAAGCCCTGAAAACATAACATAAAAGACTAATAGTCCTGTTGTACTTACCAAGTATGGTGTTGATTTTGTGCCAAATGTTTTACACAAAATAATAAAATGCAAACACAGTTTTAGTGCAATTTTGACTATTGAGGAGGGTCCTAAATAAAGGCATTCATCTTGAAGCTCCATTAGTAAACTGAGTTTGGACTGAAAGGTGGTTGATCACCTGGATACAGAGGAAAGCTTTATGTACAGGCAAGAAATCAGTATCTGCAATATCTACAAACCATTCAGCAATTTATTTTCAACATTTTAATGACAAATTAAAATGACATTTTAGCTGCTGTTGTGTGAGGGAACCAGTTCATTCTGCCATGTTGGGGAATGCATCACCATTGGCATGATGGCCGTGGCTTTGCTTTAGCTAAGGTTTCAGAGTGCCTGTGGTTACCTGATGTGCGCAAGCTGCCCGATTTGGAGTGTGCATGCGCAGACTTTGACGCATGCTGCTTATAGCAGCAGAGAATGTTTTTAAAGCAGAGAGGAGCTTAAGCTTAATCTTCAAGACTGAGTAACTTTAAACCCCACAATAGAGTCTGCATATAAACATGAGTTTGTCTCTCCTCACATTTTAAACAAATGGAGCGCCTGAAATGTGTGTTTATTTACAGCTGAAGAAAATCATGTAGATATGGTGAGGTATTGTTCTGTTTAAACAAACCATGACGAATAACACTGTGAAACAAATATGCCATTCAACCAAAAAGGACGCTGTCTATTTACATTTAGGCTCAAAGAATAAGGGTGCCTCCACACTAGACAATGAAAGGGTGGAGCAAGGGGTTTGTAGCTCAAAATCCAGTGGGAAACGAGACATAAAAATGGGAAGCAAATATGGCCACCAAAACCCAGACAAAACCTGACAAACCAGAATACACAGACACACTGTGCCAGGCTGCCGCACAACCAAATAAACCTTTATATTTTCTTAATGAAAACAAAACTGGGAGAGTATACTGCCCCGCTTAGCCTTTCCTTCATTATCATCATCCATCATCTGTCTGTGCTGCCCACCCTCATTTCTATCGATTGCTGTGCTTCCATATCAGAGTTGGTTGCAGCAAAATTGAAATGGTTTTAACTTTTTTGACGCTTTGTTAACTATGGCAAGCTGTTTTAACATTAAATTTTGCGACTGGATTTACATTAGAGATATCGGCAATTCATTTATGACTAGACACAATTCTAAATTAAGATATCTCTAATTATATTTTTGCACTCCTCCAGGGTGTATTCCCACCTTGAGCCTAATGATTCCAGGTAGGCTCTGGACCCAACGCGACCCTGAACTGGATAAGCGGTTACAGATAATGAATGAATGAATAATTATATTTTTGCTAGGTGAACTAACAATTTGATATAACTTTAAATTACATTTTGACAAGTGTAAATGACATCAAAATTACCACTGAGTTCAATGGACGCTCCAATTACAAGATGTATGAATTTAATTACTCACTTCAACTTTCATTTCAGGGCAGCATGGTGGCGCAGCAGGTAGTGTCGCAGTCACACAGCTCCAGGGGCCTGGAGGTTGTGGGTTTGATTCCCGCTCCAGGTGACTGTCTGTGAGGAGTTGGTGTGTTCTCCCCGTGTCCGCGTGGCTTTACTCCGGGTGCTCCGGTTTCCTCCCACAGTCCAAAAACACACATTGGTAGGTGGATTGGCGACTCAAAAGTGAGTGTTTAAGTGAATGTGTGTCTGTGTTGCCCTGTGAAGGCATCTCCAGGGTGTATTCCCGCCTTGCGCCCAATGATTCCAGGTAGGCTCTGGACCTACCGCGACCCTGAACTGGATAAGCGGTTACAGATAATGAATGAAACTTTCATTTCAGATATCTAAAATTAAATTATGACTAGTTAAAAAAATAAGTTATCTTGCCTTTTGTTCTGACTGGTCATAATTCCAATAACATATCTTAAATTCCATCTATATTAAGAATACCTTAAATCTGTTTTAAGTAAGTAAATTGTAGATATCTGAAATTAAGTTCTAGATATCTTGAATGAAATTAATGTATGGCAAGCCATTTTAGCTTTTAATATTTATTCTCTATATCAAGAATTCAATTTACACACGTGATATTTAAATTGTTACCAATAAAAATAGCAAACATCTGATATCAGAAAGTTAATATTTACTAGTAAAATATTTACAATTTTCACAAGTATAAATTAAATATTTTTAATTTTTGCTACTGAAAATTTCATTTCTGATATCAGGAGTTAAATATTTATGCCACCATGCCGCCCTTAATCATTGATATCAAAATTGAAATTTTCATATCAATGATTAAGGGCGGCATGGTGGCACAGCAGGTAGTGTCACACAGCTCCAGGGACCTGGAGGTTGTGGGTTCGATTCCTGCTCCGGGTGACTGTCTGTGAAGAGTTGTTGTGTTCTCCCCATGTCTGCATGGGTTTCCTCCGGGTGCTCCGGTTTTTTCCCACAGTCCAAAAACACCATATTGGTAGGTGGATTGGTGACTCCAAAAGTGTACGAGTGTGTGTGTTGCCCTGTGAAGGTCTGGCGCCCCCTCCAGGGTGTATTCCTGTGGATTCCAGGTAGGCTCTGGACCCACCGCAACCCTGAATTGGATAAGCGGTTACAGATAATGAATGAATGAATGAATATCAATAATTAAATTTTTACTACTAAAAGTTGAATTCATACTAGTGATAATTCAAGAGCTTCCCCATTCATTTTAATGGGGGAAACATTTTTACTAGTAAAAATTCAATTCTTGATTTCCAAAATGTAATTTACACATGTAAAAGTTAAATTCTTGATATAAAAAATACAAATTTCACTAGTAAAAATTTAATCCCTGATATCAAAAAATACCTTTTCACTAGTAAAAATAAATTTTTTGATATCAATGATTGTTTTTATTTTACTAGTGACAAATTCATTCATTCACTCATTATCTGTAACCGCTTATCCAATTCAGGGTCACGGTGGGTCCAGAGCCTACCTGGAATCATTGGACGCAAGGCAGGGAATACACCCTGGAAGGGGCGCCAGTCCTTCACAGGGCAACACACACACACTTTGAAGTCACCAATCCACCTACCAACATGTGTTTTTGGACCATGGGAGGAAACCCACACAGACACGGGGAGAACACACCAACACCTCACAGGCAGTCACCCAGAGTGGGAATCGAACCCACAACCTCCAGGTCCCTGGAGCTGTGTGACTGCGACACTACCTGCACCACTGTGCCGCAATTTCTACTAGTGACATTTTTATTTTTGATATCAAGAATTGAATTTTTAATAGTAAAAATGTTTTGACTTAGACTTAGACTTGACTTTATTGATCCCACATTGGGGAAATTCACTTGTTACAGCAGCACACAATCTTAGGCATTGGACAAGAAGTGGGAAATAAAAACAATGGAGAAACAATGGAGAAAAAGACTTACAAACTTACATACTCACAAACATATAACCCATACAACCATACAGAGATGGTTATTGCACATGATTATTCGCATTGTTGGGAAAAGGGCAGAGGTAGTAATACTGGTAGTACAAAGACAAAATATATGCAAGATAATAGTATATATTACATATTGTGAGTTTTGCATAATCTAACAGCAGTAGGTAAGAATGACCTTCGGTATCTCTCCTTCCTACACTGTGGGTGTAACAGTCGTCTGCTAAAGGAGCTGCTCAAGGCCCCTGTCGCATATAGGGGGTGAGAGGGGTTATCCACAATTGATATCAGTTTTGCTAGCATTCTCCTCTCCCCCACCTCCTCTATGGACTCCAGAGGACAGTCTAAGACTGAGCCAGCCCTTCTGACCAGTTTATTTAGGAAGAGTCCTGTCCCTATCAGAGCTTCCACAGCCCCAACAAACCACAGCATAGAAAATCACTGAAGCCACCGCAGTGTCGTAAAAAGTCCTTAGCAGTGTCCTGCACACCCTAAAGGACCTCAGCCTCCTCAGCAAGTGCAGATGACTTTGGCCCTTCTTGTACAAGACATCTGTGTTTATTGACCAATCCAGTTTATTGCTAAGGTGAACGCCCAGGTATTTATATTCCTTCACAATCTCAATGTCCACACCCTGGATATTCATTGGGGGAAATTGGATAGCCTTCTTTCTGAAATCAATCACCACCTCCTTTGTCTTGCTTACATTAATACACAGTTTGTTCAAGTCACACCAGTCCACAAAGTTGGTGATGACTTCTCTATACTCCAGATCGTACACCTCTGACACACGTCCAACAATGGGCGTATCATCAGAGAACTTCTGGAGGTGGCAGCTTCCGAGTTATAACTGAAGTCTGATGTGTAGAGTGTAAATAGGAAAGGAGAGAGAACTGTACCCTGGGGGGCCCCCATGCTGCAGAACACCACATCAGACACTCAGTCACGTAGCCTCATGCACTGCAGTCTGTTGGTGAGGTAATCAGTGATCCATGCAGCCAGATGACAGTCAACACCAGCTCCCTCCAACTTCCCCCTAAGTAGTGATGGCTGGATTGTATTGAAAGCACTGGAAAAGTCAAAGAACAATACTTTTACAGCATTCCCTGTGCCCTCTAAGTGCAAATTTCCCTCATAAATATGAATGGGGAAACTCTTGAATTTCCCCATTGCCCATTAATTTGCCTTAAAATATTCGCAAGTAAAAATACAATCCTTGATATCAGACATTTTATTAGTACTAGTGAAAATAGATTTTCTGATATCAACAATTTAATTTTTACTAGTAAATATTAAATTGCTAATAGAAAAAAAAATCACTAGTAACAATTAAAATCTTGCTAGTAAGATTTAAATTATCACTAGTAAAAATATCTAGGAACAATTGAATATTCACATGTGTAAATTCATTCATTCATTGTCTTATCGAGTTCAGGGTTGTAGTGGGTGCTGAGCCTTTTTGGAATACATGTGTAAATTGAATTCTTGATATCAAGAAAAAAATTATTAAATGCTAAAATGTCTTGCCATAATTGACTCATCAGATGACAAATTTGCTGACATCATTAGAAAGATCATAAAAGACATTTTGACTAGTCAAAATTTAGTTGTCGATATCTTAAATTACTGTTCTTACTAGTCAGATTGTAAATGCAGATATCTTAAACTGTCATTCTGACTAGTCAAAATATAATTGTTAGTAGTCAAAACTGTAGGTATCCGATATTTAATTGAAGACAGTCAGATTGAATTTAATGTTAAAGCGGCTTGCCATAACTGCATACAGGCACGTTTGTAGTCCGCCAGTGCCTACGTAGAGACCTAACTGAAATACATTTGATGAATGCGTTTCTGACGCTCCATCAGCCTTTAGTGTGTAGGCGCCCTAAATGAATTAAGTATCAATGCTATCAGCAAAATGTACACAAGCATGATGTTTTGCACTTGCACAGTCCAAATCTGGTAGCAACAGTGCCTGTTAGTTCAAACTCAGCTGACCAATTTAAGTTCAAGGTGAACGCCTATGGAGGTATATTTGGTGCAAAAGCCCTGAGTATCTGTGACAGTGAAATTTGTAGTTGTAGAAAATAGTCACACATGTGTATCAATACATTTGAGGTCACAGAGAAAATCTCTTCAGGAGTTGCAAACCTGTAGATTTTTTCCTCTTCCACAAATACAGCATAACAGTTACACCTTTACACATTCTAGATACACATTGAAATACAATTCTACACACACAAAAACTACATACGTTCACAATTTTGCTACCGTTGCAATGGTGAATATTGTGCAAAATACATTCACACTCTCGTATAAAACATTGACAAAAGTTGCGCATTGGCAAACCAATATTTGAATTTCTGCAATGTGAGTTTACACTTTTGGATTTTTTTTGGGGGGTATATTGGTCTTGCACAAACAAAATTGGTCTTGTCAGTGATTACACCTGCTTGAATCTGCAGCTATGAGTCTCAAATGTCTTTTTCGCTCACATGACAACTTCAGTTTGTTCTCACTTTTGCACCAAATATCTGCAGATTCAAGCAGGTGTAGTCATTGACTAGTGTTTGCACAAGGCAAATATTCCCCCAAAAAGATGCAGGTGTGTAACTCACATTGAACAGATTCAATTTATTGCATATTGCTTTGCGAATGTGCAACTTTTGTGCATGTATTATATGAGTGGGTGAATGTGTTCTGCACCGTATTCACTGCTACAAATGGAGCAAAACTGTGAGCGTATGATAATTTTGTACTTTTGAGTGTAGAATTGTATTTGTGCACCAACAATGAAGAATTTGTAAAGATGTAACTGTTAAGCTCTCCTGAAGGGATTTTCTCTGTGACTTCAAATTTATTGATACACGTGACTATTTTCTACAAATACAAATTTCGCTGTCACAGGTGCTCAGGGCTTTTGCACCAAATATACCTCCATAAACACCCTCTTTGAAGACCCTCTCAATCATGAAGATACACCAAACTCAAAAACAAAAATAAATAAATAAATAAATAAAGCCGAAGCTTCAGAGATTCCAGAACCAACATATAATATTTCTTGTTGAACCTTGGAATATTGTTTGCAGATTTTATCCTGTGTAACCACACTGACAAGCCTGCATGACCTGGATGTGGTTTCAGCGGATTAAGAGAGATGTTTGAAGATGTTTTACAGAAAAGATTTTAACATGTATTGGCCCGAACAGATTAACTTATGTATGAATAGAAATTTCTGTTTCTTACCGGATTATACAGGCTTGTAGCCTGCTGTACCATATTGTTTCTTTGGTGGATAATGGAGCAGTTTATACAGTTAGGTTTTGTGTCCTTTAAATTTAACTGATCATATAACAACACTGCATGTGTATGGATTTGTGCACACATAAATATCACACTAGGAAATTTTACTGTCCAGCTAATTGCTGATTTTCTTCTGAATCCTCTCCATTAGAGTCGTCAGTTGCGAGGTTTCCGTGGCTTGTTCAGCAGGAGCTCCAAATGTTCTGTGGACACCAACATTGGTGTCCCGCCGCGAAAGCGCTCCACAAGTAACCACCTGTTGCGCAGGACAGCTAGTGCACCTGCAAAGGGACGCAAGAAGACTAAGATAGCATTGTCTGAGACAGGACACTCACTGGACAGAGACAGCAAAGATAGCAATGGGGAACTTAAACAGCAGCCTGTGGAGAGGAGAGTTGGCCCCAGGATGGCACTGCAGCACCGGCCAGTCTCCATGCCCCTGGATAAGGTCCTACAGAGCCGTCTAACACTGTCCTCCCCTGAAACCGATGGACCTGACTCCGGTGCTGACACTATAATTGGTGAGCTTTATGATCAGTCTTCAGTCTCTGGATATATAGCCAACTTTGATATCCATGTTAATAGACTTTGTTATTTGAACTTTGATATCCATGTTAATATCCATTCTTAATAACAGATATTGACTCCTGTATTATTTTCTTTGTAACTTTTTGATGAAACACTGGTTAGATATCAAGATTTAAAGCCACTATCCATTCATTTTAATACTATTTTCTAACCATTACCTTTATATCTTATGATAAAGGTGCTCTAAGTTGGTGCATAGAAAATGACCTAGGCTTTTGGCTTTTGGAACATTCTTTTATTTGTTTATTTTTTCCACTGCATTATTTTGTTGATTTGTGTAGGACAAAATTTTGCTTATGTGATCTCAGGTCTGCCAAAGTACCAGAGTAAGCAATAAATTTATGATACTCAACTAAATAAAGACACTGCTCTCAACATATTCACCATCTAAAGTAATGTTTTGATTGTGTTTCTCAGGAGGGCAGTGGTAATGTAACATTTAACACACCTTGTAAGCACCCCGACTGCATTACAAATACTAAAGGATGTTTTAGTTTCCCTAAACACCCTGCAACTCATACCCCCAAACCCGAATTTACCTTCAGGACCTGGCCAGTATTCAAGCCTCTAGAAGTGTCAAGTGTGCTCACCCATTGTCCCCCAATGACATACTCTTCTAGGGCAGTGCAGAACACAGGGCTTCAGTACAGTACCATGAGGGCACAGCATGTGCCTATTTTTTCTATCATAGACAACAGTCTTGTTGCGAGTTGCCTCTCAGTTTTTGTGAAATGTAGGACCCCCTACCCTGTGTAACAGGGCTACCTTTTTGCTAGTGCTATCACCCCTACTAATTTTTTTGTTACATTGTCATGGCATGGATTAGGAACACCTACCTTGTATCTACATTCATTTTTCATTTTATCAGGTCAACTTACAATATAGAAGCACTTTGTTGTTCTACAATTACACACTGTAGTCCATTTGTTTCTCTGCATAGTTTGTTAACCCTTTTACCCTGTTCTTCAATGGTCAGGTCCCCCCAGGACCACTACAGAATAGGTATGATTAGATAGAGACAAGGCAGTATAATCCAGTGATTATACTGAATATAACATAAAATTCTTTAGTATATTTTCAAGATTAACATTATTTTTAACATATTCTTATCCTAAAAAAGTGGACAGTGGCTTTAATACAATCCAAAAGTCAGAAACTTGATAATGTTATTGATAAATTAGCCATCAATAAAAATGCCAAAGTTAAAGGATTTCAAATTCAATACAAAGGTTTATATACAAAGCTGGCTTGGTGTAACTGGTAGCATAAATATCTTCAGGATCATAATGTGAAAAAAAAATATTTCTCAAGACTAGTGCTGTCAAAAAAAACATTTGGTTAATTACACTTGTCTACTTTGTGAATTCTAAAATTGCCACACTTATTAATGCATTAATATTATGCATTAATATTGTACAAATATTTAGAACCAAGTTCTGTTTTTTAATTTAACTCATAATTCACATTTATTTTTTTCAGCCAACTGTTTTGTATTCTCTTTGAACTCTAGCTTTGAATTATTCAGATTTGCAGGGTTATTTCCTCAATACTTTAACATTCTTTTGTCTTGTTCTGTCTTTACTGTTGTTCCTCTTTATAGTAGAAAACTGACTAGGAAACCCTTACAGGTAATCTACAAGCCTTATTTAGGTTGCCTCATCTAAAACATTCCAGTATTACATCATTTCACTGATGTAATTTTTATTTCTAAATGTTAAAAATCAATTTTTATTGTGACGTTCCATTTGTAAGACAAGAAGTATCTCAAATCTCATTGTCTCTAATGATTATTTTGAAAACATAAGTGCTAAACACACAGCAAAAATTTATCTTGTTTTTTAATCTCATTCTCAACCCTCCCTCTCACAGTTGTACTTGGTGGTAAATCCCATTTGTCTTTGTGTGCAGAGTGGCTTGTGTTAAGTTTGGTGTTATTGGAGGTTTCGGAAATTCCTTAACAACAGCTAACACTTCAGCATTATGTCCCCTACAGATTCAGTCCACTTGGAGAGGCCAAGGTCTGTGTCGTTGGATCTCCTTGTTGAAACCTCTCCCCATAAATGCCCTGATGATAATGCCCTCCCTATACAAGTCATTGAGGGCAGAGCCACTGAGTCCGAAGAAGTGGGTGAGACTTCCTATTTGGTTATTGGAAGGGAAGGTGAATCTATCACCGATCATATCCTGGAAGAACCTTCATACCATGGCTTCACCCTACAGACCAAAGCTTATGATTTTACTCTGCCTAAATGGATAACCAAAGGTCTCTTGGATCAACCTGGCTGTCCCAGTAGTTCACAGACAGAGAGGCACCAAAGAGACGCTCCCCGAAATAACAAAATATCCAACACATCTTCCTCTACAGGAGCTCATGCCCCGTTCCCTGTTCCACCCATAGTGTATCAATCCAACCAACCTAATGAGACATCATTTCAGGATAGTACCCTCTCCCGTCTCATTGATGATGTGTCCCTTGGCAATGGTTATGGCACTTATGGGTCCATATCAGCATTAATTGGTGAGTTTGAAGTCAGTGCTGAAAAGAGTAACCTTAAAATGTCACCAGGCTTGCAGCCCTCTAAACTCTCCATCCCAAAAACAAGCAACCAGCTTTCCAGCACCCCTCTAAAAAAACATCAGGAATTCCCCTCTTCTAGTCCTGAGACTACTGAACAAACTGCGTTTACAATTTTGGATGAAGAAGAACTGCCTCCTGTCTCTGTGTGTGATGATCCTGATCAAACTATCTGCAGTGACTTAAAGAATCCAGGGGGTAACAGAAGATCTTCACCTAACAAGTTGAATTTTGGAAGGGTGACAGAAAACAATACGGGCTGGATGACATTTGGAGATGACAGCTACAGTAATCAGTACCATGCATCTGGTTCTTCCAGAAACTGGGGATGTGGAGGTTACAGAGAAACCTCAATAAACAGCACAGCCTCAGACCGCTTCCTTATGTGTCATGGTTCAGCCAGTAGTAGCTTGATGGAAGTGGAGATCAGTGTGGATGGAGAGCCTGAGGATGCAACAATGACTCTGGCACCCACTCATCATGACCGGCAGTGGAACAGTGATCTCGAGCTTTCAAACCAGCTTTCTACACTTCACAGATCAACATATATTCCATCATTCCCTCTCCAGAATCCCTATGTATCTTCTTCGTCAAGCAAATCTCCAAATAAACCTACTGCAAGCTCACATTCTGCAGAGTCATCTCTTTCGTACAGACCTTGCCAGCGCGCTTCACCACACCAACATTTGGTCTCCACCACAGTGCATCAGCATGGCTACCCTAGCAGTAAACCACAGACACAGCAGTTTTACAGTCCAAAATTTCAGCCGTGTGGGTACAATGATATTTCCAATGACAGAAACTGGGAGACAAGGGACAGGATTGGTTTGACCTGCAGGACACAGCGCTTCCAGAAAGGGTATTCATTCTCCAACTGTCCTCTAAAGACGCAAGTTAGTAACCCTTCTCAAGAGTATTCCTACTTGCCTGTCACTGATTATGATCCAGTGTACAGCTCTCTGGAATATGGAGCAAGATTTGTTCCTCCAAAGCAATATTCACAGTCCATGCAACAAAACCGAGCCTTAAAACCAACCACTCCTGAGGGCTACAATGAAATATATTTTGCCCAGTCTCCCAGTCCATGTAAGTCGAAGAGCTTGGGTGACTTGACATCTGAGGACATCTCCTGTAACTTCCAGAGCAAGTACAAAGTCATCAGCCGCAGTTTTATCACTCCTGCAATGTGCGACCAGAGACAGACATATGGGGTGGCCAATCGATCGCAATCTACAGACCCCTTGACTGAACAGCTTCGCAAACTCGTGACATTAGAAGAGACAGAGCACCCCTGTTCTATGCCTCCTCAATTTAAACCTACTCCCAAGCCCCTCTCAATGATCCCTTCAGTTCCACTCAACTGTGCATTTTCTTCAAAGGACAAAGAGGGCCCACCACAGTTTCTCTCACGAAGGCTATCCTCTCGCAGTCAGAGTCGTGTACGCCACATAGCCAGCCGTGCTAAAGAAAGACAGCAAGAGGCACTCAAACAACCTGCAGGTGCCCGAGAGGTAGTGCTTCGCAATAAGCCAGTGTCTTCTCAAAATCTTCTTATCAACAGGCATTCCACTGGGTCCTATATTGCTGGATACCTGGAGCATGTGGAGCTGGAGGACCGGGGCTTGCCTGAAGGTGCCTGCACAAGACTGGGTTATGGCTACAGAGATCAATGCTATGCTGATGACTTTGTGCTCCACTCTGATTCCTGCCCCTCTTCAGAGCCTGAGGTTTACTTCTTGCTTAGGCTTTGACTTTCTGAGGATTTTTTTTCCTTGTTTTGCCTGTACATGTACTTGCTACCAGTGTGAATTCACTTCCAGTTAGAAAACCTTTCTCAGTCTTTAATGCTGTACTTGCGAGCTTGTTGTCAAACGTATAAAGTGCACTTTGATTACACATGGACAGAGATTGAAAAACCTAATTTGAAACTTCCAGTATGGTCTAAATATTACAGCATATACTGATCAGTGAGTTTCTGGTCCAAGATGCACTACACCAAATTACTACTGTATCAAATACGTTTCATCCATGTTTATCTAAACCATGTCATGTGTGTTAACGTGCATATTTGAAATGAATATTTACTTGTAAAGGATAAAATAACCAAGCTTAATGATGGTTGTTTTTAATGGAGGCATTTTGTCTTGGTCTTCAAATTTGTTCCTTATTCAGTCTTCCTGCACTTATTTTTGTTACATGTAAGTCTGTGTTCTATGTACATATATCGGCAAATTTAGCTAAGCTTGGCAAATTTGCCTTTTATTTTAAGGCCCTATGGGTTTTATGTTTGAAACTGAACTGTGGAAACAGCATGTGGACCGTGGACATGTTCAGCATGACTATGCATAGATGGGTAGATGTGTCTGTGCCCTGATTTTGCATAGAACTCTGCTTTATTCCTTGCTACACAGAAGAGAATCCTGCTTGCTTTGATTTGCTTGCTCTCTCTCTCTCTCTGTTAATCTATCTATCTATCTATCTATTAGGCATGAATTTAAACATAACAGCTTAATATTCAAGAAAAAAAACTGTGAGGTTAAAAGTTTTATTTTTGTAATTGCTTTGATATATAACAATTATCAAATTATATGATATTATTTGATATATCAAAAAAATTAAGGATATAATTAATTTTCCTTTTAGAAATGGGAACACTGGACTAGCCTGAGTAAGTTGCAGGTATCTCACACTTTGGACTAAGCTGAGTTCCTTTTTGTTTTGTAGCTTCTGTGTTAAAGGGCACCCAATATTTCTTTTTATGGTTGCTCATCAGATGTCCATGAGCATTTTCCTAACAATGCAATAAAATTCTGTTTCACATGATCTCCCTCTGTTTTTGTGATTCTTTTCTCTCTTGAGATTTGAGATATGTCCTTTTATCTGTTATTTAAACACATCCCTCTCCCTCTCTCTCTCTCTGAGGCAAACATTTATTCATTTTCTGTAACCACTTATCCAGGTTTAGGGTCGCGTCGTGTCCGGAGCCCACCCAAAATCACTGGATCAGTCCTTCACAGGGCTACACACACTCACGTTCACTGTACAATTTGGGGTTTCCAGCTCTTGGATATTGGGCTCAACTCTTGCAGGCTTTGATAACTTATTAATTCAAGTAAGATAAACTGAGAAAACGCCAGAGAGTAGAACTCATCTAGAACTTTTATAGCCTTTTCTATAAGTGTAATTTATTTATTTGTTTGCTTTACTACACAAAAAACACAAACACAGACTACACAAAAACAGGTGTCTGTGTTCACATTTACAGCACTGGATCTCATTTAGTACTACAGTTAAGTGAACCTTTTAAAGTGAAAATAATTTATAAAAGCATTATTAACCTATTCAGTAAAATGTCATATCTAATATATTCCTGACTGGAGGTTAATTCAGTCATTCATTCATTCATTCATTCATAGTCTGCAAGTATCCAGTTCAGGGTAAAAAAAATGTTGGTGGTGGATTGGTGACTCAAATGTGTTCGTAGGTGTGAGTGTGTGAGTGAATGTGTGAGTGTGTATGTTGCCCTGTGAAGGACTGGCGCCCCCTCCAGGGTGTATTCCTGCCTTGCACCCAATGATTCCTGGTAAGCTGTGGACCCAGCATGACCCTGAACTGGATAAGCAGTTACAGATAATGAATATATATATGTATATATCTCCTCACTCCTGACCATACAGGAGCATTTTGTTGTTCTACAATTACAGGTTGTGGCCTTGAATACTTTGTTAGGTGCATTTCACCATGTTCTTCAGTGTTCAGGACAGCCACGGATGATTTAGGTGGTGGATCTTTCTCAGAGTTGCAGTGACACGGACATTATTTTGGACTATTAATGTGTGTTGTGCTGGTATTTGTGGATCCACCACATCAGTTGCTGATGGAGTTTTTAAAGCCTTCAATGTAACTGCTGGACTGACAATAGTCCACTAATGAAAAACCCCCGGCCAACAGCATCCTGTGGGAAGTGTCTAGTTGCCAATGATAAAGTGTGCAGCAGCAGATATTATGGACAGATGGTATTGACACTGACTTTAACTTTTCAAGGGGCACCATCAAGGTAGATGGGAAAATGCAATATAACAATTTGGGGGCTCGTTGTCCGGGATATCTCGTGCATCTGGAGGTCTCCGAGCGAAGGAAAAGGGCGGATTGAAAAACCTTAATCCAGCTAACCACCAGAAACCTCCAGAGTGGGGAGGTGGCTCTGCTGCGGGTCCACCGATGCCGCTGATATTGGACTGGAATGGGACACCAGGAGGGAACACCGATTGAACCGCGGTAAGGTTTTGCTGATTCTATGTTTCCAGAGCTGACAAGCTCCTAGGGCAGGACATTCTGCTTATAAAAATGATTCATAATCAATAGAGATATTTTAATCAGCAATGACCACGCATGCTTGTGTAAAACTGGAATTGTTTTATTCCTAATTCTCTGTGTGAGACAGCAGACTTATGTGTGTGTGTGTGTGTTTCAAATAACATATCAAAACTTTCCGTTCAATCAACTCCCTTTGTCTCCAGACCAAAGAGATAGAGGGGGAGGCACAGGCCACGTCTGGAAAGGTGTTAGAAATACAGGAGATAGTGGAAAACCAATGGTGGGAAACTCTGAGTTTTGGGAACAGGATACAGTGAAAGATGATTGAAATGTAAAAGAGCGAACAGATGGTGAACTTCAAAGGGTTTTCCAGGTATAAAAAGACGCTGATCAAAAATGGTCATCAGAGAGGTGAAAAACTGCGTTGTGCGCATGTCCCTCTCTCATGTTTATAAAATTTGCTATCTGACTTGATGCCGACTCAGAGACTCAAAGAGCTGTCTTATTTTCTGTCATAATTTTCCACCACATGAGTAAGGTGCCTTTAGAAATAGTCCGCTAAAAGGAACACAGGTGACATCAGATTTGTTTCTATGGGAGAAACTACAAGTTTATCAACTTGTTTATCAACTCAGGTTTGATACAGTTTTTAAGGGAGAAACAAGAAGTTGGAGTGAATACTTGACTCTGTGTCTTTGTTCCTCTGATTTCTCCTCTGGTCTGAGAATCGGTCTTCCTTCCTGGTTGCACTTAGACAATTGCCATAACAGATATATCGGTCAGTGAGTGGACAAAATCTTTAAAAACTACATGCCCTGCTGTTTTTGATGCACTTCTACACACACTAATACACCACCAGTGTGTTACAGGGCCGAGAATGATCTTCCACACAAATCATATTTGCTCTCTAAGGATCCTTACATGCAGAGAAACAGGTGGACTACAATCTGTAATTGAAAAACTACACAGTGCTCCTGTATGGTCAGTGTAGCTGAGTGAATGGACAGTGAAGAGTAGAAACAAGGATGTGGTCATAATGTTATGACTGGACTATGTGTGTGTGTGTGTAAGAGAGAAAACATGATTCTATTATATCTTTTAATTTTTATACGTTTTAAGTGCAGATCCAGTCAGGTGTGTGGTAATGGATAAATATTGGGCAATTATATTTAATCTTGAACCTAGGGGGTTGAGCACTTTGGCTTGTTGTTGTGGTACTCTCCCAGGGCTGTGAGGAGAGTAGAAATAGGCATGCTGGGTTGGGGAGTTAGAGAATATCAATAAGACATTTAGTAGGAGCTCATGTCTGCTGCAGTGTCCTCCCTTCACCTCTCTGCGGTAGTCCTACTGCTGTGGTCAGTGCGTGGGACATTTGGGGAGGAGAGCTGTGTGTATCTGGACAGTGCGCAACATCTGGACAAGGTTGGACTGTCTCAGGAAGGAGATGTGGTCATTGGAGCTCTTTTCAATGTCTACATCCTGCCAGGAATTCTGGACCTGAGCTTCACCAAACAACCTGACCTTCAGTCATGCTCAGAGTGAGTTGATAGTGGGGATAAAATAAATAAAATTATATTTGAAAAACAATTGACATTATGACCCTTATACTGTAGCTCTATACAGGTGATACTGTACCCTGGTCAGATTTCAGTGGAAGACAAAAGAGCAAGATGTTTGTTTGACCACTATAACTTTTTTTTCAGTAGCAATGTTTGCTCATGTTAGATGCAGAATACAAACAGCAAACAACATATGTTCCTTTAATGACTGTTTTGTACTATTGGTGTTATTGAATTCTGTTGATAAGAATGGAGGGAATATCTGTAGGTTGAAATATTGGCTCTAAAGCTGATGCTGATGGATGCATCAGCAATGATCATTTTGTGCACTGATTATATGTGTATATAGTTATTATTGTGGGATTGATTTTGGTGTGTTTTATTACTGTCTGAACATTTCATGTTGAGCACACCAATGAAACTGGTTAACATTGACTGGGATTTGCATTACATTTCATTATAAGTTTAATAGATTTTCTATCTCTTGTAAAGTGGGTAATACTGAGCACCCAAGGTTTTGATCCTCCAGTCACAATTTTGCTTAACATGTAAGGGTTACATGTCATAAATCCATGTGGAAAAGTTTCAGAGAGCATGGGTATTTTTTTATGTGGTTTTACACAACATTTTATGGATTATGGTGATTTCTTTGGGAATCTCACAATGTCTTCATTAATTCTTTTTCCTGTCATGGGATGCAAATAACAGACTCTCTCACACAGCATATGCCAATATGGGATTCCCATCAGTTTCTACTTTATTATATCACTGATAGTGAAAGTAGGAGCTTTTACAGAACATTTTACAGGAGAAGAAAAAAAAACAACTTTTAATTAAAATAATGCAACATTTTACTCCATTATTATGTAGCATTCCTAGTGGTCTGATAATTTTACGTTTTTGAAAAGAATTTTTCCTATATGTTAAAATACAAAATAATTAGTTTCAGACAAAAAATAAATCAGTCTTAAAATTTTTTAGTTGTTAACATACTGAACAGCCCAGAATATAGTAAATCAACTGTGATAATGGAACTGAAACTGAAATTTTATGATTTTTGAAGAAGAAATTTGATTTATTGTTTATGCTGAAACAAAGTCTTCCAAAAAGAAAAGGAAATAACCCTTTAAATATACATTATTCAAATGTGATTTTGGCCTGTTTCTACTAGTCCATATAAATTTATCAATGTAAAATTCTGTGGTGTTTTTAAATTATGTTAAAAAAGAAAAAAATATAGATAAAATGACTTATTCCAGCTATATATAGTTATTACCTGCTTTATTGCTCTGTGATAACACAGAAATATCTGATATATATATATATATATATATATGACCTACAAAGTAATCTTATGTTTATAATCAAGAACTGAAGTGCACATATTTGTACAGTGTATACAGCTATATATATATATACATATTATGCAAGCCAAACAGGAAATATTTAATGAACTTTGATATATATAGAATGAACGCTGATATATATAGAATGAAAGTTGATATATATAGAATGAACTTTGATATATATAGGATGAACGCTGATATATATAGAATGAAAGTTGATATATATAGAATGAAAGTTGATATATATAGAATGAACTTTGATATATATAGAATGAACACTGATATATATAGAATGAACTTTGATATATATAGAATGAACTTTGATATATATAGAATGAAAGTTGATATATATAGAATGAACTTTGATATATATAGAATGAACACTGATATATATAGAATGAACACTGATATATATATAATGAACTTTGATATATATAGAATGAACGCTGATATATATAGAATGAACTTTGATATATATAAAATGAACGCTGATATATATAGAATGAAAGTTGATATATATAGAATGAACACTGATATATATAGAATGAACGCTGTTATATATAGAATGAAAGCTGACATACAGGGGTTGGACAATGAAACTAAAACACCTGGTTTTAGACAACAATAATGTATTAGTGTGGTGTAGGGCCTCCTTTTGTGGCCAATACAGCAGCAATTTGTCTTGAGAAAGTCCTGCACAGTGGTCAGAGGGATTTGAAGCCATTCTTCTTGCAGGATAGTAGCCAGGTCACTACGTGATGCTGGTGGAGGAAAACGTTTCCTGACTCGCTCCTCCAAAACACCCCAAAGTGGCTCAATAATATTTATATCTGGTGACTGTGCAGGCTATGGGAGATGTTCAACTTCACTTTCGTGTTCAACAAACCAATCTTTCACCAGTCTTGCTGTGTGTATTCGTGCATTGTCGTCCTGATACACGGAATCGCCTTCAGGATACAATGTTTGAACCATTGAATGCACATGATCCTCCAGAATGGTTCGGAGGTCCTTGGCCATGATCATTCTATATATATCAACTTTCATTCTATATATATCAAAGTTCATTCTATATATATCAGCGTTCATTCTATATATATCAACTTTCATTCTATATATATCAAAGTTCATTCTATATATATCAAAGTTCATTAAATATTTCCTGTTTGGCTTGCCATAATATGTATGTATATATATATATATATATATATATATATATATATATATATATATATATATATATATATATATGATTTTTGCTCAGTTTCCAGGAAAGTCCAGTGCAGTGGGCTCAGGCTGTGGTTTTTGCAGTGAAGGAGATTAACAGAAACCCCTCTTTGTTGCCGGGGGTTCTTCTGGGCTACCATATCATGGGCAGCTGCACACGTCATCCATTCAGCCTCAGAGCTGCAATGTCCATGATCAGTGGCAACGGTACATGTAGGGCCACACGACCCGTCAAACTCATCATCGGAGACTCTTCATCCACCCAGTGCATCATCCTCTCAAAAAGTCTCAGCTCACTGCACATCCCAATAGTGAGTCACATGCTGGAACAGAAAGGAATATAATGAGAGAATAAGTACCATGTCAGGATTCCAAATCTTGGAATGTTTTCTATAATGTAAAGCCAATTTAGCTGTAAATGTTAGATTTTGCATCATATAAAGATTAACAGCTAATAAGTGATGAATGAAATTGTAAATATCGTATGCAATGGTATACACTGGTCAGCCACAATATTATGAACACCTCCTTGTGTTTATATTCACTTTCCATTTTATCAGCTCCACTGACTGCATAGGAGCATTTTGTAGTTCTGCAGTTACAGATTATAGTTCATCTGTTGCTCTGCATAATTTTTGTGCACATTTCATCATTTTCTACCCTGATCAAGGACCAAAAAATAGTGATTTGGGTGGAAGATCATTCTCAGTGCTGCAGTGCCACTGAAAAAGTGGTGGTGGCGTGTTAGTGTGTGTTGTGCCGGTATGAGTGGATTAGACACAGCAGTGCTGCTTAAGGTTTTAGCACCCCCATTGTAACTGCTGGGCTGAGAATAGTCCACCAAACAAAAATTTCCAGTCAGCAGCATCCTGTGGACAATGGGTTATGACCACTAATTAATAAAAAAACTAGAGGATGACCAACACAAAATGTGCATCAAGAGCTACTCTCTCTGACCTTTTGTAATATTTTGGCTAACTGGTGTATATATATATGTGAGTAGTAATAGTGTGTAGAGCAATATGTATATATCCTATATTTACTGCACTAATATACAAGGCAATATTTTCACTTGTTTTTTTCAAGACACAAGAGATTTAATTTGATTCATGTAACATCTTTCTATGTTTAACATGCTGATATTTTATATTTTTGTTATCCTCCTCATTCCCCTAAAGATAAGCTACATCGCCACATGTGCATGTCTCAGCAACAGATGGGAACTTCTTTCGGACAATCCCTAGTGATGAGTACCAGGCCCGCACCATGGCACTGATGGCCAGACGCTTTGGCTGGACATGGGTGGGAGCCGTGGTGGCCGACAACGATTATGGCCTTCTGGCTGTCCAGGTGTTTCAGGAGGAAACCAAAGGCACAGGGATTTGCCTGGCCTTTGTTAAGACACTATTTTGGGAGCGCCTGGCCAAGGATGTGGACCGGGCGGCAACAGCTGTTCAGACCTCGACTGCTCGCGTCATCCTGGTGTTTGCTTGGTATGTGGATGTGGAGGTGTTCCTCATGGAACTTGTTCATAGGAATGTGACTGACCGCCAGTTCCTGGCCAGTGAGATCTGGAGCACTAGTGGATGTCTACTTAGCAACCCCATGCTCTACAGCATTGCAAAAGGCACACAGGGAGTGGCCATCAGGAGTGCTCCCATCCCAGGGTTCAAGAAACACCTTCAGAAGCTCCACCCTTCTAGATACCCTGAAGATTCGCTTCTCAGGGTCCTGTGGGAGAAGACTTTTAGCTGTGACCCAGCTGGATCTCAAAGCATTTTACCACCATGTAATGGGACAGAAACCCTGGAGGGTATTGAGAATAGTTTCACAGATGTTTCCAATCTCAGAATAACCCACAACGTGTACCTAGCAGTTTATGCAGCTGCCCATGCACTTCACTCCCTGCTAGCCTGCACTGCACCTGATTCCTCTGACCCCACCAAGACCTCAGGTTGCTCCTCTCCAGTGATGCTCTACAAAGCATGTAAGGCAGTTCCTCTTAATGTATAATGTAGACTTTTAACGGAAATATTTGATCAAGATGGATGTTTCTCACTCTTTCCTCTTAATGTGATTTGGTTTTAGAGGACATTTTACAAACCAGATTCCAAAAAAGTTGGGACACTGAATAAATTGTGAATAAAACTGAATGCAATGATGCGGAGGTGCCAACATCTAATATTTTATTCAGAATAGAACACAAATCACAGATCAAAAGTTTAAACTGAGAGAATGTATTATTTTAAGGGAAAAATATGTTGTTTCAAAATTTTATGGCATCAACAAATCCCAAAAAAAGTTGAGACAAGGCCATTTTTTACCACTGTGTGGCATCCCCACTTCTTACAACACTCAACATATGTTTGGGGACAGAGGAGACCAGTTACTCAAGTTTAGAAATAGGAATGCTCTCCCATTCATGTCTAATACAGGCCTCTAACTGTTCAATCGTCTTGGGCCTTCTTTGTCGCACCTTCCTCTTTATGATGCGCCAAATGTTCTCTATAGGTGAAAGACTGCAGGCTGGCCATTTCAGTACTCGGATCCTTCTACGTAACCATGATGTTGTGATTGCTGCAGAATGTGGTCTGGCATTATCTTGTTGAAAAATGCAGGGTCTTCCCTGAAAGAGATGACGTCTAGATGGGAGCATATGTTGTTCTAGAACCTGAACATAGTTCTCTGCATTAATGGTGCCTTTCCAGACATTCAAGCTGCTCATGCCACAAGCACTCATGCAACCGCATACCATCAGTGATGCCGGCTTCTGAACGGAGCGTTGATAACAACTTGGGTTATCCTTGTCCTCTCTGGTCCCGATGACATGGCGTCCCAGTGTTCCATAAAGAATTTCAAATCGTGACTCATCTGACCACAGAACAGTCTTCCATTTTACCACACTCATTTTAAAAGACCCCTGGCCCAGTGCAAATGTCTGAGCTTGTGGAGCTTGCTTAGAAAAGGCTTCCTCTTTGCACTGTAGAGTTTCAGCTGGCAACGGCGGATGGCACAGTGGATTGTGTTCACTGACAATGCTTTCTGGAAGTATTCCTGAGCCCATTCTGTTATTTCCTTGACAGTGGCATTCCTGTTTGAGGTGCAGTGACGTTTAAGGGCCCGGAGATCACGAGTTTTATTGCCTTGACCCTTACGCACAGCAATTGTTCCAGATTCTCTGAGTCTTTTGATGATGTTATGCACAGCTGATGATGATAACTTAAAAGTTATAACAATCATGTTGTCAATTGACCTAATTAGTGTTAATTGGTCTTCCAGCTGTTCGTTATATGCTCAATTTCCTTTTTTCTGCCACTTATTGCTGCTTGTCCCAACTTTTTTTGGGATTTGTTGACACTGTGAAATTTTGAATCAACATATTTTTCCTTTAAAATGATACATTTACTCAGATTAAACTTTTGATCTGTCATCTATGTTGTATTACGAATAAAAATTGACATTTGCTATCTCTACATCATTGCATTCAGTTTTTATTCACAATTTGTTTAGTGTCCCAACTTTTTTGGAATCCGGTTTGTAAGCTGACCAAGCTAATGCTAGCTTATTTGTTTAAGCCAGAAAATCAGTGATTTCATTAGCATTCAAGATTAGTTATTATTGCAGGTCATAATTTTGTAATGCATAACAGTGATGTTTTATTTCACTTGAATTTACCTTTGTATATTTTGTAATCTCCCACTTCTGTTCTAGATTTTAGAGCACCTTAAGCTGGTAAACTTTACCACTCAGCTCGGGGAGAAGTTTTATTTTGAAGATGGGGAGACTCCGGCAGTTTATGACTTGGTGAACTGGCAGAGAGAACCTGGGGGAACCCTGCAGTACATCCCCATTGGCCGAGTGAAGGGTTCTCAACTTATCATTAATGAGTCTGCTATCATTTGGCCAGGGAATTCAAACAAGGTGAAAGTGCTAACACAGGACACCAAGATCACTGATAAAGTCTGAAATATAGATTGAAAACTAGATATGCAATTTATTGGATATTATTTTGTCAGATTTTATAAATTCCTACTTGGTCAGAACTGCAAATTACCTACAGATTAAGTAATTAAAATATCTACAACTACTGACACTAATGTAATCATGGTAAAAGCATACACGATTTCCCTTAATCCTAACCTAAAGATTTAACTGCAGAGCCCAGAAAGATAGAAGGCAGTGTTTTGTATATTTATCCTTAATGGAAAACTGTGCTGGCCTCACAGCACTTCTTTGGGTAAATAACAGAGACTTTGAGTTTATGCACTGAAACAGTGCCACCAGTGGATGGGGGCTAACTTAGTAAATATAAAATTAAAATTTGTGAAAAAGTGTCCTCAACACACAAATGACAACATTGTAGTAGGTATGGTCTTTTAGTAGTTCATTTAATGTTTAGTACTGCAATAATGTTGTTCAAACCTTGGAAATATATTGTCAGTAATATCAGCCAAATGTTTCTATGTTTTTGTATTAATTTGGGCTGGTATGTTGGTGCAGCAGGTAGTGTCGCAATCAAACAGCTGCATGAATTAATTAATGAATTAATGTATTATTTGGTTAACACTGAATACAGTCCGGGCGGCACGATGGCGCAGCAGGTAGTGTCGCAGTTGTGGGTTCGATTCCCGCTCCGGGTTACTGTCTGTGAGGAGTTGGTGTGTTCTCTCCGTGTTTGCGTGGGTTTCCTCTGGGTGCTCTGGTTTCCTCCCACAGTCCAAAAACACATGTTGGTAGGTGGATTGGCAACTCAAAAGTGTCCGTGAGTGAATGTGTGTGAGTCTGTGTTGCCCTGTGAAGGACTGGTGCCCCCTCCAGGGTGTATTCCCGCCTTGCACCCAATGATTCCAGGTAGGTTCTGGACCCACCGCAACCCTGAACTGGATAAGCGGTTACAGATAATGAATGAATACAGTCCCAACCATGTATTTAAAAGTTATGTATAATGCAAAATGCATAATTCATTCATTCATTCATTCATTATCTGTAACCGCTTAATCCAATTCAGGGTCGCGGGAAAATGCATAATTATACTTTTTAAATGTACATTGGTCACACAGCTTCAGGCCCTGTGGTTGTGGATTCAAGCCACACTTTGACTGTCTGTGAGGAGTTTGGTGTGTTCTCCCCGTGTCCATGCTGGTAGGTGGATTGGCTACTTTAAAATGTCCATAGGTGTGAATGAGTGCTGCCCTGCGAAAGACTGATGCCCCCTCCAGGGTGTGTTCCTACTTTGCAGCCAGTGATTCTGTGTAAGCTCTGGATCCACCACAATCCACCACTGCCTGAACTGGATAAGCAGTTGTAGACAACGAATGAATGAATGAATGTACATCAGTCTAGATAATAATTACAACTTTACTCCAAATATACTTAGATATTTCCATATAATTGTCAGAATATACTTAAATAAAATTGTGAATAGTATATCACTGATAAGTACATAAAAAAATAAAATGCCTTAAATGAATTATACTAAAACACACTTAAATAATAATAAACTTCTTTTTTGTAAGGGGAATGTAATTATTTTTAAACTTATTGGCATATCCTGTCCTGTCCAGGTAATCAGACAAATATAGACCCCATTCATTTGTTTTATTTCCTGTTTCCAGTTTCCTATTTGTCAGAAATATTCAAGTTATTTTTCAGAATAAAATATTCATGTTATCATAATTTTCAGGATATTTGTTTTAGAATATTCTAAGGAAAAGCTAAAGAGTTCTGTATGCACTTCCAGATTTCAGGCTTAGCAACCAGTTGCATTTTTCTGCTTCTATGATTCAAGTAATTCCCAATATATTTAGTGGCGTTGTGGTCTGTATAGACCTGAATTGTGATTATTTAACCCTAATCTATTTTTAAAGGCTCTTCAGAATGTTACCACTGCCCTCCAGAGTTCTGGTCCAATAGCCTCCGGACAGCATGTATCCCCTGTGAGGTTGAGTACCTTGCTTTCAATGACACTATGGGCATCACCTTGACAACCGTGGCTGTATCTGGTGCCGTGACAACTGCAACAGTGGCTATTGTTTTCCTATACCACAGGCAGACTCCTATTGTTAAGGCGAACAATTCTGAGCTGAGTTTCCTGCTCCTGCTATCACTTAAACTCTGCTTCCTATGCTCACTTGTGTTTGTGGGTCAGCCCTCGGTGCGGGCTTGCAGTGTGCAGCAGGCAGCATTTGGCATCAGCTTTGTGCTCTGCATCTGCTGTATCCTGGTCAAGACCATTGTGGTTCTTGTGGCCTTCCGTTCAGCCAGGCCTGGATCTGCATCCCTTATGAAGTGGTTTGAACCAGGACAGCAAAGAAGGAGTGTTCTGTTCTTTACTTGCATCCAGGTGATCATCTGCACTGTATGGCTGTCTCTCAAGCCACCCTTACCTCATCACAACTTTGGCATTCAAAGATCCAAGGTTATTTTTGAGTGTATGGTGGGCTCAGTGGTGGGCTTCTCCCTGGTGCTGGGTTACATTGGCCTGCTGGCCGCAGTCTGCTTCTTTCTGGCCTTCTTTGCCCGGAAGCTTCCAGACAATTTCAATGAGGCCAAATTCATTACCTTTAGCATGCTGATATTCTGCATTGTTTGGATTACCTTTGTGCCAGCATATGTCAGTTCCCCAGGAAAGTACAGTGTTGCTGTGGAAATCTTTGCCATTTTGGCCTCCAGCTTTGGCATCCTGGTCTCTATATTTGCCCCCAAATGTTACATTATTTTATTGAGACCGGAAAAAAACACCAAGAAATTCCTAATGGGTAAAGCTCAATAGAGAATGTACTTAGTTTTAATAATACTATATAAATATACATTGTGCATTATGCAGTATGACTGTATAAGTGCTATTACTTAAGTGTTATATTATATAATTATTAATTGTACATAGAAAAAAATTGTTTGTGTTCTTCGTAGAGGATGAGTTAACATATTTTCAATTAGAAAATCAATAAAGCTTTAAATTGTTGCATTTAACTCTGTACTCATTGATCACATCTTCAGCTGTATATACTGTACGATTATGTGTACTTCAGTTCTTGATTATAAACATAAGATTACTTTATAGGTCATATATATATATATATATATATGTATAAAAGAAAATCAAATAAATGAAAAGCTTTGCTTGATTGCACGTTTCTTTGTTATTGTAGACATATTTTTGACATAACTAAGTGCAAATTTGAGCAGCATTGAATTACTACATATGGTAGCCAATTGAGGGCGGCACGGTGGCGCAGCAGGTAATGTCGCAGTCACACAGCTCCAGGGGCCTGGAGGTTGTGGGTTCGATTCCAGCTCCGGGTGACTGTCTGTGAGGAGTTGGTGTGTTCTCCCCGTGTCCGCGTGGGTTTCCTCCGGGTGCTCCGGTTTCCTCCCACAGTCCAAAAACACACGTTGCAGGTGGATTGGCAACTCGAAAGTGTCCGTAGGTGTGAGTGTGAATGTGTGTGTGTCTGTGTTGCCCTGTGAAGGACTGGCGTCCCCTCCAGGGTGTATTCCCGCCTTGCGCCCGATGATTCCAGGTAGGCTCTGGACCCCCCGCGACCCTAAATTGGATAAGCGGTTACAGATAATGGATGGAATGGTAGCCAATTGATCTATATAATTAATGTGATTTTTTTTTCTTAAGAAGGTACATAAATGATCCATAAGAACCATAGAGTCAATATGTTATACTGGTACCAATTTGGGTTCGTTCTTATTTTTAAATATACAGTGAAATAACTGCCTTTATATTTAGGCCTTTGGGAATGATATTTGAATAATGCCCATTGCACAGTTACTTTATGTCTACTAAACCAATATTTTATTTATAAACCAACTTTATTCTTTCGTGAGTCATTTACAAGTTTCTGACCACTTATAAAATGTGTTCAGGAAATGTGTTCAAATGTGATTAAGAAAATGAGCATTCACAATTTATAACTGTTTTTTAAATGTAATTTTAAATGCATACATGTATATATACATTTACATTTAAATGTACACATATATATATCTTTTTTTAGAGCTTAATAAAGGACATATTTTTCACACATAAGTATATGAAATACGGATCTGGGGACTCTTTCCATATCTGTTGGCCATAGTGCTGCTAGGTGTCACTGAACCCTCTCCCACACCTGTTTAAAGTGGGAAAAGATAAAAGTAATATTTTTTTAAAACCCCAAGTTTAAAATTCCTGATAAATTTCCAAGTAAATAATAATATTATGTTGCAGGTACATAGCAGGAATCCAACTAAATGAATAAATGCATTTAATTATACAGTATTTTGAAAAAAATTCTATTAGTTCATTCATTGTGAGATTTGTGTAAGCCCCAAGAGGTATGTTAAAATTCATTCATTCGTTATCTGTAACCGCTTATCCAATTCAGGGTCGTGGTGGGTCCAGAGCCTACCTGGAATCATTGGGCGCAAGGCGGGAATACACCCTGGAGGGGGCGCCAGTCCTTCACAGGGCAACACAGACACATTCACTCACACACCTACGGACACTTTTGAGTCGCCAATCCACCTGCAACGTGTGTTTTTTGGACTGTGGGAGGAAACCAGAGCACCCGGAGGAAACCCACGCGGACACGGGGAGAACACACCAACTCCTCACAGACAGTCACCCGGAGCGGGAATCGAACCTACAACCTCCAGGCCCCTGGAGCGGTGTGACTGCGACGCTACGTGCTGCGTATGTTAAAATTATGTAGAAAAAATAAAAAAACTGGAGATACAAGTCTATGTTATGAGCAATCAGTACTGCAAACATGGATGGACTCAATATATTTAGCTAGAAATGAAAATAAACAGTCAATGTTCAAACTAGCACAGCAGTAATAGCAGTAATTATTCTCAGAATGGCTTCACATAACACATTTTTCTTTTGTATGTTCAAAGCCAGAAATATTTAAAACATGTGATGAGGAAAGAAATCGCAGGGACGTGGTGTGTCTAAGGTGAGATTTCAAAAAATAAATATTTAAATGACATTAAGTGACATTATTTGCTAGTCCCTTTCATGCCCACCCCAGAGACACTCAGATAAACCAGTCATAGCATACCATCAGGCCTCACTTTCCCATCATTTTTTTCAAAAGAGGGAAAACATCAATGAAAATACCAGCAAAGTGTTAGTCCCCAAGAAATTTAACATCAATAATATGGAACTTATTTGGATTTTACAAAACTAACGTGACAAAACAGTCAAGTGAAAGTCAAGCGCTGAAGAGGTCCGTTACACTACCGCTAGCAGAAGCTAATGCTAACAGTAATAGAAGTATTTGTGCATCCAAACCACAATGTCGCCCTCAGAACGAGATAAACTTGACAAACCGGCTTTGCTGGCTACAAATTTCGGTCATACTGTGTCTCCTATTTAGAAGGAGATATAAGCTGTAAGAAGATGTGTGATTATCATATGTTTTAAGCTGCTGGGTTTTTCAAGTTGTTACTGCTGTTTATTGTCTTGGTTCTGAATTGCATTTAAGAGATTACAGCAGGATAACTGTTTAGTTTTATAACATAATTAAAATCCTCAGACATGTTAAAATGACTATGGGTTCAGTTAAATATTAACATTTAGATTACAACAACTTTTTATTTAACTTTTTTTTAAATAAGCCAAGACTATTGATGTATCCTTATTGACATATTGTTCTGTTTATTTGTATTTTATTTTTAATGTTCATTGGATGTTAATTACATACTAAGTGCTACCTCAAAAACAAAGAGAAGTAAATTAACTGACTCTGCTGAGGATCTGTGATTAATAAGATATGTTATCTGCTAGCTGCTCTGTGTAGTGCACATTACCTAGCGGTGATGGTGTTTAACTTTTAAAACCAATATAATTTTTTTGACACACAGATTTAAATCTGTTCAGAAAAACTGTGATCCTGCAAAAAAAACAAAACAAAAAAAAACCTCCAGGGTGTATTCCTGCCTTTGCGCCCAATGATTACAGGTAGGCTCTGGACCCACCGTGACCCTGAACTGGATAAGCGGTTACAGATAATGAATGAATGAATGAATGAATGATTGAATGAAAAAAAAAAGCAAATTGATATTTTTGCCATATCATTTCAGGTGAGAAATTTTGAATTTGGGTGGCTAATGGACCCCTGGAAAGAAGCCATCCAGACCAGGAGCATGTGATTATAAATGCAGAAAAAAGGAAAAGCTTGTATGGTAATGTGCTCCTTTTTATTTTGGTCAATTAATATTACATAAGAAAAGTCCTGGACAAATGGAATGATTTAATTGAATTTTTTTGTACATGCCCGTTGATAGTTTGCATAGAGTCTTGTTAGTGTATGTGTGCGTGTGCTTCTTTGTTTAGCGAAAAGGAACATATATGCTTTAGCCATAGACATTGAAGCTTGGCTTTAGCTTTGTGTGAATTTCCATTTAACAATTTTTTTTTTTTTTTTTTTTTGTATTTGAGACATTTTTCTAACTGTAACTTTGCTCTTGGTAATCATGTTCAATCATTTTGTTAGTTGCGATGTGATAGTAGCAATGATGGCTCATTGGGTAAATTAAGAACTAAACATATAGACAAATTACATGTTTCATTGTATAAATTAATCAGGAAACAAACTTTGTCATTTAACATTGATGAGTTTTATTTCTGTGGTCACCTCATACAGAAATACCACCAGTAACTGCTATATTCATAAAACTTTATCTATATCTATATACTGTACATAATTTTTTGGATATCTATTTCCAGGAGTTCACTCTAAATGTTTTCTTTAATAAAATTCCTTTGCCTCTACAATGACTGAATAAGCTTTAGTCATAAAGAAATAAATGGTGATTAGTCATCTTCACAAATATTTGGAGCACATGGCTCTACAGGACTGTTGCTATTTTTTATAGTTTTTCTATAAAAAATATAAATGTCATAATGAATGTAACGTTTAGAGTGCCTCCATTTATAGTCAGCCTTGCTGCACTAATTTTGCTTGGATTTTATCATCATGCTGCATCACCATGGTGCTTTCTGCTTACCAGATACAACTGTAGTTTTCAGAGTTGCCAAAACAGGAGGGTTGCTGGGTCCTTGGGGCATTAATGGAGGTGTGGTTGAGCTGATTTTTTGATAAACCTGCAGACTAGCTGACAAGAAATGTGACAGCCTTGTCCCTGCAGATGCCAGGCTTCTCCTTTGTTGCTTGGAAGTTCAGGTGGCATGTTGATGAGGTGGAGATGGAAGAAGGTGTAGATAGTTCATGCAGTTTCAGTGTCTTCGGCAGCTGATACAGTAGAGCATGGCTTCTTCTTCTTCTTCGTCTTTTGGCTGCTGTTGTCTGGGATTGGACAGCGGACCAACTGCGATCCACACACTGAGCTGGCAGAGTTTTTACGCCGGATGCTCTTCCTGACGCAACCCTCCCTATTTTATCTGGACTTTGGGACTGGTGATGCATTCCAGTGGCTAGGTACACACACTCACACCTATGGACAATGTTACAAGTCGCCAATCCACCTACCAACTTGTTTTTTTGGACACGGGGAGAACACACCAAACTCTTCACAGACATTCACCCGGAGTGGGGCTTGACAGTAGAGCATGGCTATCATCCAATAAATCTGCACTGTCTGTAGGGGGAGGATGTTGTTCTGGAGAGACAGAGTCCTTGGGTATTAGGGCACACGACTCTGCATTCCCAGTTGTGGGGAGAATGTTATGTCTCTGTAGTGACAGGTCCTTGGCTGTAAGCTCTGATGCATCTTCACTACTGGGTACAGAGAAATTGCACATGGAGAAGATGAAGTTCTCTATCAGCAATTTGACACCACTTTAATTTTTGTGCAGTCCATCTATCCTAAAAATTCTCTCTTCCCTAAAATCAAGTTATTATTGTCAATAATGTTCAGTCCATTTAACCTGCAGCTTATTGGTAGCCATATGTTTAATACATGTGGCCGGCAGAACATACTGGTGCTCCTTGCAAGCAGAGGACCACTGATAAATGACTGAATGTTGAGCTTGAATACTGTGTTAAAGAGGATATTAAAGTCTCATTTTTAAACCTCAGACTGCTTCCTTTTGTCATTCTTGCCAATGTGGACAATGATCCATTTCACTGTTGTGTGTTCAGCCAGTAATATAGGAAGTTTTTCATTCATTTCAGAAACTGTGATATTCAGCTCACATTGAACTATGAGCTTCTGATTTTTCACACCTTGAGCAGAGTCGTTCTCAAAAACAAGGGGGTCTGCTGTGGAAAAAGACTGGGGTCCTATGGCTCTATTGGGGTGCTTTGAATGTCTGGACATTGTTCTTCCTGAATTATATTCCCTGGCAGTAAGAAAATCACAAAGGGCTTGCATTGGTCTGAATCTGTTCTGCAAGTGGAGTGATTGAAATTGATTTCCTGCTCTGGCTTTGTGCTGTGATTTTAGTGCAGCAGCACTGGCTTTAGCATTGGCTGGACGGGCTGCGCTAGCAGGTGTAGAGGATGAACCTATAGACCAGGGGTACTCAAATAGAATTTTTTTTTTTCAATGACTCAAGGGGCCATTTATTGGGACCGTGTATGATAACGTATCATAACATAATAACGTATAACATTTATATATATATATATATATATATATATATATATATATATAGTACTACCAGCTATTATTGATCCTCTTTTAACTATAGTAAACTCATCGCTTAGTCTGGGCCATGTACCCAAAGCTTTTAAACTAGCAGTTATTAAACCTATGATCAAGAAACCAAATCTTGATGCTAGTACACTGTCTAATTACAGGCCTATTTCTAATTTGCCATTTCTGTCTAAGATCTTAGAAAGAGCTGTGGCCCAACAACTTAGTTCATATCTACATAAGAATCATATATATGAAAAATTCCAATCTGGATTCAGGCAACATCATAGTACAGAGACAGCTCTAGTCAAGATAACAAATGATCTTCTTCTTGCCTCTGATCAAGGCCACGTATCCCTGTTGGTGCTTCTTGACCTAAGCGCAGCCTTCGATACCATAGACCACAATATTCTCATAGAAAGGTTAGAAAACATGGTTGGAATCACAGGGACAGCCCTATTATGGTTCAAATCTTACTTAACGGAACGTTATCAATTCGTAAAAGTAAACAATCTAAATTCAAATTATTCTAAAGTAAGATTTGGAATTCCACAAGGCTCTATTTTAGGACCATTATTATTTACATTATACATGTTACCGCTAGGCACAGTTATAAGAAACCATGACATTAACTTTCACTGTTACGCAGACGACACACAATTGTATATTTCAGCCAAGCCCGATGACAAACACAGATTAAAGAAAATAGAGGACTGTGTAAAAGACGTGAAAGGCTGGATGTTGCGTAACTTCCTCCTTCTAAACAGCAACAAAACAGAGGTCCTGCTTTTGGGTCCAAAAGTGACAAGAAATAAATTATCAGATTTAATTTTAGATCTAGCTAACTTTCCAGTTAAACCTGGTTCAGCAGCAAAAAATCTTGGTGTCATAATTGACCCGGATTTATCATTTGATCAACACATAGGTAGTATCACTAGGACAGCTTTTTTACATCTTCGCAATATTGCTAAGATTAGAAATGCCTTATCCCTCCAGGACGCAGAAACATTAGTACATGCCTTTATTACTTCAAGGCTTGACTACTGTAACGCACTACTGTCAGGATGCACCAGCAGCAATTTAAGAAAACTTCAACTAGTTCAAAATGCTGCAGCTAGGGTCCTCACTAAAACTAGAAAATTTGAACATATCAGCCCAGTTTTATCATCACTTCATTGGCTGCCTGTTAAATTCCGCATTGACTACAAAATTTTGTTATTAACATATAAAGCTCTACATGGGCTTGCTCCTGAATATCTTCAAGATACAATTTCCTATTATGAGCCTCCACGTTCACTCAGATCACAGAATACTGGATTTTTAAATGTTCCCAGAATTCAGAAGGCCTCAGCTGGGGGAAGAGCCTTTTCTTATAAAGCCCCCCAACTCTGGAATGATCTTCCAAAAAATGTTCGGGACTCAGACACAGTCGCAATCTTCAAATGTAGGCTAAAAACTCATTTGTTTAGTTTATCATTTGGTAGCTAATGCTCCCCCATAGATAAAGGCGGCAGATCCGGGGGGTCCATGGACACAGGGAATTATAGTATACTGAGACGCTGGTGCTGTCGTCCCGCCGCTTCTCGCGATCACTCAGGTTTGTTGACGGTGGAGCGGAGGGATGCCAGTGTTTCAGGATGCTCCCGTGTCTGTGTGTCCTCCTGGTTCTCTCCTTTTAGTTAATGCTGTCATAGTCAGATCTGCCGGAGTCATTAGCCACACTCTGGAAATTTTCATATTTTCTACTTTACAAACACAAAACAGTTCAAAACTAATTCCATCCCTTTACATCTTTCCGAGTAAACGACTGCCCACCTGTCTGTCTGGACACTGATGGATGACTGTCGAGATCCTCCTCCACGCTTCAGACCAGCTGCCCACGCTCCAGCAACCACCAAGTGCCTTGAAGCTGTCCCTACACTGAAGTTCTCATGGACTACTAACTATCATCACCAGTAGATTGACCAGAGGAGGATGGGTCACCCCTTGTGAGCCTTGGTTCCTCCCAAAGTTTCTTCCTCAGCTGGGGGAGTTTTTCCTTGCCACTGTCGCCCCTGGCTTGCTCACTTGAGGGTTTTACATTTGTCTTTACATTTCATGTCAAATCTTGTCTTACTGGAATTCTGTGAAGCTGCTTTGTGACAACATCAGTTGTGAAAAGCGCTATATAAATAAATTTGATTTGATTTGATTTGATTTGATATATATCACAGTCACTCTCTCGCTCAGCAGCAGCAACACGCTTACCGACCGGCCCCAAAGAAGAAAACTGGACAGCGAAAATCGTGCTTAATATGTTATATATAAATATATATATATATAACCTGTTGGCAAATAAAACATGATCAGCTTGTACACCAAATCTCCTTACGAATAAAATTTGTTTTGTTGCAATAATGTGTTCTTGAAATTAATATTTTTAATGTTTTTTCATATTGCCAAGAATATTGTTATTGCCAAAAATACCCTGAATTGTGATATTAATTTAGAGTTATATTGCCCACCCCTCAGTATACAGTTTTCCAGTGGCAATGCACTGCCAACTATGGATGCAATCAACCTCATTATACAACTGTAAGAAGAAGCACAAAATACACAAATCTACATTGTTAAATTCCAATAAAGTGTATTAAAAAAGACAATTGTGAACAGCAAAAAACCTGGATCATGAAAACCATATTAGACATAAGTATACATGTAAATAAAGATCATCTAGCATACCAGTCTTTGAAATTTACTAAGGCATTAATATATTCATAACAATAAAAATACAATAATAGCTATATGATGTAAGTCCATCACTTGCCACCAGTACACTTAGGCCTCTGGGTGACTCTGCTTTATTTAGCTGTTTTACTTCACAATATGCTGTTCCACTTACCCCAGAGGATGTTATTTATAAGGTTATTTCATCAAGATTTTTAAATCATTCCCTCTTCAAATTCTGCAAGCCACCATGCAAAGTTCTTCATGATCTTCAATACATGTATCAAAACAAATGTTGTCTGGGAAAGCTATGTGCTTTGTGATTTATAGGTTTAGTCTGAGATGAGTAGCTGCTTCTTAATTCAGTGTAAATATTGAAAATATTTAGAAATACATTAATAAATCAACAAACAAATTCAATGAAGTAAATATGTCTTTTTTCATGACGAAACCATATGTGTTTATTAATTTACATTATGAATTGTTTGATCAAATTGTTCTGGTGGTCAGGAGTTTGGAAAGCAGTGAATATGGACCACTGCATTTTTTCTCTTCCCAAGCTAGGTGAATAATTTTTCTTTCATAATTAATCTTTCATGTCTATATAGATTCATGAGTCAATTAGTCCCCAAAATGAAATATATGGTAGGTCTTATTCCTGCGTAAACAGAATTAATTACCCACTTATGTTACTCTATAAGTTGCCAGTTTATAGACCCAATCTTGATGAATTTGTTTCTGTGAAATCTTCCTAGACTCTTCACTTTTTTGGACCTATCATGTTTTTTCTTGTATTCCTCTCTGGTCTGAGTAGGATAATGTAACACTTTGGGGCAAAGATACACAATAGAAGTCCATAGCTGGAAGCTAGAATTGCAAAGACCTCCACAGCAACTGTGTACTTCCCTGGAGAACTGACGTATGCTGGCACAAATACAATCCACACAGCACAGAATATCAGCATGCTGAAGGTGATGAATTTGGCCTCATTGAAATTGTCTGGAAGCTTTCTGGCTAAAAAAGCCAGCAGGAAACAGACAGCAGCCAGCAGGCCGATGTAGCCCAGCACTAGGGAAAATCCTATGAAAGAACCCACTGCGCAGAGCAGCACCACACGTGCTCCAAGCTCACCTCCTGCAATTTCTGTGGGAAGAGGAGGCGCCAGCACCAGCCACAGCACACAGATCCCCACCTGAACCAGTGTACAGATGAATATAGCTGTCCTCTGCTGAACAGGGCCAAAGTACCTCATCATGTTTGAGCCAGGAAGAGTTGCTCTGAAGGCAGCCAGGACAACCACAGTCTTGCTGAGAACACAGGCCAAGCACACCACAAAACTGATCCCAAACAGAGTATGACGCAGCATGCAGGACCAATGTGCTGGCCGACCAATGAAAGCCAATGCACAGAGGAAGCAGAGTTTGAGTGACAACAACAGAAGAAAACTCAGCTCAGAGTTGTTGGCACGAACCAAAGGTGTATCCCGATGATGGAACAAGGCAACGAGGACAGTCCCAGTAAGTCCTGCCCCAGCAACAGACAACAAAGAGAGGATAATGCCCATGTTATCTTGAAAAGACAGGAACTCCACTGACATTGGGACACACACTGTTCGATCAGCATTAGGCCAGAAGTGGTATGGGCATTTGATGCACTCTGTAGAGTCTGTATTGTAAATAGAAGAAGTTAATGAGGCAATAATATTTAGGATTAAGATGTTATTGGAGTTATTAAGCATGTGTTAAATAATATGGATTTCCTGTGGAAGGTAGATCTTAGAATTGTTAACTACTGGAATCATATTAATGCTGTATTCATACAACAAGAAAAATATTTTTAAAAATAATAAATTAAGCATTAACTAGTAAGCACATTTTGTATTCAGCATGTTTATACAGTACCACTTGCATTACTGATCTCCCCTGTTGTACATGGTATACAATCATAGCAGCAGACTGGCTTTCCTTTCTGTACAGCTTTCCTGGTGCCCTTTGGACATCTTTCATTGCACACAGACACCGGTGCCTGTATGGCAAACAGACACACTTATTTTATAATTTCAGGAAGAATCTAGAAACTGAGAACTGAGAAATGAAAAACACTTCTTTTACACATCTCACAAATATCATCACATATATCATTATGATTTCTGCCAAAAGATATATAAGAGCAATATTCAGTGTATACAAGAAAATGTTGCAGAAAACCAGCTATTGCATTCTTACTTTATCACTCCAGGTGCCTCCCCAGATCACTTTACTAAGGTTCAGTTGGAAGTCTTGCCCAGGTTCGTTAGCTGCATCAAACTTCCCCACTTTGACAAACTCCATTTTTCCTTCAGATCCTATGTGCCAGTTAATGATGTCATATGAAGCAGATGGATCTCCATTGTTGTCAAACTGGATGAGCTCACCCACTGGTGTTGTGAACTTAACTGCTTTTAAGTATTTAATAAGCTGCCAACAAATGAAAATGGGTTCAAATTGTACATACAAATGCAAAGAATAAATTAGAAATCAGGCTTAAGCTACTGGAACTGAATTTCTAATTTGATTTTCTATATATTGCATATTAGGAGAAAATTTTAAATGGTAAATGGTCTTGTAAAAATTTTTTACCTGTTCAGGTCTTATTGGGTTGATTTCAGGACACGCTGCATTCTTGAATGGCCCTTTGCCTGGCTGACAGTTCAGCATTTCCTGAATGGCATGTGCAATAGCATACACAGCCTTATACACATTATAAATGACATCAAAGTAAGTATCTCCCTGTTCTTCTATTTTTTCCAAGCCTGTGCACTGTGGTCTTGGAGGTCCTGATTGATTTTTCTGCCCAAATGTACACCCAAATACCTCCTCCCAAACATTCTGTACGATTTTTTCCTTTGGGGGCACCTCTGGGCTAAGGTGAGTAAGATAAGATTCCAGACCCTGGATATCAACTCTTTGCAGAGCAAAGCCAATTGTACCTGACAAAGAGATGCCACTCCATCCTGAATAGTGGTTGGAGGTGCTCCAGGCTTCTGTGGCAATCCATTGCCTGTCTGTTAAATTTTGTCTCACCACTTCCTTCAGCAATACCTCCATATCTGGGCTGATGGCAAATGTCACCACAACCTGAGCCTTAGAGCTCTGTATTCTTTCCACAATTCGACTAATCCTGGTCAGTGCATGAGATTTTGGGATGATTTCGATATAGTCCAAACACACACCTGAGCCCTCCAATTCTTTTAACAACAGCTGCAGACCCACTTTGCCATATACATCATCCCCACAAACAACTCCAACCCAGGACCATTCCATCTGGAGCAGCAATCGGGCCATGGCTTTTGCCTGGAAGGCATCACTGGGAACAGTGCGCAAGAAGGTGGGGTATCTTTTATGGTCACTGAGACATGCACAGGATGCAAAGTAACTAATCTGGAGGCATGGTAAAGAATATACAGAAATAAAAAGTCAAATTCAATCAGTTTCTTTTGCTGTTGTTTGAAATAATTATTTGCATATAATAAACCCTTTAAATTGACTAAATAAGATAAAACTGTATTATAATCTTACCATAGGGATGCCAAATACACCCAGTGTATCAGCCACCACTATAGATGCAGAGGAGCGGGCATCACCAATAATGACGGGCACATTGGGGGCCTCAGTACACTGCTCTCCAGACACTGTCTCGTCTTGCCCCGTCACTAGTGTCAGAGCAGCACTCAGAGTGCTGCCCTCACTCAGGCAGGTGTCTGATGCCAGGTAGCCCAGTGTGAGATTGGGTAACAGAGTGTGGTCCCGGTTTATTTCCTCCACAGTATAGATCATGGCTTGAAGCCAGCGATATGAACGTAATTCAACACTGAGAAGGCAGGATATTTGAATAAATATTAATGCCTACAGAAACAATTAACAAATAAATCATCATTCGACAGAAACATATAACAATATAAATGTTAAAAGGTGAGAGAATATGTTACCCTCGACAGCTGCCAGCTTGTACTCTTTGTGTGAATGTGTGGTCAGGTTCAGGGACTTCAAGGTGAACAGGAAACAGACCTCCAATAATCACATCTCCCTCCTTATACAGACTTCCAGAAATGGACCTACTTTGGAGAGTACAGGAGAGTCCCAGAGAGTGCATAAAGAGCAGTCCAGTCAAGAGACCAATCACCCAAAGCCATGCATCCAAAGCCATCACCTGATCGATGAAGATGAAGAGCAACAAAGGGAGCAAATGGAAGAGACAGCAGGGCCTCACATAAGCAGAGAGAAAGAGCAGGACCCTGTTTAGTAGAGGTAAAATTGCCTGGGGTCATGTGGGGTAATTCCTAGTGGATCTACATAATAACATAATAACATAATTTTCCAGTCCTCAAAAAAAAAAGCTTTTTTGATCTTATGAGATTTAATGATCTTTATCTCCAGTCAAGGTGAGTGACCATATACTGAAGATTATTTCTTTGCACAAAAGCATTTATTTATTATATATTCAAGCTTGCTTTTATAGTTTTTTTTTATTATATTTTTAGAGTGATCCCACAGGGAAAGAAAGAATAATTAAACCAAATTAAACTATCATTGTTACATCAGCCTAATTGCCCTGTTGTTGTACAGAATTATTCAGCACTGTATTAGCCTCCATTTCATATGCAATGTGTGTTTGTGTGATCACTAGTACAGATGGGTCAAATGCAGAGAAGCAATTTCCTTAAGGGGACCAATAAATGTGTTTCTTCTTCTGTGCTTTCATCTGCACAACATATTGTGTTTTAGTGGTGTCTTTAACTGAAATGAACTGTAGTGTATGAATGCAGGTCTGCTACAGCCAGAGATACCTAGAAAGAGACCATGGAAAATGTGACATTTTTAGTAAAACTATGAATTGCTTGACAATTTTAATGTGAACATTCCCCTTCAAATATTTCATTACTTTTTGATGGTGATTTGGACACTTCAAAGTTCTACTGTTAAATATCTACTGGAAGATTGGCATTTAAATTGTAAACTTGGCAAACAGTTTTACTATGAACTTCAGAGGTTAAGCTATGAAGCTATGAATATGTTAATTGTTTTACTGTAAACATTTCCTGTATACTAAGTCTCTTTAGTTGTTCACATACTAGTTCTAATGCCCTAAAACAAACATTAAACAATCTGTAAAAATATACTCACAACTTAATGTAAAATAAGCACACAAGAATGATCACAAACAGAAATCTAATTACTTGATTCAATGTATATTAATTTTGTCTTGTCTCTGTCTTGTCATTTACCATCCATCCATCCATTATCCACCGCTTATACAGGTCCGGGTCGTGGGCAAAGCTGTCCAAGTAAAGAAACCCAGATCTCCCTCTCCCCAGCCACTTCTTCCAGCTTCTCCGTGGGATACCGAGGCCAGTCGAGACATGTAGTCTCTCGGGCATGTTCTGGGTCTTCCCCGGGGTCTCCTCCCCATTGGACATGCCTGGAACACCTCACCAGGAAAGCGTCCAGGAGGCATCTGGACCAGATGCCCGAATCACCTCAACTGGCTCCTCTCGACGTGGAAGAGTAGCACCTCCACTTCGAGACCCTCCTGGATGTCCCTATCTCTAAGGGAGAGTCCAGACACCCTGCGGAGAAAACACATTTCAGCCGCTCATTCTTTCGGTCACTACCCAAAGCTCATGACCATAGGTGAGGGTTGGGACGTAGATTGAACAGTAAATCGAGAGCTTTACCAGGCTCAATAAGACTCGATAGATTTAACCAGGCTCGATAGGACTCTTTCTTCATCTTGACAGCCTCCCTCACCCGGGGTGTTCACAACCGAGTGCAGGGATTGCCACCCCGACAGGCAGCAACAACCTTGCAGCCACAGCTCCGTTCAGCCGCCTCAACAATGGAGGTCCGGAACATAGCCCATTCGGATGTGGGAGTTGAAGATCTTTCTGACAGGTTCCTCTGCCAAATGTTCCCAGCAAACCCTGAGCACACGTTTAGGCCTGCCAGGTCTGTCCAGCATCCTCCCCCACCATCTGATCCAACTCACCACCAGGTGGTGATCAGTTGACAGCTCAGCACCTCTCTTCACCCGAGTGTCCAGAAGATATGGCCGCAGATTCGATGATAGAACTATAAAGTCAATCATCGAAATGCGGCCTAGGGCATCCTGATGCCAGGTGTACTTGTGGACACCCTTATGCTTGAACATGGTGTTCGTAATGGATAAACTGTGATGGGCACAGAAATCCAATAACTGAACACCACTCGGGTTCAGATAAGCGGGGCCGTTCCTCCCAATCACGCCCCTCCAGGTCTCACTGTCATTACCCACGTGAGGGTCCCCAAGAAGGCCTGGTACTCTGAGCTGCTGTTCGGTGCATAAGCACAAACAACCATCAGAGGCCTTTCCCCAACCAGAAGGCGCAGGGAAATTACCCTCTCATCCACTGGGGCAAACCCCAACATACAGGCGCTAAGACAGGGGGCTATTATTAAGCCCACTCCTGCCTTACGCCTCTCACCCTGGGCAACTCCAGAGTGAAAGAGCATCCAGCCCCTCTCAAGGATGTGAGCCCAACTATATCTAGCCTGTACGTCTCAACCTCGCGCACCAGCCCAGGCTCTTTTCCCACCAGAGAGCTTACATTCCATGTTCCAAGAGCCAGTTTTGGTAATCAGAATGCCAGGGTCTCCGCCCTCGGCTGCCACCCAATCCACAATGCATCAGACCCGGATTACTACCTCTCCCACAGGTGGTGGGCCAATGGGAGGGTGGACCCAATTTGCTTCTTCGGGCTGAGCCCAGCCGGACCCTATGAGTGAAAGTTCGACCACCACTTGCTCGCCAAGGAGCCCCTCCCCCAGGCGAGGGAAGCTGTTTCTCTGCTTTTACTCTCTTTATCTGGGTCTTTATGGATCACTCTTTGTCTGGTCCATAACCTAGGACCATTTGGCCTTGGGAGACCCTACCAGGGGCTATTGCCCCCGATAGCTCCTAGGCTCATGGAGGCACGCAAACCCCTCCACCATGTTAAGTTGGTGATCCAGGGAGGGGGCAAATTTCCTGACAAATTTCATTAAAAATATTCAGAGTTTTATATACATACACATCAGTGGCAGATGCTGGTCTTTCAAGGAGGGGAAGCTCAATTTCAGCCTACATCATAAAATGTGTCGGTTTATTTATACGTGAATTCTACCCTCCGTTCCTTTTTAAGAATATGATCTATGACCCTGTCGTACCAACAAGGCGTCTTTTCCAGGGACTTGACTAGTGTCGTCTCAATGGCCAGCAGAGCTAGGCTGTTTAAAGTGTGTCCGCCTGTGCTCCCACGGATCTTTACACCAAAGGATCGCTGATTCACTCATTTCGTTGTCAATCAAAAAGGGATTCAGCCTCAGACAGATCATCCAATCATCATGCAGAAGCTGAGCATCTGGGCCATCCGAGGCCAGCCCACTGCCCCATAGAGCCCCAGAGATGCTGAGCGTCCGATGGGATGGGACAAAGCCCAGCATTTATCCAATGAGTCGTCTCGTTTCGCTGCACTTCGCTGCTTCGCTATTGAAATCTGTGGACGTTTAAATCACTGTGAAGCTGCGGGAAGACCGCGTCTTTACCGCGTCTTTACCGCGTCTTTACCAGTGATAAGAACCTGATAAGAACCTGAACCTATGACCCTGTCGTACCAACAAGGCGTCTTTTCCAGGGACTTGACTGGTGTCGTCTCAATGGCCAGCAGAGCTAGGCTGTTTAAAGTGTGTCCGCCTGTGCTCCCACGGATCTTTACACCAAAGGATCGCTGATTCACTCATTTCGTTGTCAATCAAAAAGGGATTCAGCCTCAGACAGATCATCCAATCATCATGCAGAAGCTGAGCATCTGGGCCATCCGAGGCCAGCCCACTGCCCCATAGAGCCCCAGAGATGCTGAGCGTCCGATGGGATGGGACAAAGCCCAGCATTTATCCAATGAGTCGTCTCGTTTCGCTGCACTTCGCTGCTTCGCTATTGAAATCTGTGGACGTTTAAATCACTGTGAAGCTGCGGGAAGACCGCGTCTTTACCAGTGATAAGAACCTGATTCTGAACAAAAGTTGAGCACGTTGTAGTGCATATTTATTCAATGACGTGCACACAACAGTATATATTTGATCACTTATTTTTTTTACATTTTAGGGGAAGCTGAGCTTCCCTTGCAGTCTTAGAACAATTGCCGCTGATACACATACACAGGTTTTTTCTTTTGTCTTATTATTGCTGGATCACTTATCGGGCCGGCCTACAAGAGGCATTTTCCCTTACTGACACGCTGACTGACTCCTAATGTTGAAACTTGCATATGAAATTAGGAACTGTTTGTGCAGCCTCATTTCACAGAAACAACTTAATGTGGCGCTACTACACCGTCTGTTGTTAGACCGTTGTTGAATGTTGGAACCATTCGGCATGTTTCCAACAACACAAACTGGTTTGCGAACCAGAAAAATTTGTTCAAAGCTGGAACCAAAGAACAGTAGGTTCTTCAGCGCGGTTCACAAGCTCAACAGGACGGCTCAGAACTCTGCAACATTTACACATCTCACATAGAGAGGAGGACTGCTGAATTTGTTTTATTTCATGTGAGTGTGTGTATTTGCCTGAAATATCATAAAGGGAAGCAGTGGGGAGACATTTTGTTGCATTTGTATGTTTATATTAACTCCATATAACTACATACCCAGACGAGCATATATTGGTCCACTGGCATAAAAAGGCTGGCACACCACTGACTGTAGACCACTGCTGGTCCACTATCGGACCACTCAGATTACTGTCCTGTGTACAGGATATGACTAATTTTTAATCCCCTCAAACAGATTTTAAATTCACAGGGATTTTATTCTGGAAAACAAACTAATACAAATATTACCAACAACTATGAGAGGTACAATAATGAGTTTAAGCCTGATATAAAATGATTATGCTAAAATGTTGACACTGTGCTGGATTAAAATAATTTACTAATCTTATTTATAAAGAATAAAAAAAGAAGCTAATGAAGGAAAAAAATATAAATTGGTCTTTGAATGGAAAAGTGCTAAAATGTGGAATTTTGTCTAAAATTCTGTTTAATCATCAATGGTCCGTCCAGAAACTGCTGTGCAACAGTGGGCCAACAGTGGTCCGCCGTGTCCTTGCTATCAGGGATATAACTACGCACAGCCTCCTTAAACTTCATGTGCTTTAACCTGTTACATTGAATAAATAAGTAATTGTAATTCTTAAAAATGTTCTTGCTCTTCTTTGTTCTTTGCTGGTAGATCATCTAGTATGTAGTTTTAAATTAAATGATCAAGAAAAACACTGATGTCGGTGTTATATATTATGAACCAAATGTGGAGCTTCTTTTTTCATTTCTGTATTTATTAGACATGCCTTCCATATTTTCTGTACAACACATTCACATAATAAAAATCACATGTAAACAAAGACATTGATAAGAAGCACCAAAGCTTTTCCAGTTATTTAAATGACAAGGGTATGTATTTTGGGCTTTCCTGTTTTTGAAATGCCAGAAACACCTTTGTTTTTGTGACAGTGACTATATGGCTAATGGCGATTCGGCAAAATTAGGCTTGCCTAGTTTCTCTTTGCTCTTGTTATTGATTGGATCACAAGCTTTGTACTGTGGTGAGCTTTATTTTTTATACCTATTTTTACATTGTCACCTTGAGTAAAATTGCTAATTTAAAAAAATAATTAAAAAAATCTGTTTAAATTAAATGTATTAATAAGCTGACTATTTTCTCATGTAAATTATTATCACTTCTGTACAATGTATAACTTTTGAAAAAGATATGCTGAAGTTCAGGGAAAAGCTGTTTTCTTGGGAGATAAACATGCAGTTCAAGACGGTGTATGATCATGGAAAGCCCATTCAAAACAAACTACACAACTAAAGACACTGAATTACACTCAATTCCTTTACACAAGAAAACTTGTGATCATGGCAGGAGCTGAGAAGATTAAAATTTAATGATAATGTGTCATTACACGCAAGCACCTTTACATTTAATTAAGCAGAATTATTTATGCTTGATAAAGGAAAAGGGTGTTTATGTAGAAATGTTTCAATATCTATAATGATCTGATTGAAAAACTATGCTCTTTGTAATGTAAATTCACTGTCTAGTTAAATATTGATCAAATCACTGGCTCTCTAATGTTGTGGCTTTAATAGTTAAGAGATCTCACCTGTTTTCGTGTAAAGTTAAACTCAAAAGCTGGGATGTTAGTGTTACGGACAGAGGAGCTGACTATAAATCAGAAAGTGCAAGATGTGTGTCACAGAAACACCTCCAAATATGAAAAAGAGATTACGATAACAATGTCAACAACTATCAACACACTTCTGTCTGAGCATAAATTAAAACACGTTAACATTGAGCAGAGGTTGGTTAACAAGAGCCAAAGTGATGGACAAGAAAGGACGTGGAGAAGAGTATCCCAGTTGAACGCTGCGCCCTTTTGTTCACAATTACACTGTCATTAAATTGCTCACTTCAAGGAAGTACTTAGAGCTAAGGGCAGGGATTGGGACAGTGTAAGACTTCTCTGATTGGTGGCTGCGAGGAGAGGGCACTGTGATGGGTTAATGCTTTGTTCAATCTCTCTGTGGAAGTTTACTTTCCTGAGAAGCCCACTGGTTGACCTCTGGGCTAGATTCATATATTAGCCATCTGAATTTTTTTTTTTATGGGTCTGTATTTTTTTCTTTTTTTTTTTTACTGCGACCCTGAAATGGAGAAGCGGAAAAGAAAATGTATGTATGTATTTTTTTTAATCACAATTTTTTACTCTGAAGTTTTCAAGTCTGAATATTTCACCACCTTAACATTTAAAATGTTTCAACTGCCATACAAATATATTTTAATTATAAACTATTCAAACAATTAAATTTCAAATTTTCAGATTTTAGGCTCAAATAATTAAGTCATTGATTTAGCTCCATACATGTGCTAATATTTTTATTAATACTCTGTAGCTATTTGTTTTTTGTTGCTCGGCCCATGATGGACTTTTTTGTGTTTCTCTCAGGATGCAAGAGGATGATGTAGCACTTTGGGACAAATATGGCCACCAGCAGTCCAAAACTAGAAGCTAAAATAGCAAAGACCTCTACAGCCACCGCATACTTCCCTGGAGAGCTGATGTATGCAGGTACAAAAGTGATCCAAACGGCACAGAATATGAGCATGCTGAAGGTGATGTATTTAGCTTCATTGAAATTATCAGGAAGGTTCCTTGCCAAAAAGGCCAGCAGGAAACTCACAGCAGCCAGCAGACCAATATAGCCCAGGAGAGTCGCAAACCACAGCACCGAACCCACAGCACACTCGTATACAATTTTGGAGCTGAGGTAGCGAGTGTTTTTATGGGGAGTTGGAGATGCTGTAGACAGCCAGACAGTACATATAGCCACCTGGAGGGCTGTGAGCACCAGCACCGTCCCTCTCTGTTGGGCCACTCCAAACCACTTTATGGCACTTTGGCCTTCTGGCCGAGATGACTTAAATACAGCTACCACCACCATGGTTTTCACCAGGATGCTGGACACACTCAGTACAAAACTTATGCCAAACACCACATGCCTCAGCTGGCATGTCCACAGCTGGGGCTTCCCAATGAACAGAAGGACACATATGAAGCACAGTTTGAGTGACAAAAGCAGTAGAAAACTCAATTCTGAATTATTGGCCCGAACAACAGGTGAATGTCTGTGATATGCAAATACACCCAGAACTCCTGCGCAGAAGGCAGAGCCAAACAGAGAGGCTGTTGTCAATGATATACCAAGTGGTTCTTTGTAGGACAGGAATTCCACCTCCTTAGGAACACAGCGATCCTTTTCTGGGCTTGACCAGAACTCTTCTGGGCATTCAGTACACTCATTCGAATCTAAGACAAAAAAACAGACAGTATGTCAATGCAACTTTGACATATAATACAATGTGTTTTTTAGTATGACATGCAGCAGTTTACCTGTTGCATTGCTGATTTCTCCATCTGCACAGGGCAGACAGTCAAAGCAGCAAATGGGCATGCCTTCCCTTCTGGCTTTTCTTGTTCCAAGAGGGCAACTTTCACTGCACACAGACCTGGGTGCCTAAGGCCAAAGGAAAATGTTTAACACAGTATTGCAGAATTATTGTCTCATATTGTCTCATCATAATTATTACATATGGTGGATTTTAACACATGATGGTCACATAAACCTCCTTTGGGTAGGATATCATATTATAGAATGCATATTTTTTAATATACTCATTCAGGATACCTATTAAGCTGGAAATCAATTTACTTGTTTTGTTTCAAAGTTCCAGAATAGTGCATGCTTGTCTAGTTTGAGAACTTGATCTGCCTGTGTAGACTCATCAACCACACCTATTGTATGGACCCTGATCGACCCATCAGGTTTTGGCTGCCAGTTCATGACGTCATAAATAGCCAGAGCATTGCCATTCTCATCAAAGGATACATGGTCCCCAAAGCCAGTAGTGAAGTTCACTTTCTGCAAGTAATGTACGACCTAAAGAAATTACAGGCAGAGATTACTATAATTCCAGTGAATTAAAAATTAAAAATATTTACAACAAATATTGTAATTACAATTGTATTCAAGTCATTGTAAAACTGTGCTTCTCACATTTAAACTAATTTTAACAGACACTGAGGAGGGGTCTGAACCCTCAACCGAAAAATGCTGTAGCTATGTAACATTATTGGTGCCTGTTGCACCACCATGATGCCATAAACACTCCACCAACATGTCAGTGTCACTACAGCTCTCAGAATGATCCCACAAATGCAATGAACCTGCTCTGTAGTGGTCCTGGAGGCAAGTAATGTATTCAAAGACACACTACAGAATTACAAAGAGCTCCCATATAGTCAGTGGAGCTTACAGAGATTAACATATATATACATATATATATATATATATATATATATATATATATATATATATTCTATTAATAATCTCTGATAGCATACACACACACTGAAAGATCACTGTATTAGGAACATAACCAATTACAGACTGTAGTTCACCTGTTTCTTAGCATACTTTTCTATCCCCATTTCACCCTGTTCATGGAGCCTCCACAGAGCAGGAGTGACTTGGGTGGTGGATCATTCTCAGCACAACAGGGAAATAGATGTTGCACTGATATGATTAGATCAGAAACAGCAGGGGTGCTCAAATTTTTAAATAATGTGTCCACTCACTGTCCACGCTATTAGACACACCAACCTCACTGGCTCACCTTCATCATCTGTTGCTGAATGGTTTAGGTTGGTTGTCCTCAGGTCCATCATCAGTGGACTTAGGACGCTGCCCACAGGGTGCTGTTGACTGGATATTTTTAGTTGCTGGACCATTCTCAGTCCAGCAGTGAAACTGCGGGTTTTAAATGCTCTAGCATCCCTGTTGTGTCTGATCAACTCATATCAGCACAACACAAATAAACACATCACCATCATATCAGTGCCACTGCAGCACTGATAAAGCTTTACAACCCATATAATGCCTGCTCTGTTGTGGTCCTGTGTGGATCCTGACCATTGATTAACAGGGTGAAATGGGGATAAGAATGTATGCAGGAAGACAGGTGGAAAACATTCTATTATTGTAGAACTACAAAGTCAGTGGAGTTGATTAAAAAGGACACTGAGTGTGAATGCAAAATAGGTGCTCCTAATCCAGTGTTTAGTGTATATGTACATAATATAATTATTTTCCTTTTAAATATGTAATTAGTAGCTGTGATATTATATATTTACTATAAATATTTCACCTTGTTTCCCAAGAAAAACAAATGTTTTCCTCACCTGCCACAGCTGAAGGGTTTGTATGCTTGTGCAGCTATGGTCATTGAAAGGCCCCTTTCCCTCTTCACAACTTTCTAAGTCATGTAGGGCATATGCCAGAGCATAAACAGCTTTATACACATTATAGGAAGCCCTTAGCTCATGCATATCAGTGTATGCTGTGTTTGTGTTGCTGATGTCTTCTTCTCCTGTGCACATTTTTCTCTTCCCTTCTGCTTTGACCTGAGTGCCTTCAGAATCAAATTTACACCCAAACATCTCCTCCCAGAAGTTCCGTACCATGTTGTTTTTGGGATCCCTGTCAGGGCGAAGGCGAAGCAGGAACTCCCTGAGTCCCTGGATCTCCCCACGGCGGATGGCAATCCCAAGTGTTCCCCCAAGGTATGGCAGGAGACGCTGAGTGAGGAAGATGGGTGAAGTAGCCCAGGCCTCACTGGCAATCCACTGCCTTTCAGTCACGTTTCTCAGAGCTACTTCATCCATAAGCGGCAGTAGGTAGGCCTCAGTGGAGACTGCTACCACCACTCTTGCTGTGGAGGTTTTAATCACTTCAACAATGCGCCTTATGTCTCTGCGATTGTTGTCCCTTGGTAGCATTTCAGAGTAGGCCACACAGCCGCTGAGCTGCACCTGTACATCGTGGTGAAATTCATGTGCAGCATTGATCCCATAATCATCATCACTGTAGACCAGGCCCACCCAGGTCCAGCCAAACTGCTTTAGGATCTGGACAATGGCGCGCACTTGGAAGGCATCACTTGGGATGGTCCTGAAGAAGGAGGGGTACTGCTTCCGGTCACTGAGACAGGAGCATGTGGCAAAATAACTCACCTTTTAGAGAGAGAGAGAGAGGGAATCATATATATATATATGCTTTTCCTTGTAATTAGTGTGTGTGTGTATGAAAAGTTACTGGGCTCCTGACAGACTGCATGTTTCATCCAGTGCTGCCACTGATGTTGTTGGATTACAAGCCATGGGGAAATCAAAATAATTAATAAAGAATCTGCGGGAGAAGATAGGTGAACTTTATAAAAAAGGAAAAGCATATAAAAAGATATCCAAGGAATAGAGAATGCACCCGTGTTCAAACTCTAATTAAGAAAGGAAAATTAGGCATTCTGTTGAAACCAAGTCAAGGTCAGGTTGACTAACAAAAACTTCAGCTATAACTGCCAGGAAAAGTGTTTGGGATACAAAGAAAAACTCACAAATAATCTATAGGTCTCTTTGAAAATAAGTGGTGTGGCTGTTTCAGGATGTACAATAAGGTTGAATTTGAAAAAAATTAGCTGCATTGTTGAGAAGAAAGGCTTTACTATGAGCTGCATTGTTGAGAAGAAAGCCCTTACTATGACAATGTCACAAAGCAACTCACTTACAATATGCCAAACACCACAAACCTTATAATTTCTGGATAAGTTGTTTAGAGTAATGTGACCAAAACTGAACTTTTACATTTGGAGATGAGTCAGCAAGGTTTATGATGAAAAGTACAACATCCCTACTGTGAACACAGACATGTATTGCTGACGTTTTGGGGATGTATGAGCTACACATGTACAGGGAACTTGGTCAAAATCTATGACAGGATGAATGCTGCATTTTGTCAGAAAAAGCTGGAGGAAAATTTGCACTCATCAACATGGATGAACTCTGTATGTTCCAACATAACAATGATCCAAAACACAGGGCCAAGTCAATCAGTCTAGGAAATTCCTACTCTAGGAAAAACTAAAGGTTCTGGAGTGGCCACCTCAGTCTCCTGACCTTAGCATCATTGAGCCATTTTGAGGAGATCTCAAGGCAGCCAAAGAATTTACAGGACCTGGAGGCGTTTTTGCCAAGAACTATGGGCAGATTTGCCATCTGAGAAATTAAAATGCCTGATCCAAACTACCACAAATGGTTTAAAGCTATCACTGATGTTAAAGAACACAATATACGGTATTAAAGGTTAGGGTATGTAAACTTTTGATCAGGGTCATTTGGGTAGTTTGTGTTGTCATTATGATTTAAAAAATAAAACCCCAATAAATGGCTTCACCCAACCATTAACCATGAATAAAATAAAAGTTGCTGTATTATCATTTATATTGTCTGAAAATAGACCTAAAAGGCCAAAAAGAAATATATCACAAATTTGCCAAATGTATGTATAATTATGAGCAAAACTGCATCATTATATATATATATATATATATATATGTGTATATATATATATATATGTGTGTGTGTGTGTGTGTATGTGTGTGTGTAAGAAGAAATATAAAAAGACATACAGTCACAATCAGCAAGATATAAAAAGCATGATTATACAAAAGATGACATGAAAATATAGGACTGTTTAAGTAGAATGTTTATGTTTGTTGCATTTCCTATGCATGAGAAGCAAATCAAAAATTTGATTTCCCCGAATCTGTACCATGGGTACACGAAACAGTCCCAGCACACTAGATATAGCAATTGAATGAGTTGATCCTGGGTCCCCCACTATCCCAATCACTGGGGGAAATCCCGTGCAGTCCGATCTGGAAATGGATTCATCTGTCCCACTGAGCAGGGCTGTGGCTGCCCGGAATGCAACCGCCAGCTTCACACAGTTATCATACAGGTTGTATCCTAGAGTAATGTTGGGCAGTATGTTGGGATTTCTGTTGATCTCTTCGATAGCAAAAGCCATAGTTTGTGCCTGCTGGAAACCTGCCATATCAAACCTGAAGCATCACAGAAAAGGAGGCTGTGTATGAGTAAACAAGTAATATTAGACAAGCAAGGATGAGTGCACTCATAATGTTAAAACTTTGCCTATTTTGCAATTGATGGAAATGCATGACAATGTACTCTCAATGATGTTACAGAGATATGGTCATGAGATATTGAACAGTCAAGCTCTTAACCAATTTCAAATCCCCATTACATGTTGTTAATAATGGTTATTCTCCCAATAATAAATGAACATTCCCCTCCATTTGTTGTCATCTTCTTCAGTATCACTACTTAGTATTGCCCAGTCAATGACCACTCACTTTTCACAGTAGGGTTGTTCCGGTTCACTGGTGTAGTTAAGTTCTGGGAACACAGTAAGGAAGTGGACTTCAAACAGACCCCCCAGAATTAGGTCTCCATCCTTGTGCATTCCATTCAGCTTGAGATGCTCCCGGAGCTGACAGGAGTCTGAGGCTGGTGAAGCAGAGAAGAAAAGGAAAGTTGATGAACTCCATATAATGCATAGAAACAGGTATGAATCCATGCACATCTTTCTCTCTATCCTCCTCTCCCTCTTTCACACACTGTCTTCTTGCTTGGCTTGTGCTAAATATTGGTTGAAGGCTAGTGTTTTATAAAGCAGGTGGGGTCATGTGGGCCTCCTTGGAGATGATGGCACTGTTTTGTTTTTCACTTTTCAAAGTTTTGTGTTATTTATGGAATCATTATGTTTAGTGATTAGTTTTAGTGTATATGTTTACGTAGTCTTTTCTGTGGTTTTTGAACATGAGTATAATATACTATGTGTTGCATTAATCTGATATTAGACAATGCTCAGACTCAGCTATGCTTTTTGTATGACCATGGAATTCATTGCATTTGAAAGAATCTTCTATATTCAGTACTGTGTAAAAAGCTGTGTGAATTCTTGCTTTTTAATTGTTTAATTTATTTAGTTGAATTAGCTTACTAATAAAAGAATAATGTACAATGTTTTAAAAGTCTGTACAATGAAGGGTTGTGCTTCATTATAATTTAAGATCATAGCATGTCATGTAAAAACAAAAGAACTCAAGACAGGTTGTTTATGATTATTGAAAGGTTCTGTATAAACCCTGAGTAGACTAATATATCAATGAAACAATATACCGATATAATCTAATAAACTATTTTGAGTAATGTATTTTAAATATGATCGCTGTCCAAACAAATGTAAAGACAGCTACTTAAATGTTGGACAGTGTTCAAATAATGTAGTATACTTAAAATTGACAAAATGGAGATACATGTTTTTGATTGGACAGTGACCACATGTTCTTTTTACTAACATACTCCAATAGAATGTACCTGAATTTGTTTATCAAAATGATTTGCTCAACTCTGATTACCTTAAGTAGCAAACCAGACAGTTAAGGGGTCTGAAAAACGCACTGCCTCTGTACATCTCTCTGTAGCTTTCTCTCTAGATAATTGAGGATGCAACGAAATTGTGCACAAATAGGTTTACTAATTTGCTGAACTTTAAGGAGGACTCATTTGTAATGCATGTAATGCTTGTTTGAGAATGCCCAGCAGATGGCAGTATTAGATCAGGCTTTGAGTCAGCTGCACACTCGTGCATTATGTAGGGGCTGAAATTGACTCTCTTGCATGTATACATGAGGGATTTCCTAACAGGACATTCCCACTAAAACACAAATAGTCACAGACAAATGAGTTTGCACAGGTATTTTATACATGTATGTGCAATATAATTGGTTTCATACTGTGTAAAACATCATGTAGAATCTTCAAACCATGATTTAAATGTTTATTTAATATTTCCTTCATATAAATAAAAAAATGCAATTATTTGCAAATCTCGCGGACCCACATTTTATTCACAGTAAAAAATATAACACATATCAGATGTTGAATGTGAGACTGGAAACACTGCATGGGCTCTGGAACACATCTAGAAATCATTGCCTTTCAACATAGTTTCACATGTAATTCACAAATTTATCATCATGTCAACATGATCCACTATATTCTTTAGGCGAAAGCTCAATTAAAATTTACTGAGGCAAAATGGAAAAGTGTACTCTGGTCAGATGAATCATTCATTCATTATCTGTAACTGCTTATCCAGTTCAGGGTCACTGTGATTCCGGAGTCTATCCGGAATCATTGAGTGCAAGGCAAGAATACACCCTGGAGGGGGCGCCAGTCCTTCCAGCAACACAGACATACATACATTCACTCAGACACATTTGAGTCACCAGTCCACCTACCAACATGTATTTTTGGGAGAAAACCGGATCACCCGGAGGAAACCCACGCGGACGCGGGGTGAACACACCACACTCCTCAGGTAAGGCCTTGCATATTTTAGGAGGAAAATGTTAAACCACATTCTACATCAATCATAAGATTATGACTTAACAGAAGAAGAGTCTTGGTGCTGAAAACGGCCTGTCCACACCTTTCACCAAAAAATAGAAAAGAAAAATATTTAGCGCAGCATAAAATGAAAAATCCAGCAAAGAAACAGAGTCTATGAGTATGTCAGCCAAAATTCCAGCAATTGGCCTCCTCACTTAGAATAATTTACAGATGGCAGTTAATAGAAGAGGGGATTTAATTTTTTTCATGAAATCGTAAAAATACTGACTTTCAGCATCTGACGAGTTATGAATAAAATATGGGTTTATGGGAAATTGCAAATCATTGCATTGTTTTTATTTACACATTATCCCAGCTTTCTTGGAACTGAGGTTGTATTATTATTCATTAACTTTACTAGTTAATGATTTTATTGTCATTTTGTTTAAATTTTAGCATATAAATTCCCATTATTTATTCTGTAGTTAACTCTTCATTAGTAGATTATTCTTCACTGTTACTTATTAATTGATTAATTTATTAAGGCATTTGTTTAAAAATTTAACTGTTAAATGAAACAATTGTTTCTTTCTTACTTTACTTATTTATATTATATTGTCACAAAAAAAAAAAAAAAAACATATACCCATATGTTTTGGGCTTGTTTCTTTTACAAATAAATGGTATTTTGCTCTATCTGGCAACCCAAAGTTTGTTTTAGTGATGTTTGATGCCACCGATTTCCTTTCCGATCCATACTGAGTAAAATTCAGGCTGGTATCAGCGATACCAATGCTTTGGGCAAATACACCTCATGTCCCAGACAGTGAGCATATATCGATCCACTGACGTAAAAAGGTTGGTACACCACTGAATGTAGACCACTGCTGGTCCACCATCGGACCACTCAGATTACTGTCCTGTACAGGATATAACTAATTTATAATCACCTCAAACAGATTTTACAAGCTGAACTCATGCAGCTATTTGCTGAAGCATGTATTTATTTCATTACTTATTTCATAACTATATTTATTTATTATTAACAGTAATATTTAAAAATGTCTAACAGCAACAATGCTTTGCACCACTTAAAGCTCCACATTTTCTCCCTCTGTACCTGGCTAGTGTCTGAAGGACAGAAGAGAAAGAGCTGAAATAGCTCTACACACGACTCATGCATTGTCTTCAGTCAGTTTTCAGACTGAGTGACTGACTGCCACTGCCCTTATGCATTAGCCAGGTGGAAGAAAAAGTAGTTCCCACCCACCGTATATAATTTAGACAAGATCTCAATAATTTAGTTACTTTCCACTGTGTTCCTGTTAACATTACCTCAATTGACTGAAGTATCAAAAGTATCAATATTTAGATTTGAGAATCGATTTTTGAGCATAAAAATCTGGTATCGGAGGTATCGATATTTCAGTATCGATCTGCACATCATGTGTGCTATGGTTGTCTCCTGTTGTAGGCCATGCATTTCCTCAGGTTCATAATTAAGAATGTACATGTAATACCATAAAAATATTTAAACATCTTCATTTAATAAATAATCTACCCTGATTCCTGTTTGGTTTATTGGTTAAAATTATAAATATAAATTATAAAATTGTAAATATATGTTTATTATCCTCTTCACTTGAGCGGATACCAAACAATAATTATTGGTTAAGTAAGAGGACTTTAATAAGTAATTAATGGTTATGTATCATTAAGTAAAGAAGCAATTAAGTGTTAAGTAAGAGAAGTAAATATAATTGTGGAAAATGTAAATAAAGTAATGGTTATAATTTATCAAAGTAAAAAAGCTGGATTTTACCACCTTTGACATGAAGGTAGGAACTAATCTGCATTTAATTAATAAAACTGTGGAGATTTGAGCATAAAGCTTGAAAGAGCACCTTATTTATAAATCATGTAAATGCTCTAAACATGTCCAGCATTGTATGAATGAATGAACTTTACACTTATACAGAGCCTTTCTAGATGCTGAAAGACGCTTTTACAGTTAACCCTCTACTCAACACACTTTATAGTCAACATTTAACCAAAACACACCAGCGAGAGGTGGCACAGCAAACTCTACCAGAAACAATCGTCCAACTGGAGAACTGCATCACCCAGAACAGAATGCCAATCCATATATGGGCATACACACATTCATTCACACCAGGGCAATTTAGAGCTGCCAATTTAAAAACTGACAGAGCAGAAAATGTGGAGGTAAGAGGGGTAATGAACAGATAGTTAGCAGGATTACTGTATAAGATACAGTATAAAATAATAGATTTAATAATAAACTAATTAGTAGTACATTTACTAATTATTAATTATTCATTAGAATAAATAGTGGTATTAATGCATAAGCACAAATAAGTTATGTTACTTCTTTACATTAATTAATATACTAATTTATTATGAATTGAGTAAGTAGCAGTTAGTACAAAGATATAATGAGTAATAAAGATATAATTAACCTATTTATTACCAGTTCACTTAATTGCTAATGCCTAGTAAATTAAATAACTAAGTAACAGTTAATGCTTAGTAACAACTAATGAAGAGTTAACTACAGAGTAAATAACAGGAAATTAATCAATATTCATTCTACAATTAATTAATAATAAGCGAAAATTAATGTAAAATGTTACTGCAATATTTTTCATATATTTTTTAATTTTTATAATATATGTATCATCAATTTCATCTTCACTAATGAAGAGTTAACTACAGAGTAAATAACAGGAAATTAATCAATATTCATTCTACAATTAATTAATAATAAGCGAAAATTAATGTAAAATGTTACTGCAATATTTTTCATATATTTTTTAATTTTTATAATATATGTATCATCAAATGTTACTGTTGACCCACAAGTCTTATATATGGAGATCATAGTATCCAACATGCAAATAAAGTACTTTACATGCTTTATTTTTGGACAAATACAAAGGGATAATAGTTACCATATGTTTGCGATATACAAACCGGATTCCAAAAAATTGGGACACTAAACAAATTGTGAATAAAAACTGAATGCAATGATGCTGAGGTGCCAACATTTAATATTATAGTCAGAATAGAACACAAATCACAGATCAAAAGTTTAAACTGAGAGAATGTATCATTTTAAGGGAAAAATATTTTGTTTCAAAATTTCATGGCGTCAACAAATCCCAAAAAAGTTGGGACATGGCCATTTTTTACCACTGTGTGGCATCCCCCCTTCTTCTTACAACACTCAACAGACGTCTGGGGACAGAGGAGTTCCAGTTTCTCAAGTTTAGAAATAGGAATGCTCTCCCATTCATGTAATACAGGCCTCTAATTGTTCACTCATCTTGGGCCTTCTTTGTCGCACCTTCCTCTTTATGATGCGCCAAATGTTCTCTATAGGTGAAAGATCTGGACTGCAGGCTGGCCATTTCAGTACCCGGATCCTTCTCCTATGTAGCCATGATGTTGTGATTGCTGCAGAATGTGGTCTGGCATTATCTTGTTGAAAAATGCAGGGTCTTCCCTGAGTGAGATGATGTCTAGATGGGAGCATATGTTTTTCTAGAACCTGAACATAGTTCTCTGCATTAATGGTGCCTTTCCAGACATGCAAGCTGCCCATGCCACAAGCACTCATGCAACCCCATTACCATCAGTGATGCAGGCTTCTGAACGGAGCGTTGATAACAACTTGGGTTATCCTTGTCCTCTCTGGTCCGGATGACATGGCATCCCAGTGTTCCATAAAGAACTTCAAATCGTGACTCATCTGACCACAGAACAGTCTTCCATTTTGCCACACTCCATTTTAAAAGACCCCTGGCCCAGTGCAAACGTCTGAGCTTGTGGAGCTTGCTTAGAAATGGCTTCCTCTTTGCACTGTAGAATTTCAGCTGGCAACGCCGGATGGCACAGTGGATTGTGTTCACTGACAACGATTTCTGTAAGTATTCCTGAGCCCATTCTGTTATTTCCTTGACAGTGGCATTCCTGTTTGAGGTGCAGTGACGTTTAAGGGCCCGGAGATCACGAGCATCCAGTAGACTTTTACGGCCTTGACCCTTACACACAGTAATTATTCCAGATTCTCTGAATCTTTTGATGATGTTATGCACAGTTGATGATGATAACTCAAAAGTCTTTGCTATTTTATGCTGGGTAACACCATTCTGGTATTGCTGCACTATCTTTCTGTGCAACAATGGTGGAATTGGTGATCCTCTTACCATCTTGGCTTCAGAGAGACACTGAAACTCTGAGAAACTCTTTTTATACCCAATCATGTTGTCAATTGACCTAATTAGTGTTAATTGGTCTTCCAGCTGTTCGTTGCTCAATCATATGCTCAATTTCCCTTTTCCAGCCACTTATTGCTACTTGTCCCAACTTTTTTGGGATTTGTTGACACTGTGAAGTTTTAAATCAACATGTTTTTCCTTTAAAATGTTACATTTACTCAGATTAAACTTTTGATCTGTCATCTATGCTCTATTACGAATAAAATATTGACATTTGCCATCTCCACATCATTGCATTCAGTTTTTATTCACAATTTGTTTAGTGCCCCAACATTTTTGGAATCTGGTTTGTAATTACTAATACATATTTTTGTGAAATTTTCCCCCTTGTGCTAATTTTATTTTTATTTAATTCTCTATAGCTTTTTCTTCTTTGTTGTTCGGCCCATGATTGACTTTTTTGTGTTTCTCTCAGGATGCAAAAGGATGATGTAGCACTTTGGGACAAATATGGCCACCAGCAGTCCAAAACTAGAAGCTAAAATAGCAAAGACCTCCACAGCCACCGCATACTTCCCTGGAGAGCTGATGTATGCAGGTACAAAAGTGATCCAAACCGCACAGAATATGAGCATGCTGAATGTGATGTATTTAGCCTCATTGAAGTTATCAGGAAGGTTTCTTGCCAAAAAGGCCATCAGGAAACTCACAGCAGCCAGCAGACCAATGTAGCCCAACAGAATTACAAACCACAGCACCGAACCCACAGCACACTCGTATACAATTTTGGAACTTATGTAGCGAGTGTTTTTATGGGGAGTTGGAGATGCTGTAGACAGCCAGACAGTACATATAGCCACCTGGAGGGCTGTGAGCACCAGCACTGTCCCTCTCTGTTGGGCCACTCCAAACCACTTCATGGCACCTTTGCCTTCTGGCCGAGATGACTTAAATACAGCTACCACCACCATGGTTTTCACCAGGATGCTGGACACACTCAGTACAAAACTTATGCCAAACACCACATGCCTCAGCTGGCATGTCCACAGCTGGGGCTTCCCAATGAACAGAAGGACACACAAGAAGCACAGTTTGAGTGACAGCAGCAACAGAAAACTCAGTTCTGAGTTGTTGGCCCGAACAACAGGTGTATGTCTGTGATATGCAAATACTCCCAGAACTCCTGCGCAGAAGGCAGAGCCAAACAGAGAGGCTGTTGTCAAGGATATACCAAGTGGTTCTTCATAGGACAAGAATTCCACCTCCTTAGGAACACAGCGATCCTTTTCTGGGCTTGACCAGAACTCTTCAGGGCATTCAGTACACTCAATTGAATCTAAGACAAAAAGTGTATATATATATATATATATATATATATATATATATGCAATGTTTTTTTAATATGAAGTGCAGCAGTTTACCTGTTGCATTGCTGATTTCTCCATCTGCACAGGGCAGACAATCAAAGCAGCAGATGGGCATGCCTCTCTTTCTGGTTTTTCTGGTGCCAAGAGGGCAACTTTCACTGCAAACAGACCTGGGTGCCTATGGAAAAAAAAGAAGTGTTAATACATTTAGCAGAATATTGCAGAACTGTTGTGTGTGCTATGTGCAAAGTGTTTGTATAAATTTATAAAAAATTGTCATTAAGAAAGATTGTAATAATTACAAACAGTAGATTTTTAAAAATGCTGGTTACATATGAGTCCGCCCTGGGTAGAATAACACATTCATATTCTATATAACATATTCTACAGTACATGATCCACACCTAAATTTTGGATTTTAATTGTGCTGGATATTGATTTACTTGTTGTGATTCAAAATTCCAAAATAGTGCATGCTCATCTAGCTTGAGAACAAGATCTGCCTGCACAGATTCATACACCATGCCAACCGTATGGACCCGAATCAACCCATCTGGCTTTGGCAGCCAGTTCATGATGTCATAAATAGCCAGAGCATTGCCGTTCTCATCAAAGGATACGTGGTCCCCAAAGCCAGTAGTGAAGTTCACTTTCTGCAGGTAACGGACAACCTACAGAAGGGACAGGTGGAGAGGACAATAATTTCAATTAATTAAACAGTTATAAGCAATGTTTTTATTACAATATATGTTAAAATAATTGTAAAACAGTGTTAGCTGCTATCAAAATAATACTGCCACTGCCAAACCATATTATTCCACATAAACGTTTTATCCTCACCTGCCACGGCTGAAGGGTTTGTATGCTTGTGCAGCCAAGGTCATTAAAAGGTCCCCTACCCTCTTCACAAATTGTTAAGTCATGTAGGGCATGAGCTAGAGCATTAACAGCTTTATACACATTATAAGAAGCCCTGAGCTGAGACATATCAGTGTATGCTGTGTTTGTGTTGCTGATGTCTTCTTCTCCTGTGCACATTTTCCTTTCCCCTTCTGTTTTGAACAGAGTTCCTTCAGAATCAAATGTACACCCAAACATCTCCTCCCAGAAGTTCCATACCATGTTGTTTTTGAGATCCCTGTCAGGGCGCAGCTGAAGCAGGAACTCCCTGAGTCCCTGGATCTCCCCACGGCGGATGGCAATCCCAAGTGTTCCCCCAAGGTAAGGCAGAAGACGTTGAGTGAGGAAGATGGGTGAAGTAGCCCAGGCCTCACTGGCAATCCACTGCCTTTCAGTCACATTTCTCAGAGCCACTTCTTCCATAAGTGGCAATAGGTAGGGCCCACTGGAAACTGCTACCACCACTCTTGCTGTGGAGGTTTTAATCACTTCAACAATGCGTCTTATGTCTCTGCGATTGTTGTCCCTTGGCAGCATTTCAGAGTAGGCCACACAGCCGCTGAGCTGCACCTGTATATTGTGGTGAAATTCATGTGCAGCATTGATCCCATAATCATCATCACTGTAGACCAGGCCCACCCAGGTCCAGCCAAATCGCTTTAAGATCTGAACAATGGCACGCACTTGGAAGGCATCACTTGGGATGGTCCTGAAGAAGGAGGGGTACTTACGCCGATCACTGAGACAGGAGCATGTTGCGAAAAAGCTCACCTTTTGTAAAGAGAAGAATAAAAGACAAATGATAAAAAAAAATATAAAAAGACATACAGTCACAATCAGCAAGATATAGAAAGTGTTATTATATATAACATGACATGAAATGACAGGATTTTTTTTTAGTAGAATTTTTTTCCACCAGGTTTTATTTCCTAAACATGAACAGCAAATCAGACTTTCCCTGAATCTGTACCATGGGCACTCGAAAAAGTCCCAGCACACTAGAGATAGCAATTGAGTGAGTTGATCCTGGGTCCCCAACTATCCCAAGTACTGGGGCATATCCAGTGCAGTCTGAGCTGGAAATGGATTCATCTGTCCCACTGAGCAGGGCTGTGGCTGCCCGGAATGCAACCGCCAGCTTCACACAGTTATCATACAGGTGGTATCCTAGAGTAATGTTGGGCAGTATGTTGGGATTCCTGTTGATCTCTTCAATAGCAAAAGCCATAGTTTGTGCCTGCTGGAAACCTGCCATATCAAACCTGAAGCATCACAGAGAAGGAGGCTTAATTTCAAAATGTTGCCTGTTTGCAGCAGATGTTAAAGTGTAACATTATACTGTCAATACATTTGATATTACAGAGATTTGGTCATGAGATATTGAACAGGTCAAACACTTAAAATTGCAAATCACCATTATATGTATATAATAAAGATTTTTTTTTCTGCTGTTAATAAATGAAGTTCTCCATTTGTTATTATCCTGTTCAGTAGCAATCCTCAGTCTAACCCTGACCACTCACTTTTCACAATAGGGTTGTTCCGGTTCACTGGTGAAATTACGCTCTGGGAAAACAGTGAGTAAGTGGACCTCAAATAGACCCCCCAGAATTAGGTCTCCATCCTTGTGCATCCCATTCAGCTTGAAGTGCCCCCGAAGCTGACAGGAGTCTGGAGCTAGTAAAGCAGAGAGTAAAAGGAAGGCTGGGGAAACCCAGACCATGCCTAGAAATGGGTATGAAATAAGACACATATTTTTCTCTGTCCATTTAACACCTCTCCCTCTGTCTCTTGTTTACACTTTGTCTTCTTCCTTGGATGTACTAAACATGAGTTGAAGGCAAAGTGTTTTATATGGCAGGTGGAGCATTTGGGTCTCTGTGGAGATGTAGGCACTGTTGTTTTTCATGTTTTCTAAAATGTCATGTTATTTATGGAACCATTATGTTTAAATTTATTGGCGGGTACATGTTTACTTAGTTTTGTCTACTGTAGTGCTAATTGGACATTGGATTGTAATGTACAACTCCAAATTTGGGACTTTATTCAAATAAAAACAAAGTGTAATTATAAGTAAATCATTTAAACCAGGTCATTAAAATAGTACCAAGACAACATTTTAAATGTTGAAATGTATTAAGTTTATAAAATATATATAAGGCAAGTGTTTTATACAGAAGCTGGGGTCTGTGAGTTTTTTTTTTTTTTTAATTGTCTGTATTCAGTACTGTACATGACAGTACATTTTTAAAAGGTCTTCACAAAAATCTTTTAAATTTTAAAATTAAATGTTATAATTTAAACTTTATAATAGTTTAAAAATAACTTTATAATTTTTAGTATACTTACTAATAAAATAATAATATGCAATATCTAAAAGGAACTCTGTAAAATTCATTGTTGTGATTCATTATAATTTAAAATCAAACTAATGCAATACCCCAAGACATCTTTTAGTTCACTGATAATTTCCATCTAAAGTCTGACTAGACTGATAAATCAATGTACTGAGCCAGTTTATCTCAGTTGTAATAAACTATTTTGAGGTATTTATTCTAAATATATTTATTATTCTGAATATATCTATAATTATGTACTCAAAAAAAAAAAAAGAATCGGTACATCTCCCTTGCTTTCCCTCTCTCTCTGTAGATTTTCCTCCAGATAATTGATGATGCAGTTAAATTGTACACCAATATGTTTATTTTTTTGCTGAACCATAAGGAGGCCTATCATAAATGCTGCCTGTTCAGGAATGCCCAGCAGATGGAAGTGTTAGACTAGGCTTTGAATCAGCTGCATACCTGTGCACCAAGCAGGGTCTGAAACAGACTCTCCTGTATGAGAGCTGTCTGTACAGAATATTCTCAGTAATATGCAGTTTCCATGCATATTTTATATGTGGTAGCAAACTAACTGTTTCATATTGTGTAAAGCATCATATACAATGTTAAAACTTATTTAATATTTTCTCTTAGTTGAGCTCTCTCATGCTCACTCTCTGCATGGGCTAACTTTTTTACTTTCCTTTTTCTGGTTTTAGTAATTTACTCTGCTTAAACTAAGCTATTTACTTTTTTCAAAGTTTTTCAAAATTAGAGTTTCAATTTATTAATATCTTATAACTAGTCCACTTTGCCTCTGTAACTGCCTGCCTGATACTTGGTGAAATCAGCTACACACTGCTGGAGAAGAGGGGGCCTAGCCAAAGCACTGCTGGAGTGCCATGATCGCTGCAGCATGGTTGCAATGTTCCTAGTGTTGCCAAACATCGCTTAAAATAAGGAATCTTCCCATATTTGGACACAAAATAATGAACAGTTATGAACTGATACAGGACACGTTTTGTTCTGTATTTTTGAGGTCACACTGTTATGGTGATGGCTTCAGACAGAAACACAGAGCTCAAGCTCTCTCTCAGCTGGAGCGAGGGGCAGATAGTGATGTCTGGATCAATACTGAAATATCGCTACCTCTGATACCAGATCTTTATGCTCTAAAAAATCGATTCTCATATCAAAATAACAATACTTTTGATACTTCAGTCATTTGAGGTAAAGTGTATCATTAACAAAGTGGAATTAAGTGGAAAGTAACTAAACTATTGAGATCTTGTCTAAATGATTCGCAGTTAGTGGGAACTACTTTTTCTCCCGAGCACGCTGCTCAGTCGGTCAGTCACTCAGTCTGTAGACAGACACAATGGCAGAGTGTAAACGGAGTCATGTGTGGAGCTATTTCAGCTCTGTCTCTCTTCAGTCTTTCGGTGCTGCGGGCAGCTATCCAGGTACAGAGGGAGAAAATGTGGAGCTTTAAGTGGCTCGAAGCACTGTTGCTGTTGGAGTTGTTCAAATTTATAAATGTTGTTTTGAAATAAGTAATGAAATATATACACATTTCAACAAATAGCTGCATGAGTTAAGCTTGGAGTAATAATGTGTATATCACTGAGATAATCTCACAGACAAAAAGTCTATATTTATTCAGGTAAGGTTTCCTAAAGAATTGATAATGTAAAGTGAATTACATAGACTAGGTGTCATTAAATTATAGCTAGGCTATATTGTAAATGAGGCTGCTACCGCAATATACTTCAGAGTTTAAAATAAATAAGTGAAAATACTCTGATGTCTTGTATTCTTTATGAAGCTATGATTGAAATACACTACTTTTTAGATTTACCAGACACATTAGGTGTATTTGCACAAAGTATTGGTATTGGATCAGTATTGCTGATACCAGCTTGAATTTTAATCAGTATCAAATTGGAAAGGAAATCAGTGGTATCAAACTTCACTAGTGTCAGATTCTCCACGGCTTCTAAATAGTTAACCAGAGCCGTATAGGCTCTGTAGAGAACACACTTTTCATTGGTCATCTACTTTATTTAGCCAATCAGCAGCCAGAGTTATCTGTCCATCATTCAGTGCTGCAGCTGTTGTGTATTTCTTCTGGAATGTTGTGTTGAAGGCGAAGAAGACTTTCCACAGACACACCTTGAGTTACAAATACATTTTTATTTATTACACAAAAGAACAGTTTACAAGCTCAGAAGAACCTGTAGAGAGAGTATACTAATTTGTTTCTCTCCCTTTAGTTCAAACTTCCCACTTATATAGGCTCCTCTCAGTCCAAACAAAGCATAAGCCTCTTGTTTAAAATAGCTTATGTGTAGGTAACGGGGAGAGAGAACTGGGGGACCTTTGACCTCCAGAAAGAAATTTTGTACTTAACCTTTCATTTACAAGGACTTATATGTAAGAAATTGTAAGAGACCTATGAATATGTAAGAGACCTAAAACAGTTAGGCATTCTTACATGATGCACACCCCCAGTAACATATGTTAATAACACACTGTGGCACATTTTCATGCTCAGTAAACTTCATAGACAATGGACTCACAGTCCCACCTACAGGGGGTTGTTTTGCTGCGGTGCTGAGAGTAGCGGGTCAGTGCTGAAACATTGGGAACTACAGATCTGCTTTTAGATAGAACAAATGTTAGCAGTGTGTCCTGGAGAAACTGCATTTCTTTCTCCCTCAACACATCATAGATGATGAGATTTTTAAAAGTAATTCTTTAAAAGTCATATTAGAAAATGTTATATAGATTAACAATAACATTAACAAACTATTATTAGAGTGTAAGACAGATATGAGACCTAAATAAGTAATTAAATAACAATTTAAAAAGATACTGTTATATTAAACTATATATATATATATATATATATATATATATATATATATATATATAAATATATATATATATATATATATATATATATATAAATAGAGCAAAATACATGGACACATTCTGTTTAGCCCTTGTTCAAAAAGGCTAATGACAGGCACTGACAGTCTTGATGGCAGTTGGCTTAATATGTCTTACCTTATTAAATGTCTGACAACATATAGATTTTATCTGATTTACTACATTCGAAAAGGATTTACAAGCGCATACTGGTGCCTCAGACTCTGTGTTCCTTATTTTGATTTTAGAAACTTGGCAACCCTCCTACACTGACAAGTCACCACACATTTTGTGATTCTCCCTGAAGTGCCAATAAGAGCTGCATGCCACTGCTGTCTTTGGTCCCTTGAAGTTGCTAAGAGTGTAACTATATCTAAAATCAATGCACTTGTTCAGCTGTTGAGAGGCATTTTAGTGTTTGTCTCCAAGGAATTGAGGAAGACTTCTTAGGTAAATAAAATGCTCTTTTAATAACCATTTATACAGCAGACAATGGCCTAACCAGCATATAAATGTACCCTTTAAATTAGGGTGTAGCGTGGGGTTGGGGGTTACCATTAGGTGTAAAAATTTAAATTCCTTAACTAAGCATGATTGGTAGCTCCAGCACCCCTCCCTTTACCATGCTAAACTATTTAAACACTGCGGCACCCATAGCCACTTCCTTTTAGCCTTGTTCATAACCCCATCCATCCTCTCTAGCACTGTGTTTGGAACATCATAAACTGTCCTGCCAACACCACAATTTCAACTTCCCTGGCAAACATGATCTATCAAATGCTATCAATTACCTTCACCAGTTCAGTCATTAGACCTACATCTTGCTCTGCATAATTTAGTGCTGCACTATAACAGGTACCAAAATTCGTAAATACTCTTCACAAAAATAATCTAACACAAGTTTTTTTTTAATTCATCAACAACCTACTAAACTTGCTCTGTTTTAACTCTCAACCTAGTCAACCTAAGATTACCATCAAATTTCCCAAACAGCCACCATATTCATGAAACAATAGTTGTCAGGGTCATCATGTCATACACTTTTACTTCTGTTCTGTTCTCTGTTGTGTCTCCGGTTTTGACCCGAGGAGGATGGGTTCCCCGTATGAGTCTTGATTCCTTCCAAGGTTTCTTCCTTGTGTGCTGAGGGAGTTTTTCCTTGCCACTGTTGCCCCTGGCTTGCTCATAGAAGGCTTGGACCCGGATCTCTGTAAAGCTGCTTTGTGACGACTTTTTGTTGTGAAAAGCGCTATATAAGTAAAATTTGATTGATTGATTGATTTGAGTGTTCTTCTCGTGTCCGCGTGGGTTTCCTCCGGGTGCTCCGGTTTCCTCCCACAGTCCAAAAACACACGTTGGTAGGTGCATTGGCGACTCAAAAGTGTCCGTAGGTGTGAGTGTGTGAGTGAATGTGTGTGTGCGTTCAGGAAATAATTATAATGTACTTTGTACATATATATTGGTTTATGGAGAAACTACTTGGTTTAATGGCACATACATTGGTTTTAAACTGTTGGTTTGTATATATCGGTTTGTGAGTATATATTGGATTATCAGTTTATACATTGGTTTCCTAGCATATATATTGGTTTGTATGTATTGGTTTGTTGGTATATATATTGGACTCTCAGTACATACATTGGTTTATTAGCATATACATTGGTTTCTTGGCAAATAAATTGGTTTGTGGGCTCGTATATTGGCTTGTTTATATTGGTTTGTGGGCATATATCGGTTTGTGGGCGCATATATTGGTTTGTTTATATCGGTTTGTGGTCGCATATATATATATATATATATATATATATATATATATATATATATATAGGTTTGTTTATATCGGTTTGTGGGAGCATATATTGGTTTGTTTATATATATATTGGATTCTGTGCTGCATGGTAGAAAGACAAAAGAGACCTTTAGTATTAAATAAACAAACCAAACGTCGATTGAGTAAAGGAACAAAGAAAAGATGTCGTACATGTTTATGGCTTGTTTTGTGTGTTGTGAGGGTAAACAGTTTGTTACTTCCTGTATTTAGCGCTATTCATTAGTCCATGAAGCGTTAAAAGCAATGTGCGCAGCATTATGTACACATCGAACCGTCCCTTTCGTTCACCGCGGCTCTGCGAATCAGGAGCTAACTTCAGCGTCGTAGAAAACACATTGTTGTAGAACGTAATCCAATCGGCTAGTCTGAGCTTTGTTATCTTTATTATGACCTTTATTTAGTATTTATAATCGCGGAGCTCGGTCACCGGGCCACTCGGTTTTATCTGGAATATGTCAAAAGTTTGTCCGAACTGAGGTTCATTAAAATCGCGCAGCACAATCAAAACAGGCTACTCGCTGAACAGCACTGAGCGGCAAATTTCTACCATGCAGCACAGAATCCAATATATATGCCCACAAACCGGTATAAACAAACCAATATATGCTCCCACACACCGATGTAAACAAACCTATATATATGCGCCCACAAACCGATATAAACAAACCAAAATACACGCCCACAAACCATTATACACGCCCACAAACCATTATACACGCCCACAAACCAATACATGCCCACAAACCAATACACGCCCACAAACTGATATATGCCCACAAACCGATATACACAAACCAATATATATGCCCACAAACCGATATAAACAAACCAATATATGCGCCCACAAACCGATATAAACAAACCAATATATGCGCCCACAAACCGATATATGCCCACAAACCAATATAAACAAGCCAATATACGAGCCCACAAACCAATATATGCGCCCACAAACCGATATATGCCCACAAATCGATATAAAGAAACCAATATATGCGCCCACAAACCAATGTATATACCAACAAACCGATATACACAAACCAATATATACGCTGGAAAACCGATATAAACAAACCAATATATGCGCCCACAAACCGATATATGCCCACAAACCGATATAAACAAGCCAATATACGAGCCCACAAACCAATATATGCGCCCACAAACCGATATATGCCTACAAATCGATATAAACAAACCAATATATGCACCCACAAACCAATGTATATACCAACAAACCGATATACACAAACCAATATATACGCTGGAAAACCAATGTATGTACTGGTAATCCGATATATATATACCCACAAACCAATATATATATATACCCACAAACCAATATATATACCCACAAACCAATTTATATGCCAAGAAACCAATGTATATGCTAATAAACCAATGTATGTACTGAGAGTCCAATATATATACCAACAAACCAATACATACAAACCAATATATATGCTAGGAAACCAATGTATAAACTGATAATCCAATATATACTCACAAACCGATATATACAAACCAACAGTTTAAAACCAATGTATGTGCCATTAAACCAAGTAGTTTCTCCATAAACCAATATATATGTACAAAGTACATTATAATTATTTCCTGAACGGCTTCCCATAGCCCTGTGAAAGACTGGCGCCCCCTCCAGGGTGTATTCCTGCCTTGTGCCCAATGATTCCAGGTAGGCTTTGGACCCACCGCAACCCTGAACTAGATAAGCGGTTACAGATAATGAATGAATGAATGAATGAATGAATGAATGAATGATTTGATACACACATGCCCTACTTGGAGGGAGCCAAGAACTGTCATGCAATCTCTCTCTGCCTTTGACTCATTTAGAAGTTCTAATTATTACCTCAAATTCCATCATTAACAGTAAAGGTGAAATTGTACATCAGGGCATTATATCTGTTATGGCAAATTTAAAATTAATCTATTTTTCTAGGCGTATCACCAGGAAGGAAAATCGAAAGATCGATGCTCAAAGAATTCTTTGGGGAGAAGAGAGGAATAAGACACGCAGTCAAATATTCTCTCTTATCTCTCGAGTTTATTGAACAAATCCAAGCCATATATAGAACCCCAGTCACGTACACCATTATTACATCATGTCTCGTTCCATCAACCCAAGTATTCCCTTACTGGTGCCTCATTATCTCCAACTTTATAGCTGCCAGGAAAAAATGGTGAGAGATGTCCTTCAGTTGTTGACTGCCTTCCTTCTAATCTGCTCAGCGCCTTCCTCCCACAGGTCACAGTAACCACACAATACAATAAGTCCCTTCACCTTCAAGCACTAAGGCCTACATAATTTAGTGAGAATTAACCAAGATTAATCAAAGCAATTACTCCCTGAATATATTATGTCATTAGTTATTATTAACAATTACTCATTAGTATTAATCTGCATTTTTCCATCACATTCCTCCCTTTTTATGATTTAAAAACATCAATGCATGTGAACTTTTAATCATAATATTGCTAAAAGAAAATGCAAAAGATAACATCAACCATAGACTAGCTAAGCTTTCAGTCTAGGCATCATAACTCATGCACTTAAAAAAAAACATATTAAATGATTACATGTCAAATGATTAAATCAAATGATTATTTAAACTCATAAAATCAACTTGAAATCAGCATTAAAAAATGAAAAGTGAGTTTAATGTGAAGATTTACTCCCCATCCAATGAGGCATAGATTGGCGGGGGCATGTCAAGAGGTATCTCATCCAGCGAATTTCTTTCACGACCAGAGGCTTCAGCGTCAAGCTCCATGTACACATCTGCACTCACCATTCTAAATGTAACAGAACACTCAATAATTTTGATGATCGGACTTCTGATACAGGGAATAGCACAACATCTGATTAGTGCTATTACTAATAGAGAAATGATTACCGCGACAGCCAGCTTCTGCCCCAATGCTCCCCATTTGCCAAAATAGGAATCAAACCATGCCATCCAGTTGATGTTTGCACCTGAAAATCCATACAACTTCTTAGTAAAAGCTGTTAACTCCTTCATCGCCTCAGTGAATGACCTGTTTGCTGCTGTGTGATTAGGAATGAAAGTGCAGCAGTGATCACCAAACATGTGACATTCACGATGTATAACTGAATAGTTGAATGTTTTTGAGCCAGCTGCTAGAGCACAATCTCTAGTACACATAAAGCCCCCCTTTATTGACTGATCTAGGATGTCTTCATCCTTTTCCATCCATTTTACTTTTATTCCCCTGCAGTGAGCATTCTATCTTTAATGGATCTGGATGCATTTCTCTCATGTATTTGGCACAAATGGAAGCATTGTAAGGAAACGGCATGATAATGGGAATGTCCTGAGTACGCACACACACATTAACATGATGAATTTGTGGCTGTAGTAACAGCATATTTAGCTTTTCGATGGCAAAGATTTGTACCTGACCGTATAGTGTCGCTGGGATAGCCTGAACCTTGAAATGACCCAGTCAATGCTGGTGCCAACAACATCAACCAAAAGATAAAGATTAACAGTTCAGCAGGACTTGGAAGGGTCCCAACCACCGCTGTTCACCACCCAGTCTCCTGTTTCAAGGAGTGTAACTTCCCCTCCAACGGTTTAGGCAAGGCTTGTGAGTGAACAGAACGCATGATTGTTAGTAATTTCTTACAATAGGACAACATGTGGTCTTCCAAGAGTCCCACGTGGTCCACATGGCCTGGTGGATCCAAACAAAATTTCAATAGGTGTTAAACCAGTTTTGGTTCTGGCTCACATACGTATATACATCAAAACCAGTGGTAATGCCTGCACCCAATTGAGCCCTTTTTCTACACAACATTTCTGAAGCTTGCTTTTGATTGTTGCATTCTCTCTCTTGACTGCTCCTGCACTCTGTGGATGATATGCACAGTGTAATTTCACATCAATGCCCAATTTTTCTTCTAACTGAGTGAGTGCTGTACTGATAAAAGTTGGTCCATTGTCACTCCCAATGCGTCGAGGAATACCCCAACGAGGAATAATGTGCTGAATCAAAATTTGGCCACTGCCTGAGCATCTTGTTTGCTGGTAGGGAAGTACTCAACCCTTTTAGAAAACATATCCACTACCACCAGACAATACCTTTTCCCCTCGCACTGGATGAGTTCAATGAAATCCATCTGCAAATGTTCAAATGGCTCATTGGGTAGAGGATGTGCCCCTGATGTTATTTTAATGCCTCGAGCTGCATTGTGCTGGGCGCATATGAGACATTTTTCATAAAACCTTTGTGCACAAATAGTGAACCCACTTGTGTACCACAGTTGCTGTACTGCAGATACCATAGCCCTTTTGATACATGATCTCTCCCATTAGACAATTTTGCAAAATAGGGAAAATAAGCAGAGGGTTGGAAAGGCCTACCATCTAAAACTTGCCACATTCTATCCCTGAAAATACAGCCTGCTTTGCGACAAGCAGAACGCTCGGCCTCTGAGGCCTGCGAGGTTAATTGTGTGGAAGAAATCCTCAAATCAGCCTTAAGGGCTGCATTAAAAATGATCAGTGATTCTGCATAACCCTGAGGCAATCGGGTCCATGTCCACAATTTACCCTTAAATAAAAATGCCAACCAGTACTGGATTTCTGGGTGCACAGGAATGCTGAAAAACACATTCACTAAATTAATCACACAAAAAAAGTGCTGTTAACAGGTATAACAGGTACCTGGGATAAGACTATGTGCTGATTTGGAACTTCTGGAGAGGGTGGATGAATCTCAGGATTAATCTCAGAATTTACTGCCTGCAGGTCTTACACAAATCTCCACTCTCCAGTTTCCCCTGAAGCACTAACATTTATTATTCTTCACCAAATAAATTAGGGTATGAATCGCTGATTTAGGGCGGAGAACAATCACACCAGCAGTGACGAGCAAATTGAACACTGATGTGATGCCCTCAATAGATTAACTACTACAGGTTGGGCGCATATCATCCCCAACTCTGGTTTGTGTGTGTTCATGTCAATTGAGAAAAAAGAAACCACAGCTGTTTATTAGATGCAGAACACTTCAGAATTTTTCACCCTTTTTTTTTTCACACCTTCTCCATGATCCCACCAATCATTCAAGGAATGAAGGTCCTCTACTGACATGACATCGACCCAGTCTGTAAGAGGTCAGTGGATTGCAGAAATTTAGACTTAACAGTGGACAGTAAATCTGCTGATAAAACCAAACTTGCTTCACCATGACATACACCACTGTATTCTCCACACAGACCTCAATGCCCACATAGACTCAGTATATATTTAAATACTCAATTTACACATTAAATCCCTACCCAGGAGATTAATTGGGTGAAACTTAGAAAACAAAAATGCATTTTTTTTCTCTCTGTCTACATGGAACATCCCAAAGACTCTGTTACTACATCTGTAACTTTGGCCATACACCCCTTATGCTGAGGTCTAATTGAAAAACTCAAAAGTGGTTGCTCATAAATCTACTAAAAGCTAAATTCTATCCTTGCTACTGTCATCTTTATTCTAAGCATGACATAAGACACAGTAGAAGAATCAGAAACATAAGAATCAGTTTGTGTTAATAATAAAAATTGTTCACTTATCTATTCTGGTGTTCATCCAGGCACTCCATCCCCGTTCAGCTCCTCCACCCCCAAGGCCTCCTCTCAGTCAGAAGGCTCCATTGCTTGCGAGGCTTATCTCTGGTCTCCGTGTCTGTTGGGACAGTCTCTTATGAAGTGATCAGGGCTTCCACAGATGAAACACTGTGCGCTTCTGCCAGCGCTGCCATGGCCTCTTCCAAATCCTCGACCCCTGCCTCGACATCTGCGCCATCCCTCAGCTCTTTGATTGTGGTCCATTGCCTGCTTCCACAATGCCAGCTGGGCATCAAACAGTTTGCGCGCCTCCTTTTCTCGTCGTTTTTCTCTCTTGGCGTTCAGGAGTTTTTCTGCATGCGCTGCATACTTTTCCACCTCTTTCAGTCGGCCTACGTCCACATCAATTGAACCAAAAAAAAACCACACAGTTGTTTCAACACAGGCGTAACCTGCACACAAAGTTGTATTTCAGCTGGCTTTCCCAGGCTGTTATGTCCGCACTCTCCCAGTCCTCCGTTGGTGGTCCGCCACCTCCATGTTTCCTTGTCACCTCCAGAAGGCAGGAAAGGAAGGACCGCGCTGATTCGTCTGGCTGTTGTTTGCACTCTGCAATTCTTCGTGGGTCGTGTTGGAGCGGATACCTCCCTTTGATGCGTCCGCACAATGCATCAAATTTGGTGAGCTATGCCTGACCCAACTCTGTCCTGTTGGGTTGAATGTCCACTCCCGTCATGAGATCCCCTTGCACTCTCGTCCAGTCAACTCCCATAAGGATGGCCAGCACTCTTCCCAGCTCGTGCAGGCTCTGACGGAAAGTCTCACGGAACTGTTTTAAGCATTTGCATTTGCAGAATTCCTCTCCTCCATCAGTGACCTCAGGGAGAGAAGCGGCCTCCTCTTTAATCTCAGCAAAAGTCTATGGTCTGAACACCTGTTCAATGGATTCACCCATCGGAACTTCAAGCATCGGCATGCTAAACTGGTTCATGGCCTCGACTAGGCCGGGAATCTCGTCTCCTTTGTCGTTGTCCCTGAAGCTGAGTTTCATCCTTAGTGGCGCAATCTCCTTTTTTCTGGCTTTGGGCTTTACGCTCAGCTTTGTGACTCTCTCAAGCGTGTCTGGAGAGAGAGGGCCTGGGAACAGTGGCTCTGCTTCCTCATCAGTCTTGTCCTCCTTCGCCCTTATCTCTCGCACTGCCTGGATAGGAGGGTCCCTTGGCGGAGTCTGCAGCTGTTGTTGAGCGGTCGGTTGTGTCATGGCGGGTGGAGGGAGTGCAGGTGAATGCGGAGGAGGAGAAGGTGCTGAGGCCTGCGCTGGGCGATGTGGATTCACATCCAGGTCCCAGTTGATCTTCGGATATAGGTCGTACTCAGGAGGGGGTGGAGGGGCCAGAACAGGCACGGGCGTACATAGAAGAACAGCACAAACATTTGCACAATTGTTAGATATTGGTGAATCAGCACAAACATTTGTTTTAACATCCTCATTAACTTCTCTCTTCCTTGCATTTCTGTTCTTTTCCTGAATTCTTTTATCTGCTTCTCCCTTCCACATTTGTAGCGCCTGCCGGTCCACTACAAACGGTTCTGGAAGTTTTTTACAATACCCACACCCACTAAGCTGAATATTCTGTCTGAGTAATTCAGTCTCCTGTTCTTTATGTGTTAATTCGTCTGTCAACCGTTCCAGCTGGTTTGGACTGAAACTTCCTCCCTCAGGAAACCCCAGTTTAACCCATTCTCCCATCTGCCTCACACTATTTGGGCCATACTCCTTCAGCATGTATCTGTATTGTGATGCAGGCTTATTAATTTTATCTTTTTCATGAGCCTGGTTCTGTGCCGTTTTGCTGTAACAACACCCCATAATTGTATTTTAAAATAAATCCAATAAATTCAATAAGTTAATTGAATTAATTAATCAAAATTGAAAGAAAAAACCCTTATATGTATATATATATATATTTTTTTATTATACCAACCCCAGGTTGATAAAACTCTTTTTTTTCTTTTTCTCTCATAGAAACTGCTCTTGTTTCTCCCATAGAAACAAACCTGATGTCACCTGTATGTTCCTCTCTAGCGGACTCTTTCTAAAGACTCCTTACTCAATAGAATATCCTGCCATGGAGCTCGTCAGCTCTGGAAACATAAAATCATCAACACCTTACCGCGGTTCAATCTGTGTTCCCTCCTGGTGTCCCGTGCCAAGTTCAATATCAGCGGTGCCGGTGGACCCGAAACGGAGCCACCTCCCCACTCTGGAGGATTCTGGTGGATGGCTGGATTTGCTCTTTCAATCTGCCTTTTTTCCCCGCTCGGAAGAAACCAGACACACGAGATATCCCGGACAACGAGCCCCCAAATTGTTATGGTAAATTTAAAATTAATCTATTTTTCTAGGCGTATCACCAGGAAGGAAAATTGAAAGATCGATGCTCAAAGAATTCTTTAGATATAAGAGGGAATCTTTGACTGCGTGTCTTATTTCTCTCTTCTCCCTAAAGAATTCTTTGAGCATCGATCTTTCAATTTTCCTTCCTGGTGATACGCCTAGAAAAATAGATTAATTTTAAATTTGCCATTACAATATCCATTTCCAATCACTGTCATGATGTAATAAATTCCCCTGTACTAAAACAAAACTGAAAATTGTCAAAGTACACTTTAATCAGCCTAGTCTGGTTTAATCTTATGTGGTACATGGAAGAATTCATTTTGCCATGGCACTTGATATGGCACTGAGCCAAATGATTTGTAGTACCTATCTTTTTTCTTTGCTGTCTGAATCTGATGTCAGATTACACTGCTGTGATTCAAACAACGTGCATTATAAAGTACATTTGAAGGTAAATACTTTGTACTTTTACTTAAGTGGAGATCTAATATGAGGACTTATACTTTTACTGGAGTAATTTTTACCTTGAGTATCTTTACTTTTACTCAAGTACATGCTTTGTGTACTTTGTCCACCACTTAAAGGGGGAGAATAACATTTAATCTGTCACGCCAGGCATTTCCCATAGTGAGATATAGAAAGAGATTTGATAGAGGACTTGAGTATATTGATTTTCTGACATGCTGCCATCTCCTTCCGCCCTTGACCACAGCAATAAATACTTGCATAAATTAACATGTGACATTAAATATAATAACATTGAATTTGACCTATTTATTGCACTTAGAAACTAGAAGGATAAACTATGAACACGATTTCTGATAAAGGTGGTATATGTAAATAAATATAACCTAAATGCAGTGAGGTGCAAATAATTTAAACCTCTCATAGCTGTTATTTTTAAACCCAATCACTTCACTGACCTGTTGCCAATTAACCATTTTTACACATCAATTTCAAAATTGCCCAATATCATTATAAAAGTATTAAGTATTAAAATTAAACTTATATATATATATATATATATATTTAATTGGAATATTGGGTTTAAATCATTTGTATTTGACAAGCATTACCTCTCTATAACTCTTTACTGTTAATTACTTTACTGTTTCATTTTTGTCTTTTAGCATGCTTGCTAATGTTATGATTTTGTGATGTAAAATAGACTGTAATATATACAGAGACTCTGTAGCAATTTAAAAAAATCTTATGGATTGTACATATATGACAGTAGAGTATCATATAAGAAAATAAAGTAAAATAAACTTTACAGGCTTTATTTTTGAGTAACAATATACAAAGTGATAATATTTACAAAATGTATGTCATATAGTTTGAAGTACACATTTGTATGAAGTTTTTGCCTTCCCTTTGTGCTACTATTTTATATTAAATGTTCTATAGCTTTTTCTTCTTTGTTACTCGGCTCATAACAGCCTTTTTTTGTGTTCCTCTCAGGATGTAAGAGGATGATGTAGCACTTTGGGGCAAATTTGGCCACCAGCAGTCCAAAACTAGAGGCTAAAATAGCAAAGACCTCTACAGCCACAGCATACTTACCTGGAGAGCTGATGTACGCAGGTACAAATGTGATCCACACGGTACAGAATATGAGCATGCTGAAGGTGATATATTTAGCTTCATTGAAATTATCAGGAAGGTTCCTTGCCAAAAAGGCCAGCAGGAAATGTAGCCAATGTAGCACAGGAGAGTCGCAACCCACAGCACCGAACCCACAGCACACTCGTATACAATTTTGGAACTTATGTAGTGAGTGTTTTTATGGGGAGTTGGAGATGCTGTAGACAGCCAGACAGTACATATAGCCACCTGGAGGGCTGTGAGCACCAGCACTGTCCCTCTCTGTTGGGCCACTCCAAACCACTTCATGACACTTTGGACTCCTGGTTGAGATGAATGAAATGCAGCTACCACCACCATGGTCTTGACCAGGATGCTGGACACACTCAGTACAAAACTTATGCCAAACACCACATGCCTCAGCTGGCATGTCCAGAGCTGGGGCTTCCCAACGAACAAAAGTGCACACATGAAGCACAGTTTGAGTGACAGCAGCAGCAGAAAACTTAGTTCTGAGTTGTTGGCCCGAACGACAGGAGTGTGTCTGTGATATGCAAATACTCCCAGAACTCCTGCGCAGAGCCAAACAGAGATGCTGTTGTCAAGGAAATACCCAGTGGTTCTTCATATGACAAAAATTCCACCTCTTTAGGAACACAGCGATCCTTTTCTGGGCTTGACCAGAATTCTTCAGGGCATTCAGTGCGCTTAATAGAATCTATGACAAAAAGAGAGAAAAAACATTGTTTGTGAGTGCAAATTTAACAATTAATAATATGCTTGTTTTGTATCAAGTACAACAGTTTACCTGTTGCATTGCTGATTTCTCCATCTGCACAGGGCAGACAGTCAAAGCAGCAGATGGGCATGCCACTCATTCTGGCTTTTCTGGTCCCAAGAGGGCAACCTTCACTACACACAGACCTGGGTGCCTAATGAGAAAGGAAAAGTGTTAATTAATTTGACAGAATTTTGCAGAACTGTAGTCTGTGCTTTATGCACATGTTCTAAACCTTTGCAAACATAAAATGGCCATTAAAAAATAGTAAATATTACATATTGTGTTTGAATAACATATTCACATTTGACATATGATACAGTATATGATCTACAAACCGGATTCTAAAAAAGTTGGGACACTAAACAAATTGTAAATAAAAACTGAATGCAATGCGGAGGTGCAAACATCTAATATTATATTCAGAATAGAACACAAATCACAGATCAAAAGTTTAAACTGAGAGAATGTATCATTTTAAGGGAAAAATATGTTTCAAAATTTCATGGTGTCAACAAATCCCAAAAAAGTTGGGACAAGGCCATTTTTTACCACTGTGTGGCATCCCCCTTTCTTCTTACAACACTCAGACATCTGGGGACAGAGGAGACCAGTTTCTCAAGTTTAGAAATAGGAATGCTCTCCCATTCATGTCTAATACAGACCTCTAAATGTTCAATCGTCTTGGGCCTTCTTTGTCGCACCTTCCTCTTTTCAGTACCCGGATCCTTCTCCTACATAGCCATGATGTTGTGATTGCTGCAGAATGTGGTCTGGCATTATCAATTTGAAAAATGCAGGGTCTTCCCTGAAAGAGATGACGTCTAGATGGGACGTCTCACTGGCAATCCACTGTCTTTCAGTCACATTTCTTAGAGCCACTTCATCCATAAGCGGCAGTAGGTAGGCCCCAGTGGAGACTGCTACCACCACTCTTGCTGTGGAGGTTTTAATCACGTCGACAATGCGCCTTATGTCTCTGTGATTGTTGTCCCTTGGCAACATTTCGGAGTAGGCCACACAGCTGCTGAGTTGCACCTGTACATCGTAGTGAAATTCATGTGCAGCATTGATCCCATAGTTATCATCACTATAGACCAGGCCCACCCAGGTCCAGCCAAATCGCTTTAGGATCTGAACAATGGCAAGCTCTTGGAAGGCATCATTTGGGATGGTCCTGAAGAAGGAGGGGTACTTACGCCAATCACTGAGACAGGAGCATGTGGCAAAATTGCTCACCTTGAGGAGGGAAGGAGAAATAAATCAGGAAAGACAGGAAATATAAAAAATATGCAGTCACAATCAGCGACATAGAGAAAATGATTATAAAAAAGATGGCATGAAAGGACAGGATTTTTAAGCATATATTTTCATTTTCATAGGGTTACATTTCCTATGCATGAAAAACAAACAAATGTTTCCCTGAATCTGTACCATGGGCACTCGAAAAAGTCCCAGCACACTAGAGATAGCAATTGAGTGAGTTGATCCTGGGTCCCCAACTATCCCAAGTACTGGGGCATATCCAGTGCAGTCTGAGCTGGAAATTATCTGTCCCACTGAGCAGGGCTGTGGCTGCCCGGAATGCAACCGCCAGCTTCACACAGATATCATACAGGTGGTATCCTAGAGTAATGTTGGGCAGTATGTTGGGATTTCTGTTGATGTCTCTGATAGCAAAAGCCATAGTTTGTGCCTGCTGGAAACCTGCCATATCAAACCTGAAGCATCACAGAGAAGGAGGTTGTGTATGAGTGAACAAGTAATATTAGACAAGCATGTTGTTGCCTGTTTTTTGCAGGAGATGACAATATTCTGTCAATGACTTTTGACATTGCAGAGATTTGGTCACGAGATATTGAATAGATTGAAGTCTTAAACAATTCAAATCACAATTAAATGTTTCTAATAATGATTATTATTATATTAGCACTCCTCAGCTCCTCACTCCTCAGTCAATGACCACTGACTTTTCACAGTAGGGTTGTTCCGGTTCACTGGTGAAGTTAAGCTCTGGGAAAACAGTAAGCAAGTGGACTGCAAACAGACCACCCAGAATCAGGTCTCCATCCTTGTGCATCCCATTCAGCTTGAAGTGCCCCCAGAGCTGACAGGAGTCTGAGGCTGGTGAAGCAATGAGCAAAAGGAAGGCTGTGAATAGAAACAGGAATGAAACAAGGAACATGTTTGTCTTGGTCCACTTAAAACCTCTCCCTCTTTCTATTGCCTACACTTCTCTTCCTTGGTTTATGCTAAACATGGGTTGAAGGCTAGTGTTTTATATAGTAGGTGGGGTCATGTGGGCCTCTGTGGAGAAAATGACACTGCTGACTTTTACTTTTTTTAATTTCATGTTATTTATTGAAACATTTTGTTCAGATTTAGTGGGGGTACATGTTTACAAATTTTTGTCTACTGTAGTGCTAATTGGTCATGGTTGTAATGTCCAATCCCCATTTCCCAAAAAAATGTTGGGACATTGTGCTAAATATATATAAAAACAAAATGATTTGCAAATTGTTTAAACCATGATTTAAAAATAATACAAAGACAACATTTTAAATAATGAATTTAATATTTAATATTATATTAGTATTCTCACTGTGCAGGTGGTGTGCCTGATGAACTCTACAGGCTTCCTCGCAGGTATTAAATCATTTATAGTTAACCTTTAAGGAAACAGATGGTACTCTTGACAGATTTAAATACAAAATAATGGGCTTTAAGCAGGGAATACACCTGGGCATACAGGTAATGACTATAGTTGGCTTGTGTGCTGTTGTGAGAGTGATCAGTACGTTATGAAAACACAAGTCCATTTTATCCACTGACCAAAGAGGAGCACTTTGTACTTCTACAGCTTTAGAGAATTGTCAGTCTCTTGCTTTGAATACTCCCATTTTCCCTATTATTTACCAGTCATGTCAAAAAGGTATGATTTATTTTAGTGGATCATGTTTAGCACTGCAGTGACATTGATGTGGTGGTGATGTGTTAGTGTGTGGCATACACAAGTGGCACAGCAGTGCTGCTGGAGTTTTTAAACCACTTAGTCCATCAACTAAGAACATCAGCTGACCGTGTCCTGTGTTCACAGATGAAGGACTAGAGTATGACCAACACAAACTGCAGCAACAGATGAGCTACTGTCTCTGATTTTATATCTACAAGGTGGACCAACAAGGTAGGAGTGTCTAACAGAGTGGACAGTGTGCACATGCAGCACTGAGATGCCTGATCCACTTGTACCAGCACAACACACACTAACCCACCACCACAACGTCAGTGTCACTACAGTGCTGAGAATGATCGACCACCCAAATCATACATGTCCTGAGTGTTCAAGAACAGGGTCAAAGAGGGCAAACAGGGTATGCAGGGACATTGACCACATATTGTATCCAAATATGTTTACTCTTTTGCTGAACTATGAGGCTTTTCCTCAACACTGCTTATAATGCCCAGCAGATGGAAGTGTTACACCAGGCTGAAACTGTACTGAAACTGACCCTCCTTCATGTATACATGAGTGCTCTCCAATACAGAACTTTCCCACTAAAATACATATGCACATACATATGAGTTTCCAGACATATTTATACATGTATATGCAATCTAATTGTCTTCATGTTGTGTAAAAAATGTAGAATGTTAAAACCATTTCAAAATAATGTTTTCTCTGTTAATAAGGTTTTCTCTCTCTACTAAATCCTGTGTCTGCTTTTTCTGACTTAATGTCTACTGTCTCAAGCAGAGGCGATTGCTTTATGCAAGGTAAGCTCAGCTTCCCTTAAAATGTCAAAAAATAAGTGATCAAATATATACTGTTGTGTGTACATGCCATTGAATAAATATGCACTACAACTTTTGTTCAGAATCAGCTTCTTATCACTGACTTCTATCACTCTTTCTGACTTCTATCGTAGTTTCTGTCCAGCGGGTGCGGCTGAGCCCCTCCACCGTCACAAAGCACTCACAGGCGGACACACTTCACATGGGCCAAGGCCGTTTAAGCAGCCTAGCTCTGCTGGCCATTGAGAGGACACTAGTCAAGTCCCTGGAAAAGATGCCTTGTTGGTACAACAGGGTCACAGATAATTTTCCTGAAACGAACGGAGGGTAGAATTTACGTATAAATAAACTGACACATTTTAAGATGTAGGCCAAAATTGAGCTTCCCCTCCTTGAAAGACCAGCATTCGCCACTGGTCTCAATATAATAATTACTAAAAAAATTTTTGGTTAGAATTTACACTGCATATATAAACCTATTTATTGTTTTATTTATTGTGTGTTGATGTTTTTAAACTGGACTTGCACTAGTAATTCTTCCATTTGGTTAAATATTTATTCCATTCATTTATAATACACACGTCTGAAATACCAGTTATTACAGAAAGCTATAACATGAATTAATTTGTTGTTGCTTTTTAATGAAAAACATTTTAGACGAGATGTTTGCCTAAAACATTTTTAATAATTTCATGGTATAGAAACATATGTTGGGGATAAAAGGTGAATTATTCACAAAAGAAAACTACTGATATTTTCTCATGTCCCAACATAAAAATCTGCAGTTTGGTTTACTGGTAGTTTTGGTTAATAAATTATATGCTTGTATTATAAACTCCATGACTCCTAGTACATATCCCAAGAGTTTAACTTGATAAGTTTCTCTGCAGTGATTGAGCTCTGCTGTAGGCCTTAAATAATAAAGTTTAAAAGAAAAAAAAAACAAAAAAAAACAAGGCATAATATACTTTCGTTAATTCATTTTGTAGGTTTGGTTCATCTTTTGTAATCTCAGCCATCATTGGCCAGTTTTACTGTCAGTCATCTGTGTTCCCAAATGAAATGACTCTTATGTCTTTTATAAGGAAGCATCTTCTAGTTTTCCATGCTCTTTGGATGGAGTCTGTGACCATCTTGTCAATGAGCCTCTGTGACACTTGGGATGATGCCAGTGTGCGAGCTGGTATTGCTGTCCTTCTTTCTTTTCCTCTTGCCTGGTTCTAAGTGCTTTGAGTCAGTTAGTGCATGTCAAAGACTAGGGGAATCTGATCCTTATGTGTTGGATGCAGATGGTGATATTATTCTTGGAGGACTTTTCCCCTTGCACTACATAGCTCCAGAGTTAGACCGTATTTTTACAGCTCGAGCTCAGGATAAGAAGTGTAGTGGGTGAGTGAGACTACAAGTGTTAACGGCGAACAGTCTTTAGAAAACGACATGTACATGAAAGGAGTGTATGACATTGTGTCTAATAGACAAGCATGCTCCACTACAAAGTGTTTGACGGTCATAGACATCTGTTTTAAGGACAGCACACTTGACCATAACTTAGTTTTCTAAATGCAAAATAGAAAATATACGATGACAAGAAACTCATTTAGTGAGTTATGCCATGATATCCCATGATTACTTTTCCATTACTTTTTCAGTATCACTTTTTTATCAGATTGCTCATACAGTGTTTTTTGTGCATCTCTCTCTCAGGTTTGACCTGAGAGCCTTCCGCTGGGTTCAAACTATGGTGTTTGCAATTGAGGAGATAAACATGAACCCTACACTTTTGCCAGGGGTGACACTTGGTTACCGGATCCTGGACAGCTGTGATCATGTCCACACCAGTCTGCAGAGTGCACTCTCTCTGATCAACGGTTCTTCTGAAGTAGAGGAGTCTGCAAGTGCCCCTCACTGCCTCTCTAGAGCTCCAGTTCCTGCTGTCATAGGCCTGGCATCATCTACACCAACACGAGCAGTAGCCCATATATTAGGGCGTTTTGAGATCCCCCTGGTGAGATTGGGTTATTATAATGATTGTTTAAAAAGTGGTGGCACTACTAGCATGAGTTGCATAAAATTAGAGCATTATATTAAATTCTGCTGTCTAATATATAAACATTAAAAACATAAAGGTTTAATTACTTTGTGGAGCATGACAGCATTTTGTACTTTTTAAGAAGAACATGATCATTGATTATAATTTTTTTTAATTATTGCATCTTATTAATGATTTCCTTCTGCAGTTGTACTGAATTAATCCTCACCTGCTTCTCCACAGATTGAATTTATGTTCTTCCTCTCCATCATGACTTCCTGCAAACTTTACATCTGTATCAGTCCATTTTATTGCAATGTATGAAAATTGCAAAATCAGACTTGTCAAGTAACTCCCCTCACTTTTTCCTCTCTCTTACTGATCCTAGATCAGCTACTTTGCCACCTGCACATGTTTAACTGATAAGCATGTATACCCGTCTTTCCTGCGCACTGTTCCCAGTGATGCCTTCCAAGTACAAGCCCTGGTGCAGCTGATGGCCCATTTTGGCTGGCAGTGGGTGGGCACAATAGGCACAGATGAAGACTACAGTCTCTATGGTATCCAGGCATTCACTGAGTTAATGGAGGAATGGGGTGGATGTGTGGCCTTCCACCACACCATCCCCAAAATGCCCACTCCCAAACAGATCAGTGCCATAGCTGATGCCCTGGAGGCATCCACAGCTCGTGTTATTTTAGTGTTTGCGACAGAAGGCCAACTACTGAAGCTGCTTTCAGAGATAGCACGCAGAAATCTGACAGGCTGGCAGTGGGTGGCTAGTGAGGCCTGGGTGACAGCTAAAATCCTCGCAGCACCAGAGTATCAATCTGTGCTGTCTGGGACTCTAGGGTTTTCCTTCCGTGGCATCAACATCTCTGGGCTGACTGAATTTCTCTTGCATGTGAAGCCCTCACCTGACCCCAGGTCTGTCTTTACTAACCAGTTTTGGGAGGAGCAATTTGGCTGCAGGTTGACTTATGAAGGCAATGAAGCTTTGGGTCAGCCACTCTGTAGTGGCCTGGAGGACCTAAGGCTGGTCGAGAGCAGCTACACAAGTGCTACTCCAGTTCGGGTTTCTTATAATGTATATAAAGCAGTATATGCCATTGCCCATGCTCTGCACAGTCTGCTGGAATGCACATCTGTGAAGTCAGATCAGAGAGGCTGTAACACTGGGTCAGAGTTTACACCTGGACAGGTAATAGGAATTGTTAGCACAGGAAATTTAGTAACACATTATTTGAATCATGTCTTGACCTTTCGTCATATAATCTTTTTTGCCATCATGACATTAACGTTATGAAACATGAGGCACATTATATATTTTTTATTTGGTTTTCTATTACTATTGTTCAACATTGAACATCCCACAATTCTATTTGTAATAGCTACTTTACCACCTAAAGAAAGTGAACTTCACCAATCAGTTTGGAGAAAAAGTGTATTTTGATCATAATGGTGAACCAGTCCCACTGTATGACATCATAAATTGGCAGAGAGATGGTAAAGGTGGAATACGGTTCCAGAGAGTGGGCAGTTATGATGGTTCATCTCCTCGTGGGAAGCAACTTGAATTGGACGACATTTCAATACAGTGGGCAGGAGGACAAAACCGGGTGAGTCTATATAAAGTGACAATATTCTGTGTGAGAATGAGGCACACCGTGTCTAAGATAGGCACTGGCTTATTTTCATATATTATAAGTAAGTTCGGTAGTATAAGGCCATTTAAATAAAAATGTATAAAACAGGCCCTTTTATAAGCATGGCCTATTATGCCTTTTGTCAAATGAAGATGAGACCTGATTAGCCACAATTTTTTACAACATTATCACTCTGAATATCTCTCTGCAGGTGCCCGTGTCCCTGTGCACATTACCTTGTCTTCCAGGAACTCGGCTTGCCAGGCAACCAGGTCAGCCCAGCTGCTGTTTTGATTGCTTGTCCTGTGCTGAAGGGGAATACACCAACACGTCAGGTAGACCTTAGATACTGCACTTAGCTGTGAATGATCCTTGTTAAAGCACCTTTAATTGCCTTTTTTTCTTGCCATTAATTTTTATGCTTCATTAAAAGAAAAAAAAGTTTGAAGTCCCCCATAGTGAACTCTGTTCGTGGTGGTGAGAGAAACCAAAGGTGCAATGTTCAGTCCCTCTAAAGTCTCACTCATAGAAAGATTGTTATAATAAATTTAAGAAAAACATCTGAATGGAAAGGTGCATCTGTGTATTCCTCTAATAATACAGATTTCTAAAATTGCAAGATCTAGGAAAGTGTGTTTGTTTTTGCTCAGGAGCCACAGAGTGCATGAAGTGTCCTATGTACTACTGGTCCAACCCTGAGCGGATGGCTTGCGTAGCTGGCATAGAGGAGTTCCTTTCCTTTCAAGAAATTATGGGTATCATTCTCATAACTTTGTCCCTCCTTGGTGTTGCTGCAGCATCTGCTGTTTCAATAGTCTTCTTCCTGTATCGAACCACACCCATTGTCAAAGCAAACAACTCAGAATTGAGTTTCCTGCTCTTGCTGTCACTCAAACTATGCTTCCTCTGTTCCTTGGTGTTCATGGGCCGGCCTTCAAAGTGGTCCTGCCAGGCCCGACAGGCAGCATTTGGCATCAGCTTTGTCCTCTGCATCTCCTGCATTTTGGTCAAGACCATTGTCGTGTTGTTGGCCTTCAGGTCCACCATGTCTGGGTCTACCTCTCTCAAACGATTTGGTCCTCCTCAGCAGAGAGCCTTTATTTTTGGTTGTACTGCAGGCCAGGTCATCCTCTGCCTGAGCTGGCTGGCACTAGCCCCACCTTACCCCTACAAGAACACTTCCTACCAGGGTGGGAAAATTGTGTTAGAGTGCAAAGATATCTGGCCTCTTGGCTTCTACCTGGTACTGGGTTATATTGGCCTTCTATCTTGTGTTTGCTTTGTTCTGGCATTTTTAGGACGGAAACTTCCAGATACATTTAATGAAGCCAAACTCATAACTTTTAGTATGCTAATATTTTTTGCAGTGTGGATCTCCTTCATACCGGCATACAACAGCTCTCCAGGAAAATATACAGTGGCTGTGGAGATATTTGCCATCTTAGCCTCAGCTTTTGGGCTGCTCTTTTGTATTTTTGCTCCAAAATGCTTTATTATTCTGATGAGACCTGAACTCAATACCAAAAAAGGAATTACTGGGAAATCTATCAAATGAACTGCTAATTCTTTTGTCAGCTCACCTCTGATGTTTTACACTAGTAACTTTATATACTGAAATGACCATAGGATAGGACATCTGCAGTCAGAAGCTTTATTATAAATTATAATCTGGGAAAAAAAAAAAAATATATATATATATTGTGTCAGTGATGTCAGAACTTCAACCCTGTTTATAAACAATAAAACACAAAACACTCATGAATCATATTAAAATTGTTTGTCATTTACTGTTATCATCCTCACAGATGTACCGTAAGATTCATGAATATGTACCCATTCAAATATTCAACATTCAAATATGAGAACACTCTATATTTTATATAGTACTGGCATGCTTGTCAGTCACAGTCACACTCTCTCTCTCTCTCTCTCTCTCACTCTCTCTCTCACTCACACACACACACACACACACACACACATATATATATATATATATATATATATATATATATATATATATATATACAGGGGTTGGACAATGAAACTGAAACACCTGTCTTTTTAGTGTGGGAGGTTTCATGGCTAAATTGGACCAGCCTGGTGGCTAATCTTCATTAATTGCACATTGCACCAGTAAGAGCAGAGTGTGAAGGTTTAAACAAACACACACACACATTCACTCACACCTATCGACACTTTTGAGTTGCCAATCCACCTACCAACGTGTATTTTTGGACTGTGGGAGGAAACCGGATCACCCGGAGGAAACCCACGCAGACACGGGGAGAACACACCAACTCCTCACAGACAGTCACCCAGAGCGGGAATTGAACCCACAACCTCCAGGCCCCTAGAGCTGTGTGAATGTGACACTACCTGCTCCGCCACCGTGATGCCCACTAATAAATTATTGTGGTCTAAATCCAGGTTTTTCAGTTTCATTGTCCAACCCCTGTATGTATATTTACATATATATACACAGGCAGCACAGTGGCGCAGCAGGTAGTGTCGCAGTCACACAGCTCCAGGGACTTGGAGGTTGTGGGTTCAATTTTCGCTCTGGGTGACTGTCTGTGAGGAGTTGGTGTGTTCTCCGGGTGCTCCGGTTTCCTCCCACAGTCCAAAAACACACGTTAGTAGGTGGATTGGCGACTCAAGTCATATATATATATATATATATATATATATATATAGTGTGTGTGACAAGCATGCCAGTACTATATAAGATTTAGAGTGTTCTCATATTTGAGCGTTGAATATATATATATATGTGTGTGTCTGCATCTGTTGCAGCTAAATTTCATATACTTATGTAAAACATGTATTTACATAAGCCTAGTCATTTAAAAGGGCCTTACAACTACATTCCTTTTTACATGAGGGTCTTAAAGAGCCTTCGATGGAACTTTACCTATGACATGCTTCTTTGTATTCTGCTCTGGCCTAAAAACAATTATGAAACATTTAGGAACAAAAATAAAAACAATCAAACCAAAGCTTGAGGCCAAAATAGCAAAAATCTCTACAGCTACAGTGAATTTTCCAGGGGAGCTGACATAAGCTGGAATAAAGGTAATCCAAACTGCACAGAATATGAGCATACTGAATGTGATGAGCTTGGCTTCATTGAAGTTATCAGGCAGGTTTCGTGCTAAAAAAGCCAAAACAAAACACAATAGAGCCAGAAATCCTATATAGCCCAGTACAGCCCAGAATCCTATTGCTGAACCTAAGCGACATTCTAAGATTATACTTTCCTTGTAGTGCTTTAGGTTTTTGAAGGGGAAAGGAGGGGATATTGTTAACCAAAGCACACAAATAATGACCTGTATGAGAGTGAAGACAAGGACACTGAGTCTCTGCTGTGGAGGCCCAAACCACTTCATGACATTACTGCCTGGAAGTGTAGCCCTGAAGGCCATTAACACAACTATAGTTTTCCCCAGAACACAGGAAATGCAGAGGACAAAGGTGATCCCAAATGCTGTGTGGCGAAGCATGCAGGACCACTCAGAGGGCTGACCAATGAAAGTAAGTGAGCAGAGGAAACAGAGGGCCAAAGAGAAGAGAAGCAGAAAGCTCAGTTCTGAATTGTTAGCACGGACGATGGGAGTAGTTCTGTGTCTGTAGAAAACAGCAGCCACACACACAGCGATTAGAGCCCCAGTGATAGAGAATGCTGTTAGGATGATGCTCAGAGTGTCTTCCCAGGACAGGAACTCTACAGGCTTCGGGAGGCAGCTATCTTGCTTTGTACTGGGCCAGAACTCAGGAGGACATTGCACACAATCCAGAGAGTCTAGAAAATCAGAAAAGCAAACTTTGCCATGCATCATACGTATTTGTTTTAAATATTAATAATTCATTCATTCATTGTCTGTAACTGCTTATCCAGTTCAGGGTCATGGTGGGTCCGGAGCCTATGCGGAATCATTGGGCACAAGGCAGGAACATACCCTGTAGGGGGCACCTGTCTTTCACAGGGCAACACAAACACACACACACACTCATGGACACTTTTGAGTCGCCAATCCACCTACCAATGTGTGTTTTTGGATTGTGGGAGGAAACCGGATCACCTGGAGGAAACCCACATGGACACCGGAAGAACACACCAAACTCCTCATAGACAGTCACCTTGAGTGGGACTTGAACCCACAACCTCCAGGACCCTGGAGCTGTATGACTGCAACACTACCTGTTGCACCACCATGCCACCCATTTATAATGCAAAAATAATAAATATTATTAAGCTGCAGGTTGTGAAAGATATGTAAATGAGATCAAAAATAAATGATGTATCAATGAATAGACATTAGGAGGGTCTGTGTTATGTGCAAGAAAGCTAAATGATAAGCTTTGTTGTTATTTTCTTGCATTGCATCATTCTGTACCTGAAAACCCATTGAAAATTTTTACAAATGGCCTCCTGGGTGCAAATACCACCTGCACATTAGTTATGCTATTGGATTGGTGCATAAATGCAAGCTTACATTCATTCATTTATTTTCTGCAACCACTTATACAGTTCAGCATCACTGGGTCAGGAGCCCACGCAGAATCACCCATCTAATGATGGGTTCTTGTACAATGTATGTGAGCCCTCATATTATGTTAATGGTAAAGATCAAGCTTGAAGAGATTATATATGAATAGGTCCATTGAACATGTTGCATTATGATACTCAACTTGTTCTGTTACTGAACTCTCCTTCACCACATGGTACACAGTCATAGCAGCAGACTGGCCTTCCTTTTTGTACAGCTTTCCTGGTGCCCAAAGGACATATCTCACTGCACACTGTAGTGGAGTATGAGCCAAATATGAATATCGGACAATCAAGAAATGAAAAGTTTTGAATTAAAACTTTTCCAGTCTGCAGAAGACTTTTCGTCTGCAACATAGCAGCCCCCACACACACACCCAATCTAAAGACATCAAAAGAACCCTTTTAAGTAACACATGGCCCCAACACCCCCCTTCTCTCTTTTAACTAACAGGAACTGTCGAGATAACTAACTTAAAGAGACAGGAACCTCAAACAAAGAAGAGAGCTTTTACGGCCCGTTTTTATGACAATGGCACCTAAATGTCTAATCCTTATCTTTCACGGAGATCAACAGATGTTCAAACCAAAGTGACCTCGAGTGAACTCCCGTGAACCAACAGCTGAAGCACGAATCAACAGCGACACCAAATGGACACTGGCGAAACTACGCCTCGCTCGGAGTCGCTGGAAAACAATAGCGGAAAATAATCAAACTCTGATTATTTGTGTATTAAACCTATGTATTGATCTCACTTTCTGTACCCTCAGATGAATGTCTACCTCCTAATGAAATGTGTATATTGTGGACTGTTTTCTATCATGAAGAGAAATCCTACTTCTGAATAGGATTAAACGAACTAATATACTTTCCCAGCATAGCATCATAAATGGGACGTAAAGATGAAACCTTATGTAACTGTCTGATGTTAATAGTCCAATGTACTCATTGTTATATGCTGATAGCGGGTATAAGAATTTTGATATGAGAAATTCATATTCTTTATGTGAAAATCAATGATTCAAACTCCCTTCGACTCTCTCCCCCTAGCGAGAGTCACGTGAGACTGAACTCGCGTCCAATCAGAAAGAGGACGCCTCCCATTAGGGCGTGACCGCGCCAGCCTTGAAAATAGCAGCTCGACTGCTCACATCCAGTTCGAAGTTTTGAAGAGTCGCGAGGACTCTACAGAAGTAACGGACCACGAAAGGAAGTGGAAAGAGAGGACGCCGACGAGAAACCTTGAACAACAAAAAAACGCTGTCTCTTCCACGCCGACAACGAAACAAAGGAACCCTCTCAGAGACTTCAGAAAAGCTTACGAGAGACGTCTCGAAATTAGCTAAGAGTATGAAGTTTTACTAATACGTCGAGTAATTTGAATATCTTCTTTTCTTTTAATCGTGTTTATGTCTTATAACCCAATCTAAGTTTAATCTCACAACTGATCGAAGCAGGTGAACTTATTCGTGGCCAGAGTAAGGAAACACTGCCGATACATCAGAAGTCTTAGAATAAGTGAGTTTATTGAAGCGGTTTCAGTTCTGGAGCTGCCATAACTAGCGAACCGCTCGTCCAAAACGTCCATATTTTGGACCCTCCCACTCCGGACCGAAGGCCGAAGAGAGGATCCTGCCGCCTGCGTCATCACACTCCGGGTACGCCCGAGACAACTCAATCAACGAAGAAAGACCTCCACGCTAAACCAGCCTGGATACTTCGGCGGTAAGAACCGCGAGACTAAGTGAGACGCCTCCATTCCCAGGACTTCAAAGAGCCTCTGCATCCAAACGAGTGATGAAAACCGACGAAAAGTAAGCTAAACTTATGCATTTCCAGAGCTGAAACCGAATTAAGTTCTTGATAAATTTTGTATTAATTAAACCTTAGCTAGTAACTTCAGTCCCAAATTAGAAAAGCCTAGCTCACCTTTAAGCTTGAATCAGTTCCCCCTGCCGGACACAGTGAGATTACAAGGTTCTGCTATGTTAATTAAATACTTCTCTTTATTAATAAAACTCTCATTATTTGAAATCACAGTGTGTGCAGTTTGTTCATTAGAATTTCTGAAAATCCGGAAGAACTCATTTAGCATGATTATTATTCATTCTCAAACTAATTATTAATGTTCTAATTGCTTAAACCAATTATAAATCTTAATTAATTTCATTAAGTCAAATATCAGAGGTTGAAGGAGTTTGAATAAAGTCAAGGCTATAAAACAAATTATAAAATTATATGTATATGTATTTGTGGTGTACCTTACTACACTACATATACAGAACATTATAAATTTTTGGCGCCCACGCGAGGCCGGAAAAAGGCTTTTTAATGAACAAACTGAAAAACACTGAAACAATCAGCTTGGGTTTATGAAATACTTTACGCTGTTGTGTTACTGAATAACGATTGAGATTCAAAGCTTGATGTGGGTAATTTCGTGTTGTGTTTGTTACTGCTGAAAAACTGTTCTGTGATATATACCGGTTAGAAAATAAGCTTGGTTGTTTTTGAAAGAGCGCGGCTCTGCGCCAATTTGCATGCATTAAATTGAGGCCTTGGGCACGTCTAAATAGCGCGAAACTCCGCTTTTAAGACTTTGCCTTCGGTTCGACCCCTTGGCCGCGAATCCCGGCGAGAGACCACCGAACCGAATACCCCCGTTCGTTTTAAACTGGGTCGCTACCAGCGTTAATAACGAGATCGCGCGCTAGGCGATTGGGAGGTTATTAGACAGCCGAAAATACGGCTTGTGTGAAGAGCTATCTGCTCTTGTCAGCTGTTCCAGTTAAACTGAACGCGTATTCAGAAAGGAACGAACCCCTTTGAAGGGGCGGAGCTGAAACTAAGGAGGGAAATTCAAAACGCCCCCAAAACAGAGGAAGACAAATTCCCTCTTGTGGTATAAGTGCGTAATTGCAGGGAAAAATACTTCATAACTAGCGTCTATTGAAGCGTGTCCTCCCGTGCTCCTCCTTGTGGTCAAGTGGTGCTACCCTTGACGTTTGATTCCCGTACACCCTCTAGTGGTTGGGAGGTTGTCCGCCGAGACAACATAAGTGTTTAGCAGCCCTCTGGTGTTTAAAAGTTGTCATTACAGATGAAATTCTTTTAAAATACCTTAGTGTAAAATCTCTGTTCCCCTTTTAAATTGCTATTTTTATTTTTGATAGAGTATCTGAGCGTTTAAAATCTTTATCCCATTTTAGATTTTAATCTGATAACGCCCTCTAGTGTTGAAACTTCCCGCTACAGTGGAAATTCCCACTTGTGTTATATTGTGTCTGCCCGTACTGTGTCGATTGGGATTCCCACCAGCGCCGACTGGTGTCCATTGCTGCTATTGCATTGTAACTTGCTTGTCGCCCTCTGGTGTCCTAGTCTGGTATTACAATTTAAGTTCAACTTAAATACTGAAGCTCGCTGTTGCCATTCAGACTTACTTTCAGTACCCTCTGGTGGAGAAAACTTGCTATCGCAATTGAAATTGTCGACCAGTTCACACTGATAAGACCTGGTATCACAGCTCTAGTGGCTGTCTCTAAACTCTGCACATCTGAATAATTACAAGTAAAGGCTTGGAAGCATAATAAGTTGATACAACTACAGCAGACAGTGTGCAGTAATTAGAGATTGACACTTTAACTTGATACCAGATCACAAACGCAGTTAAAAGAGAGAGTCTTTTAATCTTGCTATTCTTAATAATTCTTTAATTCGGAAAATTCTTTTACTATCATAATTCCTTAATTGGAAATTATATGTAGAAAAAAATTTCACTTAATTTAAAATTCTTTAATCCAAAATTTTTCGACAATTCTTTAATTCAAAATTTTTAATAATTTTAATTATTGAAAAAAAAAAAAAAAAAAAAATTTTTTTAATTTTTTTTCCTCTCTTCTTGTATTCACTTGCGTATAGCAACTTTCACTCCACCCTTTTCTACTAACAGACTTCCCTTAGAGACTCACAAGTGAACTCTAACACCATACATACTGGCAGTTACTCTTAGAGCACTCGGTACCAGTGAATTTAGTTCAGATTTAGTTAGAAAAGGGATTAACGGAATTAATCCTAACTAAATAGAAGTAAGTTACACCTCGCAGTTAAAACACAGCTAACATGGCAGAAGGGACTTTTTCTTCGGAAGTATATGTAGAAGGTTTGTGGGATGAGGCATTCTCTGTTCTGACCAGCATCACCAGTGATGTGATGCCTGGACTCGCAGAAACTGTGCAGAAAACCTCACAGGCCCATCGTGACCACATGGTGGCTAAGTGGGTAGAGAACCACTTAACCGACATCCTCAAGGGCAAGCCCCTAACTGAGGCATTAGGTCAGATAGCCCTCCTCGCTGTAGTACAGCTCAGAGCCAGCGAACGTGAGCTTGAGGTATCAAGGCGACAGCAGGCAAAGGTAGAGGCAGAGCTAAGTCGACTTCAAAGCGAAATAGCTGAAGGGAACACACTGCCCCAGGTCACACCTGATGTGCCACCTAATGCCGCTATAGGAAGACAGGACCAGCAGGAAGATAGTGAGGATCAGGAACCAGACTCAGGGACCGTAACCTTTAGAGCTGCTGCAGCACCTCCTCTGGTATCAACGGGTATTTCCCCTTCCCTTGTGTCTCCTGTCAGTCGTCCCTTACAACGCCCTGCTAGACCCAGAGCACTGCAACCCAGTGTCTGGTCCCCTCAACCTTTACCCTCTCATGGTCCCTCATACAAGGACCTAGATAAAATCGCGCGTAATATAACCCGCTTTGATCCCAAACCTGACGGTTCTAATGATATCTTTTCGTACCTAAAAGATATTGACTTCTACCTCCAAAGGTTCCCCGGGATCACCATAGATGACAGACTATATGTGATTAAACTGACCTCCAACCGAGACGTCAGCAATTTCATTGAACGTCAGCCAGACTATGTAAAAGCGCGATATGATGTGCTGTGCCAAGCATTGGAGGAAGAATTCTCCAATCACCTGTCACAGACCGGACTGGCCGCTGCTTTGAACATAAAACAGCAACGCCAGGAATCCCCTCAGCAATATTATAACCGACTCAGACAGGCGTACTTCGGACCTAGAAATGACTCCGGAATGGAGGAAGAGTTAAATTTCAAATCACTATTTATCCAAAACCTCCATCCCCACACCAGTCATCAGTTGGGAGTCTCAGCTTGCCCTCGCACCCTGTCTAGCAGACAGCTGCGCGATTTAGCACTCAGAGGTTTCCTAAAATCCCAACAAATTCCCAACAGGCGGTCCGAAACACCCCAAGTCTTTAATGTCGACTCCCACTCCTCACATTTAGAGTTAGAAGGTGCCACCCAGGCCGATCCACAAAAATCCACCCTGGACCCTTCCTCCACTCCGTGGACCGGTGAGGGCCCGAAACCTCATCCGCCCTCACACCAATACAAGCGCTACCCTCCTCGCAGGCCAGACAGAAATCACGACAAAGATTTCTGGAACCCTCGGGACAGGGCTGGGTATGGTCGTGACTATTACCCTGTAGAAAACCGCGGTGCGGGCCGTGGAAAACCATCACATCCCCATAAGGGATATGAGCGAACAGCTCCGAAACAGCTTTCTAATTCCTATAGAGAAAAGAAAGAAAAATACTGGTATCAAAATAAAGAAAATCACGCTAAAGACAAGCTTAAAGACAAGGAACTCAGCTCTAAGGAGTTAGAGGACATCCGCCGAATGCTTGTAATGATTTGCAAAGAGAAAAAGAAAAAACCTGACGTTCTTTCTATCACCTCTTCGCGGTCTAACCCAAAGCCATCCTCTAACACCCCAGAAATGTTAGAAAGTTATGTAGGAGAAGTGACAAGCGAAGCTCCGTCTTCTAGCGCACCGTGCAATCTCCTCGTGACCCAAACAAACACTGAAAACCCGATGATACAGGGGGGTGACTCGCAACCACCCTCCAGTGCTGTTTTAGTTGTTCAGTTAGACGGTAAAGAAGGTTTAACGCCAAATGACCCTTCAGTCATTGAAGGCGACACACCCGTCCGACAATTCATGGGACACCTAACGGAAAAAGGGGTTGCACGCAAATTCTACTTGTCCACCATTGTGGAGAGAAGGCTAGTACATGAGGCCCTGTTGGACACTGCATCAGATGTCACGCTCATGTCTTCCGCCTTGTTCCACCAGGTTCGAGCCATTGCGCGGCGTGAAAATCGCGAGATACAGCTCCAAAACTGTTCTCTTAAAATTCAGCCGTATTCACATGCAGGCCTCACTATCCAATCTATGGCACTAATACACTTAGCCATTGGACCAATGACTTTAGTGCATCCAGTCCATGTGTCTCCTCTCGAAACAATTCCCTTCCTCATCGGCAAAGATCTCCTTAATCGCTTCGAACCACTGATTGACTTCAAAAGGTCAAAGATCTGGGCACAAGTGCGTGAGCCTTTACCCATCTGCACCCCACACCACCGGGAAGCTCAGTGTTGCCGCCTCGAAATCCGGCCTGAATCAATAGGAGATCCACCAAGTCAGATCCCTCACTTCGAGGAAGAGGAAACTGAGCCCATGGCGGCCACACCAGAGACAGCAGTCTCTCCCTGGCCCCCTAGTGCCATGTTAGAACAACGGAACACATTCCTATGCACTTTCACACAGCCGTCCACAACAGACGCTCCAAGCCTTCCCATCGTGAATGGTCTCACAATGCAGGACTATCATGTAGACAATGCAGTTCTGGCTCTATGGACCGACCAGTCCGCCATAAGCCAAACCCTCTTTAACACTCTGCGCCTCACTCAACCAAATATTCCTTTGGTGAGCAGTCCTTGTCGCTTTCCTCTTAACCTGACGTCAAAAGCAATGTCACCCACTGATGGAATTTGCGCTTTAACCGTCCAGTGGAACAAAAGGGTAATCACCCATTATTTCTTAGTCGTCCCTAACTTGCCGCACGACGTTTACATTGGTAGTGACTTCTTGGTGCGCCTCGACGTCCACGTAGACACCCTCAATAGTGTACTGTGGTCTTTGACTGATGTTTCAACGGAAACCTGGTCCTCCGATCTCAGCAACCTAGGCTCAGGACAAACTATTCCCGAGGTATGTCAGGTCACTAACCAAGGTTCACTTGTGGTACCTGCGAACGCAGCAAATGTACCCATCCGCTTAGTCATGCGACCTGGCCAACACTTAAGCCACGCGCATGCACTTTTCCAACCGTCACCTCAGTTCTTCGAACTAGGCCTCACCCTCGAAGCCACACCTTTGGTGGAGACGCGAGCAAGATCCACCTATCTATTCGTACGGAACGAAACCACTCAACCCTTAACAATCCCTCACTCATCTCCTCTGGGTTGGTTAGTCAGTACGAAATTCCATGACTTCGAGTTGCGAATTCCGATCATAGGACCAATGCCTGAATCCCTGCTTCTTGATCATGCAGAATCAAAGGTGTTCTACACTCATCCGACACGAGCTGTTGCTCTCTTCTCAGCTCTGGACATGAGTAACGACGCCATTTGCAGGATAGATCTCGCTGACGACAATCAAATGACGATCACGGTTCTTTCCATAGATTCATCCCCGGAATCCTCCCGGGAACCATCTCTTCTTCCTGAAGCGGGAGAAAACACTTCAAATCCACGTACTTCAAAAGAACTATCTGACTCCGAATTTCGTATCCAAGTCGAACAAGTTCTAAAGGAGGCCGACGCCCTCCAAAGCAAAGAAGAACGTGAGAAACTCTGTGAAGTGCTCCTTAAATATCAAAAATCTTTTTCCAAAGATTCAACGGACTGTGGTCTCACTGACATTCATTCAGTACGTATTCCCACTCGTCCAGGAGCACCACCCACGTTTGTCCGCCAATACAAAATTCCGTTGGCATCCTATGAACCGGTACAAGAAATCATTGATGACTTGCTGGAAAAGGGCATAATTCGACCCTGTAACAGCACGTACTCGGCACCATTATGGCCCGTCATAAAACCAAATGGTAAATGGCGCTTAACCATCGACTATCGGAAACTAAATCAACAAGTTCCCTTGTCTCGATGGCCGATGACACAATTGGAGCAAGAACTTCCCTCGGTCCGAAACGCTAAATACTTTTCCACCATCGATGTAGCCTCTGGCTTCTGGACCATCCCGGTGCAAGCAGAAGACCAACACAAGCTCGCTTTCACTTTCGCAAACCGACAGTACACATTCACTCGGTGCCCTTTTGGATATGCCAACTCACCCGCGGAGTTTAATATTTTCTTAAACAAAGCATGCCCCGATGCCCGCGAGCGAGGCACCCTCATATATGTGGACGACATACTCATGCGTAACCACTCCCTACAGGCACACCTTGACGAGATTGATCATGTTCTTGACCAGCTTACAACAGCAGGTGCGAAAATATCACTCTCCAAATGTCAGTGGTGCAGAACAAAAGTGAATTACGTCGGTCTGCTCGTAAGCACTGATGGTGTTGAACCACAAGTGAGTCGAGTGCAAGGGGTAACAAACCTCGCAGCACCCACCAATCTTAAGGAACTCCGCAGTTTCTTAGGAGTATGCAACTACTCACGACAATTCATAGAGAACTATGCGGACCTAGCTCGTCCACTTTATGACCTCCTGAAAAAGGACACTCCGTTCACCTGGGACGAAGCCCAGGAACACGCCATGCAGGCACTAAAATCGAAACTGTGCACGGCTCCATGCCTTGCCTATCCTGACAGTAGCAAAGAATTCTACCTAGAAGTAGGGTTCTCGGACCACTGTCTCAGCTCCGGTCTGTACCAATTACACGACAGAGACAAACGTGTCATAGCCTACGCTAGTAAAACTATGCTGGCTGCCGAAAACAAATACAGTGACTGCGAAAAAGCACTACTAGCAACAGTGTGGGCAGTCAAACATTTCTCCAACTACCTAGGTGGTCAGAAGGTGATTGTTGAAACTCATCATCAACCAGTCACTTTCCTAAACAGCCAACGAATTCGAGAGGGTGTAGTAACTAACGCTCGAGTAGCATCATGGCTAATGGCTCTCCAAAGCTTTGACTTAGAGGTGCGTTACGCGCAAAACTACAAGAGCCCCCTAGGCACAGGCCTTGCTTCCTGCAGGCGATGCGAAGGAGACATGCCTTCCCAAGTGCCACAAACTCTAGAAACCCTCTTACCTACCGTGGCTAACCACCACTATTTTGATCCTAACACATGCAAAGACCTTGTCACTGCATATGTAGATGGTTGTTCGTTCCGCCGAGAACACACCCTGATGGCAGGGGTGGGTATTATCGGAATAAACGGATGGCCTCACGAACTCCTAAGTTTCAAATTGGGTGCTCAATCCTCCCAATATGCTGAAATAGCAGGAATTCTCATCACAATCCAGTCTGCGGTCCAGAAAAGCGTAAAAACGTTGGTGATCTGCACAGACTCCAACTACGCACGCCTAAGCTTCACATGCCACTTGAGACTGTGGAAAACCAACAACTACACCACGTCAAACAAAAAGCCAGTTAAACACAAAGAGCTTTTCGCGGCATGCGAACACTTGGTAGACACGCATGACCTGCAGATCTACTGGAAGAAAGTGAAAGGTCACTCCCGAGTCCCGGGAAATGACAAAGAATTCAATGATCAAGCAGATAGCTTAGCCAAGCAAGGGGCCCGTGAAGGCACATTGTGGACATTTGATCCCTCCCTTTTTCCAAACCCACCCGACATCAAAGTCCTAGCTGTCACACGGTCTCGAACTGTAACAAAGGCGTCGCCTGACAATGCCAAAACTACCATTGTCTCTATTAACCCCGCTTTTTCGGACGCTGACTTAGTTACTCTCCAAGCTCGAGACCCATCCATTTCGAAAATGCTTAGCCATGTCTCTGACCCATCTACTAATCCCATTACAGCACAAGATCTTGACACCATACCAGGCCTTAAAGACCTATACGGCGCCAGAGCGTCCCTCCAAGTCGTCAAAGGCTTGCTAGTTCATGCCACTGACTCGCACACTTCACCTACGTTCGTGGTTCCTCAGTGCCACAGGGGGGTGATGCTGATGCACGCCCATGACTCCCCATCTGCGGGACACAAAGGGGTCAAAGCAACACACCATGCGCTCAGGCAGGTGGCATATTGGCCCCACATGGTAAAAGATGTGGCTGACTACATTAAAGGCTGTCTGGTATGTTGCCAATTTCAACCCTCGAATCCTCTTCATAGAGCTCCTCTGCAAAAGAAAGGAGTATCCTTCCCTTGGTCAAACCTCCAGATAGACTGGGTTGGACCACTCACTCGAACAGTAAGAGGTAACAAGTACTTCCTCACAGTCACGTGTGCATTCACTAAATGGGTAGAATGCCTCCCCGCACCGAATGACACAGCGCTAACCACTGCATACTTACTGATGAACCATGTCTTCTCACGGTTTGGCCTACCCAGCCGTGTCGACTCTGACAGAGGGACACATTTCACAGCTGAGGTCATGCAGCAGCTCTGGCAACTCTTAGGAGTAAAAGCCAGCCTTCACATTAGCTACCATCCTCAAAGCTCAGGTCAGGTAGAGCGAGCCAACCGAACTGTTGTTAGCATACTGAAAAAGTACGTAGCAGCAAACCAACGAGACTGGGATGTCAAACTCCCCCTCGTACTGATGGCCATACGGGCGACCCCACACGACGCGGTCGGGGTCTCACCCTTTGAGTTGATGACAGGGAGACAAATGACTCTGCCTCTACATCTGTTATATCAGCCAGGTGAAGCTAGCATAGCCGTAGCCTACACCACTCATCAGTATATGGAGGACCTGCAGAAACACCTCAAAGCTACTTTCGCCTTTGCCCAGCAGAAACTGGAAAGAAGTGCAGAAGGTCGCAAAGCGTACTACGATCACAAAGCATCCCACGATGAACTCCAAATAGGGGACAAAGTATGGTACTACATCTTTGTCCAACCTGTTGGAAGGTCGCGAAAAACAGGGGGGAATTTGGCCCGCAAATTCCTACCCCGATGGTCCGGTCCCTATAAGATAACAGACAAACTGTCCCCCGTTGTTTACAGGATCAAAATAAACAAAGCTCGGGGCAGTACCGAATTCAAATGGGTCCACCGCAACCAAATCCGACCACACACAACCCCCATGGGACTTGTAGGGGATACTAACGCTTGTGTTAGATCATAAACGACAGAACCAAAGGCAGGAAGGGTGTTAGTTAACAAACAACTATAACCTTCTACTCACACCTTAGTTCTCCTATCCCTTTTCCCTTTTTCTCTCACTCTTTAGCAGGCAACGAGCTTCTAACCAGACTGAGGACACTCAGGGTGCAAGACCCTAGTCCCTCATCGTCAATTATTGTAGAGTGCTTACCCTAGGAAATTTTTATCAAAAAGGGGGGTATCGTGAAAAATTTTTTTTAATTTATCTAAACGACTCGCCGTAAATACCCTAAATCTAACCATGAGCATCTCTTCCGGTAGGATGGCCCCGCTGCTCATTCTCCTGATCGTCGGCTCCCTAGGAACCGCCGTGCTCCCTGAAGTGATTGAACCAGGTCCTGACTCAGGAATAATACTGAAAGACCAGCCGGGACTGCTAATCACTAATTGCCGCCTCCATACCCAGAGAGTATTTGTACGGTTGAATCCCGCCGAAGCGTGTAGCAAAAACCTACCGATAACCACGCTGCAGACTGGCCGGAATGGAGTTAGATGGACTGAGGAAGCTATCAGCCATGCTGAAGCCGACGTAACTCACATGCTCCGCCAGCTACAAAAGTTTACCGTAACGCAATCAGAACTAAATGGTTTTAATAAACGACCTAAACGCTTCATAGGCGGATTACTAATGGCAGCTGCAACTGTGGGATCACTACTGAGTCTCGGAACGTCCGCCGTCAATGCCGTCAATGTAGCCACTGTTAAACGTCAAGTAGGGGAATTGCAAGCGGAAATTCCGAACATTAAAACCCAATTAGACAAACAGCAGCAGCACCTGCAAACCATTGGGCAAACCCTACGTGGCACCGTCGTAGTGCTCAACGCTCACAGTGTCGCTTTGAACAAAACGCTCCAGACGGTTAACTCTATGCTTTCAGTAGTACAACTTGACCTTGCCCACATCCAGCTTGTGAATATGTTATTGTCTGATATGCTACAAGAAATCAGCTCCTCTGTAGATAGCCTAGCCATGGGGAGAATCCCTCCCTACCTGGTGCCCCTATCCTTAGTACAGGAGATTTTATCCACAGCAACTCGAGAAGTAGTTACTGATCTCCAGGCCCACCTAGCCTATACCTTAGGTAGCGCCATCCCAATTTATGTTAATCCTCAAGACCGAGAATTAGCATTCATTATTAACCTTCCCATAATGGCGCCTGAAAACATATACCGTTTGAAAGATGTTGTCAACGTTGGTTTCTGGCAAGATTCTGCCTACGTTCGTGTGAAAACAACATCTCTTGTAGCATACCAAGACGATAACCCTGACCTATACCTGGTACCCAATTTGCTTATGTGCACACTCACTAAAGACATTCACTACTTGTGCCCTAGCAAACCTTTCATTCGTGACAGCGCAAATGGGATCTGTGGCCTTAAGCCTATGATGAGTAATACTCAATGCCCGGTAGTCGTCACGCCCCGACGTTTGGTAACCAGTACTCAAGCTGAAATTGTTGGAAATCGTTGGTTGGTTAACACCCCCTTTAGAGAGGCCCTACTAACCTATGATCAACATGACACCTCAGAAAGGGTACTCCTTCCTAGCCAAACCTTCTGGGTAGACGTCCCCGTAAACGCAATCTTACATGTAGGAGACCTGGCCCTGTATCACCTAAACCCTGACCAATATGAGAGCGACATAGAAATCTCAGAGTTCTTCTCCAAACACACCATCGAGCTAGATACTAAAACCCTAACTCGCCTAGAATATGAGGGAACCCAAGTCATTGACCTAACCCCCATAGATAACACTCTTAGAGAACTATCGTCTCAACCCCTATGGCCAGTTCAGCCTGTCACCTATGCATGGTCCACCCCGGACACCTTACTAGTTACCCTGGTAGGATTAGGATATCTTTTGACCTTTGGTATAGCTTGGTTCTATTTCAAACACACTCGAGCCCTCCAGAGCAGATTAGAAACTTGGTCTAATAAAATGGTCAAATTCGTTAGACATAAGAGAGCCCAGAGAGGTGAACCCCCAAGTTTTAGATATGAAGCCGAAGGCCATGTCAAAGAATCAGCTCTCGAGGTTGCGTTTGAACAAGACCTGCCCCTAAATAATTAGGATCCCTTCAGCATGCAAACATACACATTCCATATACACCCATACACTAATAGGAATACATCAGCTCTGGAAATGTGTTTGAATATGCTTGCTGACCTCACCTTCCTCCACAGCAAAAGTTCTTTTCAGCTCCATGATCCCTGACGAACCATAAAACTGAAAAGAAAGGGGGGAATGTAGTGGAGTATGAGCCAAATATGAATATCGGACAATCAAGAAATGAAAAGTTTTGAATTAAAACTTTTCCAGTCTGCAGAAGACTTTTCGTCTGCAACATAGCAGCCCCCACACACACACCCAATCTAAAGACATCAAAAGAACCCTTTTAAGTAACACATGGCCCCAACACCCCCCTTCTCTCTTTTAACTAACAGGAACTGTCGAGATAACTAACTTAAAGAGACAGGAACCTCAAACAAAGAAGAGAGCTTTTACGGCCCGTTTTTATGACAATGGCACCTAAATGTCTAATCCTTATCTTTCACGGAGATCAACAGATGTTCAAACCAAAGTGACCTCGAGTGAACTCCCGTGAACCAACAGCTGAAGCACGAATCAACAGCGACACCAAATGGACACTGGCGAAACTACGCCTCGCTCGGAGTCGCTGGAAAACAATAGCGGAAAATAATCAAACTCTGATTATTTGTGTATTAAACCTATGTATTGATGTCACTTTCTGTACCCTCAGATGAATGTCTACCTCCTAATGAAATGTGTATATTGTGGACTGTTTTCTATCATGAAGAGAAATCCTACTTCTGAATAGGATTAAACGAACTAATATACTTTCCCAGCATAGCATCATAAATGGGACGTAAAGATGAAACCTTATGTAACTGTCTGATGTTAATAGTCCAATGTACTCATTGTTATATGCTGATAGCGGGTATAAGAATTTTGATATGAGAAATTCATATTCTTTATGTGAAAATCAATGATTCAAACTCCCTTCGACTCTCTCCCCCTAGCGAGAGTCACGTGAGACTGAACTCGCGTCCAATCAGAAAGAGGACGCCTCCCATTAGGGCGTGACCGCGCCAGCCTTGAAAATAGCAGCTCGACTGCTCACATCCAGTTCGAAGTTTTGAAGAGTCGCGAGGACTCTACAGAAGTAACGGACCACGAAAGGAAGTGGAAAGAGAGGACGCCGACGAGAAACCTTGAACAACAAAAAAACGCTGTCTCTTCCACGCCGACAACGAAACAAAGGAACCCTCTCAGAGACTTCAGAAAAGCTTACGAGAGACGTCTCGAAATTAGCTAAGAGTATGAAGTTTTACTAATACGTCGAGTAATTTGAATATCTTCTTTTCTTTTAATCGTGTTTATGTCTTATAACCCAATCTAAGTTTAATCTCACAACTGATCGAAGCAGGTGAACTTATTCGTGGCCAGAGTAAGGAAACACTGCCGATACATCAGAAGTCTTAGAATAAGTGAGTTTATTGAAGCGGTTTCAGTTCTGGAGCTGCCATAACTAGCGAACCGCTCGTCCAAAACGTCCATATTTTGGACCCTCCCACTCCGGACCGAAGGCCGAAGAGAGGATCCTGCCGCCTGCGTCATCACACTCCGGGTACGCCCGAGACAACTCAATCAACGAAGAAAGACCTCCACGCTAAACCAGCCTGGATACTTCGGCGGTAAGAACCGCGAGACTAAGTGAGACGCCTCCATTCCCAGGACTTCAAAGAGCCTCTGCATCCAAACGAGTGATGAAAACCGACGAAAAGTAAGCTAAACTTATGCATTTCCAGAGCTGAAACCGAATTAAGTTCTTGATAAATTTTGTATTAATTAAACCTTAGCTAGTAACTTCAGTCCCAAATTAGAAAAGCCTAGCTCACCTTTAAGCTTGAATCAGTTCCCCCTGCCGGACACAGTGAGATTACAAGGTTGTGCTATGTTAATTAAATACTTCTCTTTATTAATAAAACTCTCATTATTTGAAATCACAGTGTGTGCAGTTTGTTCATTAGAATTTCTGAAAATCCGGAAGAACTCATTTAGCATGATTATTATTCATTCTCAAACTAATTATTAATGTTCTAATTGCTTAAACCAATTATAAATCTTAATTAATTTCATTAAGTCAAATATCAGAGGTTGAAGGAGTTTGAATAAAGTCAAGGCTATAAAACAAATTATAAAATTATATGTATATGTATTTGTGGTGTACCTTACTACACTACAACACAGACACTGGCACCTAAGGGAAATAAAATTGAACAGAATCAATATTGTACACACAGTGGAAAACAGCTTAGTAATGAGTGATTATATGTGGTACAGTACCTCCCTCCGCCCCCCTAACCAGCTGATAGCTTTGGTAATGCTAAATTCTTGGCCTCTCAATCTAGATGAATCATAGTGGCCCACTGTCATAAAATCTAAACCACCATTCTTCTTAACTTGCCAGTTTATGAGTTCATAATTAGCCGCAGGATCTCCATTAGCATCAAACGTGACCTGAAATCCGTTCTTTGTAGTGAAGCTCACTCTCTTGAGTTGGTGGATTATCTGCAGTAAACATCAGGGCTGTGTGAGTTTATTTTGATGTAAGCAATGCTCACATGTAGTCTGCTGAATTCTGTATACACTAGGGATATGGGAATTCTGGGCAGATGCTGATATTTGATATTGTTAAGTGATTATCTGCCAGTGACAAATAAATGCCCCATATTGTTGGACATTTACAAAATGTGTAAACTGAGATTTTTTTTCTAGTGTCATAATTAAAGGAAAATACGTATTTTATCACAATAACATGTAAATAATTTTATAGAACAAAATAAATGTCTATTAATATGGCAATACCAATTTGAATAGGACAGTGGTTCTCAAACTAGTGGTATGTGAAGGAACAAGAGGTGGTATGCCAATGACCTAGACAAATTTACTAGTAAATTTAGGAAGCTATTCATAAATGAAAATCTACAGTTTTTATCTGAAAATTACATAATATTTCACAGTTTTCATAATTATGCCCCAATGAAATTAATTTGTGTTGTAGAAAAATACAAAGTGCTACGCATACACCTTAGTTGATTACATCTGAATAGGAACCGCAGGTGTGGGGGGATAGTACGGAGCCCCCAAAGGGACATGTGAAAAAAAAATGAAAGAGATGGGGTATTTCTTTTCGTGATATATCAGAATGTTTTTTTTTAATACATGTGGGAATTTTTTTTTTGGTAGATAATTTTTTTTTCTTATCTTAATTATCTCGGGAGCTCAAGATAATTATCTCAGGATCTCTAGATAATTTATTTGAGGGGAAAATAATTTAGTTGTACATGGGACACTTTACTGGCGCATTACCGGATTTGCCTTGTAGATGACACAAATACACTATTCAGGCAACATTCCTTTATTTGTGCCAACTATAGGGCAAATCCGTTAATGCGCAGGTAAAGTGTCCCCTGTATTGCTCAATTTTTAATTTTTTTTCCCCCACAAATAAAAAGATCCTGAGATAATTAATGCAAGGGAAAAAATTTAATGTACCAAAAAAAATCCCCATATGTACTTAAAAAAAATCTAATGTATCATAAAAAAAGAAAAAAAATGCCCCCACACGTCCTTTCGTTTTTTTCCCCCCACATGTTCTTTAGGGGCTCCCTAGGATAGCGTTCCTCCGCTTTTGTTTTCCAGGGAGGAAAAGCGATCCCCCATTTTTTTTTAGAAATCCGTGTAAGGAAACCCAGATTTAGTTGCTTACTGGACGGAAGCAAAGTCTAGAGACAGACGTATGCAATTTGTATTTTATTATAAAAAGAGCAAAGCAAAAACGAGAAAAAATAAGCCGAGGTCAAGCCCGAGAATTACTCCGAAGCCCAGAATAACTAAATCCAGAGGCAAAAAATCGAGGAAAAACTAAGCAAGAATTCTGTACACGTAAAACTAAAATAGAAGAAAACACATGCCCCGAGCGCCGCACTGTTTTCGCCTATAGCCTATTAAAGCACATAATAATAATAATAATAATTTTTTATTTGAAAGCGCCTTTCAAGTGACCCAAAGACACTGTACAATAGATAATAACAATAATAAAAATAAATAAATAAATAAATAAAAACTGATTACATACAACACATAACTGATTAAATTGATTTTTTTCCCAAAACGCTTCTTGCCCATACATTTTATTTGGTCTCATAAATTTATAATTGTGTTTAAAACGTTTAGTTTAGGCCCAGTTATTTGTATTTTCTCTATAATTTTTAGTAATTATTTTAGGTAATTTTGTGTTAAGCATTCAAATAAAAAGCAAGAAAAACATACAAAGATTCAAGCAAGATTTTGCCTAATGACCCCAGAACAGAGGAAGAACCAGGGGCGCACGTTTCTGTGGTAAAAATCAACAGCAGTACTTTTTGGTTTGATAATGGGTGGTACTTGGTCTAAGTTTGAGAACCACTGAAATAGGATACTGAATCACTATTCAACACGTGACAAAGTTCTGCTTTACCATTAATGGATAATATTAATCACAAAGGAATTAAATGTAGCAGCTTTATACCTGCCATGGTTCGAACTGAATACTTTTGTCGCACTGCGTGTCATTGCAAATAATACCGTGGATGGCATGTGCTATGGCGTATGTAGCTTTGTACACCATGTTAGTGATATGCAGCTGTGACGTGTCTGTGTACGGGTTCTGCAGCGCGCGGATATCCTCGTTGCCGTCACATTCCCTCATGCTTTCAGAGAAACCAGTCAGGCTACAGCTGAACGAGCTCTCCCAGAATTCCGTTAACAGTGGAGATTTGAGAGCTTGTGCTGGAGAGAGGTCTAGAAGAAACTCGTGGAGACCTGGGATCACTGAGCGGGGAACACCGAACCCTATCGCCCCAGCGAACATGTTAAACTGCAGAAAATCTGGGTCAGTGATCCATGTCTCACTGCCAATCCACTGAAGAGGTGGCGGCGGTTGTCTCACAAGTTCTTCCAAGAGTATTTTCATGTCGCCCGAGGCCATAAAAGCTACAATTACCCGGGCTGTTGACCTGCGGATGACGTTCGCCACTCTCTCCACTTTGCTGCGCGGCTGGGTTCTGTAGTAGGCCTCCGAGTACTCCACACAGATCCCCTCCTCCTGCGCAGCCTTTAGAAACGAGGTCATTCCGTTATTTCCATAATCCGAGTCACTGCGCACTGCCCCAATCCATGTCCAGCCAAAATGTTTCACCATTCTGGCCAGCGCTGCCGCTTGGTGGTGGTCACTTGGTATTGTCCTGAAGAAGGAAGGGAACTGACGCTTATCGCTCAAACACGCGCAGGTGGCGTAGTGACTGACCTGTTATTTAGCCGTTGTAAGAAAGATGAAGGAAACGTTAATAGTCGATTTTCAGTGACTGCTGAATTACTAACACTGGGATATGAACATTTATTTATTACATTACTTGGGGTAGAAAACGCCTTTATTCATTACTATACATTCATGTTATTTTTTAATATGTGCATAATTATTCTAATTACCTTCTTCAGACTGGAACAAAAAATCACATACGATGCTCATCACACATTTCAAAACTCATTAAATATAAACTGAATGAATCTTATACGAGACAGACAAGTTTTGACTCCTGTTAAATGTAATTTTAAGTATATATTTTAGTATATGTTATTTTCAAACATCAATCTGGGCGGACTACCGGTAATTAAGCAGATTTTTAAACAAAATGCTTTTTTTTACCACTTTTCCATTCACAGTCCAATTTACTAATTTCCCATTCATTAGGTTATTTTGTTATTATTTATAAATTAGATTAAACAACTTTAGTCCAGTACAGTGTCAACATTTTCAGCATATTTTTTTATATCAGGTGTATATTCTTTGTCATATCTCTCATAGGTGTTGGTAATATTTGTATTACTTTGTTTTCCAGAATAAAAGTCTCTGTGAATGTAAAATCTGTTTGAGGAGATTACCAATGAGTAATATCCTGTACAGGACAGTAATCTGAGTGGTGCGATATTGGACCAGCAGTGGTCTACAGTCAGTGATGTGCCAGCCTGTGGACCAGTGGACAGATATATGCTCACTGTCTGGGGACGTTTCAGAAAATTCCTGACATAAGTCTATGAGTTTGTTGAACTGTGCATATTTTTTTCACATATATACTCAGTTTTTATTTACACGTACTATTGTTAAATGTTGAGGAACAAGTACAGTTCTAAAATATGATGCGTACCTGTGGTATTCCAAAAAGACCCAGAATCCTGGCCATGCTAATAGACGGTGTGGAGCCAGACTCCCCAATGACAGCAGGTACAGCGACAGCTGTGGAATTTAAACAGGAAGCAGTATTGTTGAATAGTGATTCTACACCATTTGTTAACTGAAATGCGCCTTTGATCGCCATGGGCATGGCTGCGCATGAGTCGTGTATCTCGTAGCCTAACTTAATTCCCGGTAGCAGATCTGTTCTGTTGTTGATCTCGTGGATGGTGAATTCCATGGCACGGGCGAAGCGCAGGTCCCTGAAATCCATGCTGTATTAGACAAGAAAACACAACAATGTTTTTTTTAACTTAAATTTTAAGTAAAAAAATGATCAAGTGACAATAAAATAACAATCAATTCAAAATAACCTCCCAGAGCACCGTGGCTGTGGTGGCTGTCTGGTGTAGGCATTCTGTTCTAATTTTAAATAGTGATGAAAGGAGAATATTCCTCCAATCACAAAGTCTCCTTTCATATAAAAGCCAGGTAACAGAGACTGTGTCCACAGCCTGCAGTTGACTTGGTCAACTTTACATGCCACAGAGCTGAGTCCAGTTATCCACAGCATTGAAAAAAATGGCATCAGAGATGAACTGGACTGCATGGTGTACTCTGTGGCTCCCATGTTTCTGAAGGTCATGATGATTGTTTAACAGTGCTTTAAATATCCATAATTCCATGATGTCCATTAACAGTGGGTGTGAGTTGGGCAGAGGAGGTGTGGTTTGTACTCAGCGTTAATCTCAGTGGTAATAACCTTTTGCTGTTTGTCCTTTTCAGGATATGAGCATGCAGTGTAATTTTAGGCTTTTTTGCCTATAGTATCAGAAAACAAGGCTTTTTTTGGGGGACTGATATACCAAAATATTTAGTTAATAATTAGGTATGATATGAAATTTGCTTTCATTGTTTATACTATGACTTATTTCCTAGGATTCTTTTGAGTGAACTATACAGAATCCTGATGTGTACATTGGAAAAAATTATATTCAAAAGTGTAATAATGGGCCTAGGTTACAAAAATATAGTGTTGCTGGTGCAAGTCTCAGCATGAAAACATAAAAAAAACGTATCTGCTAGTGACATTAAAAAAGGAAAAAGCATGGTGTACCTCTGTCTGGCAATTATTTTTTGGCTTACCCTTCCGGGCATCAGAGAAAATAAATTTCTGAGGCAGTCAGAATGTGTTGTACCAACTTTGACCACAAGAGAGCAGTCATTTAAGTAATTTTACTGCCATTTGTGAGGCTTTTTATTCAGTTGTTTTTCATTATAAATTATTGTTTGCTAGTACGAGCCACCCTATGAAAGATGAAACAGGGAGGTGAACTGAGATATATATTTTTGGGCAGGTTTTCAAGTCAGCTTCGGAATGAGAATGAAGCCGATGTTGGATAGGTGAACACATATGTATATCTTATTGCCCAATGCTCTGCACAGCCTGCTGGAGTGCACATCTATGGGTTCAGATGTAACACTGTGTCAGAGTTTACACCTGAACAGATAAAAGACATTTTTAGCACAAAATAATTAGTAAAACGTTACTTGAAACACTCTACATATTTATCACCATGTCAGTTCCAGTAATGACAGATGCCATAATGTTTCATGTCTTGACATTTATATAATCATATAATCTTATAGCCTTCAAACAATGTGGTCCTCCTCAGCAGATACCCTTTATTTGTAGTTGCACTGCAGGCCAGGTCATCCTCTGCCTGAGCTGGCTGGCACTAGCTCCTCCTTACCCCTACAAGAACACTACCTACCAGGGTGGGAAATTTGTGATAAAGTGCCTCTTGGTGTCTACATGGTATTGGGTTATATTGGCCTTTTCTCTTGTATTTGCTTTGTTCTTTGATTATGAAGGAAGCTTCCAGATACCTTTAACAAAGCCAAACTCATTACTTTCATTCATTCAATCATTCATTCATTCATGCATTAATTATCTGTAACTTATCCAATTCAGGGTCGCGGTGGGTCCAGAGCCTACCTGGAATGTGCCAGTCCTTCACAGGGCAACACAGACACACACACACATTCTCATTACTTTCAGTGCATTAATATTTTTTGCAGCGAGTCTCTCCTTCATACCGGCACACCACAGCTCTCCAGGAAAATATACTGTACAGTGGCTGTGGAGATATTTGCCATCTTAACCTCTGATGTTTGAGATTAGTGACTTCATAGACTGAAATATCTATAAGTTACCTGCAGGCAGAAGCTTTATGTCTATATGCAAAAAAGTATTTTGCAATAAAATTTATCATATCAGTCATCCCCTCAAAATTCAAATATTCAACACTCTATATGGTACTAGCATGCTTGTCTGGAGTCCCATATTTATATTTTATTAATATTTGATAATTTTTTTATTATCAAAAACTGAAATGAAATAAGAGAAAAATGAAGTATAAGACATATTGTCTTTCCTGGTGAAATATTTTGCCTCATATTTAATAATCAGGCTAACTAAATAAGGGATCTCTTGTTTATATAAGTACAGTACACTATTGATAACAATGGAAATAATAATAGTTTAGAATAACTATTATTTATTGTTTGTATTTTAATTAAAAATCTCCAAATTCTTCAATGTAGTCCATCAAGGGTGTAGAAATCTTGGGCCCCATGAAAGATTCCCCCCTACGCACCCACCCCAACAGAAAAAAATGTGTGGTAGAGGAAGTGGTATGGTATGGTCCCATTTCTTCACGTCACAGGTACGTCACTTCCGGCTGACTACTCGCGTGCTTGATTTGAAATTGTTTGCTGTTTGTCGCTGTTTTAGTCCTCTAGACATTTATTTACAATCTGTATTGCATATTCTTTGGCATTGCTTATCCTAGTGTGCTGTCTTCATCGTTCCTAACCCACCGTGCTTCTTAACTTCATTTTTTTCGTACATATTATTTCTCATTGTTTATTTTTCTCTCTCATGGCGCCTGCCGAGGAACGAGCCCTTTCTGAGCTCGGCGCGGAGCTCGAGCAGCTCGGTCTCGGATTCAGCATCTCTTGGAGAAGCAGACGGAGCTCCAGCGGGAGAAGACGAGACTCGAGGCAGCCCGCGACGCCCCCTATGTGGCCGTCGCCTCTCCGGCTCCTCTGCCGCGGCGGTTTGCGGGGGTACCCATCTACACGCCAGCGTCCCCCCCTCCACCGCAAAAAGTCTTCACTTCTGCCAACCGGTTTGAGGTGCTCAGCTCCTGGCCTTCACCTGCTCCAGCACCGAAGACTAAACAGGACGGTGTTCTTATTATTGGTGATTCAATAGTTAGACATTTAAAAGTGCGGGGGATAAAGAGTAATGCAACCGTATCTTGTCTCCCAGGCGCACGTGTCCTGGATGTTGCCAGGCGGCTTCTGTCGGCGCTTCGGCAGTGCGAGGACTTCGGCACCGTCGTTCTCCACGTGGGAACGAACGACATCTCCGCCCGCCGCAGCGAGGTCCTGAAGGAGCACTACCGTTCGCTTCTGGATACCACTCGGAAGAAGACGGATGCTAGGATCATCGTCTCTGGCCCCCTGCCCACCTACCGTCGAGGATGCAAGGCGTTTAGCAGGCTCTTCGGGCTCCACTCCTGGCTCCTGGATTGGTGCGGCACTGTCGGCGTGGACTACGTCGACAACTGGGAGTGCTTTCGTGAGCGTCCGGCCCTGTATCGTTGGGATGGGCTTCATCCGAGCCGTCTAGGATCCGTAGTTCTCTCTGAGAACATTGAGGTGGTTGTGCGCCGGAACTGACTGGTCATTCCCAGTCACATCAGTCAGGTAGGTGGAATGGATAGCGAGCAGGTAAGCAATATTAAAATTCCTAATGTTCCTCCTGACCATCTCTCTACTGCTAGTATGATGAGTAGCATGTCCATATCACCCACTCTGATTAACGCTAATAAATTTTTCAGCATTGAGACTGTGTCTGTTCCCCGCAAAGCTTGTTATCACAAATGCCCAAAAATCAGTTTTAACAACCTAATTAGAATTAACACCAAGGCACTGCAGCGAACGCAATATTTCAGCACTTCCAGCATTAAATTAGGGCTTTTAAATATACGATCTCTAACATCCAAAGCACTCACTGTCTGTGATATTATTACTGATAACAAACTCTATGCATTATGTCTCTGCGAAACATGGGCTAAACCCAATGAATACATTGCCCTAAATAAGTCCACTCCCCCTGGCTTCAGCTATTACAGTTGCCCACGAACATCTGGTCGTGGTGGTGGTGTAGCCACAATTTATGACCCTACCATTGACACAACACAAAAATCTAGTTATGATACTAAATCCTTTGAAGTACTTACTCTTAAAGTCACTGCATCAAAAAGGCAGCACTCATTTATGCTCATCACAATCTATCGTCCTCCTGGCCCTTATACAGAATTTCTTTGTGAATTTGCTGATTTTCTCTCAAGTGTAGTTATCGTATCAGAAAAGGCCTTAATTGTTGGTGATTTCAATATGCACTTTGAGAAGAACCATGATCCATTTAAAATTGCATTTGAATCAATTTTGGATGTGCTAGGGTTCACTCAGAATGTTACTGGGCCCACTCATCAATGCAAACACACATTGGACCTAGTGTTAACACGGGGCATTGAGATAAAGAATCTATCCAATCTCTCGCTACATGAGACCATCTCTGATCACCATCTAATCACATATGAAATTGCGTTAAACTTTGATATTTGTCCACAACCATGCTATATAAGAAAGCACACTATAACATCCTCAACAGTTAGTGATTTTATCAACAAGCTTCCAGACCTTACCACCATTTTTTTCCAACTCACCCAAATGACCTTGAGCTCATTACACACAACCTACAACACTTATTGTGTACAATCCTAGATAGTGTTGCACCAGTCAAGACCAAACAATTTAGAGAGAAAAGGCTTGCTCCATGGTACAGTGACAGCACGCGTGCATTAACTGGCTGCTCGTAACCATGAACGTAAATGGAGACACACAAAACTAGAATGTTTCCGAATTGCATAGCAGCACAGCCTCTCCGACTACAAACATGCCTTATCTAAAGCCAAATCACAGTACATCTCTTCCCTTATAGAAAACAACAAAGACAACCCCAGATTCCTTTTTAGCACTGTATCAAATCTAATTGGAAACAAAAAGGAAATCAACCCCATTGTCCCCTCTGATTTCTGTAGCAATGACTTTATGATGTTTTTAATGATAAAATTGATTGCATTTGCCTCAAAATCCAAAATCAGTCCAAAGTCACATCGGCTCTCGTAGATGAACCCCCCGCCAGCTCTGAGGTGCACTTAGACTACTTGAATTCTGTCGATGAAAATGACTTGCTTAGTTTAATTAGCTCATCTACATCAACTTCATGCTTACTGGATCCTGTACCAACACAATTATTTAAACAAATTTTACCTAAAGTCATTAGACCATTGCTCACAATAATAAACTCCCCTCAACATTGGATATGTACCAAAACCTCTGAAACTAGCGGTAATCAAACCAATTATTAAAAAACCCAATCTTGACCGTCTTGTACTCGCAAACTACAGGCCAATATCAAACCTCCCTTTTATTGCTAAGATTCTAGAAAAAGTCGTGTCACAGCAGTTGTGCTCTTATCTACAAAACAATGACATTCATGACATTTTTCAGTCTGGATTTAGAACAAATCACAGCACAGAAACGGCTCTAACAAGAGTAACTAATGACTTACTCCTTTCACATGATAAGGGCTATATCTCTATTCTGGTGCTGCTTGACCTTAGTGCAGCATTTGATACCATAAATCATGTGATGCTTCTTGATAGGCTGGAAAATCTGGTAGGAATAAAAGGATCTGCCCTCTCTTGGTTCAGATCTTATTTATCGGATCGTTATCAATTTGTTTATCTGAATAATAAATCCTCTAATCATACTTTAGTTAAATATGGTGTTCCACAAGGGTCAGTGCTTGGCCCTGTATTGTTCACACTCTACATGCTGCCACTGGGTCGACTAATCCGTAAGCATGGGATTCAATTCCACTGTTATGCTGATGACACACAACTGTATATATCAGCCAAACCCAATGATGTTGCTTGTCTACGTAAAATAACAGAATGTCTAACTGAAATTAAAGACTGGATGATGCAAAATTTTCTCATGTTAAATTCTGATAAAACTGGTCTTGTTACTAGGTACAGATACTCAGATACATTCACTCAGAAATGCTGCTATTAATCTTGATAATTCAACAGTAAAACACAATGCCATCATTAAAAACTTAGGGGTAGTCTTTGATTCGACTCTCACATTTGATACCCACATATCCAATACAGTCAAAACCGCCTTCTTCCACCTACGCAATATTGCCAAAATTCGGCATATTTTATCATTAAAAGATGCAGAGAAACTAGTGCATGCTTTTATAACTTCATGTCTAGACTACTGCAATGCACTCCTAGCAGGGAGCTTGTGCAATGCGTTACACAAGCTTCAGTTAGTTCAAAATGCAGCAGCCAGGGTGCTCACTAGAGCTAGAAAATTCGAACATATCACCCCAGTTCTCTCGTCCCTACACTGGCTACCTGTAAAATATAAAATACTATACTATATATAAATACTATAAAATACTCCTCTTAGCTTATAAATCTCTAAATGGTTTAGGCCCGCAGTATCTTACTGAACTTCTCATACCTTATCGCCCGTCACGTACACTTCGTTCACAGGATGCCCATCTACTCTTTGTTCCTCGCTTTAAGAAAAACACAGCAGGAGGAAGAGCCTTTTCTCACAAAGCTCCTCAACTCTGGAATAGCCTTCCGGTTACTGTTCGGGGCTCAGACACACTCTCAATTTTTAAATCTAGATTAAAAACCTACCTTTTCAAACAAGCTTTTGGTTAATCACTCACTTTTAGGTTACTCCTTCTATATTGGTGTTCGGGCTGGTTTTCATATTATCACTGTTCTGTATTAACCCTGTCATATCACCATAACTACAGCATTCTTAGTTAGCTTTGTAGTAACCGCCAACACGCTGTCTGTCGCTGGGTTCTCTTGCCTGGCCAGTGGAAGCTTTTTTCGCCGGACAAATTTGCCCGTTCTTTACCATGACCCTACTAACCTCTGTATTTTTATTTGTTCCCTTTGTCTGGCTTTCTTTCTCCTGTCTCTCTCTCATGCTTTGAGATGTCCTGCTGCTCTCCAGGTGTTGCCCTGATCCAGCCCGTGTCCTGTACAAGATCCTGGCCTTGTCTCAGCTACACTATCATGCTTGGCCATGCTGTTTTATCTCAGATTAACTCTGCACCTAATTTTAACTCACACAGAATCCCTGATCACCTCCTCCTTCATCAGACTCATACATCACTAATATCATCATTTTCTTTTCTGCTTCTCCATCATCACTAATATACTACATTTATATTACTATAACCCCTTCATCGGTCATCATTTCACTTTTACTTCTGTTCTCTGTTGTTTCTCCGGTGTCGACCCGAGGAGGATGGGTTCCCGTATGAGTCTTGGTTCCTTCCAAGGTTTCTTCCTCGTGTGCTGAGGGAGTTTTTCCTTGCCCCTGGCTTGCTCATAGGAGGCTTGGACCCGGATCTCTGTAAAGCTGCTTTGTGACGACTTTTTGTTGTGAAAAGCGCTATATAAATAAAATTTGATTGATTGATTGATTGAAGTAAAATCTTCAAGTGCAAGCTAATGAAACTTAGCACAAAAAGTAAGGAAATTTGTGCTTGGTAGATTAAATCTTATACTGTTGGAAAGCCTTTTAATTTTCCTTTTAATGGTATCACATGTGTAAGGAACATGCATTTGTGGGAATAGCAGTAGAGCTGAGTATATGGGTTGTGCCCATGAAAAAATTGCCAAATTTTCTCTGCCATTGCCAAACAGCTTATTTTGCTATTGCTATTGATACTACTTCTGAGCTTCTGGTACCCCCAGGTGCTGATTGGAAGCACTTGTGAGCATGGGCCTTGCTACAGTGGTCAGTAAGTGTCTGCTCCAAGAATTGGAATGCCATGTTTCAAGCTGGTGTTCCACAAAAATGGGCATCCCAAGAAGACAACACTCCAAGAAGATGTTTTCCTCACTCTGTAAGCAATTAAGTACTTATGTCTTCTACAGATTTTCATTGAAGGTTTGCAGGACGATATGTCCTACGGCTCTCTGCCCAGACAATCTGGAACAGATTGCACACAGCCAATCTCCGGTCGCATTGGGCTGCCAAAAGCCTAACATGACCTTCAACGTCAGGCCCATTTATGCTGGTGTCAGCAACACATACACTGGAACCTGAACATGTGGAGGAATGTTATGTTCAGCAATGAGTCCAGATTCTGCCTATGGCAGTTGGATCATATGGTCAACGTGCGGAGAACAATATGCTGATTGCTGCACCAATAGAGTAACATCTTTTGGTGGAGACAGTGTGATGGTGTCGGGTGGCATCTCCCTCACTGGAAAAACGAGGCTTGTCATCATTAGAGGCAATCTCAGTGCAGAGAGATATCGAGATGAAATTCTGCAACCAGTGGCAAACCCATATCACCACAGTCTGGGGCCAAACTCTATCCTCCAAGATGACAGCACTAGCCCCCACAGAGCAGGGTTTATCAGAGACTACCTACAGAATTTGGGAGTGGGGAGGACTGAATTGCCTACCTGCATCCTGATCTCAACCCCATTGAACACTTGTGGGATCAGCTTGGGCATGCTGTTCATGCCAGAGTGGCTGACACAATCACGTTAGCTGACTTGCAACAAATGTAGGTTGTCAGTGTGTGACCAGGCTAGTGACCAGCATTAGGTGGAGGTGCCAGGCTGTTGTGGCTATGTATGGTTCTTCCACACGCTACTGAGTGTCCTTTTTTTAAAAAATAAATAAATGGTTAAATTGCCAATATGTCTTGTTTCTTCAAACTTCAGTCATCCAGTCCACCAAACAACAAATGAGTCAATGGCAGAATAAGCTGTTTGACATTGGCAGAGAGGATTTGGCTCATTATCTACTACTTATCCCACAAATGCATGTTCCTTACAAATATGGCACATTTAAAAGGGAAATTAACAGGCTTTGCAACAGTATAAGATATATTACCAAAAAGCATTGTTACAACAAAGAAATAATCTATCAAATGCAAATTTCTTTAATTTTGGTGCTAAGTTTAGGTTCAAGTCTGCTTTTGGCTGACTCAAGTGTGTACCTGTGTAGCAGTAGCACTCAAGTTCTGCGCTGCCAGAAACAGACTATACCATTTAGTATAAAGATAGAGGGGTGAAATTGCAATATGATAAATAAATCGAAAAAAATATTATAGCAAATCACATCCATGTTTAATTTGCTTATTTTAACAGATGGAATTATATGTTTTATTTCAACAGCCTAGACAAGGCAATACTATTAATATAACATCAATGACTCTCAAAGGGCCCCCAATTAGTGCAAGGTCCTTTGAGCCATCCTAACTCCCCACCCCCCCCCCCCCCCCCCCGATGGTGGTGCCCCTGACAGGAATAACAATGTGTGCCTTAAGAATACATCTCTAAGCCATGAGGTTATTTGTGTGTGTGTGTGTGTGTGTGTGTCTGTTGCAAATGTGCTTGCTAAAGTTAATATACACTGTTTACATAAGCCTAATCGTTGAAAGGGGCCTTACAGCTACATTCCTTTGTACATGAGGGTCTTAAAAAGCCTTAGATGGAACTTTACCTATGACATGTTTCTTGGTATTCTGCTCTGCCCTAAAAACAATTACGAAACATTTAGGAACAAAAATACAAACAATCAAACCAAAGCTTGAGGCCAAAATAGCAAAAATTTCTACAGCCACAGTAAACTTTCCAGGAGAGCTGACATAAGCTGGAATAAAGGTAATCCAAACTGCACAGAATATGAGCATACTGAATGTGATGAACTTGGCTTCATTAAAGTTATCAGGCAGCTTTCGTGCTAGAAAGGCCAAAACACAACACAGTAGAGCCAGAAATCCTATATAGCCCAGTACAGCCCAGAATCCTATAGCTGAGCTTAAGCGACATTCTAAGATTATACTTTCCTTGTAGTGCTTTAGGTTTTTGAAGGGGAAAGGAGGGGATATTGTTAACCACAGTACACAAATAATGACCTGTATGAGAGTGAAGAAAAGGACACTGAGTCTCTGCTGTGGAGGCCCAAACCACTTCATGACATTATTGCCTGGAAGTGTAGCCCTGAAGGCCATTAACACCACTATTGTTTTGCCCAGAACACAGGAGACGCAGAGGACGAAGCTGATCCCAAATGCTGTGTGGCGAAGCATGCAGGACCACTCAGAGGGCTGACCAATGAAGGTAAGTGAGCAGAGGAAACAGAGGGCCAAAGAGAAGAGAAGCAGAAAGCTCAGTTCTGAATTGTTAGCACGGACGATGGGAGTAGTTCTGTGTCTATAGAAGACAGCAGCCACACACACAGCGATTAGAGCCCCAGTGATAGAGAATGCTGTTAGGATTATGCTCAGAGTGTCTTCCCAGGACAGGAACTCTACGGGCTTGGGGAGGCAGCTATCTCGCTTTGCACTGGGCCAGAACTCAGGAGGACACTGCACACAATCCAGAGAGTCTAGAAAATCAGAAAAGCAAACTTTGCCATGTGTCATATGCATTTGTTTAAAATATTTATAATTCACAAATAATGAATATATTTAACTGCAAGTTGTGAAAATCTGTAATTGAGATTCATAATAAATGATGTACCAACGAATAGACATTAGGAGGGTCTGTTTTATGTCTAAGAAAGCTAAATGATTAGCTTTGTTGTTATTTACTTGCATCGTTCTGTCTTTGAAATCCCATTGAAGGTTTTTAACAATGGCCTCCATGGTGCTTATGCTACCTATACATGCCACTGAACTGGTGCACAAATGCAAGTTTACATTTATTCATTCATTATCTGAAAACACTTATTCAGTTTAGGCTCACTGGGTCCGGAGCCCACCCAGAATCACTGGGTGCAAGGCATGAACATACCCTGGAGGGGGCGCCAGTCCCTCACAGGGCGACACAGACAATTTTGAGTCAAAAATCCACCTACCAACCAGAGGAAACCCAAGCTAACACATTGAGAACACTGCAAGCTTATAATTGCTGGAATTTTACAACTTCATTAACACCGGATGCAGAGGCTGCAGTTTGATACAAACCTGCAGTTTGATACACATTTTGATCAATCTTTCATGTTACTATATATAAAATGAGCCTAGAATTTTGCTATATATAAAATGATGTGTTCATGTACAATATACGTCGGCCCTCATATTAGTTTAATGGTAAATATCAAGCATGAAGAGATTATATATGGATGGGTCCATTGAATATATTGCATTATTATACTCAACTTGTTCTGTTACTGAACTCTCCTTCACCACATGGTGCACAGTCGTAGCAACAGACTGGCCTTCCTTTCTGTACAGCTTTCCTGGTGCCTAAAGGACATATCTCACTGCACACAGACACTGGCACCTAAGGGAAATACAACTGAACAGAATCAATATTGTACACACAGTGGAAAACAGCTTAGTAATGAGTGAGTATATGTGGTACAGTACCTCCCTCCGCCCCCCTAACCAGCTGATAGCCTTGGTCATGCTAAATTCTTGGCCTCTCATTTTAGATGAATCATAGTGGCCCACTGTCATAAAATGTAAACCACCATCCTTCTTAACTTGCCAGTTTATGAGTTCATAATTAGCCGCAGGATCTCCATTAGCATCAAACGTGACCCGAAAACCATTCTTTGTATTGAAGTTCACTCTCTTGAGTTGGTGGATTATCTGCAGTAAACATCAGGGCTGTGTGAGTTCTTTTGGTGTAGGCAATGCTCACATGTAGTCTGCTGAATTCTGTATGAACTAGGGATATGGGAATTCTGGGCAAATACTGATATTTGATTTTGTTAAGTGATTATCTGTCAGTGACAAAAAAAAAAAAAAAAAAAAAAAAACATGCCCCATATGGTTGGACATTTAGAAAATATGTAAACTGAGATTTGATTCAGCTGGATTAGCAATATAGCATTGGTAAAATATGGTTCTAGTGTCATAATTAAAGTAAAACACAAATATATTGTCATAATAACATGATTAATCGTATAGAGCAAAATAAATCAGTATAGCCAGCAATTAGAATAGGATATTGAATCACTATTCAACACGTGAGAGACTTCTGCTTTATCATTGATGGATAACATTATTCACAAATAAATGTAGCAGCTTTATACCTGCCATGGTTGGAACTGAATGCTTTTGTCGCACTGCGTGTCATTACAGATAACACCGTGGATGGCATGCGCTATGGCGTATGTAGCTTTGTACACCATGTTAGTGATACGCAGCTGCGACGTGTCTGTGTATGGGTTCTGCAGCGCGCGGATGTCCTCGCTGTCGTCACATTCCCTCATGCTTTCAGAGAAACCAGTCAGGCTACAGCTGAACGAGCTCTCCCAGAATTCCTTTAACAGTGGTGATTTGAGAGCTTGTGCCGGAGAGAGGTCTAAAAGAAACTCATGGAGACCTGGGATCACTGAGCGGGGAACATCGAACCCTATCGCCCCAGCGAACATGTTAAACTGCAGAAAATCTGGGTTAGTGATCCATGACTCACTGCCAATCCACTGAAGGGGTGGCGGCGGATTTCTCACAAGTTCCTCCAAGAGAATTATCATGTCACCGGATGACATAAAAGCTACAATTACTCGGGCTGTTGACCTGCGGATGACGTTCGCCACTCTCTCCACTTTGCTGCGCGGCTGGGTTCTGTAGTAGGCCTCCGAGTACTCCACACAGATCCCCTCCTCCTGCGCAGCCTTTAGAAACGAGGTCATTCCGTTATTTCCATAATCCGAGTCACTGCGCACTGCCCCAATCCATGTCCAGCCAAAATGTTTCACCATTCTGGCCAGCGCTGCCGCTTGGTGGTGGTCACTTGGTATTGTCCTGAAGAAGGAAGGGAACTGACGCTTATCGCTCAAACACGCGCAGGTGGCGTAGTGACTGACCTGTTATTTAGCCGTTGTAAGAAAGATGAAGGAAACGTTAATAGTCGATTTTCAGCGACTGCTGAATTACTAACACTGGGATATGAACATTTATTTATTACATTACTTGGGGTAGAAAACTCTTTTAATCATTACTATACATTCATATATATATATATATATATATATATATATATATATATATATATATATATATATATATATATAAATGTGCGCATAACAAAAAAATCACTTAAGATGCTCATCACAAATTTCAAAACTCATTAAAAATAAACTGAATGAATCTTATACAAGACAGACAAGTTTCGACTCCTGTTAAATATAATTTTAAGTATATATTTTAGTATATGTTATTTTGAAAAAACATAAATCTGGGCGGACTACCGGTAATTAAGCAGATTTTTAAACAAAATGCTTTTTTTTTTTTTTTTTACCACTTTTCCATTCACAGTCCAATTTACTAATTTTCCATTCATTAGGTTATTTTGTTATTCTTTATAAATTAGATTAAACAACTTTAGTCCAGTACAGTGTCAACATTTTCAGCATATTTTTTTATATCAGGCTTATATTCTTTGTCATATCTCTCATATTGTTGGTAATATTTGTATTACTTTGTTTTCCAGAATAAAAGTCTCTGTGAATGTAAAATCTGTTTGAGGAGATTATCAATGAGTAATATCCTGTACAGGACAGTAATCTGAGTGGTGCGATATTGGACCAGCAGTGGTCTACAGTCAGTGATGTGCCAGCCTGTGGACTGGTGGACAGATATATCCTCACTGTCTGGGGACATTTCAGAAAATTCCTGACATAAGTCTATGAGTTTGTTGAACTGTGCATATATTTTCACATATATCCTCGGTCTTTATTTACACATACTATTGTTAAATGTTGAGGAAAAAGTACAGTTCTAAAATTTGATGCGTACCTGTGGTATTCCAAAAAGACCCAGAATCCTGGCCATGCTAATAGACGGTGTGGAGCCAGACTCCCCAATGACAGCAGGTACAGCGGCAGCTGTGGATTTTAAACAGGAAGCAGTATTGCTGAATAGTGGCTCTACACCATTTGCTAACTGAAATGCACCTTTGATCGCCATGGGCACGGCTGCGCATGAGTCGTGTATCTCGTAGCCTAACTTAATTCCCGGTAGCAAATCTGTTCTGTTATTGATCTCGTGGATGGTGAATTCCATGGCGCGGGCGAAGCGCAGCTCCCTGAAATCCATACTGTATGAGACAAGAAGACACCACAATGTTTTTTTTAAACTTAAAGTCATTACATTTTGAGTAATAGAATGATCAAGTGACAATAAAATAACAATCAATTCAAAATAACCTCCCAGAGCACTGTGGCTGTGGTGGCTGTCTGGTGTAGGCATTCTGTTCTAATTTTAAATAGTGATGAAAGGAGAATATTCCTCCAATCACAAAGTCTCCTTTCAAATAAAAGCCAGGTAACAGAGACTGTGTCCACAGCCTGCAGTTGACTTGGTCAACTTTACATGCCACAAAGCTTCCAGTTATCCACAGCATTGAAAAAAATGGCATCAGAGATGAACTGGTCTGCATGGTGTACTCTGTGGCTCCCAGGTTTCTGAAGGTCATGATGATTGTTTAACAGTGCTTTAAATATCCACAATTCCATGATGTCCATTAACAGTGGGTGTGAGTTGGGCAGAGGAGGTGTGGTTTGTAATCAGCATTAATCTCAGTGGTAATAACCTTATGCTGTTTGTCCTTTTCAGGATATGAGCATACAGTGTAATTTTAGGCTTTTTTGCCTACAGTATCAGAAAACAAATCATATTCATTTTAATGTTTACTGATTGTACTTTTATTTGGGGACTGATACACCAAAATGTTTAGTTAATAATTAGGTATGATATGAAATTTGCCTTTATTGTTCTTTCCTAGGGTTCTTTTGAGTGAACTATACAGAATCCTGATGTGTACAGTGGAAAAAAATATATTTAAAAGTGTAATTATCATCAGTCTAGGTTCCAAAAATATAGTGTTGCTGGTGCACGTTTCAGCATAAAAAAAAAGAAACAGAAAGGTAACATTAAAAAAGAAACAAGCATGGTGAGCTTCCCCTCTGATATATCAGTGGCGGATGCTGGTCTTTCAAGGAGGGGAAGCTCAATTTCTGCCTACATCATAAAATATGTTGGTTTATTTATATGTAAATTCTACCCTCCATTCCTTTTTAAGAAAATGATCTGTGACCCTGTCGTACCAACAAGGCGTCTTTTCCAGGGACTTGACTAGTGTCCTCTCAATGGCCTGCAGAGCTAGGCTGCTTAAACGGCCTTGGCCCATGTGAAATGTGTCCGCCTGTGCTCCCACGGATCTTTACACCAAAGGATTGCTGATTTTGTCATTTCGCTGCCAATCAAAAAGGAATTCAGCCTCAGCCAGATCATCCAATCATCATGCAGAAGCTGAGCGTCCAGACCAGCCGAGGCCAGCCCACTGCCCCATAGACCCCCAGAGACGCTGAGCGTCCGATGGGCGGGACAAAGCCCAGCATTTATCCAATGACTCCTCTCGTTTTGCTGCACTTCACTGCTTCGCTATTGAACTATGTGGACGCTCAGCGTCCAAACTGTTTACAGCACTGTGGAGCTGCGGGAATGATTGTGAGGAATGCCGCGTCTCTACCAGTTATAAGAAGATGATTCTGAACAAAAGTTGAGCGTGTTGTAGTGCATATCTATTCAAAGACATGTACACACAACAGTATATATTTGATCACTTATTTTTGTATATTTTAGGGGAAGCTGAGCTTCCCTTGCAATCTTAGAGCAATCGCCACTGATATATATATATTGGGCAGGTTCGGAATGAGCATGAAGCCGAGATCCTTGTTGGATAGGTGAACCCATATGTATATGCCATTGCCCATGCTCTGCACAACCAGCTGGAGTGCAGAACTCTATGAGTTCAGATGTAACACTTGTCAGAGTTTACATCTGGACAAATAAAAGGAATTGTTAGCACAAAATAATTAGTAACACATTATTTAAACCACTCTACATATTCATTGCCATGTCAGTTCCAGTAATCATAATAGATGCCATAATGTTTCATGTCTTGAACTTTTGTAATATAATCCTTTTTGCCATGCACATTATATTTTTATTTCATTTTCTACTACTATTGTTCAACATTGAACAACTCAAATTTTAATTGTAATAGCTACTTCACCATCTAAAGAAAGTGAACTTCATCAACCAGTTTGGAGAAAAAGTGTATTTTTATCATAATGGTGAACCAGTCCCACTGTATGACATCTGGCAGAGAGAGGGTAAAGGTGGAATAAGGTTCCATAGAGTGGGCAGTTATGATGGTTCATCTCCTCGTGTGAAGTAACTTGAATTAGACAACATTTCAATGGGCAAAAGGGCAAAACCGGGTGAGTCTATAAAAAGTGACAAAATTCAGTGTCAGGGTGAGGCACACCTTGTGATATATACTGAGTTTGACACAGGTTTATTTTCATTATTAATGAGTTGGTAGTATAAGTCTGGCCATTAAATTAAAATATATAAAGAAAGGCCTTTTAATATATATTAATGATATTTTCTATAAACAAACGGGATAGAAGTATTTTGTGAGAGAAGAAAAACCTTTACACTTCTTAATTTAATTAATAATTATTTGCATGTACTATTTTTACTTACACAGACCCATGAGAAACCATGTGAGCCCTCTAAGTATGCTGGATATCTGTGTGTGTGTGTGTGATTGAGATATCATATGAGCATGCTGTTATAGGATAATTAGCTGAATTTTTATAGAAAATGTTTGGAAAAAGGTAAAGAATATCACACTTACTGGAATAATGTTATTTGGTTTTATTCTAATGTTGGGCAATAAACACTTGCTGCTCAGATAAATACCTGTATAAATCTCATAATCTCTGGGGCCTAAAACATTTGCACAGTACTGTAGTTTCTGTTCAAATTGTCTATTTAGGAAGTTTTTTTTCTGTGTTTGTGCGTGTGTGTGTGTGTGTGTGTGTGGGGGGGGGGGGGGGGTTGGGGGCTGAATACATAATCATGATAAAAAATCAAGATATATAGTTGTCAGGTTAATATTAAATATAATAAGCAATAGATATTCTCGGAAGCATCATGAGGGACAAACAAATAATACACACACACACACACACACAAGTATGTGTGTATGTATGTGTCTTTTACAATTTTGTGACTGTTTCAAAGAGATTTGGAGAGTACCTTACCCATAAGGTGTTTCTTGGTGTTCTGCTCTGGCCTAAACATGATTATGACACTTGGGAGCAAAAATACAAATAATCAAACCAAAGCTTGAGGCCAAAATAGCAAATACCTCTACAGTCACAGTGAACTTTCCAGGAGAGCTGACATACGTGGGAATAAAGGTAATCCAAACTGCACAGAATATGAGCATACTGAATGTGATGAATTTGGCTTCATTGAAGTTATTAGGCAACTTCCGAGCCAGAAAAGCCAAAACAAAACACAACAAAGCCAGGAGTCCTATGTAACCCAGTACAGCCCAGAATCCTATAGCTGAACCTAATTCACATTCCAGAATGATCATTTGCTTATAGTGTTTTAGATTTTTGAAGGGGAAAGGAGGAGATATTGTTAACCAAATTACACAAATAATGATCTGTATGAGAGTGAAGACAACGACACTGAGTCTCTGCTGTGGAGGCCTAAACCACAGAGGACAAAGGTGATCCCAAACGCTATATGGCGAAGCATGCAGGACCACTCAGAGGGCTGACAAATAAAAGTAAGTGAACAGAGGAAACACAGGGCCAAAGAGAAGAGAAGCAGGAAGCTGAGCTCTGAGTTGTTGGCTCTGACAATGGGAGAAGTCCTGTGTCTGTAGAAAACTGCAGCCACACAGAGAGCTATGAAGGCCCCAGCCACAGAGAATGATATCAGTATAATGCTCAGAGTGTCATCCCAGGACAGGAAGTCTACAGGCTTGGGGAGGCAGCTGTCTCGCTTGGCATTAGGCCAGAACTCAAGAGGGCACTGTATACAGTTTAAAGCATCTAAGAGATAGAAAATGTATATTCAATAATCATTGCTAGACAGAACCTCACAAAGATAAAGGGGAAAAAACTAACTATAGATGTGAGGGTTAATTCAGCATTATTTGTTCTGATAGCCAACCTGTCCTGTTACTGATCTCTCCTTCTGTGCATGGTATACAGTCATAGCAGCAGACTGGCCTTCCTTTCTGTACAGCCTTCCTAGTGCCAGGAGGACAACTCTCACTGCACACAGACACTGGCACCTGTGAAAGACAACAGACAAATGCAATGCATAATAATATGTGACATTTGAAGATCACAATGCTTTTCATAGGTGAATATTTTTAAATAGTGAATGAATACCTTTGTTTGTCCCCCAACCCATCTGATAGATCTGCTCATACTGAACTCTTGTCCCTTTGGCTTGGAGGAGTCGTAGTGGCCCACTGTCACAAAATCCAAGGCTCCGCCTTTTTGAACTTGCCAGTTTATGAGCTCATACATAGCCGCAGGATCGCCATTGGTATCAAATGTGACCTGATAGCCATTTGTTGTAGTGAAGTTCACTCTTTTGAGCTGGTGGAGTATCTGCAGTGGCAGACAATATGAAATCCATAATCTATTATTTACATATAGTAACAAATGTTTTATAAATTATTGTTATTATTAAAAATATTGAAGCATTTGTAATTTTGTGTTGCGTTATTTAAATGATTATTTTACAAATTAATATTAAATCATTGTGAATTATAAAGCAGTAATTTTGTAATTTTGTAATTTTTATTTTCCATGTTGCCCAATTCACAGGGGTGTGAGGAGGCGTGATTTTGTACCTAATGTTTATCACCGCAGCAATAACTTTTTGTTGGTTTTCCATATTCAATAATTCAATAGCTGTATGTGTTGCAGAAGATTGTTAATTCAAATGCCGTAAACAGTGGCCTGTTCTCTTAGCTTACAACATTAAGTACAATTTTCTTTAGGTTCTGAAATTAAATTAGAAATTAGTATGCTCAATACATTCAATACATTCTTTGCAATATATATAATGAGTGTTTGATAGTTGTAACAAAATAGAGCAAGCATCACATATTTAATTTATAACTAGGTTAGCCTTATTGGTGTTGTTACTCAATATAGCAAACCATATTTGAATGAACATTAACCCTGGATTTTAATTCATATATCAAATATGAAAAACTCAATAGCTTCTTTATTCTAAGATACAAAATTGTAACTTTAAATGATGAAAGTTTTATTTCAAATTATTGCAACAAACTACATATGCAGGAACTGAATACATTTTAGTTTATTTTAATTCATATTTAAAATATAAAAAAAATCAATAGCTTTTTCACTGTAGGACACAAAATATAAAATCAAATGCAATGCATACCTCTACTGTAACTAACTACAGCAAGCCACATTTAAAATAATTCAAAAACTTAAATTTAATAAACACTTCAAATTCAACTGATTTACTGTAGGAGTCCACATTGTTGAAATATACACTTAGGCATACCTTATAGACATATACCTATAGCAAACTAAATTTAGAAGAAAAAAAAAAACAATTTACAATTCAAAAGAATATTCAAAAGCCTATGTTCTCCAGGACCCAGAATTGTAAATCGAAATGCTATTTTAGTGTGCACATTATTTCAGTTTACCTTTAATTTATTTATTCATTATCTGTAACAGCTTATCCAGTTCAGGGTCGCGGTGGGTCCAGAGCCTACTTGGAATCATTGGGCGCTGCCATCTTGGGATACACTCTGGAGGGGGCGCCAGTCTCTCTCTCTCACACACACACACACACACGTTTATGTCTTATGAGGACATCCCTTGCCAAACCAGTTAAAACGTGGTTTAGTGGGATCCACCTTTCCCTTTGCCCTACAGCACTGCTGGAAACACAAAAAAATTGCGAGATTCTGGTTTTTATGGTGTAAAAGGACATAGCGCCAAGATTTGAGCGGGAGTTTTTCTGACGTAGATAAGAGCACAAACAGTGCTGGAATTATGAGGATACCAGCCCTGTCCTCATAAACGCAAATGTCCCCGTAATGTCGGTATGTAGTCAGGTGAAAAGTCCTTGTAAACCATAAAAACCAACGCACACACACACACATTTTTTTATTTAACACATGAAAAATTGTATGGCTTCTTTAATGTTGTAGCCAAATTTGACAACATTTGCATAAACTTTAGCATTTAATGTGAATTCACATTTTTAAATGTCAAAATTTCTATAGGTTCATTAATGGAGGACAGAAAAATATAAAACCAAATGCACTAAACTGTGTCTTTTCACTGCAAAATTTCACAAATTTGATGAAAGCTGATTATTAGTTCATGTTTTAAACATCCTATTTTTTTCTTAACTGTCCTGCTCTGGGTGAGTGTGAGGAGTTTGGTGTGGTCTCCCTGTGTCAGGGTTTCTTCCGGGTGCTTCGTTTTTCTCCCACTGTCCAAAAACACATGCTGATAGGTGAAAGGACAGGTGTCCCTTTTACTGCAACATATTATTCATTCATTCATTGTCTTTATGTGTTTATCCAGTTCAGGGTCACCATGGGTTGGAATCACTAGGCACAAGGCAGAAACACAACCTGGAGGAGGCGCCAGTCCTTCACAGGGCATCACACACACTCGCAGGCTCCACCATGACCCTGAACTGGATAAGAGGTTACAGGTAATGGGTGGATGGATGGCAGATGGACATTTTGACAAATCAAGTGTCTATATATGTGAGTGTGCGTTCCTCACAGGGTGTGTTCCTGCCTTGCACCAAGTGAAATGCAGTAAAGTTTGCCCTTTTTCCTCTTACTACAGGAAGTAGAACCTGAAGAAAGCTTTTTGTTGATTATTAGTTCATGTTTTAAACATTAAAAATGTAATGATTTCTTTACTGTAGGTCCTCAACTTCATAAGCTAAATGTATTTTAAGATTGCCTTATTGGTGTTATAAAATACAGCAAGCTATATTTGAATAAAATGTAACATTTAGTTTTATTCATATTTAAAATATAAAACATTTAATAGCTGATTTACATTCTTATTATAAGACACAATATTGTAACACTAAATGCATAAAAGTGCATCCTGTTACTGCAACATACTACAGTAAGCAGCATAGCCAAACAAAACTAATCATTATTCTAACTAACAGTAAGACAAATTTCAACAAACTCGAACATTCCTTTTTTAATCAACACTTTAAGTATCAAAAGTATTGTTTTTTCTTTACCATAAAATAAAAAATGTACATTAAAAAGCAAGCTGAATTTGAATAAAGCTTCGCATTCAAGCATTATTCCCACCTTCCAGAGAAACCCAGTGGGTCAGTCACACTTGAGTGAAATTCCATTCTTAATCCATGGGGTTTAATATGATGTTTGCAGCTATAATGGCTCCAACTCTTCTGGGAAGACTTTCCACAAGGTCTAGGAGTGTGTTTACAAAATTCTTTGACCATTTTTCCAAAAGTGAATTTGTGAAATCCGACAATGATGTTGGATAAGAAGGGCTGGCTCGCTGCCAGTCTCTGTTCTAATTCATTCAAATTCTATCAAGTTGAGGCCAGGACTCTGGGCAGGCCAAATAAGTTCTTCCTCACTAAACTCACTCATCTATATCTTTATCGACCTTGCTTTGTGCACTGGTACACAGTCATTTTGGAACAGGAAAGGGCCATTAACAAATTGTTCCAACAAAATTGGGATCAATAAATTGTCCAAAATCTCTTGACATACTGAGGAATTAAAGCGAATATCTACAACTGTGGGCAATCACAGTTCTTTCTGGTTGTTTACATTCCGAAACTAAGCATCTTTTAATTTGAAATGTGTGTTTGAGGTGGGAGAAAAAGAAGATTTGTTTGTACATATGTCGAGTTTAACTTGTCTATGTAAGTTTTTGTTCACTGTTTGAATCACCACAAACTTATTTATAACTCAAAACTCAATTTAGTGCTGTCTCCCCATTTGGAGTCATTTTCACCTTTAGTCATTCAAAAGAGCAAAAATTAGACTATATTACCCACCTATGGAGCATTCATGAGCAATATTCTTATTTTGGTTGATGTTTTTCAATGTTTGGAGCTCTCACTCTTGTCTAAAATACAGTGTCACGTCCTTGTCCTGTCATGTCTGTTTTCCCCACGATGTGGCTCTGTTATTGTACATGTCTCTGCCCTAGTCCCACCTTTGTTCCTTCTCCTCATCCGCAAAGAGACGCCACCCAATGTTCTCTGCGGCCCCCCGCGAACCGTTCTGGCCCAAAGACGCCACCGTGGGTCTTGTGACCGGCCAAGGACACGCTCCAGGGCGTCAGACGTGAGAACAAACCAAAGCAAAGGGTCCGTGGGGCACCGGTGGGCCCCACGTCCCCTCGGCTCTGCCGTTGCCCTCTTAAGAGAAGGAGCAACTCTGGACTAAGTAGCCATGTTGTGGGCTCTCAATGGCCAAGACAGACTCCAATAGAACGGGGGCTTTTTGAATTTGTAAACACTCCAATGTGCTTTTTAGTGCATGTATAAACATTGTATGTTTTCAGTAGTATTAGTGTGAGCTTTGTCAATGGTAAAATACTATACATTTATTGAGTGACACGAGAAACGTTAATACATTTTAACTAGTTTATTTACAAGCTTATAAAAGTACTTTGTTTTCCAAGTTTGTGAAAACGTTCACAACAATTGCATACAAATAAAAACGGCTCATTTATTTACAAAAGGTCACATCCTATATATAAGTACAGTATTGATAAGTATATATGTAGGTTAAGTAGCAAGTCTGAATTATATAGTGGATTGTGGATAAAATTGTATGTATACAGATGTACGTAAATGTACTGCTGTTGTAAATACCAGCGTCCATGTGAAAAAAAGTCAGTGGTCCCCCTGCTACTCTCGCTCAGCCAGCCACTCCTCGAATGTCTTTCCTTCCGCAGTGACACAGAATGACCTGTTGCCTATCCTGCTATGTCCGAACTCCCTAGTGTTTGGTTGCCCACAGCTGGAGCATTTGTAGTGGGTTTGCTGGTGGAACTTGGCGGGAAGCGTGGAACCGCTTGCCCCGACAGGTCCGGAGGAGTGGGGAAAGCAAAGGTCCTAGGGTACTCCTCTGGCACCTTCTCACTAGGCTGTGGCAATGGAACGGCAGCTGTGAGGCTTTGCTTGGGCAGAGGAATCTCCATCGCCAACACCGTCTGCTCCTATTTCTTCTGGATGCTGTTGTGCCCTTAAAAAAAAATAAAAAATAAAAAAAAGAGAGAGAACAGTGTTATTCAGTGCTTGCTGGAAGAGAGCATTCCAAGCATTGATGTTAATAAACAAAGTTGGCTTAAAAGTCTTACCACACAGAGGGTGCGCTGGTTGATCTCATACAGCTGAAGCTACGTCGCCTGCACGAGACCTGGGCTGTTCAGGACCAGCCTCCTGATCCTGCCGTAGTCCTGCAGGATCGCAGCCCAGCAGCTCACCCTCGCTCCAACAATCCCTTCGGCCATGAGGGTGAACGGCACACAGCTCCAAGCAGATGGCCTCCACAAGGCGGCTTGCATCTGGCCACTGCGCAGGTCCCGTGCCTTCACCCAACAAACAGCTTTTGGGAGAAACAGAATAATACAGAACACGTTATTAAACATAATGTGCCAACACAGATCACGCAGCATTAAATTCCTTGTCCGGAAGTATGATTAACCTACCACTTTAAGCTCTCAACCCCGCTGGAGACCGTGGTCTTTGCATGGCTGACCTTAAAGCGTCCCTGAAGAAGCCGCTCCCTGTGCCTCGGCTGGTAAGAGACACGTTGCTTGTCGACATCCGGCAGACGGTTCCAGAGAGTGACCTGCTTCTCAGACAGACAGGCTTTGTCGCGCAAGTCCACCGGGTACCTGGCCGGCCTCACCACACTTTCGTAGCCTGGCGCTCCATCCGGCCCTCTGAAAACCTGACAAGACAAAGACGTTCAGGTAAATTGTGCTCCCGTTTCCATGCATGGTTAAATGCTCACATAGTGTAAAAATCAAAGCACTTACTTCTTCTGCTCCCGGTGCTTGAGAGGGGAGGACCGGGTCTGCGGAAGCGTCTTTGGACTTTGCGGGAGGAGATGCCGCAGTCTCTGCCTCAGCCACCTTTGGGATGGGATCATCCAATGACAGAGGGTCAACGGTGGGGTCATTGTATAGCTGTGATGTGTTAAAGGCAGCTGATAATAATGAATGACTCCCTCTGAATGGGTCCATAACAACAGAAAGACAAGACAACATAAATTCATGCATTTAAGAGGCACACTGCAGAAAGAAAAAAAGGGAGCATTTCATTGTATTAAACTAATATTAATTTGGTAAACAGATCCACAAAACACATGATTACACACAGAGAAGAGGTTTAAAGAAGCTGGCATTAGTGGAAATGGTCTCTTTCATACAAGTTAGAGTTATGTACACCTAATACATACAATATTTTAAAACTATACATCTAATATATATAACTGACCATTTTAATACTAAACAACTGATGTTTTTTTTTGCCTGATGCTTGTAATAGAATATTTTAATCACTAAAAAACAACATCTAATGGGTTTTGTACACCTAATACTTATAATTGCTTATTTTATCACTAAACAACAACAAAAACAACTCAGATGTTTTGCCTACGTTATACTGATTAATAGTGTAACGTCTGGGATTCCAAGAAATATAATTTATTCACGTAAACACAATTGTAAACCTTTGTTAAACACGTTTAACAAACCTACAACGAAAACTAACGTTACCAGAACACATTCCCTACAACTAACACTTACAGTTTTACTACATTTTACAAAATCGGTGTAATTTAATTGAGAAAAAGCAGATTATGAAAATAAAAGAGTGTTTACACAAGCCGTTTACTGAACGCTGCGCTGTATACAACGACACGCGCACCAACAAGGCAGCTACCTTAATCTTAAAAAAAAGTTTTACTAAAGTCTAAGCAATGAATGAGAAGCAGCACTTACCATTTAATCGTTGTCTGTTCGCTGTAGAACTGAGAAAGAGAGAACGAAGCGACTCGTTTCAGAGGAGCCATTGTAAGGCCCGGCCCCAGAAACACTCACAGCCGTCGGCCAATCAGGCGTTAGCACATCCCACAGTTTCAATGTGTGGCCATTGCCAGACAGCCATCGGCGTTAGCACATCCCACTGTTTCAATGACGCACTTTGTTTGCGTCTCCTGGCCAATCATTGCAGCTGGAATTAAAACAATTCAAACAGGCCAAGTTGAAACATGCCAATGAGAAGCACTAGAGAGGCGGGAATTGTGAAACACTTAAGCGCGAAGATCGCTCGGTCAGAGAAAAAACCATACGCTCCCATCTAGACGTCATCTCTTTCAGGGAAGACCATGCATTTTTCAACACGATAATGCCAGACCACATTCTGCAGCAATCACAACATCATGGCTATGTAGGAGAAGGATCTGGAAATGGCCAGCCTGCAGTCCATATCTTTCACCTATAGAGAACATTTGGCGCATCATACAGAGGAAGGTGCAACAAAGGCCCAAGACGATTGAACAGTTAAAGGCCTGTATTAGACATGAATGGGAGAGCATTCCTATTTCTAAACTTGAGAAACTGGTCTCCTTTGTCCCCAGACATCTGTTGAGTGTTGTAAGAAAGGGGATGCCACACAGTGGTAAAAAATGGCCTTGTCCCAACTTTTTTGGGATTTGTTGACGCCATGAAATTTTGAAACAACATATTTTCCCTTAAAATGATACATTCTCTCAGTTTAAACTTTTGATCTGTGATTTATGTTCAATTCTGAATAAAATATTAGATGTTGGCACCTCCACATCATTGCATTCAGTATTTATTCACAATTTGTTTAGTGTCCCAACTTTTTTGGAACCTGGTTTGTAAATTAAGATATCTCTAATTATATGTTTGCCCCCTCCAGGGTGTATTCCCTATAATCCTTGAGCCCAATGATTCCAGCTAGGCTCTTGACCCACCATGACCCTGAACTTGATAAGCGGTTACTGAATGCGGTTAATGAATGAATGAATAATTATATTTTTTCTAGGTGAAATAACAATTTGATATAACTTTAAATTACATTTTGACAAGTGTAAATTACATCAAAATTACCAATGAGTTCAATTACAAGATGTATGAATTTAATTACTCACTTAAACTTTTATTTCAGGGCAGCATGGTGGCACAGCAGGTAGTGTCGCAGTCACACAGCTCCAGGGGCCTGGAGGTTGTGGGTTAGATTCCCGCTCCGGGTGACTGTGAGGAGTTGGTGTGTTGTCCGCGTGGCTTTACTCCGGGTTCTCCGGTTTCCTCCCACAGTCCAAAAACACACACTGGTAGGTGGATTGGCAACTCAAAAGTGTCCGTAGTGAGTGTTTGAGTGAATGTGTGTGTGTCTGTGTTGCCCTGTGAAGGCACATCCAGGGTGTATTCCCGCCTTGCGCCCAATGATTCCAGGTAGGCTCTGGACCTACCGCGACCCTGAACTGGATAAGCGGTTACAGATAATGAATGAAACTTTCATTTCAGATATCTAAAATTAAATTATGACTAGTTAAAAAAATAAGTTATCTTGCCTTTTGTTCTGACTGGTCATAATTCCCCTGAAGCACTAACATTTATTATTCTTCACCAAATAAATTAGGGTATGAATCGCTGATTTAGGGCGGAGAACAATCACACCAGCAGTGACGAGCGAATTGAATACTGATGTGATGCCCTCAATAGTGACGCGCTTGAGAGGCTTTTTCTGTTGATAGTTCCTTTTAGGATTAACTACTACAGTTTGGGCGCATATCATCCCCAACTCTGGTTTGTGTGTGTTCATGTCAATTGAGAAAAAAGAAACCACAGCTGTGTATTAGATGCGGAACAGAATTTTTCACCCTTTTTTTTCACACCTTCTCCATGATCCCACCAATCATTCAAGAAGGTGCACTTGCACTGCCATGGACCCAGATCTCTCCACCCATCCTCAAGATGTTTAGACAGGGATATATGAGGCTCAGAATGCAAAAAAATACTTCTCTTTTGAACAAACAGTTTAAACAATTGCTTTTGTGAGGGTGAGAGGATGATCTGAGCCACGGAGTGACAATTTTTCCCACTACAGAATAAACAAGCTTTAGCTTTTCACTTAAAACCCATTCAGTTCCTTTATCAAAAAATATTCATCAGGCCCTTCATGCATGTGCACAGTGCAATGAAGGTCCTCTCCTGACATGACATCGATCCAGTCTGTAAGGAGGTCAGTGGATTGCAGAAATTTAGACTTAACAGTGGACAGTACATCTGCTGATAAAACCAAGCTTTCCCAGCTTCCACTCATATGTATAACAGCAAACCACATGCCTGTTTCACCATGACATACACCACTGTATCCTCCACACAGACCTCGATGCCCACATAGACTCAGTATATATTAAATACTCAATTTACACATTAAATCCCTAAATCCCTACCCAGGAGATTAATTGGGTGAAACTTAAAAAACAAAAACATTTTTTTTCTCTCTGTCTACATGGAACATCCCAAAGACTCTGTTACTACATCTGTAACTTTGGCCATACACCCCTTATGCTGAGGTCTAATTGAAAAACATGAAGCTCAAAAGTGGTTGCTCATAAATCTACTAAAAGCTAAATTCTATCCTTGCTACTCTTTATTCTAAGCATGACATAAGACACAGTAGAAGAATCAGAAACATAAGAATCATCCATCCATCCATCCATTATCCACCGCTTATCCGGGTCCGGGTCGCGGGGGAAGCAGTCGGGGGAAAGAAACCCAGACCTCCCTCTCCCCAGCCACCGACGCCAGCTCCTCCGGGGGTATACCGAGGCGTTCCCAGGCCAGTCGAGACATATAGTCTCTCCAGCGTGTTCTTGGTCTGCCCCGGGGCCTCCTCCCCGTTGGACATGCCCGGAACACCTCTCCAGGAAGGCGTCCAGGAGGCATCCGAACCAGATGCCCGAACCATCTCAACTGGCTCCTCTCGACGTGGAGGAGCAGCGGCTCCACTCCGAGTCTCTCCCGGATGTCCGAGCTCCTAACCCTGTCTCTAAGGGAGAGTCCAGACATCCTGCGGAGAAAACTCATTTCAGCCGCTTGTACCCGCGATCTCGTTCTTTCGGTCACTACCCAAAGCTCGTGACCATAGGTGAGGGTTGGGACGTAGATTGACCGGTAAATCGAGAGCTTTGCTTTTCTGCTCAGCTCTTTCTTCACCACAACGGACCGGTACAGAGCCCGCATTACTGCTGACGCTGCACCGATCCGCCTGTCAATCTCACGCTCCATCTTTCCCTCACTCGTGAACAAGACCCCGAGGTATTTAAACTCCTCCACTTGAGGCAAGATCTCACTTCCAACCTGGAGAGAGCACTCCACCCTTTTCCGACTGAGTACCATGGACTCGGACTTGGAGGTACTGATCCTCATCCCTACCGCTTCACACTCGGCTGCAAACTGGTCCAGCAAGAGCTGGAGGTCCCGGCTCGATGAAGCCAACAAGACCACATCATCTGCAAAAAGCAGACATGGGATCCTGAGACCACCAAACCGGACACCCTCCGCCACTTGGCTACGCCGAGAAATTCTGTCCATAAAAATTGTGAACAGAACCGGTGACAACGGGCAGCCCTGACGGAGTCCAACTCCGACTGGAAACCAGTCGGACTTACTGCCAGCCATACGAACCAGACTCCTGCTCTGTTTGTACAGGGACTGGATAGCTTGTAACAAAGAGCCCAGTACCCCATACTCCCTGAGCACCCCCCACAGAATACCCCGAGGGACACGGTCGAATGCCTTCTCCAGATCCACAAAACACATGTAGACTGGTTGAGCAAACTCCCATGCACCCTCCAGGATCCTAGCGAGGGTAAAGAGCTGGTCCTGTGTTCCACGACCGGGGCGGAATCCGCATTGTTCCTCCTGGATCCGAGGTTCAACTATCGGTCGGACTCTCTTCTCCAGTACCCCCGCATAGACCTTACCGGGGAGGCTGAGGAGTGTGATCCCCCTATAGTTGGAACACACCCTCCGATCCCCCTTTTTAAAAAGGGGAACCACCACCCCAGTCTGCCAGTCCAGAGGCACTGCCCCCGATGTCCACGCGATGTTGCAAAGACGTGTCAACCAGGACAGCCCCACAACATCCAGAGCCTTGAGGAACCCGGGGTGAACCTCATCCACCCCCGGGGCCCTACCGCCAAGGAGTTTCCCTACCACCTTGGCCACTTCAGCCCCAGTGATAGACGAGCCCCCCCCGGGGTCCCCAAGCTCTGCTTCCTCTGCGGAAGACGTGCCGGTGGGATTGAGAAGATCCTCGAAGTATTCCTTCCACCGTCTGGTGACGTCCCCAGTCGAGGTCAACAGTTCCCCACCCCCACCATATACAGTGTTGGTGGAAAACTGCTTTCCCCTCCTGAGTCGCCTGACGGTTTGCCAGAAACTTCTCGGAGCCGACCGAAAGTCGTTTTCCATGTTCTCACCGAACTCCTCCCACACCCGAGTTTTTGCCTCAGCGACCGCCGAGGCTGCAAGCCGCTTGGCTCCTCGGTATCTGTCGGCTGCCTCCGGAGTCCCCTGAGCCAACCAGGCTCGATAGGACTCTTTCTTCAGCTTGACAGCCCCCCTCACCCGGGGTGTCCACCACCGAGTGTGGGGATTGCCACCCCGACAGGCACCGACAACCTTGCAGCCACAGCTCCGTTCAGCCGCCTCAACAATGGAGGTCCGGAACATGGCCCACTCAGACTCAATGTTACCAGCCTCCCCCGGGATGCAGTCGAAGCTCTGCCGGATGTGGGAGTTGAAGATCTTTCTGACAGGTTCCTCTGCCAAACGTTCCCAGCAAACCCTCAACACACGTTTGGGCCTGCCAGGTCTGTCCGGCATCCTCCCCCGCCATCTGATCCAACACACCACAAGGTAGTGATCAGTTGACAGCTCAGCGCCTCTCTTCACCCGAGTGTCCAGAACATATGGCCGCAGGTCAGATGATACGACTATAAAATCGATCATCGAAATGCGGCCTAGGGTGTCCTGATGCCAGGTGTACTTGTGGACACCCTTATGTTCGAACATGGTGTTCGTAATGGACAAACTGTGACGAGCACAGAAATCCAATAACTGAACACCACTCGGGTTCAGATCAGCGGGGCCGTTCCTCCCAATCACGCCCCTCCAGGTCTCACTGTCATTACCCACGTGAGCATTGAAGTCCCCCAGCAGAACAATGGAGTCCCCAGAATGAGTGTTCTCCAGCACTCCCTCTAGGGTCCCCAAGAAGGCATGGTACTCTGAACTGCTGTTCGGTGCATAAGCACAAACAACAGTCAGAGCCCTTTCCCCAACCCGAAGGCGCAGGGAAATTACCCTCTCGTCCACTGGGGTAAACCCCAACGTACAGGCGCTAAGCCGGGGGGCTATGAGTAAGCCCACACCTGCCTTACGCCTCTCACCCTGGGCAACTCCAGAGTGAAAGAGCATCCAGCCCCTCTCGAGGAGATTGGTTCCAGAGCCCATACTGTGTGTCGAGGTGAGCCCAACTATATCTAGTCGGTACCTCTCAACCTCGCGCACCAGCTCAGGCTCTTTTCCCACCAGAGAGGTTACGTTCCATGTTCCAAAAGCCAGTTTCAGTAACCGAGGATCAGAACGCCAGGGCCCCCGACCCCGACCACCACCCGATCCACAATGCACCAGACCCGGATTACTACCTCTCCCACAGGTGGTGGGCCCATGGGAGAGTGGACCCATGTATCCCCTTCGGGCTAAGCCCGGCCGGACTCCATAGGTGAAAGTCCGGCCACCAGGCGCTCGCCAAGGAGCCCCTCCCCCAGGCCTGGCTCCAGGGTGAGGCCCCGGTAACCCTGCTCCGGGCAAGGGAGGCTGTGTCCTCGTTGTCTTTTTCATCTGTGTCTTTATGGATCACTCTTTGTCTGGCCCATCACCTAGGACCAATTTGCCTTGGGAGACCCTACCAGGGGCTATTGCCCCCGACAACATAGCTCCTAGGCTCACGCAGGCACGCAAACCCCTCCACCACGTTAAGGTGGTGATCCAAGGAGGAGCATAAGAATCAGTTTGTGTTAATAATAACAATTGTTCACTTATCTATTGTGGTGTTCATCCAGGCACTCCATCCCCGTTCAGCTCCTCCACCCCCAAGGCCTCCTCTCAGTCAGAAGGCTCCATTGCTTGGGAGGCTTATCTCTGGTCTTCGTGTCTGTTGGGACAGTCTCTTATGAAGTGATCAGGGCTTCCACAGATGAAACACTGTGCGCTTCTGCCAGCGCTGCCATGGCCTCTTCCAAATCCTCGACCCCTGCCTCGACCTCTGCACCATCCCTCACCTCTTTGATTGTGGTCTGTTGCCTGCTTCCACAATGCCAGCTGTGCATCAACCAGTTTGCGCTCCTCCTTTTCTCACCGTTTTTCTCTCTTGGCGTTCAGGAGTTTTTCTGCATGTGCTGCAAACTTTTCCACCTCTTTCAGTCGGCCCACGTCCACATCTAAACAGTTGGTTTCAACACAGGCGTAACCTGCACACAAAGTGGTATTTCAGCTGGCTTTCCCAGGCTGTTATATCCGCACTCTCCCAGTCCTCCGTTGGTGGTCCACCACCTCCATGTTTCCTTGTCACCTCCAGAAGGCAGGAAAGGAAGGACCGCACTGATTCGTCTGGCTGTTGTTGGCACTCTGCAATTCTTCGTGGGTCGTGTTGGAGCGGATACTTCCCTTTGATGTGTCCGCACAATGCATCAAATTTGGCGAGCTACACCTGACCTAACTCTTTCCTGTTGGGTTGAACGTCCAGTCCCGTCATGAGATACCCTTGCACTCTCGTCCAGTCAACTCCCATAAGGACGGCCAGCACTCTTCCCAGCTCGTGCAGGCTCTGACGGAAAGTCTCACAGAACTGTTTTAAGCATTTGAAGAATTCCTCTCCTCCATCAGTGACCTCAGGGAGAGAAGCGGCCACCTCTTTAATCTCAGCAAAAGTCCATGGTCTGAACACCTGTCCAATGGTTTCACCCATCGGAACTTCAAGCATCGGCATGCTAAACTGGTTCATGGCCTCGACTAGGCCGGGAATCTCGTCTCCTTTGTCGTTGTCCCTTTTTTCTGGCTTTGGGCTTTACGCTCAGCTTTGTGATTCTCTCAAGTGTGTCTGGAGAAGGAGGGCCTGGGAACAGTGGCTCTGTTTCCTCATCAGTCTCGTCCTCCTTCGCCCTGCCTGGATGGGAGGGTCCCTTGGCGGAGTCTGCAGCTGTTGTTGAGAGGTCGGTTGTGTCATGGCGGGTGGAGGGAGTGCAGGTGAATGCGGAGGAGGAGAAGGTGCTGAGGCATGCGCTGGGCGATGTGGATTCACGTCCAGGTCCCAGTTGATTTTCGGATATAGGTCGTACTCAGGAGGGGGTGGAAGGGCCAGAACAAGCACAGGTGTACATGGAAGAACAGCACAAACATTTGCACAATTGTTAGATATTGGTGAATCAGCACAAACATTTGGTTTAACATCCTCATTAACTTCTCTCTTCCTTGCATTTCTGTTCTTTTCCTGAATTCTTTTATCTGCTTCTCCCTTCCACATTTGTAGCGCCTGCCGGTCCACTACAAACGGCTCTGGAAGTTTTTTACAACACCCACACCCACTAAGCTGAATATTCTGTCTGAGTAATTCAGTCTCCTGTTCTTTATGTGTTAATTCGTCTGTCAACCGTTCCAGCTGGTTTGGACTGAAACTTCCTCCCTCAGGAAACCCCAGTTTAACCCATTCTCCCATCTGCCTCACACTATTTGGGCCATACTCCTTCAGCATGTATCTGTATTGTGATGCAGCCTTATTAATTTTATCTTTTTCCTGAGCCTGGTTCTGTGCTGTTTTGCTGTAACAACACCCCATAATTGTATTTTAAAATAAATCTCAAGTTAATTGAATTAATTAATCAAAATTGAAAAAAAAAATCCTTATATGTATATATATAAAAAAATTTATTATACCAACCCCAGGTTGATAAAACTCTTTTTTTTTCTTTTTCTCTCATAGAAACTGCTCTTGTTTCTCCCATAGAAACAAACCTGATGTCACCTGTATGTTCCTCTCTAGCGGACTCTTTCTAAAGGCACCTTACTCAATAGAATGTCCTGCCCTAGGGGCTCGTCAGCTCTGGAAACATAAAATCATCAACACCTTACCGCGGTTCAATCGGTGTTCCCTCCTGGTGTCCCGTGCCAAGTTCAATATCAGCGGTGCCGGTGGACCCGAAACGGAGCCACCTCCCCTCTCTGGAGGATTCTGGTGGATGGCTGGATTGGCTCTTTCAATCCGCCTTTTTTCCCCACTCGGAAGACACCAGACACACGAGATATGCCAGACAACGAGCCCCCAAATTTTTATGGCAAATTTAAAATTAATCTATTTTTCTAGGCGTATTACCAGGAAAGAAAATCGAATCAGCCTAGTCTGTTTAAATCTTATGTGGTACATGGAAGAATTCATTTTGCCATTTGATATGGCACTGAGCCAAATGATTTGTAGATACCTATCTTCTTTCTTTGCTGTCTGAATCTGATGTCAGATTACACTGCTGTGATCCAAACAATGTGCATTATAAAGTACATTTGAAGGTAAATACTTTTGTACTTTTACTTAAGTGGAGATCTAATATGAGGGCTTATACTTTTACTGGAGTAATATTTTACCTTGAGTATCTTTACTTTAACTCAAGTACATGCTTTGTGTACTTTGTCCACCACTTAAAGGGGGAGAATAACATGTAATCTGTCACGCCAGGCATTTCCCATAGTGAGATATGGAAATAGTTCTGATAGGACTTGAGTATATTGATTTTCTGACATGCTGTCATCTCCTTCCGCCCTTGAACTCAGCAATAAATTCTTGCATAAATTAACATGTGATATTAAATATAATAACATTGAATTGTATGGCATCTTTATGGCCTTATTTTTTAAATAATCTGTAATGATAAAATTATCCATAGAACTGTTGCCAATGAACTATTTTTACGCATCAATTTCAAAATTGCCAAATATCATTATAAAAGTATTAAGTATTAAAATTAAACTTATATATATTTAATTGGAATATTGGGTTTAAATAATTTGTATTTGACAAGCATTACCTCTCTATAACTCGTACTGTTAATTACTTTACTGTTTCATTTTTGTCTTTTAGCATGCTTGCTAATGTTATGATTTTGTGATGTAATATAGGTATGAGACTCTGTAGCAATTAAAAAAAAAAATCTTATGGATTATACATATATGAGAGTAGATTATCATATAAGCAAATAAAGTAAAATAAATTTTACAGGCTTTATTTTTGAGTAACAATATACAAAGTGATAATATTTAGAAAATATAGTCAATAGTCATATAGTTTGAAGTACACATTTGTATGAAGTCTTTGCCTTCCCTTTGTGCTACTATTTTATATTAAATACTCTATAGCTTTTTCTTCTTTGTTACTCGGCTCATAACAGCCTTTTTTGTGTTCCTCTCAGGATGTAAGAGGATGATGTAGCACTTTGGGGCAAATATGGCCACCAGCAGTCCAAAACTAGAGGCTAAAATAGCAAAGACCTCTACGGCCACAGCATACTTCCCTGGAGAGCTGATGTACGCAGGTACAAATGTGATCCACACGGCACAGAATATGAGCATGCTGAAGGTGATATATTTAGCTTCATTGAAATTATCAGGAAGGTTCCTTGCCAAAAAGGCCAGCAGGAAACTCACAGCAGCCAGCAGACCAATGTAGCACAGGAGAGTCGCAAACCACAGCACCGAACCCACAGCACACTCGTATACAATTTTGGAACTTATGTAGTGGGTGTTTTTATGGGGAGTTGGAGATGCTGTAGACAGCCAGACAGTACATATAGCCACCTGGAGGGCTGTGAGCACCAGCACTGTCCCTCTCTGTTGGGCCACTCCAAACCACTTCATGGCACTTTGGCCTCCTGGTTGAGATGAATGAAATGCAGCTACCACCACCATGGTCTTGACCAGGATGCTGGACACACTCAGTACAAAACTTATGCCAAACACCACATGCCTCAGCTGGCATGTCCAGAGCTGGGGTTTCCCAATGAACAGAAGTGCACACATGAAGCACAGTTTGAGTGACAGCAGCAGCAGAAAACTTAGTTCTGAGTTGTTGGCCCGAACGACAGGAGTGTGTCTGTGATATGCAAATACTCCCAGAACTCCTGCGCAGAAGGCAGAGCCAAACAGAGAGGCTGTTGTCAAGGAAATACCCAGTGGTTCTTCATATGACAGAAATTCCACCTCTTTAGGAACACAGCGATCCTTTTCTGGGCTTGACCAGAATTCTTCAGGGCATTCAGTGCACTTAATAGAATCTATGACAAAAAGAGAGAAGAAACATTGTTTGTGAGTGCAAATTTAACAATTAATAATATGCTTGTTTTGTATCAAGTACAACAGTTTACCTGTTGCATTGCTGATTTCTCCATCTGCACAGGGCAGACAGTCAAAGCAGCAGATGGGCATGCCACTCATTCTGGCTTTTCTGGTCCCAAGAGGGCAACCTTCACTACACACAGACCTGGGTGCCTAATGAGAAAGGAAAAGTGTTAATTTTTTTTGCACATGTTCTAAACCTTTGCAAACATAAAATGGGCATTAAAAAATAGTAAATATTACATATTGTGTTTGAATAACATTCATATTTGACATATGCTACAGTATATGAGCTACAAACCGGATTCCAAAAAATTTGGGACACTAAACAAATTGTAAATAAAAACTGAATGCAATGATGCGGAGGTGCCAAAATCTAATATTATATTCAGAATAGAACACAAATCACAGATCAAAAGTTTAAACTGAGAGAATGTATCATTTTAAGGGAAAAATATGTTTCAAAATTTCATGGCATCAACAAATCCCAAAAAAGTTGGGACAAGGCCATTTTTTACCACTGTGTGGCATCCCCCTTTCTTCTTACAACACTCAGACGTCTGGGGACAGAGGAGACCAGTTTCTCAAGTTTAGAAATAGGAATGCTCTCCCATTCATGTCTAATACAGGCCTCTAAATGTTCAATCGTCTTGGGCCTTCTTTGTCGCACCTTCCTCTTTTCAGTACCCGGATCCTTCTCCTACATAGCCATGATGTGATTGCTGCAGAATGTGGTCTGGCATTGTCATTTTGAAAAATGCAGGGTCTTCCATGAAAGAGATGACGTCTAGATAGGAGCATATGTTGTTCTAGAACCTGAACATAGTTCTCTGCATTAATGGTGCCTTTTCAGACATGCAAGCTGCCCATGCCACAAGCACTCATGCAACTCCATACCATCAGTGATGCAGGCTTCTGAACGGAGCGTTGATAACACCTTGGGTTATCCTTGTCCTCTCTGGTCCGAATGACATGGCGTCCCAGTGTTTCATAAAGAACTTCAAATCGTGACTCATCTGACCACAGAACAGTCTTCCATTTTGCCACACTCCATTTTAAAAGATCCCTGGCCCCGTGCAAACGTCTGAGCTTGTGGAGCTTGCTTAGAAATGGCTTCCTCTTTGCACTGCAGGGTTTCAGCTGGCAACGGCAGATGGCACGGTGGATTGTGTTCACTGACAATGCTTTCTGGAAGTATTCCTGAGCCCATTCTGTTATTTCCTTGACAGTGGCATTCCTGTTTGAGGTGCAATGACGTTTAAGGGCCCGGAGATCACGAGCATCCAGTAGAGTTTTACGGCCTTGACCCTTATGCACAGCAATTGTTCTAGATACTCTGAAACTTTTGATGATGTCATGCATGGTTGATGATGATAACTTAAAAGTCTTTGCTATTTTACGCTGGGTAACACCATTCTGGTATTGCTGCACTATCTTTCTGTGCAACAATGGTGGGATTGGATCCTCTTACCATCTTGGCTTCAGAGAGACACTGACACTCTGAGAAGCTTTTTTATACCCAATCATGTTGTCAATTGACCTAATTAGTGTTAGTTAGCTATTCCAGCTGTTCGTTATATGCTCATTTTCTTTTTTCCAGCCACTTATTGCTACTTGTCCCAACTTTTTTGGGATTTGTTGAAATTTTGACAACAACATCAACATATTTTTCCTTCAAAATGTTACATTTACTCAGATTAAACTTTTGATCTGTCATCTATGTTCTATTATGAATAAAATATTGACATTTGCCATCTCCACATCATTGCATTCAGTTTTTATTCACAATTTGTTTAGTGTCCCAACTTTTTTGGAATCCGGTTTGTACATCTACATTTAGGAGTATAATTATGATTGATATAGATTTACTTGTTTTGTTTCAAAGTTCCAAAATAGTGCATGCTCATTGAGCGTCAGGACTTGATCTGCAAGCACAGACTCATATACCATGCCAACTGTATGGACCATGATTGACCCGTCTTTTTTTGGCTGCCAGTTCATGACATCATAAATAGCCAAAGCATTGCCATTCTCATCAAAGGATACATGGTCCCCAAATCCAATAGTGAAGTTCACTTTCTGCAAGTAATGGACAACCTACAAAAGGGAGAGGCAGAGAGGACAATAATTACAATTAATGAAACAATTACAAAACAGAATCTATACAATTAAAGTTCAAGTCATTGTCAAATATTGCTTCTTCGTATTAAAAGAAATTGTAGAGGGTCTGAACACTCAAGCCCAAAACACTAGAGCTGTGTGACATGGCCAGTGCTTGTTGCTTCACCATGCCGCCATAAACACACCACCACCACCACATCAGTGTCACTGCAGCTCTAAGAATAATGCTACACCCAAATTGTACCTGCTCTCTGATGGTTCTGACTACCGAAGAACAGGGTGAAAGAGGGCAAATAATGTATTCAGAGCAACAGATGGACTACAGTCTATAACAGTTGAGTTTTATATTTGAGAACTTATGTTCATTTTTTATCATTTCTGTTTCTCATATAATTATTTTCCTTTAAATATATAAGTGGTGATATTATTAAGGAAAGTTTAGAAATCTGCCAGTCTATTTATCATTTTATTGTCTTTTTCACCATATACATTGCACATTATTCCCCAAGATACAATTGTCACAGTGTTTCCTCACCTGCCACGGCTGAAGGGTTTGTATGATTTTGCATCCATGGTCATTAAAAGGCCCCCTTCCCTCTTCACAACTTTTAAAGTCATGTAGAGCATGTGCCAGAGCATAAACAGCTTTATACACATTATAAGAAGCCCTTAGCTGAGACATATCAGTGTATGCTGTGTTTGTGTTGCTGATGTCTTCTTCTCCTGTGCACATTTTCCTTTCCCCTTCTGCTTTGAACTGAGTGCCTTCAGAATCAAATGTACACCCAAACATCTCCTCCCAGAAGTTCCGTACCATGTTGTTTTTGGGATCACTGTCAGGGCGCAGCTGAAGCAGGAACTCCCTGAGTCCCTGGATCTCCCCACGGCGGATGGCAATCCCGAGTGTTCCCCCAAGGTAAGGCAGAAGACGCTGAGTGAGGAAGATGGGTGAAGTAGCCCAGGCCTCACTGGCAATCCACTGTCTTTCAGTCACATTTCTTAGAGCCACTTCATCCATAAGTGGCACTAGGTAGGCCCCAGTGGAGACTGCCACCACCACTCTTGCTGTGGAGGTTTTAATCACGTCGACAATGCGCCTTATGTCTCTGCGATTGTTGTCCCTTGGTAACATTTCGGAGTAGGCCACACAGCCGCTGAGCTGCACCTGTACATCGTAGTGAAATTCATGTGCAGCATTGATCCCATAGTCATCATCACTATAGACCAGGCCCACCCAGGTCCAGCCAAATCGCTTTAGGATCTGAACAATGGCACGCACTTGGAAGGCATCATTTGGGATGGTCCTGAAGAAGGAGGGGTACTTATGCCGATCACTGAGACAGGAGCATGTGGCAAAATAGCTCACCTTGAGGAGAGAAGGAGAAATAAATCAGGAAAGACAGGAAAAAAAAATTTGCATATAAAAAAATATGCAGTCACAATCAGCGACATAGAGAAAATGATTATACAAAAGATGCCATGAAAGGACAGGATTTTTAAGCATACATTTTCGTTTTCACAGGGTTACATTTCCTATGCATGAAAAACAAACAAATGTTTCCCTGAATCTGTACCATGGGCACTCGAAAAAGTCCCAGCACACTAGAGATAGCAATTGAGTGAGTTGATCCTGGGTCCCCAACTATCCCAAGTACTGGGGCATATCCAGAGCAGTCTGAGCTGGAAATGGATTCATCTGTGCCACTGAGCAGGGCTGTGGCTGCCCGGAATGCAACCGCCAGCTTCACACAGTTATCATACAGGTGGTATCCTAGAGTAATGTTGGGCAGTATGTTGGGATTTCTGTTGATCTCTTCAATAGCAAAAGCCATAGTTTGTACCTGCTGGAAACCTGCCATATCAAACCTGAAGCATCACAGAGAAGGAGGTTGTGTATGAGTGAACAAGTAATATTAGACAAGCATGTTGTTGTTTTTTGCAGGAGATGACAATATTCTGTCAATGACTTTTGACATTGCAGAGATTTGGATATGAGATATTGAATAGATAGAGTTCTTAAACAATTCAAATCACAATTAAATGTTTCTAATAATGATTATTATTATATTAGCACTCCTCAGCCTAACCCAGTCAATGACCACTGACTTTTCACAGTAGGGTTGTTCCGGTTCACTGGTGAAGTTAAGCTCTGGGAAAACAGTAAGGAAGTGGACTGCAAACAGACCACCCAGAATCAGGCCTCCATCCTTGTGCATCCCATTCAGCTTGAAGTGCCCCCAGAGCTGACAGGAGTCTGAGGCTGGTGAAGCAATGAACAAAAGGAAGGCTGTGAATAGAAACAGGTATGAAACAAGGAACATGTTTGTCTTCGTCCACTTAAAACCTCTCCCTCTTTCTATTGCCTACACTTCTCTTCCTTGGTTTATGCTAAACATGGGTTGAAGGCTAGTGTTTTATATAGTAGGTGGGGTCATGTGGGCCTCTGTGAAGAAAATGACACTGCTGACTTTTACTTTTTTAATTTCATGTTATTTATTGAAACATTATGTTCAGATTTAGTGGGGGTACATATTTACTAATTTGTGTCTACTGTAGTGCTAATTGGTCATGATTGTAATGTCCAATCCACATTTCCAAATAAAATGTTGGGACATTGTGCCAAATATATATAAAAACAAAATGATTTGCAAATTGTTTAAACCATGATTTAAAAATAATACAAAGACAACATTTTAAAGGATGAATTTAATATTTAATATTATATTAGTATTCTCACTGTGCAGGTGGTGTGCCTGATGAACTCTACAGGCTTCCTCGCAGGTATTTAATCATTTACAGTTAAACTTTAAGGAAACAGATGGTACTCTTGACAGATTTAAATACAAAATAATGGGCTTTAAGCAGGGAATACACCTGGGCATACAGGTTAATGACTATAGTTGGCTTGTGTGCTGTTGTGAGAGTGATCAGTACGTTATGAAAACACAAGTCCATTTTATCCACTGACCAAATGGGAACACTTTGTACTTCTACAGCTTTAGAGAGTGGTCAGTCTCTTGCTTTGAATACTCCCATTTTCCCTATTATTTACCAGTCATGTCAAAAAGGTATGATTTATTTTAGTGGATCATGTTTAGCACTGGGCGGCACGGTGGCACAGCAGGTAGTGTCGCAGTCACACAGCTCCAGGGGCCTGGAGGTTGTGGGTTCGATTCCCGCTCCGGGTGACTGTCTGTGAGGAGTTGGTGTGTTCTCCCCGTGTCCGCGTGGGTTTCCTCCGGGTGCTCCGGTTTCCTCCCACAGTCCAAAAACACACGTTGCAGGTGGATTGGCGACTCGAAAGTGTCCGTAGGTGTGAATGTGTGTGTCTGTGTTGCCCTGTGAAGGACTGGCGTCCCCTCCAGGGTGTATTCCCGCCTTGCGCCCGATGATTCCAGGTAGGCTCTGGACCCCCCGCGACCCTAAATTGGATAAGCGGTTACAGATAATGAATGAATGAATGTTTAGCACTGCAGTGACATTGATGTGGTGGTGATGTGTTAGTGTGTGGCACACACAAGTGGCACAGCAGTGCTGCTGGAGTTTTTAAACCCCTTAGTCCATCAACCAAGAACATCAGCTGATCGTGTCCTGTGTTCACAGATGAAGGACTAGAGTATGACCAACACAAACTGCAGCAACAGATGAGCTACTGTCTCTGATTTTATATCTACAAGGTGGACCAACAAGGTAGGAGTGTCTAACAGAGTGGACAGTGTACACATGCAGCACTGCGGTGCCTGACTTGTACCAGCACAACACACACTAACCCACCACCACAACGTCAGTGTTACTACAGTGCTGAGAATGATCGACCACCCAAATCATACATGTCCTGAGTGTTCAAGAACAGGGTCAAAGAGGGCAAACAGGGTATGTAGGGAAAGACATTGACCACATATTGTATCCAAATATGTTTACTCTTTTGCTGAACTATGAGGAGGCTTTTCCTCAACACTGCTTTTTCTATAATGCCCAGCAGATGGAAATGCTACACCAGGCTGAAACTGTACTGAAACCGACCCTCCTTCATGTATACATGAGGGCTCTCCATACAGAACTTTCCCATTAAAATACATATATGCACATACATATGAGTTTCCAGATATATTTATACATGTATCTGCAATCTAATTGTTTTCATGTTGTGTAAAAAATGTAGAATGTTAAAACCATTTCAAAAGAATGTTTTCTCTGTTAATAATGTTTTCTCTCTCTACTAAATCCTGTGTCTGCTTATTCTGACTTAATGTCTACTGTCTCAAGCAGAGGCGATTGCTTTATGCAAGGGAAGCTCAGCTTCCCCTAAAATGTCAAAAAATAAGTGATCGAATATATACTGTTGTGTGAGCATGCCATTGAATAAATATGCACTACAACTTTTGTTCAGAATCAGCTTCTTATCACTGGTAAATACGCGGCTTTCCTCTCAATAATTCCCGCAGCTTCACAGTGCTTTAAACATTGTGGACGCTGAGCGTCCACAGAGTTCAATAGCGAAGCAGCGAAATGCAGCGAAACAAGACGAGTCATTAGATAAATGCTGGGCTTTTTCCTGCCCATCGGACGCTCAGTGTCTCTGGGGGTCTATGGGGCAGTGGGCTGGCCTTGGCTGGCCTGGACGCTCAGCTTCTGCATGATAATTGGATGATCTGTCTAAAGCTGAATCCCTTTTTGATTGACAGCGAAATGAGCGAATCAGCGATTCTTTGGTGTAAAGCTCCGTGGGAGCATTAAATTTTCATTCTGTACTGAGTTGAACCGGAGACTTTCTTAATCCTCTTAGCGGCATTTTCTTTGTTAAAAACGACTAGCGACAAATCGAGCTTCTATTTCGGGTGGGGTTTTTTTTTGTAGCTGCTTGTGTTTGGATACTGACTTCTATCACTCTTTCTGACTTCTATCGTAGTTTCTGTCCAGCGGGTGCTGCTGAGTCCCTCCACCGTCACAAAGCACTCACAGGCGGACACACTTCACATGGGCCAAGGCCGTTTAAGCAGCCTAGCTCTGCTGGCCATTGAGAGGACACTAGCCAAGTCCCTGGAAAAGACGCCTTGTTGGTACAACAGGGTCACAGATCATTTTCTTGAAAGGAACGGAGGGTAGAATTTACGTATAAATAAACCGACACATTTTATGATGTAGGCAGAAATTGAGCTTCCCCTCCTTGAAAGACCAGCATTCGCCACTGGTCTCAATATTCTGTAGTGAGTGATGAATATGCAAGATTATAATAATTACAAAAAATTTTTTGGGTTAGAATTTACACTGTATATATAAACCTATTTATTGTTTTATTTATTGTGTGTTGATGTTTTTAAACTGGACTTGCACTAATAATTCTTCCATTTGGTTAAATAATTATTCCATTCATTTATAATACACACATCTGAAATACCAGTTATTACAGAAAGCTATAACATGAATTAATTTGTTGTTGCTATTTAATGAAAAACATTTTAGATGAGATGTTTGCCTAAAACATTTTTAATAATTTTATGGTATAGAAACATATGTTGGGGATAAAAGGTGAATTATTCACAAAAGAAAACTACTGATATTTTCTCATGTCCCAACATAAAAATCTGCAGTTTGGTTTACTGGTAGTTTTGGTTAATAAAATATAAGCTTGTACTATAAACTCCATGACTCCTAGTACATATCCCAAGAGTTTAATTTGATACGTTTCTCTGCTGTAGGCCTTAAATAATACAATTTAAAAGAAAAAAAACAAGGCATAATATACTTTTGTTAATTCATTTTGTAGGTTTGGTTCATCTTTTGTAATCTCAGCCATCATTGGCCAGATTTACTGTCAATCATCTGTGTTCCCAAATGAAATGACTCTTATGTCTTTTATAAGGAAGCATCTTCTAGTTTTCCATGCTCTTTGGATGGAGTCTGTGACCATCTTGTCAATGAGCCTCTGTGACACTTGGGATGATGCCAGTGTGCGAGCTGGTATTGCTGTCCTTCTGTCTTTTCCTCTTGCCTGGTTCTGAGTGCTTTGAGTCAGTTAGTGCATGTCAAAGACTAGGGGAATCTAGGAGTGTATGACATTGTGTCTAATAGATAAGCATGCTCCACTACAAAGTGTATGACAGTCATAGACATCTGTTTTAAGGACAGCACACTTGACCATAACTTAGTTTTCTAAATGCAAAATACAACATATACGATGACAAGAAACTCATTTAGTGAGTTATGCCATGATTTCCCATGATTACTTTTCCATTACGTTTTCAGCATCACTTTTTTATCAGATTGCTCATAGTGTTTTTTGTGCATCTCTCTCTCTCTCTCTCTCTCTTTCTCTCTCTCTCTCTCTCTCTCTCTCTCTCTCTCTCTCTCTCTCTCTCTCTCTCTCTCTCAGGTTTGGCCTGAGAGCCTTCCGCTGGGTTCAAACTATGGTGTTTGCAATTGAGGAGATAAACATGAACCCTACACTTTTGCCAAGGGTGACACTTGGTTACCGGATCCTGGACAGCTGTGATCATGTCCACACCAGTCTGCAGAGTGCACTCTCTCTGATCAACGGTTCTTCTGAAGTAGAGGAGTCTGCAAGTGCCCCTCACTGCCTCTCTAGAGCTCCAGTTCCTGCTGTCATAGGCCTGGCATCATCTTCACCAACACGAGCAGTAGCCCATATATTAGGGCCTTTTGAGATCCCCCTGGTGAGACTGGGTTGTTATAATGATTGTTTAAAAAGTGGTGGCACTACTAGCATGAGTTGCATAAAATTAGAGCATTATTTTCAATTCTGCTGTCTAATATATAAACATTAAAAATATAAAGGTTTAATTACTTTGTGGAGCATGACAGCATTTTGTACTTTTTAAGAAGAACATGATCATTGATTATAATTTTTTTTTAATTATTGCATCTTATTAATGATTTCCTTCTGCAGTTGTACTGAATTAATCCTCACCTGCTTCTCCACAGATTGAATTTATGTTCTTCCTCTCCATCATGACTTCCTGCAAACTTTACATCTGTATCAGTCCATTTTATTGCAATGTATGAAAATTGCAAAATCAGACTTGTCAGGTAACTCCCCTCACTTTTTCCTCTCTCTTACTGTTCCTAGATCAGCTACTTTGCCACCTGCACATGTTTAACTGATAAGCATGAATACCCGTCTTTCCTGCGCACTGTTCCCAGTGATGCCTTCCAAGTACAAGCCCTGGTGCAGCTGATGGCCCATTTTGGCTGGCAGTGGGTGGGCACAATAGGCACAGATGAAGACTACAGTCTCTATGGTATCCAGGCATTCACTGAGTTAATGGAGGAATGGGGTGGATGTGTGGCCTTCCACCACACCATCCCCAAAATGCCCACTCCCACACAGATCAGTGCCATAGCTGATGCCCTGGAGGCATCCACAGCTCGTGTTATTTTAGTGTTTGTGACAGAAGGCCAACTACTGAAGCTGCTTTCACAGATAGCACGCAGGAATCTGACAGGCTGGCAGTGGGTGGCTAGTGAGGCCTGGGTGACAGCTAAAATCCTCGCAGCACCAGAGTATCAGTCTGTGCTATCTGGGACTCTAGGGTTTTCCTTCCGTGGCATCAACATCTCTGGGCTGACTGAATTTCTCTTGCATGTGAAGCCCTCACCTGACCCCAGGTCTGTCTTTACTAACCAGTTTTGGGAGGAGCAATTTGGCTGCAGGTTGACTTATGAAGGCAATGAAGCTTTGGGTCAGCCACTCTGTAGTGGCCTGGAGGACCTAAGGCTGGTCGAGAGCAGCTACACAAGTGCTACTCCAGTTCAGGTTTCTTATAATGTATATAAAGCAGTATATGCCATTGCCCATGCTCTGCACAGTCTGCTGGAATGCACATCTGTGAAGTCAGATCAGAGAGGCTGTAACACTGGGTCAGAGTTTACACCTGGAGAGGTAATAGGAATTGTTAGCACAGGAGATTTAGTAACACATTATTTGAATCACTCTACATATGTACAATAATCATGACAGATGCCATAATGTTTCATGTCTTGACCTTTCGTCATATAATCTTTTTTGCCATCATGACATTAACGTTATGAAACATGAGGCACATTATATATTTTTTATTTGGTTTTCTATTACTATTGTTCAACATTGAACATCCCACAATTCTAATTGTAATAGTTACTTTACCACCTAAAGAAAGTGAACTTCACCAATCAGTTTGGAGAAAAAGTGTATTTTGATCATAATGGTGAACCAGTCCCACTGTATGACATCATAAATTGGCAGAGAGATGGTAAAGGTGGAATACGGTTCCAGAGAATGGGCAGTTATGATGGTTCATCTCCTCGTGGGAAGCAACTTGAATTGGACGACATTTCAATACAGTGGGCAGGAGGACAAAACCGGGTGAGTCTATATAAAGTGACAATATTCTGTGTGAGAATGAGGCACACCGTGTCTAAGATAGGCACTGGCTTATTTTCATATATTATAAGTAAGTTCGGTAGTATAAGGCCATTTAAATAAAAATGTATAAAACAGGCCCTTTTATAAGCATGGCCTATTATGCCTTTTGTCAAATGAAGATGAGACCTGATTAGCCACAATTTTTTACAACATTATCACTCTGAATATCTCTCTGCAGGTGCCCGTGTCCCTGTGCACATTACCTTGTCTTCCAGGAACTCGGCTTGCCAGGCAACCAGGTCAGCCCAGCTGCTGTTTTGATTGCTTGTCCTGTGCTGAAGGGGAATACACCAACACGTCGGGTAGACCTTAGATACTGCACTTAGCTGTGAATGATCCTTGTTAAAGCACCTTTAATTGCCTTTTTTTCTTGCCATTAATTTTTATGCTTCATTAAAAGAAAAAAAAGTTTGAAGTCCCCCATAGTGAACTCTGTTCGTGGTGGTGAGAGAAACCAAAGGTGCAGTGTTCAGTCCCTCTAAAGTCTCACTCATAGAAAGATTGTTATAATAAATTTAAGAAAAACATCTGAATGGAAAGGTGCATCTGTGTATTCCTCTAATAATACAGATTTCTAAAATTGCAAGATCTAGGAAAGTGTGTTTGTTTTTGCTCAGGAGCCACAGAGTGCATGAAGTGCTATGTACAACTGGTCCAACCCTGAGCGGATGGCTTGCGTAGCTGGCATAGAGGAGTTCCTTTCCTTTCAAGAAATTATGGGTATCATTCTCATAACTTTGTCCCTCCTTGGTGTTGCTGCAGCATCTGTTTCAATAGTCTTCTTCCTGTATCGAACCACACCCATTGTCAAAGCAAACAACTCAGAATTGAGTTTCCTGCTCTTGCTGTCACTCAAACTATGCTTCCTCTGTTCCTTGGTGTTCATGGGCCGGCCTTCAAAGTGGTCCTGCCAGGCCCGACAGGCAGCATTTGGCATCAGCTTTGTCCTCTGCATCTCCTGCATTTTGGTCAAGACCATTGTCGTGTTGTTGGCCTTCAGGTCCACCATGTCTGGGTCTACCTCTCTCAAACGATTTGGTCCTCCTCAGCAGAGAGCCTTTATTTTTGGTTGTACTGCAGGCCAGGTCATCCTCTGCCTGAGCTGGCTGGCACTAGCCCCACCTTACCCCTACAAGAACACTTCCTACCAGGGTGGGAAAATTGTGTTAGAGTGCAAAGATATCTGGCCTCTTGGCTTCTACCTGGTACTGGGTTATATTGGCCTTCTATCTTGTGTTTGCTTTGTTCTGGCATTTTTAGGACGGAAACTTCCAGATACATTTAATGAAGCCAAACTCATAACTTTTAGTATGCTAATATTTTTTGCAGTGTGGATCTCCTTCATACCGGCATACAACAGCTCTCCAGGAAAATATACAGTGGCTGTGGAGATATTTGCCATCTTAGCCTCAGCTTTTGGGCTGCTCTTTTGTATTTTTGCTCCAAAATGCTTTATTATTCTGATGAGACCTGAACTCAATACCAAAAAAGGAATTACTGGGAAATCTATCAAATGAACTGCTAATTCTTTTGTCAGCTCACCTCTGATGTTTTACACTAGTAACTTTATAGACTGAAATGACCATAGGACATCTGCAGTCAGAAGCTTTATTATAAATTATAATCTGGGAAAAAAAAAAAAACACTCATGAATCATATTAAAATTGTTTGTCATTTACTGTTATCATCCTCATAGATGTACCGTAAGATTCATGAATATGTACCCATTCAAATATTCAACATTCAAATATGAGAACACTCTATATTTTATATAGTACTGGCATGCTTGTCAGTCACAGTCACAGTCACACTCTCTCTCTCTCTCTCTCTCTCACACACACACACACACACACACACACACACACACATATATATATATATATATATACAGGGGTTGGACAATGAAACTGAAACACCTGTCTTTTTAGTGTGGGAGGTTTCATGGCTAAATTGGACCAGCCTGGTGGCTAATCTTCATTAATCGCACATTGCACCAGTAAGAGCAGAGTGTGAAGGTTTAATTAGCAGAGAGTAAGAGCACAGTTTTGCTCAAAATATTGCAATGCGCACAACATTATGGGTGACACACCAGAGTTCAAAAGAGGACAAACTGTTGGTGCACGTCTTGTTGATGCATCTGTGACCAAAACAGCAAGTCTTTGTGATGTATCAAGAGCCATGGTATCCATGGTAATGTCAACATACCACCAAGAAGGACAAAACACCTCCAACAGGATTAACTGTGGGCGCAAGAAGAAGCTGTCTGAAAGGGATGTTCAGGTGCTAACCCGGATTGTATCCAAATCATGGCAGAATTAAATGTGCACTTCAACTCTCCTGTTTCCACCATAACTGTCCGTGTGGAGCTCCACAGGGTCAATATACACGCCAAGTGTCAGTTTCAATGGTGCAAGGAGCACAAATCTGTCTGTGGACAATGTGAAAAATGTATTGTAAGCATGGGGGTGGATCAGTGATGGTTTGGGCTGCCATATCATGGCATTCCCTTGGCCCAAATCTTGTGCTAGATGGGCGCGTCAATGCCAAGGACTACCGAACCATTCTGGAAGACCATGTGCATCCAATGGTTCAAACATTGTATTCTGAAGGCAGTGCCGTGTATCAGGATGACAATACACCAATACACATAGCAAGAAAGATTGGTTTGATGAATGTGAAAGTGAAGTTGAACATCTCCCATGGCCTGCACAGTCACCAGATCTAAATATTATTGAGCCACTTTGGGGTGTTTTGGAGGAGCGAGTCAGGAAATGTTTTCCTCCACCAGCATCACGTAGTGACCTGGCCACTATCCTGCAAGAAGAATGGCTTAAAATCCATCTGACCACTGTGCAGGACTTGTATATGTCATTCCCAAGAATATCAGGATGACAATGCACCAATACACACAGCAAGAAAGATTGATTTGATGAATGTGAAAGTGAAGTTGAACATCTCCCATGGCCTGCACAGTCACCAGATCTAAATATTATTGAGCCACTTTGGGGTGTTTTGGAGGAGCGAGTCAGGAAATGCAGGACTTGTATATGTCATTCCCAAGACGAATTGACGCTGTACTGGCCGGAAAAGGAGGCCCTACACTATACTAATAAATTATTCATTCATTATCTGTAACCCTTATCCAATTCAGGGTCACAGTGGGTCCAGAGCCTACCTGGAATCATTGGGCGCAAGGTGGGAATACACCCTGGAGGGGGCACCAGTCCTTCACAGGGCAACACAAACAAACACACATATTCACTCACACCTATCGACACTTTAAGTTGCCAATCCACCTACCAACGTGTATTTTTGGACTGTGGGAGAAAACCGGATCACCCGGAGAAAACCCATGCGGACAAGAGGAGAACACACCAACTCCTCACAGACAAAGCGGGAATCGAACCCACAACCTCCAGGCCCCTGGAGCTGTGTGAATGCGACACTACCTGCTGCACCACCATGCTGCCCACTAATAAATTATTGTGGTCTAAAACTAGGTTTTTCAGATTCATTGTCCAACCCCTGTATGTATATTTACCAGGGACCTGGAGGTTGTGGGTTTGATTCCCGCTCTGGGTGACTGTCTGTAAGGAGTTGGTGTGTTCTCCCCGTGTCCGCGTGAATTTCCTCCGGGTGCTCTGGTTTCCTCCCACAGTCCAAAAACACACGTTAGTAGGTGGATTGGCGACTCAAAAGTCATATATATATAGTGTGTGTGTGACAAGCATGCCAGTACTATATAAGATTTAGAGTGTTCTCATATTTGAGTGTTGAATATATGTGTGTGTCTTTTTGCGTGTCTGCATCTGTTGCAGCTAAATTTCATATACTTATGTAATACATGTATTTACATAAGTCTAGTCATTTAAAAGGGCCTTACAGCTACATTCCTTTTTACATGAGGGTCTTAAAGAGCCTTCGATGGAACTTTACCTATGACATGCTTCTTTGTATTCTGCTCTGGCCTAAAAACAATTATGAAACCTTTAAGAACAAAAATACAAACTATCAAACCAAAGCTTGAGGCCAAAATAGCAAAAATCTCTACAGCTACAGTGAATTTTCCAGGGGAGCTGACATAAGCTGGAATAAAGGTAATCCAAACTGCACAGAATATAAGCATACTGAATGTGATGAGCTTGGCTTCATTAAAGTTATCAGGCAGGTTTCGTGCTAAAAAAGCCAAAACAAAACACAATAGAGCCAGAAATCCTATATAGCCCAGTACAGCCCAGAATCCTATTGCTGAACCTAAGCGACATTCTAAGATTATACTTTCTTTGTAGTGCTTTAGGTTTTTGAAGGGGAAAGGAGGGGATATTGTTAACCAAAGCACACAAATAATGACCAGTATGAGAGTGAAGACAAGGACACTGAGTCTCTGCTGTGGAGGCCCAAACCACTTCATGACATTACTGCCTGGAAATGTAGCCCTGAAGGCCATTAACACAACTATAGTTTTCCACAGAACACAGGAAATGCAGAGGACAAATGTGATCCCAAATGCTGTGTGGCGAAGCATGCAGGACCACTCAGAGGGCTGACCAATGAAAGTAAGTGAGCAGAGGAAACACAGGGCCAAAGAGAAGAGAAGCAGAAAGCTCAGTTCTGAATTGTTAGCACGGACGATGGGAGTAGTTCTGTGTCTGTAGAAAACAGCAGCTACACACACAGCGATTAGAGCCCCAGTGATAGAGAATGCTGTTAGGATGATGCTCAGAGTGTCTTCCCAGGACAGGAACTCTACAGGCTTCGGGAGCTATCTTGCTTTGCACTGGGCCAGAACTCAGGAGGACATTGCACACAATCCAGAGATTCTAGGAAATCAGAAAAGCAAACTTTGCCATGCATCATACGTATTTGTTTTAAATATTTATAATTAATTCATTCATTGTCTGTAACTGCTTATCCAGTTCAGGGTCACGGTGGGTCCGGAGCCTATGCGGAATCATTGGGCACAAGGCAGGAACATACCCTGTAGGGGGCACCTGTCTTTCACAGGGCAACACAAACACACACACACACTCATGGACACTTTGAGTCGCCAATCCACCTACCAATGTGTGTTTTTGGACTGTGGGAGGAAACCGGATCACCTGGAGGAAACCCACATGGACACCGGAAGAACACACCAAACTCCTCATAGACAGTCACCTTGAGTGGGACTTGAACCCACAACCTCCAGGACCCTGGAGCTGTATGACTGCAACACTACCTGTTGCACCACCATGCCACCCATTTATAATGCAAAAATAATAAATATTATTAAGCTGCAGGTTGTGAAAGATATGTAAATGAGATCAAAAATAAATGATGTATCAATGAATAAACATTAGGAGGGTCTGTGTTATGTGTAAGAAAACTAAATTGATATGCTTTGTTGTTATTTTCTTGCATCATTCTGTACCTGAAAACCCATAAAAATTTTTTACAAATGGCCTCCTGGGTGCAAATACCACCTGCACATTAGTTATGCTATTGGATTGGTGCATAAATGCAAGCTTACATTCATTCATTCATTTTCTGCAACCACTTATCCAGTTCAGCATCACTGGGTCCGGAGCCCACGCAGAATCACCCATCTAATGATGGGTTCTTGTACAATGTATGTGAGCCCTCATATTATGTTAATGGTAAAGATCAAGCTGGAAGAGATTATATAGGGATGAACATGTTGCATTATGATACTCAACTTGTTCTGTTACTGAACTCTCCTTCACCACATGGTACACAGTCATAGCCGCAGACTGGCCTTCCTTTCTGTACAGCTTTCCTGGTGCCCAAAGGAAATATCTCACTGCACACAGACACTGGCACCTAAGGGAAATAAAATTGAACAGAATCAATATTGTACACACAGTGGAAAACAGCTTAGTCATGAGTGAGTATATGTGGTACAGTACCTCCCTCCGCCCCCCTAACCAGCTGATAGCTTTGGTAATGCTAAATTCTTGGCCTCTCAATCTAGATGAATCATAGTGGCCCACTGTCATAAAATCTAAACCACCATTCTTCTTAACTTGCCAGTTTATGAGTTCATAATTAGCCGCAGGATCTCCATTAGCATCAAAAGTGACCTGAAATCCGTTCTTTGTAGTGAAGCTCACTCTCTTGAGTTGGTGGATTATCTGCAGTAAACATCAGGGCTGTGTGAGTTTATTTTGATGTAAGCAATGCTCACATGTAGTCTGCTGAATTCTGTATACACTAGGGATATGGGAATTCTGGGCAGATGCTGATATTTGATATTGTTAAGTGATTATCTGCCAGTGACAAATAAATGCCCCATATTGTTGGACATTTACAAAATGTGTAAACTGAGATTTTGTTTCTAGTGTCATAATTAAAGGAAAATACGTATTTTATCACAATAACATATAAATAATTTTATAGAGCAAAATAAATGTCTATTAATATGGCAATACCAATTTGAATAGGACAGTGGTTCTCAAACTAGTGGTATGTGAAGGAACAAGAGGTGGTATGCCAATGACCTAGACAAATTTACTAGTAAATTTAGGAAGCTATTCATAAATGAAAATCTACAGTTTTTATCTGAAAATTACATAATATTTCACAGTTTTCATAATTATGCCCCAATGAAATTAATTTGTGTTGTAGAAAAATACAAAGTGCTACACCTTAGTTGATTAAGTCTGAAAAGGAATGGCAGGTGTGGGGGGATAGTATGGAGCCCCCGAAGGGACATGTGAAAAAAAAATGAAAGAGATGGGGAATTTCTTTTCGTGATATATCAGAATGTTTTTTTAATACATGTGGGAATTTTTTTTCTCTTATTTTAATTATCTCGGGAGCTCAAGATAATTATCTCAGGATCTCTAGATAATTAATTGAGGGGAAAAAAAATTGAGCTGTACATGGGACACTTTACTGGCGCATTAGCGGATTTGCCCTGTAGATGACACAAATACACTATTCAGGCAACATTCCTCTATTTGTGCCAATATAGGGCAAATCCGGTAATGCGCAGGTAAAGTGTCACCTGTATTGCTCAATTTTTAATTTTTTTCCCCCACAAATAAAAAGATCCTGAGATAATTAATGCAAGGGAAAAAATTTAATGTACCAAAAAAAATCCCCATATGTACTTAAAAAACATCTAATGTATCATAAAAAAAGAAAAAAAATGCCCCCACATGTCCTTTAGGGGCTCCCTAGGTTAGCGTTCCTCCGCTTTTGTTTTCCCGTGAGGAAAAGCGATCCCCCATTTTTTTTTAGAAATCCGTGTAAGGAAACCCAGATTCAGTTGCTTACTGGACGGAAGCAAAGTCTAGAGACAGACGTGTGTAATTTGTATTTTATTATATAAAGAGCAAAGCAAAAACGAGAAAAAATAAGCCGAGGTCAAGCCCGAGAATTACTCCGAAGCCCAGAATAACTAAATTCAGAGGCAAAAAATCGAGGAAAAACTAAGCAAGAATTCTGTACACGTAAAACTAAAATAGAAGAAAACACCTGCCCCGAGCGCCGCACTGTTTTCGCCTATAGCCTATTAAAGCACATAACTGATTAAACTGATTTTTTTTTTCAAAACGCTTCTTGCCCATACATTTTATATGGTCTCATAAATGTATAATTGTGTTTAAAACGTTTAGTTTAGGCCCAGTTATTTGTATTTTCTCTATAATTTTTAGTAATTATTTTAGGTAATTTTGTGTTAAGCATTCAAATAAAAAGCAAGAAAAACATGCAAAGATTCAAGCAAGATTTTGCCTAATGACCCCAGAACAGAGGAAGAACCAGGGGCGCACATGTTTCTGTGGTAAAAATCAACAGCAGTACTTTTTGGTTTGATAATGGGTGGTACTTGGTCTAAGTTTGAGAACCACTGAAATAGGATACTGAATCACTATTCAACACGTGACAAAGTTCTGCTTTACCATTAATGGATAATATTAATCACAAAGGAATTAAATGTAGCAGCTTTATACCTGCCATGGTTCGAACTGAATACTTTTGTCGCACTGCGTGTCATTGCAAATAATACCGTGAATGGCATGTGCTATGGCGTATGTAGCTTTGTACACCATGTTAGTGATACGCAGCTGCGACGTGTCTGTGTACGGGTTCTGCAGCGCGCGGATGTCCTCGCTGTCGTCACATTCCCTCATGCTTTCAGAGAAACCAGTCAGGCTACAGCTGAACGAGCTCTCCCAGAATTCCGTTAACAGTGGTGATTTGAGAGCTTGTGCTGGAGAGAGGTCTAAAATAAACTCATGGAGACCTGGGATCACTGAGCGGGGAACACCGAACCCTATCGCCCCAGCGAACATGTTAAACTGCAGAAAATCTGGGTTAGTGATCTATGACTCACTGCCAATCCACTGAAGAGGTGGCGGCGGATTTCTCACAAGTTCTTCCAAGAGTATTTTCATGTCGCCCGAGGCCATAAAAGCTACAATTACCCGGGCTGTTGACCTGCGGATGACGTTCACCACTCTCTCCACTTTACTGCGCGGCTGGGTTCTGTAGTAGGCATCCGAGTACTCCACACAGATCCCCTCCTCCTGCGCAGCCTTTAGAAACGAGGCCATTCCGTAATTTCCATAATCCGAGTCACTGCGCACTGCCCCAATCCATGTCCAGCCAAAATGTTTGACCATTCTGGCCAGCGCTGCCGCTTGGTGGTGGTCACTCGGTATTGTCCTGAAGAAGGAAGGGAACTGACGCTTATCGCTCACGCGCAGGTGGCGTAGTGACTGACCTGTTATTTAGCCGTTGTAAGAAAGATGAAGGAAACGTTAATAGTCGATTTTCAGCGACTGCTGAATTACTAACACTGGGATATGAACATTTATTTATTACATTACTTGGGATAGAAAACTCTTTTAATCATTATCATACATTCATATATATATATATATATATACATATATATATATATATATATATATATATTTTTTTTTTTTTTTTTTTTTTTTTTTTGAAAATGTGTGCAAAATTCTTCTAATTACCTTCTTCAGACTGGAACAAAAAAAATCACAAGATTCTCACCACAAATTTCAAAACTCATTAAAAATAAACTGAATGAAGCTTATACGAGACACACAAGTTTCGACTCCTGTTAAATGTAATTTTAAGTATATATTTTAGTATTTGTTATTTTCAAACATCAATCTGGGCGGACTACCGGTAATTAAGCAGATTTTTAAACAAAATGCTTTTTTTTACCACTTTTCCATTCACGGTCCAATTGACTAATCTTCCATTCATTAGGTTCTTTTGTTATTCTTTATAAATTAGATTAAACAACTTTAGTCCAGTACAGTGTCAACATTTTCAGCATATTGTTTATATCAGGCGTATATTCTTTGTCATATCTCTCATAGTTGTTGGTCATATTTGTATTACTTTGTTTTCCAGAATAAAAGTCTCTGTGAATGTAAAATCTGTTTGAGGAGATTATCAGTGAGTAATATCCTGTACAGGACAGTAATCTGAGTGGTGCGATATTGGACCAGTAGTGGTTTACAGTCAGTGATGTGCCAGCCTGTGGACCGGTGGACAGATATATGCTCACATGGGGACGTTTCAGAAAATTCCTGACATAAGTCTATGAGTTTGTTGAACTGTGCATATATTTTCACATACATCCTCGGTCTTTATTTACACTTACTATTGTTAAATGTTGAGGAAAAAGTACAGTTCTAAAATATGATGCGCACCTGTGGTATTCCAAAAAGACCCAGAATGCTATGCTAATAGACGGTGTGGAGCCAGACACCCCAATGACAGCAGGTACAGCGAATTCCATGGCGCGGGCGAAGCGCAGCTCTCTGAAATCCATACTGTATGAGACAAGAAGACACCACAATGTTTTTTTTAAACTTAAAGTAATTACATTTTGAGTAATAGAATGATCAAGTGACAATTAAATAACAATAATAACTTCCCAGAGCACCGTGGCTGTGGTGGCTGTCTGGTGTAGGCATTCTGTTCTAATTTTAAATAGTGATGAAAGGAGAATATTCCTCCAATCACAAAGTCTCCTTTCAAATATAAGCCAGGTAACAGAGACTGTGTCCACAGCCTGCAGTTGACTTGGTCAACTTTACATGCCACAGAGCTGAGTCCAGTTATCCACAGCATTGAAAAAAATGGCATCAGAGATTAACTGGACTGCATGGTGTACTCTGTGGTTCCCGGGTTTCTGAAGGTCATGATGATTGTTTAACAGTGCTTTAAATATCCATACAATCCAATTCCATGATGTCCATTAACAGTGGGTGTGAGTTGGGCAGAGGAGGTGTGGTTTGTACTCAACGTTAATCTCAGTGGTAATAACCTTTTGCTGTTTGTCCTTTTCAGGATATGAGCATGCAGTGTAATTTTAGGCTTTTTTGCCTACAGTATCAGAAAACAAATCATATTCATTTTACTGATTGTACTTTTATTTGGGGACTGATATGCCAAAATGTTTAGTTAATAATTAGGTATGATGTGAAATTTGCCTTTATTGTTTATGCTATGACTTCTTTCCTAGGGTTCTTTTGAGTAAACTATACAGAATCCTGATGAGTACATTGGAAAAAAAATATTTTTAAAAGTGTGATCATCATCAGTCTAGGTTCCAAAAATAAAGTGTTGCTGGTGCACGTTTCAGCATAAAAAAAGAACCAGAAAGGTAACATTAAAAAAAGGAAAAGCATGGTGAGCTTCCCCTCTGATATACCAGTGGCGGATGCTGGTCTTTCAAGGAGGGGAAGCTCAATTTCTGCCTACATCATAAAATATGTCGGCTTATTTATACGTAAATTCTACCCTCCATTCCTTTTTAAGAAAATGATCTGTGACCCTGTCGTACCAACAAGGCGTCTTTTCCAGGAACTTGACTAGTGTCCTCTCAATGGCCCGCAGAGCTAGGCTGCTTAAACGGCCTTGGCCCATGTGAAGTGTGTCCGCCTGTGCTCCCACGGATCTTTACACCAAAGGATTGCTGATTCGCTAATTTCGCTGCCAATCAAAAAGGATCTCAGCCTCAGCCAGATCATCCAATCATCATGCAGAAGCTGAGCGTCCGGACCAGCCGAGGCCAGCCCACTGCCCCTTAGACCCCCAGAGACGCTGAGCGTCCGATGGGCGGGACAAAGCCCAGCATTTATCCAATCACTTGTCTCGTTTCGGTGCACTTCGTGGCTTCGCAATTGAACTATGTGGACGCAAAGCGCGTTGTAGTACATATTTATTCAATGACATGTACACACAACAGCATATATTTGATCACTTATTTTTGTACATTTTAGGGGAAGCTGAGCTTCCCTTGCAGTCTTAGAGCAATCGCCACTGATATATATATATATATATATTTATTTATACTTGTATGCCATGCTATGTTTGAGTCACATATTTTGGGCTAATTACAAAAATTTGCCAACATGTTTATAAATATTTTGCTTTTACCTATGGGTGTAATGTTTTTTCCAACCGGGATTGTGAACTGACAGGTACAATTAAATACTAATAGAAGTGTTACATAATGCTAACTAGTAAAAGAAATAATGGATAAACTATTAGGAACCATTAAGTGCTAATGTGTTTGTAATGTGACTCTGTTACTCCTCTTTTCAAAGTTGATGTTTGGATGTCTTTTCAACTTTAATTTAGTGTTTATTGAATGACATTTAGTACGTGATTTCAATGTTGAAATAACGGCTTTAAAAGGACGTCTTTAAGGTGACTTTGTTAATCGTCTTTTCAACTTTCATTATCAACCTTAAAAAAACGCTGATTGAACAACATTTAGGTACGTGATTTAAACGTTGAAATAACGGCTTTAAAAGGATGTCTTTAATGTGACTTTTATTAGTCGTCTTTTCAACGTCTGTGTTTGGACGTCTTTTCAACTTTCATTTTCAACCTTAAAAAAACCCTGATTGAACGACATTTAGCTACGTGATTTCAACGTTGAAATAACGGCTTTAAAATGACGTCTTTAATGTGACTTTTTTAGTCGTCTTTTCAACGTCTGTGTTTTGACGTATTTTCAACTTTAATTTTCAACCTTAAGAAAACGTTGATTAGACGTCAGTCAAGTACGTTATTTCAACGTTGAATCAACGGCTAAATGTTTACTGGGGTGGATCTACACCATTTGCTAATTGAAATGCGCCTTTGATCGCCATGGGCACGGCTGCGCATGAGTCGTGTATCTTGTAGCGTAACTTAATTCCCGGTAGCAAATCTGTTCTGTTGTTGATCTCGTGGATGGCGAATTCCATGGCGCGGGCGAAGCGCAGCTCCCTGAAATCCATACTGTATGAGACAAGAAGACACCACAATGTTTCAAAATAACCTCACAGAGCACCGTGGCTGTGGTGGCTGTCTGGTGTAGGCATTCTGTTCTAATTTTAAATAGTGATGAAAGGAGAATATTCCTCCAATCACAAAGTCTCCTTTCAAATAAAAGCCAGGTAACAGAGACTGTGTCCACAGCCTGCAGTTGACTTGGTCAACTTTACATGCCACAGAGCTGAGTCCAGTTATCCACAGCATTGATAAAAATGGCATCAGAGATGAACTGGACTGCATGGTGTACTCTGTGGCTCCCAGGTTTCTGAAGGTCATGATGATTGTTTAACAGTGCTTTAAATATCCATATATATATATATATATATATATATAACAGGGATTTCGGCTTCATGCTCATTCCGAACCTGCCCAATATATATATATATATATATATATATATATATATATATATTGGGCAGGTTCGGAATGAGCATGAAGCCGAAATCCCTGTTGGATAGGTGAACCCATATGCATATGCCATTGCCCATGCTCTGCACAACCAGCTGGAGTGCAGAACTCTATGAGTTCAGATGTAACACTTGTCAGACTTTACATCTGAACAGATAAAAGGAATTGTTAGTACAAAATAATTAGTAACACATTATTTGAACCACTCTACATATTTATTGCCATGTCATTATGGCATCTATTATGATTACTGATAATAGATGCCATAATGTTTCACGTCTTGAACTTTTATAATATAATCCTTTTTGCCATGTACATTATATTTTTTATTTCATTTTCTACTACTATTGTTCAACATTGAACAACTCAAATTTTAATTGTAATAGCTACTTCACCATCTAAAGAAAGGGAACTTCACCAACCAGTTTGGAGAAAAAGTGTATTTTTATCATAATGGTGAACCAGTCCCACTGTATGACATCTGGCAGAGAGATGGTAAAGGTGTAATAAGGTTCCAGAGAGTGGGCAGTTATGATGGTTCATCTCCTCGTGGGAAGTAACTTGAATTGGACAACATTTCAATGGGCAAAAGGGCAAAACCGGGTGAGTCTATAAAAAGTGACAAAATTCAGTGTCAGAGTGAGGCACACCTTGTGATATATATTGAGTTTGACACAGGCTTATTTTCATTATCAGTGAGTTGGTAGTATAAGTCTGGCCATTAAATTAAAATGTATAAAGAAAGACCTTTTAATAAGCATGACCTATCATGTCTTGTGTGAAATGAAAATGAAGCCTGCTTTCTCTTATTATTTTTTATCACTCTGCAGGTGCCCATGTCCCTGTGCACATTATCTTGTCCTCCAGGGAGTTGACTTGTCAGGTGGCCAGGTCGGCTAGTCTTCTGTTTTTATTGCCTGTCCTGTGCTGAAGGGGAATATATCAACACATCTGGTAGACATTATATACTGCACATGGCTGTGAATGAACATTGTTATGAGTTATGCCTTTAAATTTTTAGAATATCTGCCTCATTAAAATAATAATAATAATAAATAATTAAAAATTGTTCATACTGATTTGATGTTAAATCCCTCATTCTTTAAAGGAACTCTGTTGGCTATGGTGAGATTAAACATATGTGATGTGTGCAGAGTTCAGCCCTCTAAAATGTCCATTATATAAAGATTTGCTCAAAGACATTTTATTAAAACAGGAAGGATGGAGAGGTACAGCTGGGTATTTTAAGGCACCAGAAAAGAAATTTGAATCAACGTATTTTCTGCAATTAATATTTTTACATGAAATTACTCTTAATTACTTTTAAGACTTCAGTGGTTGTATTGTGCAGAAAACAAACAGTTTAAGGCAGAACACGTAACTATAGTTCTTGTATTTTAAGTTTTTTTTATCGATATTGAAACCAGATCATCTGGATAATTTCATCTGAAACAATTTCAGTGTTATAGTTACAGTTGGCAAGTCCTCTAAAAATACAGGTTCCTAAAATCCAAGATCATCTAGGATAGTGTGTTTTGTTTTGCTTAGGTGCCATAACATGCATAAAGTGTTCTATGTACTACTGATCCAACCCTGAGCAAATGGAGCTGGCATAGAGATTTCAAGAGATTATTGGTATCATTCTCATAACTGAATAAAGGGGCTTATTATTATCAAAGGATAAACAGTGAGATTTAGTGCTATCATCTCCGGGTGCCTTAGGGAAAGTCAGCATGCCCTCAACTCTGGTGATAGAGCCCTCACAGTGGGGAGAAAGGGTGATGTCTTTGCGACATAGCCAAAAAGCTAAGGCTGATGCTAAAACTGAGGCCAAAGCTAGCCTACAGGGACACCACACTCCTCCAATTTGTGTGTCAAACAATTTTCAGTGAAGCACCTGCTGAAGAGCCTGTTAAAAGTGCTCAGGTTATAGAAGACTATAACGTTCGAAGCATGAAATGAGCTACTCCTTTAGGGGTGCCAGCAGTTACAATTGGCTGTTTATGAGGAGCCAGAGTGCTGGAGATTAGTGGCAACCATAGACTATTAGCTAATAGGAGATATTTGAGAATAGTCTTTCATGTAGGGGCCAATGATATTCGTCTGCAGCACTTTGAAGTAACTAAGGGTAATGTTAAAGAGGTGATTAAAATGGCCCAGATGATGTCCGATAATCTGCTCTGTGCCCATCCCAATGTGGCATGGTGCTGAAGCCTAGAGCAGACATTTGGCATTAAACTGCTGGATGTCCAAGTGGTGTTCTGAAAATCAAGTAGGTTTTATAGACCATTGGTTACAGTTCAAGGGCAAGCCTGGTCTTATAGGTAGGGATGGTATCCACCCCTCGAGGGAGGGTGCTGACTTACTTTCTTGCAGCATAGCACAGTCTTTTAGTTAGTTGGCAGAGTAGGGTAAACAGCTGCTGACAATCCACAGCCGGGACCAGGCCGCAGACAGACAGGCTAAACCGACCGTCTGCAAACTGCATTGAGGCGTCACCTAGGTTCAACTGTATTGAGACTGTGTCTTTGCCCTGAATTAAATGTAAATGTAGAAAAACAAAATCAGCCCATTTCAACAATCTAATCATATTCAGATTATAGCAGCAACACCTCAGAATTAAAATTTGGGTTACTCAATATAAGATCACTAAACTCAAAAGCAGTCATCATAAATGTTAATATAACTGATCATAAATTTGATGTTTTTAGTCTCACAGAAACGTGGGTTAGTCCAAATGAATATTCAGCACTAAGCCATGAAGCCACCCCTCTAGACCATAATTATGTACATAGCCCAAGATTATGAGGCAAAGGAGATGGAGTATGTGTAATTTACCAAAATGCCCTAGATATCAGTCTTAAACAACCTTCACTTCTTTTGTGGTTCTTTCCACCATTATTACAAATATGGTCACAAAAAAGGATGCAATTTTATTATGTAACATTTACAGGCCACATACTTACTCAGTATTTCTTAAATAATTCAGTAAGTTCACTGCAAACCTAGATGGTAATTGTAAGAGATTTCATTATCCATTTTGAGAAGGCGGATGACCCACTACAAAAGGCATTTACTTCAATCCTAGACTCTATTGCTATTACTCAAAATGTAATAGGGCCTACACACTATTGTAGTCACACTTTTGATTTAGTTTTGACACTAGGTCTTAATATAGACAAGCTTACAGCTAATCTCAGCAATCTCTAATTACTACCTAATTTCATATAAGCTATGTCTTAGCCATAATATATGTACGTCCCCTCACTATTCTACAAAGCGTATAATAAAACCATCTACTGCCCTACAATTTTTAGAAAACCTCCCAAAACTATCAACCTTTTTATTTAACTTTTATTTTTTCTTTTATTATCTATTGTACACAGTGTCCTTGGGTCTCTTGAAAGGTGCTTTCAAATAAAAATGTATTATTATTATTATTATTATAACATCAATTCCCACTCCATTAGACCTAAATGACTACTTAGAAAATTGACAGAACCCTTACATTAAGACAAACAGCATGGAAACTAGATGGAAATGGCGATCAACCAAGCTGGAAGTGTTCCACTCTGTCTGGAAGGACAGCCTTATAGAGTATAGAAATGCTCCCACTAAAGCTCGCTCAGCATATCTGGCCTCGCTGATCTACAATAATAAAAAATATCCTAGAGTAGTTTAGTGTGTTTTCCAGATCTACAAAAAAATCAGGCAGATACTGAACCTCAAATTCTGGCAACTCTCATGAGTAAAGTCTTTATGGACTTTTTTTTATAATAAAATAGAGAATATTAGACAACAAACTCAACCCACAGCATTAAATCTGACATGGCTATCATCTGATGTGGGTGATATAAAACGTAACGTAATTATAAAAGAAAGACTTGAAACATTTTACACACTCCCAGTTAGAACTAGAGAAGATTATCACCTCTGCAAACTGTACAACTTGCACACTTGATTCAATTCCCACAAAATTACTCAAAGAACTACTACCAGCTGTTATCAATTTTGGGCCATGTACCCAAAGCTTTTAAACAAGCAGTTATTAAACCTATGATCAAGAAACCAAATCTTGATACATTGTCTAATTACAAGCCTGTTTCGAATCTACCACTTCTATCCAAGCTCTTAGACAAAGCCGTGGCCCAACTACTTAGTTCATATCTACATAAGAATCGTATATCTGAAAAATTCCAGTCTGTATTCAGGCCATATCATAGCACTGAGACAGCTCTAGTTAAGATAACAAATGCCCCTGACTAAGGCCACGTATCTCAGTTGGTACTTCTTGACCTCAGCACAGCTTTCGATATGATAGACCACAATATTCTCCTAGAAAGGTTAGAAAACATGGTTGGAATAACAGGGACAGCCCTATCATGAGTCAAACCTTACTTAATGGAATGTTACCACTTTGTAAAAGTAAATGATTTGTCTTCCAGTTATTTTAAAGTAAGATTTGGAATTCCACAAGGTTCTATTTTAGGACAGTTATAATTTACATTATACATATTACTGCTAGGCACAGATATAGGAAATCATGACATTAACTTTCACTGTTATGCAGATAACATGCAATTGTATATTTCAGCCAAGCCCAATGACAAACGGAGTTTAAAGAAAATAGAGAACTGTGTAAAAGACGTGAAAGGCTGGATGTTGTGTATCTTCCTCCTTCTAAATAGCAACAAAATAGAGGTCCTGCTTTTGGGTCCAAAGGTGGAAAGAAAGAAATTATCAGATTTAATTTTAAATCTTGCTGACTTTCCAGTTTAACCTGGTTCACCAGAAAAAACCTTGGCATCATAATTGACACAGATTTATAATTCAATCAACACATAGGCAGTATCACTAGGACAGCTTTTTTAGATTTTCACAACATCGCCAAGATTAGAAATGCCTTATCCCTGCAGGACACTGAAACATTAGTACATGCATTTATTACTTCAAGGCTTGACTATTGTAACACTCTACTGTCAGGATGCACCAGCAGAAATATAAGTAAACTGCAACAAGTTCAGAAATGCTGCATCCAGGATCCTCACTAAAACTAGAAAATTTGAACATATCAGTCCAGTTCTATCATCACTTCATTGGCTACATGTTAAATTCTATATTGATTACAAAATATTAATGTATAAAGCACTACATTGGGCTCACTCCTGAATACCTTCAAGATATTATTTACTATTATGAGCCTCCACGATTACTCAGATCACAGATTACTGGACTTTTAATAGTTTCCAGAATTCAGAAGGCCTCAGCTGGGGGAAGAGCTTTTTCTTATAAAGCCCCCAAACTCTGGAATGATCTTCCAGAAAATGTTTGGGACTCAGACACTGTTGCAATTTTTAAATCTAGGCTAAAAACCCATTTGTTTAGTTTAGCGTTTGGTAGTTAATGCTTCCCCATAGATAAAGGTGGCAGACCCAGGGTGTCCTGAGATGCTTGTGCTGTCATCCTGCCGCTTCACATGATCACTCAGGTTTGTGGACGGTGGGGTGGAAGGATGTTTGTGTTTCAGGATAATCCCATGTCTATGTGTCCTTCGGGTTCTCTCCTTTTAGTTAAAGTTGTCATAGTCAGATCTGCCAAAGTAATTAGGCACACTCTGGAAGTATTCACATTTTCTGCTTTACATTCACTCAAAAAGATACAAACTAATTTCATTCCTTTATTTCTTCTGAGCAAACGACCGCCCACCTGTCTGGCTGGACACTGATGGATGACTGTCGAGGTCCTGCTCCATGATTTAGACCAGCTGCCCATGCTCCAGCCACTACCAATTGCCTTGGAGCTTCCCACTCTAACACTGAAGTTTTCATGGACTCCTAACTATTATTACCAATAGATTAACCAGAGGAGGATAGGTTTCCAGGGCACCTTTCCACTGGTGCCCTTGGCTTGCTGGGAGATTTCCTTGGCACATGGGGAGATTTCATGACAAAACTTTGTCTTACAGGAATCCTGTGAAGCTGTTTTTTTGACAACATCAGCTGTAAAAAGTCCTATACAAATAAATTTGATTTGATTTAATTTGATTTGTCCCTCCTTGGTGCTGCTGCAGCATCTGGTGTTTCTTCTTCCTGTATCGAACCACACCCATTGTCAAAGCAAACAACCTGGAATTGAGTATTCTGCCATCGCTGTCACTCAAACAATACTTCTTCTGGTTCCTGGTATTCATGGGCTATAAAATGGTACTGGCGGGCCTGGGTCTACATCTCTCCAACAATTTGGTCCTCCTCAGCAGAGAGCCTTTATTTCTGGTTGCACTGCAGGCCAGGTCATCCTCTGTGTGATGATGCAGGTTGGCTCAACATATCGCCATCTCTCTAAAACAACATACCAAAGACACTTCCTTTGTAAAGTCTCAAAAAAGAACAAATTAAATATAGAAAACTGGTACTTACCCGTATCCTTTTAGGAGCGGGTCACCCAGATTTTATTGTCCTAAGTGGACTAGGGTAAATAGCTGGTGCCGGTGCAGTGAACCTGTAAAGGGGAACAACATGGTTAATACCTTTTGTTATATAACTGAATGAATATATTTACCTATAACATCTAGGATTGTATGCATGCATCAAGATCTAACCGGTTATCTTGGGACTTAAATGTGTTTGTATTTTAATGTTCTTAGGAGTACACCCCTAGTCCTATATACTCATGTTGGTCTAGTCCAGATTGGGGCTAATGGGGTATATAAGGGGGTGGGAAACCTGGAAGGAAGGACTTAGTTTGCTTGGTCCAGATATATTTAACAAAGCCAACAAAGCTCATTACTTTCAGTACGCTAATAATTTTTGCAGTGAATCTCTGCTTCATACCGACACACCACAGCTCTCCAGGAAAATATACTGTGGCTGTGGAGATATTTGCCATCTTAGCCTCAGCTGCTCTATTTGCTCTAAAGTGATTTATTATTCTGATGAGACCTGAACTCAATACCAAAGAAGGAATTACTGGGAAACTTATCAAATTAACTGCTAATTCTATTGTACATGGATTCTAAATAATAGATGAAAGTAATAATAGTTTAGAAAAACAATTATTTATTTTTTGTATTTTAATTAAAAATCCCCAAATACTTGAATGTAGTCTTACAGGCATCAGGGGTGTAGAAATCTTGGGCCCCATGAAAGATGCACCCCCTCTCCCCATGCACCCACCCCTGGAAAATACATGGTAGAGGATGTAAAATTTTCAAGTGCAAGCTAACTAAGCACAAAAGGCAATTTGTGTTGGGTAAATTATTTCTATGTTGTAGCAATGCTTCTGGGCAATAAATCGTATGCTGCTGGAAAGCCTGTTAATTTCCCTTTTAAATGGTATCACGTGTATAAGGAACATGCATTTGTGGGATGAGCAGTAGGGCTAAGTATATGGGTTGTGTCTATGAAAAATGTATTACTTATTTTGATGTTGCTATTGACACTATTTTTGAGCTTCTGGTACCCCCAGATGCTGATTAGCAGCACCTGTAAGCATGGTCCTTGCTACAGTGATCAGTAAGTGTCTGCTCCAAGAATCTGCATACCACATTTAACTAATCTGGGTAGGGCCCATGCGATAGGGCAGTTTCAAGCTGTGGGCATCCAAAGAAGACAACACCCCAAGAAGATCATTTCCTCACCCTGTCAGCATTTAGGTACTTAGGTCTTCTAGAGATTTGCAGTCAAGGTTTTCAGGATGATATGGCCAATGGCTCTCTGCCCAGACAATCTGGAACAGATTTGGGAGTGGAGAGGATGGAATTGCCTACCAGCATCCTGACCTCAACCCCATTGAACACTTGTGGGATCAGCTTGGGCGTGCCGTTCATACCAAAGTGACCAACACAACCACGTTAGCTGACTTGCAACAAATGTAAGTTGTCAGTGTGACCAGGTTAGTGACCAGCATGAGGGGGAGGTGCCAGGCTGTGTATGGTTCTTCCACATGCTACTGAGTGTCCTTTTTTAAAATAAATAAATTATTAAATTGCCAGTATGTCTTGTTTCTTCAAACTTCAGTCATCCAGTCCACCAAACAATAAATGAGTCAATGGCAGAATAAGCTGTTTGGCATTGGCAGAGAGGATTTGGCACATTGTTAATGGGAGCACCCCATATACTCAGCTCTGCTGCTCATCCCACAAATGCATGTTCCTTACAAATGTGGTACCATTTAAAAGTAAAATTAACAGTCTTTGCAACAGTATAAGATTTATTGCAAAATAGCATTATTGCAACAAACACAACAAAGAAATAATCTATCAAACGCAAATTTCCTTAATTTTTGTGCTAAGTTTAGGTTCAAGCCTGCTTTTGGCTGACTCAAGTGTGTACCTGTGTAGAAGTAGCACTCATGTTCTGTGCTGCCAGAATCAGAATGTACCATTTAGTAAAAAGTTAAGAGGGGTGAAATGACAATATGATAAATAAATCAAAAAAAGAATTATAGCAAATCACAACCAGGTTTTATTTCCTGATTTTAACAGATGGAAATATATGTTTTATTTCAAAAGCCTACACAAGGCAATGATATTAATATAACATCAATATCTCTCAATGGGCCCCCTGTCCCCTGTCAGTGCAAGGTACCTGACAGGCATTACAATGTGTGCCTTAAGAATACATCTCTAAGCCATGAGGTTATTTGTGTGTGTGTGTGTGTAGTAAAAAGTTAAGAGGGGTGAAATGACAATTTGATAAATAAATCAAGAAAAAAATTATAGCAAATCACAACCATGTTAAGAATGTGTGTGTGTGTCTGTGTTGCCCTGTGAAGGACTGGCGTCCCCTCCAGGGTGTATTCCCGCCTTGCGCCCAATGATTCCAGGTAGGCTCTGGACCCCCCGCGACCCTAAATTGGATAAGCGGTTACAGATAATGAATGGACAACCATGTTAAATTTCCTGATTCCTGAACAGTTTTATTTCAAAAGCCTACACAAAGCAATAGTATTAATATAATATCAATAAAAAAAGGGCCACCTGTCAGTGCCAGGCCTTTAGAATTATCCTAATGTTCCCTCCATGGCAGCGCTCCTGACAGGCATTAAATATGTGCCTTAAGAGTACATCTCTAAAACATGAGGTCATTTATGTGTGGTTGTGTGTGTGTGTGTGTGTGTGTGTGTGTTTGTTTATATTACATGGTGGGGTCCGCAACCTGTTAGCACACTCACGGTGTGGGGACCAAAAACATGGTGGGGACCGGTTTGCTGGTCCCCACAATGTTTTCAGCCAAAATGGGTCAGCTGACTCAGGAGGCCATGCTGATATGGGTGGTGCAGTTTTTTTTTTGGCCCCCATGCTTCACACAAACCTGACAGCCGTGTGTCTCATCTGTGTGTGACTCTGCTCACCACGCCCCCGGTGGCACTCGGTGGTATTGCATGAACACACAGATCGTGGGGGTCCGTACACACTTCACTACTGCGTCTACGCAACACTGACAGTGACTCATATTAAATGAACTAGGGTCCTTTAAACACTGCATTAATGGCTCCTTCTCCAAGGTAAACACAAATAAAACACCGTACACAACTAGTTAGTCTTTTAAACATAGAAAATAATCTTAACAAGAAATGTACATGGACATACATTTAGTTACAAAATATTAATCCTGGTGTAGTATATTGTAAGTTAGTGAGGAGGCGAATTAAATTGTTTAAATTAAAACTTTTAGTTCAAACATCAGCGTTATAAAGTCTTTAATGGTGACACGTTCAAGAGTAAAATTCATATACGTGTAAATATAGTCCACTCTTTATGTATTAAAATAGCTCAGCCGAACATTTGGTTGAAGATAATGGCTCTGTGTAATGGAAGCGAATATAAAATGGCGGTTTGTAGTTTTCACCGTTCTACATTGAATGAAGGAAAAGCAACTCGGAACTACAAAGGAACTACACTTCCCATAATCCCTCTGTTCCACGAAGAGTCTGCGGGGTCGTGCACAGGACGAGCTGAAAGGTAATAAACGGCTTAAATATATGGCTTTACTCGGTAATGTAACGCTTATTTTAGTCGTATTTATGTGTGTATATAGAGAGAATGGGAGTTATTAAGCTGTTTTAAATGTTTTAAAGGGCTATATTTCCGTGCGAGAGTAGTGCAGAGAGAAAGAGGCTCTTAAATGTGACGTTAAAAGCTTTCGTGCTTTAGCTAACGTTATACTGGATATAGAGAGAATATTCGGCTGGTTTTGTAAAATTAAGTTTTTAGAGGACTCTGTTTCCATGAATGCGTGTTGGAGACAGAGAGACAGTTAGAGAGTTTTATTAAAACTGTATTTTCAGTGCATTCACTTGAGAGAGAAAGACAGACGGGAAAGTTAAATTAAAGTGCCAATATGTGGGTTTTTGTAAATACTTTAAATCACGTAAAATTGCTTAAATATATGGCTTTACTCGGTAATGTGACGCTTATTTTAGTCTTATTTGTGTGTTTATAGAGAGAATGGGAGTTATTAATCTGTTTCAAATGTTTTAAAGGGCTATATTTCCGTGTGAGAGTAGTGCAGAGAGAAAGAGGCTCTTAAATGTGACGTTAACAACAGCTTTCGTGCTTTAGCTAACGCTATACTGGTTATAGAGAGAATATTCGGCTGGTTTTGTAAAATGAAGTTTTTAAAGGACTCTGTTTCCATGAATGCGTGTTGGAGACAGAGAGACAGTTACTTCAGCTGTTTACATTATAGAGGCCAGTTAGAGGCAAGTGTTTAAGGTGACGCTTCATTTGTAAATGTTTAATATTGAGAGTAAACATGATATTTTATTAGAATCATATAATCAGAGTTTTATTAAAACTGTATTTTCAGTGCATTCACTTGAGAGAGAAAGACAGACGTGAAAGTTAAATTAAAGTGCCAATATGTGGGTTTTTGTAATTAGTTTAAATCATGTAAAATTGCTTTGATGTTAAAAATCTGCAAATCTAAAACAATGTGTTTGACAGTGTAGCCTATGATTATATTTGCAACTCCTTCATTTGAAAGTCAGTGAGCATTTGGTGTGTACTATAAGCCTGACTTGCTTGTAACATTTGGTTTGTTTGTATTTGTTTACTTTTAGGGAGAGAGAGATTTTGGAGAGGGAGACAGCAGAAGCCGTTCCTGGGCAGGTGGAAAGAGGACAAGGGAAAGATCTGGGAGGAGAAAAAGGAGAGTAATGCACTGACCCCTCGACTGATCTGCATCTAAGCTCAGAATACGAGAACTGTTTATTCACATTTAGATGTATAATTACAGTAAGTGAGTGAATGAATTACTGTGTTCCTCCATAGCTCCAGACTAACCTTAACATGCTCCCTATTCTCCTCACAAACATTCATCAGTTCCTCAAAGTACTCCTTCCATCCTTCAAATATCATCTCTTCATTAGTCTGCACAATACCTTCTACATTCATTATCATCCTAACATGCTGTACATCCTCACATCCTGTTCCTCTCTCATCTCGCCAGTCGATACATGTCTTTTATTCTAACCTCACTATCCATATTCTCATACAACTTTTCACGTGCATTTTCCCTAGCCTTTGTCACTTCTCCGTTTGCTTGATGCTGCATTTTTTTTTATTTCTTTAGACATCTCTCTTGAGATTCCAATTCTATTTTGTCGACCACTTCCTTCTTAAGATTTCCTGCATGATCTCCTCATTCCAGCACAAAGTCTCCTCCCTTCCTTCCTCTGTCCATACAACAAACACAGTACCTGTAGCCGATTCCCTCAATGCTTTTGCAGTCTCTGCCCATCTGTCCATCACCTCGTCCACCCCACCTAGCATCTGCCTCACCTGCTCCCTGAATCACACACCGTACTGTTCTTACTTTAACGTCCACCATCTGATCTGTGATTTAGCCCTCACCCACTTCCTTTTCTTCACCTCCAAATACATCCTACCTACCACCACCGTCTGATGATGCCTTGCTATACTTCACCCCTGCCACCACCTTACAGTCACTAAATTACTTCAGGTTGCTTCGCCTGCATAAAACATAGTCCACATGTGTAGACCTTCCTCCACTCTTAAATGTCACCCTATGCTCTTCCTTCTTCTGAAAATAAGTATTTACTACTGCCATTTGCATTTTTTGGGGCAAATTCTACCACCATATCATCTACCTCTCTCCTTTTACCAGTCATAGTGCTAACGTTCAGTGTTTCCACTCTCACCTCCACCTTCCTCACCCTCTTCTTTATTTTGTTCTTGTTCCCCCTCTCCTTCTCCTCCTGTGACCAACAGTATCCCAATTTCCACTGGTACACTGGCAGGAAACAATCCCAATGGTGGACGTTGTTAACTCGGGCCTTCTCTGATCCGATATGGAACTCTTGTTAGTGATCTGCATTGTTAATTTGACATAGTTTATACAAAAGATAATCTTTCTGACACAACCTTCCCTATGTATACACGCTTGGGACCAGCATTACAATGCAATGTATTTCAGTGGCTAGGTTATGATTTGTCTGCCTACATTTACGCATATTCTGAGTTTCAGGAGGACAGTACAATTGAGACGGAGGAGAGTGAAAGCACTTGATGAAGCAGCACAGAATATCATCAGTGCCACTATCAACACCAATGTATTGGAAGGTATCTCTAAACTCATCTAAAGGTAATTCTAGTATAATCTTTTCTTTTAGATTAAATTGTGCATTATGTTTTTTTTTTTTTTTTGCCTGTATAGTTCACTTAATGTTTTAAATTAGCAGCCTTTAAGCAGTTGTAGAGTAGTTATTTGTAATATAAGGAGTACTGGTAAAATTCAGCTTTTTATTTTTATTTTCTGCTAAATGCTAATGTGTTTTTAAAACTTTTCAATTTTTGAACTGAAGCTAGGTTATGCATAATATGTAGATTAAAATAAAAGATTGTGTATTCATTAAATTACACTGATAGTCTCATTTGTGGTTACCAAATATTTCATATTAAATTGTGATATTTCATTAACTGAAGGCTGTTTTACTGTTGTTTGAAATCTCTGTAGAAGGCATGCGAGGACACCGCTGACACGATGGACATGGTAGAACAAACCCACTGAGCTTCCGGTCCTGTGCTCAGCGCTGGAGCTCCGTCCTCTGACTTGGCGGTATTTAAAAAGGTTTCATATACATATAGTCACTGAAATAGGTTTTAGTGAGGCAGGTCACTGTGGTCAGTTGAAGTTAATTTCTCTGGTACAAAATTGTGATAGTTCATTGCTTTTGGGTGAGGCCTTAGGGATGGTACTGGTTACACATACTCTCAGGTCGTACGTTGTGGGGACCCTCTCAGGACGGAAGTATTGAAAAGGTTTTGGTCAAATGTGCACACACACACTGTCAGGTCTTGCATAGTGGGGTCCCCGTTTAGGGAGAAACACCTACTAAAGCAGTACACGCACAGGTCAATATACAGACAGTTTATCTGAACTACAGTGTACATTACCCCATGACTGATGTCACTGAGGGTCTAGTTTGAATTTGTTATTATTTTCTTTTCTGACACAGCTCTTTAAGCTTATATTAGTGACACACACTGTCAGGTCTAGCATAGTGGGGTCCCCGTTTAGGGAGACACACCTACTAAAGCAGTACACTCACAGGTCAATATACAGACAGTTTATCTGAACTACAGTGTACATTACCTCATGACTGATGTCACTGAGGGTCTAGTTTGAATTTGTTATTATTTTCTTTTCTGACACAGCTCTTTAAGCTTATATTAGTGACACACACTGTCAGGTCTAGCATAGTGGGGTCCCCGTTTAGGGAGACACACCTACTAAAGCAGTACACTCACAGGTCAATATACAGACAGTTTATCTGAACTACAGTGTACATTACCCCATGACTGATGTCACTGAGGGTCTAGTTTAAATTTGTTATTATTTTCTTTTCTGACACAGCTCTTTAAGCTTATATTAGTGACACACACTGTCAGGTCTAGCATAGAGGGGTCCCCTTCTAGGGAGACACTCCTACTATAGCAGTACACTCACAGGTCAATATACAGACAGCGTTTCTGAACTACACTGTACATTAGCTCATGACTGATGTCACTGAGAGTTTAGTTTGAATTTGTTATTATTTTCTTTTCTGACACAGCGCTTTAAGCTTATATTAGTTACACACACTGTCAGGTCTTGCATAGTGGGGTCCCAGTTTAGGGAGACACACCTACTAAAGCAGTACACTCACAGGTCAATATACAGACAGTTTATCTGAACTACAGTGTACATTACCCCATGACTGATGTCACTGAGGGTTTAGTTTGAATTTGTTATTATTTTCTTTTCTGACACAGCGCTTTAAGCTTATATTAGTTACACACACTGTCAGGTCTTGCATAGTGGGGTCCCCGTTTAGGGAGAAACACCTACTAAAGCAGTACACGCACAGGTCAATATACAGACAGTTTATCTGAACTACAGTGTACATTACCCCATGACTGATGTCACTGAGGGTCTAGTTTGAATTTGTTATTATTTTCTTTTCTGACACAGCTCTTTAAGCTTATATTAGTTACACACACTGTCAGGTCTTGCATAGTGGGGTCCCCGTTTAGGGAGAAACACCTACTAAAGCAGTACACGCACAGGTCAATATACAGACAGTTTATCTGAACTACAGTGTACATTACCCCATGACTGATGTCACTGAGGGTCTAGTTTGAATTTGTTATTATTTTCTTTTCTGACACAGCTCTTTAAGCTTATATTAGTGACACACACTGTCAGGTCTAGCATAGAGGGGTCCCCTTCTAGGGAGACACTCCTACTATAGCAGTACACTCACAGGTCAATATACAGACAGCGTTTCTGAACTACACTGTACATTACCTCATGACTGATGTCACTAAGGGTTTACTTTGATTTTGTTATTATTTTCTTTTCTGACACAGCGCTTTAAGCTTGTATTAGTGACACACACTGTCAGGTCTAGCCTAGTGGGGTCCCTGTTTAGGGAGACACTCCTACTAAAGCAGTACACTCACATGTCAATATACAGACAGTTTATCTGAATTACAGTGTACATTACCTCATGACTGATGTCACTGAGGGTCTAATTTGAATTTGTTATTATTTTCTTTTCTGACACAGCTCTTTCAGGTTATATTAGTGACACACACTGTCAGGTCTAGCATAGAGGGATCCCCTTCTAGGGAGACACTCCTACTATAGCAGTACACTCACAGGTCAATATACAGGCAGCGTTTCTGAACTACAGTGTACGTTACCTTATGACTGATGTCACTGAGGGTCTAGTTTAAAATGGTTATTTACTTTTCTGATTCAGCTCTTTCAGGTTGTATTGGCGGTTGTATTGGTGGTATAATCTGAAATTGTTACTTGTGTCAGGACAAATGTGTCTTACGTTTTTTAATACCATGGTGTATCCATGTCAAGTCAATTTGACTCAGCAATTGTTTAACTGATGAGAGATTAAACATGTTGTAAAATGTATTGCACTTTAAATACTAATGTATTTGTGTGTGGTGTTCACCGAAATGTTTTACTGTTGTTTGAAATCTCTGTAGAAGGCATGAGAGGACACCGCTGACACGATGGACATGGTAGAACAAACCCACTGAGCTTCCGGTCCTGTGCTCAGCGCTGGAGCGCCGTCCTCTGACTTGGAGGTATTTAAAAAGGTTTCATGTCCATATAGTCACTGAAATAGGTTTTAGTGAGGCAGGTCACTGTGGTCAGTTGAAGTTAATTTCTCTGGTACAAAATTGTGATAGTTCATTGCTTTTGGGTGAGGCCTTAGGGATGGTACTGGTTACACACACTTTCAGGCCTTACGTTGTGGGGACCCTCTCAGGACGGAACTATTGAAAAGGTTTTGGTCAAATGTGCACACACACACCATCAGGTCTAGCATAGTGGGGTCCCCGTTTAAGGAGAAACACCTACTAAAGCAGTACACTCACAGGTCAATATACAGACAGCGTTTCTGAACTACACTGTACATTACCTCATGACTGATGTCACTGAGTGTCTAGTTTGAATTTGTTATTATTTTCTTTTCTGACACAGCTCTTTAAGCTTATATTAGTGACACACACTGTCAGGTCTAGCATAGAGGGTTCCCATACTAGGGAGACACTCCTACTACAGCAGTACACTCACAGGTCAATATACAGACAGCGTTTCTGAACTACAGTGTACATTACCCCATGATTGATGTCACTGAGGGTCTAGTTTGAATTTGTTATTATTTTCTTTTCTGACACAGCGCTTTAAGCTTATATTAGTGACACACACTGTCAGGTCTTGCATAGTGGGGTCCCCGTTTAGGTAGAAACACCTACTAAAGCAGTACACTCACAGGTCAATATACAGACAGTTTATCTGAACTACAGTGTACATTACCCCATGACTGATGTCACTGAGGGTCTAGTTTGAATTTGTTATTATTTTCTTTTCTGACACAGCTCTTTAAGCTTATATTAATGACACACACTGTCAGGTCTAGCATAGTGGGGTCCCCTTCTAGGGAGACACTCCTACTAAAGCAGTACACTCACATGTCAATATACAGACAGTTTATCTGAATTACAGTGTACATTACCTCATGACTGATGTCACTGAGGGTCTAGTTTGAATTTGTTGTTATTTTCTTTTCTGACACAGCTCTTTAAGCTTATGTTAATGACACACACTGTCAGGTCTAGCATAGTGGGGTCCCCTTCTAGGGAGACACTCCTACTAAAGCAGTACACTCACAGGTCAATATACAGACAGTTTATCTGAACTACAGTGTACATTACCTCATGACTGATGTCACTGAGGTTCTAGTTTGAATTTGTTATTATTTTCTTTTCTGATAAAGCTCTTTAAGATTATATTAGTTACACACACTGTCAGGTCTAGCATAGTGGGGTCCCCTTCTATGGAGACACTCCTACTAAAGCAGTACACTCACAGGTCAATATACAGACAGTTTATCTGAACTACAGTGTACATTACCTCATGACTGATGTCACTGAGGTTCTAATTTGAATTTGTTATTATTTTCTTTTCTGATACAGCTCTTTAAGGTTGTATTGGTGACACACACTGTCAGGTCTAGCATAGTGGGGTCCCCTTCTAGGGAGACACTCCTACTATAGCAGTACACTCACAGGTCAATATACAGACAGCGTTTCTGAACTACAGTGTACATTACCTCATGACTGATGTCACTGAGGGTCTAGTTTGAATTTGTTATTATTTTCTTTTCTGACACAGCTCTTTAAGCTTATATTAATGACACACACTGTCAGGTCTAGCATAGTGGGGTCCCCTTCTAGGGAGACACTCCTACTAAAGCAGTACACTCACATGTCAATATACAGACAGTTTATCTGAATTACAGTGTACATTACCTCATGACTGATGTCACTGAGGGTCTAGTTTGAATTTGTTATTATTTTCTTTTCTGACACAGCTCTTTAAGCTTATATTAATGACACACACTGTCAGGTCCAGCATAGTGGAGTCCCCTTCTAGGGAGACACTCCTACTAAAGCAGTACACTCACAGGTCAATATACAGACAGTTTATCTGAACTACAGTGTTCATTACCTCATGACTGATGTCACTGAGGTTCTAGTTTGAATTTGTTATTATTTTCTTTTCTGATAAAGCTCTTTAAGATTATATTAGTTACACACACTGTCAGGTCTAGCATAGTGGGGTCCCCTTCTATGGAGACACTCCTACTAAAGCAGTACACTCACAGGTCAATATACAGACAGTTTATCTGAACTACAGTGTACATTACCTCATGACTGATGTCACTGAGTTTCTAATTTGAATTTTTTATTATTTTCTTTTCTGATACAGCTCTTTAAGGTTGTAATGGTGACACACACTGTCAGGTCTAGCATAGAAGGGTCCCCTTCTAGGGAGACACTCCTACTATAGCAGTACACTCACATCTCAATATATAGACAGCGTTTCTGAACTACACTGTACATTACCTTATGACTGATGTCACTGAGGGTCTAGTTTGAATTTGTTATTATTTTCTTTTCTGACACAGCGCTTTAAAGTTGTATTGGTGACACACACTGTCAGGTCTAGCGTCGTAGGGACCACTTCTAGGAAGACACTCCTACTACAGCAGTACACTCACAGGTCAATATACAGACAGCTTTTCTGAACTACAGTGTATGTTACCTCATGACTGGTGTCACTGAGGGTCTAGTTTGAATTTGTTATTATTTTCTTTTCTGACACAGCTCTTTCAGTTTGTATTGGTGACACACACTGTCAGGTCTAGCATCGTAGGGACCACTTCTAGGGAGACACTCCTACTATAGCAGTACACTCACAGGTCAGTATACAGACAACATTTTCTGAACTACAGTTTACGTTACAGTGTATTTCTCTAAGTAATATGCATTTTCCCTAAGTATTTTTTTTCTTTTCCACAACTGCTGACTAGATTTTCAGCTGGTTCTGATAACTCCTCCACAGCTGCCCATAGTTTTCGGCACCTGATATCGAAGTTCACATGCATGGATGCAGCAAACTTGGCTACAAATCCCATAACACCTATCTCTACTGGTCTTGCATGTGCCTGCCACCCACGTTCTGTACAGTTCCCAAACTTTGTTCGATATTTGGACACTGAAAGCCGTGTTTGGTATTGAACCAACACAGGACACCATTTATTATATTGTTTTGAGGTTAGACTGTAAAAACTTATAGTTTGAAACAGACAGAAGCTCTGCAGGTCTCCCTTAGCCAGAGGGAGGGGCAGGTACTCCACAGAACATGCTTCTCATTGGTCCTAACTTGTATTAACTGTCAATGATTTATTTATATAAATTGTAATTAGTGAAGTATTTAAAATAGTAAAGCTATAAATGTGTCCCTAAATTTGGTTTCAGAAAGTTGGCAGCTTACAATTTCATAAATCACACTGCTTATTATTATAGAAAGAATAATTGTGCACACACACTTTTACACAGGCCCACCCAAAGATCAATTTGTGGCTATGCCACTGATGTAGTTAACGTTTAGTCATAGTTCCTAGTTTGAATAAATGTAATAATATAAACTGGACTTGCTGCCACATCAGGCCATTGGTCTCGTTACACATACAAGGCTGGGGTTTGCATTCTTGCAATTTGCTGCTGATACAATTTAAATACAAAAATTCAGGTATCTCGTTTCCACCTACCACTATCACTTCTCTCATTGAAGTGTTTGTAAAATAAAATAACTGTAGTTAGTAAGGCCTACCGATTTACATAGACTTAATATATTAACTGAAATAATAAATCTTGTAAAGTACTGTATGAAAAAATATGAGAATGACACCCTGCCTTTACGATGTTTGTTGGATGTGGCCCTTGAGTAAAAGTAATTGGGGACCCCTACTCTATTATATCTCTGATAGTGCATTTCCACCAAAAAGGAACCAGAACGGTTCCAGTTCGCAAGGTGAATTTGGAACCGTTTGGTATGTTTCCATCTACACAAACTGGTTCGTGACCTAGAAAAGTTTGTTCCCAGCTGAGTTTCAAATGCAGCGTTATTGCACTGCGGAGCTTGACAGGGTAATTTACAACGTTTCAAATAAATAAATAAAAAGAAATAAAACAGGAACACGCCCTGTTTTTTTGTTTCTGGTGCTGTTTGTGTGCGATTCCATTTGTGTTGGTCAGAGCCGCAGCTCTCGGTTACATTTCTCTGCTGTTCACAAGCTCAGCAGGACGGCTCTGAACTCGGCAACATTTACACAGTATTATATCTCACTCGGGTCTGACTTCATGGTAAACAAAGAATAAACAATGACTCTAACAATGAGTCTAACAGTCTTTGGTGCTGGTGCTGTATTCAGGCACAGCGACTCCCCTGCTAATGACGTATACCTGTTTCCCCTTTAAACGTGTAGAAACGCAGCAGTTCATTGGAAAGAACCAAGGTTCCAAGAATCAGGAATGGAACCGGTCTAGGAGCCAGAGTTCTTTTGGTGAAATAGCGCTGTGATTGACAGCAACAAATCAATGTTCTGATCGGTTAAATAAACCTCACTATATGATTGGTACAGCTAAAGCTTTCCTATTGGTACATCAGTTGGCCAATCAGGGTCAAAAATTCACAACTGTGAAAAGAGATTTACACAAGCAGCAGAGAAGTTGAATGTGTGCATTTTTTGTCACATTTGGAACATAAAGCTTTGCTCTGGTGCATTTTAAAACAATACTCACAAATGTAATGGACTTTGTAACTGCTTTTGAGCAACTACATACACGAAATTTTAACTGTGCTTGAGCAACTACATACACGTAAAACTAAAATCCACAAATGTATTGGAATGCACAAATTTAAAACAACAACTACAATAATAAATTAAATTCACAAATGTGCAAAAAAGATTTGCATTTGTAAATGAAATGTTGTGAATGTGTGAATCAGTAACTTCTCAAACGGTTTAAAATGTGCAAGAGCAAACCTTTTTAAAGTTCCAAATGTGACTGGGGGAATTTTTGAATGAGATGGAAAAATCCACACATTCTCCTTCTCTGTTGCGTGTGCGAATCTCTTTTTGCAGATGCGTATTTAAGACCCTGTTTTGACGGCCAATTGATGGACCAATAGGAAATCTTTAGCTGGACCAAGCAGATTGTGAGGTTTGTTTAACCAATTGGAACATTGATTTGTTGCTGTCAACCATAGCGCTTTTCCACAAAATGAACTCAGGTCCGCGAACCGCCACGTTTCTACGGACAGCAGAGAAATGTAAACAAGAGCCGCGGCTTTGATCAACGCACATGCAATTGCGCCTAACTTCACCAGAAACGCATAAAAATGGGGCATGTTCCTGTTTTTTCCTATTATTTATTTATATGAAACGTTGTGAATGACCCTGTCAAGCTCCACTGGGCGATAACGCTGTATTTGAAGCTCTGGGCTCTTGGTTACGTTTCTCCACTGTTCACAAGGTCAGCAGGATGCCTCTGAACTCAGCCATAGTGTCTCCATTCATGACGTATTCCTGGTTCCCCTCAAAATGTGTAGAAATGCGGTGGTTCACTGGAAAGAACCAATGTTCCTAGAATCAGGAACAGAACTGGTTCAAGAACCAGAGTTCTTTTGGTGGAAAAGCGCTATGGTTGACAGCAACAAATCCGATTGGTTAAACAAACCTTGGGATCTGATTGGTCCAGCTAAAGCTTTCCTATTGGTCCATCAATTGGCCGTTAAAACAGGGTCTTTAATTTGCAACTGCAAAAAGAGATTCGCGCACACAGCAGAGAAGGCGAATGTGTGTTTTTTTCCATCTCATTCAAAAACTCCCACTGTCACATTTGGAACCTTTAAAAAAGTTTGCTCTTGCACATTTTAAGTATTTTACTGATTCACACATTCACAACATTTCATTTACAAATGCAAATCTTTTTTACACATCTGTGAATTTAAGTTATTATTATTGTAGTTGTTGTTTTAAATTTGACGTATACATTTGTGGATTTTAACGTGTATGTAGTTACTCAAACACAGTTACAAAGTCTGTTACATTTGTGAGTATTGTTTTACAAACTCAAAATTTTTTTACCCTTTTTTGACTCCGTATTTGACTCCAGAACATTAGTGCAGAGAGTACAATGCAGTAATTACAAAGATGTTAAAATACATACAGAACAGGACCAGTAGACACAACACAGACAACAGTGTAGTTCTTCTTCTCATCAGCCTATGCCTCAAATTCTCATTGATGGGAGCTTGTCTCTTCGCTCACTGTCAGTCACAAGTCTCATACTACTGGATATTTATTGGCTGTTTGCATGGCATCAGCGATTTCTGGGCAAGCTCTTGTATCACATCTTTCAGCGGTTCACACGTAGCAATCGAGATAGTGTTGATTTGCCTCTGACCTAAGGGTTGTTCCCGTGATCCCCTAAAACAGTCTTTGACAAGAAAATCGGGGCTACAATCGTGCAGTGTGATCATATATCAGGAATCCATCAAGAAACATGTAATTGAATGATATTTATGAACGTACTTGTTTTATGAATGAGATGGATTCACTCAAGTATAAAGAAATGGTAAAAAGGTACTCTACTAAGTATTAATTACACCTGTCACAAAGGGTTTTAAAAGGTGTTTAATAATTCTGAGGCAGTAGTTATTTTGGGCATTTTTTGTTGGATTGGGAGAAAACAATTTTATCTATTTAAATTGTTATTTTAATCACTTTTTGCAAAAAAAAATAGCTAATAATCCTAATTTGGGGCTTGATACCATTTTGAGTGCCAATTTAGGTCTGTTTTCTCTTTTGCATGTTGTAAGAAAAACAGCCTTATTAAATCATGCAATTTGTGCCAAAAAAGATGTTGGTAAAAGAGAAATTTTTATTAAAATTTAGGCATAGGAAAATTTCCTTTGAGATATATATATATATATATTTTTTTTTTTTGTCACCTAGGTCCAGTGAATTCCATGGAGTGGAGAAGCTCATGTTGATGGAAAGTTCCTGGAAAGCTGTTTGTTCACTGTATACATCTGAAACAGTGGGCTCTTAAACCTGTCTCTGCAATGTTGTGATGTGATTTATATTGTTTTAAAGGTTCTGTTTTCAGACTTGATCAAAGGTCTCTCGGACCAGGCAGTTTTGATAGGAACACCTTGTGTCTATACTCACTGTTCATTTCATCAGCTCCATTTACAATGTAGGAGCATTTTGTAGTTCAGCATTTACAGAATAGTGTCCATTTCTTGTGCTGCATGCTTTGTTTACCAGATTTCACCCTGTTCTTCAATGGGCAGTACTCCTAGAGGACCCCCACCTAGCGCGATTTGTTTTGATTCCAGATACATTTCTTGGGGTGAGGTTGTGGTAGTGAAAAGCCAACCAGGGACCAAACAGTCCAGTAGTGTAGGTCCCATGCATTGCACAAGCACAATTAATGTGTTGCTCTGGTATGAGTGGATCAGACATGGCAGTGCTCCTACATGGTAAGAGTAACTAATATAATGGACAGCGAGTGTAAGTACAGTGTTCGTAATGGAGTTCTTGGTTAATATCATAGATGGACTGTCTCTTGTCAATTATTCTGAGTTTATATTGTGTGTGTTCATATTGATTTTTAATTTTCTTTAGCCTAGCTAAGCCCATCAGTTATTCAAGGTATTATTTATTTATATTGTGTTTTATTCTCTCAGTTTTTGGCTAACTTCATTGCTTCTACAGTATGTACACATCTGTGCCTATCTTTTTCAGAGTTTAATAAAAGAACAAATTAGTTCAAATAACGTTAAAGGTTAATAAATTAATCTTTAAACGAATGCATCGGCCTGGATTAGTTGTTTTTCTGCATTAATTATAGATTACACATTGTTCTCTCTCAAAATGAAATTGGTCCCCACAAAGAATGAGAACAGGTGATTTGTGTAATATTTGGTCCCCAAATATACTCCAAACCTGAAATGTCCCCACAAGTCACGAGGACGTCTGGTCAGAATCAATTTTGGTGAGATATTTGTAATTTGAAGTGATATTAAGATTCACAAGTGCATTTTGACAAAGCATGATTTTTTTCAAGTCTGTAGCACCTTGGGAAAGGGTGGACCCCACAATGTGAGTATTCCTCCAGGTGACCCCCACAATGCACAGAAACAAGTATGTGTGTGTGTGTGTGTGTGTGTGCATCTTGCAAATGTGCTAGCTAAAGTTTGTAGTGGATATGATGAATGTGTATTAATTTCTAATAAGAAATTTTGACTTTCTGAAGATGTGATTTTAAATACCCAAGCTTTCGCTAGTTTTGAGAGACATCTCTGACAAAGATCGGAATGTAAGATTAGCATCCAGAGCAGGCTCGTAAAACCTCACTCCAGGACGTTTACGACCCAAGGTCCCAGGGTCAAGAGGAGAATCTCAGCAAAGTGCAGAGAAACAAACAGACTCAAATTTGATTAAAACTGTTCTCTCACACCTTTTGAAAGATTGTTAAACAAAACAATCACAAACTTTAATTCCCATTGGTTTAAAACAATTTGAAGTTACATATGTGCACAAATGTTTGGGATTAATCCTGTTTTGACAATCAAAATAGGTGGAACTCATTTACATGTATTTAAAGTCATTTTTTTAGGGTTCAAGCACTCAGTGCGTAGAACCCTATTGTTTTTTTGTACCGGTTTTTAGGGGTCCAAGCACTGCAAGTGCTGGAGCCCTATTGTTTTTGTTCCGTTTTTTCCGCTTTTTTTTTTAGGCTTCCGAGCACAAAGTGCAAAGGAAGCCTATTGTTTTTGTTCTGATTTTTATTATTATTATTATTATTAGGCTTCCGAGCACAACGTGCAAAGGAAGCCTATTGTTTTTGTTCTGATTTTTATTATTATTAGGCTTCCGAGCACAAAGTGCAAAGGAAGCCTATTGTTTTTGTTCTGATTTTTATTATTATTAGGCTTCCGAGCACAACGTGCAAAGGAAGCCTATTGTTTTTGTTCTGATTTTTATTATTATTATTATTATTATTCTTCCCCCAAAATTCACCTGAAACGGATCGCACAGCCCAAACCGTAAGGCCTACAGACTTGGTACTGGGTCACCAGATAAATAAGGTCAGACTCTACGATCGTGGAAAATAACAGCGTATTTGGCCTCAAGGGGGCGCTACAGCAAAGAAAAACGCTTTCATTAAAGGATTTTCCACGCCGTGTGGCGTAGAGATGAAATTTTTTTTTCTACATGATCCTTGGGTCCTGATGAATCAAAAAGGTACATACAACCACTAAGCTCCGCCTACTTAGATTTTTTGCTAATTAGCATAATTCGCAAAATCTATTTTCGCGAACTAGTCCCTGGATTTTTTTCTGATCCCCATGACCTTGGTGTCAAAACGTTCACAGGAGTGAGCTGGTCAATAATTATCAAAAACATCCTGACATTTCGAAACAAGATGGCCGACATATGCAAATGAATGTGTACCGTGAATTGCAAATTTTACTTAAAAATCTGTAACTCCTTCATGCTTAACTCAAATCTGATGACCTTTCACACGTTGCTTCTAGACATGATTCTGAGGTAGCATGCATTTGCTGTTGCCTGAAATATTATAGGGGGCGCTGTTATAGCTAGCAATGTCTTTTGGCTAATATCTCAGCATCTACAAGGCCAATTAAGTTGACATTTGGCATGCTGGTTCAGTGAGCATGCCTACATATGGGAAATTAAGGACGACTCAATACGGGCACGTTTAATGATGTCAACAGCCAATCAAATTTCAGTTTTATTTCATCATTTTTTTGACAGGCTTAACAATGCCCAATCATCATGACATTGGCATAGTATGTTCATGGACACACTTAGTATTTGCAGAAAAATTTTCGTGTTGATAGCCACAAGGGGGCGCAATTTATTTTTTAAACATGAAATATGGAATATCTCAGTGAAAATTTACCCTATCGACATGTTAATAGTTTCATAATATACTGTACGTAGTGTCTAACAATATTGCAATTGCAAGTATTTAAAAAAAATTATAGATTTTCTTCAGTTGTCAGGTATGTGATTATGGAATTTATCGTACTAGTCCGTGAGTTTTGATCCTATCAACACACAATTGGTCTCATTGCAAAGTGTATTGCCTGTAGGTAAATAATTATCAAAAAAATGTTTAGATTTGGACACGCTGTTGCTGCAATACGTCAACGAACACAAGTGGGCGGAGCCCAATGCACTCTTTTAGCTATAACTCATTCAAACTTCACTCAAATCAAACCAAAATTGGTACACATGTGCATGGTATGACTCTGAAGAAGTGTATCAATTATGATCAAAATGCACATACAGGGGGCGCTAGAATTGGAAAAACTACTTAAAAATATGTTTTTTAATTTGTTATAGCGCCACCTATGGATGCAGTACCAACAAAATGTATTGATCTGTTCTGAAGCACATATGAAAGAAGCTTGTGTTTTTTCATAACATTTGGCAAAAGCATTTTTGACTTACAGCTGTTTATGTGTCATGTTTAGAATGCAAGTTACACACCAGTGCTAAGCAGAGCCTGGATGCCACGCAGTAATGAAATTTCAACTTTTTTTTGATAATTATTAAAGTTCAGGTTCTTGTGATTCTGCTGATACCACATATGTCCATATTAAGTCATTAAGCACAGACTAGTTCGCGGTCAAACATATGTGAGTTATTCTCAGCAATGTATTCAAAGGCATTATTGAAGAGTCCCCCTTCCCCCCTTCCCTCCTATTCCTTCTGACATGCTCTCTGCCTCTTATCTCTCTCTCTCTCTCTCTCTCTCTCTCTCTCTCTCTCTCATTCGCTCTCACAGATTCTAATAGCTTTACTAAGAGACAACAGTAGTTAATAATAAAAATAATAATTAAAATATATATTTTTCCAACATTTACAAATTGATGTAACATATGAATATATATATATATATACACAAGCTGTATATGTGTACCTGTATAGCATATACATACATACTTATTGCGTATATGTTGTAAGTAGTGATGCATGGGTTATACTGAGGTCGGTGCTACCCACTGTCTCTCAGGCAGTGACAGACTGATACACACTGTGCAGTGAAGAGGGCTGGGAGCCCATCATCCAAGGATTATCTTATCTTATCTTATTATTAACAAAATGTAATGATTTGTTTTGGAGCACATATGAAAGAAGCTTGTGACGTTTCATAACAATTGACAAAAGCATTTTTTAGTTACAGCTGTTCATGTGTGATATTTTTAAGGCAAGTCACAGACCTCTTTTAGTAGCATCTGGATGCCATGCAGTAATGGAATTCCACATTATTTTAATAATCATTAAGGTTCAGGTTCTTGTGATTCTGCTGATATGTGCATATCAGGTCATAATTCAGATTGTAGTTCATGTTCAAATGTATGTGGGTAAAGCTCCAACAGCACTGCTTGGTTTGATCTATAAGGTCCAGTACAAAACATCACCACCAGATGGCAGTGTTGCACTGTGAATAATCCACCACCCATCTCATAATGCTTAGCAATGGTGCTTGAGGCTCACAGACAGATCAAAATCAGAAATTTTGGATCTCCTAAGTCAGCAGTGAGTATGCAATGTTGTGTATGATCTCAAAGTGGCAAAAGTAAGCAAATGCATTGCATGGACAGCGAGGAAGCCGTAAATCGCCGCTTGCGGCTATATTTAGGGGTTCGAGCACGAAGTGCTTGAAACCCTATTGTGTTTGTTCTGATTTTAATTTGTTATTATTATTATTATTATTCTTTTTCTTTTTCTGCCATAAAACGAATCGCACAGCCCAAACCGTAAGGCCTAGACACTTGAGACTTGGTCAATAGGTAGTAGTCGGTCTCGCTACTCAGGCGCAAAATATCAGCCCAATTGGCCTCAAGGGGGCGCTACAGCGAAGGAAAACGCTTTCATTAAAAGATTTTCCACCCCGTGTGGCGTAGAGACGAAATCTTTTTTTTCCCTGATTCCTTGGGTCCTGCCGAATCAAAAAGGTACATACAACCACTAAGCTCCGCCTACTTAGATTTTTTGCTATTTTGCATAATTTGCAAAACCTACTTTTGTGTACTCCTCCGTGGATTTTTGTCCAATTTTCTTGAGCTTGGTGTCAAAATGTTCGCAGGAGCCTGTAGTTTAATAATTATCAAAAAAACGTTGAAATTTCGATTCAAGATGGCCGCCATATGCAAATGAACCTCTTCGGCTTATTTTATGTTTTACTTAAAAATCTATAACAAACTCATGCTTTACTCAAATGTGTTTACATTTCATATTCTACTTTCAGACATGATTCTGAGGTAGCTTGTCAAAGGAGAAGCCAATATTCATATAGGGGGCGCTGTAAATGCTTCAAGTTTATATCTCAGCATCCGTAAGGCGGATCGGACCGCCGCTTGGCATGCTGCTTCTATGGGCAAGGCTGTAGAGGGAAAATTAAGGACAACTCGATTCGAGCAAAATTGTGATTGTCATCGACCAATCAGCTGTCATCAGCTGTTTGACAACCTTAACAAGGTCCAATCATCATGGGATTTGACTGGTATGTCCCTGGGAGGCCTCCCTAAGAGCAGAAAAATTGTCATAACGATAGCCACTAGGGGGCGCTATATCAAGAAAATATTATATATCTCTGTGAAAATTAAGCATATTGACACGCAGTTTGCTTCTTTTTATACTCTGCAGAGGGCCTAACAACTTTGTAATTGCAAGTGTTGTCAAAAAATGCTTTGCTTTTTCTCAGTTTCCAAATGTTCAAAATTGAAGCTTTTCGAACTAGTCCGTGGAATTTTGCGATATTCACAAACAGTTGACCTTGTTGGAATCTGCAGAGTCTGTAGGTAAATAATTATCAAAAAAAGTTCAACATTTGGACAAACTTTTGTTGTAATAAAACAATTAATTGAAGTGTGGGGAGCTTTAAACATTCTTTTAGCTATAACTCAAACAAATTAAGTCCAATCAAGACCAAACGTGACAGAAGTATGTATGGTCTTGTCCTGAAGACGTATGTACAATATGATCAAAATTTACCAAAAGGGGGCGCTACAATTGGACAAAAACTAATTAAATGGGCTTTTTTATGTTATAGCGCCATCTAGGAACGCAGTGGCACCCCAACTTAATTATGACATCTGGTCCTCAGTCTGATCAAGTATGTGACGTTTTAAAATTTTTGGGGAAAGCATTTTTGAGTTATAGGTGTATATTAGTGTACACATATAGCTTATATTTGACTTGAGGAATACATGCTAGATCTGTGTTATTGGGAGTGGCCTGTAAGCTACATAGTAATAAAAGTGCAACAATTTTTTGTTAAAGTTCAGATCCTTAGGATTCAGCTGATACCGTACATGCCCATGTTAGGTAAATATCCACATTGGAGTACATGCTTAAATCTTTCTGTATGTGCTTTCATGGCTTATCTAAAAATATGGGAAAGTAGTCATTTCTCACCAGCAGATGGCAGTCTAAGACTATACATTGTGCTGTTGAACTACAGTGGCTCTGAGACATTATGCAAAATGCAATGTGGAGCAAAGACCATAAGGCCCAGAAACACCTCCCTTGGCAGCAAGGTCCAGCAGGTGTAAAATGACTCAGCCAAGGAAAATGACATTCTTTGGCCAGATGGTGGCGCTATAGCAAAGGGAAAAGCATTGAGGTCTATATCTCCTACACCGTAAGGCCTAGAGATGAAATCTTTTTGTCCCTTATTCCTTGGCTTAAGACAAACTAATTTGCTGTTGGATCATAAAGCTCAGCCCACTTAGATTTTGAGCTAATTTGCATAATTTGCAAAACATACTTTTGTCAATAAGTCTATGAATTTTTCACCAAGTCCCTTGAGCTTGGTGCCAAAACGTTCACATGAGTCTGACCCTAGGTAATTATAGAATTAATTGACATTTTGATTCATGATGGCAAATGAACCTCTTCAGCTTATCACAGGTTTTACTTGAACATCTCTAACTCCATACTTTGCTCAAATGGGTTCAAATTTCAGATTCTACTTATAGAAATGCTTTTAAAGGTAGCATGGCAGCGATGTAGGCCTATTGCTTCCAAACAGGCCTGTTAAGCGAGAACCCCGTTAATTGCCGCTTGCGGCTATATTTATTAGGGGTTCGAGCACGAAGTGCTTGAAACCCTATTGTGTTTGTTCTGATTTTAATTTGTTATTATTATTATTATTATTCTTTTTCTTTTTCTGCCATAAAACGAATCGCACAGCCCAAACCGTAAGGCCTAGACACTTGAGACTTGGTCAATAGGTAGTAGTCGGTCTCGCTACTCAGGCGCAAAATATCAGCCCAATTGGCCTCAAGGGGGCGCTACAGCGAAGGAAAACGCTTTCATTAAAAGATTTTCCACCCCGTGTGGCGTAGAGACGAAATCTTTTTTTTCCCTGATTCCTTGGGTCCTGCCGAATCAAAAAGGTACATACAACCACTAAGCTCCGCCTACTTAGATTTTTTGCTATTTTGCATAATTTGCAAAACCTACTTTTGTGTACTCCTCCGTGGATTTTTGTCCAATTTTCTTGAGCTTGGTGTCAAAATGTTCGCAGGAGCCTGTAGTTTAATAATTATCAAAAAAACGTTGAAATTTCGATTCAAGATGGCCGCCATATGCAAATGAACCTCTTCGGCTTATTTTATGTTTTACTTAAAAATCTATAACAAACTCATGGTTTACTCAAATGTGTTTACATTTCATATTCTACTTTCAGACATGATTCTGAGGTAGCTTGTCAAAGGAGAAGCCAATATTCATATAGGGGGCGCTGTAAATGCTTCAAGTTTATATCTCAGCATCCGTAAGGCGGATCGGACCGCCGCTTGGCATGCTGCTTCTATGGGCAAGGCTGTAGAGGGAAAATTAAGGACAACTCGATTCGAGCAAAATTGTGATTGTCATCGACCAATCAGCTGTCATCAGCTGTTTGACAACCTTAACAAGGTCCAATCATCATGGGATTTGACTGGTATGTCCCTGGTAGGCCTCCCTAAGAGCAGAAAAATTGTCATAACGATAGCCACTAGGGGGCGCTATATCAAGAAAATATTATATATCTCTGTGAAAATTAAGCATATTGACACGCAGTTTGCTTCTTTTTATACTCTGCAGAGGGCCTAACAACTTTGTAATTGCAAGTGTTGTCAAAAAATGCTTTGCTTTTTCTCAGTTTCCAAATGTTCAAAATTGAAGCTTTTCGAACTAGTCCGTGGAATTTTGCGATATTCACAAACAGTTGACCTTGTTGGAATCTGCAGAGTCTGTAGGTAAATAATTATCAAAAAAAGTTCAACATTTGGACAAACTTTTGTTGTAATAAAACAATTAATTGAAGTGTGGGGAGCTTTAAACATTCTTTTAGCTATAACTCAAACAAATTAAGTCCAATCAAGACCAAACGTGACAGAAGTATGTATAGTCTTGTCCTGAAGACGTATGTACAATATGATCAAAATTTACCAAAAGGGGGCGCTACAATTGGACAAAAACTGATTAAATGGGCTTTTTTTATGTTATAGCGCCATCTAGGAACGCAGTGGCACCCCAACTTAATTATGACATCTGGTCCTCAGTCTGATCAAGTATGTGACGTTTTAAAATTTTTGGGGAAAGCATTTTTGAGTTATAGGTGTATATTAGTGTACACATATAGCTTATATTAGACTTGAGGAATACATGCTAGATCTGTGTTATTGGGAGTGGCCTGTAAGCTACATAGTAATAAAAGTGCAACAATTTTTTGTTAAAGTTCAGATCCTTAGGATTCAGCTGATACCGTACATGCCCATGTTAGGTAAATATCCACATAGGAGTACATGCTTAAATCTTTCTGTATGTGCTTTCATGGCTGATCTAAAAATATGGGAAAGTAGTCATTTCTCACCAGCAGGTGGCAGTCTAAGACTATACATTGTGCTGTTGAACTACAGTGGCTCTGAGACATTATGCAAAATGCAATGTGGAGCAAAGACCATAAGGCCCAGAAACACCTCCCTTGGCAGCAAGGTCCAGCAGGTGTAAAATGACTCAGCCAAGGAAAATGACATTCTTTGGCCAGATGGTGGCGCTATAGCAAATGGAAAAGCATTGAGGTCTATATCTCCTACGCCGTAAGGCCTAGAGATGAAATCTTTTTGTCCCTTATTCCTTGGCTTAAGACAAACTAATTTGCTGTTGGATCATAAAGCTCAGCCCACTTAGATTTTGAGCTAATTTGCATAATTTGCAAAACATACTTTTGTCAATAAGTCTGTGAATTTTTGATCAACTACCTTGAGCTTGGTGCCAAAACGTTCACATGAGTCTGACCCTAGGTAATTATAGAATGAATTGACATTTTGATTCATGATGGCCGCCATATGCAAATGAACCTCTTCAGCTTATCACAGGTTTTACTTGAACATCTCTAACTCCTTCATACTTTGCTCAAATGGGTTCAAATTTCAGATTCTACTTATAGAAATGCTTTTAAAGGTAGCATGTCAGCGATGTAGGCCTATTGCTTCCAAACAGGCCTGTTAAGCGAGAACCCCGTTAATTGCCGCTTGCGGCTATATTTATTATTATTCTTTTTCTTTTTCTGCCATAAAACGAATCGCACAGCCCAAACCGTAAGGCCTAGACACTTGAGACTTGGTCAATAGGTAGTAGTCGGTCTCGCTACTCAGGCGCAAAATATCAGCCCAATTGGCCTCAAGGGGGCGCTACAGCGAAGGAAAACGCTTTCATTAAAAGATTTTCCACCCCGTGTGGCGTAGAGACGAAATCTTTTTTTTCCCTGATTCCTTGGGTCCTGCCGAATCAAAAAGGTACATACAACCACTAAGCTCCGCCTACTTAGATTTTTTGCTATTTTGCATAATTTGCAAAACCTACTTTTGTGTACTCCTCCGTGGATTTTTGTCCAATTTTCTTGAGCTTGGTGTCAAAATGTTCGCAGGAGCCTGTAGTTTAATAATTATCAAAAAAACGTTGAAATTTCGATTCAAGATGGCCGCCATATGCAAATGAACCTCTTCGGCTTATTTTATGTTTTACTTAAAAATCTATAACAAACTCATGGTTTACTCAAATGTGTTTACATTTCATATTCTACTTTCAGACATGATTCTGAGGTAGCTTGTCAAAGGAGAAGCCAATATTCATATAGGGGGCGCTGTAAATGCTTCAAGTTTATATCTCAGCATCCGTAAGGCGGATCGGACCGCCGCTTGGCATGCTGCTTCTATGGGCAAGGCTGTAGAGGGAAAATTAAGGACAACTCGATTCGAGCAAAATTGTGATTGTCATCGACCAATCAGCTGTCATCAGCTGTTTGACAACCTTAACAAGGTCCAATCATCATGGGATTTGACTGGTATGTCCCTGGTAGGCCTCCCTAAGAGCAGAAAAATTGTCATAACGATAGCCACTAGGGGGCGCTATATCAAGAAAATATTATATATCTCTGTGAAAATTAAGCATATTGACACGCAGTTTGCTTCTTTTTATACTCTGCAGAGGGCCTAACAACTTTGTAATTGCAAGTGTTGTCAAAAAATGCTTTGCTTTTTCTCAGTTTCCAAATGTTCAAAATTGAAGCTTTTCGAACTAGTCCGTGGAATTTTGCGATATTCACAAACAGTTGACCTTGTTGGAATCTGCAGAGTCTGTAGGTAAATAATTATCAAAAAAAGTTCAACATTTGGACAAACTTTTGTTGTAATAAAACAATTAATTGAAGTGTGGGGAGCTTTAAACATTCTTTTAGCTATAACTCAAACAAATTAAGTCCAATCAAGACCAAACGTGACAGAAGTATGTATAGTCTTGTCCTGAAGACGTATGTACAATATGATCAAAATTTACCAAAAGGGGGCGCTACAATTGGACAAAAACTGATTAAATGGGCTTTTTTTATGTTATAGCGCCATCTAGGAACGCAGTGGCACCCCAACTTAATTATGACATCTGGTCCTCAGTCTGATCAAGTATGTGACGTTTTAAAATTTTTGGGGAAAGCATTTTTGAGTTATAGGTGTATATTAGTGTACACATATAGCTTATATTAGACTTGAGGAATACATGCTAGATCTGTGTTATTGGGAGTGGCCTGTAAGCTACATAGTAATAAAAGTGCAACAATTTTTTGTTAAAGTTCAGATCCTTAGGATTCAGCTGATACCGTACATGCCCATGTTAGGTAAATATCCACATAGGAGTACATGCTTAAATCTTTCTGTATGTGCTTTCATGGCTGATCTAAAAATATGGGAAAGTAGTCATTTCTCACCAGCAGGTGGCAGTCTAAGACTATACATTGTGCTGTTGAACTACAGTGGCTCTGAGACATTATGCAAAATGCAATGTGGAGCAAAGACCATAAGGCCCAGAAACACCTCCCTTGGCAGCAAGGTCCAGCAGGTGTAAAATGACTCAGCCAAGGAAAATGACATTCTTTGGCCAGATGGTGGCGCTATAGCAAATGGAAAAGCATTGAGGTCTATATCTCCTACGCCGTAAGGCCTAGAGATGAAATCTTTTTGTCCCTTATTCCTTGGCTTAAGACAAACTAATTTGCTGTTGGATCATAAAGCTCAGCCCACTTAGATTTTGAGCTAATTTGCATAATTTGCAAAACATACTTTTGTCAATAAGTCTGTGAATTTTTGATCAACTACCTTGAGCTTGGTGCCAAAACGTTCACATGAGTCTGACCCTAGGTAATTATAGAATGAATTGACATTTTGATTCATGATGGCCGCCATATGCAAATGAACCTCTTCAGCTTATCACAGGTTTTACTTGAACATCTCTAACTCCTTCATACTTTGCTCAAATGGGTTCAAATTTCAGATTCTACTTATAGAAATGCTTTTAAAGGTAGCATGTCAGCGATGTAGGCCTATTGCTTCCAAACAGGCCTGTTAAGCGAGAACCCCGTTAATTGCCGCTTGCGGCTATATTTATTATTATTCTTTTTCTTTTTCTGCCATAAAACGAATCGCACAGCCCAAACCGTAAGGCCTAGACACTTGAGACTTGGTCAATAGGTAGTAGTCGGTCTCGCTACTCAGGCGCAAAATATCAGCCCAATTGGCCTCAAGGGGGCGCTACAGCGAAGGAAAACGCTTTCATTAAAAGATTTTCCACCCCGTGTGGCGTAGAGACGAAATCTTTTTTTTCCCTGATTCCTTGGGTCCTGCCGAATCAAAAAGGTACATACAACCACTAAGCTCCGCCTACTTAGATTTTTTGCTATTTTGCATAATTTGCAAAACCTACTTTTGTGTACTCCTCCGTGGATTTTTGTCCAATTTTCTTGAGCTTGGTGTCAAAATGTTCGCAGGAGCCTGTAGTTTAATAATTATCAAAAAAACGTTGAAATTTCGATTCAAGATGGCCGCCATATGCAAATGAACCTCTTCGGCTTATTTTATGTTTTACTTAAAAATCTATAACAAACTCATGGTTTACTCAAATGTGTTTACATTTCATATTCTACTTTCAGACATGATTCTGAGGTAGCTTGTCAAAGGAGAAGCCAATATTCATATAGGGGGCGCTGTAAATGCTTCAAGTTTATATCTCAGTATCCGTAAGGCGGATCGGACCGCCGCTTGGCATGCTGCTTCTATGGGCAAGGCTGTAGAGGGAAAATTAAGGACAACTCGATTCGAGCAAAATTGTGATTGTCATCGACCAATCAGCTGTCATCAGCTGTTTGACAACCTTAACAAGGTCCAATCATCATGGGATTTGACTGGTATGTCCCTGGGAGGCCTCCCTAAGAGCAGAAAAATTGTCATAACGATAGCCACTAGGGGGCGCTATATCAAGAAAATATTATATATCTCTGTGAAAATTAAGCATATTGACACGCAGTTTGCTTCTTTTTATACTCTGCAGAGGGCCTAACAACTTTGTAATTTCAAGTGTTTTCAAAAAATGCTTTGCTTTTTCTCAGTTTCCAAATGTTCAAAATTGAAGCTTTTCGAACTAGTCCGTGGAATTTTGTGATATTCACAAACAGTTGACCTTGTTGGAATCTGCAGAGTCTGTAGGTAAATAATTATCAAAAAATGTTCAACATTTGGACAAACTTTTGTTGTAATAAAACAATTAATTGAAGTGTGGGGAGCTTTAAACATTCTTTTAGCTATAACTCAAACAAATTAAGTCCAATCAAGACCAAACGTGACAGAAGTATGTATGGTCTTGTCCTGAAGACGTATGTACAATATGATCAAAATTTACCAAAAGGGGGCGCTACAATTGGACAAAAACTGATTAAATGGGCTTTTTTATGTTATAGCGCCATCTAGGAACGCAGTGGCACCCCAACTTAATTATGACATCTGGTCCTCAGTCTGATCAAGTATGTGACGTTTTAAAATTTTTGGGGAAAGCATTTTTGAGTTATAGGTGTATATTAGTGTACACATATAGCTTATATTTGACTTGAGGAATACATGCTAGATCTGTGTTATTGGGAATGGCCTGTAAGCTACATAGTAATAAAAGTGCAACAATTTTTTGTTAAAGTTCAGATCCTTAGGATTCAGCTGATACCGTACATGCCCATGTTAGGTAAATATCCACATTGGAGTACATGCTTAAATCTTTCTGTATGTGCTTTCATGGCTTATCTAAAAATATGGGAAAGTAGTCATTTCTCACCAGCAGATGGCAGTCTAAGACTATACATTGTGCTGTTGAACTACAGTGGCTCTGAGACATTATGCAAAATGCAATGTGGAGCAAAGACCATAAGGCCCAGAAACACCTCCCTTGGCAGCAAGGTCCAGCAGGTGTAAAATGACTCAGCCAAGGAAAATGACATTCTTTGGCCAGATGGTGGCGCTATAGCAAAGGGAAAAGCATTGAGGTCTATATCTCCTACACCGTAAGGCCTAGAGATGAAATCTTTTTGTCCCTTATTCCTTGGCTTAAGACAAACTAATTTGCTGTTGGATCATAAAGCTCAGCCCACTTAGATTTTGAGCTAATTTGCATAATTTGCAAAACATACTTTTGTCAATAAGTCTATGAATTTTTCACCAAGTCCCTTGAGCTTGGTGCCAAAACGTTCACATGAGTCTGACCCTAGGTAATTATAGAATTAATTGACATTTTGATTCATGATGGCAAATGAACCTCTTCAGCTTATCACAGGTTTTACTTGAACATCTCTAACTCCATACTTTGCTCAAATGGGTTCAAATTTCAGATTCTACTTATAGAAATGCTTTTAAAGGTAGCATGGCAGCGATGTAGGCCTATTGCTTCCAAACAGGCCTGTTAAGCGAGAACCCCGTTAATTGCCGCTTGCGGCTATATTTATTATTATTATTATTCTTTTTCTTTTTCTGCCATAAAACGAATCGCACAGCCCAAACCGTAAGGCCTAGACACTTGAGACTTGGTCAATAGGTAGTAGTCGGTCTCGCTACTCAGGCGCAAAATATCAGCCCAATTGGCCTCAAGGGGGCGCTACAGCGAAGGAAAACGCTTTCATTAAAAGATTTTCCACCCCGTGTGGCGTAGAGACGAAATCTTTTTTTTCCCTGATTCCTTGGGTCCTGCCGAATCAAAAAGGTACATACAACCACTAAGCTCCGCCTACTTAGATTTTTTGCTATTTTGCATAATTTGCAAAACCTACTTTTGTGTACTCCTCCGTGGATTTTTGTCCAATTTTCTTGAGCTTGGTGTCAAAATGTTCGCAGGAGCCTGTAGTTTAATAATTATCAAAAAAACGTTGAAATTTCGATTCAAGATGGCCGCCATATGCAAATGAACCTCTTCGGCTTATTTTATGTTTTACTTAAAAATCTATAACCAACTCATGGTTTACTCAAATGTGTTTACATTTCATATTCTACTTTCAGACATGATTCTGAGGTAGCTTGTCAAAGGAGAAGCCAATATTCATATAGGGGGCGCTGTAAATGCTTCAAGTTTATATCTCAGCATCCGTAAGGCGGATCGGACCGCCGCTTGGCATGCTGCTTCTATGGGCAAGGCTGTAGAGGGAAAATTAAGGACAACTCGATTCGAGCAAAATTGTGATTGTCATCGACCAATCAGCTGTCATCAGCTGTTTGACAACCTTAACAAGGTCCAATCATCATGGGATTTGACTGGTATGTCCCTGGTAGGCCTCCCTAAGAGCAGAAAAATTGTCATAACGATAGCCACTAGGGGGCGCTATATCAAGAAAATATTATATATCTCTGTGAAAATTAAGCATATTGACACGCAGTTTGCTTCTTTTTATACTCTGCAGAGGGCCTAACAACTTTGTAATTGCAAGTGTTGTCAAAAAATGCTTTGCTTTTTCTCAGTTTCCAAATGTTCAAAATTGAAGCTTTTCGAACTAGTCCGTGGAATTTTGCGATATTCACAAACAGTTGACCTTGTTGGAATCTGCAGAGTCTGTAGGTAAATAATTATCAAAAAAAGTTCAACATTTGGACAAACTTTTGTTGTAATAAAACAATTAATTGAAGTGTGGGGAGCTTTAAACATTCTTTTAGCTATAACTCAAACAAATTAAGTCCAATCAAGACCAAACGTGACAGAAGTATGTATAGTCTTGTCCTGAAGACGTATGTACAATATGATCAAAATTTACCAAAAGGGGGCGCTACAATTGGACAAAAACTGATTAAATGGGCTTTTTTATGTTATAGCGCCATCTAGGAACGCAGTGGCACCCCAACTTAATTATGACATCTGGTCCTCAGTCTGATCAAGTATGTGACGTTTTAAAATTTTTGGGGAAAGCATTTTTGAGTTATAGGTGTATATTAGTGTACACATATAGCTTATATTAGACTTGAGGAATACATGCTAGATCTGTGTTATTGGGAGTGGCCTGTAAGCTACATAGTAATAAAAGTGCAACAATTTTTTGTTAAAGTTCAGATCCTTAGGATTCAGCTGATACCGTACATGCCCATGTTAGGTAAATATCCACATAGGAGTACATGCTTAAATCTTTCTGTATGTGCTTTCATGGCTGATCTAAAAATATGGGAAAGTAGTCATTTCTCACCAGCAGGTGGCAGTCTAAGACTATACATTGTGCTGTTGAACTACAGTGGCTCTGAGACATTATGCAAAATGCAATGTGGAGCAAAGACCATAAGGCCCAGAAACACCTCCCTTGGCAGCAAGGTCCAGCAGGTGTAAAATGACTCAGCCAAGGAAAATGACATTCTTTGGCCAGATGGTGGCGCTATAGCAAATGGAAAAGCATTGAGGTCTATATCTCCTACGCCGTAAGGCCTAGAGATGAAATCTTTTTGTCCCTTATTCCTTGGCTTAAGACAAACTAATTTGCTGTTGGATCATAAAGCTCAGCCCACTTAGATTTTGAGCTAATTTGCATAATTTGCAAAACATACTTTTGTCAATAAGTCTGTGAATTTTTGATCAACTACCTTGAGCTTGGTGCCAAAACGTTCACATGAGTCTGACCCTAGGTAATTATAGAATGAATTGACATTTTGATTCATGATGGCCGCCATATGCAAATGAACCTCTTCAGCTTATCACAGGTTTTACTTGAACATCTCTAACTCCTTCATACTTTGCTCAAATGGGTTCAAATTTCAGATTCTACTTATAGAAATGCTTTTAAAGGTAGCATGTCAGCGATGTAGGCCTATTGCTTCCAAACAGGCCTGTTAAGCGAGAACCCCGTTAATTGCCGCTTGCGGCTATATTTATTATTATTCTTTTTCTTTTTCTGCCATAAAACGAATCGCACAGCCCAAACCGTAAGGCCTAGACACTTGAGACTTGGTCAATAGGTAGTAGTCGGTCTCGCTACTCAGGCGCAAAATATCAGCCCAATTGGCCTCAAGGGGGCGCTACAGCGAAGGAAAACGCTTTCATTAAAAGATTTTCCACCCCGTGTGGCGTAGAGACGAAATCTTTTTTTTCCCTGATTCCTTGGGTCCTGCCGAATCAAAAAGGTACATACAACCACTAAGCTCCGCCTACTTAGATTTTTTGCTATTTTGCATAATTTGCAAAACCTACTTTTGTGTACTCCTCCGTGGATTTTTGTCCAATTTTCTTGAGCTTGGTGTCAAAATGTTCGCAGGAGCCTGTAGTTTAATAATTATCAAAAAAACGTTGAAATTTCGATTCAAGATGGCCGCCATATGCAAATGAACCTCTTCGGCTTATTTTATGTTTTACTTAAAAATCTATAACAAACTCATGGTTTACTCAAATGTGTTTACATTTCATATTCTACTTTCAGACATGATTCTGAGGTAGCTTGTCAAAGGAGAAGCCAATATTCATATAGGGGGCGCTGTAAATGCTTCAAGTTTATATCTCAGTATCCGTAAGGCGGATCGGACCGCCGCTTGGCATGCTGCTTCTATGGGCAAGGCTGTAGAGGGAAAATTAAGGACAACTCGATTCGAGCAAAATTGTGATTGTCATCGACCAATCAGCTGTCATCAGCTGTTTGACAACCTTAACAAGGTCCAATCATCATGGGATTTGACTGGTATGTCCCTGGGAGGCCTCCCTAAGAGCAGAAAAATTGTCATAACGATAGCCACTAGGGGGCGCTATATCAAGAAAATATTATATATCTCTGTGAAAATTAAGCATATTGACACGCAGTTTGCTTCTTTTTATACTCTGCAGAGGGCCTAACAACTTTGTAATTTCAAGTGTTTTCAAAAAATGCTTTGCTTTTTCTCAGTTTCCAAATGTTCAAAATTGAAGCTTTTCGAACTAGTCCGTGGAATTTTGTGATATTCACAAACAGTTGACCTTGTTGGAATCTGCAGAGTCTGTAGGTAAATAATTATCAAAAAATGTTCAACATTTGGACAAACTTTTGTTGTAATAAAACAATTAATTGAAGTGTGGGGAGCTTTAAACATTCTTTTAGCTATAACTCAAACAAATTAAGTCCAATCAAGACCAAACGTGACAGAAGTATGTATGGTCTTGTCCTGAAGACGTATGTACAATATGATCAAAATTTACCAAAAGGGGGCGCTACAATTGGACAAAAACTGATTAAATGGGCTTTTTTATGTTATAGCGCCATCTAGGAACGCAGTGGCACCCCAACTTAATTATGACATCTGGTCCTCAGTCTGATCAAGTATGTGACGTTTTAAAATTTTTGGGGAAAGCATTTTTGAGTTATAGGTGTATATTAGTGTACACATATAGCTTATATTTGACTTGAGGAATACATGCTAGATCTGTGTTATTGGGAATGGCCTGTAAGCTACATAGTAATAAAAGTGCAACAATTTTTTGTTAAAGTTCAGATCCTTAGGATTCAGCTGATACCGTACATGCCCATGTTAGGTAAATATCCACATTGGAGTACATGCTTAAATCTTTCTGTATGTGCTTTCATGGCTTATCTAAAAATATGGGAAAGTAGTCATTTCTCACCAGCAGATGGCAGTCTAAGACTATACATTGTGCTGTTGAACTACAGTGGCTCTGAGACATTATGCAAAATGCAATGTGGAGCAAAGACCATAAGGCCCAGAAACACCTCCCTTGGCAGCAAGGTCCAGCAGGTGTAAAATGACTCAGCCAAGGAAAATGACATTCTTTGGCCAGATGGTGGCGCTATAGCAAATGGAAAAGCATTGAGGTCTATATCTCCTACGCCGTAAGGCCTAGAGATGAAATCTTTTTGTCCCTTATTCCTTGGCTTAAGACAAACTAATTTGCTGTTGGATCATAAAGCTCAGCCCACTTAGATTTTGAGCTAATTTGCATAATTTGCAAAACATACTTTTGTCAATAAGTCTGTGAATTTTTGATCAACTACCTTGAGCTTGGTGCCAAAACGTTCACATGAGTCTGACCCTAGGTAATTATAGAATGAATTGACATTTTGATTCATGATGGCCGCCATATGCAAATGAACCTCTTCAGCTTATCACAGGTTTTACTTGAACATCTCTAACTCCTTCATACTTTGCTCAAATGGGTTCAAATTTCAGATTCTACTTATAGAAATGCTTTTAAAGGTAGCATGTCAGCGATGTAGGCCTATTGCTTCCAAACAGGCCTGTTAAGCGAGAACCCCGTTAATTGCCGCTTGCGGCTATATTTATTATTATTCTTTTTCTTTTTCTGCCATAAAACGAATCGCACAGCCCAAACCGTAAGGCCTAGACACTTGAGACTTGGTCAATAGGTAGTAGTCGGTCTCGCTACTCAGGCGCAAAATATCAGCCCAATTGGCCTCAAGGGGGCGCTACAGCGAAGGAAAACGCTTTCATTAAAAGATTTTCCACCCCGTGTGGCGTAGAGACGAAATCTTTTTTTTCCCTGATTCCTTGGGTCCTGCCGAATCAAAAAGGTACATACAACCACTAAGCTCCGCCTACTTAGATTTTTTGCTATTTTGCATAATTTGCAAAACCTACTTTTGTGTACTCCTCCGTGGATTTTTGTCCAATTTTCTTGAGCTTGGTGTCAAAATGTTCGCAGGAGCCTGTAGTTTAATAATTATCAAAAAAACGTTGAAATTTCGATTCAAGATGGCCGCCATATGCAAATGAACCTCTTCGGCTTATTTTATGTTTTACTTAAAAATCTATAACCAACTCATGGTTTACTCAAATGTGTTTACATTTCATATTCTACTTTCAGACATGATTCTGAGGTAGCTTGTCAAAGGAGAAGCCAATATTCATATAGGGGGCGCTGTAAATGCTTCAAGTTTATATCTCAGCATCCGTAAGGCGGATCGGACCGCCGCTTGGCATGCTGCTTCTATGGGCAAGGCTGTAGAGGGAAAATTAAGGACAACTCGATTCGAGCAAAATTGTGATTGTCATCGACCAATCAGCTGTCATCAGCTGTTTGACAACCTTAACAAGGTCCAATCATCATGGGATTTGACTGGTATGTCCCTGGTAGGCCTCCCTAAGAGCAGAAAAATTGTCATAACGATAGCCACTAGGGGGCGCTATATCAAGAAAATATTATATATCTCTGTGAAAATTAAGCATATTGACACGCAGTTTGCTTCTTTTTATACTCTGCAGAGGGCCTAACAACTTTGTAATTGCAAGTGTTGTCAAAAAATGCTTTGCTTTTTCTCAGTTTCCAAATGTTCAAAATTGAAGCTTTTCGAACTAGTCCGTGGAATTTTGCGATATTCACAAACAGTTGACCTTGTTGGAATCTGCAGAGTCTGTAGGTAAATAATTATCAAAAAAAGTTCAACATTTGGACAAACTTTTGTTGTAATAAAACAATTAATTGAAGTGTGGGGAGCTTTAAACATTCTTTTAGCTATAACTCAAACAAATTAAGTCCAATCAAGACCAAACGTGACAGAAGTATGTATAGTCTTGTCCTGAAGACGTATGTACAATATGATCAAAATTTACCAAAAGGGGGCGCTACAATTGGACAAAAACTGATTAAATGGGCTTTTTTATGTTATAGCGCCATCTAGGAACGCAGTGGCACCCCAACTTAATTATGACATCTGGTCCTCAGTCTGATCAAGTATGTGACGTTTTAAAATTTTTGGGGAAAGCATTTTTGAGTTATAGGTGTATATTAGTGTACACATATAGCTTATATTAGACTTGAGGAATACATGCTAGATCTGTGTTATTGGGAGTGGCCTGTAAGCTACATAGTAATAAAAGTGCAACAATTTTTTGTTAAAGTTCAGATCCTTAGGATTCAGCTGATACCGTACATGCCCATGTTAGGTAAATATCCACATAGGAGTACATGCTTAAATCTTTCTGTATGTGCTTTCATGGCTGATCTAAAAATATGGGAAAGTAGTCATTTCTCACCAGCAGGTGGCAGTCTAAGACTATACATTGTGCTGTTGAACTACAGTGGCTCTGAGACATTATGCAAAATGCAATGTGGAGCAAAGACCATAAGGCCCAGAAACACCTCCCTTGGCAGCAAGGTCCAGCAGGTGTAAAATGACTCAGCCAAGGAAAATGACATTCTTTGGCCAGATGGTGGCGCTATAGCAAATGGAAAAGCATTGAGGTCTATATCTCCTACGCCGTAAGGCCTAGAGATGAAATCTTTTTGTCCCTTATTCCTTGGCTTAAGACAAACTAATTTGCTGTTGGATCATAAAGCTCAGCCCACTTAGATTTTGAGCTAATTTGCATAATTTGCAAAACATACTTTTGTCAATAAGTCTGTGAATTTTTGATCAACTACCTTGAGCTTGGTGCCAAAACGTTCACATGAGTCTGACCCTAGGTAATTATAGAATGAATTGACATTTTGATTCATGATGGCCGCCATATGCAAATGAACCTCTTCAGCTTATCACAGGTTTTACTTGAACATCTCTAACTCCTTCATACTTTGCTCAAATGGGTTCAAATTTCAGATTCTACTTATAGAAATGCTTTTAAAGGTAGCATGTCAGCGATGTAGGCCTATTGCTTCCAAACAGGCCTGTTAAGCGAGAACCCCGTTAATTGCCGCTTGCGGCTATATTTATTATTCTTTTTCTTTTTCTGCCATAAAACGAATCGCACAGCCCAAACCGTAAGGCCTAGACACTTGAGACTTGGTCAATAGGTAGTAGTCGGTCTCGCTACTCAGGCGCAAAATATCAGCCCAATTGGCCTCAAGGGGGCGCTACAGCGAAGGAAAACGCTTTCATTAAAAGATTTTCCACCCCGTGTGGCGTAGAGACGAAATCTTTTTTTTCCCTGATTCCTTGGGTCTTGCCGAATCAAAAAGGTACATACAACCACTAAGCTCCGCCTACTTAGATTTTTTGCTATTTTGCATAATTTGCAAAACCTACTTTTGTGTACTCCTCCGTGGATTTTTGTCCAATTTTCTTGAGCTTGGTGTCAAAATGTTTGCAGGAGCCTGTAGTTTAATAATTATCAAAAAAACGTTGAAATTTCGATTCAAGATGGCCGCCATATGCAAATGAACCTCTTCGGCTTATTTTATGTTTTACTTAAAAATCTATAACAAACTCATGGTTTACTCAAATGTGTTTACATTTCATATTCTACTTTCAGACATGATTCTGAGGTAGCTTGTCAAAGGAGAAGCCAATATTCATATAGGGGGCGCTGTAAATGCTTCAAGTTTATATCTCAGCATCCGTAAGGCGGATCGGACCGCCGCTTGGCATGCTGCTTCTATGGGCAAGGCTGTAGAGGGAAAATTAAGGACAACTCGATTCGAGCAAAATTGTGATTGTCATCGACCAATCAGCTGTCATCAGCTGTTTGACAACCTTAACAAGGTCCAATCATCATGGGATTTGACTGGTATGTCCCTGGGAGGCCTCCCTAAGAGCAGAAAAATTGTCATAACGATAGCCACTAGGGGGCGCTATATCAAGAAAATATTATATATCTCTGTGAAAATTAAGCATATTGACACGCAGTTTGCTTCTTTTTATACTCTGCAGAGGGCCTAACAACTTTGTAATTGCAAGTGTTGTCAAAAAATGCTTTGCTTTTTCTCAGTTTCCAAATGTTCAAAATTGAAGCTTTTCGAACTAGTCCGTGGAATTTTGCGATATTCACAAACAGTTGACCTTGTTGGAATCTGCAGAGCCTGTAGGTAAATAATTATCAAAAAAAGTTCAACATTTGGACAAACTTTTGTTGTAATAAAACAATTAATTGAAGTGTGGGGAGCTTTAAACATTCTTTTAGCTATAACTCAAACAAATTAAGTCCAATCAATACCAAACGTGACAGAAGTATGTATAGTCTTGTCCTGAAGACGTATGTACAATATGATCAAAATTTACCAAAAGGGGGCGCTACAATTGGACAAAAACTGATTAAATGGGCTTTTTTATGTTATAGCGCCATCTAGGAACGCAGTGGCACCCCAACTTAATTATGACATCTGGTCCTCAGTCTGATCAAGTATGTGACGTTTTAAAATTTTTGGGGAAAGCATTTTTGAGTTATAGGTGTATATTAGTGTACACATATAGCTTATATTTGACTTGAGGAACACATGCTAGATCTGTGTTATTGGGAGTGGCCTGTAAGCTACATAGTAATAAAAGTGCAACAATTTTTTGTTAAAGTTCAGATCCTTAGGATTCAGCTGATACCGTACATGCCCATGTTAGGTAAATATCCACATAGGAGTACATGCTTAAATCTTTCTGTATGTGCTTTCATGGCTGATCTAAAAATATGGGAAAGTAGTCATTTCTCACCAGCAGATGGCAGTCTAAGACTATACATTGTGCTGTTGAACTACAGTGGCTCTGAGACATTATGCAAAATGCAATGTGGAGCAAAGACCATAAGGCCCAGAAACACCTCCCTTGGCAGCAAGGTCCAGCAGGTGTAAAATGACTCAGCCAAGGAAAATGACATTCTTTGGCCAGATGGTGGCGCTATAGCAAAGGGAAAAGCATTGAGGTCTATATCTCCTACACCGTAAGGCCTAGAGATGAAATCTTTTTGTCCCTTATTCCTTGGCTTAAGACAAACTAATTTGCTGTTGGATCATAAAGCTCAGCCCACTTAGATTTTGAGCTAATTTGCATAATTTGCAAAACATACTTTTGTCAATAAGTCTATGAATTTTTCACCAAGTCCCTTGAGCTTGGTGCCAAAACGTTCACATGAGTCTGACCCTAGGTAATTATAGAATTAATTGACATTTTGATTCATGATGGCAAATGAACCTCTTCAGCTTATCACAGGTTTTACTTGAACATCTCTAACTCCTTCATACTTTGCTCAAATGGGTTCAAATTTCAGATTCTACTTATAGAAATGCTTTTAAAGGTAGCATGTCAGCGATGTAGGCCTATTGCTTCCAAACAGGCCTGTTAAGCGAGAACCCCGTTAATTGCCGCTTGCGGCTATATTTATTTTTCTTTTTCTTTTTCTGCCATAAAACGAATCGCACAGCCCAAACCGTAAGGCCTAGACACTTGAGACTTGGTCAATAGGTAGTAGTCGGTCTCGCTACTCAGGCGCAAAATATCAGCCCAATTGGCCTCAAGGGGGCGCTACAGCGAAGGAAAACGCTTTCATTAAAAGATTTTCCACCCCGTGTGGCGTAGAGACGAAATCTTTTTTTTCCCTGATTCCTTGGGTCTTGCCGAATCAAAAAGGTACATACAACCACTAAGCTCCGCCTACTTAGATTTTTTGCTATTTTGCATAATTTGCAAAACCTACTTTTGTGTACTCCTCCGTGGATTTTTGTCCAATTTTCTTGAGCTTGGTGTCAAAATGTTTGCAGGAGCCTGTAGTTTAATAATTATCAAAAAAACGTTGAAATTTCGATTCAAGATGGCCGCCATATGCAAATGAACCTCTTCGGCTTATTTTATGTTTTACTTAAAAATCTATAACAAACTCATGGTTTACTCAAATGTGTTTACATTTCATATTCTACTTTCAGACATGATTCTGAGGTAGCTTGTCAAAGGAGAAGCCAATATTCATATAGGGGGCGCTGTAAATGCTTCAAGTTTATATCTCAGCATCCGTAAGGCGGATCGGACCGCCGCTTGGCATGCTGCTTCTATGGGCAAGGCTGTAGAGGGAAAATTAAGGACAACTCGATTCGAGCAAAATTGTGATTGTCATCGACCAATCAGCTGTCATCAGCTGTTTGACAACCTTAACAAGGTCCAATCATCATGGGATTTGACTGGTATGTCCCTGGGAGGCCTCCCTAAGAGCAGAAAAATTGTCATAACGATAGCCACTAGGGGGCGCTATATCAAGAAAATATTATATATCTCTGTGAAAATTAAGCATATTGACACGCAGTTTGCTTCTTTTTATACTCTGCAGAGGGCCTAACAACTTTGTAATTGCAAGTGTTGTCAAAAAATGCTTTGCTTTTTCTCAGTTTCCAAATGTTCAAAATTGAAGCTTTTCGAACTAGTCCGTGGAATTTTGCGATATTCACAAACAGTTGACCTTGTTGGAATCTGCAGAGCCTGTAGGTAAATAATTATCAAAAAAAGTTCAACATTTGGACAAACTTTTGTTGTAATAAAACAATTAATTGAAGTGTGGGGAGCTTTAAACATTCTTTTAGCTATAACTCAAACAAATTAAGTCCAATCAATACCAAACGTGACAGAAGTATGTATAGTCTTGTCCTGAAGACGTATGTACAATATGATCAAAATTTACCAAAAGGGGGCGCTACAATTGGACAAAAACTGATTAAATGGGCTTTTTTATGTTATAGCGCCATCTAGGAACGCAGTGGCACCCCAACTTAATTATGACATCTGGTCCTCAGTCTGATCAAGTATGTGACGTTTTAAAATTTTTGGGGAAAGCATTTTTGAGTTATAGGTGTATATTAGTGTACACATATAGCTTATATTTGACTTGAGGAACACATGCTAGATCTGTGTTATTGGGAGTGGCCTGTAAGCTACATAGTAATAAAAGTGCAACAATTTTTTGTTAAAGTTCAGATCCTTAGGATTCAGCTGATACCGTACATGCCCATGTTAGGTAAATATCCACATAGGAGTACATGCTTAAATCTTTCTGTATGTGCTTTCATGGCTGATCTAAAAATATGGGAAAGTAGTCATTTCTCACCAGCAGATGGCAGTCTAAGACTATACATTGTGCTGTTGAACTACAGTGGCTCTGAGACATTATGCAAAATGCAATGTGGAGCAAAGACCATAAGGCCCAGAAACACCTCCCTTGGCAGCAAGGTCCAGCAGGTGTAAAATGACTCAGCCAAGGAAAATGACATTCTTTGGCCAGATGGTGGCGCTATAGCAAAGGGAAAAGCATTGAGGTCTATATCTCCTACACCGTAAGGCCTAGAGATGAAATCTTTTTGTCCCTTATTCCTTGGCTTAAGACAAACTAATTTGCTGTTGGATCATAAAGCTCAGCCCACTTAGATTTTGAGCTAATTTGCATAATTTGCAAAACATACTTTTGTCAATAAGTCTATGAATTTTTCACCAAGTCCCTTGAGCTTGGTGCCAAAACGTTCACATGAGTCTGACCCTAGGTAATTATAGAATTAATTGACATTTTGATTCATGATGGCAAATGAACCTCTTCAGCTTATCACAGGTTTTACTTGAACATCTCTAACTCCTTCATACTTTGCTCAAATGGGTTCAAATTTCAGATTCTACTTATAGAAATGCTTTTAAAGGTAGCATGTCAGCGATGTAGGCCTATTGCTTCCAAACAGGCCTGTTAAGCGAGAACCCCGTTAATTGCCGCTTGCGGCTATATTTATTTTTCTTTTTCTTTTTCTGCCATAAAACGAATCGCACAGCCCAAACCGTAAGGCCTAGACACTTGAGACTTGGTCAATAGGTAGTAGTCGGTCTCGCTACTCAGGCGCAAAATATCAGCCCAATTGGCCTCAAGGGGGCGCTACAGCGAAGGAAAACGCTTTCATTAAAAGATTTTCCACCCCGTGTGGCGTAGAGACGAAATCTTTTTTTTCCCTGATTCCTTGGGTCTTGCCGAATCAAAAAGGTACATACAACCACTAAGCTCCGCCTACTTAGATTTTTTGCTATTTTGCATAATTTGCAAAACCTACTTTTGTGTACTCCTCCGTGGATTTTTGTCCAATTTTCTTGAGCTTGGTGTCAAAATGTTTGCAGGAGCCTGTAGTTTAATAATTATCAAAAAAACGTTGAAATTTCGATTCAAGATGGCCGCCATATGCAAATGAACCTCTTCGGCTTATTTTATGTTTTACTTAAAAATCTATAACAAACTCATGGTTTACTCAAATGTGTTTACATTTCATATTCTACTTTCAGACATGATTCTGAGGTAGCTTGTCAAAGGAGAAGCCAATATTCATATAGGGGGCGCTGTAAATGCTTCAAGTTTATATCTCAGCATCCGTAAGGCGGATCGGACCGCCGCTTGGCATGCTGCTTCTATGGGCAAGGCTGTAGAGGGAAAATTAAGGACAACTCGATTCGAGCAAAATTGTGATTGTCATCGACCAATCAGCTGTCATCAGCTGTTTGACAACCTTAACAAGGTCCAATCATCATGGGATTTGACTGGTATGTCCCTGGGAGGCCTCCCTAAGAGCAGAAAAATTGTCATAACGATAGCCACTAGGGGGCGCTATATCAAGAAAATATTATATATCTCTGTGAAAATTAAGCATATTGACACGCAGTTTGCTTCTTTTTATACTCTGCAGAGGGCCTAACAACTTTGTAATTGCAAGTGTTGTCAAAAAATGCTTTGCTTTTTCTCAGTTTCCAAATGTTCAAAATTGAAGCTTTTCGAACTAGTCCGTGGAATTTTGCGATATTCACAAACAGTTGACCTTGTTGGAATCTGCAGAGCCTGTAGGTAAATAATTATCAAAAAAAGTTCAACATTTGGACAAACTTTTGTTGTAATAAAACAATTAATTGAAGTGTGGGGAGCTTTAAACATTCTTTTAGCTATAACTCAAACAAATTAAGTCCAATCAATACCAAACGTGACAGAAGTATGTATGGTCTTGTCCTGAAGACGTATGTACAATATGATCAAAATTTACCAAAAGGGGGCGCTACAATTGGACAAAAACTGATTAAATGGGCTTTTTTATGTTATAGCGCCATCTAGGAACGCAGTGGCACCCCAACTTAATTATGACATCTGGTCCTCAGTCTGATCAAGTATGTGACGTTTTAAAATTTTTGGGGAAAGCATTTTTGAGTTATAGGTGTATATTAGTGTACACATATAGCTTATATTTGACTTGAGGAACACATGCTAGATCTGTGTTATTGGGAGTGGCCTGTAAGCTACATAGTAATAAAAGTGCAACAATTTTTTGTTAAAGTTCAGATCCTTAGGATTCAGCTGATACCGTACATGCCCATGTTAGGTAAATATCCACATAGGAGTACATGCTTAAATCTTTCTGTATGTGCTTTCATGGCTGATCTAAAAATATGGGAAAGTAGTCATTTCTCACCAGCAGATGGCAGTCTAAGACTATACATTGTGCTGTTGAACTACAGTGGCTCTGAGACATTATGCAAAATGCAATGTGGAGCAAAGACCATAAGGCCCAGAAACACCTCCCTTGGCAGCAAGGTCCAGCAGGTGTAAAATGACTCAGCCAAGGAAAATGACATTCTTTGGCCAGATGGTGGCGCTATAGCAAAGGGAAAAGCATTGAGGTCTATATCTCCTACACCGTAAGGCCTAGAGATGAAATCTTTTTGTCCCTTATTCCTTGGCTTAAGACAAACTAATTTGCTGTTGGATCATAAAGCTCAGCCCACTTAGATTTTGAGCTAATTTGCATAATTTGCAAAACATACTTTTGTCAATAAGTCTATGAATTTTTCACCAAGTCCCTTGAGCTTGGTGCCAAAACGTTCACATGAGTCTGACCCTAGGTAATTATAGAATTAATTGACATTTTGATTCATGATGGCAAATGAACCTCTTCAGCTTATCACAGGTTTTACTTGAACATCTCTAACTCCATACTTTGCTCAAATGGGTTCAAATTTAAGATTCTACTTATAGAAATGCTTTTAAAGGTAGCATGGCAGCGATGTAGGCCTATTGCTTCCAAACAGGCCTGTTAAGCAAGAACCCGGTTAATTGCCGCTTGCGGCTATATTTAGGGGTCCAAGCACTGCAAGTGCTGGAGCCCTATTGTTTTTGTTCCGTTTTTTCCGCTTTTTTTGTTTTTTTTTGTTTTCTTCTTCTTTTTCTCCGATGAAACGCGATGGGCAGCCCAAACCGTAGGTCCTACAGACTTGTCATTTGGTCAACTGGTAGTAAACCCTCCCGCTACTCAGGCGCAAAAAATCAGCCCAATCAGCCTGATGGTGGCGCTATAGCGACGCGGAACGCGTCGCTCCCTATATCTCCTACCCCGTGTGGCGTAGAGACGAAATTCTTTTTTTCCCTGATTCCTCAGGTCAGACCCTACAAAAAAGCCTCAAGAACCCATAAGCTCCGCCTACTTAGATTTTGAGCTAATTTGCATAATATGTAAAATCGCACAAATTTTTGAGCGCGAACTAGTCTCTGGAAATGTACCCAATATGGACATTAATGGTATCAGCAGAATCCTAAGAACCTGAACTTTAATAATTATCCAAAAAAAGTTGGAATTTCATCACCGCTTTGCTTCCAGACTCCGCCCAAATACAGGGGTAGAGCTCGTTCTCCAAAAATCAGACAAATACAGCTATAACTCGCAAACGCTTTCTCCGAATGTTACGATACTTCACATGCTTGATCCCTATAAGGGCTGGAAGACATGAGTACTTGGTTGTGCAACTGCAAGCCTAGGGGGCGCTATAACAACAAAAAATTTGTTACGCTTCACAGGATTGTCCCATTGACATGCCGCTTGGTATGCATGTAGTGTGTGATGAGCTGACTCAGATTATATGACGATGATGTCATATTCGAAAAAACGTGTCTGCCATCGGCCAATCAAATTTCAGCAGCTGTTTCATGACCTTAACAAGGTCCTATCATCATGACACTTGCATGGTATGTCCATGGCCCCACTTCCTGAGCACATAAAAAGTTTCATAATGATAGCCACTAGGGGGCGCAATGCAAATTTTCAACATGCAAATATGGAATATCTCAGCGAAATATAAACATATTGACAAGCAGTTTGCTTTACTTCATACTCTGCAAATTGCCTTACAACTTTGCAATTCCAACTATTGTCAAAAAATGTATACTTTATCCACAATAGTCAGGTATGTGAAAATGGAGCTTTTCGCACTCCTCCCTGGAAATTTGTCTTATCAATAAACAACTAGTATTTTTGAAGTCCGTATAGACTGTAGGTAAATAATTATCAAAAAAATCTAGAACTTTTGACACGCTTTTGTGGCAGTTATTTAACAAATATGCATGGGCAGGGCTCGATGCACTCTTTGAGCTATAACTACAACAAACTTCACCCAAATCAAACACAGCTTGGTACACATATGTACGTCATTACTCTGAAGTAGTGTGCCAAATGTGACAACATTGAACAGAAAGGGGGCGCTACAATTAGACAGCAACTGGTTGCACAGGTTATTAATTGATTACACCGCCACCTAGAGATGCAGTACCAGCAAGATGAGATAGATTTATTCTGAACATCATGGGAAAGGACCTTGTGCATTTTCATAACATATGCCTAAAGCATTTTTGAGTTACAGCTGTTTTTTATGTGATGTTTCAACGGCAAGCTGCACATCTCTATTTAAGCAGAGGCTGCAATCACACAGTAATGAAAGTTCCACATTTTATTGATAATTACTAAAGTTCAGGTTCTTACGATTCTCATGATACCACATATGTCTATATTGGGTTTTGATCCAAGGACTAGTTCTTGATCAAATATATGTCCGTTATATCTCATTTATACCCACACCTGCAGACTCACTATACCCTCAGCCCCTCCCTCTCCTTCTCACACACAAACTGTCACCTCTCCCCCTCCCCTCCCCCCTGCCAGTCAGAGAGGGCCAGAGGACAGAGACAATTGAAAGCATATCTAAACAAATCAACAATAACATCATGACTGGTTCCTTATTTTTGTTTTAGTGTCCAAGTTTTCAGCTCCACTGTCCGAAGGAGCACTTTACAGAAAGTAAAGCAGGGGTGCACCTCTTGCTCTGCATACTTTCATTGCTCCCTTTCACATGTTCTTCAATGGTCAGGACACCTACAAAGCAGATATGCTGCAAATGTATGACCTACTGTCTCTGCCTTTTTTATCTATAATGTGGACCAACAGAGTATGTGTGTGTAACTGTGTAGGCAGTGAGTGGAAACAGGTTTTAAAATTATCCAGCAGCACTGTTCTGTCTGATCCACTCATGAGAGCACAATAAACACTGACATAGCATCACAATGTCAAAATACAATGCTGAGAATGTATGAGCAACTGTGTCTGAATTTATAAGTTTGACCAATAAAATATATGTATCTCAGTGTGGACAGTGAGTTGACACAGGTCTTAAAATCTCTAGCAGCACTGCTGTGTCTTATCCACTCATAAGAGCACTACACACACTGACCTATCACCACAATGTCAGTGTCACTGCAGTGCTGAGAATTGTCCACCACCCACATTAAATATATTTTGTGGATGTCCTGAACATTGGGTCAGAATCCAAGGTGAAATTCCAGAGTCAGTTCTGTGCTCTGTGCTGTCTCTGTAACCCAAGCCCCATGTTCACCTGCCTGCAGACCAGAAATTCACCCACTCATCTACTACCCCTTCTTCTTACAATCCAGAGCACCAAGGATCACATTTTAAAGCACTACAAAATCTATATTCAAGTGTGGCTCCTGTATCAGGAACTGTCATATGCTACGCTCCTGCTCTGCAAAGACTGCTCGCTTTCACCCTGCTCTTCAGTGGTCTGGACACCCATACCTCCATACAGCAGGTATGACTCAGGTGTTGGCATTTTAAATCCCTCAGCAACACTGCTGGACAGAGAATAGTCCACAACCAAACACTGCCAGCAGAGAGTGTCTTCTGTCAACTGATGACTGACTCGAGTACAAGCCACTCCACATCATATCTGCTGTTTGGGGGTCCTGAACATTAGGGTGAGAAACCAGAGTGCAACTCCAGAGTGACTTCTGTGCTCTATGCTTTCTCTGTCATCCGCTACTCCTCCATCTCATGCTACACCTCCAAAGAGATGCCAGAACAGCATGGAACACCTTATAAACACTACACAAACTTCCCCAAAAGCCCCTATTATCTCAGGACAGCTCTTATGCATAGAACACCTTACAAACACTACACAAACTTCCACAAAAGCCCCTACTATCTCAGGACAGCTCATATGCATAGAACACCTTACAAACACTACACAAACTTCCCCAAAAGCCCCTATTATCTCAGGACAGCTCATATGCATAGAATACCTTACAAACACTACACAAACTTCCCCAAAAGCCCCTACTATCTCAGGACAGCTCATATGCATAGAACACGTTACAAACACTACACAAACTTCCCCAAAAGCCCCTACTATCTCAGGACAGCTCATATGCATAGAACACGTTACAAACACTACACAAACTTCCCCAAAAGCCCCTACTATCTCAGGACAGCTCATATGCATAGAACACGTTACAAACACTACACAAACTTCCCCAAAAGCCCCTACTATCTCAGGACAGCTCATATGCATAGAACACGTTACAAACACTACACAAACTTCCCCAAAAGCCCCTACTATCTCAGGACAGCTCATATGCATAGAACACCTTACAAACACTACACAAACTTCCCCAAAAGCCCCTACTATCTCAGGACAGCTCATATGCATAGAACACCTTACAAACACTACACAAACTTCCCCAAAAGCCCCTACTATCTCAGGACAGCTCATATGCATAGAACACCTTACAAACACTACACAAACTTCCCCAAAAGCCCCTACTATCTCAGGACAGCTCATATGAATAAAACATCTTACAAACACTACACAAACTTCCCCAAAAGCCCCTACTATCTCAGGACAGCTCATATGAATAAAACACCTTACAAATACTACACAAACTTCCCCAAAAGCCCCTACTATCTCAGGACAGCTCATATGCATAGAACACCTTACAAACACTACACAAACTTCCCCAAAAGCCCCTACTATCTCAGGACAGCTCATATGAATAAAACATCTTACAAACACTACACAAACTTCCCCAAAAGCCCCTACTATCTCAGGACAGCTCATATGAATAAAACACCTTACAAATACTACACAAACTTCCCCAAAAGCCCCTACTATCTCAGGACAGCTCATATGCTAGCACATTGTTCTCCTACCAGCGAATACCAGCTTGGACCCCGGGAATTGTCGCTTGCGGCTATATTTATTATTCTTTTTCTTTTTCTGCCATAAAACGAATCGCACAGCCCAAACCGTAAGGCCTAGACACTTGAGACTTGGTCAATAGGTAGTAGTCGGTCTCGCTACTCAGGCGCAAAATATCAGCCCAATTGGCCTCAAGGGGGCGCTACAGCGAAGGAAAACGCTTTCATTAAAAGATTTTCCACCCCGTGTGGCGTAGAGACGAAATCTTTTTTTTCCCTGATTCCTTGGGTCCTGCCGAATCAAAAAGGTACATACAACCACTAAGCTCCGCCTACTTAGATTTTTTGCTATTTTGCATAATTTGCAAAACCTACTTTTGTGTACTCCTCCGTGGATTTTTGTCCAATTTTCTTGAGCTTGGTGTCAAAATGTTCGCAGGAGCCTGTAGTTTAATAATTATCAAAAAAACGTTGAAATTTCGATTCAAGATGGCCGCCATATGCAAATGAACCTCTTCGGCTTATTTTATGTTTTACTTAAAAATCTATAACAAACTCATGGTTTACTCAAATGTGTTTACATTTCATATTCTACTTTCAGACATGATTCTGAGGTAGCTTGTCAAAGGAGAAGCCAATATTCATATAGGGGGCGCTGTAAATGCTTCAAGTTTATATCTCAGTATCCGTAAGGCGGATCGGACCGCCGCTTGGCATGCTGCTTCTATGGGCAATGCTGTAGAGGGAAAATTAACCCTTTGAGGTCGGCTATGCCGCCGGCGGGATAAAATTGAAATTCCACATAAACACGTATATAACTCTGCGAGATTTTATCCTAAAAAAAAAATACAACATACCTCGGAAACCTTGAAGGGTCTACTTTCCAACTATATATAGGATGAAACGATATATATATTTATATTCTTGTGAGAGAAGCGTAAACAACAACCGGCACATTTTTGAGGCACAAGCTTTTTTGTTCCGCCCATAGACGCGTTCTGCCATTCATATGTTAACACTATGGTAATTCGGCAGCTGCTAGTGGAGGATCATTGGCTGATAATTTGCATGAAAACGCCCAAACACAGAGCACATGTCGCGGAATTGTTTACGTGGAGCTTCGTCATGTCGCACTCACGGGAGCTGGAGCCACTGCGGAGGAGAGCTTTGTTCTGGAAAATGAAGAGGATTTCAGCTCATCTGACGAAAGCGGGGAGGACAGTGACGAAGAAAGATTTATTTTGAGATGCGGATTGATCCGAAGGAGGGTTTTTGTGAAGGGTAAGTGAAATATTTCCTTTCAAATGAAACAAACCCACGCTTCGCGCTTACTGTGTACACTCCGCGAATTCCGGATAAATTAAAATAAAGAATAAATTAAATAAGTATTCCTTTGTATATGAAAGCATAAATTAATGTAAAAAAAACCTGCTGTTGTGTAAACGGGACATTCAAGTGTAGCCTGTTGCTAATCTGAGTGTGCATGCTGAGAGTGCTAACATTACCATGCGAGGCTCCAGTACCATAAGTGTGGCTTATGGCTGTATATGTTTAGCCTAGTGTGGTAATGTCATGTGTAAATGGCCTGTGTGAATGTAATAGTGTCATCCTATGTAGCTTGTTATGCTATGTACTGCTATACATAGGTCATATACAAGTACTGTATTTGAAATACAAGTAATTATTAGTTGTAGTGACTGTTGGCATGAATAGCTAATCTTTGTAACTGCTCAGAAGCTCACATTTCTTATTATTTTTCTTTCAGAAATGTGGAAAATACTCCACCTCCAAGCAAAGACGACGGCGTCAACCAAGTCTGCAACCACCAACGTGTAAACACATGGTCCTTCCACATCTGCTCTGCAAGTTTAGCATTTTGCATTACACAACTCAGCACAAAACTTTGAAGTGGTACAGAAAACTGTTTCTTCACTTCTTGGACATTGCTGCTACCAATGCCTACATTCTCCACAACAACTTATGCAACAGGACAGCCTGACCCACAAGGCATTCATGGAAGAGCTTGTTGAACAGCTGTGTGGTATGCAAAAACCCCATGGAAATGTGAACAGTGTGATGTCTACCTTTGCATGCAGCCAGACAGAAACTGTTTTAGAGACTGGCATCTTTTGTTGAACTGACTCAAATATATATACACACACAAGGATATACAGTATGACTATCTTTAGTATATTATCACTATGTTTACATGTGAACACATTTTCCATTTATTTTAATTCATGCCAGTTATTTATTTTTTTGTTTTTATTGCTTGTTTAGTTCTCTTTTTTTGAAATAAACTGTGATAAACTCTGCCTCTGGTCTCTTCTCTTTTGACAGCTGTGGCAGTGACAGCTAATGGGCCATTCATTAGGCAGTGGGGTGGGGACCTCGCACCTCGGTTTTCGCACCTATCTTCATACATATGCAACGTAGGAGCCAGTGACTGAGAAAAACAGAGTGTCACCTCACATTTGTTATGTCCTAAGTATAAAATTACATACAATTTATGAAAAGTAGAATCAGCAGTGTGTTGCCAAGACCCGTGTTCACAAAGTTTTGACCTCAAAGGTCCCGGTGAGAAATGTTTAGAATGTGTTTTTTCACAGTATATCAGCACTTCTGAAAATAGGTTTTTGGAAAGTCTAAGTTTAGAGTAAATTTAATCAAAATGTAGATGTATGACACTCTTACTGATTCAACACTGTTGTTGCAGAGATAGTTCTGAAAAATACATGTGTAACACTTTGAAATGATTTTTTCTCAGATGCGTACAATTTGTAAAACAATCAAGGCATGTCAGACTACACCAGGGTGTCTGAAAACCCCTCAGACTCCAGGGGGTTAAGGACAACTCGATTCGAGCAAAATTGTGATTGTCATCGACCAATCAGCTGTCATCAGCTGTTTGACAACCTTAACAAGGTCCAATCATCATGGGATTTGACTGGTATGTCCCTGGGAGGCCTCCCTAAGAGCAGAAAAATTGTCATAACGATAGCCACTAGGGGGCGCTATATCAAGAAAATATTATATATCTCTGTGAAAATTAAGCATATTGACACGCAGTTTGCTTCTTTTTATACTCTGCAGAGGGCCTAACAACTTTGTAATTGCAAGTGTTGTCAAAAAATGCTTTGCTTTTTCTCAGTTTCCAAATGTTCAAAATTGAAGCTTTTCGAACTAGTCCGTGGAATTTTGTGATATTCACAAACAGTTGACCTTGTTGGAATCTGCAGAGTCTGTAGGTAAATAATTATCAAAAAAAGTTCAACATTTGGACAAACTTTTGTTGTAATAAAACAATTAATTGAAGTGTGGGGAGCTTTAAACATTCTTTTAGCTATAACTCAAACAAATTAAGTCCAATCAAGACCAAACGTGACAGAAGTATGTATGGTCTTGTCCTGAAGACGTATGTACAATATGATCAAAATTTACCAAAAGGGGGCGCTACAATTGGACAAAAACTGATTAAATGGGCTTTTTTATGTTATAGCGCCATCTAGGAACGCAGTGGCACCCCAACTTAATTATGACATCTGGTCCTCAGTCTGATCAAGTATGTGACGTTTTAAAATTTTTGGGGAAAGCATTTTTGAGTTATAGGTGTATATTAGTGTACACATATAGCTTATATTTGACTTGAGGAATACATGCTAGATCTGTGTTATTGGGAGTGGCCTGTAAGCTACATAGTAATAAAAGTGCAACAATTTTTTGTTAAAGTTCAGATCCTTAGGATTCAGCTGATACCGTACATGCCCATGTTAGGTAAATATCCACATTGGAGTACATGCTTAAATCTTTCTGTATGTGCTTTCATGGCTTATCTAAAAATATGGGAAAGTAGTCATTTCTCACCAGCAGATGGCAGTCTAAGACTATACATTGTGCTGTTGAACTACAGTGGCTCTGAGACATTATGCAAAATGCAATGTGGAGCAAAGACCATAAGGCCCAGAAACACCTCCCTTGGCAGCAAGGTCCAGCAGGTGTAAAATGACTCAGCCAAGGAAAATGACATTCTTTGGCCAGATGGTGGCGCTATAGCAAAGGGAAAAGCATTGAGGTCTATATCTCCTACACCGTAAGGCCTAGAGATGAAATCTTTTTGTCCCTTATTCCTTGGCTTAAGACAAACTAATTTGCTGTTGGATCATAAAGCTCAGCCCACTTAGATTTTGAGCTAATTTGCATAATTTGCAAAACATACTTTTGTCAATAAGTCTATGAATTTTTCACCAAGTCCCTTGAGCTTGGTGCCAAAACGTTCACATGAGTCTGACCCTAGGTAATTATAGAATTAATTGACATTTTGATTCATGATGGCAAATGAACCTCTTCAGCTTATCACAGGTTTTACTTGAACATCTCTAACTCCATACTTTGCTCAAATGGGTTCAAATTTAAGATTCTACTTATAGAAATGCTTTTAACGTGAGCATGGCAGCGATGTAGGCCTATTGCTTCCAAACAGGCCTGTTAAGCGAGAACCCCGTTAATTGCCGCTTGCGGCTATATTTATTATTATTATTCTTCCCCCAAAATTCACCTGAAACGGATCGCACAGCCCAAACCGTAAGGCCTACAGACTTGGTACTGGGTCACCAGATAAATAAGGTCACACTCTACGATCGTGGAAAATAACAGCGTATTTGGCCTCAAGGGGGCGCTACAGCGAAGAAAAACGCTTTCATTAAAGGATTTTCCACGCCGTGTGGCGTAGAGATGAAATTTTTTTTTCTACATGATCCTTGGGTCCTGATGAATCAAAAAGGTACATACAACCACTAAGCTCCGCCTACTTAGATTTTTTGCTAATTAGCATAATTCGCAAAATCTATTTTCGCGAACTAGTCCCTGGATTTTTTTCTGATCCCCATGACCTTGGTGTCAAAACGTTCACAGGAGGGAGCTGGTCAATAATTATCAAAAACATCCTGACATTTCGAAACAAGATGGCCGACATATGCAAATGAATGTGTACCGTGAATTGCAAATTTTACTTAAAAATCTGTAACTCCTTCATGCTTAACTCAAATCTGATGACCTTTCACACGTTGCTTCTAGACATGATTCTGAGGTAGCATGCATTTGCTGTTGCCTGAAATATTATAGGGGGCGCTGTTATAGCTAGCAATGTCTTTTGGCTAATATCTCAGCATCTACAAGGCCAATTAAGTTGACATTTGGCATGCTGGTTCAGTGAGCATGCCTACATATGGGAAATTAAGGACGACTCAATACGGGCACGTTTAATGATGTCAACAGCCAATCAAATTTCAGTTTTATTTCATCATTTTTTTGACAGGCTTAACAATGCCCAATCATCATGACATTGGCATAGTATGTTCATGGACACACTTAGTATTTGCAGAAAAATTTTCGTGTTGATAGCCACAAGGGGGCGCAATTTATTTTTTAAACATGAAATATGGAATATCTCAGTGAAAATTTACCCTATCGACATGTTAATAGTTTCATAATATACTGTACGTAGTGTCTAACAATATTGCAATTGCAAGTATTTAAAAAAAAATTATAGATTTTCTTCAGTTGTCAGGTATGTGATTATGGAATTTATCGTACTAGTCCGTGAGTTTTGATCCTATCAACACACAATTGGTCTCATTGCAAAGTGTATTGCCTGTAGGTAAATAATTATCAAAAAAATGTTTAGATTTGGACACGCTGTTGCTGCAATACGTCAACGAACACAAGTGGGCGGAGCCCAATGCACTCTTTTAGCTATAACTCATTCAAACTTCACTCAAATCAAACCAAAATTGGTACACATGTGCATGGTATGACTCTGAAGAAGTGTATCAATTATGATCAAAATGCACATACAGGGGGCGCTAGAATTGGAAAAATTACTTAAAAATATGTTTTTTAATTTGTTATAGCGCCACCTATGGATGCAGTACCAACAAAATGTATTGATCTGTTCTGAAGCACATATGAAAGAAGCTTGTGTTTTTTCATAACATTTGGCAAAAGCATTTTTGACTTACAGCTCTTTATGTGTCATGTTTAGAATGCAAGTTACACACCAGTGCTAAGCAGAGCCTGGATGCCACGCAGTAATGAAATTTCAACTTTTTTTTGATAATTATTAAAGTTCAGGTTCTTGTGATTCTGCTGATACCACATATGTCCATATTAAGTCATTAAGCACAGACTAGTTCGCGGTCAAACATATGTGAGTTATTCTCAGCAATGTATTCAAAGGCATTATTGAAGAGTCCCCCTTCCCCCCTTCCCTCCTATTCCTTCTGACATGCTCTCTGCCTCTTATCTCTCTCTCTCTCTCTCTCTCTCTCTCTCTCTCTCTCTCTCTCTCTCTCTCTCTCATTCGCTCTCACAGATTCTAATAGCTTTACTAAGAGACAACAGTAGTTAATAATAAAAATAATAATTAAAATATATATTTTTCCAACATTTACAAATTGATGTAACATATGAATATATATATATATACACAAGCTGTATATGTGTACCTGTATAGCACATACATACATACTTATTGTGTATATGTTGTAAGTAGTGATGCATGGGTTATACTGAGGTCGGTGCTACCCACTGTCTCTCAGGCAGTGACAGACTGATACACACTGTGCAGTGAAGAGGGCTGGGAGCCCATCATCCAAGGATTATCTTATCTTATCTTATTATTAACAAAATGTAATGATTTGTTTTGGAGCACATATGAAAGAAGCTTGTGACGTTTCATAACAATTGACAAAAGCATTTTTTAGTTACAGCTGTTCATGTGTGATATTTTTAAGGCAAGTCACAGACCTCTTTTAGTAGCATCTGGATGCCATGCAGTAATGGAATTCCACATTATTTTAATAATCATTAAGGTTCAGGTTCTTGTGATTCTGCTGATATGTGCATATCAGGTCATAATTCAGATTGTAGTTCATGTTCAAATGTATGTGGGTAAAGCTCCAACAGCACTGCTTGGTTTGATCTATAAGGTCCAGTACAAAACATCACCACCAGATGGCAGTGTTGCACTGTGAATAATCCACCACCCATCTCATAATGCTTAGCAATGGTGCTTGAGGCTCACAGACAGATCAAAATCAGAAATTTTGGATCTCCTAAGTCAGCAGTGAGTATGCAATGTTGTGTATGATCTCAAAGTGGCAAAAGTAAGCAAATGCATTGCATGGACAGCGAGGAAGCCGTAAATCGCCGCTTGCGGCTATATTTATTAGGCTTCCGAGCACAACGTGCAAAGGAAGCCTATTGTTTTTGTTCTGATTTTTATTATTATTAGGCTTCCGAGCACAACGTGCAAAGGAAGCCTATTGTTTTTTTTCTGATTTTTATTATTATTATTATTATTATTCTTCCCCCAAATTTCGCCTGAAACGGATCGCACAGCCCAAACCGTAAGGCCTACAGACTTGGTACTGGGTCACCAGATAAATAAGGTCACACTCTACGATCGTGGAAAATAACAGCGTATTTGGCCTCAAGGGGGCGCTACAGCAAAGAAAAACGCTTTCATTAAAGGATTTTCCACGCCGTGTGGCGTAGAGATGAAATTTTTTTTTCTACATGATCCTTGGGTCCTGATGAATCAAAAAGGTACATACAACCACTAAGCTCCGCCTACTTAGATTTTTTGCTAATTAGCATAATTCGCAAAATATATTTTCGCGAACTAGTCCCTGGATTTTTTTCTGATCCCCATGACCTTGGTGTCAAAACGTTCACAGGAGTGAGCTGGTCAGTAATTATCAAAAACATCCTGACATTTCGAAACAAGATGGCCGACATATGCAAATGAATGTGTACCGTGAATTGCAAATTTTACTTAAAAATCTGTAACTCCTTCATGCCTAACTCAAATCTGATGACCTTTCACACGTTGCTTCTAGACATGATTCTGAGGTAGCATGCATTTGCTGTTGCCTGAAATATTATAGGGGGCGCTGTTATAGCTAGCAATGTCTTTTGGCTAATATCTCAGCATCTACAAGGCCAATTAAGTTGACATTTGGCATGCTGGTTCAGTGAGCATGCCTACATATGGGAAATTAAGGACGACTCAATACGGGCACGTTTAATGATTTCAACAGCCAATCAAATTTCAGTTTTATTTCATCATTTTTTTGACAGGCTTAACAATGCCCAATCATCATGACATTGGCATAGTATGTTCATGGACACACTTAGTATTTGCAGAAAAATTTTCGTGTTGATAGCCACAAGGGGGCGCAATTTATTTTTTAAACATGAAATATGGAATATCTCAGTGAAAATTTACCCTATCGACATGTTAATAGTTTCATAATATACTGTACGTAGTGTCTAACAATATTGCAATTGCAAGTATTTAAAAAAAAATTATAGATTTTCTTCAGTTGTCAGGTATGTGATTATGGAATTTATCGTACTAGTCCGTGAGTTTTGATCCTATCAACACACAATTGGTCTCATTGCAAAGTGTATTGCCTGTAGGTAAATAATTATCAAAAAAATGTTTAGATTTGGACACGCTGTTGCTGCAATACGTCAACGAACACAAGTGGGCGGAGCCCAATGCACTCTTTTAGCTATAACTCATTCAAACTTCACTCAAATCAAACCAAAATTGGTACACATGTGCATGGTATGACTCTGAAGAAGTGTATCAATTATGATCAAAATGCACATACAGGGGGCGCTAGAATTGGAAAAACTACTTAAAAATATGTTTTTTAATTTGTTATAGCGCCACCTATGGATGCAGTACCAACAAAATGTATTGATCTGTTCTGAAGCACATATGAAAGAAGCTTGTGTTTTTTCATAACATTTGGCAAAAGCATTTTTGACTTACAGCTCTTTATGTGTCATGTTTAGAATGCAAGTTACACACCAGTGCTAAGCAGAGCCTGGATGCCACGCAGTAATGAAATTTCAACTTTTTTTTGATAATTATTAAAGTTCAGGTTCTTGTGATTCTGCTGATACCACATATGTCCATATTAAGTCATTAAGCACAGACTAGTTCGCGGTCAAACATATGTGAGTTATTCTCAGCAATGTATTCAAAGGCATTATTGAAGAGTCCCCCTTCCCCCCTTCCCTCCTATTCCTTCTGACATGCTCTCTGCCTCTTATCTCTCTCTCTCTCTCTCTCTCTCTCTCTCTCTCTCTCATTCGCTCTCACAGATTCTAATAGCTTTACTAAGAGACAACAGTAGTTAATAATAAAAATAATAATTAAAATATATATTTTTCCAACATTTACAAATTGATGTAACATATGAATATATATATATATACACAAGCTGTATATGTGTACCTGTATAGCACATACATACATACTTATTGTGTATATGTTGTAAGTAGTGATGCATGGGTTATACTGAGGTCGGTGCTACCCACTGTCTCTCAGGCAGTGACAGACTGATACACACTGTGCAGTGAAGAGGGCTGGGAGCCCATCATCCAAGGATTATCTTGTCTTATCTTATTATTAACAAAATGTAATGATTTGTTTTGGAGCACATATGAAAGAAGCTTGTGACGTTTCATAACAATTGACAAAAGCATTTTTTAGTTACAGCTGTTCATGTGTGATATTTTTAAGGCAAGTCACAGACCTCTTTTAGTAGCATCTGGATGCCATGCAGTAATGGAATTCCACATTATTTTAATAATCATTAAGGTTCAGGTTCTTGTGATTCTGCTGATATGTGCATATCAGGTCATAATTCAGATTGTAGTTCATGTTCAAATGTATGTGGGTAAAGCTCCAACAGCACTGCTTGGTTTGATCCACAAGGTCCAGTACAACACACCACCACCAGATGGCAGTGTTGCACTGTGAATAATCCACCATCCATCTCATAATGCTTAGCAATGGTGCTTGAGCCTCACAGACAGAACAAAATCAGAAATTTTGGATGTCTTAAGTCAGCAGAGAGTATGCAATGTTGTGTATGATCTCAAAGTGGCAAACATAAGCAAATGTATTGCCTACAAAGCGAGGAAGCCGTAAATCGCCGCTTGCGGCTATATTTAGGGGTTCGAGCACGAAGTGCTTGAAACCCTATTGTGTTTGTTCTGATTTTAATTTGTTATTATTATTATTATTATTCTTTTTCTTTTTCTGCCATAAAACGAATTGCACAGCCCAAACCGTAAGGCCTAGACACTTGAGACTTGGTCAATAGGTAGTAGTCGGTCTCGCTACTCAGGCGCAAAATATCAGCCCAATTGGCCTCAAGGGGGCGCTACAGCGAAGGAAAACGCTTTCATTAAAAGATTTTCCACCCCGTGTGGCGTAGAGACGAAATCTTTTTTTTCCCTGATTCCTTGGGTCCTGCCGAATCAAAAAGGTACATACAACCACTAAGCTCCGCCTACTTAGATTTTTTGCTATTTTGCATAATTTGCAAAACCTACTTTTGTGTACTCCTCCGTGGATTTTTGTCCAATTTTCTTGAGCTTGGTGTCAAAATGTTCGCAGGAGCCTGTAGTTTAATAATTATCAAAAAAACGTTGAAATTTCGATTCAAGATGGCCGCCATATGCAAATGAACCTTTTCGGCTTATTTTATGTTTTACTTAAAAATCTATAACAAACTCATGGTTTACTCAAATGTGTTTACATTTCATATTCTACTTTCAGACATGATTCTGAGGTAGCTTGTCAAAGGAGAAGCCAATATTCATATAGGGGGCGCTGTAAATGCTTCAAGTTTATATCTCAGTATCCGTAAGGCGGATCGGACCGCCGCTTGGCATGCTGCTTCTATGGGCAAGGCTGTAGAGGGAAAATTAAGGACAACTCGATTCGAGCAAAATTGTGATTGTCATCGACCAATCAGCTGTCATCAGCTGTTTGACAACCTTAACAAGGTCCAATCATCATGGGATTTGACTGGTATGTCCCTGGGAGGCCTCCCTAAGAGCAGAAAAATTGTCATAACGATAGCCACTAGGGGGCGCTATATCAAGAAAATATTATATATCTCTGTGAAAATTAAGCATATTGACACGCAGTTTGCTTCTTTTTATACTCTGCAGAGGGCCTAACAACTTTGTAATTGCAAGTGTTGTCAAAAAATGCTTTGCTTTTTCTCAGTTTCCAAATGTTCAAAATTGAAGCTTTTCGAACTAGTCCGTGGAATTTTGTGATATTCACAAACAGTTGACCTTGTTGGAATCTGCAGAGTCTGTAGGTAAATAATTATCAAAAAAAGTTCAACATTTGGACAAACTTTTGTTGTAATAAAACAATTAATTGAAGTGTGGGGAGCTTTAAACATTCTTTTAGCTATAACTCAAACAAATTAAGTCCAATCAAGACCAAACGTGACAGAAGTATGTATGGTCTTGTCCTGAAGACGTATGTACAATATGATCAAAATTTACCAAAAGGGGGCGCTACAATTGGACAAAAACTGATTAAATGGGCTTTTTTATGTTATAGCGCCATCTAGGAACGCAGTGGCACCCCAACTTAATTATGACATCTGGTCCTCAGTCTGATCAAGTATGTGACGTTTTAAAATTTTTGGGGAAAGCATTTTTGAGTTATAGGTGTATATTAGTGTACACATATAGCTTATATTTGACTTGAGGAATACATGCTAGATCTGTGTTATTGGGAGTGGCCTGTAAGCTACATAGTAATAAAAGTGCAACAATTTTTTGTTAAAGTTCAGATCCTTAGGATTCAGCTGATACCGTACATGCCCATGTTAGGTAAATATCCACATTGGAGTACATGCTTAAATCTTTCTGTATGTGCTTTCATGGCTTATCTAAAAATATGGGAAAGTAGTCATTTCTCACCAGCAGATGGCAGTCTAAGACTATACATTGTGCTGTTGAACTACAGTGGCTCTGAGACATTATGCAAAATGCAATGTGGAGCAAAGACCATAAGGCCCAGAAACACCTCCCTTGGCAGCAAGGTCCAGCAGGTGTAAAATGACTCAGCCAAGGAAAATGACATTCTTTGGCCAGATGGTGGCGCTATAGCAAAGGGAAAAGCATTGAGGTCTATATCTCCTACACCGTAAGGCCTAGAGATGAAATCTTTTTGTCCCTTATTCCTTGGCTTAAGACAAACTAATTTGCTGTTGGATCATAAAGCTCAGCCCACTTAGATTTTGAGCTAATTTGCATAATTTGCAAAACATACTTTTGTCAATAAGTCTATGAATTTTTCACCAAGTCCCTTGAGCTTGGTGCCAAAACGTTCACATGAGTCTGACCCTAGGTAATTATAGAATTAATTGACATTTTGATTCATGATGGCAAATGAACCTCTTCAGCTTATCACAGGTTTTACTTGAACATCTCTAACTCCATACTTTGCTCAAATGGGTTCAAATTTAAGATTCTACTTATAGAAATGCTTTTAAAGGTAGCATGGCAGCGATGTAGGCCTATTGCTTCCAAACAGGCCTGTTAAGCGAGAACCACGTTAATTGCCGCTTGCGGCTATATTTATTATTATTCTTTTTCTTTTTCTGCCATAAAACGAATCGCACAGCCCAAACCGTAAGGCCTAGACACTTGAGACTTGGTCAATAGGTAGTAGTCGGTCTCGCTACTCAGGCGCAAAATATCAGCCCAATTGGCCTCAAGGGGGCGCTACAGCGAAGGAAAACGCTTTCATTAAAAGATTTTCCACCCCGTGTGGCGTAGAGACGAAATCTTTTTTTTCCCTGATTCCTTGGGTCCTGCCGAATCAAAAAGGTACATACAACCACTAAGCTCCGCCTACTTAGATTTTTTGCTATTTTGCATAATTTGCAAAACCTACTTTTGTGTACTCCTCCGTGGATTTTTGTCCAATTTTCTTGAGCTTGGTGTCAAAATGTTCGCAGGAGCCTGTAGTTTAATAATTATCAAAAAAACGTTGAAATTTCGATTCAAGATGGCCGCCATACGCAAATGAACCTCTTCGGCTTATTTTATGTTTTACTTAAAAATCTATAACAAACTCATGGTTTACTCAAATGTGTTTACATTTCATATTCTACTTTCAGACATGATTCTGAGGTAGCTTGTCAAAGGAGAAGCCAATATTCATATAGGGGGCGCTGTAAATGCTTTAAGTTTATATCTCAGCATCCGTAAGGCGGATCGGACCGCCGCTTGGCATGCTGCTTCTATGGGCAAGGCTGTAGAGGGAAAATTAAGGACAACTCGATTCGAGCAAAATTGTGATTGTCATCAACCAATCAGTTGTCATCAGCTGTTTGACAACCTTAACAAGGTCCAATCATCATGGGATTTGACTGGTATGTCCCTGGTAGGCCTCCCTAAGAGCAGAAAAATTGTCATAACGATAGCCACTAGGGGGCGCTATGTCAAGAAAATATTATATATCTCTGTGAAAATTAAGCATATTGACACACAGTTTGCTTCTTTTTATACTCTGCAGAGGGCCTAACAACTTTGTAATTGCAAGTGTTGTCAAAAAATGCTTTGCTTTTTCTCAGCTTCCAAATGTTCAAAATTGAACCTTTTCGAACTAGTCCGTGGAATTTTGCGATATTCACAAACAGTTGACCTTGTTGGAATCTGCAGAGTCTGTAGGTAAATAATTATCAAAAAAAGTTCAACATTTGGACAAACTTTTGTTGTAATAAAACAATTAATTGAAGCGTGTGGAGCTTTAAACATTTTTTTAGCTATAACTCAAACAAATTAAGTCTAATCAAGACCAACCATGACAGACGTATGTATGGTCCTACCCTGAAGAAGTATGTACAATATGATCAAAATTTACCAAAAGGGGGCGCTACAATTGGACAAAAACTGATTTAATTGGCTTTTTTATGTTATAGCGCCATCTAGGAATGCAGTGGCACGCCAACTTAATTATGACATCTGCTCCTCAGTCTGATCAAGCATGTGAAGTTTTAAAATTTTTGGGGAAAGTGTTTTTGAGTTATAGGTGTATATTAGTGTACACATATTGCAAATATTTGACTTGTGGAATACATGCTAGATCTCTCTTATTGTGAGGGGCCTGTAAGCTACATAGTAATAAAAGTGCAACAATTTTTTCATTCATTCATTATCTGTAACCGCTTATCCAGTTCAGGGTCGCGGTGGGTCCAGAGCCTACCTGGAATCATTGGGCGCAAGGCAACAATTTTTTGATCAGTATTAAAGTTCGGATCCTTAGGATTCAGCTAATACCACATATGTCCATGTTAGGTAAATATCCACATAGCAGTACACGCTCAAATGTTTCTATATGTGCATTCATCCATCCATCCATCCATTATCTGTAACCGCTTATCCAACTTAGGGTCGCGGGGGGTCCAGAGCCTACCTGGAATCATCGGGCACAAGGCGGGAATACACCCTGGAGGGGACGCCAGACCTTCACAGGGCAAATATGTGCATTCATGGCAGAGCTAAATATATGTGAAAGTAGTTATTTCTCACCAGCAGATGGCAGTCTAAAACTATACATTGTGCTGTTGAACTACAGTGGCTCTGAGACATTATGCAAAATGCAATGTGGAGCAAAGACCATAAGGCCCAGAAACACCTCCCTTGGCAGCAACATCCAGCAGGTGTGAAATGACTCAGCCAAGGAAAATGACACTCTTTGGCCAGATGGTGGCGCTATAGCAAAGGGAAAAGCATTGCGGTCTATATCTCCTACACCGTAAGGCCTATAGATGAAATCTTTTTTTTCCCTTATTCCTTGACTTTAGACAAACTAATTTGCTATTGGATCATTTAGCTCAGCCCACTTAGATTTTGAGCTAATTTGCATAATTTGCAAAATATACTTTTGTCAATAAGTCTTTGAATTTTTGACCAATTCCCTTGAGCTTGGTGCCAAAACGTTCACGAGTCTGACACTAGGTAATTATAGAACGAATGTTGACATTATGATTCAAGATGGCCGCCATATGCAAATGAACCTCTTCAGCTTATCACAGGTTTTACTTGAACATCTCTAACTCCTTAATACTTTGCTCAAATGGGTTCAAATTTCAGATTCTACTTATAGAAATGCTTTTAAAGGTAGCATGTCAGCGATGTAGGCCTATTGCTTCCAAACAGGCCTGTTAAGCGAGAACCCCGTTAATTGCCGCTTGCGGCTATATTTATTATTATTATTCTTCCCCCAAAATTCACCTGAAACGGATCGCACAGCCCAAACCGTAAGGCCTACAGACTTGGTACTGGGTCACCAGATAAATAAGGTCAGACTCTATGATCGTGCAAAATAACAGCGTATTTGGCCTCAAGGGGGCGCTGCAGCGAAGAAAAACGCTTTCATTAAAAGATTTTCCACACCGTGTGGCGTAGAGATGAAATTTTTTTTTCTACATGATCCTTGAGTGCTGATGAATCAAAAAGGTACATACAACCACTAAGCTCCGCCTACTTAGATTTTTTGCAAATTAGCATAATTTGCAAAATCTATTTTCGTGAACTAGTCCCTGGATTTTTGTCTGATCCCCATGACCTTGGTGTCAAAACGTTCACAGGAGTGAGCTGGTCAATAATTATCACAAACATCCTGACATTTCGAAACAAGATGGCCGACATATGCAAATGAATGTGTACCGTGAATTGCAAATTTTACTCAAACATCTGTAACTCCTTCATGCTTAACTCAAATCTGATGACCTTTCACACGTTGCTTCTAGACATGATTCTGAGGTAGCATGCATTTGCTGTTGCATGAAATATTATAGGGGGCGCTGTTATAGCTAACAATGTCTTTTGGCTAATATCTCAGGATCTCCAAGGCCAATTAAGTTGACATTTGGCATGCTGGTTCTGTCAGCAAGCTTACATATGGGAAATAAAGGACGACTCAATACGGGCACGTTTAACGATGTCAACAGCCAATCAAAGTTCAGTTTTATTTCATCATTTTTTTGACAGGCTTAACAATGTCCAATCATCATGGCATTTGCATGGTATGTTCATGGACACACTTTGTATTTGCAGAAAAATTTTCGTGTTGATAGCCACAAGGGGGCGCAAATTATTTTTTAAACATGAAATATGGAATATCTCAGTGAAAATTTAACCTATCGACATGGTAATAATTTCATAATACACTCTACGTAGTGTCTAACAATATTGCAATTGCAACTATTTAGAAAAAAATTATAGATTTTCTTCAATTGTCAGGTATGTGATTATGGAATTTATCGTACTAGTCCGTGAGTTTTGGTCCTATCAACACACAATTGGTCTCATTGCAAAGTGTATTGCCTGTAGGTACATAATTATCAAAAAAATGTTTAGATTTAGACACGCTGTTGCTGCAATAGGTCAACAAACGCGAGTGGGCGGAGCCCGATTCACTCTTTTAGCTATAACTCATTCAAACTTCACCCAAAACAAACCAAAATGGGTACACATGTGCAAGATGTTCCTCTGAAGAAGTGTTTCAAATATGATCAAAATGCACATACAGGGGGTGCTAGAATTGGAAAAAATACTTAAAAATAAGTTTTTTATTTGTTATAGCGCCACCTATGGATGCAGTACCAACAAAACGTATTGATCTGTTCTGAAGCACATATGAAAGAAGCTTGTGTTTTTTCATAACATTTGGCAAAAGCATTTTTGACTTACAGCTGTTTATGTGTCATGTTTGGAATGCAAGTTACACACCAGTGTTAAGCAGAACCAGGATGCCATGCAGTAATGAAATTTCAACTTTTTTTTGATAATTATTAAACTTCAGGTTCTTGTGATTCTGCTGATACCACACATGTCCATATTATGTCATTAAGCACAGACTAGTTCGCGGTCAAACATATGTGAGTTATTCTCAGCAATGTATTCAAAGGCATTATTGAAGAGTCCCCCTTCCCCCCTTCTCCTTCTGACATGCTCTCTGCCTCTTATCTCTCTCTCTCTCTCTCTCTCTCTCTCTCACATTCAAATAGCTTTACTAAGAGACAACAGTAGTAAATAATAAAAATAATAATTAAATTATATATTTTTCCAACATTTACAAATTGATATAACATATGAATATATATATATATATATATATATATATATATATATATATATATATATATATATATATATACACACACAAGCTGTATATGTGTACCTATATAGCATATACATACATACTTATTGGGCATATGTTGTAAGTAGTGATGCATGGGTTTTACTGAATTCGGTGCTACCCACTGTCTCTCAGGCAGTGACAGATTGATACACACTGTGCAGTGAAGAGGGCTGAGAGCCCATCATCCAAGGATTATCTTGTCTTATCTTATTATTAGCAAAATGTAATGATTTGTTTTGGAGCACATATGAAAGAAGCTTGTGACGTTTCATAACATTTGACAAAAGCATTTTTGAGTTACAGCTGTTCATGTATGATATTTTTAAGGCAAGTCACAGAACTCTTTTAGTAGCATCTGGATGCCATGCAGTAATGGAATTCCACATTTTTGTTAATAATCCTTAAGGTTCAGGTTCTTGTGATTCTGCTGATACCAAATATGTGCATATCAGGTCATAATTCAGATTGTAGTTCATGTTCAAATGTATGTGGGTAAAGCTCCAACAGCACTGCTTGGTTTGATCCACAAGGTCTAGTACAACACACCACCACCAGATGGCAGTGTTGCACTGTGAATAATCCACCACCCATCTCATAATGCTTAGCAATGGTGCTTGAGGCTCACAGACAGATCAAAATCAGAAATTTTGGATCTCTTAAGTAAGCAGAGAGTATGCAATGTTGTGTATGATCTCAAAGTGGCGAAAGTAAGCAAATTTATTGCCTAAAAAGCGAGGAAGCCGTAAATCGCCGCTTGCGGCTATATTTATTATTATTATTCTTTTTCTTGGCTAAAACGCAATGTGGAGCCAAGACCGTAAGGCCTAGAGACTCCATTCTTGGCAGCTAGGTAGAACAGGTGTGAAATGACTCAGCCAAATAAAATTACACTTCTTGGCCTCAAGGTGGCGCTATAGCAAAGCCAAACGCGTTTAGGTCCATATCTCCTAAACCCTGGGGTGTAGAAACAAAATTCTTTTTTTCCCTGATTCGTTGATCCTTGATGTATCAAAAACGGGTTAATCAAATTTTTGCTCCGCCCACTAGAAATTAGTGATAAAGAGCATAATTTGCTAAATATACTTTTGCGAACTAGTCCGGGGATTTTAGTCCATTTCCCTTAAGCATGGTACCAAAATGTTCACAGGAGGTTGCAGGTCAATAATTATCCAAAAAATGTTAGAATTTCGATTCAAGATGGCCGCCATATGCAAATGACCCTCTTCGGCTTTTCGTATGTTTTACTTAAAAATTCATAACAATTTCATACTCTACTCAAATGTGTTAAAATTTCATATTTCATTTCCTGACATAATTTTGAGGTAGCCTGTCAAAGGAGGAACCAATATACCTATAGGGGGCGCTGTAAATGCTACAAGTTTATATCTCAGCATCCGTAAAGCAGATCGGACCGTCCTTTGGCATGCTGCTTCTGGTGGAAAGGCTATAAGTGGAAATTTAAGGACAACGCGATTCGGGCAAAATTGTGATCGTCATTGGCCAATTAGAATTCAGCAGCTGTTTGAGTACCTTAACAAGGTCCAATCATCATGAAAATTGATTGGTACATCCCAGGGGACACTTCCTAAGTGCATAAAAATTGTCGTAACGATAGCCTCTAGGGGGCGCTATATCAAGAAAATATGATATATCTCACCGAAAATTAAGCATATTGACACTCAGTTTGCTTCATTGTATACTCTGTAGATGGCCTGACATCTTTGTATTTGCAAGTGTTGTCAGAAAATGCATCGTTTTTTCACAATAGCCAGTTGTTCAAAATTTAACTTTTGTGAACTAGTCCGTGAAATTTGACTCTATTCCAAAACATTTGACTTTGTTGGAATCTGCAGAGTCTGTAGGTAAATAATTATCCAAAAAAGTACAACATTTGGACACACTGTTGAAACAATAAATCAATTAGTCGAAGCGTGCTGAGTTTTTACATTCTTTCAGCTGTAACCCAAACAAATGAAGCCCAATCAAGACCACAATTTACATACATATGTAGAGTCTTACCCTGAAGGAGCCTGTACAATATGACAGAACTCCATCAAAAGGGAGAGCTACAATTAGACAATTACATGTTATGTGCAGTTTCTGTGTTCATGCTGCATTTCTGTAATTGGGAGGGGCCTGTAAGTAACATAGTGATGAATGTTCCGCATTTTATTATCAATAATTAAAGTTCAGGTCCTTAGGATTCCTCTGATACCATATATGTCCATGTGAGTGAAATATTCAAAGTGCAGTAGGCTATTAAAAAGTCTAAATGTGAATGACTTTCAGGAGCCCTTGAGGACAATAGTAAATACTTTCACCAGCAGGTGGCACTCTAAGACCATATATTGCTTTTATCATCTACATTATTGAGATCCAGGCGGCACGGTGGCGCAACAGGTAGTGTCGCAGTCACACAGCTCCAGGGGCCTGGAGGTTGTGGGTTCGATTCCCGCTCCGGGTGACTGTCTGTGAGGAGTTGGTGTGTTCTCCCTGTGTTCAAAGTGCAGTAGGCTATTAAAAAGTCTAAATGTGAATGACTTTTAGCAGCCCTTGAGGACAATAGTAAATACTTTCACCAGCAGGTGGCACTCTAAGACCATATATTGCTTTTTTCATCTACATTATTGAGATCCTATTTATCTGCACAAGTGAAAAGTCATAACATATGAACATAAATATTTATCATAATTGAAAACAGTGCTCATCAGTCATACCATGTCTTTTGCTATACATTACAACAACATCTATAACAATACCTTACACCCAATTTTCACTTGTTTGGCCAAACAGGCCCATGCTTCCTAAGGCCTCATTGTTGGCTCATAGTGCCATTTTTGCCATTGGGCCCATTCGTGTTAGGACCATGCCATCGCCGCTTGCGGCTATATTTATGGTCCTAACACGTAGTGTAGGACCATATTGTAATTGTTAGGATTTTTCTTATTATGGTCCTAACACGTAGTGTAGGACCATATTGTAATTGTTAGGATTTTTCTTATTAGGCTTCCGAGCACAAAGTGCAAAGGAAGCCTATTGTTTTTGTTCTGATTTTTATTATTATTATTATTAGGCTTCCGAGCACAAAGTGCAAAGGAAGCCTATTGTTTTTGTTCTGATTTTTATTATTATTATTATTATTATTATTATTATTATTCCGAACAAAAATTCTGCCTTAAAACGGATCGCACAGCCCAAACCGTAAGGCCTACAGACTTGGTACTTGGTCAAAAGATAGTAAACCCTCCCGCTACTCAGGCGCAAAATATCAGCCTGATTGGCCTCAAGGGGGCGCTACAGCGACAGAAAACGCTTTCATTAAAGGATTTTCCACGCCGTGTGGAGTAGAGACTAATTTTTTCTTTCTCCATGATCCTTGGGTCCCGATGAATCAAAAAGGTACATAGAACCACTAAGCTCCGCCCACTTAGATTTTTTGCTAATTAGCATAATTCGCAAAATCTATTTTCGCGAACTAGTCCCTGGATTTTTGTCTGATCCCCATGACCTTGGTGTCAAAACGTTCACATGAGGGAGCTGTTCAATAATTATTACAAACATCCTGACATTTCGAAACAAGATGGCCGACATATGCAAATGAATGTGTACCGTGAATTGCAAATTTTACTCAAATATCTGTAACTCCTTTATGCTTAACTCAAATCTGATGACCTTTCACACGTTGCTTCTAGACATGATTCTGAGGTAGCATGCATTTGCTGTTGCATGAAATATTATAGGGGGCGCTGTTATAGCTAACATTGTCTTTTGGCTAATATCTCAGCATCTACAAGGCCAATTAAGTTGACATTTGGCATGCTGGTTCTGTGAGCAAGCCTACATATGGGAAATTAAGGACGACTCAATACGGGCACGTTTAACGATGTCAACAGCCAATCAAAGTTCAGTTTTTCTTCATCATTTTTTTGACAGGCTTAACAATGCCCAATTATCATGGCATTTGCATGGTATGTTCATGGACACACTTTGTATTTGCAGAAAAATTTTCGTGTTGATAGCCACAAGGGGGCGCAATTTATTTTTTAAACATGAAATATGGAATATCTCAGTGAAAATTTGACTTATCGACATGTTAATAATTTCATAATACACTCTACGTAGTGTCTAACAATATTGCAATTGCAACTATTTAGAAAAAAAGTATAGATTTTCTTCAATTGTCAGGTATGTGATTATGGAATTTATCGTACTAGTCCGTGAGTTTTGGTCCTATCAACACACAATTGGTCTCATTGCAAAGTGTCTTGCCTGTAGGTACATAATTATTAAAAAAATGTTTAGATTTGGACACGCTGTTGCTACAATACGTCAACAAACACAAGTGGGCGGAGCCCGATGCACTCTTTTAGCTATAACTCATTCAAACTTCACCCAAATCAAACCAAAATGGGTACACATGTGCAAGATCTTCCTCTGAAGAAGTGTTTCAAATATGATCAAAATGCACATACAGAGGGCGCTAGAATTGGAAAAAATACTTAAAAAAAGGTTTTTATTTGTTATAGCGCCACCTATGGATGCAGTACCAACAAAATGTATTGATCTGTTCTGAAGCACATATGAAAGAAGCTTGTGTTTTTTCATAACATTTGGCAAAAGCATTTTTGACTTACAGCTGTTTATGTGTCATATTTAGAATGCAAGTTACCCACCAGTGCTAAGCAGAGCCTGGATGTCACGCAGTAATGAAATTTAAACTTTTTTTGATAATTATTAAACTTCAGGTTCTTGTGATTCTGCTGATACCACATATGTCCATATTAAGTCATTAAGCACAGACTAGTTCGCGGTCAAACATATGTGAGTTATTCTCAGCAATGTATTCAAAGGCATTATTGAAGAGTCCCCCTTCCCCCCTTCTCTTTCTGACATGCTCTCTGCCTCTTATCTCTCTCTCTCTCTCTCTCTCTCTCTCAGATTCAAATAGCTTTACTAAGAGACAACAGTAGTAAATAATAAAAATAATAATTAAATTATATATTTTTCCAACATTTACAAATTTATATAACATATGAATATATATACACACAAGCTGTATATGTGTACCTGTATAGCATATACATACATACTTATTGGGCATATGTTGTAAGTAGTGATGCATGGGTTATACTGATGTCGGTGCTACCCACTGTCTCTCAGGCAGTGACAGACTGATACACACTGTGCAGTTAAGAGGGCTGAGAGCCCATCATCCAGGGATTATCTTGTCTTATCTTATTATTAACAAAATGTAATGATTTGTTTTGGAGCACCTATGAAAGAAGCTTGTGACGTTTCATAACATTTGACAAAAGCATTTTTGAGTTACAGCTGTTCATGTATGATATTTTTAAGGCAAGTCACAGAACTCTTTTAGTAGCATCTGGATGCCATGCAGTAATGGAATTCCACATTTTTGTTAATAATCCTTAAGGTTCAGGTTCTTGTGATTCTGCTGATACCAAATATGTGCATATCAGGTCATAATTCAGATTGTAGTTCATGTTCAAATGTATGTGGGTAAAGCTCCAACAGCACTGCTTGGTTTGATCCACAAGGTCCAGTACAACACACCACCACCAGATGGCAGTGTTGCACTGTGAATAATCCACCACCCATCTCATAATGCTTAGCAATGGTGCTTGAGCCTCACAGACAGATCAAAATCAGAAATTTTGGATGTCTTAAGTCAGCAGAGAGTATGCAATGTTGTGTATGATCTCAAAGTGGCAAACATAAGCAAATGTATTGCCTACAAAGCGAGGAAGCCGTAAATCGCCGCTTGCGGCTATATTTATTATTCTTCCCCCAAAATTCACCTGAAACGGATCGCACAGCCCAAACCGTAAGGCCTACAGACTTGGTACTGGGTCACCAGATAAATAAGGTCAGACTCTACGATCGTGCAAAATAACAGCGTATTTGGCCTCAAGGGGGCGCTGCAGCGAAGAAAAACGCTTTCATTAAAAGATTTTCCACACCGTGTGGCGTAGAGATGAAATTTTTTTTTCTACATGATCCTTGAGTGCTGATGAATCAAAAAGGTACATACAACCACTAAGCTCCGCCTACTTAGATTTTTTGCAAATTAGCATAATTTGCAAAATCTATTTTCGTGAACTAGTCCCTGGATTTTTGTCTGATCCCCATGACCTTGGTGTCAAAACGTTCACAGGAGTGAGCTGGTCAATAATTATCACAAACATCCTGACATTTCGAAACAAGATGGCCGACATATGCAAATGAATGTGTACCGTGAATTGCAAATTTTACTCAAACATCTGTAACTCCTTCATGCTTAACTCAAATCTGATGACCTTTCACACGTTGCTTCTAGACATGATTCTGAGGTAGCATGCATTTGCTGTTGCATGAAATATTATAGGGGGCGCTGTTATAGCTAACAATGTCTTTTGGCTAATATCTCAGGATCTCCAAGGCCAATTAAGTTGACATTTGGCATGCTGGTTCTGTCAGCAAGCTTACATATGGGAAATAAAGGACGACTCAATACGGGCACGTTTAACGATGTCAACAGCCAATCAAAGTTCAGTTTTATTTCATCATTTTTTTGACAGGCTTAACAATGTCCAATCATCATGGCATTTGCATGGTATGTTCATGGACACACTTTGTATTTGCAGAAAAATTTTCGTGTTGATAGCCACAAGGGGGCGCAAATTATTTTTTAAACATGAAATATGGAATATCTCAGTGAAAATTTAACCTATCGACATGGTAATAATTTCATAATACACTCTACGTAGTGTCTAACAATATTGCAATTGCAACTATTTAGAAAAAAATTATAGATTTTCTTCAATTGTCAGGTATGTGATTATGGAATTTATCGTACTAGTCCGTGAGTTTTGGTCCTATCAACACACAATTGGTCTCATTGCAAAGTGTATTGCCTGTAGGTACATAATTATCAAAAAAATGTTTAGATTTAGACACGCTGTTGCTGCAATAGGTCAACAAACGCGAGTGGGCGGAGCCCGATTCACTCTTTTAGCTATAACTCATTCAAACTTCACCCAAAACAAACCAAAATGGGTACACATGTGCAAGATGTTCCTCTGAAGAAGTGTTTCAAATATGATCAAAATGCACATACAGGGGGTGCTAGAATTGGAAAAAATACTTAAAAATAAGTTTTTTATTTGTTATAGCGCCACCTATGGATGCAGTACCAACAAAACGTATTGATCTGTTCTGAAGCACATATGAAAGAAGCTTGTGTTTTTTCATAACATTTGGCAAAAGCATTTTTGACTTACAGCTGTTTATGTGTCATGTTTGGAATGCAAGTTACACACCAGTGTTAAGCAGAACCAGGATGCCATGCAGTAATGAAATTTCAACTTTTTTTTGATAATTATTAAACTTCAGGTTCTTGTGATTCTGCTGATACCACACATGTCCATATTATGTCATTAAGCACAGACTAGTTCGCGGTCAAACATATGTGAGTTATTCTCAGCAATGTATTCAAAGGCATTATTGAAGAGTCCCCCTTCCCCCCTTCTCCTTCTGACATGCTCTCTGCCTCTTATCTCTCTCTCTCTCTCTCTCTCTCTCTCACATTCAAATAGCTTTACTAAGAGACAACAGTAGTAAATAATAAAAATAATAATTAAATTATATATTTTTCCAACATTTACAAATTGATATAACATATGAATATATATATATATATATATATATATATATATATATATATATATATATATATATATATATACACACACAAGCTGTATATGTGTACCTATATAGCATATACATACATACTTATTGGGCATATGTTGTAAGTAGTGATGCATGGGTTTTACTGAATTCGGTGCTACCCACTGTCTCTCAGGCAGTGACAGATTGATACACACTGTGCAGTGAAGAGGGCTGAGAGCCCATCATCCAAGGATTATCTTGTCTTATCTTATTATTAGCAAAATGTAATGATTTGTTTTGGAGCACATATGAAAGAAGCTTGTGACGTTTCATAACATTTGACAAAAGCATTTTTGAGTTACAGCTGTTCATGTATGATATTTTTAAGGCAAGTCACAGAACTCTTTTAGTAGCATCTGGATGCCATGCAGTAATGGAATTCCACATTTTTGTTAATAATCCTTAAGGTTCAGGTTCTTGTGATTCTGCTGATACCAAATATGTGCATATCAGGTCATAATTCAGATTGTAGTTCATGTTCAAATGTATGTGGGTAAAGCTCCAACAGCACTGCTTGGTTTGATCCACAAGGTCTAGTACAACACACCACCACCAGATGGCAGTGTTGCACTGTGAATAATCCACCACCCATCTCATAATGCTTAGCAATGGTGCTTGAGGCTCACAGACAGATCAAAATCAGAAATTTTGGATCTCTTAAGTAAGCAGAGAGTATGCAATGTTGTGTATGATCTCAAAGTGGCGAAAGTAAGCAAATTTATTGCCTAAAAAGCGAGGAAGCCGTAAATCGCCGCTTGCGGCTATATTTCTTATTATTCTTTTTCTCCTGTAAAAGTCATTGTGCGGAAGAGACCGTAGGTCGTACAGACTTCCCACTTGGAGGGTAGATGTAGTTTGTGTGCATCTCGGAGGACAACAAAAATTACATTGATTGGCCTAATGGTGGCGCTATAGTGAAGTGAAACGCGTTTAGGTTCATATCTCCTACACCGTGAGGCGTAGAGACAAAATCTTTTTTTCCACTGATTCTTTGGGTCCTGACAAATGAAAAACGGGTTAGTCAAAATTTCATTTTTCCAACGTTATTATAACGCTAATTTGCATAATTTGCAAAACCTACTTTTGCGAACTAGTCCAGGGATTTTTGTCCAATTCTCTTGAGCTTGGTGCCAAAATGTTCGCAGGAGTCTGAAGGTTAATAATTATCAAAAAAAAAGTTTAAATTTGGATTCAATATGGCCGCCATATGCAAATGAACCTCTTCGGCTTATCGTATGTTTTACTTACAAATTTATAACAATTTCATACTTTTCTCCAATGTGTTCAAATTTCAAATTCTACTTCCAGATATGATTCTGAGGTAGCATGTCAAATGAGGAGCCAATATTCATATAGGGGGCGCTGTAAATGCTACAAGTGTATATCTCAGCATCCACAAGGCGGATCGGACCGCTGTTTTGCATGCTGCTTCTGTGGGCAAGGCTATAAGTGGAAAATTAAGGACAATTAGATTCGGGCAAAATTGTGAACGTCATCGGCCAATCAGATGTTAGCACCTGTTTGACTACCTTAACAAGGACCAATCATCATGGGATTTGACTGGTATGTTCCTGGGAGCACTCCTTAAGTGCATAAAAATGTTTGTAATGATAGCCACTAGGTGGCGCTATATCAAGAAAATATGATATTTCTCAGCGAAAATTAAACGTATCGACACGCAGTTTACTTCTCTGTATACTCTGCAGAGGGCCTCACAACTTTATAGTTGCAAATGTTGTCAAAAAATGCATTGTATTTTCTCAATCACCAGTTGTTTAAAATTGAACTTTTTCGAACTAGTCCGTGGAATTTTGCTCTATTCCCAAATAATTGACCTTGTTAGAATCTGCAGAGCTTGTAGGTCAATAATTATCAAAAAAAGTTCAACATTCGGACAAACTTTTGTTGTAATAAATCAATAAATCAAAGTGTGTGGAGCTTTAAACATTCTTTCAGCTGTAACTCAAAAAAATTAAGCCCAATCAAGACATACGTATTTATAAATTTGACATACGTATGTAAGGCCTTACTATGAAGAAGCATATACAATATGACTCCAATCCACCAAAACGGGGCGCTACAATTGGACAATAACTGATAAAATTAGCTTTTTTGTGTTATAGCGTCATCTAGGATTGCAGTGGCACCACAATTTAATCATGTCATCTGATCCTCTTACTGATCAAGCATGTGCAGTTTTGAAATTTTTGGGGAAAACGTTTTTGAGTTATAGATGCATTTGTGATTTCTAGAATTCATGCTGGATCTCTCTTATTTGGAGGGGCCTGTAAGCCACATAGTGATGAAAGTTCAACATTTTATTGATAATTATTATATTCCAAGTCTTTAGGATTCCACTGATTCCACATATGTCCATGTTAGGAAAATATCCATAGAGTAGTACTCCCTTAAACAATTCTAACATGAAAGACTGTAACTGCTTAGCAACACTATGTTACAGTAGTAAATTCTTTCACCACCAGATAGAACTATATTTGTTGATCTATATGGAGGTTAAGATCCTATTCACCTGCAAAGGTTAATGGTCATACCATAATTAAAAATTATAAAGTCTCCTATACCTCTTCAAGTGGCCATTTACCCTCACCAGTCAGAAAATACAATTTGTTATTGTGTGTTTTATTCTGATGTACTGAGTTTCTGATGTTTACACTTGTTTCTCACAGAGTACAGTGTCCCATTTAATGCCTGACATGTTAAAAGGCAAGAGCTGCACTCTGATTGGCTGTAGTGCGAGGCAACCTCCTCCCCCACACCGCCTCCTGCATTTAAATGCCCACCTGCATTTAAATATTTTATATTTATATACAACTACTCTATAGTAGCCTGTCCAGAGCGCAGGTTGCTCTGATAGTGGCCTTCAGCTCTTCTGCATTGTTGGGTCTGGCGTATTGCATCTTACTCTTCACAATACCCTGTAGATTTTCAATGGGGTTAAGGTCAGGCGTGTTTGTTGGCCAATTAAGAACAGTAAGACCATGGTCCTTAAACCAGATACTGGTAGCTTTGGCACTGTGTGCAAGTCCCAAGTCCTGTTGGAAAATGAAACCTGCATCTCCATAAAGTTGGTCAGAGCAGGAAGCATGAAATGCCCTAAAACATCCTGGTAGAAGGCTGCATTGATCTTGGCCCTCAGAGAACACAGTGGACTAACTCCAGCAGATGACATGGCAACCCAAACCATCACTAACTGTGGAAACTTTACACTGGCCCAAGCCACACACTTCTGACGCTGTCTCTTGTTCAAGAGTGGGTTCACACAAGGAATGCGACGCTGAAACCCATGTCTTGCATACATCTGTGTGTGGTGGTTCTTGAAGCGCTGACTCCAGCTGCAGTCCAGTCTTTGAGAATCTCCCTGACATTTTTGAATGGGTTTTATTTAACAATCCTCTAGCATATCTTTTCCTTTCCTTCTCCTCTCTATTAATGTGCTTGGACACAGAGTTCTGTGAACAGCCAGCATTTTTAGTAATGACCATTTGTGTCTTGCTCTGCTGGTGTAAGGTGTCAATGGTCGTCTTTTGGACAACTGTCAAGTCAGCAGTCTTCCCCATGATTGTGGAGCCTACAGAACTAGACTGAGAGACTATTTAAAGGCCTTTGCAGGTGTTTTGAGTTAATTCACTGATTAGAGTGTCGCACCAGTTGTCTTCAACATTGAACCTTTTCAATTTCAATATTCAAATTTTCTGACATACTGAATTTGGGGTTTTCATTAGTTGTCATTTATAATCATCAAATTAAAAGAAATAAACACTTGACATATATCAGTCTGTGAGTAATGAATGAGTATAATATACAAGTTTAACTTTTTGAATAGAATTATGGAAATAAATCAACTTTTTCATGATATTCTAATTTTATGTTTATAGTATGTTTATAGTTTATAGTAAGCACTGCTCACACATTATATACCTCACACAAAGACCCTCTTACATCACACACATCACTCAGAAACAAACACACCTCAGAGACTGTAGAACACAAGTCACAAACACAAGCACTTATTACAAATAATCTGACACTACACATACCTACTTGGCTCAATGTCTAACAATTTTGCCATAGCCACAAATGTCAATACATCCTCTCCTAATCAATTCATACTACAGGAGTTGTCAGATTTAACTTGACTGCCATATTAAGCCAGTTAGTGCTTGAACCCGCAGATAGCCGATAGCGGCTCTAGTTTTATTTGAATTTATGTAGAGCCAAGTTAGCCACATACTATGTGTTTAGTTGGTTAATAATTATATAGAACATTGTTGTCTTTTTCTTAATGATATTACTTTGTGTTAACACATAATCTTTTATATTGCAAAGTATTCACTCAGGGATGGTCAAGTCTTTGTCTTGTCAAGTGTCATAAATTCTATGTGATGCCACTCCCAAGGTAGAGAAAACAGCCAATCAGGAGCAAGAAAAGCTCCAATTCTCCCTCACTGAGGACGAATCAGATATTCGGGGCGGGTTTTCTAAACTGGTTAAAAACCTGTGGCGCCAAATGACACAAGCTTTTCTGAGATTTTCGAGCTTTTTGAGCTTTTCAAGCTTTTGAAGCTTTTTGGGCTTCTGCCCCTTTTTCTTCGATGTTCGACTCTTCACTTCAAGGCTCCAGACACTTGAGGCGTTGTCTCTTTTAGCTTTTTCAAGGCTAAAAGAGTAAAATGACCTGAGTTTTGGAAATGACTCTGCAGGCGTCAGACTCATGGCATTCTTAAACAGTCTTGGACCTTTAAAGCGTGGTCCAGATAGAAACTACAGATTAAGAAAAGCTATAGTTTAACCCTCGCAAAATTTCAATGCCACACCCAGAGCATGAAGGAAATCTTAGACCTCTGACCCTCAAACGACGACAACGCCACGAAGAGGACTGCTGCACGCACCCTCAGAATAATCTTCTGAGATGCGGAAACCTGCCCAGGAGAGACCTGCATGGATGTGTCTCTCTCACAAGGCAGCAGATCAGCGATGACGAAGAATCCCTACAGTGACCTTCAGAACACCACCAGCTCCGACGGCTGCGTCTGAAAGCCTCGGGAGAAAATAAACGCCCGCAGTTGCAACCTACAAAGCCCGCGTCTGCAATTCTCCAGGAAGTCGTGCCGGAAGGCACCGTCAGCGACATGCTCCCCGTTCATCTCCGGATACGTAAGGTCACATGGTTTCGTGTCTCTCATGGCTCATGGGTTGGTACTGAAAGTTTGCTGGGATAAACTATAGCCTTTCTTAGAACTTTGGACAATAATTATCATAGAGAAATTCCCTCATATATTAATCTCCCTGTTCCCTTATATATCGCTGTAATCCATTTTATTATATGAATGTCTAATCAATATTCATTATTTGATATTATTATTAATAAACCAGTTGTGTGATAAAACAAATCCTTGGTTATTTGTTTGCGTGTGCACCTTTCTTGTATGGAATTATAACTTCTAGTTCAGATTCCATTTCAGAGTCAAGAACCCACGGCGGATCAATGAGCATAATTCATTAATAATAGTTCATTCTAGCTAATTCTGCTGTATAATATGTGAAGATGACTTACTTGTCTAAGCTAAAATTAAGACAGGTAAAGACACTACATATTAGTTAATGGCTCCCAAACATGGAGTTTAGCAAAATGAATTAAATAATTAATTATTATTAAAATAATAATGAATTATCATTGACTCCGCTATGTAGTGCAAATGCCACCGCAACGTGTACATACTACTTCCACTACAAGTTAATTTACACTGTTTACATAAGCCTAATCATTTAAAAGGTGGCTTACAGCTACATTCCTTTTTACATGAGGATCTCAAAGAGCCTTTGATGGTACTTTACCTATGACATGCTTCTTGGTATTCTGCTCTGGCCTAAAAACAATTATGAAACATTTGGGAATAAAAATACAAACAATCAAACCAAAGCTTGAGGCCAATATAGCAAATATCTCTACAGCCACAGTAAACTTCCCAGGAGAGCTGACATAAGCTGGAATAAAGGTAATCCAAACTGCACAGAATATGAGCATACTGAATGTGATGAACTTGGCTTCATTGAAATTGTCAGGCAGTTTCCGTGCTAAAAAGGCCAAAACAAAATACAGTAGAGCCAGAAATCCTATATAGCCCAGTACAGCCCAGAATCCTATAGCTGAACCTAATCTGCATTCTAGGATTATACTTTCCTTGTAGTGCTTTAGGTTTTTGAAGGGGAAAGGGGGGGATATTGTTAACCACAGTACACAAATAATGACCTGTATGAGAGTAAATGCAAGAACAGAGTCTCTGCTGTGGAGGCCCAAACCATTTTATGACATCACTGCCAGGAAGTGTAGCCCTGAAGGCCATTAACACAACTATTGTTTTCCCCAGAACACAGGAGATACAGAGAACAAAGGTGATCCCAAACGCTGTGTGGCGAAGCATGCAGGACCACTCGGAGGGCTGACCAATGAAAGTAAGTGAACAGAGGAAACAGAGGGCCAAAGAGAAGAGAAGCAGAAAGCTCATTTCTGAATTGTTAGCACGGACGATGGGAGTAGTTCTGTGTCTGTAGAAAACAGCAGCCACACACAGCGATTAGAGCCCCAGTGACAGAGAATGCTGTTAGGATGATGCTCAGAGTGTCTTCCCAGGACAGGAACTCTACAGGCTTGGGGAGGCAGCTATCTCGCTTTGCACTGGGCCAGAACTCAGAAGGACACTGCACACAATCCAGAGAGTCTAGAAAATCAGAAAAACACACTTTGCCATGTGTCATACGTATTTGTTTTATGTATTTATATGTCACAAATAATGAATATATTTAACTGCAGATTGTGAATGAACTGGGAATGAGAGTCATAATAAATGATGTACCAATAAATACAAAATAGGAGGGTCTGTTTTATGTCTAAGAAAGCAAAATGATGAGCACTGTTATTTGCTTGCATCATTCTGTATTTGAAAAGCACACTGAAGATTTTTAACAATGGTGTCTGGGGGAATTGTACCACCTGCACACTAGTTATGCCACTGTATTGGTGCAAGCTTACAATTACTGAGATTTAAGGACTTCAGTACCACTAGCAGATGCTGTGCTGCAGCTGGATACACATTTTAATAGATCTTTCCTGTTACTACACATAAAATAAACCTAGAATTTTGGTATATATAATGATGTGTTCATGTATAATGTATTTGAGCCTTCATAATTTTAATAAAGCCCCCTCCAGGGTGTATTCCCGCCTTGCGCCCAATGATTCCAGGTAGGCTCTGGACCCACCGCAACCCTGAACTGGATAAGCGCTTACAGATAATGAATGAATGAATGAATAATGTTAATAAAACCATCCATATATAATCTCTTCATGCTTGATCATTAAACATATTGCATTATGATACTCAACCTGTTCTGTTACTGAACTTTCCTTCACCACATGGTACACAGTCATAGCAGCAGACTGGCCTTTCTTTCTGTACAGCTTTCCTGGTGCCCAAAGGACATATCTCACTGCACACAGACACTGGCACCTAAGGGAAATACATTTGAACAGAATCAATATTGTACACACAGTGGAAAACAACTTAGTAATGAGTATATGTGGTACCGTACCTCCGTCCGCCCCCCTAACCAGATGATAGCCTTGGTCATGCGAAATTCTTGGCCTCTCAGTTTAGATGAATCATAGTGGCCCACTGTCATAAAATCTAAACCACCATCCTTCTTAACTTGCCAGTTTATGAGTTCATAATTAGCTGCAGGATCTCCATTAGCATCAAACGTCACCCGAAAACCATTCTTTGTATTGAAGTTCACTCTCTTGAGTTGGTGGTTTATCTGCAGTAAACATCAGGGCTGTGTGAATATCTTTCAATGTAGGCAATGCTCACATGTAGTCTGCTGAATTCTGTATACACTATGGAAATGGAAATTCTGGGCAGATGCTGATATTTGATATTGTTAAATGATTATCTGCCAGCAATAAAAATATTCCCATAATGTTACACCTCCTATATTTGCAAATCCATGTGAATCAAATCTGTTTACACAGTGCCATAAATAAAGGAAAACACATTTTTTATCATGATGAATACCTAATAGAGCAAATCAAAATTTAAACTGAATTACTACTGAACACGTGAGAAATTTCTGCTTTAGTATTAATGGATATTCATCGCAAATAAATTTAGCAGCTTTATACCTGCCATGGTTCGAACTGAATGCTTTTGTCGCACTGCGTGTCATTGCAAATAATACCGTGGATGGCATGCGCTATGGCGTATGTAGCTTTGTACACCATGTTAGTGATACGCAGCTGTGACGTGTCTGTGTAAGGGTTCTGCAGCGCGCGAATGTCCTCGCTGCCGTCACATTCCCTCATGCTTTCAGAGAAACCCGTTAGGCTACAGCTGAACGAGCTCTCCCAGAATTCCGTTAACAATGGTGTTTTGAGAGGTCTAAAAGAAACTCCCGGAGCCCTGGGATAACTGAGCGGGGAACACCGAACCCTATCGCCCCAGCGCACATGTTAAAGCGCAGAAAATCTGGGTCAGTGATCCATGTCTCACTGCCAATCCACTGAAGAGGTGGCGGCGGTTGTCTCACAAGTTCTTCCAACAGTATTTTCATGTCGCCCGAGGCCATAAAAGCTACAATTACCCGGGCTGTTGACCTGCGGATGACGTTCGCCACTCTCTGCACTTTGCTGCGCGGCTGGGTTCTGTAGTAGGCCTCCGAGTACTCCACACAGATCCCCTCCTCCTGCGCAGCCTTTAGAAACGAGGCCATTCCGTTATTCCCATAATCCGAGTCACTGCGCACTGCTCCAATCCATGTCCAGCCAAAATACTTCACCATTCTGGCCAGCGCTGCCGCTTGGTGGTGGTCACTCGGTATTGTCCTGAAGAAGGAAGGGAACTGACGCTTATCGCTCAAACACGCGCAGGTGGCGTAGTGACTGACCTGTCATTTAGCCGTTGTAAGAAAGATGAAAGAAACATTAATGGGTAGATTTTATTTGAGCGACCAAATTTACCACTGCTCAATTAGTTATACTGGGATATGAATGTTTATTCATTATATTACTTGGGGTAGAAAATGCTTGCATTCTTTAGTATACATTAATATGATTTTTAAAAGTATGTGCATAATTAATCTAATTACCTTCTCACAGGGGAAGAAAACGTAAGACATTTAATGCACTTATTTTTTCATTAAGTAAAGCATCTTATACCAGACAGTCAAGTTTCTGTTCCTGTTAAATATGTTGTAGTAACTTAATTGTAAATGGAAAGAGCAAAAATCATGACATTTCTTTATATTTCTGACAATTGTAAAGCATGTGAGTCTACTGAAATATGCATATTTTCTTCAGGTGTATTTTGCGTCCTTATTTAAAATTATTATTGAAACATTTTTAAAAAGTACAGCTCTAAAATATGATGCGCACCTGTGGTATTCCAAAAAGACTCAGAATCCTGGCCATGCTAATAGACGGTGTGGAGCCAGACTCCCCAATGACAGCAGGTACAGCGGCAGCTGTGGAATTTAAACAGGAAGCAGTATTGTTGAATAGTGGCTCTACACCATTTGCTAACTGAAATGCGCCTTTGATCGCCATGGGCACGGCTGCGCATGAGTCGTGTATCTCGTAGCCTAACTTAATTCCCAGTAGCAGATCTGTTCTGTTGTTGATCTCGTGGATGGTGAATTCCATGGCGCGGGCGAAGCGCTGGTCCCTGAAATCCATACTGTATTAGACAAGAAGACACCACAATGTTTTTTACCCCAAAGTCATTACATTTTGAGCTATAGAATGATCTAGTGACAATAAAATAACAGAACATTTTTTTTCACTGTCTACATGATAATTTACATGCACCACAGATATCATTCCTCAGCAATTCCAACTGAATGCAATATACAGACCTTCCAAAGCACTGTGGCTGTGGTGGCTGTCTGTTGTAGGCATTTTGTTCTGATTTCATATAGTTATGAATGGAGAATGCCCCTCCAATCACAAAGTCTCCTTTCATGTAACAGCCAGGTAACAGAGACTGTGTCCACAGCCTGCAGTTGACTTGGTCAACTTTACATGCCATGGAGCTGAGGCCAGTTATCCACAGTATTGAAAAAAATGGAATCAGAGATGAACTGGACTGCATGGTGTACTCTATGGCTCCCAGGTTTCTGAAGGTCATGATGATTGTTTTACAGTGTTTTAAATATTCACTTTACCATGATGCCAAAGAACTGTGGGTGTGAGCTTGGCAGAGGAGGTGTGGTTTGTACTCAGCATGTAGCTATAACCTTTTGCTGTTTGTCCTGTTTAGGCCATGAACATGCAGTGTAATTTTAGATTTTGCATACAGTATCAGAAAACATAAAATTTTCTTTTTACTTATTATGTATTATACTTCTACTTTGAGGAGTGATATACCAAAATGTTTAGTTAATATTTAGGTATAATATGAATTTTGACTTCAAGGTTTATGTTATATCTTTTATCCTGCACTGTAAAAAGTGGGACTAGGTAAATTAATATTTAGTTAAAAACTAATAGTAACTTGCACTTAATAAAAAGACTTCATGAAGTTTGAAATAAAATTGAGCTAAATTCAACAAATTTGAACAAAGAATTGCAATTTACACAGTTTTGGCTAAATAAAATTAGCTGTGATATGTTGAATAGAATTTATTCATATTTTATGAGTAACACCAAAGATCCAGAAAATGTAATAGATTTTACTCATTGGGAGGTCTTTAATTTTAATCATCATACACTTCCGCCCAACGCATCTTGAAACTCGTGGACACCAGCATTATTGGGTTCTGAACGTCCTCGGACTTCCCAAAGTGAACAGCTTTTAAATTATTAACAGCAAAAGAACAATTTTTATCTACAACTGTGTTTTTTGTTTGAGGCTCTCTTAAATGTGGGGACACGCAGTTCTAAGCTCCGGATTTTTTAAGGTGGATCGGTGTGTTTGGGGGGGGGGGGGGTGGCACAGTTGTTTGTACGTGGATGAAGTTTAACTTGTCTGTAAGTTTTTAATTCACTGATTGAATTACCAGAGACACTCGTTTGTAACTCGAGATGTTTAGTTTGTAGCACTGTCGCTAATGCAGTTAGCCGTCTCCGGAGTTTGGAGGCATTTCCACCTTAAGAGATCCGAAACCGCAAAACCATGGAGCAGGAATAGAGTAACCTTCATTTCTGTTCGTTGTTTTCAACGTTTGGAGTTCTTTTCTCTGTCTAAAACAACACCAGATGCCTCTGTTATGAGCAGGGAGAGAGAGACCTAGCAGGTAACTGAGGCGGATTATTACAAACACCGGTGCTTCGTAAAGACCGGTTTCGAGCACAGACTGGAGAGTTAGCTGATGGCGAGGAACAACGTTTGATTAAAAAACAAAGTGTTTTTGTGATTACAATCCTGTTTTACGGTTTTAAGAAGCTGATGTTGTGCTATGTTTTGCTTTCTGTAATTTGCATGTTGTTTCATGTGTCTGTTGACGGTATAATGAAGCCATGACACGACACTCAGTCTCTGTCAGAGTACACTTTCAAACGGTCATTGCAGCACTAGCGCACTCTCACTTAATACATAGAGCTGCGTTCGAATACAGAGTTCAGCAAATTAGAGCACACCATAAAATCAGAGGCAATGATTCGTCTGTTTACTAAACATTTAACGTATTATGTTAGCATTCCATACTCAATATATCAGAATGCATGTTTTCATAATATTGTGTAGGAACACCTATTTGTTTTTATTTTTAATCTCTTTGGTTTTCTGCTAAGTTTTTTTTTTTAAATCTATTTCCCAACAGCATTTTCTCTTTTCGCGCCAAATACCCGATGGTTTCTGTTAAAGTAGACCATTCAGATCACTCTGAATTTTTACTGCTGTGTTATTTCTGTGTCAGAAACGGTGTTATATTCACTGTTTAACTGCACTAATTTGTGTTTCGGACATTTTGTAGCGTTCGAAAACAGGCTGTAGCTGATATGGCTCGTAGTTTACTTTTTTTCTGTGAATCTGAATCGTAAAACTAAATTTGAGCGTGACTTGAGGGCACTACTATAAACAATATGATTAGTACTTATTAAAAGCAAGAAAAATTCCAATTCCAATCGTTTCTATACAATGTTATGACCTGTGTTTGCTCACTGTCTAATGATTTGACTACAGCAAGGTTATGTCTGTTTATATTTTATGTACATAATGTATGTCAAATGCAAGATATCATATTTTGTTAACAATTATACCCAGTCAATCTAATTAGGACTCAGGATGCACCTGCAAATAGATGAATAGAAAAGACCAACACTAAAACATTACACTTGCTTATGAATTTAAAACTAATATTCATCTATTTGCAGGTGCCTGCCGAATCCTAATTAAACTGATCTGGTATAAGATGAGTGCAGTCTCAAAACATTGTTGAGATTTAAGTGCACCAACAAGTTTTGACCTTGCATCACATTCCAAAATATATTCTGCCTGTGATCCTTGTTGTAGTTGTATCAATTTTCAATTTTTGTATGAATAAATGTTGCAAGAGATTAATAAATGTTTACCTGGTATTATTTTTATGCATATTGACCTGTTGACTCGAACATGGCACAAAAAGGACATATTAAGTAGATTTAACGTAAAAAAATTATGGCAACAAAGTGAGTGACACGTGATATTATTGAATAGATGTAAAGTTACTATAATTAGTAAATAGAAACAAGCTTTCTCCAGAAACCTAGTACATGCTACTCAATTTTTTCCAGATATTTAGTAAATGTAAATCAATACTTGCAAGATATTTAGTAAATAAATTTTTTTTAGTAAAAAAATAATTAAGTTTTCTCAGGTAAATTGTCCTTTCCTTGTGAAATTAAGTTGTACTTACTCAATATTTTTGAGCTATATTAACTCATATTTAGGCATGTTATTACTAAATCCAACACATTTTAACTGTGCATTTTATTAACATTTACATAATCTTCTTGCTTAAATTTAATTAATTTATTCAATGAATGTTACTTAAAAGTTGGAAAATTAGAATCTACTCATTAATATTACGTGTCACTTTGTTGCCATAATTTTTTTAAGTATCTAATGGGTCACATTTTTTACAGTGTGAGGTTCTTTTAAGTGAACAATACAGAAGCCCTGAAGAGCAAATTGGAAAAAATATTCAAAGCACATTCATGATTCTAAGTTCCACGCAGTGTATTTATTCAGCCCATATAACATAATAATGCCAATAATAACATTTAATATGCCAGGTAGGCTCTGGACCCACCGCGACCCTGAACTGGATAAGCAGTTACAGATAATGAATGAATGAATGAATGAATGAATGAATGATTCCTGGTTTCTCATTTTTTTCTGCTAGTGATATGAACCAGAATGGTAACATATAAAAAAAGAAAAAAGCATGGTGTACCCTTTCTGACTGGCAAATGTTTTTTTTTTTCAGGCTCCAATTACACTGCTCTTGTATCCCACGAGTTTTCAATGGGAAGCGTTGCTTCCATCAGACGCGGCCGCGCGGTGCATCGTGAGTCCTGTGCGTCAAGTTCGGGTATACAGTGCAGCGAAAAATTGAGCCGGGATTAACAATTAACTAATTAAATGAATACGGCCAAGGCGATGCGTCTATCCAATCAGAAGATAGCAAAACACCCACACGTGATTTTTTTGAACGACACAGGAAACACTTCTGTTTATGCATACGTGTGGCCAGTTGGAGAAGTCCGATGCGTTCACCTCCGTCAACGCACCGGAGTAGTGTAAATGCAGCGTCAGAGTAGAAAAAACTGAAGCGGTCAGTGCTAAGAATTAGTGTGCTGCACCATCTTTGACCACAAGCGAGCATCATCATCATCATCATCATCATTTTCTTCTCCGCTTCTCCATTTCAGGGTCGCGGTCACAAGCGAGCAGTCCAGCTAAATAGAATGCCAGGGCAGAGACACAAGTAATTAATTAATTAATGAAACAGCCATAAGCGAGGCGTATTATTCAGCTATTCTTTACTGCTTGCTAGTACGGACCACACCGTGCAGGCTGCAACAGGGTGACGAACTGGGATATATATATATATATATATATATATATATATTATAAATATATAATAAATATATATAAATATTATATATAATCCTATAAAATATAACCCCCCCCCCAAAAAAAAAAGAAAGAATATATATATATATATATATATATATATATATATATATATATATATATATATATATAAACATAAAAATAAAATATATATATATATATATATATTTTTTTTTTTTGGGCAGGATTTCAAGTCGGCTTCGGAATGTGCTTGAAGCTGAGACCCAGGTTGGATAAAAAAAAAAGGGTGGAGACTGGGCGGAGGTGAAAACGAAGTCGTCAGCCGCGGAAATTAAATTGTTGGGTGATTATATATAAGCCTGAGGAGAGAAGTTTGGGTGTGGTGATACTCCTAAAAATGTAGTTATTACATAGGTCCAATTATAATAGGGCTTTTTTTAGGGCTATGAACGAACATTTATAATAAAAATCAGCTGATCAATTTGTCTCACCTGTGGCTGTGTCATGGCCAACTTACTCATGCTTTCATCCTGCAGTGGCAACCTATTGCTCTTTTGTTGTCAAAGCTGTTCCAGCAAAACATACCACTTGGTACCATATATTTTTTGCTCTCCTGAAGCCTGGAATGTTAAGACAAGAAAAATCTACTGATAAAAAAAAAACTGGCATAACACGTGTGCCACAATTAGTCTCAAAAGCATGAGGTTATATATATATATATATATATATATATATATATATATATGAATACTTTTTGCAAAGGTGCTAGCTATAGGTAATATACTCAGTATATCTAAGCCTAATCATTTTAAGGTGCTACATTGTATTTTACACAAGGGTTTCAAAGAGCTTTCGATGATACTTTGACTATGACATGCTTCTTGGTATTCTGCTCTGGTCTTAAAACAATTATGAAACATTTAGGAACAAAAATACAAATAATCAAACCAAAGCTTGAAGCCAGAATAGCAAAAATCTCTACAGCCACAGTAAATTTCCCAGGAGAGCTGATATAAGCTGGAATAAAGGTAATCCAAACTGCACAGAATATGAGCATACTGAATGTGATGAACTTGGCTTCATTGAAATTGTCAGGTAGTTTTCGTGCTAAAAAGGCCAAAACAAAACAGAGTAGAGCCAGAAATCCTATATAGCCCAGTACAGCCCAGAATCCTATAGCTGAACCTAATCGACATTCCAAGATTATTCTTTCTTTGTAATGCTTTGAGTTTTTGAAGGGGAAAGGAGGGGATAGTGTTAACCACAATACACAAATAATGACCTGAATGAGAGTGAAGGCAAGGACACTGAGTCTCTGCTGTGGAGGCGCAAACCACTTCATGACATTACTGCCTGGAAGTGTAGCCCTGAAGGCCATTAACACAACTATTGTTTTCCCCAGAACGCAGGAGATGCAGAGAACAAAGGTGATGCCGAATGCTGTGTGGCGAAGCATGCAGGACCACTCAGAGGGCTGACCAATGAAAGTAAGTGAACAGAGGAAACACAGAGTCAAAGAGAAGAGTAGCAGAAAGCTCAGTTCTGAATTGTTAGCACGGACGATGGGAGTAGTTCTGTGTCTGTAGAAAACAGCAGCCACACACACAGCGGTTAGAGCCCCAGTGACAGAGAATGCTGTTAGGATGATGCTCAGAGTGTCTTCCCAGGACAGGAACTCTACAGGCTTGGGGAGGCAGCTATCTCGCTTTGCACTGGGCCAGAACTCAGAAGGACACTGCACACAATCCAGAGAGTCTAGAAAATCAGAAAAACACACTTTGCCATGTGTCATACGTATTTGTTTTATGTATTTATATGTCACAAATAATGAATATATTTAACTGCAGATTGTGAATGAACTGGGAATGAGAAAATCACGTTGGTAAGTGGATTGGCGACTCAAACGTGTCTGTTAGTGTGTGAGTGTATGTATGAGTGTGTGTGGTCCTGTGAAGGACTCGAGCCCCCTCCAGGCGCTAGTCCTGCCTTATATACTACTGTATTACGGATAATATTTTAATAAGCGATGGAAGGATCGATCGGCTATATATTTCTCGAATTTAGCTGATCCCGAGAGAAGATCGATGGCGTTAAACAAATGAGCCTTATTTCTATATTTCCAGCAAGTGTTTCATCCATGAAAAGGAGCCCGCCATAAAACCCCCTCCGGTCAGGTCCCTGCAATTCCTATCTGAACCCCTAGAAAACATGTCTGGCCGTTTTTTTTTTACCGTATGTGACAAAGACTCATACAGGGCGATTTGTAAAATTTGTAAAACCAACGTGTCTCGTGGGGGAACCAAAACAAAGACATTTAACACTATCACTACAAATCTACTGGAACAAAAACGTGTGTTGGGTGCTAACGGAGTCGAATGTGATCTGCCGGCCGCCTTCACTGCCAATCTTGACCCGAGGTGAGATGGGAATTCTGGGCAGATGTTGATATTTCATATTTTTAAGCGATTATCTGCCAGCAATACAAATATTCCCATAATGTTACACCTCCTATAATTGCAAACCCATGTGAATCAAATCTCAGTTTACACAGTGTTAATGTATTAATTTAAGAATCTCTTTGTTAACACTAATAATGTTGATTTAACACTGGAGAATTTGCTGTGTGCCATAAATAAAGGAAATACACTTTTCATCACGATGAAATAGAATTGACCTTATAGAGCACATCAAACTTTAAACGGGATATTGAATCACTACTGAACACGTGAGAAAGTCCTGCTTTATTATTAATCGATATTCATCGCAAATAAATGTAGCAGCTTTATACCTGCCATGGTTCGAACTGAATACTCTTGTCGCACTCCGTGTCATTGCAAATAATACCGTGGATGGCATGTGCTATGGCGTATGTAGCTTTGTACACCATGTTAGTGATACGTAGCTGTGACGTGTCTGTGTACGGGTTCTGCAGCGCGCGGATGTCCTCGCTGCCGTCACATTCCCTCATGCTTTCCGAGAAACCAGTCAGGCTCCAGATGAACGAGCTCTCCCAGAATTCCGTTAACAGTGGTGATTTGAGAGCTTGTGCTGGAGAGAGGTCTAGAAGAAACTCATGGAGACCTGGGATCACTGAGCGGGGAACACCGAAACCTATCACCCCAGCGCACAAATTAAACCGAAGAAAATATGGGTCTGTGATCCATGTCTCACTGCCAAGCCACTGAAGAAAAGGAGCCCGCCATAAAACCCCCTCCGGTCAGGTCCCTGCAATTCCTATCTGAACCCCTGGAAAACATCCATCCATCCATCCATTATCTGTAACCGCTTATCCAATTTAGGGTCGCGGGGGGTCCAGAGCCTACCTGGAATCATCGGGCGCAAGGCGGGAATACATGGAAAACATGTCTGGCAGTTTTTTTTTTTTTTTTTTACCGTATGTGACAAAGACTCATACAGGGCGATTTGTAAAATTTGTAAAACCAACGTGTCTCGTGGGGGAACCAAAACAAAGACATTTAACACTATCACTACAAATCTACAGGAACAAAAACGTGTGTTGGGTGCTTACGGAGTCGAATGTGATCTGCCGGCCGCCTTCACTGCCAATCTTGACCCGAGGTGAGATGGGAAAATAGTTGTTTAAATAACATTTTGATCTAAATTCTGCGCTTTTATGCCTGAGTAGAACATATAGAAAAGGTTTAATATAATTTATTTTATCAGCCAGATTTAACGTTTACCTTTTGTGTTCTTTTTAAATGTAAAGTACAAGGACCGCTATTTCTCCTGTGACCCACCACAAGCAAGTGAGCAAGCAGGTGATGGATGTGTTGAGCGCGCAAACAAAACAGAAAAATCACGAATAAATTCACGAAGAGAAACAGACTGCCATCCCAGAACGCTGAAATGTTAAAAAAGAAATATGCCTTTAAAGCTCAACAATAAGAACCAGTAGTTTTGCAGATGGGACTTTTCCCTATCAAAACAGGCCTAGTAGTTTAATTTCAAACGTTCCATATTTATATCTGCTGTTTTGTTTAATCAGTTATTCATTCAAGAACGATGACAGCTGTACGATTTAAGTGAAGCTAATCAGACATTTGTTTAATTAACTGTTCTTCGTTTAAAAAAAAATCTACATTTAATGGTTGCAATTTTTTGTTTCATATAAGCCAGAGTCTGGGTTTAATGACTACAATTTTTACAGCATTTATTTAATTTACTTTTATAGTTATAAATTAATTATTCATTTATTCATTATCTGTAACCGCTTACCCAGTATAGGATCGCGGTGGGTCCAGAGCCTACCTGTAATCATTAGGCGCAAGGCGGGATTACACCCTGGAGGGGGCGCCAGTCCTTCACAGGGCAACACAGACACACACACACATTCACACCTACGGACACTTTTTTGTTTGAGTCGCCAATCCACCTACCAACGTGTGTTTTTGGACTGTGGGAGGAAACCGGAGCACCCGGAGGAAACCCACGCGGACACGGGGAGAACACACCAAACTCCTGGCTCCTGCTGCGCCACCGTGCCGCCTATAAATTAATTAATGGTCTAAATTTAATCATTGAAATATTGGCTGAATTTGTTTGATTTAATTTGTTTATTTACTGCTAATTTTATATATTATGGTGTTTCACAAGAGTTCGTTAATTATGGTAATAAACCAGTTTGGCCCATATTGTGTTAATGGTAAATATCAAGCATGAAGAGATTACATATGGATGTTTTCATTAAACATATTGCATTATGATACTCAACCTGTTCTGTTACTGAACTCTCCTTCACCACATGGTACACAGTCGTAGCAGCAGACTGGCCTTCCTTTCTGTACAGCTTTCCTGGTGCCCAAAGGACATATCTCACTGCACACAGACACTGGCACCTAAGGGAAATACAAATGAACAGAATCAATATTCTACAAACAATGGAAAACAGCCTGGTAATGAGTGAGTATATGTTGTACAGTACCTCCGTCTGCCCCCCTAACCAGCTGATAGCCTTGGTCATGCTAAATTCTTGGCCTCTCAATTTAGATGAATCATAGTGGCCCACTGTCATAAAATCTAAACCACCATCCTTCTGAACTTGCCAGTTTATCAGTTCATAATTAGCTGCAGGATTTCCATTAGCATCAAATGTGACCCGAAAACCATTCTTTGTATTGAAGTTCACTCTCTTGAGTTGGTGGATTATCTGCAGTAAACATCAGGGCTGTGTGAATATCTTTTGATGTAAGCAATGCTCACATGTAGTTTGCTGAATTCTGTATACACTATGGAAATGGGAATTCTGGGCAGATGTTGATATTTCATATTTTTAAGTGATTATCTGCCAGCAATACAAATATTCCCATAATGTTACACCTCCTATAATTGCAAACCCATGTGAATCAAATCTCAGTTTACACAGTGTTAATGTATTAATTTAAGACTCTCTTTGTTAACACTAATAATGTTGATTTAACACTGGAGAATTTGCTGTGTGCCATAAATAAAGGAAAATACACTTTTCATCACGATGAAATAGAATTAACCTTATAGAGCACATCAAACTTTAAACGGGATATTGAATCACTACTGAACACGTGAGAAAGTCCTGCTTTATTATTAATCGATATTCATCGCAAATAAATGTAGCAGCTTTATACCTGCCATGGTTCGAACTGAATACTCTTGTCGCACTCCGTGTCATTGCAAATAATACCGTGGATGGCATGTGCTATGGCGTATGTAGCTTTGTACACCATGTTAGTGATACGCAGCTGCGACGTGTCTGTGTACGGGTTCTGCAGCGCGCGGATGTCCTCGCTGCCGTCACATTCCCTCATGCTTTCCGAGAAACCAGTCAGGCTACAGCTGAACGAGCTCTCCCAGAATTCCGTTAACAGTGGTGATTTGAGAGCTTGTGCTGGAGAGAGGTCTAGAAGAAACTCATGGAGACCTGGGATCACTGAGCGGGGAACACCGAAACCTATCGCCCCAGCGCACATATTAAACTGAAGAAAATATGGGTCTGTGATCCATGTCTCACTGCCAATCCACTGAAGAGGTGGCGGCGTTTGTCTCACAAGTTCTTCCAACAGTATTTTCATGTCGCCCGAGGCCATAAAAGCTACAATTACCCGGGCTGTTGACCTGCGGATGACGTTCACCACTCTCTCCACCTTACTGCGCGGCTGGGTTCTGTAGTAGGCCTCCGAGTACTCCACACAGATCCCCTCCTCCTGCGCAGCCTTTAGAAACGAGGTCATTCCGTTATTCCCATAATCCGAGTCACTGCGCACTGCCCCAATCCATGTCCAGCCAAAATACTTCACCATTCTGGCCAGCGCTGCCGCTTGGTGGTGGTCACTTGGTATTGTCCTGAAGAAGGAAGGGAACTGACGCTTATCACTCAAACACGCGCAGGTGGCGTAGTGACTGACCTGTTATTTAGTCGTTGTAAGAAAGATGAAAGAAACGTTAATAGTAGATTTTCAACGACCAAATTTACCACTGATTAATTAACTATATCGCGATATGAATGTTTATTCATTATATTACTTGGAGTAGAAAATGTTTGCTTTCGTTAGTATACATTAATATGATCTTTAAAAAAATTTCAGAGGGGAAAAATCACTTCAGATATTTACTGCTCTTATTTTTTCATTAAGTAAAAAGTTTATACCAGACAATCTTCAGCTCCTGTTATATATGTTGCATTAAAATATATAACTTAATAATTTCAGAATGTGTCTGACAATTGTAAAGCATGTGAGTCTACTGAAATATGCATATTTTCCTCAGGTGTATTTTGCGTCCTTATTTAAAATTATTATTGAAACATTTTTAAAAAGTACAGTTCTAAAATATGATGCGCACCTGTGGTATTCCAAAAAGACCCAGAATCCTGGCCATGCTAATAGACGGTGTGGAGCCAGACTCCCCAATGACAGCAGGTACAGCGGCAGCTGTGAAATTTAAACAGGAAGCAGTATTGTTGAATAGTGGCTCTACACCATTTGCTAACTGAAATGCGCCTTTGATCGCCATGGGCACAGCTGCGCATGAGTCGTGTATCTCGTAGCCTAACTTAATTCCCGGTAGCAGATCTGTTCTGTTGTTGATCTCGTGGATGGTGAATTCCATAGCACGAGCGAAGCGCAGCTCCCTGAAATCCATACTGTATGAGACAAGAAAACACAACAATGTATTTTACCCCCAAATCGTTACATTTTGAGTAATAGAATTATCAGAAGACAATTAAATAACAGTGTAATCAAAATGACCTCCCAGAGCACTGTGGCTTTGGTGGCTGTCTGTTGTAGGCATTCTGTTCTGATTTCATATAGTCATGAATAGAGAATATCCCCCCAATCACAAAGTCTCCATTCAGATTAAAGCCAGGTAACAGAGAATGTGTCCACAGCCTGCAGTTGACTTGGTCAGCTTTACATGCCACAGAGCTGAGGCCAGTTATCCACAGCATTGAGAAAAGTCGCCTCAGATTTGAACTGAACTGCATGGTGTACTCTATGGCTCCAAGGTTTCTGAAGGACATGATGATAGTTATACAGCTCTTTAAATATCCATCTTTCCATGATGTCCAATAACAGTGGGTGTGAGTTTGGAAGAGGAGGTGTGGCTTGTACTCACTGTAAATATCAGTGGCAATAACCATTTGCAGTTTTTCCTGCAGGCTTTGAATATACAGTAAGCTTAGGCTTTTGTAAGTGATTCCAAACACAGTTTAAAAATTCTACTATTGTTTGTGGAAGGCATAAAAAATGTATAAAACACTGCTAGTGATGTGAACAATTAGGATAACACACACACACACACACACACACACACACACACTACTGTGCAGAAGCCTTAGGCACCTAAGATATGTTTCTTGTATAAAGTTATATATAATCACAGTAAATATATTAAAAAAAAAATAATATATATATATATATATATATATATATATATATATATATATATATATATATAGGGTCTCCCATGGCGAACAGGTCTGGAGTGAAGATCCAGACAAACATGATCCAAAAGCATTCCTATGAGTACACACATTAAAATTCAGTGTACCCTGCCCGGGAAAGGGTTACCGGGACCTACCCCTGGAGCCAGGCCTGGGGGTAGTGTCCGACGGCGAGCGCCTGGTGGCTGGGCAGCCCACGTAACCCGGCCTGGCAACGTGGGAGGATCATGTAGGCTCACCACCCGCAAGATCCAGAGTAGGGGTGCGGTGCAATGCCCATCGGGCACAGAGCGGGGGCAAGGGGGCCTCTGGCGTCGTGGAACTTGTTAAATCAAATCAAATCAAATTTATTTATATAGCGCTTTTCACAACTGATGTTGTCACAAAGCAGCTTCACAGAATTCCAGTAAGACAAGATTTGACATGAAATGTAAAGACAAATGTAAAACCCTCAAGTGAGCAAGCCAGGGGCGACAGTGGCAAGGAAAAACTCCCCCAGCTGAGGAAGAAACCTTGGGAGGAACCAAGGCTCACAAGGGGTGACCCATCCTCCTCTGGTCAATCTACTGGTGATGATAGTTAGTAGTCCATGAGAACTTCAGTGTAGGGACAGCTTCAAGGCACTTGGTGGTTGCTGGAGCATGGGCAGCTGGTCTGAAGCGTGGAGGAGGATCTCGACAGTCATCCATCAGTGTCCAGACAGACAGGTGGGCAGTCGTTTACTCGGAAAGATGTAAAGGGATGGAATTAGTTTTGAACTGTTTTGTGTTTGTAAAGTAGAAAATATGAAAATTTCCAGAGTGTGGCTAATGACTCCGGCATATCTGACTATGACAGCATTAACTAAAAGGAGAGAACCAGGAGGACACACAGACACGGGAGCATCCTGAAACACTGGCATCCCTCCGCTCCACCGTCAACAAACCTGAGTGATCGCGAGAAGCGGCGGGACGACAGCACCAGCGTCTCAGTATACTATAATTCCCTGTGTCCATGGACCCCCCGGATCTGCCGCCTTTATCTATGGGGGAGCATTAGCTACCAAATGATAAACTAAACAAATGAGTTTTTAGCCTACATTTGAAGATTGCGACTGTGTCTGTGTCCCGAACATTTTCTGGAAGATCATTCCAGAGTTGGGGGGCTTTATAAGAAAAGGCTCTTCCCCCAGCTGAGGCCTTCTGAATTCTGGGAACAATTAAAAATCCAGTATTCTGTGATCTGAGTGAACGTGGAGGCTCATAATAGGAAATTGTATCTTGAAGATATTCAGGAGCAAGCCCATGTAGAGCTTTATATGTTAATAACAAAATTTTGTAGTCAATGCGGAATTTAACAGGCAGCCAATGAAGTGATGATAAAACTGGGCTGATATGTTCAAATTTTCTAGTTTTAGTGAGGACCCTAGCTGCAGCATTTTGAACTAGTTGAAGTTTTCTTAAATTGCTGCTGGTGCATCCTGACAGTAGTGCGTTACAGTAGTCAAGCCTTGAAGTAATAAAGGCATGTACTAATGTTTCTGCGTCCTGGAGGGATAAGGCATTTCTAATCTTAGCAATATTGCGAAGATGTAAAAAAGCTGTCCTAGTGATACTACCTATGTGTTGATCAAATGATAAATCCGGGTCAATTATGACACCAAGATTTTTTGCTGCTGAACCAGGTTTAACTGGAAAGTTAGCTAGATTTAAAATTAAGTCTGATAATTTATTTTTTGTCACTTTTGGACCCAAAAGCAGGACCTCTGTTTTGTTGCTGTTTAGAAGGAGGAAGTTACGCAACATCCAGCCTTTCACGTCTTTTACACAGTCCTCTATTTTCTTTAATCTGTGTTTGTCATCGGGCTTGGCTGAAATATACAATTGCGTGTCATCTGCGTAACAGTGAAAGTTAATGTCATGGTTTCTTATAACTGTGCCTAGCGGTAACATGTATAATGTAAATAATAATGGTCCTAAAATAGAGCCTTGTGGAATTCCAAATCTTACTTTAGAATAATTTGAATTTAGATTGTTTACTTTTACGAATTGATAACGTTCCGTTAAGTAAGATCTGAACCATAATAGGGCTGTCCCTGTGATTCCAACCATGTTTTCTAACCTTTCAATGAGAATATTGTGGTCTATTGTATCGAAGGCTGCGCTTAGGTCAAGACGCACCAACAGGGATACGTGGCCTTGATCAGAGGCAAGAAGAAGATCATTTGTTATCTTGACTAGAGCTGTCTCTGTACTATGATGTTGCCTGAATCCAGATTGGAATTTTTCGTATATATGATTCTTATGTAGATATGAACTAAGTTGTTGGGCCACAGCTTTTTCTAAGATCTTAGACAGAAATGGCAAATTAGAAATAGGCCTGTAATTAGACAGTGTACTAGCATCAAGATTTGGTTTCTTGATCATAGGTTTAATAACTGCTAGTTTAAAAGCTTTGGGTACATGGCCCAGACTAAGCGATGAGTTTACTATAGTTAAAAGAGGATCAATAATAGCTGGTAGTACTTCTTTGAGCAACTTTGTGGGAATTGCATCAAGTGTGCAAGTTGTACAGTTTGCGGAGGTGATAATCTTCTCTAGTTCTAATTGTGGGAGTGGGTAAAAGGTTTCAAGTCTTTCTTTTGCAGTTATATTATGTTTTATTTCATTCACATCAGGTGGCAGCCAGGATGGATTTGATCCTGTGGCTAGAGTTTGTTGTCTAATATTCTCAATTTTATTATTAAAAAAGTCCATAAAATCTTTACTGGTGAGAGTTGCTGGAATTAGTTGTTCAGAACCTGCTTGATTTTTTGTAATTCTAGAAAACACATTAACAGTGCTCTCGGATTATTTTTATTATGGGAGATCAGCGAGGCCAGATATGCTGAGCGAGCTTTAGTGAGGGCATTTCTATACTCTATAAGGCTGTCCTTCCAGGCAGAATGGAACACTTCAAGCTTGGTTGATCGCCATTTCCGCTCTAGTTTTCGAAATGTTTGTTTTAAAGTACGGGTCTTATCGTTATACCATGGTGCGAGCTTTTTCTGTCTTATACTTTTATGTTTAAGTGGTGCTACCTTTTCTAAAGTAGATCGACAGGTATTTTCTAGGTAATCAGTTAGTACATCTAGGTCCATTGGGTCTGATGGAGTTGGAACTGGGGTCGATAGTTCTGGTAGGTTTTCTATAAATTGTAGGGTGGTAGATGGTTTTATTATACGCCTTGTAGAATAGCGAGGGTTCTTACACATATTATGGATAAAACGTAGCTCATATGAAATTAAGTAATGATCGGAGATTGCTGAGGATTGCGGTAAGATATTAATTTTGTCAATGTTAAGACCTAGTGTCAGAACTAAGTCTAAAGTGTGGCTGCAGTAGTGTGTAGGCCCTGTTACATTTTGAGTAATACCAATAGAGTCTAAGATTGAGGTAAATGCCTTTTTTAGTGGGTCACTTTCCTTCTCAAAATGGATATTGAAATCTCCTACAATTATAACTTTATGATTGCATACCGCTAGGTTTGTAGCAAAATCGCTGAATTCTTTCAGAAATTCTAAGTAAGGCCCTGGTGGTCTGTAAATGTTGCATAATAAAAATGCGTCCTTTTTTGTGACCGGATTTGTAATAATAGTGGAGAGAACCTCAAAAGAAGAGAAGGTGTCACATTGTTTAAGACTAATTTCTAGGGTATTTTGGTAAATTACACATACTCCACCTCCTTTGCCTGATATTCTTGGGCTATGTGCATAATTATAGCCTAGGGGGGTGGCTTCATTTAGTGCTAAATATTCATTTGGTTAAACCCACGTTTCCGTGAGACAGAAAACATTGAATTTATGATCACTTATAATATCATTTACGATGAGTGCTTTTGAGTTTAGTGATCTTATGTTGAGTAACCCAAATTTTAGTTCTGAGGTGTTGCTGCTAGGTGTTGTGTATGATTTAATATTGATTAGGTTGCTGAAACAGGCTGATTTTGTTTTTCTACTTTTACATTTAGTTCGGGGGAAAGACACAGTCTCAATACAGTTGAACCGGTTTGAATACAGTTGACAGGTTTAGCCTGTCTGTCTGCGGCCTGGTCCCGGCTCTGGATTGTCAGCAGCTATCTACACTACTCTGCTGACTAACTAAAAGACTATGTGCTATACTGCAAGAAAGTAAGGCAGCACCCTCCCGCGTGGGGTGGATACCATCCCTACCTATAAGACCAGGCTTGCCCTCAAAACGTAACCAATTGTCTATAAAGCCCACTTGATTTTCGGAACACCACTTGGACATCCAGCAGTTTAACGCCCAAAGTCTGCTGTAAGCTTCGTCGCCACGCCGCTTGTCAGCGGAAACTGGTTCTTGGTACGTGGAACATAACCTCACTGCGGGGGAAAGAGCCAGAGCTGGTGCGCTGCTGCTTATTTAAATGCAAACAAATTAATTGATACATCAGTACAAAAAGCAGGAGTTTCTGGTTTTGCAGGATGTGTGGAACATAGCAGCATGTTCTGGCATCAAATTCAGACAGCTAAGAAAGAGATCAGTGCCACATGTGGAAAGCTTTTGAATTCTTTCATGCGCCAGATAAGGTTACTTGGCTGGTAAAGCATACTTTGAGGATATTCAGTTTTGCTTTAGTACAGAGGAATTTTATACATCATGGCAATGATTAGAAATAGGTATAATGGCTGGATGTACAATGTCACCGTTAGTGTTATGAAGGCTAAGGATTCTATATCAGTTTCTACCAGGACCGAATTAGTTGTCGGACTACAGTGTGCAGAAAGCACAAGAGAGACAGCACGTTGGTAAGAGAAAGAACTCGTTGGAGAGAGAGTCATACTAGCCCTCCCACAAGTCAGCCCAGGTCCAACAGCAGGGGTCCTTGCCAGAAGATGATGAGTGGCTGGCTCCACCTCCATGGATTGTCCCTGATGCTGAAACCTTTCCTACACCTATCTTGACTCCATGGCTCCATCCCACCAGAAAGTTAATCCTGCTACTTTAACTCCTAAAGTAGTTAACAATGACCGTCACACATAACAGCACCCATCTGACCACAAACCTGCTTCATAAGTATCAGACAATCCTTGAGGCCCACTTGAGCTCTGAACTTACAGCCCATACTCTCCATCAACATATGTTGCCAGGTCTAAATCTCTCTGGTATAGAGCGGTATTACAGAGGACCTCAACTGACCATTACCTAATTTCGTAGTCGAGACCCTAATTAGTTGGCCTGCAGACCATATTTTGTTTGCTGAAATCCAGAAGCTGCCCTTATCCTTATCAGGTTCTGTGGTAAGGCTGGAAGACAAACCTCCTGATGATGGAGAATCATGGTTTATTCCTCATCATGTGGTCTTGCACAACAGCAAGAATTGTATAGTGTTTGATTGCTCCTTCCAGACAGGTGGGATTAGCCTAAATGATACCTTCTCCTTGGCACATTTTTGGGCTCATCATTCCTTGGAGTTCTACTCCATTTTGGAGAACATGCGGTGGCCATCAGTGGAGATGTACAAGCTCCTTCTGGAGGACAGCATACACTTAGGTTCATATGGCATGACATGAGACGAGAAGATCCACCTAAAATTTATGAATGGAAGGTATTACCATTTGGAATTATGAGTAGCTCATGTTGCACAATAAAGTTTATGTTATCCAATGTCATGTGAGGGAGAATAGTCAACTGGAAGAGGATGAGTGCAGTTTTTATGTTGATAACTGCCTTCAGAGCCTTCCGTCACCTGAGGAGGCCAACCAGCTGACTGACAAGCTGAGAACCTTGCTAGCAAGAGGAGGTTTCGAGTTGAGGCAGTGGACACGCAACGTGCCATCAGACATTAGTCACCTCTCAATTGAAGCCAGATCGAGTAGCCATGAGCAGTGGCTGGCAAATGGGAAGGCTGTGGGTGGAGAATGAGCCTTAGGTCTCATTTGGAACTGTCCGTCAGACATGCTGATGTACAAGTATCAAGCGTCAGAGTGTGCATATGGGGCAGTGGCCTATTTCCGTACCATCGAGCTATCAGGTACCACACATCTCTTATTTATGATGCCGCGATCCAGGGTGGTGCCTAAGAGAACACAGTCCATCCCTCGGTTAGAGCTAGCTCGGCTGCTACAGGCAGAATTGACCCTGAAGATACACAGCAAAGTCCTTTGTCAGACTCGACTACTGTATTAGCATGGATCAGTTCTGAGTCATACCAATACCATGCCGTGTTTGTCGGCATGAGCATAGCTGAGATTCATGAACTCACAGAAGTTTCAGACTGACGATATGTAGAATATGTAGTCCCAGAATTGAACCCAGCCAATAGTCTCAGTAGAGGGAAGGCCCTGATGGAGCTGAGTAAACCCAGTACATAGACTTAAGGACCTCCATTTCTCCTCCAAGGTCCAGATAATTGGCAAACACACCACGAGCTGGACTCCTCAGAACTTCACCGTTCTATGTTCCGTGGTGTCATAACCCCTGCAGAGTTGAGTTATCAGCGATTCAGCTCCTGGGAGGAATTTACAGAGTCGGTAGTGCAAGAGCAACACGGGGCGGCCTGTGCTGGTGACTCCCCCATTGCAGAAGATTATAAAAGTGCTGTGATTTCTATTCTGCAGCAGACTCAGCAAGAATGTTTTGGAGAGGAGCTGACCAGACTGAAGGCTGGTAAACCCCTACCTTCTGATCACATTATCATCAGTGTAGTGGATATGATGAATGTGTATTAATTTCTAATAAGAAATTTTGACTTTCTGAAGATGTGATTTTAAATACCCAAGCTTTTGCTAGTTTTCAGAGACATTTCTAACCAAGATCGTAAGGTGAGATAAACCTCCAGAGCAGGCCCATAAAACCCCCTCCAAAGACCCTTTTATATGACTTAAGGACCCCCAGGGTCAAGAAAAGAATGCAGAGAGACACAGAGACTCAATCTTGATTGAAACCCACAATGCGCTCTTTAAAGGACACCTTTTTAAAGAATGTTAACTCTAAAAGACTCAAACATCCCAAAGTTCTTACATGGAAAACAAGTTGTATATGGGCACAACTGTTTGAAATTAACCCCGTTTGACAATCAAAATAGGTGGAATTAATTTACATGTGTTTAAAGTCATTTTTGTTTATATGAATTTATGTAGAACCCAGGTAGTCACATACTATGTGTTTAGTTGGTTAATAATTATATAGAGCATGGTTATCTTTTTCTTAATTATATTACTTTGTGTTTACACATAATCTTTTATATTGCAAAGTATTCACTCAGGGATGGTCAAGTCTTTGTCTTGTCAAGTGTCATAAATTCTATGTGATGCCACTCCCAAGGTACAGAAAACAGCCAATCAGGAGCAAGAAAAGCTCCAATTCTCCCTCATTGAGGACGAATCAGGTATTCAGGGCGGGTTTTCTAAACTCTGGTTAAAAACCTGTGGCGCCAAATGACACAAGCTTTTTCCAGCTTTTGAGCTTTTCGAGTTTTTTGAGCTTTTCAAGCTGTTTGGGCTTCTGCCCCTTTTTCTCCGATGTTTGACTCTTCACTTAAAGGCTCCGGACACTTGGGGTGTTGTCTCTTTTAGCTTTTTCAAGGCTAAAAGAGTAAAATGACCTGAGTTTTGGAAATGACTCTGCAGGCGTCAGACTCATGGCTTTCTTAAACAGTCTTGGACCTTTAAAGCGTGGTCCAGATAGAAACTACAGATTAAGAAAAGCTATAGTTTAAACCTCGCAAAATTTCAACGCCACACCCAGAACATGAAGGAAATCTTTGACCTCTGACCCTCCAAATGACGACAACGCCACGAGGAGGACTGCTGCACGCACCCTCAGAATAATCTTCTGAGATGCGGAAACCTGCCCAGGAGAGACCTGCATGGATGTGTCTTTCTCTCACAAGGCAGCAGATCAGCGACGACGAAGAATCCTCACAGAGACCTTCAGAACACCACCAGCTCCGACGGCTGCGTCTGAAAGCCTCGGGAGAAAATGAACGCCCGCGGTTGCAACCTACAAGGCCCGCGTCTGCAATTCTCCAGGAAGTCGTGCCGGAAGGCACCATCAGCGGCATGCTCCCTGTCGATCTCCGGATACGTAAGGTCACATGGTCTCATGTCTCTCATGGCTCATGGGTTGGTACTGAAAGTTTGCTGGGATAAACTATAGCCTTTCTTAGAACTTTGGACAATAATTATCATAGAGAAATTCCCTCATATATTAATCTCCCTGTTCCCTCATATATCGCTGTAATCCATTTTATTATATGAATGTCTAATCAATATTCATTATTTGATATTATTATTCATAAACCAGTTGTGTGATAAAACCAATCCTTGGTTATTTGTTTATGTGTGCACCTTTCTTGTATGGAATTATAACTTCTAGTTCAGATTCCATTTCAGTGTCAAGAACCCACGGCGGATCAATGAGCATAATTCATTAATAATAGTTCATTCTAGCTAATTCTGCTGTATAATATGTGAAGATGACCTACTTGTCTAAGCTAAAATTAAGACAGGTAAAGACACTACATATTAGTTAATGGCTCCCAAACATGGAGTTTAGCCAAATGAATTAAATAATTAATTATTAATAAAATAATAATGAATTATCATTGACTCCGCTATGTAGTGCAAATGCCACCGCAACGTTTACTTACTACTTCCACTACACCAGGCCTATATAATGCTAGTGGCTTGATTCGGGTAGGTGGTTGCCTGAGAAGAGTTAAAGAATTATTGCAGCCACTGTGCACCCCATTGTGCTGGACTCAAAACACCCAGTAGTTAAGCTGCTCATTCAGAATTATGATTGTAGACTTCACCAGCCAGGGTCAGAGAGAGTGTATGCAGAGATGAGGTAATGATTCTGGATTCTATGCAGCTGAGAGGTCATTCGTCATCACCAGCGTGCCTGTGCTTAGTATCAAAAGTGGAGGGCTAAACCAGCAGTTCCCAGGATGGCAGACTTACCTGAATCCAGGCTACATTTGTTTAAGCCAGCCTTGTATTCCACTGGTACAGACTGCTTTGGACCCCTACTGGTGAAAGTGGGTAGATGCTTGGAGAAAAGATGGGGAATCCTCTTTAAATGTTTGACCACCAAGGCACTACATATACTATACATACTCCACAATTTGAGTACTGGTTCGTTTCTGATGTCCCTACAAGACTGTAGCGGCACAGCCAGTTCAAGAGGAGATCTTTCAAACTGTCCTTCTGGAAGTTGAGGATATTCTGAATTCCAGGCCTTTAGGCTATGTATCTTTGGATATAGCCGATGCAGAGCCAGTTACTACCAGTCTTTTATTAATGTGACAGCTTGATAGTGCTCTGCCACAGGTGATATATCCTGAAACAGCTAATTTCAGTCAATATAAATGGAGACATGCTCATGTCCTAACTGACCATTTCTGGTCCACCTTCATTTGGCATTACCTTCCCAGCCTGCAAGTTCAAGCCAAGTGGTTTAAAGCCTTACAAGAAATACCTGCAGGAGCCATTGTTTAGGTTGTTGGCCCTCAACAACCGAGGGTGCAGTGGCCTATGGGCACGGTGGTGAAGGCACACCCCAGCAGAGATGGTCAAGTGAGGTCTGTAGATGTTCTTATCAGAGGGAATACCTATACTAGACCTACAGCCAGACTCATTCAACTTCCTGCAATAACTGATGGAGACAAATCTCATAGTACATCCTGTAACCCAGACAGCCTTCCCAGAGAAACAAACCGTGAAGGCTTGGGGACAGCTGTTATAAAGGCTGAGGATTCTGCATTAGTTTCTACCCAGACTGAATTAGTTGCCGGTCCGCAGCACACAGAGAGCATGAGAGAGCGAGCATGTGGTAGTTAGGGCCTACAACATTACATTAAATTCAACTACATTAGTGTCTCTAAGTGGGTTGTAGCTGGGGAAGGTTTGCAGCATGGTACTCTGCTCCCCACAATTAAAGCTTACATGGATGACATAACGGAGACGTTAAATGATAATCTAGGCTTGGCTAGGCTGAAAGTTAAACCAAGCTGTGGGACTAAAATCTGAACTGATTAAGGCTGTTAATACCATTGATAGATCCTGTTTGCCAAGGAAGTTGAAATTGTAGTGTCTGCAGTTTGGCTTACTGCCTTGTATTAGGTGGCCACTGACAGTTTATGATGTTTCAATCACAGAAGTAGAGAGAATGGAAAGGGCTATGAACAAGGCCATAAGGAAATGGCTAGGGATGCTGCAGTGTTTAAGGAGCGTGGCATAGTATGGCAGAGGGGTACTGGAGTTACCACTCACAAGTTTAGTTGAGAAATTTAAATGTGCAAAGGTAAGTAATGCAATCATTTTGTCAGTATCAAAACATGCAGTGGTAAAAGTAGCAGCGCCAGTCACAAAAACAGAAAGAAAGTGGAATCTGAAAGTGGCAATGCAGAGCTCATTAGATCTAAGGGATGTGATTGGCCAAGAACAATGCGGAAGAGCAGGTCCTGGTTCAGGTGATTCTTGAAAAGCTTTTAGTAAGGCCACATCACCAGAGAGAAAACAAATGATAACTAGTTTTATTCATGAGCAGAATCAGGTGACACGGTGCGCAACAGCAGTGTAACAGACCAAACCAAAGGTAAGAGTTGGGAGTGATGGAGACACATCATATTAAGTTTTGCTGGGAGCAACTTATGACAGTCTTCCAACACTGCAAAATCTTGGACAGTGGGTAGGTGAAACCCCTAGTTGTTGATTATGTAGAGAGGTTAGCATGCTGAAAAATATTCTATCAGCTTGTACATTTTGTTTGTCACAGGGTCGGTATACATGGAGACACTCCGGTGCTAAGTGTTTTAGCATGTTTGTTGGACAGAAAACGGCTAGACGTTAATGCACTGATGAAAGGCTGCAGTAATTGTAGTGGAGTATGGACCCAGATCAAGAAATGAAAAATTAAGACTCTGACTCTCCACTCTGATGATAAGTTTTGGGACAAGACCTACATTCCACAGAGTGTGTGTGTGTGTGCTGAGGACTGTGAAACTGGGAAAGTCACGTGAACCTCAGACCCAGGATCCAATCAGAGAACAGAGACCTCCCAAATGGGCGTGACCGCGCCTCCTATGAAAAGGGAGCCGCGAACTCTCAACTCTTAACTCTCTGAACAGCTGTTCCATTCTTCTTGATCTCCTCTTGTACAGCCCTCGTACGCTTCTTACGCTCTTTTATCTTCTCTCTACGCTGACAAGCCGACTCTTCAAATACTCTTAAAGAAAAGAACTTCAGGCAACTTCCAAGGGACGCCTTGTGTCAGTTAGCAGTGCAATACAGAAACTAAAAGAGTAAACGTCGATTAATTGTCAATAATCTTTTCTTTCTTTTTATTTGTGTTCGTGTTTGTAGCCCAATCCAAGTTTAATTTTACGACTGATCAAAACTGGTGAAACTTATTTTGGCCAGAATAAGGGCCATCGTTGAAATCGTAAAATAAGCAAATTAATTCGTAAAACAGCTTCTGAAGATCGGAGGAAAACAGCAAACTTATTCTGACGTCCTTTCATCGGGAAGGAGAATACCAATCCAGAAAATCAGCTAGGCCAGTAGCTCTCTGTGAAGGGAATCCCAGACTGACGTCACACCGTCTAAAGGACGCCGAAAGTGGCTGACTCATCCTGGAGGGACTTTCCCCCACTAACCAGCCTAACTTCAGCCGTGACAAGTCAAACACCGGAAGAACAGAGCAAAATCTGCTGGACCCATCGGCTAAGTGATCATAACGGAAAAGGTTGAATCGTGGAAAAAAGTAAGCTAAATTCCTCATTTTCAGAGCTGAGATCGAATTAAATCTCTTGGTAAAATTATACCCTAATTAAATCATTTAGCAACACCTCACTCACAAGTCATATAGCCTAGCCAATTACTAAATTCGAACTGGTTTCACCTGCGTTGATTCCGTGAGATTTTGATGATTGTGCTATGTTTATCAACCTATTATCTTTCCTTTTAATAAAATGTTTCCATTATTTGAAATAATACAGTGTGTGGAGTTTGTTCCTTAAGAGTCTGAAAATCCTGAGAACTCACCTAGCGGTGACAGTATTTCCCTCTCTAATTAATTGTTAATATTTTTGTCATTTGATTCAGTAATAATAATAATTATTATTATAAGTGATAATCACCATTAAGCATAACCAACTAGAATACTGTTACTCCGCTACATAATAAAATAGGTTTGTGTGCGAGGGGGAGTGTTTTTGAGAATATGCACAGGCTACAAATATTGATAGATGGTGTGAAGCATGAGACTGGAAATTGCTGGTGGACAGCAATATATATATAAAAGTAGAAAAAAAATGCTACAGGTCCCAGAGTGCATTGCATTAACTACACTTAGGCCAGACAAGACTCTGAAAGTAAATGGATAGTTTATTTCATAGAGTTAACAGTTCCATTTGAGGATGTAGTACATGAAGCATTCGAAAGGAGGAGGCTTAAGTATACAGACCTGGTTGCTGAGGTGTGGGAATGAGGGTTGCAGGCACATGTAAGACCGGTGGAGATAGGTGTTAGTGTATTTGTAGCCAAATCGGCCACATCCCTGCTTGTGCAGTTTGGCATCAGGGGCTGGAAACTAAAGGCAGCTGTGAAGGAGTTTTCAGAAACAGCTGAAATGTCTAGTCAGTTTTAGATAAGGGGAGCACAGATTACTTGGAGAAATGCACTGTAGAGATGCTATTGGGATTGTTTGTGATGTAGCAAATAAAGTTCACATGGAACTGGTGACGCTGAGCATGCATTAACGGTGCCATTGGGGCTAGGTAAAGCCTTAGTCACCAGGGAGTCCAGTGTGGATTTACAGTTGTTGATGGTAAAGAGTAAGGTAGGACTGTAAAGCTATCTTGAATGGGGATGAGTCTGGGATGCCATACTTCACTGTTGAGCCTTCTGGAGGTGTTGTGGGGTTAATTCAGTGAAACACCAACAAGAAGAGGTGCCTACCTGATGAGCCCTGAGAAGAGCTAGTGATACAGTATGTGGTTTGGGCTGGACTCAATGAGTAACAGTAATTGTTAAGGACAGCTGGCTGCTGAACAGATCATAAACGGCCACAGGAACCATATTGTTGAAGTGTAGGATTCAACAGGAATTTTGGTGGCTGCAGGTAGGCCCTATGTAAAGCTCTAATGGTTTGGCCTATGACATTTTACATCTTGTGTATGATTATAATAATCACCAGTAATTACTCAAGTACATTTGCCATAACTCTTTATATTTTATGAATTCTGAATATATAATGAGTGGCACGGTGGCGCAGCAGTCACACAGCTCCAGGGACCTGGAGGTTGTGGGTTTGTTTCCCACTCCGGGTAACTGTCCGTGTGACTGGAATTTGGTGTGTTTTCCCCGTGTCTACTTGTGTTTCCTCCGGGTGCTCCAGTTTCCTCCCACAGTCCAAAAACACATGTTGGTAGGTGAATTGGTGACTCAAAAGTGTCCGTAGATGTGAGTGTGTGAGTGAATGTGTGTTTATGTGTGTGTGTGTGTGTGTGTGTGTGTGTGTGTTGCCTTGTGAAGGACTGGCGCCCCCTCCAGGGTGTATTCTCACCTTGTGCCCAATGATTCCAGGTAGGCTCTGGACCCACCGCAACCCTGAACTGGATAAGTGGTGAAGATAAAAATGTTCTTTGGACCGTTCTCAGAGTATTTAAAATTTACCAACTTATGAGAAAATAACAAAAAGATCCATAATACACCCTCCCTCTTCGGGGGAGGCGTGTCCGTTACGGGAGATCTCGCAGACACCAGTCGAGTGAAGTTCAAAGCAAATTAAAGTATTTATTTAACAATACTGGATCCAGGAGAACTAACACATTGAGAATAGTGTGATACCCCTCCCAAGTGAAGCTCTGACCTCTCAAGATCTGATTCCAACAGTTATACCCCAGATGACGTAAACTCTGCCGGTGAGGCGTTTTCTGGCTGATTAGCGTATATTAATATGCATAATTTCACGTGTTAGTACTCAGCTCTTCACGTGCAAGATTCAGGTGCCTGTTGTGACCCTGAAGACATTCATTATCTGGCCAGGCTGACAATGGGCCTCTCTTCCCAGCACTCCTCTCCCGAGAGACTAAAATTTAGGGAGTCAGAAATGCACTTCAAGGCCACAAACAGAAGCTACACATCAGCGCCTCCGTGACCAACACTATGATGTCAGTGTGTTACAAGCCTGGAGTGCACATCTGTTCAAGGTTAGACGTTAAGAATTAAGAATGTGTAAATATCAAGTTATCATGCCATATAGTGAAGTTAGCTTATAATATGTCTTTAAGAGTAATAATCATATGAGTTAGTAGTGCAGTATCAAGCAAAAATGTTTAACTACATGTGTAAGTAATACATAATGTAAATACTGGTTAGTCATTCATATAAATGCATATAGGGTACAGGATTTCACACAATGAGTATGCTAATTTAACTAATCATCATTTAAGGATATTTGTCAACAAACACAAAGTAATAAAATTGTTTCCCACGACAGTGGTTACAGATAATGAATGAATGAATATATAATAACTTGGTGATAGTAAGATATAGTTTTAACAATAAATTCTAATTCTCTTCATATATATGTAGCTTATCCTCCCAATGGGGTTTTCTTCATTCTCATTGCATTGAACAAGTTTCTTATATTTTATGCTGTCAATGGGTCAATATTGACAGTATGTAAAAATAATCATATACCGGATAAGATGTATTCTATGGCAATCTACAGTATTAGAGCTTCACATAGGGCCCACCCAGCTCTCTTCCTACCTGCATCCACAACATTGCTGCACATTAATGTCTTTGGCCATTTAAATAATAATAATAATAATAAATGGAATTTTTAAAGCGCTTTTCAGTAACCCAAAGACGCTGTTACAATCAGATGAACACATAAAGACAATCACATCCATAACACTACATAACATACAATGATACAAAACAGGAACAAGGTTTAAAAAAAAAAAAAAAAAAAAAAACAAAAAAAAAAAAACAAGGGCTAATCAGAAACAGAGGGATTAAATGCAGCCGCAAACAGGTGTGTTTTAAGTTTGGATTTAAATAGTGATAGAGATGTTGACTGTTGAATTTCTGGAGGAAGGGAGTTCCAGAGGCGGGGGGCATGTCTGGAGAAGGCTCGATCTCCAAGACTACGCAGCTTAGAAGGGGGAATGGTGAGTAAACCAGCTGAGGAAGATCTGAGAATGCGATTAGGTGTGTATGGTTGAAGAAGGTCCGATAAGTAAGAGGGAGCTTGGTTATTGAGAGCTTTGTAGGTGAGAAGGAGGATTTTGAACTGAATACGATATTTAACAGGAAGCCAGTGGAGGTTGTGGAGAACTGGGGTGATGTGGTGGTGGGACCGGGTGTGGGTGAGGAGACGGGCAGCAGAGTTCTGGACCATTTGGAGTTTATGTAGTAGTGAGGAGCTAATGCCAGAAAGAAGAGAGTTACAATAGTCAAGACGGCTGGAGATGAATGCATGGATGAGGTGTTCAGAGGCAGACTGGGAAAGAGAAGGACAGATTTTAGCAATGTTGCGAAGGTGGAAGAATGAGGTTTTTATGACGGAACTAACATGGGAATGAAACGTGAGCGTAGAGTCGAGGGTGACACCAAGATTTCGGACCACAGTGGAGGGGGACAGGGTGACATCATCAATTGAGAGTGTGAGGGAGCCAGTTTTATTTAGAGTAGATTTGGAGCCAATGAGGATTAGGTCAGTTTTATTACTATTAAGCATTAGTGAATTTTGTGTCATCCAGTGCCTGATTTTTGAGAGACAAAGTTCCAATTTGGAGAGTGGTGGGTTGTTGAAAGAATTGGTCCGGAGGTAAATCTGTGTGTCATCAGCATAACAGTGAAAATCAAGATTGAAATGACGGATAATATGGCCGAGGGGAAGTACATAGACAATAAACAGTAATGGGCCAAGGACAGAGCCTTGTGGGACCCCTTGTGAGATGGATGAGATGGTTGAACTATGTCCAGAAAGTGTGACAAATTGTTTTCGATCTGTTAGGTAAGATCTAAACCAGTCAAGGGCAGAACCAGTGACACCCAGCTCACGCAGTCTTGAGAGGAGGATGGCATGATTTACTGTGTCAAAGGCAGAACTTAAGTCAAGGAGGACCAGAATACTTAGAGCTCCCGTATCTGCAGCCACCAGCAGATCATTGATAACTTTGACCAAGGCAGTTTCGGTACTATGGTGAGGACGAAAACCAGACTGAAATGAGTCGAGGAAGTAATTGGATTCTAGATATGTTGTCAGCTGGGTGGCTACGACACGCTCAAGGATTTTAGAAAAAAATGGAAGATTTGAAATCGGACGGAAATTATTTAGATTTGCTGGGTCAAGACCAGGTTTTTTAAGGATAGGTGTAACTGCAGCTAATTTGTAAACTGAGGGGACATAGCCAGAAAACAGTGAATGGTTAATAATAGAGGTTAGATGAGGGACCAAAGCAGTCATGCAGGCTTTCGTTAGTGAGGTAGGGAGGGGATCAAGAGAGCAGGTGGTACTTTTAGAATGGGTAATGATATCACTGATAAGAGAAGGAGTAACTGGGCTGAAATCAGAAAAACAGGGCATGGATATAGAACAGACTGAGGGCTGTGGAGACAGTGAGGAAGGAAAGGTGGATTTAGATGAGATAATCGTAAGAGAGTTATTAATATTGGAAATTTTATCTTCAAAGAAGTGTAAGAAGGAGTTGCAGAGTTCAGAGGAGGGTGTCATGTTGCTGCCAGGGGCTTTGAAAAGTTTAGAGATTGTTGTAAAGAGATTACGGGGGTTAGCATTAGGCCTATTAATAAGACCTGAGAGATACCTAGACTTGGTGGTGTGTAAGGAATCTCTGTATTTGCGCATGTGTTGCAGATAAGCATCAGCATGCACCGTTAATTTGGTTTTTTTGTACAGCCTTTCAAGCTGACGTCCGGCTTGTTTCATAGCGCGCAGCTCAGTGGTGAACCAGGGAGCAGAAGTGGTGAAAGAGACCAATTTGGTTTTCGCAGAAGGAGAAGCGTTGAGGGACATGGAAAGAGCAGAGTTAAGCATTGTGGCATGTACCTCAGGAGAGGATGGAGCAGTGAGAACAGGAAAGCTCATATTGATGGACTGAGCGAAGGAACAGGGATCAACAGATTTAATATTACGGAAAGAGATAAGTCTTTTAACAGATTGGTGAGCTACATTCATAGGGACAGAGAATAGAAGGAGCTTATGGTCAGAGAGTGGAAACAGGAGAGGATGAAGGTTGTGAACCAGGACAGAAGAAGAACAGACTAGGTCAAGTGTGTGACCTTTGTCATGAGTAGGAAAATCTACATGTTGAGTGAAGGAAAAGCAGTCAAGGAGAGCTAAAAAATCAGTCACTAACTTGTTGTCAGGAGTGTTAACATGTATATTGAAGTCACCAAGTAGCAACAGTCGAGAAGAAGAAGAGTTAGCGAGAGTGAGTAGCTCAGATAGTTCAGAGAAAAAGGATGAATTAGATTTGGGGGGGCGATAGATGAGGAGTACGGTAATAGAGCCAGGTGTTTTGACTGCAAGATACTCAAAAGATGATGTTGATGAGAAAACAAGTTCAGTAATTCTGAGATTGTTTTTAAAGATCACTGCCAGACCACCCCCACGACCTGAGGAACGTGGTTTTTGCACATAATTAAAGTTGGGTGGGGTTGCTTGGTTGAGAGAATAGTAATCACCTGGTTGTTGCCATGTTTCTGTAAGGAAAAGGAGATCAAGTGAATTGTCCAATATTAATTCTTGCAACATATAAGATTTGTTAGTGAGTGAGCGGACATTAAGGAGGGCAAACGAGGAACTAGGGGGAACAGGGGTAAGAGGGCGTAAATTAGACAGATTAGAAAAACGTTTTGTAGAATGAGAAGGTGAGCGAGACAGTGTCCAGAAAGAGCAAATGTTACTACCATTGGTATAGTGTACAGATTTATTGCGATTTAGCCTTGAGCCACGGTGAAGATAGCGTCGCCGGTTGAGTATACCAGCTCTGCAGGCAGCAACAGCAGAATGTTTGGAAAGGCAGTGAGAATACCTATATTTACGTAGTTCATCAGCCGTATAACTAACAAACAGTGAGTTGAACAGGGGGTCTGGGTTCATGTGGGGGCAATCAAGGATGGGAAAAAGTGGAATAGCCAGTAATAGAGTCATAGCAGGTAGCAGGTGCATTGTCAATGGGTTGGAGCAAAGTAATTGCATAGCCGCAGTGCTAGCACTGTAGGCAGGAACCACAGATTTGGGGCAGGGCAGTAACGAAGCTAACCGGGACAGTAGCCGGGATCCGCGAAGTTGGAGCAGGACAGCGGCGAGGCCCGCTGGAACCGAAGCCGAGATCCGCGAGGTTGGAGCAGGACAGCGGCGAAGCTAACTGGAACAGCAGCCGAAAACCGCAGATTAGGGCAGGACAGCAGCAAAGCTAACCGGCCGGGAATCCACAGAGCTAGGGCAGGACAGCCTCGGTGCAAGCCGGCCTGAATCCGCAGTGTTGGGGAAGACAGTCGAATAACCGCGAAGATTACAACCGGGAATCCACAAAGTCAGCAGGAACGGGGAACAAACAAAACAAAACATACGGGGAGAAGCGGCAGTCAACAGAGCGACGCCAGCGTACTCTAGCCCAAGAAGGAGACAGGAGACGAGTGACGAGTGATTACATCTATGATCCCAAACCAAACCTATGGGGCTGCTGTGGTTATTTATGGTCAGCAACCAACTACACCTAACTCAGAGGCTTACTTACTGGGTTGAGCCCTTGTGTACCCATCATCGCTAGCTCTTCAAAGGGGTCATCAGATAGGCACCTACCCTCATCAGTGTTTCAATGTTAAGCCCAAGACACCTCTGGCAGGCTCAACAGTGATGTCTGGAGTCACAGACACACGGCCACCCCCCACCCCTTCAAAGCTAGCTTTACAGAACTACCATCCATCAACAACCATAAAAGCACACTGGGCTCCCTGCTGACTAAGGCTGTACCTAGCACCACTGGCACCGTTAATGCATACTCAGTGCTACCAGTTCCATGTGAACTTATGTCACCGGCAGAGGCAATAACACAACACAGCACCACACTCACTTGTCTTGTCCTCCTATAGCACATTTACAGTATGTTTCCCCTACAACTGTGTGCTCTCCTTACCCCTAACTACTGACTAGACCTTTCAGCTACTTCTGACTCAGCTCCTTTAAACTCCTTTCAACTTCTTCAAAGCTGTCCGTAGTTTTCGGCCCCTGATGCCGAAATGCACAAAAGGGATGTAGCAGACTTGGCTACAAATCCCCTAACACCTATTTCCACTGGTCTTACGTATGCCTGTCACTCATGGCTATAAACTGGGCCCAATGATTCCACTTTTTTCAGTGAGAAATGTGGTCAAACCTGTAAGTTCCTTATTGGCTTCTGTGCAATGAATACCAATAAAGTAAGTGACTGGGCAAACGCCCGCAACCGTACTGTCAGTAGAAGCTGCACTTATAAATAAATCCACAAAAAAAAAAACTCTTGCCCAGAATGGAGATATTTTTACTTTGATGCACATATGTAAACACAGACTAAAGTGCACTAGCGAGAACCTGCTGCGTTCAGTTTTGAATTAATTACCATGATTACTGATGAATATTTCTGTTCATAAGCTGTCTGTATAATATGCATTCTGAAAGTCTTATATGCGATAATGTTATGCTCCTCATATAATTAAGAGGACTACATATGACTTATTCCCACAATGGCATTTTCTTCATTCTCTCTGCATTTAGCAAATTCCTTATATTGTTTTCTTGAGCCAGACATTGACTGTGTATTTTTGTTTTTTTACAAATAAATACTACATTTTTCATTACCACAAGCCTGTCAAATCATTTTGAGCAGTGCTGGACAAATCTCTGCCCTTCTTGATTATACTCAGCTTCTTTTTCAAACATTGAAGTGTGGTGTTGTTTGTCACATCATCATCAGGATACCTTGGCTTGGGTGTGCCTTGTAAGGCACGTCTGGTGTGCCTTTTTGCCCTTCATCGATGCTTGGTAGGTATTATTCTTCAAAAGTTGGATACTGCCAAATAGCGGACAAACCTATATTAATTCCCACACTGCAAATTCGAAGTCACAAATTTAACACTGAAGGAGTTAAATTTAACACTATCAAAGCGTTTATGTGTGAACCACCATCTAAGTGTTAAATTAACACTTCACAAAGTGTTGGTATTTTTTAACACAAACAAAGCGTTATTAAACCAACACTTTAAGTGTAACATATTTACACTGCTGAAGAGTGCATTCACTCCACTTCAGTGTTGAATGTTCATAATACTAGTGTTAGAAATTAACACTATGTGAGTATTTAAAGTACACCATAAAAATTTCACACTAACACTGTGGGAGTTAATTAACTACACAGACATGGTTTGAGAATAACAGAGTGATGATCTAAATTTTTCCACACTGTAAAGTGTTACTTATTATTTTTTACTGAAAAGCTCACACAAATTGCAAATATGTTATTCAGCTTTAAACAACTTTTCTGCTTATTCAGACATTTAAATAGAAATTAAGCCCACCATTTACAAAATACAACATTCTGTAACAACATAAAAAAGGTGTCAATGCCATATGCCATCTGAAGCTCAAAGGGTTTGAAATATCTCAGTTCATCCGGTTTGATACTGGAGAGATGATGCCCTTCCAGTACACAAAATGCATTAACCTGCTCAACAAATGTTGTTTCAACATCTAACACAACAAAGTAAATTTCACTTCTTAATAGTATGGTGACAATTTTACTGAACACTGGCATTTCATCAACAACATCAGTGCAAATAACAAGACCAGTGCGATACTCTGTTCCATTACATTTCACCCAAAAAGTTTGACTTATTTCCATAGACAGATCTAGCTAAAAGTAGTCTGAAACCAATTTGCTGTTTTCAGGTTCATTCAACTTTAGCATTCTCACAGACCCAGATTCAATGCCTTTGATGGAAAGTGATCCCTAATGATGAGTAATAGCCATCTGGTACTAGGGACATTGTCATATTCTTAAAAATTTTTATACTGGATTTGAAAAACTTGCTTCATACCTCATAGTCTAAACATAGGACCAATCTGGCAAATACTTGACTTTTAGTTGAGAAGTTCTTCCATACTTTCCACCACAAACAAAATTATATTGTTGGCAACATCATTACCCTGGAGTTTGGCAATTAAAGAAGCACATATTTAAGTACACATACGAAGGGTTTCAGGCTGATCTGGCAAATTTGCAGTTGTCTCAGAAACACCAGCTTGGGTTATAACAAGCTCTACATTTGATGGCTATGGACACTGAGGCATTACTGCTAGAGGTGGCATCAAATGTATCTCTTTCATGAACAATTTTCAGCTGCTTCCTAAACCTGTAAAACTTTTGAACTGCAAAGAACAACTATCCTGAGCATGTATCAGATTAAAATTCTTTCCTGGATATAAACCACGCAACCACATAATACCCCCTCAGGTCTGTGGAAATTTTTTTTGGGGGGTGGAGGGGTTTGGGGTGCTGTTAACCTCAAACCTCAGGACGGAGGGGGTGAGGCTAACAGGGGCGCACTTCCTGGGGATCTTTGGTTGAGGAAATCCCCCATGAGTGCGCCCATCAGACCTCCTAAACCCTTAACAGCTCCAGTACGTGCCCTGCAAACAGCCCAAGTCCTTGCCTCTGTGGACGTCACAGCAGGGCCCCCTGCCTCCGTGGACTTTGTCGCAGACTGACGCACGCACAAAGACTGATGCGCGCACAAAAACTTATGCGTGCACAAAAACTGATGCGAGTACAACTGATGCACGCACAAAAACTGATGCACACAAACACTGATGCATACAAAAACTGATGCACGCATAAAAAGGTCTGCCCTCTATCTGCAGAGATGGGGTGCTGCTTTTTCCCAGAAAGTTGCTGCTGCAAACAAAAACGAAGCTAATTGCTAAAGCTAGCATGCAAAGCATTATGGTATTTATGGAGTTTGTAAAGCCACAACAAATATGGCCGCCATGACAAAGTGGGAAATGGAAAAAAACTGTAAAAAAATTTAAGTATTGTTAATTTTGAGTAAGTTAAGTAATTTTATACTGTTTTCTCTTATGCTAACTATATGCTTGTATAAATTTTAACTACTGATTCGTAACATTGAGTTAGCCCAGAAGCTCAATGTTGTATTGCAACTTTTCGCTTCCACCTTAAATTACCTGACGCTGGATTTTAACTTACTCCTGAACGTTTTTCCTGTATGTTGGGCATGATTTTAATGTGTAAGCAATCTTTTTTGTGCTGACTATATGTAGGTGTATTATTTAACATTTGGACATGGTGTTCACTAAGAAGCGTTTAATTTTTTCGCTTCCACCTTAAGTAATGCAACAGTAACTTTAGCTAACAGTTACTGCCAAAGCATTTAAGGTGGATTTGAAATTAAGACGTTCGGACAGGAGTAATTCAGCAGGGTAGGCTGGCTCACTGTGGTTACATATTTGTTGGTTTACTGGCATTATTAATATATCAAAGACTGTTGGAAAGGAACAAAGTAGAGTCTGCCAGGGTTTTAAAGCTCATTTATGCCAGTTTTCATAAAGATATAAATAAAGGTTTAAGGGGTGTGCAGTACTATGAGTGATGTACAATGACTTATAAATACAGCAATCCCTAGTTTTTCGCAGGGGTTGTGTTCCAAGACTAATACATGAAGGGCAGTCTTCCAGGTGGACGGTCGTTCCTGGTCGAGAGTGCGCTGTGCGCGTTTGGCTGCCGCTTCTCGCCAGTGTGTGTGGTTTGAGTGTTCTGAGCAGTGTGGATTGTAAAGCGTCCTTGGGTATCTAGAAAGGCGCTATATAAGTGTAACAATAGAAGACCGCCCGCGAAAAACGAATATCCGCAAAGTAGAGGAAAGATATTTTTATGTATTTAACGAGGGACTTTTAAAACCCTCCCTGTACTGTTAACAACCCACCCTTTGCATTAAAAAGTCATTCTATAGTTTTTCAGCTGGAACTACATGTGATATCCTACCCGTTTCTTTAATAGAGTAATTCCTAAGCTATGATTTAGCGTAAGTAAATTTCGGACGTGGACATGAACAATACATGTACTTTACTTAAGAAATAGTTGTAAATTATATATTTTGTCACCTACAGGCCTAGTCTAATACATGTAACCAAATAATAAAAAAGCCGACTTGAAAAAACCCGCGAAGTAGCGAATCCGCGAAAGATGAACTTCAAAGTAGCGAGGGATTACTCTGAGTTGTGTAATTTGCGATGTTTTTATTAGACAGTATATATGTGAATGTGTGTATGTATGTATTTGTTGAAATGTTGCAGCAATTGTAATTTTAATTCATAGATGGGGGAGTTCCAGATCAAAGTGGCAACTTAAGTAAATTGCCAGTGTACTGTTGCAGCATTAATTGTAGAAGTGAGTTACATTGCAGTGAGGAAAACATGCTTTTTGGGATGTGTGTGCATGCATAACTAAATAATGTCCAAAGTTGTGCGGTTTGCCTGTTGTTCAATGTGGTCCTCAGCGGTGTTCTATAAAGGGGGGTGTGAGAGGGTCATCAGTTCTATAGGCAGTTCTATAGAGTGTATATATTTATTGAACAAAATGGAACAGGTTCTACAGTTATATTTCAGAATATACTTTACACACAAGCCTTTAGCTTTTACTTTAGTGTTGAAATCAGTCAAAATGTTACAATGCAGGAAGTTGTTTGGAGGTCCCAAATGCCAAATGTTGGGCATATTAAAAGTATTAATAACATTACAGAACACTTTAACAATTGAAAGTTAAAGTAGTTTAGAATTTAAGTTTATGACTTTATATATGCATATTCAGTATTTTCCCCAAAATTCCCCAATGATTATGATTTTATATGTACTTTTTTTTTTTTTTTTAGTGGTTACAGACAAATAGAATTTGTACATTTTTTTTTTTTTGCAAATTTTCTGTAATTCATTTGCCACTTCAAATATGTTCTAGGAATATTGTTCAATTTATGCATATCCTTTTTGTGTTGTGAAGAGCACATTCTGTACATTCAGTTTTTTTTTTAAGTTATATTTAAGGACATTTTTTTCTGGTGGACTCTTAATATGAAAAGTGATGACATCATCCCCAACCACTGTGAATTAAAACTTAAAAGATAAACGATTTCCCTTGTGATCATTGTAAGCTTTCAGACAAAAAAAAGAGTTTGTTTAAGATGATTTTTGACCAATTTGGGAGAATTTTGTTTTATTCATAAATTTCTCAAAACACTAAGACTAAGACATTAAAAAGGTTTATATACAGCTTATAATCCATGCTGTCTATGATATAACCACAGTAAAATAAGATTGAAACATTTTTTAAATTTTAAGAATTTAAAGAATTAAGTTACATAGAGCCCCGCATATACTTAAATATGCTTCAACACAAACATGTGTACACAAGTGTCTCCTTTTGTCAAAACAACCTATATTTGCAGACCAACAATTTTGCACACTAAATGAGAACATATTTGTACAGTTATGATGCTTGATAACATTACCTGAAGCAAATGACACATTTAAATAATTTTATGTATTACACTTGGTAGGCTGATTAGGTTTTTGCATGAATAAATGTTCATAATTAATTATTTGGTGTGTGTCACATCACATTTAAATGTGTAGTCTACAGTCCACAAATATCCTTAAGATTTAAGTAAAACTGAATGGCTTCCTTCCAGGATTGGGGATGAATTAGTTGGTTTCTGGTAACCGTCTGTTCCAAGAATTCTTGCATAATTTCATCCCAACACAGAGGTGGTACTTCTGCAATCTCGTGGAAAAGCTGGAGCTCAAGATCTGTGGCCAATAAATCCACCATGTCTACAAATACACAATGAAAAAAAAAAAAAAGCCAAATATTCAGAAATATTAACATGCATTGATACATGTCCACAGTGCTGTTCTGTACAAAGCTGTTTATGGGATAATAAATGCTTCTTCTTAGAGGTAAGTGCAGTTGCTTGAAGAGACGTTTAAATGTGTTAAATGTTTGAATGTGAAGGTTTATCAAGTTTTTAGGCACTAAATAAACAGGTAATAAGTCCAATAATGTTTTAGCTCAGGTTTATTCAAAGAATTTATCCAGCCAAAAACAATGTTGATAAAATATACATTGTTAAAAATATATATATATATATATATATATTTATTATTGTTGATGGCAACACGCACAAAGGTTTGTGTGGCCCATAAACCTCAAGAACGTGATGTTATAAATGTCCAATTAAGAAGACCCTCCGTTTGTGCAATACAAAATCTACCAGCAGCCCAAAATTGATTATTCATGAATGTTTATGAAAAATCACTCGATTATGAACGCCTACCTTGTATTTACATGTAAGTTCTAATATGTTTGGTGTGTTCTCCCCGTGTCCACATGGGATTCCTCCCATGGTCCAAAGGTATGTGGATTGGTGACTCAAAAGTGTCCATAGGTGTGAGGGAATGTGTGTTCTGCCTTGCACCCAGTGACTCCGGCCCCCCCGCGACCCTGAACTGGATAAGCAGTTACAAACAATTCTCAGTGCTGCAGTGACACTGACGTGGTGGTGTACAAGTGTATGTTGTGCAGGTACGAGAGGATCATGCACAGCAGTACTGCTCGCGTACACTGTCCACTCTGAGACACTCCTACTTTGTAGATATAAAGTCAGAGACCATAGCTCATATGTTGCTGCAGTTTGTGTTTGTCATCCTCTAGTCCTTCATCAGTTGACATATGACATGGTCACTTGATGTTTTTGGTTGATGGACTAAGGGGTTTAAAAACTCCAGCTGTGTCTGTTCCACTTGTACCAGCACAACACACATTAATCCACCACCACCAAATCAATGTCACTGCAGTGCTAAAAATGATCAACTAAATAAATCATACCTTTTTGGCATGACTGGTAAATAACAGGGAGAATGATGGCAGAATGAGAGTATGCAGAGCAAGAGACTGACCACTGTCTAAAGTTGTAGAAGTACAGTGGTCCTCTTTGGTCAGTGGATAAAATGGACTTTTGTTTTGATGACGTACTGATTACTCTCACAACACCACCCAAGGCAACCATGATCATTACCTGTATGCCCAGATGTAATCCCTGCTTAAAGCCCATGATTATGTATTTAAATGTGTCAAGAGAATCAGCTGTTCCCTTAAAGGTTAACTGTAAATGATTAAATACCTGTGAGGAAGGCTGTAGAGTTCATCAGGCACACCTGGACAGTGAAATTACCAAGATGGTTTAACACTGTGGAGGTTCCACTGAATCTTGCACTGGTCCAGATCCTCCTGCAGAACTGCCATGAATCAGAAACAGAAACAAATCAAGCACTGGTGTGCATGACTGCCATCATAGTGTCCTTGCTCGAGTAAATCCACAAACAGCTCAATTCAGAATTGAGCTCTGTGTAAAAGAACAGAAACATTACTAACAGTGTACACAATGTACTCATCAGAATGGCTGGAGATGAAGCTGGCTGACCAGCATGCAGATTCAAAATGATTCTAAGTGTACAATACATAATGTACATCTCACATAATAAGCAAATGGTAAAAGAAACCCTAAAAAGCAAGTAGATTGATGTCATGGAAAAAAAAAATCTTAGTGATCAAGTTAGTTCAGATTACTGCAGAAGGTTACATTATTTTGGAAGACCTGCATTGTTTCAGTACCAAAGATCACCAACCCCAAGGAACTAAATGACAACTGACCTGTAGCACTGACACCACACCAGACAAAGTCAATGGAATGACTTGTCCTTGTCATCTCAGGACACAGGTGGGAGGGGTATTGGACTCCTTACAGCTCACCTATCAGTGGTACATGAAGTATGAGGAACTTGTGATTTGCCTGCTGCACCGAGTCTACTCTCACCTAGAGAAGGCGGGGAGCACTGTTAGTGTCATGTTCTTTGACCTTTCCTGTAGGGATGTACTTGTGTACCTGGTTTTGGTGTTAGTATTAAAATACAGAAATCACTATATGAGTATCATTCAGAAAACATTGTTTTAAAATAGAGAAATCACATCTAGCAGCTTTTTGACTCAGAAATCCAGAGCACAAAATATTTTTGAATAAAAATCTTAGTGCAGCACAGGAAGACTGCCCCGATGTCCTGTGTGATTTTTTTTTTTCAATTATGGCAACACAATATGGAAACAGTAACTTTATAAAAATCTAGAATAAGATCATCATCAATGCTTTTCTTCCAAAACCCTTCCGATGAGAAGCTTATACATACATCCCTTATCACAAAGTATTATAAACGCAACTTTATTTATTGTAAATTGCCTGAACATTTTTCATAAAACAGATTTATTGGCAGAGTACCTTATTGACATGTTTGTATACTATTTTACATGCATTAAAAACATTTACATTTATGAATAATGCATTGTTATTTATATATTTATTATCCACATAAGTTTTCTATAAATTTGTTCCAAATACATATTATTTTACAAAGTGACTTTCAAAAAGCTTGTGTGTAAAGTATATTTCAAAATATAACTGTAGAACCTGTTCATTTTGTTCAATAACTGTATACTGCCTATAGAACTGATGACCCCCTCACACCCCCCTTTATAGAACACCGCTGAGGACCACATTGAACAACAGGCAAACTGCACAACTTTGGACATTATTTAGTTATGCATGCACACACATCCCAAAAAGCATGTTTTCCTCACTGCGATGTAACTCACCTCTACAATTAATGCTGCAACACTGCACTGGCAATTTACTTAAGTTGCCACTTTGATCTGGAACTCCCCCATCTATTAATTAAAATTAGATATTCTTGTCACATAGAAGATATCTTGGATTACAAATGGCTACAGTTGCTGCAACATTTCAACAAATACATACATACACACATTCACATATATACTGTCTAATAATAACATCTCAAATTACACAACTCAGAGTAATCCCTCGATACTTCGCGGGTTTTTTCAAGGGGGCTTTTAATTATTTAGATACGTGTATTAGACTAGGCCTGTAGGTGACGAAATATATCATTTACAACTATTTCTTACGTACAGTACATGTATTGTTCATGTCCACATCCGAGTGAAATTTACTTACGTTAAATCACAGCTTAGGAATTACTCTATTAAAGAAACGGGTAGGATATCACATGTAGTTCCAGCTGAAAAACTATAGAATGACTGTTTAATGCAAAGGGTGGGTTGTTAACAATACAGGGAGGGTTTTAAAAGTCCAAATACTCGTTAAATACATAAAAATATCTTTCCTCTACTTTGCGGAAATTCGTTTTTCGCGGGTGGTCTTGGAACGCAACCCCCGCAAAAAACTAGGGATTACTGTATTTATAAGTCATTGTACATCACTCATAGTACTGCACACCCCTTACGCCTTATTTAAAATCTTTATGGAAACTGGCATAAATGAGCGTTAAAACCTGACTCTACTTATTCTCTACCTTATTCTTTTCCAACAATCTTTGATATTTTAATAATGCCAGTAAACAAACAAATTAACCACAGTGAGCCAGCCTACCTTGCTGAATTACTCCTGTCCGAACGTCTTACTTTCAAATCCACATTAAATGCTTTGGCAGTAACTGTTAGCTAAAGTTACTGTTGCATTACTTAAGGTGGAAGCGAAAAAATGAAACGCTTCTTAGCGAACACCAGTCACCGGTCCGAATGTTAAATAATACACCTACATATAGTCAGCACAAAAAGATTGCTCACACATTAAAATCATGCCCAACATACAGGAAAAACGTTCAGGAGTAAGTTATAATCCAGCGTCAGGTAATTTAAGGTGGAATCGAAAAGTTGCAAAACAACATTGAGCTTCTGGGCTAACTCAACGTTACGAATCAGTAGTTAAAATTTATATACGCATATAGTTAGCATAAGAGAAAACAGTATAAAAGTATTTAACGTACTCAAAATTAACAATACTTACATTTTTTTCCAGTTCTTTTTTCCATTTCACGCGTTGTCATGGCGGCCATTTTTGTTGCGGCTTTACAAACTCCAAAAATACCATAATGCTTTGCGTGCTAGCTTTAGCAATTAACTTCGTTTTTGTTTGCAGCAGCAACTTTCTGGGAAAAAGCAGCACCCCTCTGCAGATAGAGGGCAGACTTTTTTGTGTGTGCATCAGTTTTTTGTGCTGCATCAGTTTTCTTTTTGTGCGTGTATCAGTTTTTGTGTGCACATTAGTTTTCTTTTTGTGCGATCAAAAGAGTCCAATATGGCGTGTAGTTCCTTGACAAAACGGTCCTTGGGATTGTCGATATGTTAAAGTAACCAGCAATAATAAATTGATCAAAGTCAGTAGAAATAAAAGACAACATCTCTCTAAATTCATCAATAAAATTAACACTGTACTTCGGAGGCCTGTAGACAGTTACTAGTAATATCGGTGGTGTCCCTTTCAGAACTGCACAGAGGTACTCAAATGTTGTCACCAAATGATAACTGCTTGCATTGAAAAGAACCATGGAACAGAGCAGCTAGACCTCCACCTTTTCTACTGGCACGAGATACATTTAAAAAATGAAAATCTGGAGGAGCACTACCAACATTTAGCCAATTCTCAGTTAAAAGTATAAAATCAAGCCCATGTGCTGTAATAAAATCATTAATGAAGTGTGATTTGTTTGTGAGAAATCTGATGTCTAGAAGAGTTAACTTAGTAACTTGTGCACTTTACCACAGAATCTCTGTCTCACATTTTCTTTGCTGTAGATTGGCTACATTCACAGAATCTGACCTGAACTCCCTGTTCTTTCTCTCTCTGATAAGTACTGGAATGGGAGAGATTACAGGCACCAAAGGCCCAAGCTTGTTTTGAAAAAATGTACTGCTGACATCATCACTGCCAGGACCTGAAAAACATCACTTTTCCTCACCCTTATCAGCTGACGAAACTGTGTGGATCTCCTGCTTGCGATGGGGCAATGAGCGAAGCTGCCTTGAGGAGCTTGGTTGAGGAGCTTGTCTCTTCCTTTGAGGTGCTCTAGGTGGTGATGAAGCATGATTTTTCTTAGGGGACACTCTAGGGGGCTGCAGTGGGGCAGGGGATGAGGGTGGAGTAGAAGTGGGGGTATAGAGGACATGGACGATTCCTCTTGGGGTTTTAGTGTCTCTGGCAGCTGATAGAGTTGGTCATTGCCACTCATGTCCAGTGTCTGCTGCTCTCTCAGGTCATCCTCAGTAGGGGGAGGATGTTCTGGCTCTGACAAGGTGTCATCAGCTTGTACAGCAGAGTTCCTGGATGTTGGTGCTGATGTGCCACCACCAAGAGAAGTGGATAGATTGCACACTGAGAAAATGAGATTGTCTGTCAGAAGTTTAATACCCCTCTGATGAAAAATTGAATGTTGAACTTGCTGAGTGTGTTAAGGAGGTCATTAAAGTCTATTTTTAAAACTTCAGACTCCTGCTCGACAGTGTCATTCTTCCAACGTGTAAATAATCCACTTCACATTCGTGTACTCAGCCAGTGCAGCTGGAAGCTTTGCAGTAAGTTCAGGGACTGTGATGTTTGGCTCACATCACACTATTAGTTTTGGTTTTGTTACCCCATTAACAGTGTCATCTCCAAAGATCAGGGTGTCTGCTGTAGGTTTGTGAATATAGCTGAGGCAATATAGCTGAAGCATTTAAGGCGGACTATGTAGATAGACATGAATATGGTTCCTAATTAGCTAAATTATCCAAATATACTGTATCAAACTTATTCATTGACTTTAAACATCATATTGCACTAAATGAACTAGTTGAAGTTTTCTTAAATTGTTGCTGGTGCATCCTGACAGTAATGCATTACAGTAGTCAAGCCTTGAAGTAATAAAAGCATGTACTAATGTTTCTGCGTCCTGAAGGGATAAGGCATTTCTAATCTTAGCAATATTGCGAAGATGTAAAAAAGCTGTCCTAGTGATATTGCCTATGTGTTGATCAAATGATAAATCCGGGTCAATTATGACACCAAGATTTTTTGCTGCTGAACCAGGTTTAACTGGAAAGTCAGCGAGATTTAAAATTAAATCTGATAATTTATTTCTTGCCACTTTTGGACCCAAAAGCGGGACCTCTGTTTTGTTGCTGTTTAGAAGGAGGAAGTTACGCAACATCCAGCCTTTCACGTCTTTTACAAAGTCCTCTATTTTCTTTAATCTGTGTTTGTCATCGGGCTTGGCTGAAAAATACAATTGCGTGTCGTCTGCTTAACAGTGAAGGTTAATGTCATGGTTTCTTATAACTGTGCCTAGCTGTAACATGTATAATGTAAACAATAATGGTCCTAAAATAGAGCCTTGAGGAATTCCAAATCTTACTTTAGATTTCTTCAGATTTCTTCTTTCTTCAGATTTCTTTTAGAATTTCTTACTTTAGAATAATTTGAATTTAGATTGTTTACTTTTACGAATTGATAATGTTCTGTTAAGTAAGATTTGAACCATAATAGGGCTGTCCCTGTGATTCCAACCATGTTTTCTAACCTTTCTATAAGAATATTGTGGTCTATTGTATCGAAGGCTGCGCTTAGGTCAAGAAGCACCAACAGGGATATGTGGCCTTAATCAGAGGCAAGAAGAAGATCATTTGTTATCTTGACTATAGCTGTCTCTGTATTATGATGTTGCCTGAATCCAGATTGGAATTTTTCATATATATGATTCTTATGTAGATATGAACTAAGTTGTTGGGCCATGGCTTTTTCTAAGATCTTGGACAGAAATGGCAAATTTGAAATAGGCCTGTAATTAGACAGTGTACTTGCATCAAGATTTGGTTTTTTGATCATAGGTTTAATAACTGCTAGTTTAAAAGCTTTGGGTACATGGCCCAGGCTAAGGGATGAGTTTACTATAGTTAAAAGAGGATCGATAATAGCTGGTAGTACTTCTTTGAGCAATTTTGTGGGAATTGCATCAAGTGTGCAAGTTGTACAGTTTGCGGAGGTGATAATCTTCTCTAGTTCTAATTGTGGGAGTGGGTAAAAGGTTTCAAGTCTTTCTTTTACAGTTATATTATGTTTTATATCATTCACATCGGGTGGCCGCCAGGAAGGATTTAATCCTGTGGCTTGAGTTTGTTGTCTAATAATCTCAATTTTATTATTAAAAAAGTCCATAAAATCTTTACTGGTGAGAGTTGCTGGAATTAGTTGTTCGGAACCTGCTTGATTTTTTGTAATTCTAGAAAACACACTAAACAGTGCTCTCGGATTATTTTTATTATTGGAGATCAGCGAGGCCAGATATGCTGAGCGAGCTTTAGTGAGGGCATTTCTATACTCTATAAGGCTGTCCTTCCAAGCAGAATGGAACACTTCAAGCTTGGTTGATCGCCATTTCCGCTCTAGTTTCCGTAATGTTTGTTTTAAAGTACAGGTCTTATCATTATACCATGGTGCAAGCTTTTTCTGTCTTATACTTTTATGTTTAAGTGGTGCTACCTTTTCTAAAATAGATCGACAGGTATTTTCTAGGTAATCAGTTAGTACATCTAGGTCCATTGGGTCTGATGGAGTTGGAAACGGGGTTGATAGTTATGGGAGGTTTTCTATAAATTGTAGGGCGGTAGATGGTTTTATTATACGCCTTGTAGAATAGCGAGGGTTCTTACATATATTATGGCTAAGACGTAGCTCATATGAAATTAGGTAATGGTCGGAGATTGCTGAGGATTGCGGTAAGATATTAATTTTGTCAATGTTCAGACCTAGTGTCAGAACTAAGTCTAAAGTGTGACTGCAGTAGTGTGTAGGCCCTGTTACATTTTGAGTAATACCAATAGAGTCTAAGATTGAGGTAAATACCTTTTTTTAGTGGGTCACTTTCCTTCTCAAAATGGATATAGTAATCTTCTACAATTATAAATTTATGATTGCACACCGCTAGGTTTGTAGCAAAATCGCTGAATTCTTTCAGAAATTCTAAGTAAGGCCCTGGTGGCCTGTAAATGTTGCATAATAAAAATGCGTCCTTTTTTGTGACCGGATTTGTAATAATAGTGGAGAGAACCTCGAAAGAAGAGAAGGTTTCACATTGTTTAAGACTAATTTCTAGGGTATTTTGGTAAATTACACATACTCCACCTCCTTTGCCTGATATTCTTGGGCTATGTGTATAATTATAGCCTAGGGGGGTGGCTTCATTTAGTGCTGAATATTCATTTGGTCTAACCCACGTTTCCGTGAGACAGAAAACTTTGAATTTATGATCACTTATAATATCATTTACAATGAGTGCTTTTGAGTTTAGTGATCTTATGTTGAGTAACCCAAATTTTTGTTCTGAGGTGTTGCTGCTAGGTGTTGTGTATGATTTAATATTGATTAGGTTGCTGAAACAGGCTGATTTTGTTTTTCTACTTTTACATTTAGTTCGGGGGAAAGACACAGTCTCAATACAATTGAACCTGGGTGACGCCTCAAGACAGTTCGCAGATGGTCGGTTTAGCTTGTCTGTCTGCGGCCTGGTCCCGACTCTGGATTGTCAGCAGCTGTCTACACTACTCTGCTGACTAACTAAAAGACTATGTGCTATGCTGCAAGAAAGTAAGGCAGCACCCTCCCGCGTGGGGTGGATACCATCCCTACCTATAAGACCAGGCTTGCCCTCGAAACGTAAACAATTGTCTATAAAGCCCACTTGATTTTTGGAACACCACTTGGACATCCAGCAGCTTAACGCCGAAAGTCTGCTGTAAGCTTACTTAAGATTACGACATCGGACATAGTCTTGGCCAGTTTAGTCACCTCTGTAATATTACCCTTAGTTACCTCAGACTGCCGCAGACGAATATCATTGGCCCCTACATGAATGACTACCCTCGAATATCTCCTATTAGCTAACAGTCTAAGGTTGCCACTAATATCCGGTGCTCTGGCTCCCGATAAGCAGCTAACTGTTACTGCCGGCGCCCCTAAAGGAGTAGCTAATTTCACATGTTGAACAACAGAGTCTCCTATAACCAGAGCACTCTTAACAGGCTCCTCAGCGAGTGCTTCGCTGAGCGGGGCAAGCCTGTTTGACACGCGAATCGGAGGAGCATGGTGTCCCGGTGGGCTAGCTTTGGCCTCAGCGTTAGCAAGAGCCTTAGCTTTCCGGCTATGACGCCGAGACGTCACCCATTCACCCTCTAACGCCGGAGTCGAGGGGGTGCTAACTCTCTCTAAGGCACCCGGAGTTGCTAACACTGAATCTCGCTGTTTATCCCTTGACAATAATAAGCTCCGGATGCGCACTTCTAGCTGGTCCACTTTATCCACCAGAGAGCTAACTAGCTGACACTTAGTACAAACACAACCACTATCATTGTCGCTAGAGGTGGAAAAGGGGTTCACTCTTTTGAGCTGGTGGAGTATCTGCAGTGGTAGACAACATGAAATCCAAAATCTATTATTTACATAGAGTAACAAATGTTTTATAGATTATTTTTTATTATTAAAATAATTGAAGCATTTGTAATTTTGTGTTGCGTTATTTAAATGATTATTTTACAAATTAATATTAAATCATTGTGAATTATAAAGCAGTAATTTTGTGTGTTTAAATCAATCAGTTGTATACCTGCCATGGTGCGAACTGAACACTTTTGTCACACTGCTTCTCGTTACAGATAACACCGTGGATGGCATGCGCTATGGCGTATGTAGCTTTGTACACCATGTTAGTGATACGCAGCTGTGACGTGTCTGTGTACGTGTTCTGCAGCGCGCAGATGTCCTCGCTGCCGTCACATATCCGCACGCCCTCCGAGAAACCCGTCAAACTACAGCTGAACGAGCGTTCCCAAAATTCCGTTAACAGCGGCGACTTGAGAACTTGTGCTGGAGAGAGGTCTAAGAGAAACAGAGTTGCTAACACTGAATCTCGCTGTTTATCCCTTGACAATAATAAGCTCGGATGCGCACTTCTAGCTGGTCCACTTTATCCACCAGAGAGCTAACTAGCTGACACTTAGTACAAACACAACCACTATCATTGTCGCTAGAGGTGGAAAAGGGGGTTAAACTAAACATGCCACACAATTTATAACAAATATTCATTCCACCTTTGCACCTGCTTTGAACCACAACAAAATGGCGTCACTGAAGAAATTTTTAGGGTTCAAATGTCCTGAATGAAGAAATTAACACTCTGAAGGTGTGGGCTCTGGAGTGCTGGACGTTGTGGACACTGTAGTATTACACTGTGTTAGATATCACACTTACACCATGCTGTGTAAATCCAACCAAATTTAACAGCAGACCACATCAACAATTTAACTTAAACCAGTAAAACTGTAATGTCAACACTGACCAATTTGCTGTGCAGTGTTTTGGACTATGTTATTCAGCAAAGACATGAATGTGGTGTTTGGCTTTTCCCATATTTATGGCCACATTGTGTATCATTTTCATCTAAAATTAAAAATGGATCAATTAAACTATTTTGTACAAACTTTTAAATTAAATTTATTTACCCTCATTTAATATATATTTAATATATATTAATGATATTTTCTATAAACAAACAGGATAGAAGTATTTTGTGAGAGAAGAAAAACCTTTACACTTCTTAATTTAATTAATAATTATTTGCATGTACTATTTTTACTTACACAGACCCATGAGAAACCATGTGAGCCCTCTAATGTGTGTGTGTGTGTGTGTGTGTGTGTGTGTGTGTGTGATTGAGATGTCACATGACAATGCTGTTATAGGATAATTAGCTGAAGTATTATAGAAAGTGTTTGGAAAAAGTTAAAGAATATCACACTTACTGGAATAATGTTATTTGGTTTTATTCTAATGTTGGGCATTATTTGTTGTTTGTTTTGTATGTTTTTAGCAAATAAACACTTGCTGCTCAGATAAATACCTGTATAAATCTCATAATCTCTGGTGCCTAAAACATTTGCACAGTACTGTAGTTTCTGTTCAAAATGTCTATTTAGGAAGTTTTCTTCTGTGTTTGTGTGTGTGTGTGGGGGGGGGGGGGCTGAATACATAATCATGATAAAAAATCAAGATATACAGTTATCAGTTTAATATTAAATATAATAAGCAATAGATATTCTCGGAAGCATCATGAGGGACAAACAAATAATACAAACACACACACACACATGTATGTGTGTATGTATGTGTCTTTTACAATTTTGTGACTGTTTCAAAGAGATTTGGAGGGTACCTTACCCATAAGGTGTTTCTTGGTGTTCTGCTCTGGCCTAAACATGATTATGAAACACTTGGGAGCAAAAATACAAATAATCAAACCAAAGCTTGAGGCCAAAATAGCAAATATCTCTACAGCCACAGTGAACTTTCCAGGAGAGCTGACATACGTGGGAATAAAGGTAATCCAAACTGCACAGAATATGAGCATACTGAATGTGATGAATTTGGCTTCATTGAAGTTATCAGGCAACTTCCGAGCCAGAAAAGCCAAAACAAAACACAACAAAGCCAGGAGTCCTATGTAAGCCAGTACAGCCCAGAATCCTATAGCTGAACCTAATTCACATTCCAGAATGATCCTTTGCTTATAGTGTTTTAGATTTTTGAAGGGAAAAGGAGGAGATATTGTTAACCAAAGCACGCAAATAATCATCTGTATGAGAGTGAAGACAACGACACTGAGTCTCTGCTGTGGAGGCCCAAACCACTTCATGACATTACTCCCTGGAAGTGTAGCCCTGAAGGCCATTAACACCACTATTGTTTTCCCCAGAACACAAGAGATGCAGAGGACAAAGGTGATCCCAAACGCTATGTGGCGAAGCATGCAGGACCACTCAGAGGGCTGACCAATGAAAGTAAGTGAACAGAGGAAACACAGGGCCAAAGAAAAGAGAAGCAGGAAACTGAGCTCTGAGTTGTTGGCTCTGACAATGGGAGAAGTCCTGTGTCTGTAGAAAACTGCAGCCACACAGAGAGCTATGAAGGCCCCAGCCACAGAGAATGATATCAGTATAATGCTCAGAGTGTCATCCCAGGACAGGAACTCGACAGGCTTGGGGAGGCAGCTGTCTCGCTTGGCATTAGGCCAGAACTCAGGAGGGCACTGTATACAGTTTAAAGCATCTAAGAAATAGAAAATGTATATTCAATAATCATTGTTAGACAGAACCTCACAAAGATAAAGGGGAAAAAACTGACTATAGATGTGAGGGTTAATTCAGCATTATTTGTTCTGATAGCCAACCTGTCCTGTTACTGATCTCTCCTTCTGCGCATGGTATACAGTCATAGCAGCAGAATGGCCTTCCTTTCTGTACAGCCTTCCTAGTGCCAGGAGGACAACTCTCACTGCACACAGACACTGGCACCTGTGAAAGACAACAGACAAATGCAATGCATAATAATATGTGACATTTGAAGATCACAATGCTTTTCATAGGTGAATATTTTTAAGTAGTGAATGAATACCTTTGTTTGTCCCCCAACCCAACTGATAGATCTGCTCATACTGAACTCTTGTCCCTTTGGCTTGGAGGAGTCGTAGTGGCCCACCGTCACAAAATCCAAGGCTCCGCCTTTTTGAACTTGCCAGTTTATGAGCTCATAGATAGCCACAGGATCGCCATTGGTATCAAATGTGACCTGATAGCCATTTGTTGTAGTGAAGTTCACTCTTTTGAGCTGGTGGAGTATCTGCAGTGGCAGACAATATGAAATCCATAATCTATTATTTACATATAGTAACAAATGTTTTATAAATTATTTTTATTATTAAAAATATTGAAGCATTTGTAATTTTGTGTTGCGTTATTTAAATGATTATTTTACAAATTAATATTAAATCATTGTGAATTATTAAGCAGTAATTTTGTGTGTTTAAATCAATCAGTTGTATACCTGCCATGGTGCGAACTGAACACTTTTGTCACACTGCTTCTCGTTACAGATAACACCGTGTATGGCATGCGCTATGGCGTATGTAGCTTTGTACACCATGTTAGTGATACGCAGCTGTGACGTGTCTGTGTACGTGTTCTGCAGCGCGCGGATGTCCTCGCTGCCGTCACATATCCGCACGCCCTCAGAGAAACCCGTCAAACTACAGCTGAACGAGCGTTCCCAAAATTCCGTTAACAGCGGCGACTTGAGAACTTGTGCTGGAGAGAGGTCTAAGAGAAACTCACGGAGCCCTGGGATCACTGAACGGGGAACACTGAAACCTATGGCCCCAGTGCACATGTTAAACCGCAGAAACTTTGCATTTATGATCCATGTCTCACTGCCAATCCACTGAAGAGGAGGCGGTGGGTTTTTCACCAGTTCTTCTAATAAAACTTGCATTTCGCCTGAGGCCAGAAACGCTACTATTACCCGGGCTGTCGATGAGCGGATGACGTTCGCCACTCTCTCCAGTTTACTGCGCGGCTGTGTTCTGTGAAAGGCCTCCGAGTACTCCACACAGATCCCCTCCTCCTGCGCAGCCTTTAGAAACGAGGCCATTCCGTTATTCCCATAATCCGAGTCACTGCGCACTGCCCCAATCCATGTCCAGCCAAAATATTTGACCATTCTGGCCAGCGCTGCCGCTTGGTGGTGGTCACTTGGCACAGTCCTGAGGAAGGCAGGATACTGACTCTTATCGCTTAAACATGCGCAGGTTGCGAAATGGCTAATCTGTTATTCAATGCAGTAAAAGAAACAATTATCATTCATTAAAGACACTTACGGCATTTTGGCAGACGCTCTTATGCAGAGCGACTTACAAGTTTACTGATAGGCCAACGCAGTGTTATGAGGATTGTCCAAGGACTCTTATTGGTGAAGCACAGACTGGTTGCCCAGACATGGAATCGAACCCAGGTCTCTCACATGGGAGCGAATAATTTTACCACTGTACCACACCAAGCAATGTACATCTTAAACGTTAATGTTTTTGACTAAATGTTCCTCCTCGAACATGACAAGAGGAGGTTTAATTTTGGAGAATTTACATATACAGTATTCACCTGTGGAATTCGAAATAGGCCGAGTATTCTGGCCATGCTAATTGAAGGGGTGGAGTCAGAGTCTCCTATGACAGCAGGTACAGCTGCCGCTGTATTTTTTGAACACACATTTGTATCAATAATATATGGTTCAATTCCATTTGCAAACTGAAGGGCAATTTTTATCGCCATGGGCACTGCGGCGCACGTGTCGTATATCTGGTAGCCCAGCGTGATTCCCGGGAGCAGATCTGTTCTGTTGTTAATCTCTTGAACGGTGAACTCCATCACCCGAGCGTGGAGTAATTCCCTGAAATCCATACTGTACAAAACAGACAATGCACAAAGTGTTTAATTTGCAGGTTTCATAATAATAAGTTGCCTTTTAAATTTATGTAAGTCCCTGTGCCCTGCATATTCACTCCACACTCACAGACAGACCTCCCAGAGCACTGAGGTTGTGGTGGCAGCCTGGTGTAGGTGTTCTGCTCTGATTTAGTATAAGAATGAACGGAGAAAACCCCTCCAACCACAAAGTCTCCATTCATATAGATAACGGGCAACTGAGGCTCAGCCCACAGTCTGCAGGCAACAGAGTTAGCTTTACATAAGCTAAGCCCAGTCACCCACAGCACTGACACAATTATCATCACACTTAGAGTGAGATTCATAGCATACTCTAGTCCCTGCTGTCTCTGAAGGACAAGATGACTTACAGTGCTTTAAATATCCGCCTTGCCATGTTGCCCAATTCACCGGGGTGTGAGGAGGCGTGATTTTGTACTGAATGTTTATCACAGCAGCAATACCTTTTTGTTGGTTTTCTATATTCAATAATTCAATAGCTTGTTTATGTGTTACAGAAGATTGTTAATTCAAATGCAGTAAACAGTGGCCTGTTCTCTTAGCTTACAACATTAAGTACAATTTTCTTTAGGTTCTGAAATTAAATTAGAAATTAGTATGCTCAATACATTCAATACATTCTTTACAATATATATAATGAGTGTTTGATAGCTGTAACAAAATAGAGCAAGCATCACATATATAATTTATAACTAGGTTAGCCTTATTGGTGTTGTTACTCAATATAGCAAACCATATTTGAATGAACATTAACCCTGGATTTTAATTCATATATCAAAAATGAAAAACTCAATAGCTTCTTTATTCTAAGATACAAAATTGTAACTTTAAATTATGAAAGTTTTATTTCAAATTATTGCAGCATACTACAGTTATTAAATATTAAATATTAAATAAATTAAATATTAAAATATTAAAAAATCAATAGCTTGTTTACTGTAGGACACAAAATACAAAATCAAATGCAATGCATGCCTCTACTGTAACTAACTACAGCAAGCCACGTTTAAAATAATTCTAAAACTTAAATTTAATAAACACTTCAAATTCAGTTGATTTACTGTAGGAGTCCACATTGTTGAAACATACACTTAGACATACTTTATAGACATATACCTATAGCAAACTAAATTTAGAAGAAAAAAAACAATTTACAATTCCAAAGCCTATGTTCTCTAGGACCCAGAATTGTAAATTGAAATGCTTTTTTAGTGTGCACATTATTGCAGTTTACCTTTAATTTATTTATTCATTCATTATCTGTAACAGCTTATCCAGTTCAGGGTTGCGGTGGGTCCAGAGCCAACCTAGAATCATTGGGCGCTGCCATCTTGGGATACACTCTGGAGGGGGCACCAGTCCTTCACAGGGCAATGGCCACACACACACACACTTTTTTCCATAGAGTCATCAATCCACCGTGTGTTTTTGGACTGTGGGAGGAAACCGACACAGACACAGGGAGAACACACCAAACTCCTTACAGACAGTCACCCAGAGCAGGAATTGAACCCACAACCTCCAGGCCCCTGGAATTGTGTGACTGCGACACTACCTGCTGCACCACCGTGCTGCCCTTTAATTTATTTAATACATGAAAAATTGTATGGCTTCTTTAATGTTGTAGCCAAATTTGACAAAATTTGGATAAACTTTAGCATTTAATGTGAATTCACATTTTGAATGTCAAAATTTCTATAGGTTCTTTAATGGAGGCCAGAAGAATATAAGACCAAATGCACTAAACTGTGTCTATTCACTGCAAAATGTCACAGGAAGCATAATTTGATGAAAGCTGATTATTAGTTCATGTTTTAAACATCCTATTTTTTTTTTCTTAACTGTCCTGCTCTGGGTGAGTGTGAGGAGGTCTCCCTGTGTCAGCATGGGTTTCTTCCAGGTGCTTCGTTTTTCTCCCACTGTCCAAAAACACATGCTGATAGGTGAAAGGACAGGTGTCCCTTTTACTGCAACATATTATTCATTCTTTCATTATCTTTATGTGTTTATCCAGTTCAGGGTCACCATGGGTTGGAATCACTGGGCGCAAGGCAGAAACACAACCTGGAGGAGGCGCCAGTCCTTCACAGGGCAACACACACACTCACACGCAGGCTCTGCACCCACTGTGACCCTGAACTGGATAAGCGGTTACAGATAATGGGTGGATGGATGGCAGGTGGATTGACAAATCAAAAGTGTCCATATGTGTGAGTGTGCGTTCCTCCCAGGGTGTGATCCTGCCTTGCGCCCAGTGAAATGCAGTAAAGTTTGCCCTTTTTCCTCTTACTACAGGAAGTAGAACCTGAAGAAAGCTTTTTGTTGATTATTAGTTCATGTTTTAAACGTTGTAATGTTGTAAAATGTAATGATTTCTTTACTGTAGGTCCTCAACTTCATAAGCTAAATGTATTTTAAGATTGCCTTATTGGTGTTATAAAATACAGCAAGCTATATTTGAATAAAACGTAACATTTAATTTTATTCATATTTAAAATATAAAACATTTAATAGCTGATTTACATTCTTATTATAAGACACAATATTGTAATACTAAATGCATAAAAGTGCATCCTGTTCCTGCAACATACTACAGTAAGCAGCATAGCCAAACAAAACTAATCATTATTCTAACTAATAGTAAGACAAATTTCAATAAACTTCAACATTCTTTTTTTAATCAACATTTTAAGTATCAAAAGTATTGTTTTTTCTTTACCATAAAATAAAAAATGTACATTAAAAAGCAAGCTGAATTTGAATAAAGCTTCACATTCAAGCATTATTCCCACCTTCCAGAGAAACCCAGTGGGTCAGTCACACTTGAGTGAAATTCCATTCTTAATCCATGGGGTTTAATATGATGTTTGCAGCTATAATGGCTCCAACTCTTCTGGGAAGACTTTCCACAAGGTCTAGGAGTGTGTTTACGAACATTTTTGACCATTTTTCCAAAAGTGAATTTGTGAAATCAGACAATGATGTTGGATAAGAAGGGCTGGCTCGCTGCCAGTCTCTGCTCTAATTCATTCAAATTCTATCGAGTTGAGGTCAGGACTCTGGGCCCTCACCAAACTCACTCATCCATATCTTTATCGACCTTGCTTTGTGCACTGGTACAGAGTCATTTTGGAATAGGAAAGGGCCATTACCAAATTGTTCCAACAAAATTGGGATCAATAAATTGTCCAAAATCTCTTGACATACTGAGGAATTAAAGGGAATATCTACAACTGTGGGCAATCACAGTTCTTTCTGATTGTTTACATTCCGAAACTAAGCATCTTTTAAGGTGAAATGTGTGTTTGAGGTGGGGGAAAAAGATTTTTGTTTGTACATAGGTCATGTTTAACTTGTCTATGTAAGTTTTTGTTCACTGTTTGAATCACCACATGAACTTATTTATAACTCAACACTCAATTTAGTACTTTAACACTGTTGGTAATGCAGTTAGCTGTCTCCCCATTTGGAGTCATTTTCACCTTTAGTCATTCAAAAGAGCAAAAATTAGACTATATTACCCACCTATGGAGCATTCATGAGCAATATCCTTATTTTGGTTGATGCTTTTCAATGTTTGAAGCTCTCACTGTTGTCTAAAATACTCCAGTCCACGCCCTTGTCCTGTCATCTCTGTTTTCCCCACGATGTGGCTCTTTTTGTTATTGTTTGTGTCTCTGCCCTAGTCCCACCTTTGTTCCTTCTCCTCGCCAGTGTCCCGTAAGTGTCTCATTTATAATCCTGCCCCCTCGTCATCAGTCTCAGGTGTCCTTATGTGTATTTAAGTTCCCTTGTCTCACTTCCTCTGTTCGTTTCCACTGTTGTCATTTTACTCTCTCTAGTCTGTCTGTCGTTTGATCCCATTCCTCATTTTGTCCCATCCATTCCGTCCGGTTTCCACCTTTCGGGGGGGTGGCCACCTCCGCGGCTCCTGTTCCCGTGATGGCGGTGACCTCTGATCCTCCTGTTCCTGTGAAGGCGGCCAATCAAGCCACTCCTGTTTCTATGATGGTGGCTTCTGCAGCTGCTCCTGTCCCTGTGATGGCAGCGAACCCCGCCGCTCCTGTCCCTGTGATGGCTGTGAACCAGGCCGCTTCTTTTTCTGTGACTGTGGCTTTGGCCGTTTCTGCACCTGTGTCCTGCACTTCAATTTGTGTCCCTAGGTCGGCCCTATACACTTTGAGGCAGATCCCTAGAACCGTGCCCAGGTTGGCCTCTCAGACATTACCTCAGACTTTTGCCAGTCCTGGGCACTCCCCAACAGTTTTTGTTCTTCTGTTGGTCCCTGTCCTGGTCCCTGTCTTTGTCCACATCCCTGTACCTGTGTCTGCTCTTGTCCCTGTCCCAGTCCCTGTCACTGTGTTCGTGTCAGTCCCTGTGAACATCCTGGTCCCTGTTCCCATGCCAAGTCCTGTCCAGTCCCTGTTTCAATCCAGTATCTTGTCTTCTGTCTCTTCTCCTGCCTTGTCTCCAGTCCAGTCCTCATTTCAGTCCAGTATCTTGTCACCTGTCTCTTTTCCTGCCTTGTCTCCAGTCCAGTCTCCATTTCAACCCTCTGTCATGTCTCGAGTCTAGTCCCCTGTCCAGTCCCAGTACCGAGCCTCAGTCTTGTCACCTGTCTTGTCTAACTAGCAGTCCCCTGTTAATAGTCATGCCCAGTCTCAGTTCCCATCTAGTGTCCAGTCTAATGTCAAGCACCCTGTCCAGTCACCTGCTCCTGTCCAGTTTTCCCTCTCTAATCCTGTTCAGTCCCCTGTCTTGTCTCAGTTCCCGTCCAGTGTGCAACCCCAGTCTCCTGTCAAGTCTTTTCACCACACCCATCCTGTCTAGTCTTCCAGACCCTGTTCCAGTCCCGAGTCCCATCAACTGTTTCCTTTTATCAGTCACCTGTCCAGTCTCTTGTTCAGTTCCCTGTCTGGTCTCCAGTTTCGTCTCCTGTCGCTCCACTTTGTCAGTCTCCTGTCCTGTCATGAGTCCAGTCTCCTGTTTCCGGTCCTGTCAATTCCCCAGCTCCATTTTCTGTGTCTGTTCCTGTCTTGTCCTGAGTCCTGTCTCCTGTTGGTCCGTTGTCTTGTCTTGTTCTCCTGCGCCAGCTCCTGGGGGGTCTAGGTGTACGTGCCCTGGGAGTTGTGCGTTTAGGAGGGGGCATCTGTAACGCCCTTGTCCTGTCATGTCTGTTTTCCCCGCCATGTGTCTCTGTTTGTTATTGTCCGTGTCTCTGCCCTAGTCCCGCCTTTGTTCCTCCTCCTCATCAGTGTCCCCATTAGTGTCTCATTTGTAATCCTGCCTCCTCGTCATCAGTCTCAGGTGTCCTTATGTGTATTTAAGTTCCCTTGCCTCACTTCCTCTGGTCGGACATTCGTTTCCTCTCTTCATTTCCACTGTTGTCATGTTACTCTCCCTAGTCTCCCTGTTTGTCTCGTCTGTTCCTCACTTTGGATTGCTTTCTACCTTTGTTTTTATGTTATCTGAGCCTGTCTCTGTTTTGTTATATTTTTGTTTAAATAAAAGTATCTGTGTTTTAACAAGTGCGTCTGCCTCTGTCAGTCCGCCCCCGCAGTCCTGAGAGAGAGAGAGAGAGAGAAATATACTGGACCAAGCCTGTCTTTTCACTCATTTACAGACACTCGGGCTTTGTAAACACATCAGACAGGTGTCCAGCACACTAACAGTGTTCAGAACTAGCAAATGTTGAGGAAACATGCTAAATATTTGAAGAATTGTTTTTTGATTACAATCATGAACTATCCCTTAAAGAATTCCTTTCACTGAAACTAAGGGGCTGGGTGTTCTCGCGCCCAAATAATTCTGGATAGACTCTGGACCTACTGTGACCCTGAACTGGATAAGTAGTTACAGACATTGAATGTATATAAATCCTGGAGATAAAATGGGGTGTATGAATCAACACGACTTTAAAATGTACAAGTATAATGAAATAAGTTACAGTTACATTCTCCAGCCATAGGTACAAATATATAACCTTGAGTCATGTCTCGACCACCATGACACCCCACAGTGACAATTCTTTTTACAGTGCACCACCCAAATTATACCTGCTCTGTGAGGGCTCTTTGGGAGTCCTAACCACTGAAAACAGGGTGAAATGTGTCTAAAAAAGGATTCATAACAAATTTACAGATTCAAGTCTGTAACTCTAGAATGACAAAAATATCCTGTGTGGTCAGTGGAACTGAGTGAATGGACAGTGAATGTAGAAACAAGGAGATGGACATAATGTTGGGGTTTATTGATGTACAACTGAGAAAAAAAAAGCAGACTGCTTGACTTGGGACAAAAAGAAAATTCTTTATATTTTTCTTCAAATAAAAAGTAAATAAATAGATTACCTATTTTTATATATAATCATCAGTTAATAATCTCAAAATGACTAAAAATATAAAACAAACAAACATAAAAATTTATAAATAATTGGAATGAGTGAGTAATTATTAAATCAGATTCATATACTGATGTCTCAGAATTATTAAAGGGTATTTTAATGATTATACAGATTAAATTGTCATTATATAATAAAAAAAAAGCCACATCGTAACAAAATTAATTACCTATACCTTACAGCTTACAAATGTCTTGTTTCAAAAATGTATAGGTGAATCTGACATGACATTTATACAAACAATGAAATACAAAACAACACACATAATATGCTACCTCATGGAGCTTACAATATTTAAATGAGGATCTCAAATAGACTTGGAGGGTACCTTGCCCATAAGATGTTTTTTGGTATTCTGCTCTGGCCTAAACATGATGACAAAACACTTGGGAGCAAAAATACAAATAATCAAACCAAAGCTTGAGGCCAAAATAGCAAATATCTCTACAGCCACAGTGAACTTTCCAGGAGAGCTGACATAAGCTGGGATGAATGTGACCCAAACTGCACAGAATATGAGCATACTGAATGTGATGAACCTGGCTTCATTGAAGTTATCAGGCAGCTTCCGAGCCAGAAAAGCCAAAACAAAACAGAAAAGAGCCAGAAGTCCTATATAACCCAGCACTGCCCAGAAACCTACTGCTGAACCCAATCCACATTCCAGAATGATTCTCTCCTTGTAGTGTTTTAGGTTTTTGAAGGGAAAAGGAGGAGATATTGTTAACCAAAGCACACAAATAATGACCTGTATGAGAGTGAAGACAATGACACTGAGTCTCTGCTGTGGAGGCCCAAACCACTTCATGACATTACTGCCTGGAAGTGTAGCCCTGAAGGCCATTAACACCACTATAGTTTTCCCCAGAACACAGGAGATGCAGAGGACAAAGGTGATGCCAAACGCTGTGTGGCGAAGCATGCAGGACCACTCAGAGGGCTGACCAATGAAAGTAAGTGAACAGAGGAAACACAGGGCCAAAGAGAAGATAAGCAGGAAGCTGAGCTCTGAGTTGTTGGCTCTGACAATGGGAGAGGTTCTGTGTCTGTAGAAAACTGTAGCCACACACACAGCTGTAAAGGCCCCAGCCACAGAGAATGCTGTCAAGATGATACTCAGATTGTCATCCCAGGACAGGAACTCTACAGATTTGGGGAGGCAGCTGTCTCGCTTGGCATTTGGCCAGAACTCAGGGGGGCATTGCATGCAGTTCAAAGAGTCTAAGAGAAAACAAAAGCATATTCAGAACATTGTCAGAAGATCTATCACTGTGGTTGTACCTTTTGTGTACCTTAGGGAAAATATTTGTTTTATTTTTCACAGATTTATAATTAAATCTTAAAAATATTCACCTTTCCTTCTTGGGAAGCAAATGTAATGTAACATTAGGGACCCAAATGTTTGTGACCAATAATTTACCATACTTTTTTTGATAGACAGATCAATGAATGAAGAAATAATACTCTGACTATCAAAACTTCTGAATCAGATAGGTGCCAGCTATTTCAGCATTTCCCTAGAATGGACATGGCAGTAATCTTGAGGATGGGGAAATCTTTTTTAGGCATTATGTGTTGTGTTAGCCAACCTGTCCTGTTACTGATCTCTCCCTCTGCACATGGTATACAATCAAAGCAACAGACTGGCCTTCCTTTCTGTACAGCCTTCCTAGTCCCAGGAGGACAACTCTCACTGCACACAGACACTGGCACCTGTGAAAGACAACAGATAAATGCAAATCATAATCATAGTATTCCATTAATATTCAAAGATCACAATGCAATTCCACTGTGATTTTTTTTAAACTAGTCAATGAGTACAGTACCTCTGTCTGTCCCCCCACCCAGCTGATAGCTTTGTTAATACTGAACTCTTCTCCTTTTGATTTGGAGGAGTCGTAGTGGCCCACTGTCACAAAATCCAATGTCCCATCTTTTTGAACTTGCCAGTTTATGAGCTCATAGACAGCCACAGGGTCACCATTGGAATCAAACATCACACGATTACCGTTCTTCATAGTGAAGTTCACTTTCTTGAGCTGCTCAAGTATCTGCAGTGGCAGAGATAATGTTGCTCTATTTATCCCATTTATTACCTAACATAATATTTAACTATGTATCACAATTGAATCAGTGGTAAAATCTAGATGCTTGTTCGTGGTAATACAAATACACACGTTAATGGTCATTTAAATTATAAGATCATCGTAGCGATGTTTTATACCTGCCATGGTGCGAACTGAATGCTCTTGTCGCACTGCCTGTCATTACAGATAACACCGTGGATGGCATGCGCTATGGCGTATGTAGCTTTGTACACCATGTTAGTGATACGCAGCTGTGACGTGTCTGTATACGGGTTCTGGAGCGCGCGGATGTCCTCGCTGCCGTCACATACCCGCGTGCCTTCCGAGGAACCCGCCAGGCTACAGCTGAACGAGCTCTCCCAGAATTCCTTTAACAGCGGCGATTTGAGAACTTGTGATGCAGAGAGGTCTAGAAGATATTCACGGAGCCCTGGGATCACTGACTTTGGTAAACCAAAACCTATCGCCCCAGCGCACAAGTTAAAGCGCAGGAATTTTGTATTTATGATCCATGTCTCGCTGCCAATCCACTGAAGAGGACGCATCGGATTTCTCAGCAGTTCTTCCAATAAAGGTTGCAAATCACCTGAGGCCATAAACGCTACTATCACTCGTGCTGTTGATGAGCGAATGACGTTCGCCACTCGCTCCAGTTTACTACGCGGCTGGGTTCTGTAGTAGGCCTCCGAGTACTCGACACAGATCCCCACCTCCTGCGCAGCCTTTAGAAACGAGGCCATTCCGTAATTCCCATAATCCGAGTCACTGCGCACTGCTCCAATCCATGTCCAGCCAAAATACTTAACAATTCTGGCCAGCGCTGCCGCTTGGTGGTGGTCACTTGGTACAGTCCGGAGGAAGGCAGGGAACTGACGCCTATCGCTCAAACACGCGCAGGTTGCGATATGGCTGACCTGTTATTCCGTGTAGAAAAAAACAGAAAATAATAACTCATGAATATTACATCTATTAGCAGTAATAAATAAACCCAAAATACAAAAGAAGTTACTATTTGTGGCATTTTTTTCTTTCACAAATAACATAAAGCAACAATTGAAAGTTGGGATAATTAAGCATCATCTACAACATTCAGGATAATAATAACCTGTGGAATTCCAAATAGACCGAGTATTCTGGCCATACTAATTGAGGGTGAGGAATTAGACTCTCCTACGAGAGCAGGCACAGCAGCGATTCCAGATTTTGAACACACATTTGTATCGTTAAAAAGTGGTTCCATGCCATTAGCAAACTGAAATGTAACTTTGACTGCCATAGGTACGGCCACGCAGGAGTCGTATATCTGATATCCTAACGTGATCCCCGGCAGCAGATCTGCTCTATTGTTAATCTCGCATATGGTGAACTCCATGGCACGAGCAAATTGCAGCTCTCTGAAATCAATACTGTATAAGACAGAAATTATACAATTAGGCATTATTTTTTCTGCATTTATCACAATAAATATTTGCCCATGATTTATCTTTAAGTCGCAGTGCCTTGCAGCCTTGCAGACAGACCTCCCAGAGCACTGTGGTTGTGGTGGCAGCCTGGTGTATGTGTTCTGCTCTGATTTCATGTAGGCATGAATGCCAAAAATCCCTCCAATCACAAAGTCTCCTTTCGTATTAAGAACAGGTAACTGAGCCTCAGTCCACAGCCTGCAGGTGACTGGCTCAGATTTACAAGCTGCAGGCCAGAGTCCAGTAATACACAATGTTGATGCAAGCATAATCAGACTTGAAAGGGGCTGCATTGCATGCTCAGTGGTTCCCAGCTCTCTCTGAAGGTCATGGTCACTGTCTAACAATGCTTTAAATATACATCTGATGTCCAGGTCACAGGGGCGTGCGCTGGGCACAGGAGGCCTGATTATGTACTGAATGTTTATCGAAGTGTTAATAATATTTTGTTGTTCTCTTATTCCAGACAAGGGTTTACCCAGCAGTTATTGCAGGCCTCTTCATGCATGAGCAATATTACAACATAAAACACTTTTATGTTCAAATTAATTTAAATGGATTATTATTTTTTCTCAGTATTCATATACTGAATTATTTTAGTTAATGTATGTTTCATGTATGATATGATTTTTCCATTCTAGACAAAACCATAAATTGGTTAGAATGTATTATGTAACAGGTTTAAATTGCAGGCATATTTAGTCATATTTATGCTATTGCATTTCAACGTATTCTCCTTGTGTAAGTGGGACAACAAAAGGATGAAAGGCAGGTTGGTATGCTTATCAGAGTTCATGTCAGCTCTCTGCAAACCTTCTTTTGGGAATACTGTTTATACTGTTTCACTGCTACTCATAAGTGAAGGACCTGTTGAAAGTGTTGTGAAGGGTTCTTCATGGTATAAATGAACATTCATTTATTGTCTGTAACCACTTATCTAGTTCAGGGTCATGGTGGATCTGGAGCCTACCCGGAATCATTGGATGCAATGCAGGAACACACCCTGGACGGGGTGCCAGTCAGTCACAGAGCAACACACACACATACTTTTGAGTCTGGGAGGAAACCACACAACAAACTCCTCAGAGTATCACCCTGAGCGGGACTTGAACCCACAACCTCCAGGTCCTTGGAGCTGCTGACTGTGATACTACCTGCTGCAGCGCCATGCCACCTATAAATTAACAGATATAGCTTTTAGTTGTCCAGTTTGCATTTGCTCAAACAAACATACGTACAAAGATTTAAAGACACAAACCCCAGTAGCAGAAAAGGCACTGCAAAATGTAAATGTGATTTTCCTGTGATAAAAACCCTGTGTTTAAAATAATGAACTGAACTGAAAAACTATTCAAATACTGAAACGTAGACATAATATATACATGTATACATTCCATATTTTGTATTATGATATTTTAAACAAAATTAACAATACAAACATCCAAAAATAAACAAAGAAAGAAAAAAAATAATAAATCTGGTCTTAATTACCCTTCCTGGATCAGGGTCTTGTCGTGGCGGAAGGGCTTGTGTGGTCTGATGACTTCCAGGGCTATGTCGTCGGGAGCTGTTAGCTGAGGGGGCTGAGCTGTCAACCGATCACCATCTGGTGGTGAGTTGGGTCCGATGTCGGGGAAAGCTGCCGGACAGACCTTGTAAACCCAAACGTATAGTGAGGGTGTGCTGGGAAAAGCTGGCAAATGACTCTGTCCAGATGGATTTAAACTCTCACCTCCGAGAGAACTCCTCACATGTTCCGGAGGAGGTAGGGGGAATGGAGTCTGAATGGACACTGCTCCAGACCTCCATCGTGGAAGCAGCTGCATGTAGCTGTGGTCAAAAACCCAAGAACCCGTTGGTGGACACCGGGGGTGAGGGAAGCTGTCAAGCGGAAGAAGGAGGCTTTTCGGGATTGGCTAGCTCAGGGAACTTCCGATTCTGCGTAAGGGTACCAGCAGGCGAAAAAGGCTGCAGCTGTGGCAGTTGCTGAAGCAAAATCCAGAGCCTGGGAGGAGTTTGGAGAGGCCATGGAGAATGACTTCCAGGCGGCCTCAAAGAGGTTCTGGAAAACACTCCGACAGCTCAGGAGGGGGAGGGGTGATACTGTCCAAGCTGTGCTCAGCAAGGATGGTGAAACTCTGAACTCGACTGTGCGTATTGTTGGGCGATGGAAGGAGCACTTTGAGGAACTCCTTAACCCGAAAGACATGCCTCCTGTGCAGGAGGTAGGGCCAGAAGTGTCTGGGGGGTCAGATTCCATTTCCTTGGCTGAAGTCACTGAGGTGGTGAAAAAGCTTCGCAGTGGCAAAGCTCCAGGAGTAGATGAGATTCACCCAGATTCACCCAGGCACTCGATACTGTAGGGCTGTCTTGGATGACACGCCTATACAATATTGCATGGACCTCGGGAACAGTGCCTTTGGATTGGCAAACCTGGGTGGTAGTTCCTATTTTCAAAAAAGGGGACTGGAGAAAGTGTGCCAATTATTGTGGCATTACACTTCTCAGCCTCCCGGGGAAAGTCTATGCCAAGGTGCTGGAAAGGAGAATCCGTCCTATAGTTGAACCTAGGATTTTGGAGGAACAATGCGGATTTCGTCCGGGCCGTGGAACTATGGACCAACTCTTTACTTTTTCAAGATGATTGAGGGGGCATGGGAATTTGCTACTCCACTCTACACATGCTTTGTGGATTTGGAGAAGGCATACGACCGTGTCCCCCAAGAGATTCTGTGGGAGGTGCTCCGGGAGTATGGGGTGCCAGGGTCGCTCCGGCGAGCCGTACGGTCCTTGTACTCTCAGAGCTTGAGTTGTGTTCTCATCCTTGGTAGTAAATTAAGCTTGTTCAGTGTGGGCATTGGACTCCGTCAGGGCTGAGCCTTATCTCCACTCCTGTTCCTGATATTCATGGACAGGGTGATGTGGCGTAGCCTGGTCTTCTGTCGAGGAGCACAGGAGGTGGCATCTCTGCTTTTTGTGGACGATGTTGTTCTTCTGGCTTCTTCGCACGGAGGCCTCCAGTGTTCACTTTAACAGTTTGCAGCCGAGTGTGAAGCGGTCGGTATGCGGATCAGCACCTCCAAGTCTGAGGCCATGGTTATCTCCCGGAAACAGATGGCATGCTCTCTTCAGGTAAGGGGTGAGAACCTGCCCCAAGTGAAGGAGTTCAAGTATCTCTGGTTCTTGTTCACGAGTTCACTGATGGGAAGAGGGATAGTGAGATTGACCGTAGGATAGGTGCAGCATCTGCAGTAATGCGGTCACTGTACCGCACCATTGTGGTGAAGAGAGAGCTGGGCCATAAAGCAAAGCTTTCAATTTACCAGTCAGTCTACGTCCCCACTTTCACCTATGGTCATGAGCTCTGGGTAATGACCGAAAGAACAAGATCGCAGATACAAGCGGCCGAAATGAGCTTTGTCTGACGGGTTGCTGGGCGTACTCTCCGTGATCGGGTGAGGAGCTCAGTGACTAGGGAGGAGCTCGGAGTAGAGTCGCTGCTCCTTCGCGTTGAGAGAAGTCAGTTGAGGTGGTTTGGGCATCTGATCAGGATGCCTCCTGGACGTCTCCCACTGGAGATATACCAAGTACATCCAACTGGAAGGAGGCCCCGGGGAAGACCCAGGACACGCTGGATGGGATTATATATCCCGACTGGCCTGGGAACGCCTTGGGATCCCCCAGGAGGAATTGGTGGATGTTGCGAGGGACAGAGACATCTGGACTTCTTTGCTCGCCCTGTTGCCACCACGACCCTGAAATGGAAAAGCGGAAAAGAAGATGATGATGGTGATGATGATGGTCTTAATTACCAAAATAACAAATAGGTTTAAATTATTCCTCATATGTCAAAAGTTTAAATTAAATAGTGTCATGCCTGAAGTGAGAAAGGGAACACCAATTTGTGGGAAGGCTTTTCAGCTTTTTCGAAATATGCAATAATGGGACACCAAGATTTTTGGACGTTTACAGATGCCTTTCTGGATAAAAGCCTAATGTTTTCTAATTTAACCAAAATATCAAATCACAAAGCCACTAGGAAGCCTTTGGTTGATGTGGTAATTTCCAATATATTAATATTCTCCTCCTAGCTATTAGGGAAGCAAATGCCAAGGCCTCCTTAATAGTGCTTGAAGTATTTAAATTGGTGTTAATCAGCCCGAATATACATAAAGTAGTGTGATATGATGAATGTGTATAAATTTCTAATAAGAAATTTGACTTTTTCTGAGATGTGATTTTAAATACCCAAGCTTTCGCTGGTTTTCAGAGACATCTCCAAGCCACACCAAGCCAAGATTGGAATTTGAGATAAGCTTTTCAGCAAGAACTGGCCCCAAATTGGTGCCTGAAGGTTTGTGTCAGAGAGTCATAAAACTGACACTATAGGCTCTTTTAAGGAAGGTTTACGACACAGGGTCTTGGAGGATCATGCAACTCCTCTCAAATGCAGAATGCAGAGAGACACACAGATTCAACCTTGATTAAAACTTATTCTCACACATTTTGAAAGGTTGTTAAACAAAATAATCACATTCCTTAATTCCTTGGTTTACCTGATGAACAAGTTGCCTATGGGCATGATTGTTTGAAATTAATTCCATTTGGACAATCAAAATAGGTGGGATTAATTTACATGTGTTTAAAATCATTTTTGTTTGATATGAATTTATGTAGAAGGTAGCCACATACTGTGTGTTATCTGGTTAAAAATTATGAAACATGGTATGTCTGAATGATATTGTTTTGTGTTGAAATATAATCTTGGGATGGTCATTCAACAGGAATCATCTTTGTCTTGTCAAGGGTCATAAATTTTATCTGATGTCACTACCAAGGTACAGGAAACAGCCAATCAGGAGCAAGAGAGGCTCCAATCCTATCCAATCCTCAACCCTGAGGACCAATCAGGTATTACATCGAGCTTTCTAAATTCTGGTTAAAAAGCCCAGTGGCGCCAAATGAAAAGAAGTTCAAGGCTTCAGACACTTTGGGCTACTTCTTTCCCCACACCTTCGCTTCATTTCACACTTTTTCTCTTTTAGCCTTTTTCAAGGCTAAAGAGGAAAATGATTCAGGTTTTGAAATGACTCTGCTGGCTCTTCTGCAGGCGTCGGACTCTCGTGGCTTTCTTAAATAGTCTTGGACCCCTCAAGCATGGTCCAGATAGAACAGAAGTTCTATTTTAATTTTATCTCTTGTAGAAAACTATAGGTTAAGAAAAGCTATAGTTTAACCCCAGCAAAAATTCAATGCCACAGCCAGAGCATGAGAAGACCTCAGACCTCTGACCCTCAAAGTGATGACAAAGCTTCCAGAACGGCAACGAAAAAGACACACACACCCTCAGAATGACCTTCTGAGATGAGGCCCAGGAGAGACCTGCTTGGACTATCTCTCACAAGCCGGCAGATCAGTAATGACAGAGAATCCCCACAGAGAACTTCAGAACGCGGAGGGGTCGCCATGTCTGAAAAGGGGGAGAAAAGGAACGCCCGCGACTGCAGCGCTACAAGGCCCACGGCAGAAAGCCAGTGTCGGAAAGCACCACGCATCAGCGATATGCTCCCTGTCCATCTCCCGGGATACGTAAGGCACATGGTTTCATTTCTTTCATTGCTCAGGAGGTTGGTGCTGAATGCTTGCTGGGATAAACAAAGCCTTTCTAGAATTTAAGGTAATTATCATAGAGAAATTTCCTCATAATCATAATTAATCTCCCTGTTCCCTTGTGTATTGCTGTAATAATTTTATTATATGAATGTATAATCAATACTCATTATTTGATATTATTATTATTAAACAGTTGTGTGATAAAACCAATCCTTGGTTATTTGTGTGTGCACATTTCTTGTACAGAATTATTACTTCTAGTTCAGATTCAATTTCAGAGCCAAGAACCTACTGCGAGTCAGTGAGCATAATTCATTAATAATAATTAATTCTAGCTAATTCTGCTGTATAATATGTGAAGATGGCCTACTTGTCCAAGCTAAAATTGGACAGGTAAAGACACTACATATTATTAAATGACTCCTAAACATGGAGCTTATCAAAATAAATTAGATAATTAATTATTAATAAAATAATATTTAATTATCATTGACTCCGTTATGTAGTGCTTATGCCACCGCAACATGTGCATACTATTTAATTCATTCATTCATTCATTATCTGTAACCGATTATCCAAATCAGGGTCGCGGTGGGTCCAGAGCCTACCTGGAATCATTGGGCGCAAGGTGGGGATACACCCTGGAGGGGGCTGCATACTATTTCCACTACAATAATTCAAAACTTGGTACAGTTTCCAATTTAAATGCTTTTGATAAACTATTGGTGATTGGTAAACAATAACTTGATAATAATATATAAGATTGGCCTTAGCTGACAGGCAACGATCAAAAAATTCATCAAGCCTATGTTGTATTTTTGCTAGTTTCACTTTACAATAATGAACCCTGTGGAGGACCTTAAATTGAATAAGGTTGAGTTGCGCACATGATGATCTATTAACCATATTCATAGCTGATTCCCAGGTCTCATTGTATATGGTCAGGCCCAATTCTTTATTACAATTTAAATGAATTTTCAATAGACACATATTGTGTAGAATATTACACAATATTAGAATTTTGAATATTAGAAGCAGTTTTAAGAATTACTGCTTGCAGCCTGGTAGCCAGTAACTTGGCAAGAATCTTCAAATCAGCATTTAATAATTAAATTAGTCTATACGAGCTGCATTCATTGGATGTTTACTTTAGAAGAAGCGAAATTGTGACTTCTGTTAAAGTTTGTGGCAGGCAACCAGACTCTCTGATTAAATAGTTGCAAAAAACTAATTTCTTAGAAGATTTTATATAAAATTTGATTGGATAGCTGTCTGGCACTGGGGCTTTACCACTTTGTATTTTGGAAATTGAATCTAATATTTCTTCAATTTGTATTGGTTTGTCTAGTTGTGTTTTCAGTATGGAATCAAGTGTAAAAAAATTGTTAAAAAAAAAAACATCATGAAAAAACAGTCAAATGACTGGCAGCAATGGCTGCCAAACAAAAACCATAAAATTAAAGTCAAATATCCTAAATTAAATTCAGTGGAAAAACAAAGATTTACAGAAAATGGCAATAAAATTTATACTGAGTAATACCGTTATTTTACAGATTTTTCCTGAATTATTATGATAAAACACTTTCAATATAGTGAAATAACTAAAAGTTCTGCGAAGAAATACCTTTATTTTACAGATTATTCCTGAATTATTATGATAACGTACTTTCAATTAAGTGACAACACTAAATGTTTTACAGAAGTACCTTTATTTAACAGATTTTTCTTGAATTCTTACAATTCAGCACTTTCAATAAAATGATAATGCTGCAAGGTCTGCAGAGAAATAATGTTAATGTACAGCAACACCCAGAAAACATTCACATATTATTGTTACCTTCACATTCATCCTAACTCAGCAGATGTACACAATTAAATTGTAATCAATTTTTAATGTGTTGATCAGAAATTATAAATTGACTCAAATAAACACTAAATTAAGCAGATAAAATATTATGTACTAATTCAAATAAAGAAAATACATACATACATTTTCTTTTCCGCTTCTCCATTTCAGGGTCGTGATGATAAAGAAAATAGATTTTGTTAATTCTCTAACATCATTGGTTGAGAGTTAACAGTTTATGCATTTAGTTTAATGTTTTCAAGAACTGTTCAAGTTTTAAATATAAACAACTGTAGACTAATTAACTAAAATCCAAAACAATAGGTTTTCAGACATTCATGACAAGAAAATTAGGCAATATAACTATATACCTCCATCATGTAATTGGTTTTATTATCCTAATACTAATATCTCCTCCTTCCCTGACCCCAGTCAAGACTTAAAACTGGAAAAACTCAAATACTATTTCAAAGTCAAAATACTATTTCAAATTTCACCATGTACGCAATTATCATTTCCAAAACCAACATGAGCATAAAGACTGAAGTCTGACCACATGTGCAAAATTTGTGTTCATTATATGCATTCAAATTAATCACGATTTCCAGGACCAAGTCAAATGTATATTCAAATTATCAGGAACACAGAGATCAAGGGAATAAGTGAGGTCAAAAACCATTATGAATGCAAATATGTTGAGCACCTAAATGTCCTATATAATAATGACAAAGTCCTGTGGCTCAGCATCATCTTCATTACCATTACTTTGAATCATGTAAATCCCCATGACTCTTCACTCAGTGTCTTTCTTCATGCCACCAATAGCAGCAGCTTGAACACAAATACAAACACACAACACTGATGTGAAACAAAACCTACACTAATATGATCAATGACAACTCAGAAAAGTGGATGTTGGCTGCTGTCAATTATGTGCCTATAGCATTAGAAATATTAAAGTGCTTATATACTGTAATTACTACGATATAACTGATTAGTCTTTGATTCATCATTTAGATTCTGAATCTCTGAATGTAGAATATTTATTGATGTTGAAATTACGTCATAAATTTCATCCTTGGAAAAAACGGATGTCTGGGGGCACAAATGTGCTGGTTACTGAAGCTCAATTTTTAAAGGGACAAAAATTAGGTGAACATGTGGCTGTGAAAAATTCTTTAGAAAATTTTCATCAAGTCCTGGCAAGTTCACCTTATCTTAGTCCCTTTGAAAACCTAAAGAGCGTTGTTTATGCATCTAATCATCAGATTCCCTCCAAGATAAACACTGCAAATCCATTTCAACAAGAGCATTATGTGCTCAAATTAAACAACTGAATCAGTGATCTCTGGGCTGTGCTGCTGCTGCTCTGATCTCTGGGCTGTGCTGCTACAATGGTCTCTGGGCTGTGCTGCTGCATCTGCCCCTGCTCTTTCTCTGGGCTGTGCTGTGCTGTTGCTGCTCTGGCTCTGCTGTAAACAAACAACAAGCCAAACTTGTTATGCATTATTTTACTTTACATTTTAGTATACGGGAAAGACAATTGATTCCATTAGGACTAAATAAGGTGTGATGTACAAAATGACCCCACTGACCCCAATAATGATCTTGAATAAATTTACACAAACCATGCCTATGCTTGTAAGATGCATTGTCTTCTTCACCCATTCACTTTTTTCTGAAGACCTGCATTGGCTTAACTGAAATGTGGTCCAGCCTTTAAAACAAGACCTTTAATTGCAGAGCCTTTTCTGCATTCACCTGGAAAAGTTTTGACAAATATACAGTAGTTTATTTATATTACTACCATAAATCTATATTATTAAAAAAAAAAAAGCTAAATTAAATGGTTTTAATTGGACAGTGATGATATCAATCCATGGTTGAGCATGGGTTGATATCATCACTGTCCAATTAAAACCATTTATCTCCCAAAAGAGTAACTTTACAGGAGGACTAAAAACATCTTTCCAATGAAAAAGAAAGTATATAACCTTTCTAGATACCCAAAGACGCTTTTACAATCCACATTGCTCAGAACACTCAATCCACACACATTGGCGAGAAGCAGCAGCCAAACGCGCACAGCGTACTCTCGACCAGGAACGACCGTCCATCTGGAGGACTGCATCGGGCACTAGGATCACACAGACATTCATTCACATACACACTCATTCACTCACACAGCAGGACAGTTATTAGACAGAAGCCAATTAACCTACCCTCCATGTTTTGGACTGTGGGATGAAACCGGAGCCCCCGGAGGAAACCTCCCCAGAAATGGGACTTGAACCCAAAATCCCAGCACTGGGAGGCGAACGTGCTAACCACTAAGCTGTGCCGCCCAAGCAGAAGCTGCTGTTGAAGAAAGCAAGGAAAGCTTTGATGCAGTAATTTTCATCTAACAGTCACTGAAACAAAGCTTTTACATAGCTTTCTTTGATAAGCTCTGCAAATTGAAAAATCCACAAAGTGATACGACTGCTATACACTGATTTAGTTTGAAGTAGCTTAGTTAGTGATACGTATCTTGTAATTCAGAGGACGCAGTGATGTACAAACCGGATTCCAAAAATAGTTGGGACGCTAAACAAATTGTGAATAAAAACTGAATGCAATGGTGTGGAGATGGCAAATGTCAATATTTTATTTGTAATAGAACATAGATGACAGATCAAAAGTTTAATCTGAGTAAATGTAACATTTTAAAGGAAAAATATGTTGATTTAAAAATTTCAGTGTCAACAAATCCCAAAAAAGTTGGGACAAGTAGCAACAAGTGGCTGGAAAAAGGAAATTGAGCATATAACGAACAGCTGGAAGACCAATTAACACTAATTAGGTCATTTGACAACATGATTGGGTATAAAAAGAGCTTCTCAGAGTGTCAGTGTCTCTCTGAAGCCAAGGTGGTAAGAGGATCACCAATTCCACCATTGTTGCACAGAAAGATTGTTGTGCAGCAATACCAGAATGGTGTTACCCAGCATAAAATAGCAAAGACATTTAAGTTATCATCATCAACCGTGCATAACATCATCAAAAGATTCAGAGAATCTGGAACAACTGCTGTGTGTAAGGGTCAAGGCCGCAAAACTCTACTGGATGCTCGTGATCTCCGGGCCCTTAAACATCACTGCACCTCAAACAGGAATGCCACTGTCAAGGAAATAACAGAATGGGCTCTGGGATACTTCCAGAAAGCATTGTGAGTGAACACAATCCATCGTGCCATCCGCCGTTGCCAGTTGAAACGCTACAGTTCAAAGAGGAAGCCATTTCTAAGCAAGTTCCACAAGCTCAGACGTTTGCACTGGGCCAGGGGTCTTTTAAAATGAAGTGTGGCAAAATGGAAGACTGTTCTGTGGTCAGATGAGTCACGATTTGAAGTTCTTTATGGAACACTGGGACACCATGTCATCCAGATCAGAGAGGACAAGGATAACCCATGGAGTTGCATGAGTGCTTGTGGCATGGGCAGCTTGCATGTCTGGAAAGACACCATTAATGCAGAGAACTATGTTCAGGTTCTAGAACAACATATGCTCCGATCTAGACGTCATCTCTTTCAGGGAAGACCCTGCATTTTTCAACAAGATAATGCCAGACCACATTCTGCAGCAATTACAACATCATGGCTACGTAGGAGAAGGATCCGGGTACTGAAGGCAGCCTGCAGTTCAGATCTTTCACCTATAGAGAACATTTGGCGCATCATAAAGAGGAAGGTGTGACAAAGAAGGCCCAAGACTAGTGAACAGTTAGAGGCCTGTATTCGAAGTGAATGGGAGAGCATTCCTAGTTCTAAACTTGAGAAACTGGTCTCCTCTGTCCCCAGACGTCTGTTGAGTGTTGTAAGAAGAAGGGGGGATGCCACACAGTGGTAAAAAATGGACTTGTCCCAACTTTTTTGGGATTTGTTGACACCATGAAATTTTGAAACAACATATTTTTCCCTTAAAATGATACATTCTCTCAGTTTAAACTTTTGATCTGTGATTTGTGTTCTATTCTGAATATAATATGCATTCAGTTTTTACTCAATTTTTTAGTGTCCCAACTTTTTTGGAATCCGGTTTGTACAGGAGAAAAATATTCAAAGAACAAAACATATAGCGACGCATATTATTTAGCCACCACACACTCTAAAAATGCCTCAGCACATTAGTAAATACAATGTACATTAAAAAGTCAATTAAACAAAAAAATTAAGTTTGTTACATTTATTTCACATTGTGAGTTCTGCCAAATGAAAAACATTTATTTAGATGCATTGTTTTATTCTTTTTGAATGCATCATTTTGCATCAAAGCAACATCTTAAATTTTGAGTTGTGCCAACTAAAATATTTGAGCTGCCTGAATAAATTAAAGAGAATATTTTATCCCGCTCCTTACTCGACATGGAGATAAGGTAAGTTGACTGCATTTTCTTTTTGTTCCTCCTCATACAAACGATTGCTTTTCACAAAGTTAGGCTGAAAAGATTTCATATTTCATTTTATGTTTTTGAATCTGTAACTTATTATTTTACAAGTGAAAGCTAACAAGCTTAGCAGGTACGTTAGCATGGATAATGAATGAATCAAAGAAAGAGTTTGTGGGAGACAACTTCTCTATTATTTCATAGGGACCTGAAAATCATGTCTGGAGAGAAGAACCAACAGGTAACAGAGCGAGAACCTCATCTCCAACATTTAAAGAGCGACTAACGGCTTGGTGATCAAAACGAGTTATGTTTTTCTGGGAGGTATCCAAATTTTTTTATTCTTGTTTTTATCCAAATTCTTGTTTAGATATAGGGGGGGACAACCACTGCTCATAAAAGTTTGAGCGGACCACGAACCGAACACCCAAAAAGCAAGGCATTTGGGCTGAACCCAGTAGACTCCTGTACTGTGTCGCGGAAAGTAAACAGGAGCAAGGGAACACCTTCATCCCATTATTTATCATGATCAAAACAGTATGTTCTCAGCATATTTTTAAAAGTTTGAAAACGCTCGAGAGCACCCTGGGACTCAGGGTGATACGCACTACACACAACGTGTTTAAAGTTTAATTCTTGCACAACCTGAGAAAAAATGTTTAGACATGAAGTTAGTACCTTGGTCAGACTGAATATATTTTGGTAAGCCAAAGGTAGTACAAAATTTAATCAATGCTTTAATTACAGATCGTGATTTCAAGGTGCGTAATGGAACGGCCTCAGGGAAACGAGTAGCAGCACACAAGTGTCAGAAGGTAACAATTTCCCGAGCGTGTTTTTGGCAATGGACCAACACAATCCACTATCAATTTTTCAAACGGCTCTCCTACAACAGGTATGGGGCAGAGGGGGGCGACCGGAATCACCTGGTTTGGTTTTCCAACAACCTGAAAGGTATGACAAGACCGGCAAAGATGTGACATCTGATCTAATGGAGGGCCAAAAAATATTTTAAAATACGCTGCAATGTTTTCCTAATCCCTAGATGACCAGCAAGGGGGTGGTCATGAGCTAATGATAAAACGTGTGACCGGTAAGGATGGGGAACTACGATCTGATGAACCTCATCACATTCACCGTAGGGACTAGAGCGAACCCAGGACCTCCTCAATACACCTTCCTCAATAAAATACAGATTTTTACCATTTAAACGGCATGTTTGGTCTGTGACTGTTCTAAAACATTTATCTATAATTCTTTGAGCGGCGATTAGTGCAGTTCGAGTTAGTGGGTCTGAATCACCTGTTATAAGGGAAGCAGAATTTGTGTGACCGTAATCAGATGGCGGAAGAATGTCATCAGCGACTTGGAACAAATATCAGAGTCCATATTACACATAAAGGTTTCTGATAGATTAATATCAGAAAATTTACGAGCCTGAGCACGAGTCAAAACAAAAGCGGGGAAAAGAGTAGAGAGCGCGTGATCCTCCACCGGATCATTAACTACCCCCGGTAGCGTGTATATTTCTCCACCAGCGAGGTCGTTACCCAAAATAAATGAAACACCATCAACAGGCAGCATAGAATGAACGGCAACCTTTACAAAACGTTCAAAGTTTTCTGTACTCAAAAGAACTGAATGCAAGGGAAACCTAAGCACTCCAAGTTCGATCCCTTGCACCAAAACGTCACTGCCATAATAGGACTCCTTGGTAAACGGCAGAACGCTGTCCAGAATAAATGACTGAGCTGCACCAGTGTCTCTCAATATTTTTATAGGCTGTCTATCCTGGTTGTTTTCAGGCAAAGAAACAAACCCATTAAAAACGAAGGGCTTGAATACAGGCTCGATGGCGGAGGAGACCGAAATATAAGACTCATCCTGTATGTGGTTATGAGGGAACGTGCTTACGGCGCTAACATTTTTACAGGTGAAACAGAGCGCGAGCTTTTACGATGGAGCGCTGGGCATGCAGCAATAAGATGGCCTTGTTCATGACAGTAAAAACACTCATGAGTATCATTAGGGACAGATGCCGTGGATATAGTGTCGTCAACAGGTGTTCTAGGGGCAATGCGACTAGAAAACACATTACGTTTAGATGGCGAGGTAAAAACAGTCTTATGTGTCAATGCAAACTCATCTAGCCGCATCAGACAATCTGTTCACTTTCTGCTCGTAAAGCAGTATTTTCTCAGGAAGGTTATTTTTAAAATTTTCTAAGAGAAGTAGTTCTTTGAGATGTTCAAAGGTGGTAACCTTGCTAGCTGTACACCATTTCTCAAATAAAACAGTTTTCTCTCGGGCAAATTCAATGAACGTCTTGCTGGGGGTTTTCAGACCTAAAATTCTGTCGATAAGCCTCAGGGACCAGCTCATAAGCTCTAAGAAAAGTGGTTTTAACAACATCATAATCCAAACTCTGTTCTAATGAGAGGGAAGAACAGACTACTTGGGCCTTCCCCACTAATTTATATTGTAACAAGGACCATAAGTCCTTGGGCCAATTAAGCGTGGTAGCAATACGCTCAAAAATAGTGAAATAGGCATCAACTTCATTCTCCCTAAATACGGGAACATGACTGATTTGCCGAGTAACAAAATTGCTCCGAGTTACTCACGACTGTAGAGCGGGTTGGAGAGTGTACTGAAGAGCGGGGCATGGGTACCAGGGGAGCAATCGCTGTCTGACCACCAGAGCGAGCTCTGACTGCAGTGCTCCGAGGGAGGCCTGACTCCCGCCAAACTTAACTTTGTCATCTCCCGATCGTCTACAATCTGTAACGCTCGCAGACGAAGAGATTCTGCTTCACGCTCTTGAATTTTAATTTCCAACTCCTTAAGCCGGACGGCTAGGCGGGGATCTAAGGAGACGGGGAACTGCAGGGATCCATGCACGGCCGAGCGTTTGGGACGTAGGCAACCTCCGCCGCTTCCGCACCCAGAACAGCACTTGAAGCAACACCCAGGGAAGTGTCTCTGTCAGGTAAGATCCCCTTACCAATGAGCTCAATTTCCAAAACAAGCTTTGTTTGATATTTTGGAGCAGAACGAGAAACACGAATAGAAAAAAAATCAGCCACTAAAAGCAGGTCGTCTTTTCGACACAAATCAAAACTTTCTAAAGGTAGGCTCGAGTGCAAACGCAACTAAGTCAAATTTAGCCATATCAACCACTACCGTTCGCCCACCCACCCACACACACACACAAAAGAGAAAACCACCAGCAAGAACAAGAAAAAGAAAAGGGACGAGCCCCCAAATGTTACGACCTGGTCAGGGCAGACCGCAACACAAAAATGAAATAACAGACAGTGTGATGATTGCAAAAAAAAACTACTGCTTAGGACAGTTTTTGTGAAATGTATTATATGTGATTGATACAGTTTAGTGAACTACAACTGGTACAAGTTTACAAATATGTACAACTTAGACAGGCAACACTCACAAAAATCATTCAACACGAAGCGAGTACAACAGCTAAGAAGGTAAACAGTCGAGTGAGGAAGCATTCCTCCCGCGTGTGCCATAACCCTCTCTTTTATAGCAGATGGTTGAAGCCAAACCATGGACACAGATTCCAGCATCCAGTCACTCAAGAACCCAGGACTGGATCCTAGAACATATGGACAGGACAGGATAGAGATACAAGAGAAACATTCATGCCCATAACAAATGTCTTCAGTGTCAGTCTGAAGCAGTCTCTCGCCCTGTGGCAGAATCACAAATCAGTTGCTACTCTTTCAGAAGTGCACTACAAGCCCATAGAACAATAAGGTATTGTATAGGGCACTATGTAGGAAGGGGGTGCTATTCGAGATGCAACCCTTGTACAGTTAATAAATTCTATGGTTTTCGTGTTTAAACTCAGGTGCTAAAGTTAGGTTCTACTATGCTGTGAATGTGATTGGTGTGATCTAAGTGTGATTCATAAGATTTACAGCTTCAGTAAATAGTGAATTTCACGCGCGATTCATTTGGGACACTGCCAGAGCTAGACTGTTGAACAGAACGTGCATGCGCAGCACCAATCTGACAAAGTCGAAGAATGTAAAGCAGCGCCATTTTGTCCTGTGTTTGTCTGGAAGAAAGAACGCAGCGCAGTTTCCCTCGTAAGTTACCGAGGTATAAGGCACTGCCATTATATGCTAAGTGAGCTGGCAGAAAGGAAGATGCTTTCTTTTGTTGTATATCAACGTTCCCATTTAAGCCAGCACCATCATAAGTTAACTGGCAAAAAGAAGAAGCGCCATTAGTCGACAAAAGTTTAAACGTATCTAGGTCTTTCGTTGTTTTTTTTCCCTGTACATTCCGTCATACAGCTGTAAATTTTATTTGTAGATTTAGAAGTTCTTTCCCACATTTATATAACACGTATAATCAAGTAGTAGTGTTGTGAAAAATAATTTTATTACTTTGTGTTAGTGGACAAATATCCTTAAATGATGATTAGTTAAATTAGTATCTATAACTACATATTCATTGTGTGAAATCCTGTACCCTATATGCATTTATATGAATGACTAACCAGTATTTACATTATGAATTACTTACACATGTAGTTAAACATTTTTGCTTGATTCTGCACTACTAATTCATATGATAATTACTCCTAAAGACATATTATAAGCTAACTTCACTATATGGCATGATAACTTGATATTTACACACAGTTTTAATTCTTAACGTCTAACCTTGAACAGATGTGCACTCCAGAATTGTAACACACTGACATCATAGTGTTGGGCATGGAGGCGCTGATCTGTAGCTTCTGTTTGTGGCCTTGAAGTGTATTTCTAACTCCCTAAATTTTAGTCTCTAGGGAAAAAGTGCTGAGAAGAGAGGCCCATTGTCGGCCTGGCCAGATAATGAATGTCTTCAGGGTCACAACAGGCACCTGAATATTGCACGTGAAGAGCTGAGTACTAACACGTGAAATTATGCATATTAATATACGCTAATCAGCCAGAAACGCCTCACCACCAGGCTATACGTCATCATGGGTATAACTTTTTGAGTCAGATGATGGGAGGTCAGAGTTTCACTTGGGAGGGGTATCACACTGTTCTCAATGTGTAAATTCTCCTGGATCCAGTATTTTGGTAAATAAATACTTTGATTTGCTTTGAACTTCACTCGACTGGTGTCTGCGACTCTCTCGTAACGGACATGCCTCCCCTGAAGAGGGAGAGTGTATTTTGGACCTTTTTGTTATTTTCTCATGAGTTGGTAAATTTTAAATACTTTGAGAACGGTCCAAAGAAACATTTTTATCTTCAGTAGCTAATAAATATTAAAGCTAATATTACATATTCCTAGTTTAATTCAGATTCATATGTTTTTTCCTATGGTTTGCAAAACCACTCACTCTTAATGCTGGTTTGATTAAAAAGTGATTTCTCAAACATTTCATAATGTATTGGTGCTGTAAAATTTGCAGATTTAAAACGCAAAATAAAACAGTGCTCTTAAAGCATTATAGACTGCGACATTGGCATAGTAAACAGATTTTGCCCTGTATTTATTGGGAATGCTATCCACACATACTTATCGTGCACACACATACAGCACCCTATCTTAGCATACATGCACACTTGCATACAGAGCACACATTCACACACAGCAGCCTCTCAGACAATGTACACAGAGACTCACACCCCTATACCATAGCAACACCTTGGCAAAAACCTATCAACCAACACCTATGCCATTGCTACACATTAGCAAATTTACAGCTTATACTTGTTATGATAAATCATTGATGATAAATTCAATGATATTCAAATGAAATCTAAGGGTGAAAAAAAATTCTCTAAGGGTGTGGAAGATGACAGTGGAGATAATTCAAGGGAGGTGATGAAGATCATCGTCCACCAGGGTGCGGCCATTATATCTGATCCAGCCAGTGTGCTCATTGTGATCGAGGGGACAGAAGTCTTGAAGACATCAGATGTACCAAGGGCTTGTGTGTTGCTAATGAGTCTAATCTATACCCTAAATCTGAGCTATCCAAGAGAACTAAGGCATACCTTTGACGTTTTTCAAAAGTTACTCCTTGAACTGGATGGACTGAAAGCTAGCCCAAAAGTAATGTCTCTTAAACATAAGCTGCTGTCTTAAAAGATATGAAGAAGCGCACACAGTGCTCCCATACAGCACACACACACATTAAAACACAGCAGACACCCAGCGCGCACACAGAGCAGAGTCTCACACGGTCACACACTGAGACAGACACACACACACAGAGCACACACACACACACTCAAACACAGCATACATACACACTAAAACACAGCAGAGACACACTCGCAAAGCCCACACTTGCACACAGCACCAAACAAAAGCTACACTGTAAAAAATTTCCCCGTAATATTACAGTAAAATACTGGCAGCAGGGTTTCCAGCTATATACTGTAATTTTTACAGCTTCTGTACTGTATTTTAAATTACAGTTTCTTACTGTTGTATTAAAAAACATTAAAATACCGTGAATTTCAGTAAATACAGTAAAATACTGGCAGCAGGGTTTCCAGCTATATACTGTAATTTTTACAGCTTCTGTACTGTAATTTAAATTACAGTTTCTTACTGTTGTATTAAAGAACATTATAATACTGTTAACCTAAACAAATACAGTAAAATACTGGCAGCAGGGTTTCCAGCTCTTTACTGTAATTTTTACAGTTTTTATACTATACTCTGAATTACAGATTATTACCATTGTATTAAAAAATCTATTAAAATACCATGAAATTGACTGTCATATTAGTGTCTGTATACTGTATTCTGAATGATAGTTTTTTGCCAATGTAATAAAATACAATTTACACTGACATACAAATCAGATTTCTAAAAAATAGACTAAACTGAATAAAAACAAGTTCAGCATTAACAATGTTCAAATATACTATTTATTAAATAAAACAGCAACATAGTCACAACCTCAGAACAAAAACACTCAGTGAATTGTCTGAACAATCTGGCAATCAATCCCCTCTCATTTTCAAGCTAAAAAAAATCATATAGTATGATTAAAGGAGGACTTGTTTTTCTGGTAGAGGCCAGTAAAATTAAACTAAAATTTTCCAATAAAACCAAAATGCAAAAGCCTTTTAAACAGCCAAAACTGGTATAATTTCCATTATCTGCACACACTACCAGTGGGTGCATTAGTGAGAGTGTGTGGAAAACTGCTTGCCTAAATGAAGTCCCACTGAAAGTCCATGAGATTCTTTAGGAGTGTGGAGACACGCGGGTTGACTGTGAAAGATTTCTTGTTCACTATTCTACCAGTCTTCTTTGAGACCACCTTGCCCCGGCTAGTCTTTGTACCCCTCTCTGGGTTTATCCCAGTGAAGCGCCTGGAGACACAACAGAATAAAATTAACAATTGGTTGGTGACTTTCAGAGTGATTTGGGAAATGAAGCATGCACAAGAGCAAAAGGACAGATATAGGACACAAAACGTCTTACCTCTGAATGAACTCCAAAGTACAAGAGGCCTCCTCCTGGTACTGCAATTTGAACACGTAGTAAATTGCAAACATAGTTGCAAGCCCAGTCAAGAATGCAGGTAGGACGCCCTCACAAATGACATGACCCTCAAGACTAATCATCCAGCCTTGAATGACCAGCTCCGTTCCTTGCATAAAAAAACATTGTTTTAACCAAAAAGGACACACCACATTATTAAAGCACTCCTTTTGGATTTTGACTGCTAAACAGTGTGTGTGTGTGAGAGAAAGAGAGAGAGAGAGAGAGAGAGAGAGAGAGAGAGAGAGAGTTACACCAAATAGTCAACTATTCAACTTTACTGCTTATTGATGATGCTTTAAGTCACTAGTCACTGGTCATGAGAATATGATACTAACACAGGTGCCTCAAAAAAGAAAAGTCTTGAGAAGCATGGTGATTTCAGGGTCCATACCTCTGGTTTCCTGAAGGTTAATATGATCCAGGGTTTATGCCATGCTCTACTGTGTAGTCTGGCTTCATTATGATATTTTTAAGTTGAAGTTTAGAAGTCAGTTAGGGTAAGTGTGAGTGAATGAGTGAGTGAGTGAAGGTGAGAGTTAGTTAAGTGGATGAGTATGACTGCATGAGATTGAATGTGAGTGAGAATAAGTGTGTGTGTGTGAATGTAAGTAAGAGTTTATGACTGAGTGAGTCAGAATGTTCAAAAGTGACTTTTGCATTCCAAAAGATTATATTTTCTCTCCAATCACTTAATTTTATTGAAGTATTGATAACATTAATTTGTTGAATAAAAATAATACAGTAATATGCAAAAGTCTTCGGGAGTCAAGATACACAGATATATACATACCAAGAAGTATCAGACGAGGACTTGCAGGGAGTGTTAGAGTCCTCTCAACATCTGCTGCAGTGGCACTGGTCTGAAGAAAATGAAAAGATTCATATAAATTATATTAATAAATATTATTCAAGTATAACACAGAGATTAAACACAAATTGTAACAAAAGAAAACAAAAAGTAAACTCACATCTGCATGAAAAATGAGTCAATTTGTATTCTCTCGAAAGTGTGCCATAATTAGCTGTACAACACGGAATGGTTCCTCGACATCTTCAGTTTTAGAGAGGACAGCTTTTACATTTGCATCTTTAGATTTGGATTTAAAGTATTCTGTAATGGGTCCTCCACATTCTGCCATGGAAATCTCCAAAGCTCGCAACACATTAATGTCAGTGAGCAGCTGAAAGTGGCAGAAGAGGGACTTCTGATTAAAGAGGTAAGGCCACTGGCTCCTCAAGTCTTGGACTGAAGGTGGTGGTGCTGTATTTAGATGCTGACGCAGAAGACAGAATGTAGTCTCCATTAGATTTTTTACTTCAGATCTCTCTACTCCACCCATTCCCTCCTGACTATAAATCTCCTGTAATCTTTGACGTTTGGCCTCCACTGTTTCCTCTGTTTCTTCAGGCGGGAGTTGAGGCTGAAATCTCACACAACCATAAGTGTCAGTTGGCCCCATCTTCCGTCCAGTGTTTGATGCTGAGGCTCTATGGCGTGTGTAGTTACTCTCACGGTTCAGATTCTCAATACGTGTCTTGACTTGTATAAGCAGTGATGTATAACCTCCAGCCATTACTGAACCATCAGGAAACATGTCTGCAAAACTATTAGGATACTGCCTAATAATGTTTCTACAGACAGTGAGACACTGTGCTCGTGTAGGGCACAACTCAAACTTGCGCATCTCACTTCTCACATCTCACAAGTATTCTGACCATCTGACGGCTTTCTGGAGGTTTAGGTCTCTTACCAGAAGAAATTGCTGTTTGTATTTCTGGAGGCATTTTCTCCCATGGGACTTGAAATCTTTCGGGCCATGTCTTTGAAATATGTAATGGGCCAGTGTTTGGGCCACTGCTGTCTGTTTCTGAAGACAGAGATGTGGAGGGTGAGCTTGACTGTTCATATCCATGGGAAAGAAAATAATCTGAATGCAGTGATGGATTAGATGGAGGACATGCTGTTGGGCTGGAGGGTGGTGAAAGGCTTGATATCACTTCCATATTCAAAGTGAGGGTTTCTGTCTCTAAAAGGCAACAGAATGAATAAGAGAAGAGAAGGTAGTCCCAAGATTAATTTACATTTAATTTAAATGTTCTTTACTACAAATATATGTCATATTAGAATAGACAAATAGACATTGTTCATAAATGAAATGGTTGTCAAACCTGGCCCAGAAGTAGTTTTTATAGTATTTAATAAGTAAAGTATTTTTTGCTTTAACATACCCATTTAAACTCAAACAGCTTGTTAATGTGGTAATTAGTTAAATAATTTGTGGTTCAAGCAAGGGAATCTCTAAGATGTTCAAACCAGTGCTTACTCTTTGAATGGTGAAATGGTTATTTGCATTGAGGGAGAATGTGTTATATGTGGTTCTCTCTAGGACCGTTTTGAAAAAGGTTCTATATAGCACCAAAAAAAAAACGGTTCTTCTGCTGTTATACGTTTGACATAGAAACAATAGATGATAACTATTTGGTGCTATATAGAGACATTTTCAAAAGGTTCTATATGAAACCACATACAACACATTCCCCATCAACATGAAGAACCACTTTGTAATGCAAAGAACAATTTGAGCAAGAAATATTTCTATGTAGTTCTACGTAGTTCTATGTAGTATGTATGTGGTTCTACATAGAGCCATTCCCTTTATTAAAGAACAATTGAGGATTTATTTTAATTGAGCATCTTTTAAAGTGTAGTCCAGCACTGAAAACCACTGATCCACTCTTATGATATATTTCATGTCTACATTACCCAATTTGAAGGCCTCTAGTAGTTTTCTGAGTTGAATTACTGGCAAGAATTCACAAATATCTTCTTGTTGTACATATCGTAGGTCATCTTTATTTTCTACTCCACAATTCTGAAGTATAGAGATCAGCTGTCCACAAGTCTCCTCAGAAACATTGGGCAAAGTCTTGAGAATTATGGCCTTTATGTCTTCAATCAAGAGGGGCATCTTTGTACAAAGACAGAAAGGAATGGTGAAGAATTAGTAATGGCATGCCCCATACCATATACTCAGGCAAGGGGTAGTAATCTAGCAGATTCTTGTGATTAACACAGCACATTTTCCCTAGTGGTTTAAGACTGTAAGCACCCATGTCAGGAAGACAGACAGCCTGATGCTCCTCTGTAATAAAATGTATTTCTAAACCCTCATGAATGAGAATTACTTTAATTTTTCCCACTACAAGGCCTTCTTGTTCACCAATCAAGATGTACATGTTCTTTTTGTATTTTGTGCCCTTCACTGTAACTTCATGACCAATCTCTGTGTTGAGAGACTCAAAGTTGAGATGTGAAACTGCTTGTCTAATCTCATCATTATAGTCCCCTAAAAAAAACTCTGCACTTTTGACCACAGCAACATCTGCTGGAAAAAAATTTCCAGCATAAAGAAATGCCTGCAACAGCTGATGTCTCTCTGCTAGGGTTCCACAAAGATTCTTAAAGTTGTGCAATTTTCTGGCACATTGCTTAAAATACATATGTTTGCTCTCAAATCGTAGAGTCCATAGACGTATGAGAGGCCCAAAGTGAATGATCAGCTCAGGATAATGACTAAGGTAATGATGTTTGGGTTTGAGTGGTTGAGTAGGAAAGGCTTGCCATCGAGAATACAGATATTCCTCTATTAGAACTCCTAAATAGGCTACTTGACCAGTAAAAATAGTTGGTGCACATATGAGCTCAACAATCTCTCTTAGCTGAAAAACCAGCCTCCATATTTCACTATCACTTGGATTACTGATTTTGTCTCCGATTAAGACTGGCAGCATCCTGAGCAAACACCAGTTTTGTACAGCATGGCCAGATAGCTTTTCTCCCCCTGCACTAACCTCACTGGGTTTGTTGTTACCATCATTAACCAAGTATTTGAATTGATTTATTCGTTGATTCAATTCCCTATATGTGAATTGCTTGTCCACTGTTACAAGATAACGAATGTATAATGCCAAATCAGAAGATACAACCCCTTCAAAAAGGTCGTGACCAAGACATGGAGGTAACCCTGGCTGACAGACATGAAAATAGCTTAGTTGATTAAACACAGAATCAAATTTGACACCACCTAAAAGCTTAAAGCTAAAGGATCTTAAAGCTGCATCAGCACTCAGAGACTGGAGGTGATCTCTATGTAACTGCACTGTTCGCTTATTGCCTTTGAAAAGAGGATCTGCTTGAAAAGCTGCTCTGTCAATGGTACAATACCTACAGAAGTACTCACTCTTACTAAAATTTTCTATGAATCCTCCTATATTATGTGCACCTAGATTGTCCCCAACAATGGAACACAATATTCCCTTGCAAATCTGTCCATCAGGAAAAGTAACGCCACTCACCTCTAGATCTTTAAGATCTTCTATCAGGGGACCCAGGACTTTCTCTTGGCCAAAATGCTTGAAATCCTGCTCTCTGCAAAGTAGAACAAGCTGCAGTTGGTCAATGCTTGATCTATGATGTGGTACAATATCTGCAAGAGTAGCATACACACAAAGTATTTTGTGTTTCTTCTTCCCAGATCCCAGAGGGTTGGCTACTTCTAAGGCATCCTGATATAGGATCAATCCAAATGAAGCCTCTGCCTGAAAGATCACATTTTCTGACAAGTGTTTTCCATCCCAAACATCCTGAAGGATATCTTTAGCTTGGGATGATGTGTACACTTGTTTATGATGTTCCCTAACTGAGTCAATCTGAAATAGAGACTTGATAGTTTCTTTAATTGGGACATACTGTGCAAAACATTCTTTGCCTGCTTCATTCTGCCCCAGACAAATTGGAACTGGCTCAATGTAATTGAAATTATTTTTGAAAACTGTTTTCCTTCTCTGGTCAGTTTTCAGTGAGTGAGAATTGCAACTTCGAAAGAGATCTTCATTTTTTAATACATCAATTACGGCACTTATGTCTGTTTCATGAACCCCAAGTGTAGCCAGCTTGTCTTTCAGTTTGAAAAGTAAATGTGACTGGCTTATGTCATGTATTTCTTGCAGATGTTCAACAATTGTTTGTATAGTGGTAGATGGAAGCAGACATTTGGCCTGCAGTTTTAGATAAAACTGGGCTAGACATCTCAAGAATAGAGCTTCATCAATGATTTCGAGGCAGACCTCTTCAGCACTTTCCTCAACACGAGAAGGAGCACCTATCTGCATATCAGACTGATCTGCAACAAAGGAGCAGTCAGGGTTTACAATGCAGTTAACAAGGTTTTGTTCCCTATAATCTTTGTGCTTCCTAGATATGTGAGAAGTAAAGGTAGACACAACTGCAAACTTTCTGTCACACTGTTGAAATGGACAAGACACTTCTTTTCCCTCCCTAATGTGTGTTTTCAAATGAGCAAAAAAGCTCTTAAATTTTTCACACCTGATTTCACATAAATCAACATGACAAGTCAAGTCTAATATGGCAAATGGCCTAGATGTAATTCCAGACTTTTGTTTATGTCGATATGTGTGAGTTTTAAATGCCGAAAAATTTTGGAAGGTTCTTTTACAATCTGAAAAACCACACTTAAAGGCAACATTGGCAACATGCCTGTGAATTCGCATGTGCCGAACATGTGCAGCAACCGTGCTAGCTTCATGTCCACAAACCTGGCAAATCATTCTAAAATGCGGATATCATGCATCCAAATGAAAATTCCAATAATGCTTTATAAGTAGAAGACATAAACAATTATTACATTAAGATTAGTTTGGGTCACTATTAGCAGCATTTAATTATGTGGGTTAACATTTAAGACTAACTTATTCTACTTGTGCAATTAAAAAAAAATACTTCTTCTCTCAATGATTAATGACTCCCATACAGGGCCAAACAAAAGCAATTTATCAAAGTGAGCAACCCTTCTGGTTATGGTAAAATAAATGGTAAACAGGGGCTTTCAAAATAATGAGACATACTAGAGTGATCCTAAAAATGGCTTTGAGAAAATACTGTATTGTACTGTAATTTTAAAATCTGCCAACTCAGTTACAAAATCAGGAGTAGCATTAGCTTGCAAACTAGCCATCTAGTCAACTTGCACTATCAAGCTGCTAACAATGGCCAGGTTAAAACTATATGTAATTCCTTTACTAATATTTGGGACTTTTATGTTTATCAATGATAATTTTACCAGGCAGCAAAACAAAAATTCTCGTTATGGTTTACATATTACCTTCTTAATGATGAACCACAGGCGAATAAATACAGAGAAGCAGCTTTAAATGACAGTTGAGCAATTATTGAAAAAGAAATATTGTTCTAAGTTAACATATAACACGTGTTGATTTAGGTTACTAAACAAATATTAGCATTAGCAAACCAGCCAGCTCTCACATTCAAAGCTAGCTAAAACTTAATGGTGTAGTACTGGTTTTCTGAGTGAGACATCTAATCTATCAAGTAATGTGAAAGTCCACATACAACAACACAACAATTTAGCTGTTTGACTGAGGCAGCTTACCTTGTTACTGATAGCAGGGAAGAGTATCCTCAGGGCTTTTTACAACGGCAGAATTTGAGTGTGGGCGGAGCTGAAGGCGGCTTTGGGAAAATACTGTTCTGTACCATAAAATGATGTACTTGTTCTCAACATACGGTAATACTGTAAATAACAGCTTCCTTTTCACAGTATTACCGTATTTTACAAAAAACAGCATCTTACTGTTGTAATTTGCCTGTTTTTTTACAGGAATTTTTTACAGTGTAGATCCAGCATATTATTTTTTAGAGTGCAGAACATGATAGATGTCTTTGAAAACATCATTAATGTCTGCCACTCAAAGTGCCAAATATGAACATAACAACATTGCGCCAAATTGGTCTATGTAATGTAAATGTGACTAATATTATATGACGATAGAAAAAGTTAGCGAATTTCTAGCGCCTTAACATTAACGTTGATAGAGAAACGCTGAGTCTTGACAACGATTTCAAGAGTACACCTAACCTTAAGAATTCAAATTCAAAATGAGGTCGAGACTGAATTCGAGTACTACACCATTACTAGCTATGTAAATAGTCAATAACGATAGGAAAAGTTACGCACTGACCGATTTAATGCTTTTAAAAAGTTTAGATATTCATGTTTTTATTGTTTACATCTTATAAAATGAAACACGATGTGATTTTTTTTTAAATTGGGCTAACTTCATAAATTTGATAAATTTGTAACCAAAATTGCAAAAAATTTTTATGTAAAAGTACACATGAACATAAAATTAATAAGATTTTCAGTAAAATTACAACGAAAAAAGTTATGAACATAAAGCTTTAAATAACTAAAGGAATGTTTAATTACAGAAAGTTGTTGTAAGTTTACATTAATTTGTTTATCATTTACGAAAGCAGAAAAACTGTATAAATAATATTGTATATTTTCTGTATAAAAAGAGAAATACATGTAATGTGTAATTATCAACATATGTAAAATAACAGTTCTATTATTAATTTACAGATAATGTCTGTAATTTACAGAGTTATGTAAACAATCAGAAAAAAAAGAAAGCTACTTTAAAACATTACAGTTATTTTCTATAAAATTAAGACTTTTTTTATCTTAAACAATTTTTGGCTGCCTGGACAGCATTTTAAGGAGCTTATTAAATTAATTAATGTCCTGTATATATCATGGAATTTTGAGGAGACAAAGATGAGAATCAACAATTATATACCAAAATTAATTGCGTTTATTTTTGGTCAAAATGCTTATTTAACAAAAGTTATTCATTTTTCTCAGTAAGTGGAAAAAGAAAAATATTTTATTTTGTGGGAAAAAATAGAGGGCCAGGACTGTTTTACATCTTCATATAGCATACATGATACAGTATATTATATTATATTATATTGTATAATTTTCATAAGGGACAATAAATAAAGGTATACAATTTATGAGGTTCTAAATATGCTGCTAACATTTACAATATATGAGAATGAGGATCTCAAAGAGACTTGGAGGGTACTTTACCCATGAGGTGTTTCTTGGTATTCAGTTCTGGCTTAAACATAATTATGAAACACTTGGGAGCAAAAATACAAATAATCAAACCAAAGCTTGAGGCTAAAATCGCAAATATCTCTACAGCCACAGTGTACTTTCCAGGAGAGCTGACATAAGCTGGGATGAACGTGACCCAAACTGCGCAGAATATGAGCATACTGAATGTGATGAACTTGGCTTCATTGAAGTTATCAGGCAGCTTTCGAGCCAGAAAAGCCAGAACAAAACATAACAAAGCCAGGAGTCCTATATAACCCAGTACAGCCCAGAATCCTATAGTTGAACCTAATCCACATTCCAGAATGATCTTTTCTTTATAGTGCTTTAGGTTTTTGAAGGGAAAAGGAGGAGATATTGTTAACCAAAGCACACAAATAATGACCTGTATGAGAGTAAATGCAAGGACACTGTGTCTCTGCTGTGGAGGCCCAAACCACTTCATGACATTATTGCCTGGAAGTGTAGCTCTGAAGGCCATTAACACTACTATTGTTTTCCCCAGAACACAGGAGATGCAGAGGACGAAGGTGATGCCGAATGCTGTGTGACGAAGCATGCAGGACCACTCAGAGGGCTGACCAATGAAAGTAAGTGAACAGAGGAAACACAGAGCCAGTGAGAAGAGCAGCAGGAAGCTGAGTTCTGAGTTGTTGGCTCTGACCAGAGGAGAAGTCCTTTGTCTGTATAAAACTGCAGCTACACACACAGCTATGAATATCCCAGCCACAGAAAATGCTGTCAGAATCATGCTCAGTGTGTCACTCCAGGACAGGAACTCGACAGGTTTGGGGAGGCAGCTGTCTCGCTTGGCATTTGGCCAGAACTCAGGGGGGCACCTCATACAATTTAAAGCGTCTAAGATAGGAAAAAATATGTAAAACTGTACATTATTCAGAGCCTCAAAAATGAAGAAACATCACAATGTCTATCAATACCACTGCATAAAATAAGTGTAAGGAAGGATTATTTCAATATTTCCCCACAATAATAGGTTGGGCTAGTAAAATTTTCATTAAGCATTACGTGTTGTTATATCCAACCTGTCCTGTTACTAATCTCTCCTTCTGCACATGGTATACAGTCATAGCAGCAGGCTGGCCTTCCTTTCTGTACAGCCTTTCTAGTCCCAGGAGGACAACTCTCACTGCACACAGACACTGGCACCTGTGAAAAACAGCATACAAATGCAAACCATAGTCATAGAATGTGATAAACCTTTGAAGATCACAATAATATTCACAGATTAATGTTTTTCTAGCTGTAGTCAGTGAGTACAGTACCTCTGTCTGTCCTCCCACCCAGCTGATAGCTTTGTTAATACGGAACTCCTGTCCCATTGGTTTGGATGAGTCATAGTGGCCCACTGTCACAAAATCCATGGCCCCATCTTTTTGAACTTGCCAGTTTATGAGCTCGTAGACAGCCACAGGATCACCGTTGGAATCAAACATCACACGATTACCATTCGTTGTAGTGAAGTTCACTTTCTTGAGTTTGTCAAGTATCTGCAGAGACATCATTTTGATATTTGTATGTATTATCAAAGTATATATATATATATATATATATATATATATATATATATATATATATATATATATATATTATCTATAAAATTATATTATATATACTATGTACTATATTATCTAGAACAGTTGAATCAAATGTAATTAATTGCATTGTGTCATTATTGTAAAAAGATTACATATATTTAAAACAAAATTAAAAAGTCAGGGTAAATTAGGTAAATTATAAATTTAGCAGTTATACCTGCCATGGTGCGAAATGAATGCTCTTGCTACACAGTGTGTTATTACAGATAAGACCATGGATGGCATGTGCTATGGCGTATGTAGCTTTGTACACCATGTTAGTGATGCGTAGCTACGATGCGTCTGTGTACGTGTTCTGCAGCGCGCGGATGTCCTCGCTGCCGTTACATTCACGCACGACCTCCGAGGAACCCGTCAGACTACAGCTAAACGAGGTCTCCCAGAATTCCTTTAACAGCGGTGATTTGAGAGCTTGTGCTGGAGAAAGGTCTAGAAGAAACTCGCGGAGCCCTGGGATCACTGATCTGGGGATGCCAAACCCTATTGCCCCCGCGCACATGTTATAGCGCAGAAACTTCGTATTTATGATCCACGTCTCACTGCCAATCCACTGAAGAGGAGGCGGCGGATTTCTCACCAGTTCTTCTAATAAAACTTGCATTTCTCCTGAAGCAAGAAACGCTACTATTACTCGGGCTGTTGACCTGCGGATGACGTTCGCCACTCTCTCCACTTTACTGCGCGGCTGTGTTCTGTGAAAGGCCTCCGAGTACTCCACACAGATCCCCTCCTCCTGCGCAGCCTTTAGAAACGAGGACATTCCGTTATTCCCATAATCCGAGTCACTGCGCACTGCTCCAATCCATGTCCAGCCAAAAATTTTCACCATTTTCGCCAGCGCTGCCGCTTGGTGGTGATCGCTAGGCACGGTCCTGAGGAAAGTAGGGTACTGACTCTTATCGCTTAGACACGCACAGGTTGCGAAATGGCTGACCTGTCATTCAGTGTGAAAGCAGAAATACCTATTATTGTTAATAAAAGAAATAAATTGAAGAATGGCAGTTTGATATAACCGTCGATATTCACCTGTGGAATACAAAGGAGACCCAGTATTCTAGCCATGCTAACTGAGGGGGTGGAATTAGATTCCCCAACGACAGCAGTTACAGCAGATGCTGCAGAGTTTGGACACACATTTGTATCAGTGAAATATGGTTCCATGCCATTAGCAAACTGAAACGTAACTTTGATCGCCATGGGTACTGCCGCGCACGAGTCATATATCTGATAACCCAGCGTGATTCCCGGAAGCAGATCTGTCCTCTTGTTGATCTCGTGGACGGTGAACTCCATGGCACGAGCGTGGAGTACCTCTCTGAAGTCTATACTGTGTAGGACAGGAAATACATGACAAGATATTATTGAATTCTCAGGTGTCATAATATTCAATATCAGTTTACTGTATTACTTTAAATATATTCACTCCGCACTCACAGACAGACCTCCCAGAGCACTGTGGTTGTAGAGGCAGCCTGGTGTAAGTGTTCTGCTCTGATATCATGTAGGAATGGAGTGCGAAAATCCCTCCAACCACAAAGTCTCCATTCATACAAAGAGCTGGTAACTGAGGCTCAGTCCACAGTCTGCAGGTAACTGGGTTAGCTTTACATGCTGCAGGAATGAGCACAGTTATCCACAGAATTGATACCAACATAATCAGACTAAAAGAGAGCTGCTTGACATATTCAGAAATCCCCAGCTTACTCTCAAGGCCGTGGTGACTGTGTCAAAGTGCTTTAAATATACCTTGCTATGATATTAAGTCACATGGGTGTGAGCTGGGCATAGGAGGTGTAGCAGGTAGTGCCACAGTCACACAGCTCCAGGGACCCTGAGATTGTGGGTTTAGTCCCACTCCTGGTGACTGTCTGTGAGGATTTTGGTGTGTTCACCCTATGTCTGCGTGGGTTTCCTTCCACAGTCCAAAAGCATAAGTTGGTAGGTGGATTGGCAACTCAAAATTGTTTGTAGATGTCAATGTGTGTGTGTGTGTGTGTGTTGGCCTGTGAAGGACTGGCGCCCCCTCCAGGGTGTATTACTGCCTTGCGCCCAATGATTCCGGACCCACCACGACCCTGAACTGGATAAGCGGTTACAGATAATGGATGGATGGATGTTTTGTGTCCGCATACTGCATCTGTAGGGCTTAACTGCAGTTTTAAATGTTCATAAATATCAGAACACAAAGTATATTTATATTCATTTTAATCTCATTACAAATTTACATGTAGTTTGATATAAAAACCCAATTTCCATGAAAGTTGGAATGCAAAATTAAAATAGATTGCAACGCAGGGCAACTTCTTTAAACCATATATATAAATTGCTATTTTTACAGTGTTGAAACTCATTCATTCATCCATTGTCTGTAACTGCTTATCCGGTTCAGAGTCACAGAACCAGAACCTACTTGGAATTCAACAAGGCCTGAACTCACCATGGATGTGGAGGAAGTCCACACATATTCATATCTATGCACACTTTTTTATGTATAGTTAATCCAGCTACTAACGTGTTTTATGACTATGTGAAAAACATTGGAGTAACAGAAAAACACACAGCCATATTACCAAGAAGCTACTGTGGCAGCAATACTACTTTTGCGCCATGCTGCGCCAATATTGAAGCAGAAATGTTATTGTCTTTTGAAAAATACAATACTGTTCAAGTCTTATGCACCTAAGGTTATTATTATTTAAAATAATTAGTCTTCCCAATACATGTGCTGTTTGCATACAATTATTTACAGTTACAGTTAATACTAAAACATAAATTCTGTAAAATGTGCTTCCCTGCACAGCAAAATCGGTAGAGTTAAATATCTGGTGTTGGTGAAATATTTGAGTGTAGAGAGTCAATCTGACTAATGCCAGAGTCAATCCAGCACTGCACAGAGTCTCATCTGTTTGTTTCACCCCCAGTTTAAAAAAAGGCAGTGTCAAAATAGAGTGTTAAACTTGCTCTGTTTAAACTAACTCCGAGAGTGTTGACACAAATATTATTAAGATTTTGATTTACTCCCAGAGTGTTGACCACACCCTACAGCACATTTAATCCTACAGGAGGTGCGTCTCATTTCTTTTGCGTGTATCGTTAAGTTTATGTTTAAATATATGAATTTATGAATGCTTATGTGTTAATTGATTAAAATGTACTTTATTATGTAAGCTGTGTAGCGTATTATGAAATGAACAACAAAAAAAGCCCAGTTGGATAAAGGTTAGCAGAAGGCCATTTGCTGAACAGACGCGGCAAATGAAATTACCGGTCATATTTTGGAGCACGTAATTTAATAGAGATGTGTACGTAGAAGGAACGTAGAATGTAAGCGTGAAGGCAAGCTACGAAAAAAAAAACATTTATACGTAAGGTGCTTTATATGGCACGATTTTATTTTGCAGGGGGGAAGAAGCCATTAGCTATTTATCGTTACAAACAAGTGGACGAGGGAAGGTGGAGATCACCATTTTGTTCTTTTCAACTCGACAGCTAATTAACCCGTGGCTCAGGCTAATCTCATCAGTAAGTGCTGCATTCTGTTAAATTTCTGTAGAACTGCTTGGCGTATTTATGATTTACACATGTTTAAAATGAATTATTGTTGTGTGGTCTTGGAGTCGAATAACGGATGGGCGACTCATGAGATTATTTGACGAGTTTATGAACTTAAACATGCTATAGAGCTAAATAGGTTTTTTGTCTGAGTCTGTTTCACAATGTTCTACAATTAAGACCGAAATCTTTTAGAATAATTCGCCTGGTGGGTAAATATATTTAATATGACATACAATTATGGACCAAACCTTTTAGAATATTAAATGTGGCATAAAATTAAGTACAAAAACATTTAAAATAGTTTGTATAGATGGTATTTATATTAGATATTAGATATACAGGGACAATGCATTTTAGAGTAGTTAGATTAAAGAGTAAAAATTAAATATGGCACAACATTAAGGCCAAAAACCTAAAATAGCTCACTTAAAAAGGGTAAAACATTAAAATAGCATATAATTAAGGCCAAAATCTTTTAGAATAGTTTGCCTGGACACACATACATTACATCTGCACTGATAGCTAATTACTATTTTACCCAGCAAAAATGAATGCATATTTATGACTTGGAAACTTTTACAGCCAATTATTGACTATATCTGCAGGTCAATAAGTTTGTGTCTAGGTGAACAATTCTGGGAAATTTTCAACCCAATTTTATGTAATATCTCAAAATATGTAGTAAATGATGTTTTTTGATGATAAGGCAATGCGATTAATCTTTGGGAAATAATCATACTCATCCAGTCATTTATTGTCTGTAACTGCTTATCCAGTTCAGGCTCACAGTGTGGAGTCTACCCGGAATCACTGGGCACAAGGGAACCTTAATTTTACTACTTCTACTAATTAATACTTTTTTGTTTCTTAGATCTGGATGTCCAAATTGTCCGGCATGAATCCGCTTCTTCTGTAGTATCAGACACTCCACTTTCCCCACTGTCATCCAGTTCATCCGATTCGACTGTCATCCTTGAATCAACAAAGAGGAGGAGGGCAACAGAATTTATGGATTGGGATCAAGCAAGACAAGTATAATTCAGTATAATATGATTTTAATATTAAGTTTTAGTAAAAATGAATTAGAAGATCTAATATGGCATTGAATTATGTTTTGGAAGATGGTGGAAACTGTCCTTAAGGCTAATCCAAAGGGCGAAGAAATCTTCATGGAGTATGACAAGACTAAAACACTTACAGATGCAAAATGTAAACAGATGGTGAACATCCTGGTTTCAGATATGATTGAAACACATGGGTAAGACATTCAAGTGAATTTGAATTAGGGTCCACATACACTGAAAATGTTTAAAATATTTATTTTCCCTTTAAAGGAGGATTCCACCATCAAGTGCTCGAATTAATTATGCACTGGGAATTGTGACCCTGTTTCCGTGCCTCCAAGATCCATACTCTGATAATGGATATGTAAGTTAATGTTATTATTTTGCTGAATACCCAAACTGCTGTGTCACTAATTGGCATTTGTGTTTCTTAATAAAAAAAAATTGGTAGTGATTGGTTTGTGTCCAAAACAGGAACACTACTACGATCCTGTGGGTAACACGGGCTACCTAGCATGGAGGATTAAGACAGTTCAGCGCAACACCTCTGTTGCCTCTCAAAGGCAATCAAGGCCTACTTATCAGGACAGTCCAAAAAGCAGACGAGAAGCTCTGCCAAGTGGTGAACAACTCTTTGGTGACGAGTGCAGGGAGGCTTTATCTACAATGAGGCACACAACAGATGAGTCTGTGGTCAAAGAGAGAATGAGAGCAACTTTCCAGTATAGGCAGAAGATGGTTCATGATAAGGATTCATCAGTTTCAGTCCTGGATGTCTTCCCTCGTTTCCTTGACATTCCTGGATTGGTAAGAAATGTCATCTTAAATATTAGACAGGTCTCTACTCTTTAACTAACCTGTATATTTAACCATGTATGGAAATTGTATGTCTCCTCCTTCGAAGATTGACCAGGACTTTGCGATGATGTTTGGAGATGGGGTGTCCAGTAGGTTTTTTGCGAAGTGGCCTACATTTTTCAAGCCCAGAGTCATTAGTGACTGCAAGACCCTCAGCCCAAATCAGTATGTTGAGGGACTGCTGTTAGCAAGTGAACCCCGTCCTGAGGAAATATATGGTGAATGGGACTTTATTCCCCATATATTTCTAAAGATTTTTAAAAAGCATTTGTTAATTTAACACTGTTTGTTCTCTAGGATGGGACAGTGATATGTCAGCGATTCTCTTGCTTCTGCATCTACTGCCCCCAACCTCAAAAGGCCAGAAAAAAAACAGCTATGATTAGTTCAGCCCAGGCAGCCAACCATCTTGTGTGATACCTTCAAGTATGTAGTGTTTGACTTTTGTACATATTCATTGTTGTCTTTTGTGTCTTGTCATTTAGAAATCTTTGATTTATATTAAGAGTGGCACGGTGGTGCTGCAGATGGTTTCACTCTCACGGGTTCTCAAGGGTTCTGGAGGAGTGGGTCAAACCCTGCATCAGGTCACTTTGTGATGTGGTGTGTTCCTTGTGTCCTCCAGAGGCTATGGTTTCCCCCACAGTCTAAAAACACATGCTGATTAGTTGATGTATTGGCTATTGAACAGTATTCAAAAGGTGTGTGTGTGCTGCCCTGTGAATGGCTAGTGCCCTGTCCAGGGTGCATTCTTACTTTGTGCCCATTGATTCAAGATAGACTCTAGACCCATCATGACCTTGAGCTGGATGAACTGATAGATTAATGAAGGAATGATTCCAAGTATATTTAGGAGCAGTGGTTCTCAGTCCTGGTCCTGATGGGCCTTTGCCCTGCATGTTGTAATTTTCTCCTCACTCAATCACACCCACTTCAACCCTAGGGTTAGCTCTTTTGTTGCATCATGTGTTTGGAGCAGAGGAAACTCTAAAATGTTCAGGGTGGCCCAACAAACCAGAATTGAAAACCACTGCTTTAGAGGTTAGAACAGGAGATATAACTTCATTTTTACTTTTCTAATGCCATTTAGATTGCAATAGGTGGTCTAATGATGTAATGGTACTACGAGAAATGATCCTCAAAGATAGAATTTCTGTGTCATCTATTTTCACTGACTTTTAACATGTCCTCCATTTCTAACCTATAGGAAGGGGCCAGTCTTACTACCTTCCTTGGGAGAGCTGAAACAAAACAACCCTTCCTCCTCTGCATTGGTGAGCAAAAGAACAAAATCTTAAAGTTCTACATCATCATCGATCAGAAGGCTGTCCCATGCAAGGCTCAGACATCGGTGGCTGCTTTTGATGAGCTATTTAAAGCTCACTTCGTCTTCAGTCTGTCCTATGATGAAGCTCTGAGCAATTTCTATACATTTGTGCAAACCACAGTGTATAATATTGATGTTGGAAGTGCAAAGGAGAGCCCCCGTGTTAAGGAACTTAGAGCAAGATTTCTGCAGCACAATGTCTGAACTAAGTTTTTTATTATTTTTTTTATTTATTTATATATTTAAAAAATGTTCACGTGTTTTGTTTGTAAAGTGCACCACAAAAGTTGTTCACTTCTTTGTCAGCATTTAAAATTTCACCATGGCTTATATCCTGGCAGAAGTTTACGTTTGAAATGTGGCGAGCAAGGATGTTCTTTATCTTTTTGTACTTACAATGGCTTCAGAAAACACCTCAACAATATACATAGGTATGCCACAGTTCCCCATGTGGAACCTTGCCAGAATGTCACTATTCAAAATGAAGATGCAGTGCAAATAGCTTCAGCTTCTGTTGCCACTTTGGAAGAGTTTCCTGTTACTTCAGAGAGCTCTGGTATGTCCCAGCTGTCTTCTATGTGTGGTTCAATTGTTGCACATTTGCTAGCGTCTCTCTGAAAACACTGTCCAAACAATTGTTAGCTCAATGAAAGAAGTTGTTAGTGATGTTCACAGCCATGCACGAGAGGCAGTTTTTAAAACATGTTCTCCTGAAGAAAAGGATTCAGATATTTATAAAAAAAAAAAAAAAATCAGAGCACTGTTTTGATCAACTAGACAATCCTTTTTCAGCATTAAACACAGAGGCAAAGAGACAGAAACATTTTGATGAAAGGTGGGAATTAGTTAAACCTGAAAACATGTCCTTGGCATGAGAATGGATGTACGTAGAAATAAAACTACAGGTATATACAGCCAGTTCCCTGTAACAGACAAGTATATGTATGTGCCCATTCTCAAATCCATTTTCAAAAACAGTGAAATAAGAGAAAGTTTCTTGTAGGACATACTGAGTGAAAAGGGCATCTCACAAGAGGCACATGCTCTACAGCTTTTGCTTTATTATGATGATTTTGAAACAGCCAACCCTTTAGGTTTCAAGAAGGGTGTACACAAAATTGGTGTTGTCTATTTTACTTTGAAAAATTTTCCACCTAAATGTAACTCTGTGCTAATGAATGTACATCTTGCAGCTCTTTTCTACACTAACGATCTGAAGACATATGGTTTTGATGAAATATTGAAGCCTCTTATTGATGATCTAAAAATTTTGGAAACAAAAGGAATCCAACTTCCTTTTTTTGAAAAACCTTTGTTTGGCTCAGTAATTCAAATAACAGGAGATAACCTTGCTTTAAATGGCTTGTTAGGTTTTGTTGAATCCTTCAGTGGAACACATTTCTGTAGGTTTTGTTTGACATGCAAGGAAGAAGTACAGTCTGTATTTACTGAGGGTAATCCTGGTCTAATTTTTCGTTCAAAAGAACTTCACACTGAACATTGTATGGTACTAAATGAAAATCCTACTCTACATTCAGTATTTGGTGTTAAAAAGTGTTGGGCATTCAATTCTTTACAGTATTTTCATAGCTCTGACAACTATGCTGTTGACATTATGCATGATTTGTTAGAGGGTGTTGTACAGTATGAACTCAAGCTGCTTTTTCTATACTTTATTAAACAGGTTTATGTTTCTGTGAACACTCTGTCTGACAGATTACAGAGCTTTAATTATGGTTACACGGAACGCAAAAACAAACCAAGTTGCTTACAATTGGATGACAAGAGCAAACACCTCGGGTTGAATGCTGTCCAGTCATGGTGTGTTCTGCGCAATACTCCACTTATATTTGGAGATGTCATTGAAAGGGGTAACAGTCACTGGAATCTACTTCTCCTTTTGAAACAGATAGTCAACATAGTGTTCTCCCCAATTGTAACTGATGGAGTGATATGTTACTTGAAATGTTTGATCCATAATCACCATAATATGTTTAAATTACTGTATCCTGACAGGAAATTGATTCCAAAACACCACCTGATGATACACTATCCACGGTGTATTAAAAAACTTGGCCCTCTTATACATATATGGTGTATGCGTTTCGAGGCTAAACACTGTGTTTTCAAAAGGTCTGTAAAAAATTTCAAAAATCTCATAAAATCTTTAGTAAAGCAGCATCAACGTCAATTGGCATTTCAATTTGAGAACTACTGATTCAAGAGGTTTGAATTTGGTCCTACAAGAATGCAAACAGTCTCTAGCTTAGAGGGTGGCGAAGTACTTGGACAGACATTACATTTGGAGACATTTTCTGATGTTTCAACTACTAACTGGATCAGAAATCACGGTACTGAGTATGAAGTTGGTTTGTTTATTTGTACTGGATCCTATGATCTTCCAGAGTTAAAAAAAATCTGTAGTATAATAATACATGAAGAACATGCTTTCATACTAGCTGGTAGTGTTGACACACTGTACTTTGATGAGCACTTTAATGGATACTGTATTGAGGAGAGAGATGATGGCAGTTCTGTTATCTGTATAGACCAGCTTACTTATTTCAGACCCTTTGATAAGCAGTACTCAAATGAGAATGGTAACAGACCTTACATAGTGCCATATTGTTTTATTTTGAAAACGTGACTGACTGTGTTTTGAACATTTTATTTAAAGTGGTGCACATGTTCAGGAATAAATAAAAGAGAAAAACGTGACTGTAGTGTACAGTAGTATTTCATTCTATTTTTCAATTAGTTTTAATTTTTAAACTAAATTAATTGCACACTCTTAAAGCTTCAGTAGGCAAATCCCTGTGAATATGTAGGTAACTCCTGTAGAGTAAATAGTGACACCCTAAAAGAGTCAGTTTATTACATTGCACTCTGGTGTTGAGAAAATTTAACACTGAGTAGTGTTGAATATTATTACATTTTAATTCTCCAGAGAGTCAGAATTAACTATATTACAGTGTTAAAATGCCAACACTTTGAAATAGTGTTAAAATAACACCCCTGAGAGTGGACCCATATAGACACTTTTAAAGTGTTGAAATTAACTCTCATGGAGTTATTTTGTGTCTGTGGATTTTGCTGTGTGTTTTTATTATTTCTATGTTTTTGTACATGTTGTCTTGTTTAGTTTGTTTGGTGCAAAACCACACTGCACATCACCAACAGAACACTATACATGCAGTGAAGCATGGTGGTAGCAGCATTATGCTTGTGGGCTGTATTTTTTCAGAACTGGGGCTGTAACCAAGGTGGAGGAAGTTCTCCACAGTTTAAAAAACAATTTTGGCTCAGAATATTTAGGCCTCTGCTCAAAAAACTGAAGAGAAAGAGGAATTTTAACTTTCAGCATGACAATGACCTGAAGAATTTACATTTACATTTATGCATTTGGCAGACGCTTTTATCCAAAGTGACTTACAAAAGAGGATCTGACATTTGAACTACAGCACAAATTATACAAAATACCTTACATTAAGTGCAATATGCCAGGAAGTAATAAGTGCATTAAAGAAAGACATTCAGTGCAAAAGATACTCTCGGAAGAGCTGGGTTTTCAATGATTTCTTGAATGCAGAGAGGGTTTCTGTTGCTCTGATAGTGCTTGGAAGCTCGTTCCACCAGCGTGGTACCAGAGATGAGAATAGCCTCAACTGACCTGTACGGGGGGTTGGTCGTGTTAGTTGGCGCTCCTTTGAGGAACGGAGAGGGCGGGCGCTAACGTATGGTTTTAAGAGTCTATTGAGGTAGATGGGAGCAGAACCAGTGAATACTCTGAAGGCCATCATTAGTGATTTGAATTTGCAGCTAAGGGTAGCCAATGCAGCTCAATTAATAGGGGCGTGACAAGTGCTCTTTTTGGTTGGTTGAAGACCAGGCGTGCTGCCGCATTCTGGATCATCTGTAGCGGTCTCACAGCACAGGCCGGAAGACCTGTCAGGAGGGCGTTGCAATAGTCCAGACGGGAGATTACTAACGTCTGAACGAGGAGCTGTTTTGTATGTTGAGTTAGGTATGGCTTAATCTTCCTTATGTTGAATAGGGAGAAGCGGCACGATCGAGCTACAGCGGTAACGTGATCTGCGAAGGTCAGCTGGTCATCAACCATGACACCTAGGTTTCTTACAACCTTGGTGGGAGCCACTGATAGGGACTCTAGCTTGATGCTGATGTTGTGGAGAATAGCTTGCTTGGCTGGGAGGACCAGTAGTTCAGTTTTGGATAAATTCAATTGGAGGTGATGTTCCTTCATCCATGTAGATATGTCAGAGAGACAGTCAGAGATTCGAGTTGCCACTGAAGTGTCTCCTGGAGGAAAGGATAAATAGAGCTGTGTGTCATCTACATAGCAGTGATAGGAGAAGCCGTGCGAATGAATGATTGGGCCTAGAGAGGTTGTGTACAAGGCAAAGAGGAGGGGTCCCAGCACTGAGCCTTGGGGCACACCTGTGGTGAGGTTGTGTCGCGCTGATGTAAAAGAATACCACCACATCAACAAAACAATGGCATTTCGAAAGGCTTAATCAGAACCCAGATCTGAATCCAATTGGGGTGAACTGAAGATGGCTGTGCATAGAATAAGCCCTCGCCATCTGACAGATCTGGAGTTCTATTGCAAGTAAGAGTGGGCAAAGATTGCCATGTCAACATGTGCTATGCTGATAGATTCCTATCCAAATAGACTGAATGCTGTCATAAAATCAAAAGTTAATTTAACAAAAGGTTTTAATTTTAATTTTATCCCTAAATTATTTGTTTGTTTTCCTTTGAATTGTACAAATTATTGATCACCCTGAAGGTGGACAATGTCTTGAAATGATTCTTTTGTTCTTTTTTTTCAATGACTCATTAAGATGTTTGTTTATAAAAATATGGTTATGAATGGCCATTTTGGAACAGTTTGTCATTTAAAGAAATTGAATATATAACTTGATTGTGTAATGTTGTGGGAAAGAATAGAAATCCCCAGTTATTATTATTTATTTAATATTTAATGAAAGAAACAATAGGTTATCTGAAAAACATAATAAGGGTTAATAAACAACACATTATATATGTTCCCAAAATATGCTGCTAACTTTTACAATATGTATCACAATCTCAAAGAGATTTGGAAAGTACCTTACCCATGAGGTGTTTCTTGGTGTTCTGCTCTGGCCTAAACATGATTATGAAACACTTGGGAGCAAAAATACAAATAATCAAACCAAAGCTTGAGGCCAAAATCGCAAATATCTCTATAGCTACAGTAAACTTTCCAGGGGAGCTGACATAAGCTGGAATGAATGTGACCCAAACTGTGCAGAATATGAGCATACTGAATGTGATGAACTTGGCTTCATTGAAGTTATCAGGCAATGTTCGAGCCAGAAAAGCCAAAACAAAACACAAAACCGCCAGGAGTCCTATATAACCCAGCACAGCCCAGAATCCTATAGCTGAACCTAATCCACATTCCAGAATGATCCTCTCCTTGTAGTGTTTTAGATTTTTGAGTGGGAAAGGAGGGGATATTGTTAACCAAAGCACACAAATTATGACCTGTATGAGAGTAAAAGCAAGGACACTGAGTCTCTGCTGTGGAGGACCAAACCACTTCATGACATTATTGCCTGGAAGTGTAGCCCTGAAGGCCATTAACACCACTATAGTTTTCCCCAGAACACAGGAGATGCAGAGGACGAAGGTAATGCCGAATGCTGTGTGACGAAGCATGCAGGACCACTCAGAGGGCTGACCAATGAAAGTAAGTGAACAGAGGAAACACAGAGCCAGTGAGAAGAGAAGCAGGAAGCTCAGCTCTGAGTTGTTGGCCCTGACAATGGGAGAAGTCCTATGTCTATAGAAAACTGCAGCAACACACACAGCTATGAAGGCCCCAGCCACAGAGAATACTGTCAAGATGATGCTCAGATTGTCGTCCCAGGACAGGAACTCCACAGGTTTGGGGAGGCAGCTGTCCCTCTTAGCACTTGGCCAGAACTCAGGGGTGCACTGCATACAGTTCAACGAATCTAAGAAATTGAAAAAGCACAATCAGTATGAAATATTAAACAGAATGTCCCTCTGCTGCAAAAATAGTGCAAAAATAGTATGTGAGGGTGGTAAAATTTTTATTCAGCATTATGTGCTGTTGTAATCAACCTGTTCTGTTACTGATCTGTCCTTCTGCACATGGTATACAGTCATAGCAGCAGACTGGCCTTCCTATCTCTACAGCCTTCCTAGTGCCAGGAGGACACCTCTCACTGCACACAGACACTGGCACCTGTGAAAAACAACAGACAAATGCAAATCATAATAATATTATGCAATAAATAATTGAAACTTGGAAGCTATTCACAGCTGAATGTACTTGTTGTTCTTGTCAGTGACTACAGTACCTTTGTCTGTCCGCCCACCCAGCTGATAGAGTTGCTTATACTGAGCTCTTGTTCCTTTGGTTTGGAGGAGTCATAACGGCCCACTGTCACAAAATCCAAAGCCCCATCTTTTTGAACTTGCCAGTTTATGAGCTCATAGACAGCCACAGGATCACCGTTGGAATCAAACGTGACCTTTTGGCCATTTTTCGTAGTGAAGTTCACTCTCCTGAGCTGGTTGAGTATCTGCAGTGGCAGTCATCATTGTGATCTATTGTGTCTATGCATTACCATCCATCCATCCATTATCTGTAACCACTTATCCAATTTAGGGGCGCGGGGGGTCCAGAGCCTACCTGGAATCATCGGGCGCAAGGCGGGAATACACCCTGGAGGGGAGCCAGTCCTTCACAGGGCAACACAGACACACACACATTCACTCACACACACGGACACTTTCGAGTCACCAATCCACCTGCAACGTGTGTTTTTGGACTGTGGGAGGAAACTCACGCGGACACGGGGAGAACACACCAACTCCTCACAGACAGTCACCCGGAGCGGGAATCGAACCCACAACCTCCAGGCCCCTGGAGCTGTGTGACTGCGACACTACCTGCTGCGCCACCGTGCCGCCCTGTATGCATTACCAAAACATACTAATTTATTTTTAATAAAGAGTATTGAATCAATTGTATTTCATAGATACATCTCTGTATATGATATAGATTATTTTACTGATTACTACAGAAGATTCTGGTCTTTAAAATTATTAAGTCATGTTAATGTTTTTTAATGCTTTGTAATACCTGCCATGGTGAGAACTGAATGCTCTTGTCGCACTTCGTGTCATTACAGATAACACCGTGGATGGCGTGCGCTATGGCGTATGTAGCTTTGTACACCTTTATAGTGTTTCGCAGCTGCGAGGTGTCTGTGTATGGGTTCAGAATGGCATGGAGGTCCTCGGTGCCGTCACATTCTCGTGTGTCCTCCGTGGAACCCCTCAGGCTACAGCTGAACGAGCTCTCCCACAATTCCGTAAACAGCGGCGATGTTAGAGCTTTTGCTGGAGTGAGGTCTAAAATAAATTCATGGAGACCTGGAATCACTGCGGGTGGACCGCTGAAACCTATTGCTCCAGTGCACATGGTATAGTTAAAAAATTTTGCATTTATAATCCATGTCTCGCATCCAATCCACTGAAGAGGAGGCGGTGGATTTCTCACAAGTTCTTCTAATAAAACTTGCATTTCGCCTGAAGCCAGAAACGCCACTATTACCCTAGATGTTGATGAGCGGATGACGTTCGCCACTCTTTCTATTTTGCTGCGCGGATCTGTCCTGTAAAAGGCCTCCGAATACTCCACACAGATCCCCTCCTCCTGCGCAGCCTTTAGAAACGAGGCCATTCCGTAATTCCCATAATCCGAGTCACTGCGCACTGCTCCAATCCATGTCCAGCCAAAATACTTCACCATTCTCGCTAGCGCAGCCGCTTGGTGCTGGTCACTTGGCACGGTCCTAAAGAAGGCAGGGTACTGACGCTTATCGCTCAAACACGCACAACTTGCGAAATGGCTGACCTGAAATTCAGTGTAGAAAATGAAACAACCTTTATCTGTGAACGTTTTGCGCAATCTTCAATTGTCGCTAATGTCATCCAAGTAAACAAGGAACGTCCCTGGACGTCCAAAATCCATCTTAATAAGTTAGTTAAGTGGTGACCATTCGATAACGTCAGTGGACGTCCAAAATGCGTTTTATATAAGTAATTTATTTCGGGACCAATTAATAACGTCAATGGACGTCCAAAATACGTCTAATAATCTTCTTTTCAATGTCTCTGTTTGGACGTCTTTTCAACTTTAATTTTCAACCTTAAGAGTACGTTGATTAGACGGCAGTCATTATGTTATTTCAACGGATAAATGTTTACTGGGATAAATCATGGACATTACATAGGACATGGAAATGAAAGCTACTGCTTGCGAGCATATTGCATTCATACATAAAATATAGCTTTAGAAGTTTATTTTTCTTCAATGTCGCATGGTATAGTATATTCACCTGTGGAATACCAAAGAGACTGAGTATTCTGGCCATGCTAATTGAGGGGGTGGAATCAGACTCTCCAACGAGCACCGGTACAGCAGAAACTGCAGATTTTGGACATACATTTGAATCATTGATAAATGGCTCCATGCCACTAGCAAACTGAAATGCAATTTTGATCGCCATTGGGACGGCCGCGCACGAGTCGTATATCTCGTAGCCCAAAGTGATTCCCGGCAGTAGATCCGTGCTGTTGTTGATCTCGCGGATGGTGAACTCCATGGCACGAGCGTAGCGGAGCTCCCTGAAATCCATTCTGTATAAGACAGCAATATACATTTAGACAATATTTTATCTGCAGGGGTCACAATAATAATTTCAATATAATTTGCCCCTAGGTCCATGTGTCTTGCCCTGTATTCATTCCGCACTCACAGACAGACCTCCCCGAGCACTGTGATGGTAGTGGGATCCTGGTGTAGGTGTTCTGTTCTGAGCTCATATAGGTATGAATGGAGAAAATCCCTCCAATGACAAAGTCTCCATTCATATAAAGGCCAGGCAAATGAGGCTCAGTCCACAGCCTGCAGGAGACCGTGTCAGCTTTACACACTACAGGACTGAGTCCAGTTATCCACAGCACTGATACAAACATCATCAGACTTAAAGTGAGCAGCATCTTATATTCACATATGTTCCCAGCTCTCTTTGAAAGCCATGAGGACTGTCTTACTGTTCTTTATATATCCACCTTACCATAATGTCCAAGTCACAGGGGTGTGAGCTGGGCAAAGGAGGCGTGATTTTTGTACTGAATATTAATCCCAGTGGCTTTGACTCATTATAGTGTCTGTCCCCATACTGCAACCTGTAGTAAAATGTATGGCAATATCAGAGCAGAACTCTACATATTTGCATTCATTTTCATTCATTTAGATTTTAAGCTTACTTTTAAACATCACCAAAAATTAGGTGTGTATATTACTAAAACAGCACTTCAGAAATGTATAACATTTTTTTCAGTTTGACTCATTATGTCTGAATTCATTTACATTCACTGAACGAGCTCACGTCCACTGGTGGCACGGTTTTGCTAAATATAGTGGTACACTGTTGTGTACAAGAAGAGCTACAAAACCTGCACTATCATCTGTCATTTTTGAGAGGATTACAAAAGAACAAAACTCTGGTTTAAAAATGTTGGCGCATACTTTTGCTTCAAGGTTATGTTAGTGTTATGATGAGGGCTGTCGTGGTTAAAGAATTTCCTGTGTTTTGTATTCATTGTTACACTGCGCTGTGTATGTGTATGTTTTCTCCCCCCCCCCCCTCCCCTCTGTAAAATTCTAGGTTCTGCAGTCTGTTCCAGTCCGTGTGTTTGTTCACCAGTCTAGAGTCCATTCCATATTCCAGTTAATGTATTTGTTCATTGTCCTGTGTCCAGTCCAACATCCAGTCTCTGAGTTCTGTCTGTCACCATTTTCTCTACGTCATCTCGGCAGGAATCATAAATATGTCAGTGTGTACGCTGCTATTCGGCTGTGTTTTGTGCTCTGTGTTTTGCGTTGTGTATATTGAATTCTGTGTGTTTGCCTGGTTTTGACTTTGTGACATTCTACTTTGACTACGAGTTTGTTTATGCCCCTTTTAGTTACTAACGTTAGATGTGTCATTTGTAAATATTCTAAACACTGTGTGTATATCTCATCAGAGTAGGGTTGGCTGCCGTTTGTTTTGGGAGTGGGTTTTGTGCATGTTTTTGTCTATACATAGGGAGTAAGGTAAGGTATTGTCTTTTGTTTCCTTTTGTTTTCACTTAGGTAAGTTAGAGCTGCTTGCGGGTCAGTTAGGAGGGGTGTTTGTTATTTTTGTCGGCATAAGGCCATCCTGAAGTTCACTGGTGTTTGTGTCATTGTAAATGTCATCTATACAATATATATTCTATTCATTATACATTCTGTTTTTCCATTTGTGTCTTTTTTGTCCACCTTCACATCTCAGTTAGTTATTCCTTTTCCATACACTAATCCCAACACACACCTCATTCTGTTACGGCTCAACCCTAGACTGGGTCGTAACATCATTCATTCATTATCTGTAACCCTTATCAATTTCAGGGTCACGGTCCAGAGCCTACCTGGAATCATTGGGCACAAGGCAGGAACACACCCTGGAGGGGGGCGCCAGTCCTTCACAGGGCAGATATGTGATTTTACTGTCCCAAATTGCTTAATTCATCCTGATAAGATTGCTTCGCTCCTTGCTATCACTGGAACTTCATGAATTAACAGTGCCAGTGGGGCTATATAGTCCTAGTCACCAGGGAGGCCAGTGTGGATTTATGGTTGTAGATGGTTATGAGTAAGGTAGGACTAAAGCTAACTTGGGGGTGAGTCTAGAATGACAGACTTCATTGTTTGAACCTTCTGGAGGTGTTGTGGGCTTAATTCAGTGAAACACTGAGGAGGGAACGTGCCTACCTAATGACCCTTGTGAAGAGCTAGTGATGCAGTGGGTGATTTAGATGTGATGGACTCAATGAGTAACCATAGTTGTTAAGAGTAGCTGGTTGCTGATCAGATCATAAAAGGCCACAGCAACTTTAGTGGGTAGGTATAGGAAATGTTGCTGATTGGATCATAAACAGCCACAGCAACCTTAGGGTCTAGCCGTAACAAAGATTCCTTGCGTACCGTAAGTATCTGTAATTTTCCTCAAGTACATGGTTTGTGTACTTTGTCCACCACTGATATCATATGTATGGGTGGCACAGCGACGCAGCAGGTAGTGTTACAGTCACATTACTCCATGGACCTGGAGGTTGTGGGTTCAAGTCTGGCTTCTGTGTGAGGAGTTTGGTGTGTTCTCCTCATGTCCGGGTGGTTTTGAATTTGAAATTAGAGGTATTTTCAATCAAGTATGAGTGGGCACACTGTTTTATCTAAAGAACAGGGAGCTATCCATGTCTGATCTTCAAAACAAAGTATTTTGGAAGAGATTTTAAAAACACAGAATCTTAAAAAACAGTTGCTGAGGCTGGAAAAGGTTACAAAACCATGTCTAAAACTTTTGGACTCTGACAAGTTGTGAACTAATGGAGTAAATTCAAGACATGGCACACATTCAGGTAGAAAGGCACTGCTCTTCAAAAGGATCATTGCTGCCCATCTGCAGCTTGCTGAAGATCACTTGGACTGGCCAGAAGGCTACAGGAACAATGTTTTGTGGATGGATCAGACCAAATTTTTGGTTTAAATGAGAAGTTTTATGTTTAGAGAAAGGAAAACACTGCATTCCAGCTAATCCTCACACCATGTGTAAAATATGGTGGTGGTATTGTCATGATTTAGGCATGTTGTGCTGCATCTGGTCCTGACGTCGTTGATGGAACAATACATTTTGTATTATACCAGCAAATTCTAAAGGAAATTATTAGGACATCTGTCTGTGAGCTGAATCTCAAGAGAATGTGCATCATGGAAGAGGACAACGACCCTGAGCATACAAGTCATTTTACCGAAGAATGGTTAAAGAACAATAATGTTAATACATAAACAATACGTAAAGTGAGGTCAAAAACCAGAAATATTCCAAAACCCAAATATCATGTACATGTAAAAAAAAAAGTACATGTTCAAAAGACAAAAACTGTAACCTGTTTAGAAAACAGATGACTCAGAATTACAGAAATAGCTTGAACTATACTCTGCAACTATGTAGACAAAACAGAGTTATAAGGAACACCAAGTAATATTTTTACATTAAAATTACTGCTTCAAAATCATTGTGATGCTTCACTGACCTGTAATATGGACAATAGAGCCTCTGTCATAACTCTTGGCTCAGCACTGCAGAAACTGCACTATGAAACTTTTGGAGAAGGAAACCACCCCCCCTCCCTACCAATTTCTGTACAGTGCTGTAAAAGTTAATTGCACTAGGGGGAGCCCCAGATCCCCCAAATCTTACCTAATGTTTGAGTAAAAACTGTTATTCACAAGTGTCCTGTTCCACTGTGGAAGTTTATACTTGTGCTCATGTCTGTGTCACTCTGCAAATACACCACCAGATCACTAGGGCTGAATTTCAAACATATTCTTTGTTAATATTTAGTTTTAATATTGAAGATTTCATACTTTTGGACTTTTGAACCATGTTTGTCCGTGCTCAGACCAATCAGTCTTTATAGTCTGTGTAGACGCAAGGAGTTATATTTCAGTAGATGTGTGCATCAGGCTGCGCACAGGGAGAACACACCAAATTCCTCACAGACCACACAGATCCAAAGTGGGACTTGAACCCACAAACTCCATGTCTCTGGAGCTGTGTGACTTATAGACTTATAGTAATTTGGAAAAGTAATTTTTGAGTTTAAATTTTAAATACTGAAGTTGATGTATATGTAATGGAAATAATGAATGGGCCAATTTTGAATCAGCAGATGGTTTATTGACCTTTTGGGGGGAAAAGCAGACAGCTTGTATTTGCACTGTACTATTGGCTAGTTAGAAATACAATACAGTTTTTGTGTGAAACAGCAGAGAGTCATATTATTTAATAATGAACATAATCAGCAATAAATTATCTCAGAAAGACATTCCGGAGTAAAACGCATTAACCTTCCTCCTGTGTTAGCTTTCTGTTACCATCCCTTATGTTTATGGGTCAGTTTTGACCTGTGTCTTAAATCAGCCATAAGACCTCCTAAAAACTATTAATTATCAACCAGTTTGTTTCTTACCTCTTGTTTACCTTGTTAGGCTTTCTAATCCATGAAAGGATTGGTTTTAATTTTTCATTGTTGCACACTGTAAACTGGAGATGTTTATTCTGCAAAACACAAACTAAACTGACTGGGCCTTACAGGTCTGGACATGTCTGTCTCGCCTTGTTTTGTGAAACAGACAAAGATAGAAGCCCCTAACTGAAGCTCAAGTGGTTGTAGGAAGAGCTAGCTGTTGGTGTATAGTGTGTTTATGATTCCAGATTTAGCACTTGTTTTTGTTTTCGGATTTAAAATTATACCTGGGTAAAAATTGACCTTAACAACAGAAAAGCCATAATTTTAATCAGAGAATTTTATAATTTAGTAGGAAAAGAAAATATTATTATTTTGTTGAAATAGAAGTTCCTGACAAAGTCAAAAAGTCTTGATGCAATAAACTAATTTAGGGAGTAACTGCATGCATTTAAAACCTAAAAAAACATGTCGGTCAAGACCCTAACACAAGAGGAAGGTTAAAGTCGCACTGTTATGAGAATAATTATAACTGGGGGAACAATTTTTTTCAAAATTTGATTTTGATACCTCAGAAAAAATAAATCCATTTTTAAATATATTTCAATGTAAGATATTATTATAATGCCAGTAAAGTACTAAAGTGTGCTATCAGGAAAGTAAAGTACTTAAAGATTAAATATTTAAATTTTACAGAATAAAAATTCACCTTGATTCAAAAACATAATGGGGAAGCTGATATATATATATATATATATATATATATACACATACTCTGCCAAAATCACCTTATGTTGAATAAGTTGCTAATGTATGCTACTCTTTGTGACAATATGCAAGAGGGTCTCAAACAGACTTGGAGGGTATTTTACCCATGAGGTGTTTCTTGGTGTTCTGCTCTGGCCTAAACATGATTATTAAACACTTGGGAGCAAAGATACAAATAATCAAACCAAAGCTTGAAGCCAATATAGCAAATATTTCTACAGCCACAGTGAACTTTCCAGGAGAGCTGACATAAGCTGGAATGAATGTAACCCATACTGCACAAAATATGAGCATACTGAATGTGATGAACTTAGCTTCATTGAAGTTATCAGGCAGCTTTCGAGCCAGAAAAGCCAAAACAAAACACAAAAAAGCCAAGAGTCCTATATAACCCAGCACAGCCCAGAATCCCATAGCTGATCCTAAGCCACATTCCATAATTATTCTCTCCTTGTACTGCTTTAGGTTTTTGAAAGGGAAAGGAGGAGACATTGTTAACCAAAACAAACAAATTATGACCTGTATGAGAGTGAAGAAAAGGACACTGAGCCTCTGCTGTGGAGGCCCAAACCACTTCATGACATTACTGCCTGGAAGTGTAGCCCTGAAGGCCATTAACACCACTATTGTTTTCCCCAGAACACAGGAGATGCAGAGGACGAGTGTAATGCCGAATGCTGTGTGGCGAAGCATGCAGGACCATTCAGAGGGCTGACCAATGAAAGTAAGTGAACAGAGGAAACACAGAGCAAGTGAGAAGAGCAGCAGGAAGCTGAGCTCTGAGTTGTTGGCTCTGACAATGGGGGATGTCCTATGTCTATAGAAGACTGCAGCCACAAAGAGAGATATGAAGGCCCCAGCCACAGAGAACACTGTCAGAATAATGCTCAGAGTGTCATCCCAGGACAGGAACTCCACAGGCTTGGGGAGGCAAATGATTTGCTTGGCATTTGGCCAAAATTCGGGAGGGCACTGTATACAGTTCAATGAGTCTAAGAGGTTGAAAAAGTATAATCACAACCAAGTATTAGAAAGAATCTTAATAGAAAAAAAAAGGTGAGGTTAATATATCCAACCTGTTCTGTTACTGATCTCTCCTTCTGCACATGGTATACAATTATAGCAGCAGACTGGCCTTCCTTTCTGTACAGCCTTCCTAGTCCCAGGAGGACAACTGTCACTGCAAACAGACATTGGCACCTGAAAAAGACAGTAGACAAATGCAGATCATCATAGTATGTGGAAAATGTTTTGAATATCATGATACTATAAGCAAATGATTATTTTTTTTGCTCTAGTCAATGAGTACAGTACCTCTGTCTGTCCCCCCACCCAGCTGATAGCTTTGTTAATACTGAACTCTTGTCCCTTTGGTTTGGAGGAGTCATAGTGGCCCACTGTCATAAAATCCAAGGCCCCATCATTTTTAACTTGCCAGTTTATGAGCTCATAGACAGCCACAGGGTCACCATTGGAATCAAAGGTGACATGATAACCATTTTTTGTGGTGAAGTTCACCTTCTTAAGCTGGTCAAGTATCTGCAGCGTAAGAAATAATATATATCATAATATTAATGTATTATTTCTTTTCATTGAGTAAGTGGAACATCACTGTTTCCTCTGTGTATGCTATATAGGCTGGGTGCTTATACACATTCATACATATCGTGGTGATTTTAATAAAACCAATCATGGTGGTGTTTTAAATCTAGCAGATTAACACCTGCCATGGTGCGAACTGAATGCTCTTGTCGCACTGCGTGTCATTACAGATAACACCGTGGATGGCATGTGCTATGGCGTATGTAGCTTTGTACACCATGTTATTGATACGCAGCTGTGACGTGTCTGTGTACGGGTTCTGCAGCGCGCGGATGTCCTCGCTGCCGTCACATTCCCGCATGCTTTCAGAGGTACCAGTCAGGCTACAGCTGAACGAGCTCTCCCAGAATTCCTTTAACAGCGTCGATTTAAGAGCTTGAGCTGGAGAGAGGTCGAGAAGAAACTCGCGGAGACCTGGGATCACTGACGTGGGGATGCCGAAGCCTATCGCCCCAGCGCACATTTTAAAGCGCAACAATTGTGTGTTTATGATCCATGTCTCGCTGCCAATCCACTGAAGAGGAGGCAACGGATTTCTAACCAATTCTTCCAATAAAGGTTGCAAATCACCCGAGGCCATAAACGCTACTATTACTCGGGCTGTTGATGAGCGGATGACGTTCGCCACTCTCTCCACTTTACTGTGCGGCTGGGTTCTGTAGTAGGCCTCCGAGTACTCCACACAGATCCCCTCTTCCTGCGCAGCCTTTAGAAACGAGGACATTCCGTTATTCCCATAATCCGAGTCACTACGCACTGCCCCAATCCATGTCCAGCCAAATTTTTTCACCATTTTCGCTAACGCGGCCGCTTGGTGGTGGTCACTTGGCACGGTCCGGAAAAAAGTAGGGTACTGACGCTTATCGCTCAAACACGCACAGGTTGCGAAATGACTGACCTAATATTCAGTGTAGAAAAAGAAACAATAATTATTTGTGAAAGCTTTATGAATTCTTCCGTTCTTACTAAACACAACAAAAAATAGGTGTAACGTTCCTTTCTGACGAGTAATATAACGTCACAGTTGAAATGTTAGATATTAAGTCATAGCGTACAATATTCACCTGTGGAATACCAATGAGACCGAGTATTCTGGCCATGCTAATTGAAGGGGTGGAATTAGACTCCCCTACGAGAGCAGGCACAGCAGCGACTGTAGATTTTGAACACACATTTGTATAATTGAAATATTCGTCCATGCCATTAGCAAACTGAAATGCAACCTTGACCGTCATGGGCACAGCCGCGCAGGAGTCGTATATCTGGTAGCCCAGCGTGATTCCCGGGAGCAGATCTGTTCTGTTGTTGATCTCGAGGATGCTGAACTCCATGGCACGAGCGTAGCTCAACTCTCTGAAATCCATGCTGTATTAAACAGACAGTAGACATTTAAACAATATATTATTTACATGTGCCAAAATTATGTGTCGCTTGTTTGTAAATCCATGTTTCTCGCTCTATATTCTCTACGAGCTCACAGACAGACCTCCCAGAGCACGGTGGTTGTAGTGGCAGCCTGATATACGTATTCTGCTCTGATTTCATGTAGGCATGAATGGCGAAAATGCCTCCAACCACAAAGTCTCCATTCGATTTAAGAACAGGTAACTGAGGCTCATTCCACAGCTTACAGGTGTCAGCGTTACCTTTACACACTGCAGGACTGAGCCAAGTTATCCACAGCATTGATACAAACATCATCAAACTTGAAGTGAGGTACATTGCATATTCACAAGTTCCCAGTTTTCTCTGAAGTTCGACTGTTTTACAGTGCTTTAAATATACACTTTACCATGATGTCCAAGTCTTAAGGGTGTGAGCTGGGCAAAGGAGGCGTAATGTTATACTGAATATCAATCCCAGTGGCTTTGACTGTTTGTTGCTCATCTCCTTATAGGAAAAGAGGTGTCAGACTGAAATTACTGTAGGCTTCTTCCTGCAAAGACATCATAACATAAAATATTATCAGTATGACTGAATTCCTGTTATTTTAGATGATCATTATATTAACTGATATATATATATATATATATATATATTTATTTGTGTTTCATGTTACATTTTGTTGTGTAATATACTTGTGTGGTTTACAGTGATAAAGAACAACAAATTTGTTCAGACAAAAAAAAAAAAAAAAAAAAAAAAAAAAAAAAAAAGATTTATTTATTACATAAGCCGGTTACAATTTAAGACACTTAAGTCCTTAGTATGGAGTACCAAACCTGCCAAAATGACAAAAGTGGAATTAAAGAAAGAAAAAAGAAAGGAGGAATGTAAAAAACCAAACAAACAAATAAATGAACTTATTTATAATTTAATGTCCAATTTGTATATTTCTGCATATTTTTGTAATTTTTTGCATATATTACTCAGTATTTTTTCTGTATTTACTATTTTTTTATTAATTTCTACATATTTTTCTCTGTATTTATATTTTTAATTTATTTAATTGTTTTAATATCTTTTTGTTGTTACTTCTTTTCGTTTTTATGTATTAATTTTACTAATTTTAAATATTATTTTAATGTATATAATTTTAAAATAAAAATATGCATAAATATACAAATTATAAATGATATTTTTTACATTCCTCATTCCTTTTTCTCTTTTAATTCCACTTTTATTTAGTTATTTTTCATTTTGGCAGGTTTGGTTCTCCACACTTAGCGTGTGAACACTATAACATCTCTATTTTTTGAGTGCACATCAGATCTATATGTGCACAAGTGTGTCTGCAACAACTGAACATCCATTATTAACAGCTCAATTAAAATGACACACAGCCTATTGATCACTGCTCTCAGAACACATGACCTTTCATACGTGGAAGTTTTATTCGGATAAGAGTCGGGACCAGTATAATCTTCACTATACTTTCTATCATTTTTAATAATGTGAAAGTTATTTTCAGACATGCCCTGGAAACATTAAATATCGGTATAAATATTGTTTTGAAGGGCACGATGGGAAGGGAAAAAAAAACACTCTTCTTCGGGCAACTCGAGTGATAAAAGAAGTCCATAAAGCAATATATTAATAAATTGTGTTTCATATTTCTGATGTAAATTAATTTAAATAAACGTAATTCTAATTATACTTCACTCTCCCAATCTTGGTTGCCAATATATTTCTCAACAAATAAAAATGTTATTATTATCGTAATAATGTGTATACATCATAATGAGTGTTTTTTATTTATTTATTCATCTTTTATCAAAATGTGGGCAGCTTGCATCGCAATTGTAAATCGCCATTTACTGTTAATGCAAAAGTGAATAAACCGGTGTTTTGCAAAATATATGAAATGTCTGTGAACTAAAACCGATAATTTAACGTGAAACAATTTACAGTGAAATTCTTTACCTTTATACCAAATACCAAAAATTAATATGAACAAATGTAAATTAAAACGAAGTGTTTATTTTTTATTCCTGCTTGTGGAAGTTTTTAACGCTACTAGCGCCATATTCTGCTGGTAGATTAAAGATGAGCATACTTGACCCATTTCAAGATTTAATTCAAGATATGGTCCAGGGGGCAACATATGCTGAGATTTCTATGCACGCTGGAGACATGGGTGTCTGGAGGTGGTGTTAAGGCTAATATATATGTAGGGACTCTCTTTGTTAGGAGTAACCGCTGCCACCACCTTTGATAAGCCAGGAAGGTCTGGACACAAAATTTGATTATAACCCCAACAATTACGCACAAACAGATGAGGTCCGATTAATATGAAACAATCTTTTATTTTGCACAACACCATAAAATACCTCCCTATATTTGACCTAATCCTCCTCTACAGCTACTCCAGGAAGTCATCAAAAGTGGACCAAAACTACACTCCGTCTAGTGATCACCACAACTGTAATCCACCCCAAAAGTGATATCAATCCACACACATCGTTGTAAACCCTTCTTTTCTATAAAAGAAAACTACACACAGCAAAGATAAATAATTTAGACCGCCCACTTCACTTGACTCCTTCCCCTTCAACAGCTTTAAAGAGTTAAGTCAAAATACTACTACTAGTTATATAAGGAAGTAACGAGTATTCAGGTTATAAAAAGGGAAATCCCACGCCAAACATTAAAGAACACTATAAAACTACACTCTTATGTAATAATTAAAAGTACGTAAGAAGTTGTGAAAATCTGAGAGTCAGTATTAATAATTAGTGCCCTAAATACACCACAAAACGGGCAACACACAGTTTATCATCATCAGCATGGACTCAATAAAAATAGTCTGACCAGGAACGGACTGACCTGGCTCAATTTGGAAGGTCCCCAGACAAAGCCTGCGTAGGTTCCACTCCTAGCAGCGATTCAAAGTTCTTCCCTTGATCTGTATGAATACTCTTAGGTGTACCCCATCTAAGGATAAACTGTTCAACCATAGCCCTAGCTACGGTATCAGCCTCTTGATTCTTCAAGGCAAATGCTTCACACCATTTACTAAAGTAATCTGCAATCACCAAAATGTACCTATTCTCCCGAGAAGTAGTAGGCAAAGGACCCACAATATCCATGCCTACCTTCTCGAAAGGATAGGTAGCTTGAATAAAATGAAGAGGGGCACGTGGCTCAGGCCCACTGGACTTGCACAGAGTTCACATTCCTTACACCACTCTGTGATGTCATGACTCCACCCTGGCCAAAAGAGCCTAGTTCTTATTTCTCCCTTAATTTATTAGGGCCCAAATGACCCCCCGTTTTCGTGTTATGCAGATATCTCAACAAATCCGGAACTAACACTCTTGGGACCACTACTCGTTCACATGGACCAACACCATGGAGACCCCGTTGGGAGCTCTTCAAAATGCCCCCCTTCACAATAAGGGTACTCCACATATTCCAATACCCTCACAACTGAGGATCTTGCTTCATCTCCAAAGGCGTCTTATTTTGCTCGATCAATACTTTCAGTCTTTGCAGGGTCTCGTCTTTGTCCTGTTCCACTTTCCAGTCCCAATTTGTAACCTCACATTCATCACTCTGGTGGACATAGTCCACTTCAATGGCTTGGTCCCCCTCTGCGACTAGCTCACTTCTCAGAACCCTGGAGAGAGCATCCGCATTACAGTGGGAAGTTCCAGGACGGTGGACAATATCATAATCGAAAGACGCCAGCTGCTCCAACCACCTTGCAATTTGACCCTCGGGACATTCAAAACTGTGGAGCCACCACAGGGAACTGTGATCTGTTCTCAAAACGAAGTTTTTCCCCATCAAATAGTGCCTGAACTGTTATAAAAAGTTACAACAGCAAGGAGCTCCTTCTTTGTAGTAGCATAATTCCTTTCCGTTCGGCTCAAAGAACAGATTGCATATGCTATGACACATTCCTTCCCCTCTAATTTCTGCGACAAGACTCCTCTGATGCCTACATCTGTATCCAGTATGAAAGTTTTCTCAGGATCTGGAAAAGCCAAAAAAGGTGCCGTTGTCAGCCGTCTCTTAAGCTCATCAAAAGCCTCTTGACATTCATCTGTCCACCTCATCTTGGCTCCTTTTTCAGTAAGTCTGTGTAAGGGCCTTGCCACTTTAGCAAAGTCCTTAACAAAGCGCCTGTAATAAGAAGCCAAACCCAAAAAGCTCCTAACCTCAGTCTGGCTCTGTGGAACTGCCCACTCTTGAACAGCAACCACTTTCTCTGGATCGGTCTGAACACCATCCTTAGAGATCAGATGTCCCAGGTACTTAACCTGCCTGTCAAACAACTGACACTTACTGGGTTTGACCTTAAGATTGGCTTGGTTCAACTTCCCCAAGACAACCTGTAGACGATGAAGGTGTTCCTCAAAAGACCTGCCAAAAACTATGATATCATCCAGATAAATAAGACAGGAAGTCCACTGTAAGTCAGCTAAAACAAGCTCCATGTACAAAGTACTGGGTGCATTTGTCAAAGGGAAGAACATTAAATTGGTATAGTCCTGTTCTCGTCACAAATGCAGCCTTTTCTTTATCCTTCTCCTCCACTTCCATCTGCCAATAGCCACTGGCCAGATCTAAAGTGGAAAACCACTGAGCAGAAGTAAGGGAGTCTAGAGCATCGTCTATCCATGGTAAAGCATAAGCATCTTTAACATTAACTTCATTCAACTTCCTGTAATCCACACAGAAGCGCAGGGACCCATCCTTCTTTTTCACCAGAACAACCGGTGCTGCCCAGGGACTATAAGAGGGACTAATGACACCACTTGCGAGCATATTTTGAACTTCTCTGCTCATCTCTTCTTGGAAGTGGATTGGCACTCTCCTGGGTGGCATCTTAATTGGTGGGGCCTCCCCGGTGCTGATCGGATGTGGACAAAGACGGGTTCTCCCAAGATCATGGGGACCCATACTAAAAACAGACAGATTTGCCCTTACAAGTGCTTTAACTGCCTCTAATTGCTCCCTGTTTAATCCTTTATTTAACAACCCCAACTGACCACATAGATCATCTAGTTGGTTATCTGGAAGCGCAACAGAATCATCAACTAACTGACAAAGCTCAACATCAGAGGTAAAAACCCCCAAGGACATAGCGGCTCTCAACTCAATCGGTTCTATAGATACATTCATTACTCGACTGGGACTTCCCCTTGAATAACCTGCCCCACAGAACGAGCAATGAGAAGATCATGTCTCTCTACAAGCACCGCACTGGGTTCCACCAACCCACAAACCTCACCCCTCGGAATCCCTGGGACCAAACCCGACACAACCACCTCAGAACGGGGGGGAAGGACTACATTTTCTTTCACTACCAACTTTCTAACACCTCCTTTTTCAAATACCCCGGTCATAGGTAAACACTTGCCTAAAAGTGAACAAGTATGATTTTTCAAATCAATAACAGCCCCAAATTTAGACAAGAAATCAGTGCCCAACAAAACAGCCTGACTAATGTCTCTACAAACCAAAAAAACATGTTTAACCCGCAAATCATCAAACCCACAGGAACTTTCCCAAGTCCCAAGAATGTCCAGCAATTCCCCCGTTTGCAGCCCGCACATTTCCCCGATAAACTTGGAATTCCACAGTGGCATTAACCCGTAAGTTGAACAAAAAAGCACTACTTATAAGAGATACTTGTGCTCCTGTGTCTATAAGGCATCTAGCCGGCTGTTCTAATATCCTCCCATGGATATAAAATCCCATACCAGCACTTTCTAAACATAACAGGGGCTGACTGGATAAGCCCAGGCGGGTGGATGAACAGCCCACAACACCCACCCGTTCTAGTTTTCCGACACCCTTGCTGTAACACAATCTCTGCTTATATGACCAAGCTCACCACAACGCCAACGAGAAGGATCTGGGTCACCTCTAGACCTAAATCCCCCACTCTCTCCTCAAAATCCAGATGAGTGTGCCCTATCTTTCTTTAACTTTTGAACTTCCTGAGTCAAGTGATCAATAGCTTGCAAAACCTTGTTAAGAACAGCTGCATCTTCCTTCTCACAAGCGGCTTGTATGCCTCGTACCTTAAGATATCTAGATGCGGAATCCTCCCTTTCCAAATCCCGTAACACTTCCAACTCGGTGGCCAAAGTGATAGCTCTTCAGTTTGGCTGCTCTCAGCTGCACCCTTATATCACCCTGGGCCACCTGATTAATAAAGTGGTCCTTAGCCAACATATCTACAACCTTTACTTCTACTCCAGGGTAAGCCTTCTGCGCTACCCTCCTTATTTTATTTCCACATTCGCAAGCTGACTCCTGACTCCCACACCTACAACTCTGAAAATGTAGCCTCTCAACCTCCTCATTAGCAGGGGGAGTCAAATATTACTCTAAATGCACCTTCAACTGTGTATACTCAGTTCTAGCCTCAGCTGGCAAGCCCGAAAAACTTCCCGAGCCTTTCCTGTCAATAACAAAGTCATAAATTTCACCCTTAAATTATCATCCCAAGGATTTAATTCAGAAGCCAATTCAAACTGTCCCAGCCACTTCTAAAAAGTCTCAAAAGATAGATCCCACCGCTGCCGCCAAAATGTAGGGACTCTCTTTGTTAGGAGTAGCCTCTGCCACCACCTTTGATAAGCCAGGAAGATCTGGACACAAAATTTGATTATAACCCCAACAATTACGCACAAACAGATGAGGTCCGATTAATATGAAACAATCTTTTATTTTGCACAACACCATAAAATACCTCCCTATATTTGACCTAATCCTCCTCTACAGCTACTCCAGGAAGTCATCAAAAGTGGACCAAAACTACACTCCGTCTAGTGATCACCACAACTGTAATCCACCCCAAAAGTGATATCAATCCACACACATCGTTGTAAACCCTTCTTTTCTATAAAAGAAAACTACACACAGCAAAGATAAATAGTTTAGACCGCCCACTTCACTTGACTCCTTCCCCTTCAACAGCTTTAAAGAGTTAAGTCAAAATACTACTACTAGTTATATAAGGAAGTAACGAGTCTTCAGGTTATAAAAAGGGAAATCCCACGCCAAACATTAAAGAACACTATAAAACTACACTCTTATGTAATAATTAAAAGTACGTAAGAAGTTGTGAAAATCTGAGAGTCAGTATTAATAATTAGTGCCCTAAATACACCACAAAACGGGCAACACACAGTTTATCATCATCAGCATGGACTCAATAAAAATAGTCTGACCAGGAACAGACTGACCCGGCTCAATTTGGAAGGTCCCCAGACAAAGCCTGCGTAGGTTCCATTCCTAGCAGCGCCCGATGAACTCCACCACGCCCGACGAACTCCTCCGCGCCCGATGCTCCTCTGCCCACCGGAAAATATCACAGTCCAGGGCCGTTCACCCTTTTACCTCCGCTCCCCACAATCAACAACGGCCGCAACAGGTCCCCAGTCCGACGCGCGCACACACACCAGGCCCCGACCTCCTCCTCTCTCCTGTCTCAACCTGGCAGCCTCTCAAAACGCAATCGCGACCCGGAAGTCCCCTCTCAGAGGTCGCTCCCCCCCTTAAAAGTGTCTAACCCCACCCCTTTTCTTCATCATTCTTACATATATAAGTAACCCAGCTAGCAAAATTGTATCGGCCCACACTCGGGCCGAATCACGCACGCCGGAACAAAACCACTCGGCCCGATGCCGGCACGCGGAGTCGGCATTGTCTCGGCCGTAGCGTGGGCCGATAGTTCTGGCCCCAGTCTGGGAAACTCTCGGCCGAGTGTTGTGGCTGAGGCGCGGCTTAAATGACTCGGCCCTAGTCCGGCAAGTCATAACTAAATCGCGATAACCGGACCACGGTCGAGTCAGAAGCACGCCATTAGTGCCAGACTCTGCCCAAATCTGGCTCATTATCGGTTTTAATAGTTTATTTCTATACGCCACACACACACACACCTCCCTTCCCTTCCCTCAGAAAAGGGTACAATCAGGTTTATGGTGAAATTATTGCTTTATTAAATAATTTACACTCTCAGAAAAAAAAGAAAAAGGTACATTATTGGTCACTAAAAGGTACAAGTGTTTAAAAGTCCAGTTTTGTTACTTAAAGGTACATTGTATTCTCTTCTCAGGTGGGAGACACGTTTGTAGTATTTCATTATGGAAATGTCATATAACAAAAAACATAAAAGTCCTGGAGATGAAACAGGGTGTATGAAATCAACACATTTTAAAATCTACAATTATAATATAATAATGTTCCCTCATTAAATGTACAAATATGTACAATTGAGGGTACCACCACAATGACAACATATGAAAACCTTTAAACAATGGAAACATACAGCAATTGCAATGTATACAAATAGTACATAAAATCAATACATAGAAAATATATTTGTAACTGGCATTGAAATTTGAATTTGGCAGTGTCATGATTTCCTAAATCCAATTAACATTCAAATACTGTTTTTTAAAAAAACAATTGGTTTTACACCCTACACTGTAAACCCAAATTTGGTTTAAATTAACTTTTTGAGTAGTCTTTAATTATTATTTCAAGTTTTGCTCAAAACATTTGCCATTACTAAATCAAATTAGTTGTTTGAATTATTTAGTTGAAATAATGCAGTGCAATGATCAAGATAAGTAGAGATTACTTAGTATGTTAAGTTTTGTGAGCAAGGGGCGGGGCTTGTTCCATTTTTTTTTCTCCAGGCAACAGAAAGTTCTGTGAAGAGCCGTTACTGTCTTTTCTTTAAAAAGAGCCTGCTCATTGCTGTGACTGAAAGCTGTGGGCTTGTGAAAGCAACATTACTTCAATTGAAAAGGTTTGTATGCAAATATATTGTCTGATAAAATTCATTGCCCCTAAGACCACAAGAAGTCACAACAAGTTAGCTAAGATTTGAAGTTATCTAGCGATAGCTAGCTTTGTTTCAACAAGCTAAGGTTAAGATCCTGTTTTGTTTGTATTCTCTCGGTTAACAATTTAGCAATAATCTAGCTAGCATTCATTTTACTTTATTTTTACGCATTAACTAGGTATAACGTTAGTTAGCTAATATACAAAGGTTGTTTTTTTCGGCTCAAAATTTTAGCATATGTGTCTGCATGTGCTGGCTAATGCCTACCGTTCTGATTAAAAATTGGGATTGAGTTTACACACGAGTGATATGTTTAATTAAATCAGTAAATTCGCGATTTTCTTTTCAAATGTATGCTTAATTAGACAGTCATTAATTGTGCTGTCACGGTAAGAGAAATTTATCCCCGCATTTTATCGCGAAAGCCCCCACCGCTGCTCTTGGCCGTGTCTCGGGGCTGACGCGACGCGCCGCGTTCCCGCCCGAGCCTCGTGTTTCGGAGCCGCTGAGCCTCATGTTTTGGCCGGCCACATTATAACTTTAATGCTTTTATCTTTACAGTTGTAATCATTAGCGGAGTTTGGTTAATTTTATGCAATGGGTTTAGTATAATTGTAATTGTTTAAGTGTTCTCATTCTGTTTTTGAGGTTCATTTGAAGATGCAGTGGAAGTGTAAGTATTGTGAATTTATATGTGAGAAAAGGGGTTACCTTTTAAAGCATTATAGATTAAAACATGGGGCCTACAGTAGAACTGTGCCTTTTCCTTGCTTACACCAAGAATGTTTGTGTACATTTAATTCCATCAATGCACTTAAGGTCCACTTGTCTAAAATTCACAAGAAAGGACCGGATGCACAACTGTGTGAAACAGCTCAAGTAGCTCACTGTCAGTTATGTGATTTTTCTTCACCCTGCACAGAAGCAGATTTTTTCAGTCACTTGCGCAGCACACATTTAAAAGTTAATCACAAAGTCCCATGTCCATATAAAGGATGTAACTTTAATACTACTGTGTACTCCACATTTAATGCACATATAAGTAAAGAGCACAGAACAGACAACTGGAGGATGTTCAAACCGGAAATAGTCATTGCTAATTTAACTAAGGAAACAGCCCAAGATGAACATATGGTTTCAAATGACACCCCTGATTTAGTGGACAGTGAGGATTCCAGCAGTGAAGAGCCTCATGATCTAAAGAAACAGCTGGAGCACAACCTAGCAGCTCTTTTTTTAAAGATGCAAACGATCCTTCATATTCCAGAAAGGTCTGTACAAGAAATCGTACAACAGCTTTTACAGATATGTGAACTCTCCCAGCCATTGCTGCATAATTCAGTCAAGGACATTCTGAAACATCACACAAGTGTAGATGATTCAACTCTAAGACAGTTAGTTCGAGTTGTCTCGGAGAACAATGTCATAACAAGATTTTGTGGCAAGGATGGCTCTTTATCAACTATTAAAAGGAGAGCAGCATATGTGAGCAGAAATTTTACAGTGGTTACACCGGTGGAGTATGTTATAGATAGAGGAAAAAAATGTACAGCTGTATACGTTCCTCTAAATGCAATGCTACAGAGCATGTTAAACAGGGCAGACATTTTGGACAAAGCTCTTCCAGTACAAAACCATGTGCCGCATGAGTACAATACATATAGAGATGGTTCATACTGTAAAGAAAATTCCCTCCTTAAAGGGGAGGAGTTCAAAATCTCTATTGGACTTTACACAGATGACTTTGAAGTGTCCAACCCTTTAGGAACATCAAAAAAGAAACACAAAATGAGTGCAGTGTATTGGGTGATAGCAAATGTGCCATCAAAATATAGGTCCACACTCCACTCGATTCAGCTTGCTCTTTTATGTAAAGCATCTGATGTAAAAGAGCATGGCTATGCTAAAATTTTCCATCCTCTCATTCAAGATCTAGTCTATTTGGAGCAACATGGTCTATATGTTGAGAAGTTAGGAGCATCTATCAAAGGCACAGTGTTATATGCAACAGCGTCAGGCCGTGAATCTCATTTGTCAGTCCTCCTCTCCTCCGAGACCTATCTCATCGCTGAGTCCGGCAAATGACATCACTATTTCTGAAAGTCACATGATTGATAGCCAACATGGCGGAAAACGCAGTGTACGAATCTCTGGCTGTAGCAAGTGGAAATAGTTGTAAATAAACTTAATGTTTTTGCATTTTATACGATTCTGTAATATATTATGATGTACACAAAATTTAAGTCACATATATTCCTGGATGTATAGTATATGGTTGGTCAGTGAAATATTTGCCTAGCTAATAATGATGTTAGTCTCAGCATCTCCACTAAATTTGATTGGGATATAAACGATATGTTTATGTTCTAATATGAACGAGTCGGTGAATTAAAATAAAGGCTAATTGTTGTGATTTCTAACAATCTCAACACTTTCTCTACATTTTTAGGCATCCTTTTTAAGAATTTCGTTCTTATTGCATTTACTTAAAAAAAAAAGTTTGTATTTTTAATGACACCTTATAAAAGCACATTTTCAAAAGTAAAGTACACTGGAAACAAAGTATTTATTTATTTGTATTCCAAAATAATTGAATAATTATTAACAACAATGCAAAAAGTTAAAAATTAAGAAAAAGCACACATTCAGCTTTTTTAAATTTACAAATTCTACAGTTAAAACAAATTTAAATAGGAAAACAATGTAATAAAAGCAAATATTCTGTTTATTATAAAAACAAACTACAGAATACAAAGAATATAAATAATGAAATAAAACAAATCTGTACAGAGAAAATAAATGGCACGCAATAACAGGTTTTTACTAATAAAACAAACTGTGCCATCACACACACACACAAAAAAAAACAATACTATGTAACAGCAAAATGCAAACAGCAAAACAATATAATAAAAGCAAGCAGTTTTTTAAAATCCAACAAAAACTAGAGAATGAAAAAAGCAATCAATTTGACTCATTCAAAAGCTACACGTGAAAAAACATTTTCAGCTTCATATCTGCTGAATCCTTCCAATTTTCTCAGCAGAAGGATGGTGATCTTAAAGTGAGATAAATTATTGATTAGACAGGACAATGCAATGTTAATAAACAACATTTTTTAAATATAATTTCTTACCTCTGGAGTCATGACTTCTAAAACGAACGAGGTACTCTTCAGACTTGCTCTGTTGCATTTTATCACCTCAAATGTCCTCTCTATGATGGCTTCAGTCTATGAGAAATTTAAAAATTTATTTATACACTATTGGACATAAATATGAACAGACAGTAAAATGATGCTTGTGACATTAATTTTTTTTACTTATAATCAAGACTTGACCTGAGCACCATTTAATTTGTCTTTGAAAGAATGGTGAGCCATACACCAATTATAAAAGATCAGATTATTATATTAGGACATTGGTTCCCAATTCTGGAACAGAGAGCCTGCACATTTTAATTATTTCTTGCTGTAACTCACCTACCACTGGTCACCAGTCTTATCCAAAAAGGGCCAGTGTGGCTGCAGGTTTTAATGCTTATCAAGCAGGAGTTCAGCTGATTATATTTGTTTAATCACCTGGTTTCGGTCTTCAAAGTATTGAAAAGGTTTGTTTCTGCTTAGCTGTAATTAAACCTGTAGCATCTGTTTGTGGATAAGACTGTTGACCTCTGAATAAAACAATTGGTTTGATCAGGTGTCAGTTGCATCAGAGCAGGACACTCTGAATTGCAGAGTAGGGAGTACTCCGGGACAAGGAATGGAAACCACTGGTTTCAAACTGTTCAACACATCTAGCCTATTTATTTTCACAGGTGACATGCTTTATGATCATAGTATAACCGTAAAACGAAACCTGACCTTTGTGTTTAACCCATCTGTGGACACACACACACACACACTTTTGAGGGTTAGGTGCCTTGCTCTAGGACACTTCAGCCATGGATGGTCCTGCCCGTTGTGGGGATTGAACCAGCAACCTTCCAGCACCAAGGCCATGACTGCCTGTTTATTTATAAATAAACCATATCTTAAATTTGTTCACCTGTTCTTCATCAAAAACTGATATGCTTCCGTCTCTAATTTGCTTCATCTTTGGGTGAAATGTGGGGTTCTCATGAAGGAACATCCTGTTGGACCTCAATATTCCGTGTTGTAAATTCCTTTGTAGTGTCTACAAGCAGAAATAGAGGCTAATAACTGTTTTAAAAATGAAACAAGTAAAAAGTTGCTTTCTCCAATATAATATGAATATACCTAAAACAGTAAAGAAAAAGGGAGGAAAAAAGCTAGCCTAAAATAAAGTGTCCACAAATAGGTATATTCACAAATTAAAATGCTCTTTACAAGAATTTCTTCATCCGTTACATGGTTGATGACTGATCCTTCTCTTATGGCTGCGTATGTCCTGGAGGCACAAAAAAAGTTTACATTTTTTTAAATTCATGTATTTTATACAAATAATCTAAGAAAACATTTAACATAATAAATTAAACCTTTTATATAGATAGGGCTCTGGGCGGTGACAACCACAGCTAAATGGCACGTCTTCTTGCAATGTTTCCACTCCAGCACAGTCGGCATGCAGCTGAGCCCCACAATACTGACACTGGACCCAATTCACTGACTGCACTTCTGAATACATTGATCTAAAAAAAAAACCAAAACACCACAGGTTTTAGACCATATATTTCAATGTTAAATTGGTAAATTGTTTATGCAAAAGATAATTTTCTATTACTTTTTTCCTATCCTTTGGTACACACAGGCATATATGTCCAGTGCAAGACAGTGGTAGTGGTGTGTAGATTTTCGTTCTTGCTCCGTCTCTACTGGTGGTAGAGGTTCCTAGTGAGAATATTTTTTTTCATTATGGTCAGTGTAATACTGCAGTGAAACAGTACATGTAGCAAAGCAAGAATTCATAGCAATGATTTTTTTAAAAGAAATAAGACTCTATAATTCTATATCTATATATAATTTATATTCCATGATATCAACCAATAAAGAAATATAACCAAACAGGAACTGAAATCAACAGAAGTATCAGTATACTGGATCATTACACTGAATTATTAAAATTGGATTGTTTAATATTGTTTAATCTTTAATATCAATCTACTGTAACCAATCTTGAAACGTAACCTGGCTGCACACATGTTCTCCGACCCGGAAGACAGGTTGCAAGTGTCCTCTCAAAAGAGCTTTAGCATCATCTGTCCAGTGGGCAAATCTCTTTCCATAGCTTAAAAAAAAGATCATATATGTTTTCAATAATCAAGTAAATTGCTGGGGAAAATAAAAAGAAAAGAAGAATATATGATCTTACCCTTCTATCTCAAAGTTCTCCATTATCATCACACACCACCATTTACGTAGCATTGGCATGTCATGCTAAATAAAATAACTTAAATTATTATTATTTATAAGAAAAATATTATATATATTATAAAAATATAAATAAATAAAATCTACTCACAACAGTGAAGTCGAAAGAGCCATCCAGTACAACATAAAGTGCATACTTGAAAAAGGAGAAAGACAGATACACAATCATTTAATATACACATGACAGAAAAGCAATAAATAAATACATAAAAATAAGATAAAATAAACAGATAAGTTTCAAAATTGTCACCATTAACATGAAGATGCCACAATCATTTCCCCAGTGCTGAATTGGAAGGTCCTTTTAATAGAAAAACATTCTGTTAGAAACAACTTAATATTAACATAAAGGTGGGAAAGAGTTGTGTTTTATTCGGTTTTTTTTTACCTGCAAATCCCACCCCGTTTTCTCCTCCCACTGTCCTGGGTTCAGCATCTGAGCCAGATTACTGTCATTTCAAAGAAAACAATAGTTTTAAGCAAAGAAATATCATCAACCCACCTCAGCTGACAATGAACCACACATAAAATTTAACATCAAACAGAACATGAAATTGCAACCCAAATATTCCATGCTGTTACACACTTGGTCTTGGAACGAGACCGGTAAATACTTGAACGGCATGCAATGTTTGCTGTAAGCTATAACCTCAACATTGTTTGGAACATCAGATCACCAAATCCACGAGATTCAGTTCTTTTTGTGAACATGGGATCTAGAAAAAGAATTTCCCTCTTGGCTGGCTTCAAAACCTATGAGTGGATATGAAGTCTGCATTCTCAGTAAACATCTTACACACAAAAATGCTCACTACATCCCATGTCATAGATACAGTTAGCAAAGCAACATTTCCTATAACAGTCCAATACCAGACTGAAAACAAAGAAAAAGTACAATGCAAATGATTAAATTAATTTACCGATAAAATGTAGTGTCCTGATGTCCACAGTGGGATGACAAGGGCCTCTTTCAACTGAGCATCATACTTAGAAATACAGATATTATTCACATAATAATCACACGATAACACTGAATATTGCGAAAATAGGTTTAGGGTTAGAGTGCAAACACTTACTGGGAGATGGTCAAGCGGATCAGCATTGCAAGGAGGTAACCACGTTGGCACAACATAGATATTTGCAATGAAAATATTCCTTCCCTATAAATTATTTTTATTAATACCTACATTAATACAATACAACCACAATCAGCAAAATTACAAAGAAAATTCCTAGCTGTGTGATTATTACCTGTGCTCTGGCAATTCCATCAATGATACTAAGGCAGGCATTTCCTACCTACAAACAAACAGCAAGAAACAGATAAATACCCTGTCCAGCCACTTGCACCGAAGTGTACTTAATGAAGTGTCGGTTCTGTGTAAATAAATCAACACACATGCAGCCTAACCTGATTCAGATACATTACATGTATAGGTTTAATTATACAATATGTTTAATGGTTTAAAAATATTTAATCACCGTTGCTTCCATGTCTTGGGGCAAGCCCAAAGTCCAAAAGTCCTCCCGGACAAGGCAAATATTTCCTTTTTTTACAATAAGCTCTTGTCTTGGCTTTTGTTCATCTAGGACATAAGAAAGCTGTAAAAACAACATCATATTAAACATATATTGCATATCACTATTTTTGTACTTAAACATATGATTTATTTTGGACTATAAATTTCCTTATACCAGTTTCTCCTGGTCAGAGTGAAAAGTCAACGACCAAAAAGCCCGAGAAGGTTTGATGTTCTGAAACTTTGTGCGGGCTTCACACTGCATCCCACAGGTTTCATATTCTGCATATGACAAGTGACAAAGAGTGACATGAGAAAAAAAAACTAAAATATTTTGGACAATACATTTGTTATTTAAAAGCAAAAAATGTTCTACCATCATCACACGAAGACACAAGTGTTTGGGGCTGCATGGGTTCTGGGGATCCTTGTTCCACTGACATCACACCTGACTGCTGTGTATGTGTAGATGCTTGGGAGGTTTGAACAGAAAGCACGTTAATTTGTGCACGCACGCACAGAGTATAAAAATAGGAACCAGGATGTATATAATTAACATAAACACACTTACCTAAAACTGCTTGCCCAAGCTCATTCAGAGTTATATTGTTAATACGCTGGTCCATTAGTCCTCTCTTCAGCTGTGTCTCCAAAAGGCGGAAGTTCACTGATGTATTGCGATGGTGAATAATATTTCTCATTAAAAATACATGTGTTGAGGGGGACATGTTGTTCAGAAAATAATTATTTTTTCGCATACTTCCAAACAATTGTTCTGCTATCTGACTGTTGAGTGAACCTTGGAGTTCTGGGACAAGATTGATTCTCCTTAAGATGTCCCTCTGATCCTTTGTGTTTGATTCATGAAGCTTATCGTAAAGCACATAATGACTGCTAGCCCCAGTGATGGGATGGCCACTACCATCTGAATTGGGAGACCTTTCAACAAGCCAAGAGAGGGACACTTCAAGTTTTCCTTTCTGTGCTGCAGAAATGTTTTCAGGTGTAGGCTCAGCCAACCGTCCTTCATGGGGTTTGAACGGTATGATGGCTGGAAATCTCAAGTTGGCATGTGTGGCCAAACCACGAGCAAAATCATAGACTGACACATTTGGTATGTGTTTCCATGATAGGAGAAGATCAGTGAAGTCTCTAGGACTTTCTGCCCTTAAGTTGAATTTCAAACTATACACAACACCATGTGGACATGCAATGACACACCATCCACCTGTTAAAAAAAATGAATATAAGGAAGAGAAGAACAAAAATGATGGACAGGCAAAATAACTTTTCTGAAATTTGCTTACCAGAGGCACCCCAGATTTTCTGAAAGACCTTGTCATAGGTGTGCCTGTTCTTCATCTCCTGTTGCAATCTTACAATTAGGTCATCACGTGACCCTCTTGGGTCTATGTGGCATGCCTTGCATAGTTTGCGCACTGTGCCTACCTAGAGAAATACACACACACACACATTCACTTCATAGCCCTACAATAGCCCTACATCTAAATATTTTGTTAGACCCAACAGTGCTACTGTGTCTGATCCACTCAGTCCAACACACAGTAACACTCCACAATCACCATCCATGTCACTGCAGTGCTAAGGTCCACCAGGGGTTGGAACAGGTTGAATGAGGTTTACAAAATATGCAGATCAACAGATGGACTACAGTCTGTAATTGCATAACTACATAGTGGTCCTGTACATTCAGTGGAGCTGAGAAAATAACAACTGTAGAAATAAAGTGCATTCATCACATTTCATTTTGCATTTACACTACTCATGTTTTAGTTATACCTTTTGTTTTTTAAGCTCATCCATAAGACGTTCCTCTGTTATCATGAACAGTTCTGCCTCTGGACTCTCTCGAACAGGCAAGACTTTTTCATACTCTGTGTTAAGCACACAGTCTCCTTTTCTGGTGTGTCTGCCAATCCATGGTGCCCAATATTCATAAGATGGATGAACAGCCCAGGGATTTTTTGCACGACCTAATAAATCAATAACAAAAATAATGACAAGAAGGTGTCACTGTGCATAGGTATTCAAACCAACTGTCAAAGCTTTTTGAAAGCATTTTATAAATGTAATGTATTATTAATAATATTATATAATTATTAAAATAACAATTCATAAACTTACTGGGGACAAATCCACGAGCAATCATTTCAAAATTGACTGAGTTCCAAAATTCTTCAATGTTGACCTCTCCTTTGAAGTTTTTAGGAGGCTCTTTTATGTCACTCACTGTCAAACAAAAAGCACTTTTAGGCTTGTTTTCCAGACAGGGATTAAATGCAGTCCTTGACTCTACAAGGTTCTGAATGTCCCCATTAAAAGATACCAGCCCTTAAAGCAACATATTACTAACAAGGAAGCCTAACCACTCTCACAATAGATCTAATATGGTAAAATATCCAAAACTGTTTATTTAAAAGTTGAAAAAAAAAAAACCCAAGCAGGGACAAGTTCGAGATGGGACCCTGGGATGAGGAGGGTTAGCAACTCTCTAGGACTCTGGGATGAGGTTATTTAGCAGCTAGGACTCTGGGATGAGGTGGACTAGCCACTAGGTCTCTGGGATGAGGTCATTTAGCAACTAGGTCTCTGGGATGAGGTGGGCTAGCCACTAGGTCTCTGGGATGAGGTAATTTAGCAACTAGGTCTCTGGGATGAGGTGGGCTAGCCACTAGGTCTCTGGGATGAGGTCATTTAGCAACTAGGTCTCTGGGATGAGGTGGGCTAGCCACTAGGTCTCTGGGATGAGGTGGGCTAGCCACTAGGTCTCTGGGATGAGGTAATTTAGCAACTAGGTCTCTGGGATGAGGTGGACTAGCCACTAGGTCTCTGGGATGAGGTAATTTAGCAACTAGGTCTCTGGGATGAGGTGGACTAGCCACTAGGTCTCTGGGATGAGGTCATTTAGCAACTAGGTCTCTGGGATGAGGTAATTTAGCAACTAGGTCTCTGGGATGAGGTGGACTAGCCACTAGGTCTCTGGGATGAGGTCATTTAGCAACTAGGTCTCTGGGATGAGGTGGGCTAACAACTTGGTCTCTGGGATGAGGTCATTTAGCAACTAGGTCTCTGGGATGAGGTGGGCTAGCCACTAGGTCTCTGGGATGAGGTCATTTAGCAACTAGGTCTCTGGGATGAGGTGGGCTAACAACTTGCTCTCTGGGATTAAGTATGGGCTGAGATGCTCTAAAAGGAAGAACTTACCCGCCATGCTGAAGACTCCTTTTTTGTGTAGATCCATAATAACAACAGCAGGGTAGTAGCCACAATTAATACAGGAGTATGTATAATCATGACTTGTGAGCGCCTCAAAATGGCAATATGCATGTAGAATGGTGTCTCTTGATGGAAATTTAACACCCCGAAGTCCCTCCAGTGAATTTATGGTTCTTGAGACTGCAGTATGGTTCTGTAGATGACATTTTTGTTTTAAAAAAAAAAAAAAAAACGTATGACAACATTTAATACTCAACCACTTAAGTGTACCATTCAATGTGTTATTTTACCTGAAGGTTCTGCCTCAGAAAAATGCAGAGTTCCAAGGTAAGCACAACATGATCATCAAAATTATGGAGTCCTGCTTTCCACTCTTGATAACGGTACACCATCTGACACAGAGTGCATTGTTTGAAGTAAGTTGACACATCTAAGGAAGAAATAATAATAATAAGTGTTACTGAATAAAAATTTAAAATTACCTGAGGTATTAATCAAAGGCTTAAACTTACTGTCAATAATGCCACCTATACCCACAATCCGGGCTTTGTTTGTTATCATCACTGGATTATCCAAAGCAGGATGACTCGAACAGAAAGTGCAATTGGTCTCTGTTGGAAGAAGTTTTGTTGGGTAATTAAATGGTGCTCTGGGAGCTGTCACGTCTTCTGGGAGTCTGGAGGGAATTTTTTTCTGAGTACAAATATACTGTACTACACGTTCCAAGTGGTCTGTTACAGGGTAGATCGGCTGGGTAGTGGGCTGGTGTGTCACAGCAGCATGTGAATCTGTCTCAAATAAGTGTTTCTGAGTTTGGAATAAGTGCCATTTTGCTATACTTTTGTGCACACAAGACATTCTTGCCTTAGCACAAGGACAATGCCATGAGTTCTTCTTTGTCTTGTAGGTCACCATAATTCTGCCAAGACGACTGAAGTGCTTCTTCACTGGCTCATAAATAGATAGACATATTGCTTGGGATGAACCACTGAGTGTTACTTCTACAGACAGAGGTACATGGGCTGACATGGCTGCTTTCTGTCTTTTTATGCACAGAATCTTCTTTGATACACCAAATAGCTTATGATGCACCATTTCATCTAGAACACCCTCTTGAAGGAACTCTTCACTTATGGTGTGAGAACAATAGTCAAGTGAACGAATATGTTCACAGTGGCTGAAGGCACATCCACTCCGTAGTGCTAGAAGCTGGTACTGAAAACATTCTTCTAATTCACATCCAGTAAAGTGTTTTTTGCCCCATGTCTTTCTCTGTACATGAACAGGTATAGAAAAACCATGCCTGCTTCTTTGAACAGCACACACACCATTGGTCGCATCCACACAAACGCTTTTCAAATGTGATGTGCTGGTTATATCTGGTTTTTCTTCTGAATGTTTTCTGGAAATGTGACCAGGCAAATTCTTCTCATGTACAATTGTAGTGCAGTGAGGACACTTTACTCTTTGGGGTGATGTCGTTTGAGCCTTTTTCGGAGAAGGAAGTGACAGAGAAGTGGATGATGTAGAGGAAAGTGCAGGAGTAGATGATAAAATCTCAGAAGCACCAACTGTTAAAGTATGTGCTTGGGGTGTGGTTGACTTTAAATGAGGTGGTGCTTCCTTTAAGGAATTTGAAGTGAATATAGCAGATATGAAAGGTACTTCTGCAGGTGAAGGTGTGTGCGCCACAGATGAAGTAACTTGACAAGCCTGAAGATGGGTTTCCATATTATCTCTCCTCAAAATGGTTTTTGAGCACAGAGGGCAGTGATAGTGTCCTTCTGATCTGCAATTCTGATGACATCTGTGAATTCGATATTCTGTGAAAAATGTGAAAAATAAATAAAAAATAAAACACATGAATCAACATGAACTTTGTGCTGCCAAAAAAATAAAAATAGCAGGGTTACATTACCTTTAAACTGTATTGCATTTTTCCAGTGAATTTCAATGTGTTTCTTAACTCTTGCCAAGTTGGTAGGCTTAAACAACTTCACAGGGCACAAAGGACAATGAAACATTTTGCAGCATGTTGTGCATCTGTTTAAAGATGGGTCTGAACCACAAAGCCAGACTGAAGAGTGCATCTATGTAAAAATGAAAAAAAAACATACATTAATAATTGCATCAATGAAAGTTTTGTAGACAGTTATACACTGATCAACCATCATATTGTGACCAACTCCTTGTTTCTACACTCACTGTCTATTCTCTCAGCTCCACTGTCCACAGGAGCATTTTGTAGTTATAAAATTACAGACTCAAGTCCATCTATTGCTCTGTTGTATACATTGTTTTTGGTTGATCTGTGTATGCATTTGCCTTGGACCAGGACAGTATATGCACATATAACAACAGACATAGACATACAGACACAACGACAGATAGATGAATGTATAAATAAATAATGATATATATATATATATAAAGATTGTACAAAATGCTACATAATGGCAAAAAAATATTGTGTTAAAACACATTGCGTAACTAAGAACCAAACACATTTAGCCAACTGGCTAATCTACTTCATGCCAAACCAAAAATGCTTTATTAATATATTAATACGTCAGGCTATATATATATATATATATATATATATATATATATATATATATATATATATATATATATATATATATATAGCCTGACGTGACAAACAGCGTCTAATGATTGTCGTACCTAGCTAAATTAGCAAGGTAGATGCAGAGCTAACGTGAGTTCATTAATTCGGAAAAACAAAAAGTTATCCCAGCGACCCAATATCTTCGTTAATTAAACAAAGACATCTCGTAACGTACCGTCAAAAACTCCAAATCTGTCCGTCTAAAATTTTGACACATACAAACACGCTCCCACACAAACGGCGTTTCAATTCTGGGTCTACTGGCAAAACCACCCCATGACACTAGATGGCGATAATGGAAACGGCGCCACCTCTTCTCTGGCGCCTCAGATAGGTACCACAGGAGAGGTAGCCTCAGGAGTGAGATCTGCGCCCAGACCCTTCTCGTTATATGTGGCTGCTGATAACTTGGCTGCTCATTCACTTGCAGGATTTTTCGAGAGCTTTGCAGTGGACAGGTTCTGCAGGTTCTGCATGGCAACAAGGAGCAAGATTCAAGACAAGGAGGTATGTTCAGGCGTCTTTGAACCCCGAATTAAAGACACTCACAACCGGCATGTGCAGGAGGTACGGCAGGATCCTATTATGTCTAAAGAGTATGGTGTGAAAGGAGGCTGTGTATTGACCGACAGTCTGCAGCACTTTCATGTTGTTCATGGTTACCCCCCTGATATACTGCATGACCTTTTTGAAGGTATTGTTCCTGTTGAGTTATCACTCTGCCTATCAGACATGATTTCCAAAAAATATTTCACTTTAGAGGCCCTAAACCATGCTATCAAAACGTTTCCATATGAGTTTAATGACAGAACTGACCAGCCTCAAACTATTGCTCAAGGCTTTTCTACCAAAGGAACAATAGGTGGAAATGGCCATGAGAACTGGGCTCTAATTAGATTGCTGCCACTTCTCATTGGCCATAAAGTACCTGAAGGAGACAATGCATGGGATATTTTGTTGCTCCTGAAAGACATAGTTGAGTTGGCTGTGGCAACAAGACACACTAAAGAGTCCATAAATTTTCTTGATTGCAAAATATCAGAACATAGACAATTGTTGCAAAGTACGTTTCCTGATTTCAAATTACGTCCAAAACACCATTTCATTGAGCATTATCCTGAGATGATTAAGGCATTTGGTCCACTTTCAGATGTCTGGACAATGCGCTTCGAGGGAAAGCATAAATTTTTCAAACAAGTAATTCGTAATGCTTGCAACTTTAGAAATGTAGCTCATACACTAGCTGTAAAGCATCAGAAAATGATGGCTTACCATTTAGACGCAAGTTCATTTTTCAAACCCTCAGTTGAAATGAACAAGGTTACTACAGCATTGATCACGTCTTACCCTGAGAATGTCCAACAAATATTCTGCCAGAGAGTGCCTCAACATACAGCAGTCTTTGTCGCATCATCTGTCTCTGTAGATGGAATAAAATATTGCCCAGGCATGATTCTCTCTGTTGGTTCATGCTCTGGACTTCCAAATTTTAAGCAAATCAAACAGATTGTTAACACAGAGGTCCTGTTTGTCTGCAAGGTGATGACTGTATGGTACCATGAGCATCTCAGATCTTTTGAACTCTGTGAAGGCATTAACCCCTCCCTGTGTGTAGTACAATTGAAAGAGTTGAATGATGTTTTCCCTCTTCCAGCATACAGATTTGGAGACAATTTAATAGTGACACTCAGACGTTACATTCTGTGTTAAAAGGTCACAAGATTGATTGCTGCAATCCAAGCAACACAGGATTTTATAAATAGGTTTAATGGTCACATTTAGCAGCTTTCATCAATTAAGCAACCAACTTGTTAATCCTGTTAGAAGCCTGGTGATACCCTATCCAGTGATGGAATCAACAGTGGAGCTAAGAAAAAAGACTGTGAGTGTAGAAACTTGGTGGTCATTATGTTATGATTAATCTGTGTATAACCCCTACATAAATGTATATACATTTTCATTACAATAGACCTTATGTAGGATTATGTCAATTGTGATGACAAGCTTATGTAGGTAACATGTAGCCTTATGAACAGGAACCTAAGTTAAAATATTACCCATATTTCTAAAAAGCTAATTGATGATTATTGCTTTTATTTCCAAGATGACAGCACACCAGAAGATGACCTTGAGGGTCATTCTCACAGAGGCAGATATAAGAAAGGTCACCCTCAGTGCGAGGCCTGCTACAGTGGAGGATTTGATATGTACACTGAAAGAATCACTTGGACTTAATTACAACTACAGCCTTCAGTACAAGGATCCTGAATTTAATTACGAGCTATGTAATCTGACAGATATTGGAGATCTTCCTGAAAAACCAACAATCAAAGTCATCCCTGTACTTGAACTGGTACCTGTCTCAACGTCTGATGAAATCTTGAGTGACACACACAGTCCAGCAGATACAGAGGTCCTCTCACTCTCACCTCTTGAGCGACAGACACCTTGGCCAGAAGTTTTTGAAATCCCAACATTTTCTGTTGATGTAGAGTATAGACTTAGGCAGGCAAGTCTAATATACATTAGGGATGGAACACACTTAAAAGTATCAAAAGAGCTAAAGCATGAGATTCTGGAAAGACTGGCAGAGAGCATGTATAGTCACACAGCATACCCAAATAATGCTCAATTTGAAAGTGTCGCAGCAGCACTAATAAGCAAGCACCCCTGTCTCCAAGAACGAGGCTCGTCAAGTCGCTGTAGTGGTTGGAAAAACAGTCTGAAATATAAAATGGCTAATTACAGAACAAAGCGTAGAAGATCAGGATGCCTTGACGTTACAGTAAATGCAGGTAAACGGGGATTGCATTCAGCAGAAGGAGAACCAGCTAACAAAAATATCAAGAAGGCCAAGAAAGGTGAGCTCAACTACTTGCCTAACTTTCCAGAGGGGCTTGATCAGTCAGTCCTCGAGGGTGCCCGCAAATACTTAGTTGATGAAATTCAAAAGAGAACACCAGATGGACCACTTGTAAAACAGAAGATGGATGTGACATTTGCATTGAGGAGGAAAGAGGTTGTTGAATCCAAACCCGCCATAAGCAAGATGGTGGAACGTTGGCCCGCTCTCTTCACAGAAGATCAGGTATGTTCAAGAGGGATATGCCAATGTTTTAGTCTATCTTTCTGTTATAATTTGATGATAATTATGATGCCTCTGGATACACCTTTGTCATCTTCAATTATTGTTTTGCTCATTTATAATTCAAGGACAATGTGAGTCTTTATGGTGAACAGGTGTAGTTGGTTTTGAATGGAACAAGACATTGGTACCACTAGCCTCAGTATTGTTTAGACTTGAAAAGTATAATTGTTTTCTCTATTTTTCAGGTATACATGGAGTTCAATAGGATTGTAGGCAGGAACCTTAAGCAGGACTTCTACGAAAGCATTGATCGGCACAGTCTTCGTCTTATTGAGATATTTCAATCTAAGAGAGGGAACATCGGGCAGCTGTTGACGCACCTATCACAACAGACCAAGGTTGTTCCATATCCATTATACTTATACAATCAAAATCATGCTTGATTGATTCAGCTTTCTTATAGACAGTTAAATTCTTGTCATTGTCATTTTTCTCTCCAAAAGACTAAAGAGCCAACTGATATTCGGACTCTGGTGCTTAGAGGGCTTCCTATTATCCTTGGTGACCACCCCACAGACTTCTATAAAGCATGCTTTGTAAGTAACCTCTATTAAAAAGGACCATAACGGCATAATTTTGAATATTCACCATTATTTTTGTTTGATAAAAACTGAAAGCATAGTTTAATATAATCAAAGAATAAGATGTAATTTCAATCTGTCCATCCAGTTAGTTTATGTAGGATTTTGCAAGGTTTCAAGTCTCCCGATCTTCCAGCATCCAATTACACTGAGGTTGGATAAGTGTTCTTTTGTGAGCTCAAACCATTAAAAACAGACACTTTTACTTCATTGAAACACTTTTTTCTGACCACTTATGTGTAATCTGCTTGTGTAATGTACTCCGGCAGTAATGTCCATTTCCCTCATGTATCTGACTCTCCTGAGAGTAGACTTTTTGCTTAACATATGATAGTTAATTAATTATTTTGCTCTTATGCTTTTAGGATGACTCTGACGAATCATTCCATCAACTTGACATTGGGATCCTGCTTGTTGAACAAGAAGGTGCTGTGCTCTCATCTTCCCTCCATCTCAGTCCAGCCTCACTGAAGATCGTCATTGAAGGAGAAGTTGTTATGGACAACATCCAGGATCTCCCTAAAGCTGTGTGCATTCTTTTTGGACTTACTTACGCACTTCATCTCAACTATCCCAAGTCTATGAAGAACACATTTCACTTCATTCAACAGGTTTTTCTAACATTGGGTCACAGTGAACTGAAAGCCCGATTACAAACACTGAAAAACCAGCTTACACTCTGAAGAAATGCTGTTAATTTAACCATATAATACACCATATGATGAATACATAGACCCCAGTAGCCCTTCCAAAAATGTGCTTGTTTGTGGAAACCTAGATTACAAACCCTGAGAAATGCGGTTTATTTTACAGAGAAAGCATGTCCCCTCTTTTTATTTATTTATTTATTTTATTTAAAAAAAAATTTTTTTGCCCTACCCAAAAAAATGTGTGTATTCATCATATTATTGTCTTCTATTTGACTATAAGTAGCCATTCCAAAATTTTCCTTGTTTTATATTTACAATACATATGGCTTATTTTGAATTATGTCACAAAATATTTCATAAAAAATGGCTGTCTAGCCATTGTATTCTACAGATTTTTCAAGGGTTCTTGAAAGAAAATGGTTCTATAATATTTTTTTATATTATATATATATATATATATAAGGTCTTTATTATAAGCTGTTATTATAACAATACCAGAACCATCTTTAGTGCTATAGAGCGCTATAAATGTTTATACATCTACAGCACATATGCCATCATGTTGAAAAATAATTTCATCACTCTATATAAATGGTAGAATACTTCTATATAGAACCATTTCCTAAAGAATTCGTGAAGAACCATTTTTGTAGATTTAGAAGTGTATCCGCATGACAGTGCTCAGTTGTGTTCAGATAATAACATGGAGTTCATCAGTCAATTTGAAATTTTAAATGCTTGTATCAAGTTTTAAAACATTTGTGTCCAATGTTTTACAAGCATACAGCAGAATTTTTTGAAAATATTCATTCTCAAAGTTAGACTTGTCAAGAAAGCAGTTTAAATGTCTGTTTTTGACTTGTCATTTGGTTGACTTGTTTGTTATTGCTGCAGTAAAACTTTTGAAATGTTACTTCGAAGGGTTTTTACATTAAAATACAATATTGAAATGTATCGTTTAATTTCTTCCTTTTTTTAGTTTTGATAACCAATGTGTAATTCATGATATCTCTATTAAATAAGTCTTTAAATTACAACAAAACAATTATATAAACTAATAATTTTAAGTAGAAATAATTAATACTTTTTTGTAGGTTAAACTTAAAAATAATTACTTTATACAACATAAAATGGAGACAATATTTATGTAAACTAAATATTTCAAGTAAATGCTACTAATGTAAACTTTGTTCATGTGCTTCATCAAATTAAAATGTTAAGTTAATACAACTTAACTTTTTTAGTTTCACCTTGTGTAAAAACTTAATTAATTTAAGGCAACGAGTTTCCACGCAATTTTCTAGTAAACTCAACTAATTCGGGTTTACAGTGTAAGAACTGCCATTTAAATTCAGACTTTTCTTTAAAAATATACTATGCTAAGGCTATATAACAATAGTACACAATTGACCCTTATTCATGGCACACATCAGTTTGATCAACAGTTTGCATGCCTCTGCTGTGTTGTCACGCTTTGTCAATACCTCACTGCCCTCAACAATGATGGAAATATCAGCCATATCCTCATCTCTAGAAGCCTGGACAACAGGGATCTTCAGGATGTGCAGTGTAGTGAAAGAACACTCAAGTGTAGTCACCTCAGTTGAACCTCCTTGTTGAATTCCAGCTCTAAAATTAAACATATAGAGATTATGTACATGTTCTGTTCTCTTCGATATATTTTCTATAAAAATATTGAATGAAAAACTAAACTGCTTATGCATGCAGATTCATTAACTACAGAACTTCAAATGTAAAAGATTATCAGGTTATATTACAAACGATTATGCTACAACTGATGCTAAAGATCTCATCTAAACTTGAATTAACCTCCTATCTGCTTTTCTCCCTGCCCACCTGCATTATTCACTGCCCCACTAGTTTTCTTACTGCAGTCCATCTTTACATAATTTCATAAAGAAAATGAATTAGTTCATGTTCATAGTTAATTTTGAAAAATTTAACTAACTTCACAGCTCCAAATATAAACTATGCCCCAATCATGTTGAAATGCAGTAGCAACAAATGTGCTTAAAATAAGCAACAAACCTTTTCATCTAGATTATCAAGAATGGCCTGCACATCTCCTCCAAAGGCTGCCATTCTATTCCTGTACAGTTTAAGGAGTTTTGGCACATGTGTCCAGTGCACCATGCAACTGACTCTTCAGGTTGATGGCAGTTATTCTACGAAACTCACTGCATATCTAGAGAGAGAGAGAAGAGTAAACAATAGAGAATACAGATTATCCGTCATTATGTACAGAGGCTGTACATTTCTAGACAAACACTGGTTCAGTTGATAATAGTTATGCAGGGATCCAGACTAAAACCATCCCGTCATCCCAAGGCCAAAAAATAGCCCTCTTTTGGGACGCTTTCATGACAAGTGTTGTGTGCGATAATACTTGTTGCCTTTAAATAACATTACTGTGGTTGGACAATGCTGTACGCTTCTTGGTTAATAAGTAAATAAGTAAAAAATAAATAAATAAATAAATAAATAATCCAAACAGCTGATGACTTCGCATTATAAGAGTTTTGGAACTGTTTGGGGGAAAAAAGTTAAGTAGCATTTTAGACAAGTAAACCAGATTGGTTCACACTAGGTTTTGCAGTGTGAAACAATCCTACAAAAACTATAAAAAGAAAAATATGCTGAAATGGGCCAGAGTCACAAGTACAGCAAATAAACACACTACTCACCTGACTCTCCAAGAACAGTGCTGGCCATCATTCTCAATCCAGACCAACCAAAGCTTCCTGCTTAACAACCTCCTTCCGCCGTAAAAAAAAAAAAAGGTTCGCTCCAACTCATGTTTGGACCCTTTTTATCCATCTCAGCCCTCATTGCCTTTCTCTCTTCATCCAAGGAATCCTCACTCAGCCCTGCAGGGTTATATCGCAAACATCTTTGTAATCACAAAGCTCACATTTGAAGGTAGAACTTTGGTGACATGTAGATGCTTTACTATGACATTTTGAAGATGACATCTCAAGGAACCAGCTGTTTTAAAGGAACACACACAATTGGAGTGATAACAGGGCCAGCGTGTACCATGGAATCCGTGGCGTACTCTGTGGTGCTTCAACCAAACATCCGGGTCTTGGCTTGTGAAAGAGCAGATTTTCCACTTCATCTAATGTATCCCTTATTCCCTTAAAAAAAAAACAGTGTTTAAAAAAAACAATATCAGTGTTAGTATTGTCATTGTACACAAGTATAGTTTGTAAATGCAATTACAGAACCACAAACTATGTAACGTTATTTAATGTGTTTGTAATTTGTCTGAACACTATTTAAGCCTATTCCTAATGTGGAAACGTAATGAGAAACGTTTTTTCCAAACTGATTCATGTCTGTGCATCTGTTGAACCGATTCAGACAATACGGCTATTTTTGTATCTTTTACGGCTTAATCTTGTAATAACATCCTGCTGCCTTCATATAAATGATATCAGACTAAATGAGCGTTGTTGTAGACAGCTTCCTGAATTTTCCGTTCTACCTTAAACAGCTCAGCAAATACTGAGGAGGCTCAATATAACGTTACCTACTCCAGTATATAAGGTGGAACAAAAAAAAGCCAGCCAACAAGATGCCAACTTAACATTTTCAAAATAGAACTTAAAAGAAATCGCTCAGGCTTGTTACACAGCCTGTTTGAGTCTGTTACATTGGGCATTTGATTAAATGAAACAAACGGCTCATAATCAAACTTTCCATGGCTACCGTCGAGGTGGCAAAGTTAGCTAATATAACAATGCCAGGGCAATTTCCCTCACATATTCATGGCTTTTAGATGTGTTAAAACTAGAAACGTAACTTTAAAATGCTTTGTGAACTAGTTATTTACCTCAATCTTGAACTTCTCCAAACTTCGAGCCACAACAAAGAGAAGTCAACCGTCCTTCGCGCGTATTCCCGAACCTCCCACTGAGCATGCGCAGGTTTATCTTGATCAGTAACTTTTCCAAACAAATTTTCTCAACACATTTTTTTTATGTTGTGCCTACAGGTTGATCAGAACAATACATTTCGAGTTAGATGAACTATCACACAATTGAGTTCTATTCCCAACACTCTATTTCAAGTTTAATCAACTAAATTTGAAGATTTTTTACAGTGCATTAATCACTAGCCCAAAATCACTGCTACTGCCTAATAAAGGATTAGTGTATGTGGAATTATATTTAAATTATGGAATTATTATTTAAAACATTACATTACACCAAAAACCAGCCCTGAGATTGAGAATGTATTTTAACCTACTTAGCTACCCAGCAAACACACAACTTCCACACAACGTTGTATTTTAGGAGTGGTTATGTTGGTGGCCACGTTACTTAACAGGCACTCTCTTACTATGTTGTTAATATGTTGCACTAAGGTTGGTGGCAATAAAACCCTGCATCTACTTTCTATCAACCTATTGATAAAGGTTGCAGTTATGAACTATGTGGGTTGGTGCCAACATAACCAATGAAGTACGTTATGACAACTGCGCGAATCAGATTCTACTGGTCCCGCTGCAACCTTGTGTCCACCTTTCTGCAACCTGCTCCTAGAGGGCACGAGAGAAATTCAATTTTTTGTCAGTTGGCGAAGAACCGTTGCTGCGTAGAAGTCTCACAGGATTTCAGGTGAGTGATTTATAAATTATGACTATAAAATATAAATTTTAGAACATTTTCGAATGTATATTTTGTATACTATATACGTACTACCATAGTCCCCATTTACAGACAATTCTGGGTAGATAGGTCAGTATTCTTGCTTAGTTTATCAGCATTGTTTGTACAATTGATGTTAGCTAGTTAGCTAATGTTACTGAACAGAACGTATAACTAATAAGTTATACTAATATACTAATATTTAAAACTATAATTTTAAAGAGCATTCGAGTCCCACACCTCTTCCAATAGTCGCCTGCCTTTTTCGTTGGTCCTGAAGTTATTTTGACGTTTTAAACGAGTATTAGTGTGGCAAAAGGGTGTTGTGAGTCGACTCTTCTGATTCTAAAACTCCTATGACTACAATAGACAAAATACTTTTGTCTTTTTGCCATCGTACTGTATAGCTACAACTGAGGGAAATGTTGATAGAGGTGTGTGTCTGAACAAAAGAGAGTTTGAGTGACTGCGAGTGCCATGAATGGGTTAATTGGCAAATGCTAACGCATCTCACTGTAAGTTCAGTCAGACGCATTTCACATAAATGTCTTGGTATGTCTACCTTTTAACTGCCCAAACAATAAATTGTAGGCAATTTCACTTGCTGTTGTGTTATGTGGATACTATGAGGTAGCTGGACTTAATGTGTGCATTTCTTTTTTCCGTTTTCCTGTCGTCCACATGTTGAAATACATTTATCATCTCGTAATTAATAATTGCGTATAGGTCTAACCTACCATTTAGAAGTTTAGAATAATAATACAAAAGTTTTTAATCCATATTCTCAATAATGTAAAACCCATTTACTTTAGTTAAAATGTTTAAAACGTTTCTATTCTACACTTAAATACTACTAATGTGCAAATTTACAGGTCTCGGGTAATTAGGACACTATCAAGGATGCTCTAAACAAAAATGAATTATTCAGAATAATGAACTCATGCATTAACTCATTATACATCAATGTATATTTATTTATCAATTTATTGTTCAAAGAATTTTTAAAATATGTAATCAAATATGTAAAAATACTGTAAATGAATAGTTTGTAATATTTATTTTCCCAATGCGATATTTATTAATGTACAGTGACATGCCAAATGTCATGGAGTAGCGTTATGTAAATTGATTTTCAAGTGTTACCTCAGAGGATGACTTGGCAATGCCCGTACCTGTATACATTGTGAGGTGTTATCCTGTGAGTGAGGTTGAACATTGGCCAGCATGCTAATGTCAAGGCGACATATATTATCAGAGTTTGGAAAAGGCAAGAGAGCATGTGTCAGACAGATGGCATGTTCCACTTCCAAAGTTGAGTGGGCATTTAACATTCCTCTATCTACAGTATAACATGTGCAAGGAATACATAATCGAAGACTTTACCAAGACAAGCGATCACAGGTCAGTGCAATGTTCTTTAGCTTCAGCAGGATATGGGAGCACAAGGTCCACCAGTCCATGTCTTCATGGGGTCTGGGTCACATACACACTGTACAATCAGTCCAAAACAACCGATTCATTGGACCAAGCCACATGTTGCCAGTCTTCTAGCGTCCTTTTAGCAACCTTCTGAGCCCATGTAATGTGGTGTTTGGTTTCATGGTTTGAACAGAGGCACTCTGGTAGGTCTTCTTGTGGGTGGACACTGTGCTATAAACTGTGGGTGGTAATGCCTTCTATGATGTATTCCCTGTACAATGGATTGAGTAATATTAAATGGCCACAAAACTTTGAAAATGTTATGTCCCATCTGTCTGGCACCCACTATCACGTCGTTCAAACAGTCTTTTAAGGTAACATCACTTAATAATCAATTCACAAACTGCTATTCTACGACATTTGGCATGTCAGAGTAAATTATATTTTAAATTATTTAATGACCCAGTCACTCCTACACTCTTATTTTACAGCAATATAATAATGGATTTGTGATAACAGTTGATGAGTTTCTGACTTTAAATTGGACCTCTTAATATTTAAGGATGGTTAAAAGAGGATGGAGCAGGAAAGACTACCTCAAAAGATGGAGATCAGCCAGGAGAATTCTTGGAGGATTAGGGGTCTCAGAAAACAAAACAGAAAAAAATATGATAACAATTTCTTCTCTCATATCTGAGGCAAGCAGCCAGGAGCCTATTGTAGGGACAATTTGCAGTCCTTACTTGTCTGAGGAATACAGCCAGGAAGACAATGAGACTGACTGCAATTATTCCTTATTTGAGGCAAACAGCGAAGATGCCACTGTTGAGATTGGCTGCAGTGTTGCATGTAACACATGTACATATAATGCAACAACTCCCTCTCAGTCAAGTCTGAGGAAAAAGGAGCTGAAACAAGATATACAGAAACAGCTTGCATGCTGGGTGAATGATAACAGTGCTTCACATAGGGCTGTTGATGATCTTTTGAAAATCCTTAGCTCTGTTGGTTTAACAGTACCTTTAACCACCCGCACACTTCTGAAGACAGCTAGATCTGTAGAAACAACAATTAAATCTGGAATGCAGTATGTACATTTTCAGTTAAGACACCAACTGTCAAGACTAATGGAACGCTATTCACAGGACAAAATAGCATCATTAGAGTATTTGGAGCTTTCCCTAAATATTGATGGGCTGCCACTATTTAAGAGCTCAGCAACTTGCTTGTGGCCAGTGCTATGCGCAGTGCATTTAGATCCATTATTTGTCTTCCCTCTCACTCTAACCTCAGGAAACCATAGACCAACAGACTTGTCCTTTCTTGAAGATGCCATTTCTGATCTAAAAGATGTACTACAAAATGGTTTTGACATAGGAGGAAAGAATATCAAAATCAAAATAAAATGTGTTGTCTGTGATGCACCTGCACGTGCAATGGTTAAAAACACCAAGCAATACTCTGCTTACTATGGGTGTGATAGATGTCACCAGAGAGGCACCTGGCAGAATACTGTGACATACCAACAAATAGATCACTTATTTCTCAGAACAGATAGGACATTCCGTACACAGAGCCAAGCTGAACACCATCATGGTGGTACACCATTTTGTGAACTACCAATTGACATGGTAAAAGCTTTTCCAATTGATTATATGCACCAGACTTGTCTTGGTGTCATGAAAAAATTACTACTCATCTGGACAAGAGGAGAAAGAGGACGAAGCAGGGAGACAATGATGTCTGCAGGACAGGTTGAAATTGTTAGTACTAGGCTCATAGATCTCCAGAAAAACATTCCCACATGTTTTGCCCGAAGACCCAGGAGTCTGAAACACCTAGACAGATGGAAGGCAACTGAACTTAGACAGTTTATGCTATATACAGGTAAAGTTGTTTTGCCTGGTGTACTTAGACAAGACCTATATGAGCATTTTCTTTGTTTCAGTGTTGCACTGTGCATTTTGTTAAGTCCTGACCACGTGAAACAATATGGGATGTATGCACAAAGTCTTTTGGAGTACTTTGTAGCTGAAGGCAGGGACCTATATGGATCTCAGTTTTTAATATACAATGTGCATTCTTTGCTACATATAGCAACTGATGGAATCATTCATGATTCTCTGGATAACTGTTCTGGATTTCCTTTTGAGAACTACATGCAGACACTGAAGAAAATGGTTAGATCCCCTAAAAACCCACTAGTGCAGATTGCAAAAAGAATTTGGGAGAGTGAGACAGGAATGGCATTACAAACCAAAAAAAGAGGAGAAACATTCACTTGTCACACACCAGATAATGCTTTTCTGTCAGTGGATGGACAGTGTTGTGAAATTGTTGATGACACAAAGAATGGATATTTGTGCCGCATTTATAGCCAACCAATGCCAATGTTTGTGGAGCCATGTGATTCAACATTCATTGGAGCATATACATTTCACTGTGGAGACATGACCATAAGGATGGTGCCAAAAAATAAAATCATGAAAAGGGCAATCAAAATTCACCGAGGAAATCATATTTTGTACCTTACCCTTCTTCATAAGGAGTGAATGAATGAACTGCATTCAGTAACTAGCCGTCCCAGCAATAACAAGAACTATGTATATATGTAAATGAACAAACAAGGAATAAATAATGAATTCAATAATTGTAAAATGGAATTGTGAAATTTCGTGGCCAAGAAAAAAGTCAGGTACCTCATATTTACATTTGCTTGTCATTCAGCATCAATAATACAGCACAGGTCTTCGACTCCAAATCCTGAATCAGTTTACTGCTCCTGAATTCTAAAATGACTAGACTAAACACTGGTAGGCAGCGCAAAACATAAATAATTATTTAAAATTCAGGACTAGAAACTGGATTCAAGGTTAAGTTGATGACGTGCAATAGAATATCAGATTCCAACTTATATATGTTTTTTTATATGTTAACAGTATGTATTCAGTTCTTGAATTTGTACAAGAGCGAAGTGTGGCTGTTGTCCCGGATTCCTGGGTGGAGAGAACATCTGAAGTAAGATTTTTATTTTAATGTAATGCATGTAATTCCTATACCATTATTATGTGATTGGTACACAGTTTTTTGTAGTTTTTATAACAAAACCTATGACAATTGACCTATCCATACTGGTTTGTACACAGGTATGAACTTTACAGTATGCTGACAAAACCTCATTTCAGTTAAAATACTGTTAGAGTTTAGAGCTTACAGTTTAAAACACTAAGGTAGTTAACAATTTATACACTGAATTAGGAAAACCTACCTTGTGTCTATACTCATCATCCAGTTTATCAGCTCCACTGAAAACACCAGAACACTTTGTAGTTCTACATTTAGACTGCAGTCATCTGTTTCTCTGCGTACTTTCTTATCCTGATTTCACCCTGTTTTTCATTGGTCAGAACCACTACAGGATGCACAGAGCAGGCATGAATTGGGTGGTGGATCATTCTCAGCGCTGCAGTGACACTGACGTGTTGGTGATGTGTTAGTGTGTGTTGTGCTGGCACAAGAGGTCAGACACAGCTGCTGAATTTTTAAAGCCCTCAGGGTCACTGCTGTACTCAGAATAGTCCATCAACCAAAAATTTCCAGCCAACAGTGTCCTGTGTGCTGCATCCTGTGTCCACTGATGGACTAGAGGAAAACCTATACAAACTCTGCAGCACCAGATCAGCTACTGTCTTTGACTTTACATCTACATGGTGGACTAACAAGTTAGGAGTGTCTATTAGAGTGGACAGTGAGTGTGCATAGGTTTTAAAAGCTCTGATGTGTGAAGCACTGATGTGTCGGATCCACTCACACCACCACAATGTCAGTGTCACTGCAGCACTGAGAATGATCCAACACCCAAATCATACCCTCTGTGGGGGTTCTGTATGGGTCCTGTCCATTGAATAACAGGGGGAACTACAAAGTGCTCCTGTATGGTCAGTGGAGCTAATAAAAGAACAGTGAATGTAGATTTAAGGTAGGTAGTCCCTGATCCTAGGATCATTCAATATATAACACTAATATGAAATTAACAATACTCCTTACATTTTTAGACATGTGTATTGCAATTTACTATTTTGTTAAATTGGATTTTTGTCACCAGTCTGTAAAGCTTGTCCAGTGTTTCAAGAGTAGTATTGAAAGTATGTAACATGATCTTACTTGCTAGTAAACTTGAAATGCTAGTAAATTTTATGGCTTCCTGTTCTGGCTTTAGAGTAGCCCTTACATGCACATTTTGATGTTTTCCTTAAACACACTCACTTGAATGACGTAGAAAATCGCTGCTTAATTAAATCTAGAAAGCAGCAAATATGAGAGTTTGCAAAACAAAGGTTGAGGCCCATCAAAGTAATTCAACTTCACTTATATGTTTAGGGACACTTTTGCTACTGGCCACCTAAAAATAAACAAAAATTGATTCAACGTGGATCTTTGCCCGACAAAGCGTTGTGGAAAAAACTTGAAGTCAGAGTTTTTAAATCATCAGGTGTGTATCAATTTCTGAAGGCTCATTGTAATCATTATTGTTAATTGTTTAGAAGCAAATATTTTAACTCTTGGGCACCAATTCTTTGCAAAGTTGATTATAAAACAGCTCATCAGCTAATGAGGAAGGCAGAGAACACTTCTTGTTTAGAGGAGTCAGATGGGAGTGGGAAGAAGCTAAGGGAAAAGAGGCCACCATCTCGCTATTTGTGTTATACCTCTGCCAGTGAGGATGGTAAATATTTAATATGATGCATGTATTTTAAAGGGCAATGTGTCTTAATATATTAAGAATTTGGTGTTCAATATATCAGTAAATATTACTTAACTGTGTGCTGCAGATGATAGTTTCCAACCTACCAAGGGTCCTAAAGTTCAAGCTAGATCTCCACCTAGATTGTCTGACTTTCTTGCACAAACAAGATGTGCTCTCTACCAAGGTAAGGCATTATTTATTTGATCAATATTAAAACTGTTGTATGTCTGAATGCATTCATGTATATGTAATGTTTATATTGCCTGTGTTAGATATGGAAAGAGGGTTGGATATGGCAAGAGAACCAGCAAGTTTGCCGAATTGTGAGTTATTTTCTTTTTATAACAAACAGCCACATGCACATATACATACAAACAATAATAGAAGGGAAAATCTGGCATGTTTAAATAAATGAAATAATGTAGACATTATTATGTTACTTATAGGGTCCGAGATTCCTGTGGTTGTGGGTAGAGAACTGGAAATGGCCCAAAGTGAGTTACAGAGAATACATTTTGTTTTATTTTCTGTGATGCAGGTTTGGTATTGGTTTTCATGTATGGAAAATGTACATTGTTATTTATTTATTTATTTTATTATTATTATTGTTTCGTGTACCCTTTCTAGTTTACTTGACTAGTTTTAAGGCTTTATTGTGACTTTTATATTTGTCAGTGAAGAATCTTAATATAATATTGGAAGCCAAAATGCTGATTTGATTGAAGCATTACATCTTACTACTTCTTACATGCTTTATGATTGTACAATAGTACAACAAAGTTTGACCACTGCATTTAACTCATTCATGGCAGTGAACACACTCTCATACTAGGGATTAGGGGCAGTAAACACACATACATACACACACAGAGCAGCATTAGTTAGAATAATTAAGAGTGGGCATTGATTGGAATGATTTAGAACATGCATGAATGACAAGAAATGCAGGCTGCTGATATCTGAAAAACAAAAAAATTGTTTGTTTGTACTTTTAAACATTATAGCAAATACTGTGGAAATGTCTCTGTTGCATTTCAACAGTTGCTGAATTGTGACTATGAGAAGCATTAGCCCTCAGACAGTGATGTTTGTTTATATGGAAAACAACCAGTAAAATAATAATTTACTACACAGCCTTTGCCTGTTGGAATTTTAACAGAATATTAAGAATATAAATGTTTTCTGCAATTATTTTAGGACCACCCATTCAACCAGAGTGCCCTCCTCAAAGAGACAGTAAGTTTCTTTGTAAGTGTTCATTAATGTTATTGATAATGTTTGGAAATTATATTGACAAAATTCTGTTTCATAGATTTTCAAATGCATGTCCTCATGAAACTTGACCAGCTACTGCAGAAGCAGGAGGAACAAAGCCTTCTCCTTAAACAGCTGATTAATGCTAGAAGTGAGGTGCCAATGGATATGGAGTTTGTCACTGTGGATGATATGGAGGGTTTTAATAAGATTGAAATTAAGCTGAAAGATGAAGAAGAAGAAAGAAAAATGGTGACAAGCTCAATTAATCCAATGATATAAAATAAATTCATAATTACAAATCCAATTTAAATGCAGCATAGACAACTACACAGTTAAAATTGATGGTTTTATAAGGATTCTTTATTAAGGGAAATGGTGTGAACCCTGAACACTCGAAGAACCTTTTGCATGATTAAATGGTTCTTTGCATCATGAAGGAGTTCTTCAGACTGATGGAGAATGTGCTATAGATGGTTCTTTTCAGAAAAGTAATCTTCTATTGTTATGATGTTAAGCTTGTAACAATAGAACCATTTTTGGTGCCATACAGAACTCTTCTCTTAAAGGCACTATACAGAAACCGTCTATAGCACATTTTCAATCAATCTGAAGAAACCCTTCATGATGCAAAGAACCATTTAATTGTTAATCTGTAAAAGGTTTTTTTTTGACTTATCAATGTAAATATAAAACCATTTTCATTACTAAATAACCATTTCAAACTTACCTCTAACACACGCTGTCAATCCTCTCATACACACCATCAAACTCTGACACACCATCAAACCCTTTTATACACACCATTGAACTTCTCACACACACCATCAAACGCTCTCACACTCACCATTAAACTTTCTCTCACACACACCATCAAACCCTCTCATACGCACCATCAATCCATTGTTTATAAGTTGAAATATTTCCAATAAATAGGAAAATTAAAACTGTAAACTATACAATTCTCTTCATAGGTCAGGTACCTTGCCACCTTAGGGGGGCATTCCCTTGGAGATTCAGTAAGACGTACAATGCGCACAATTGCATCCTCAAGAATATGGGCTTCATTTAGTCTGAAAGGAAGGAAAGGGAAAATCTCACTTCAGAATCTAACCATTTACAGAGTAATAATGAGTGAGTGTATTTCTCTGTACTTGCGAGCTTAGATGTTTATGGAAAAAAATCAATGTTGATTGGGTTTAAAAATGTATGCTTCATCTATGCAGAAGCAGTGATGAGAAGCCAACCAGGATCAAACGCAGCAGACATTGAGGCTCACATATCTGAAACTCTGAAGCATGCACCAGGGATTGCACGACGAAAAGGGAATGTAAGTAAAAATCTAGTGAAACATGCAGTGTGTAAGATTTAGGGGAGTAATTAGCAGAAATGCAATATAAAACCATATGCTTATTAGAGTATAATCACCTGTAACTACAAATCTGTGTGCTAGAAGCATTATGAGAAGCATCATTAGGTATTAGAAGTAGGGATGCACCGATTTTTATTTTTTCAACATTTGTTTGACAGTAAAACATACTTTAAGGAGGCAAAAACACTGCACAGCTTGCATGAGGTCATTGTACCAGTCAGATGTCAGTCACTTCTACTGTTAACCTTTCATACTTCCAGTCCCATATACTCAAATCCTCACCTAGGATCGTTTCTGGAATTGGTTGGGCAAGAAGCTCATAGTTGGTTTACTTTCACATACAAAAACTCCATCTGAACCTTGGATTGATTTCGTAATTTCATACATCACTTTTCTGTAGGTTTGCAAATTGACAGGAAGCTTCATGCTGATTTCCATTATTTTTTGTTGGATATAAACACTCAGGGGCTTTTGGGATGCATGGCATTTCACAGTGCATGACCACGTGCAAACAAGGAGCCGCTCTCCAAAGCAATAAAAAATTAGATAAAAGTTTTTTAGATGGTTATGTTCAAGAGTCACAGAACATGAATTCAGTGATCATTTTCATAGATGATGATGTTTGGCCATGCAGGTGCTGCAGCTCGAGACATGCGTTTTCTGCCTTGCTCTCAGTACATGCACCAAACTTATATCTTATATCTGTGCAGTAGAAAAAAAAACGAAAGAATGAGCCCCACTAAAAACTTGGATAGGTGCAGAGAAGATGGGGATGCACCAGAAGGGAGGGATTTTCCAATTCACTGCTACATGTCACTAAATCTTACACAGTGCTCCTTATATGGCAATTGTAGCACAATTATAGGGATACAAGCAATGTTCATCACTTTTGAATTGTCTCATTTCCTCCCCTCCACAGCCTTTGGCGAACTCAGACCCAGTGGAATCTGAATCACCATCTTATAATTTCTTTACTTCTACATGAACATTTTCCAACCTCACTGTTCCTTAGAATTCATCAGACTGTTTTTGTTGTGTGAATAAATGAACTTTGTTCTGACTGACTCCTGTTTATTGTGCTCTGTGTTTAAAATTTGTTCTTAACTTCAATGTGAGTGGATGGAGCTTAACTGTTGTAAAGAGTGTATGTTTGTGTTTGTGTGTAATGTGTATAAACGTGCATACTCTTTTTGTAAAATTATTTTTGATTAAACTGCATTCTGAATTTTATTGTGATTGTCTGATATTTATTATGTTTGTGTAATGCTTGTAGTTATGTTTTGCATCATTGCAATTTTGGAAACAAAACTATGACAAGTACATTATCATGTAATTATGCTGAAATATGAAAACAAAATGGATGACATAATTTAATCTATGATATCTCGTTTTTTAAGTATCTCTGTTCTGGCCACAGTAATGTCCGTATTTTGTAACAGACTAAAAATGATTGATGATGTGGATCAGGAAAAATGCACTGACAATGTTACTATGAGAAATATAGAACAGTATTTGCATAATGTGATGTAACTTTATGTCTACTTTGTGACTATAAATGAGTAATTACATTTTAGGTTGTCAGAATGTTGCAGAATACAGGAAAGGGGCCTTCTGGAATGTTGCAAATCTGTTGCTGAATGGTAGTGTAATGTTGCACAAAAACGTTGTGACAACCCTATAAAGTGTTTCATTTTGACTTTCTGACAATATTTACACAACGTTCCAAATGACTAATATAGTGGTTTTTACCACGTTGTGAATACGTAGCTGTGTTTGCTGGGTAGTACCTTAATGTGTTTAAGCAGTTTTATTTATTATTTTATTTCTTATACTGAGGTATGCAGTTGTGTGACACAAAAACCCACACAAATGCTCACATTGTCTTGTAAAATACACCATCAAACCACATAATTACTCAAATTAAAATAACTCATGTATGAGCGATTGTCATGTCATTTCAATGTTTTCTATGTCAGAGGAAAAAAAAGAGCTAGCTAAACCGGTCAGCTTTAAAGTTTGTCATTTGAAAAACAAACGATTCAATATTAGGTATGTAACGTATATCCATCCATCCATCCATCCATTATCAGTTTATAAAATAACATACGTAACATTAACAATGTTAACTACATTTGGGCGATAGCAAAATACTTATGTATCCGAAAATATAAGGTTAAATTGAAATACTTACGGGATGAAGCTGTTCCCTGAGGCCGGTGAGAGCTGCTTGCGCGCCGCGGTCACAGAAAAGAGCGCGAATCTTCATCGTCTTCTTCTTCTGTGTTTTTACAGCGGTTCGCTTCTGCCACCTTCCGTTTTCTCATTCAGAGTTCTTTCATTTTAAAGCTGTCATCTTCAAAAACTTAAATAACAATTTCCTCCCTTCCGCACGGCACCGTCTCCTTATTAACCCTATTTATCATAATCATTTCTGTCGTTCGTGTCCCAGTCATTACATCAATATTCTAATATTCTGCAGCCTCAAATTGTGCCGCATTCACGCCGAGCCTCAGCTAGCCGAGAGTGCCAACGTGCAGCCGGACTTGGTCCATATACAGGGTCGAGCCTGAGCCAGAAACGGCCCAGATCTACCTTGCTAGCTGGGAAGTTTGTGAAACCGCAGCAAAACGGTGATGTTTATGTGACACGTATATTTTTTATCTTCCTGTATGAAGAAACAATATATTTCCGATTCTAATATTCCCTGTGTTGTGTTTTGATAAGTTAGAAGAAGAGAAAAAAAAATAGTTCGTTTTTACGATACTTATTCTAACAAATTTTATGAGTAGGTCCTTTCAGTCGTAATAACTCTGATATCATTAAAAAAACAAAAGAAAAACACCCAATTCAAGATAAAAAGGAACATATCGAATTTATTTACTACTTTTAAACATATCAACATATCAGAAATTTCCCTTGTGTCTATGTCAGTAGTTAAAATTCTCAGTCCAACAATGTAACTTTAAAACTTCATAGACAGTAAGTACCAGTGGCGGATGCTGGTCTTTCAAGGAGGGGAAGCTCAATTTCGGCCTACATCATAAAATGTGTCGGTTTATATATACGTAAATTCTACCCTCCGTTCCTTTTTAAGAAAATGATCTGTGACCCTGTCTTACCAACAAGGCGTCTTTGGGACTTGACTAGTGTCCTCTCAATGGCCAGCAGAGCTAGGCTGCTTAAACGGCCTTTACCCATGTGAAGTGTGTCCGCCTGTGAGTGCTTTGTGACGGTGGAGGGGCTCAGCAGCTCACAAGCAGCTACAAAAAACCCCACCAGAAATAGAAGGTCGATTTTTCGCTAGTCGTTTTTAACAAAGAAAATGCCGCTAAGAGGATTAAGAAAGTCTCCGGTTCAACTCAGAACAGAATGAAAATGTACTGCTCCCATGGATCTTTACACCAAAGGATCGCTGATTCGCTCATTTTGCTGTCAATCAAAAAGGGATTCAGCCTCAGACACATCATCCAATCATCATGCAGAAGCTGAGCATCCGGGCCAGCCGAGGTCAGCCCACTGCCCCATAGACCCCCAGAGAGGCTGAGCGTCCGATGGGCGGGACAAAGCCCAGCATTTATCCAATGACTCGTCTGGTTTTGCTGCACTTCGCTGCTTCGCTATTAAACTCTGTAGACGCTCAGCGTCCACACTGTTTAAAGCACTGTGAAGCTGCGGGAATGATTGAGAGGAAAGCTGTATTTACCAGTGATAAGAAGCTGAATCTGAACAAATATTTATGTACACTGGGACCCTAAACTGGATAAGCGGTTACAGATAATTAATGAATGAATAATATTTATGTATAATTAGAACTTCTACATATCACCAAATTTTCTAAACCAACAAAAGAGTAGGAGGAGAAAGAAAAGAAAAAAAATGTTTTAATTTTCCCAAAGGCAACATCTGGTCCTGTTGATAACATACAAAATAGGGAAATGGGACTTTTTTCTTTGCAGGACTAGAAATGGAAAACTATTTAACGAAAGTTACACGGACCAAGAGTCCTCAGATTTGAGGATGCTGATTGGCTAAATTTGTCAAAATGTATGTTATATACTTTGGCTTTCATTTCAGAAAATGTTGAAGTCCACTGCGCCATAATGCTTTATGTGCTTATTTATGAGCTTCTTTAGCTTGATATCCACATACTAGGAAAACCAGGAGAGCCAATAGCATTCTACACCAGAGCCCAGTAAACAAGGAATGTCCCTGGATTTTCAAAAAGGTCTAAAAGTAGTCGTCCGTCAAGGACATATTTTAAACGCCAGTGGACGTCCAAAATGAATTGAAAACAAGTCAGTTATTTCAGGACCAATTGACAACATCAATGGACGTGCAAAATGCTTTGAAAACAGGTCAGTTATTTCGGGACCAATTGATAACTTCAATGGACATCCGAAATGCGTTGAAAACAAGTCAGTTATTTCAGGACAAACTGATGCGTTTAAAACAAGTAAGTTATTTCGGGACCAATCATTGGACGTCCAAAATGCATTGAAAAAAGTCAGTTATTCGCGACCAACTGATAAGGTCAGTGGACGTCCGAAATGCATTTAAAACAAGTCAGTTAATGTCAGTGGGCATCCAAAATGTGTCTGTTATTTTGGGACCAATTAATAATGTCAGTGGACATCCGTAATGCATTTTAAACAAGTCAGTTAAGAGAGAGAGAGAGAGAGAGAGAGAGAGAGAATGTGTGTGTGTTTGAGAGAGAGAGAGAGCCCCTCCCCTTCAGATAGCGGTTATTCTGAGTTTGAATACTGCGCCAAAATAAATTTCAGTGGAAGATTTTTCAACGGTTGAAAAGTGATATTTAATCTTAATAAAACTTTAGTTTCACCCGTTCTGGTAAAGTATAAGTATTTAAAGAGCTCTACCAAAGCAACAGCTATGCTAGGTTAGCATCTCAGTGGACAACAAGTGAAGGAGTAGAGGAGGATAATAGTTTTAAAAAAAAATCTAAATAATATTACATTATTAACAGTAATATTTTTGACATTTATTTCAGCAGGTCTGGGATGCAGTTACATAACAGCCACCTTGCTAACAATGCGAATTTTAGCCAAATATCAAAAGAAGTGCTGGGCTGGAAAGTAAAATCATACAATACCATTTCCGCAGGCTACATTTGTGCTTTTCCAAATATGTGAAAATCATCAGATGAACAGTAATTTTATCTGAAGTTGTGCGTAAAATATTGATGTATTGTACCGTTACTTTTACTTAGAAAATCAACAATACATATAATTTTAGCAGGTGCACCAAAACATTTACATATGATACAATATTTTGTTAGACGGACAATTTTTTTCCCACACAGGTATCCAACTAACATGGAGTATGTTCATGTTCCCAAAGATTTAACTGTGAAATATGAATGTTCTGGGGAACACTAATGCAAGTATGTATTTTATTATATTGTAGAATTAGTAATAATATTTTAAAACTTATAAGCGGTGAACAGAATATTAATGAAAGCATACATGTTTTGAGTCAATACTGTTCATCCTCCAGCACACCTTGCATATGTCACTCAAGCAAAAGCAAGAAAATGTACCACTTTTCAATGTTGCAGAGATCTGAAGGTTTCAGTAATTTTATCACTCAAGGAAGTCAACAAATGCATCAACAGCATTGTTCATCTATTGCGTTCTGCTTTGTTTTTACAGTTGTCTGAAGAGGTTGATGGAATCCATACTCTAACAGTGAACAAAATTCACCAGTTCAGCGATGGATTTACAGCTATACACATCGCCACATTGACATTGAGATGAGAGAGGACTTCAAAGAAGCTTGCAGGTTATTATTTGACCTAAATTTGCATTTATTAATTATTTATTAATAATTATTGCATCAATGTGGCTTCTGTACTTTCATTCATTCATGTATTCATTCATTGTCTTTAACTGCTTGTCCAGTTCAAGGTTGTGGTGGGTACAAAATATTTACATACTACCTGGAGTCACTCTGCGCAAGGTGGGAACACACCTTAGACAGGGCACTAGTCCTTCACAGAGCACCACACACCCACACATTCACTCACGCACTCACACTATGGACACTTTTGAGTAGCCAATCCACCTGCCAATGTGTGTTTGGATCATGAGAGGAAACCAGGAGCACACAGAGGAAACCCATGCAGACACAGTTAGATGTGAGATGGCGGCGCGAGCGCGAACACGTGTACAGCGGCCGCTCCGGAACCAAGCGGGCTTTTGTTTAGTTAAATACGTTTTAAAAAGTTTTTTTTTTTTCATTTTTATTTATAATATATGGACGCAGGAACACGTCCAGTACATATATATCATCGCCAGACACTGCTTCAATATATATACAGGTAATATACAATATCAGCGATGACCTCCAGGAGACGCTGCGGAACCTCCACTTGCTACGGAGGCCAGGCCCTGAAGCCTCGACGTTTCCTGATGCCGGTGGACGGGGAAGGAGATGACATAAGCGGTGTGAGAGGAGACAGAAGCGCGGCAACAAAGGGGGATCCATGCTAGGCTAAGAGCTAACCCGAGCTGGCAGGCTATCCCTTCTCTCTTTCTCTCCAATGTCTGCTCGCTGGAAAATAAACTGGACTATATCAAACTTCAGCAAACTGCACGGCTAGTTTGCAGAGTCCACCCATGGAATGTTGCATATACACCGTGATATATATATATTTTTATATATATTTATATATTGTGTTTGTAGCGTTGACCTTATTCAAACTCTTATGATTACTGATATTTGACTAATGATAGTAATTAAAGTTTTATAATTGGCTTAAGTAATTAAAACGTTAATAATTAATTTGAGAAATGAATAATGGCCAAGCTAAGTGAGTTCTTCAGGATCTTCAGACTTTTAATGAACAGACTCCACACACTGTGATTTCAAATAATGGAAATATTTATTAACAAAAAGAAGAAGAATATTTACTTAACATAGCATAATCTTGAAACCTCACGGCATCAACGCAGGTGAAGCCGATTCGAATTGGAAGATAAGCTAGGCGATCTGGCTTGTGACTAATGTGTTGCGAACTGAGGTTTAATTAACGTATAAATTTATCAAGAGACTTAATTAAATTTTCAGCTCTGGAAGTGCGTAGGTTTAGCTTACTTTGAGGTCCTGGGAGTGATGGCGTCTCGCTTGGTTCCGCAGTTCTCCCGTGGACGTTTCCAGGATCAGCGTGGAGTGGTTTCCTCGTCGGTCGAGTCGCCTCGGGCGTACTCGGAGCGTAATGACGCAGGTGGCAGGATCCTTTGGCTCAATGTCCTGAGTAGGAGGGTCCACTATGTGGACAAAGAGACGAAAGCTTCACTGGTTCCTGCAGATCCAGAACTGAAAATCGATTCAATAGGCTTACGACTTTCTACGACTAATTATTCTACGACTTTCTTCTATCTCGGCGGTGTTTCTTACTCTGGCCACGAATAAGTTCACCTGCTTTGATCAGTCGTGAGATTAAACTTAGATTGGGCGATAAAACATAAACACAATTAAAAAGAAAAGAAGGTATTCAAATCACTCTACGTTGTTTGTAAATTCTTTCACACTAGCTAACTCAAGACGTCTCCTGGGGGCTGAGTGAGGTCCTTTTAAAGTCTTTGTTCGTTGGCGTGGAGAAGAGAAAAACGTCTCGCTTGGAGAGGTTGGAACATAGAGAGATAGCATAAGATAGAGCGCGTAGGAGCGCGTGAAGTAAGAGCAGAAGTTCAGAGAGGAAGTCAAGAGTGAAAGTCAAGAGAGTTTCAGCAGTAAGAGCAAGTTAAGCGAAGAAGTAAGGAGCGTAAGAGGAAGGAGTGTAAGAGAAGTCGACACTCTCTTTTCAAAGGTAGCGCGGTCACGCCCTATTGGGAGGTGTCCTTCCTTTGATTGGATCCGGGGTCTGAGGCTCACGTGACTTGCTTCACGAGAGAGAAAAGGGGGAAGAGAGGAATCAGAGAGATTCAAAAAGAAGAAGAGAGAAAATTCGTGTATACCGAAATTTCTTATACATGTTTGTGACATATCACAATGAGTGTCCTGGATTATTAATATCAAACATCTACGTATATAAGTATCTTGGGTACGTTATGATTACGTCCCACTACAATATCATGCTAGAAGATATTAATTCGTTTTCTTAGTTAGAGACAGAAACTTTTTTTCATGATTGAAAACAGTAATACACATCACTTTATTGGTTGATAGATGTTCATCTGAAGACACAAAGAGTGACATTCATACATATCGCGTACACATATTTACCAGAATTTGATTATTCCCATTATGTATCCCGGCGACCTCGGGCGAGACGTAGTTTCGCCCATGTCCACTTGGGGTCGCTGTTGGTCCATGCTGTTCGTCCTGTGCGGATGGTAACCGGGAGGTCAACCCGAGTTCAGTCAGTTTGACCATCTGGGCTGTCTGTTTAGTAGACCTGAGATAACGTTGTTCACCTAGCGGATGATCTCACCTGGTCCACTAACACCAGTAACATCAGAAAGAAAGCCAAGCAATGCCTTTACTTCCTGCAAAGGCTGAAGAAGGTTCATCTCCCACCTCCTATCCTTACCACTTTTTGCAGAGGAGTCATCGAGAGCATCATGACCAGCTGCATCACTGTCTGGTTTGGGAACTGCACTGTGGCAGTTCGCAAGTCCCTCCAGTGGATCATGAAGACAGCTGAGAAGATTATCGGTGTGTCTCTTCCCTCCATCACAGACATCCATACCACTCGCTGCACCCGCAAAGCACTCAACATTGTGGGAGATCACACACACCCTTCACACACACTATTCAACCTACTGCCGTCTGGAAAAAGGTATTGAAGCATTCGAGCCCTCAAATTCAAACTCCATAACAGATTCTTCCCACATGCTATCAGACTCTTAAACACCTAGAGACTGAGACTGGACTGAAGAAGCACACACACACACACACACACACACACTTCACAAAACACTGGTTTGTTGGACTGAATATGATATACGGAAAATGAGTGTACTGTTTACACATATCCGGTTTACAGCATGGTTACATCCAGTTACCGTTTACAGCCCCCCCGCCCCATACTTATGGTTTTGCACTGTCTTGTATTGTATTGTAATGTATTGTATTGCATGGATATTGATTTGTATTTTCTTAACCATATCTTTTGCACTTTAATGTGTATGCACTGTTTTATGTTTGCACTAGCTTTGCACTAGTTGCACTTTAATGTCTATGCACTGTTTTATGTTTGCACTAGCTTTGCACTAGTTGCACTTTAATGTTGTGTATTGTTTTATGTTTTGTGTCTTTTGCACTTTAATTTGTGTGCACTATTTTATGTTTGCACTAGCATTGCACTAGTTGCACTTTAATGTGTATGCACTGTTTTATGTTTGCACTAGCTTTGCACTAGTTGCACTTTAATGTTGTGTATTGTTTTATGTTATGTGTCTTTTGCACTTTAATTTGTGTGCACTATTTTATGTTTGCACTAGCTTTGCACTAGTTGCACTTTAATGTCTATGCACTGTTTTATGTTTGCACTAGTTGCACTTTAATGTTGTGTATTGTTTTATGTTTTATGTCTTTTGCACTTTAATGTGTGTGCACTGTTTTATGTTTGCACTAACTTTTCACTTGTTGCACTTTAATGTTGTATTGTTTTATGTAGCACCTTGGTCCTGGAGGAACGCTATTTCGTTTCACTGTGTACTGTAAACATTGTATAGTGCTGAAATGACAATAAACTTCTTGAACTTGAACTTGAACTTGAGAACACCAAACTCCCGAGGGGGGCCCAACGTAAATTAATAGTTAATAGGTATGGGATCATTTTTAAAGCATTTTCCTTGAAGGTGTATAGGCATTTACTTCAAGAATAAACTTGTTTTGCTTGACTTACAACTCTGACCCCCTCACTAAGCATGATAAATTAAACTATTGCCACACCATAATAAGTATTATGTCTTAGTGGCGTGCCAAGTCTATTTCTGTTTTTCTGTAGGGTGAACCTACAACATTATATATGATAATTCAGCTGAAAGATCAGGACTGGGAAACTGGTGTTTCCAGAGGAAGCAAGAGTGAGTTGAGGTTTGCTGTCATAGTGCAGTAGATGAGGCCATCTTCACAAACTCCTGTATGTATCATGCCTTCAAAATTGAATACTTGCACACCATGACATTTCTCCAGAGATGCATTTTAAACATGGAGTTGCAGAGTGTGACTCGAGTGATCAGCCTCCTGTACTAAACCTTTCATGCCTCCACTGAACCAAAGCACACAATTCCTGCATAGAAAGTTTACCTTTGCCAAACACAAACAACACATTGGCCTGTGCGGGGACAGTATAACCTGTGGTATATGACTGCCAGTGCACTATTTTCAAGTTTCATTCTTACAGAAGATGTGTACTGAAAACACAAGCAATAATTTTCCTTCCACTGACATATTTTTAATGTAATTAAATGTATTGGTTTAAACAGATAAAAAAGGTAAAATTTAATGTATATTTTAAAATGTCATGTTTTGCGTATTTCCTCTTCATGTGGATTTTTATTAATTTAAAAATTGCTATATTTTTGATTTTGCCTTTTTTACTTAAGTACTTATTTTGCACACTGTTGATTATGGAAGCTTATAAGAATTAAAATTAAAATGCAAATGTAATAGGCAAAATGGCAATAAAATCCTAAGTGTGAATTTAAATTTCCCTTTCGGACATACAAGTTTGATCTCAAAATTAAAATTCAATAATTCCATTTACATTTGCAATTTCATAGACTTCTATTGACATTTAATTTTTTTAATTGATACTATAATGTGCATGTATACAACTAAATAAACAGCATAGAAAGTCATTATGAATATTTGTGTGAATAATTCTGGTACACTTTAGTCACCACAGGGTCCAAAATGGTTTGTCACTGGGGTGGTATATATAAAGCTAATGTTAATGATACATTTTAGTCCCTTATGGTTTCAAGTATATTAACTAGTACAAAAACATGGTTACATGAAAGAACTTACACTGAAAGGTATTGTATTGTACCTAAAAGGGGTACAGCCCCAGTGACTTTGTACTTTGTTAAAATCTGTACTCCATTTTCTTAGTATGTCAATTTTTGTTTAATTTACATGTGTAATCAAATACAAAATATTAAATTTTTTATATTTTCATTAAATATATATATTTTAAATACATTTATACATGTAATTCTGTGCCATTTCTGAGTCACATATTTTGGGCTAATTACAAAAATTTGCAAATATATTTATAATATTTTGCTTTTACCTATGGGTGTAATGTTTGCTTTTACCTATGGGTGTAATGTTTTTTCCAACCGGGATTGTGAACTGACAGGTACAATTAAATACTAATAGAGGTGTTACATAATGGAAACTATTAGAGAAATAATGATTAAACTATTAGGAACCATTAAGTGCTAATGGGTTACATGAAAGAAACTATTAGATCCAATCTGAACCATTAAATTCTTAATGGAACCTACTGTACTTTGAAAGTACATTTGTAATGTGACTCTGTTAGTCGTCTTTTCAAAGTTTATGCTTGGATGTCTTTTCAACTTTAATTCAATGTTTATTGAATGACATTTAGGTACGTGATTTCAACATTGAAATAACGGCTTTAAAAGGACGTCTTTAATGTGGCTTTGTTAGTCATCTTTTCAACATCAGTGTTTGGACATCTTTTCAACTTTCATTTTCAACCTTAAAAAAACAATGATTGAACGACATTTAGGTATGTGAGATCAACGTTGAAATAATGGTTTTAAAAGGACGTCTTTAATGTGACGTTGTTAGTCGTCTTTTCAACGTCTGTGTTTGGACGTCTTTTCAACTTTCATTTTCAACCTTAAAAGACGCTGATTGAACGACATTTAGGTACATGATTTCAAAGTTGAAATAAGAAAACATTGATTAGATGACAGTCAAGTATATTGAATCAATGGCTAAATGTTTACTGGGAGTCCTCAGATTGGTCAGACGTGTTCGCTGATCTCTGAATAGTGCCCTCCCCTGGCCCTACAGATGCCCAAATTAGTTTTGAGTGAGACATTTGGTGCAAAAGTGAAAGTGGTGTTAAGTGTGAACAAAAAACACAGCATTTGAGATTCATAGCTGCAGATTCGAGCAGGTGTAGTCATTGACTTGTGTTTGTGCAAGGCAAATATCCTCTTAAAAAACATTAAAAAAAAAATACAGGTGTGCAAGTCACATTGCACAGATTCATATATTGATTTGCGAATGTGCAACTTTTGTGCATGTTTTATATGAATGTATGAATGTGTTTTGCACCATATTCACCTTTGCAACTGTAGCAAAAACTGTGAGCCTATCAGTCCACTTACCAACATGTGTCTCTTCAGGTTTGCAGCTCCTGAAGAGATTTTCTCTTTGACTTCAAATTTGCTGATACACATGTGTGACTATTTTCTACAACTACAAATTTCACTGTCACAGGTGCTCAGGGGTTTTGAACCAAATATACCTCCATACCAAATCCCCCTATGACTATATGAATACATGAAAAAAACAAGTGGAAAAGGGGTGGATGTGGGAGCAGGCACATGTAAGACCAGTGGTGTTAGAGGGTTTGTAGCCAAATCGGCCACATCCCTGCTTGCACAGTTCGGCATCAGGTGCCGGAAACTAAGGGCAGCTGTGAGAGAGTTATCAGAAACAGCTGAAGAGTCTAGTCAGTGATTGTGGATAAGGAGAGCATAGATTACTTGGGGAAATGCACGAGGGGCTGTTGGAATTGTTGGTGATGTAGCATGTAAAGTTCACATGGAACTGGTGTCAATGAGCATGCATTAATGGTGCCAATGAGGCTAGGTATATATTGTTTATAGTCACCAGAGAGGACAGTGCGAATTTACAGTTGTTGATGGTAAAGCGTAAGGTAGGACCATAAAGCTGGCTTGGAGGGGGGTGGGTCTGGGATGCCAGTTGAGTTGAGCCTTCTGGGGGTGTTGTGGGCTTAATTCAATGAAACACTAACGAGAGGAGGTGCCTGCATGATGACCCCTGTGAAGAGCTAGCAATACAGTGACTGGTTTGGGTACTCATGGGCTGGGCTTAATGAGTAAATGTAGTTGTTTAGGATGCAGTCTCTGATTGGATCATAAAAAGGCCACAGCAAACGTAGTGTTGAAGTGTAGGATTCAGGTAGGAAGGAAGTGTGGTTGGCCCTATGTGAATCTCTAATGGTTTGGCATAAGATATTTTACATCTTATCTTGTGTATGAATATAATTAATAGTGTTCAAACACTAAAGTATAATTGGAGCATGATTCTGAGGGCTACAACATTCCACAATGCACTTGTAATTTGCACTAAATGTATCTCACTACATGCACAAAATGTGGACAAGGATGCATTGCAAGTATCTTTTTTTACTAAGCAAGACGCAGTATAAGTGTCAAACTCACTTATGACTCTTAGGGCTTTTAAGGGAACTACATCGTGATTCACTATGTAGCAAAATACTATTAAGGGATTAGACAGCTATTGTGGTCAAAGCCAGAGTGCCATTATCATGCAATATTGGAACTCCTCGAACATCTCTAAGCCAATCACATTGCGGGTCAAACCTAACCATAGTGTAATAGGTGGTTTGCAGATTACCCTGTGTCACTGCAGGAACTGCAGATGGAGGAAGTGATTTCATACACAGGGGTCTCAATGAGACTATAATAAATCCTGTGGGGTTCCATTATTCATGGTCAGTCATTTCAATTGATTAAATAACAAACAGATTATATCAAATCCCAGGTTCGATCTCCTCTAAGGTACCCTCAGCTCTCCATCCTCTGTAGCCAGATCTGGGAAATTCAAGAGACACCGACACCAGGTTAGTAGAGTTAGTAATCAAGAGTTCCACTTTATTGAAGAAAAGTACAGAATATATATGTGTCCTATATCTACTATCTAACTGACAGGGAAAGGGTGAGGGCATGGATTGATAAGGGGAGGCATATTCTAGTCTAATGGTCTGTGAAAGAAAAGAGAAGCAAGCTGAGTAAAATTACAGAATAGTGCAAACTACAGTACAAACCTTTATTCGCCAGTATACCTACATGTACCTGCCACCCCATTTAATGTGGATAAGGAAAGCTGGCTTGATCGTGCTGTCTGTGAGGAAAGAGTATTGTATGTTGCTCAGTATTGTGAGTGCTGTGGGTGTTCTCTGGTGGTAGAATTAAAACCTAAAATTATATTTTGTAGTGGAAATAGTATGCACACGTTGCGGTGGCATAAGCACTACATAGCTGAGTCAATGATAATTAATTATTATTTAATTTATAATTAATTATTTAATTCATTTTGCTAAGCTCCATGTTTGGGAGTCATTATATAATATGTAGTGTCTTTACCTGTCCAGTCTCAGCTTGGACATGTAGATCATCATGTTAGATGACTTTACATTATATAGCAGTATTAGCTAGAATAAATCATTATTAATGAATTATGCTCATTGACCCGCCATAGTAGTGATGTGTCGGTCGCGAACGAACCGGTTCAAAGAGCCAGCTCTTGTAAGTGAACGATGAGAACCGGTTCCAGTCTAAGACCGAGCCATTTTTTTCTAAGGCTTGTCATTCAACCAGTCAGAGAACAACAAGCAAAGCTGAGACACTTGGTTTTCCTGAATGCCAATCTGCCTTCCAAAAAATAGTTGAAGAAAATGTTAAATCAGTTAAATGTTTGTTGACAGTTGTGGTTGTTTTAATCACTACCGTTGAATGCTCCTGTTTTGCACTTTGCAGAATACAGTGGAACCTCTACTTACGAACTTGATCCGTTCCGTGACCCGGTTCGTAAGTAGAAAAGCTCGTTTCTCAAGTAAATTTTCCCCATTTAAAATAATGGAAAAGCATTCTTTTTTTCCAGCCCACCCGAAAGTCACCCTTTTGCACTGATATATGTTTACAAAACTCTCTAATTAATAAAAAAATACATGTAGCGTTACTAAAAATAAAAAAAGAAATACAGTAGTAACAGTAATAAACGACTGGCTGGAGGAGTAACACAGGCACTGTCTGTATGACGGGAGGTGGGGGCTGGTTGGAATAACGGAGAGTAGGCGAGTGAATGTGGGGAGATGAAGCATAGATACGGCTTAACTTAGCACAAATTTCGATGTCTGCCATTTACACTAATGCTAACTTGCTAAAGCTACTATTTGCTTATCTTAAAATCTCGAGGGTCAAGAAAACGAGAGAAAACGGGTCAAGTTTGTGCGCGCTGTGAGACTCGCCTATTGGGGTCAGTGGCCATTTCCAGCCGCCGGCTCGGCAGAGGCTCGGGTTTGTTTCTAGAGTCACGGTTCGTTGGTGGAGGCAAAAAATATTCAAATGCCTGGTTCGTATCTTGGAAAGTTCGTTAGTATAGGCGTTCGTAAGTAGAGGTTCCACTGTATTTGTTTATTTTATTAATCAGTAATGGATGATTATTTAATTTAATAAGCTATTTTGTAATACCTACCATTTGGGTTCCATTGGCTAAATTTCAGAGTACAAGTGATATTTTATTAAGTTATTTCCAGTTATATAAAATCCAGTTATTTATACAATTGAATGTGTGAGTGCAATCAGTAAGTTATTACAAGACAACCATAAAAACAATTGGCCATTGCAACACTATTTATTATTTTTAATATTGAACAATAATATTTTGTCCACATAGTCATGTAGGTAATATTGTTCTGTACCAGTGGAAATAAGTGGTAAAACAAAAAGCCATTTAGGAGCCAAAAGAGCCGGCTCCCCAAAAAGAGCCGAAATTCCCATCACTACGCCATAGGTTCTTGGCTCTGAAATTGAATCTGAACTAGAAGGAATAATTCCGTACAAGAAAACTGCACACACAAATAACCAAGGATTGGCTTTATCACACAACTGGTTTAATAATAATATCAAATAATGAATATTGATTATACATTCATATAATGAAATGGATTACTGCGATACATGAGGGAACAGGGAGATTAATATATGAGGAAATTTATCTATAAAAATTACCCTAGATTCTAGAAAGGCTATTGTTTATCTCAGCAAGCATTCAGCACCAACCTCCTGAGTAATGAAAAAAATGAAACCATGTGACCTTACATATACCGGGAGATACTGGAGACTGGACATAGCTGGGATCATGTTGCTGACGCGCAGTGCTTTCCGGTGCGGGCTTTCCACCGCGGGCCTTGTAGCGTTGCAGTTGTGGGTGTTTCTTTTCTCCCCCATTTCAGACACTGTGACCCCTCCGTCGGAGCTGGTGACATTCTGAAGTTCTCTTCTCCATCATCTCTGATCTGCCGTGTTGTGAGAGAAATGTCCAAGCAGGTCTCTCCTGGGCCTCATCTCAGAAGGTCATTCTGAGGGTGTGTGTGGCTGTCTTCTCCGTAGCTGGTCCGGAAGCTGTTGTCATCACTTTGAGGGTCTGAGGTCTCCTTCATGCTCTGGGTTGCATTGAATTTTTGCTGGAGTTAAACTATAGCTTTTCTTAAACTATAGATTTCTACAAGAGATAAAATTAAAATAGAACATCTGTTCTATCTGGACAATGCTTGAGGGGCCCAAGACTGTTTAAGAAAGCCATGAGAGTCTGATGCCTGCAGAGGCACCTGCAGAGTCATTTCAAACCAGAGTCATTCCTCTCTTTAGCCTTGAAAAAGGCTAAAAGAGAAAAAGTGTGAAGTGAAGCGAAGGTATGGGGAAAGAAGAAGATGAAGTGGGGAAAAAGCTTTTTTCATTTGGTGCCACTGGGTTTTTTAACCAGAATTTAGAAAACCCGCCTTGAAGACCTGATTGGAGCCTCTCTTGCTCCTGATTGGCTGTTTCCTGTATGTAGTGACATCACATAAAATTTATGACCCTTGACAAGACAAAGGCTTGCAGACCATCCCTTTTTGAATGAATGTCCCAGAATTCTGAATCATACTTTGCAATATAAAAGATTATTTGTTAACACAAAGTAATATCATTAAGACAACCATGTTTAACATAATTATTAACCAAATACACACATAGTATGTGGCTACCTTGGTCTACATAAGTTCATATAAAAAAGAAATGACTTTAAACACATGTAAATTAATCCCACCCATTTTGATTGTCCAAATGGAATTAATTTCAAACAGTTGCACCCATAGGCAACTTGTTGTTTTAAACCAATGGGAATTAAGGTTTAATTCTATAGTTTGAGAAGTTCTTTATTAAGCAGTTTTATACAGAGCATAAACTGATCCTCAGGAGTGTCTCCCAAAAGTTTTTTCTCTTGACCCTGTGTGGCCTTGGGTCATAAAAAAGGTCCCTGGAGAGTGGTTTACGAGCCTGCTCTGTGTTATCTGAAATTCCCATCTGGGCTTGTGTGGCTTGGAGATGTCTCTTAAACCAGCTAATGTTTGGGTATTTAAAATCAAATCTCAGAAAGTCAAATTTCTTATTAGAAATTACAGTTTTTCTCAATTGCCAAGACACATTTCCTGAAACCAGGCATCCATTTCTCCAAACTGTAAACACGAAGGCCAATTCACACACTAAATTCACAAAACCTCTGACTCTTCCTGCAAAACCAAACTATTGCCTCAAAACTGTTCAAGCAGTGCTCAAAACCAAACAATGTTGTCAAATCAGGCCTCAAGTCAATCAAAATGATAAACAGCAATGAACAGTCATTACACACAACACTGAAAAAAGGAAAACACAGTGATCAGATCATGAAGCTGTAGAAATAATCTTTATTGTCCACAAAGGAAAATGCAGTTTCAAAACAAAACTCTTGTTTAACAAAAATTTGTAATTATGTAGTGTGGAAAAAAAAACATACAAAAAAAAAAAATACATTACAACAGAAGTGCATACAGTATCTACTCTACTGCAGCATCATGTCGACGTGCTGGGTCAGGACACAGGATTTTATCTACATCACAGGCCACATTCTTCCTTGTCAGGCATCTTGGGAAATAACTCCTAGTATGCCTGATCCATGCTAGGCATGCATTACAGGCCAGTTCCATGGCCTGCAAGAGATTTTCCCTGGTGTAGGGTTGCCAGGCATACCCCTTCCAACACCATGAAGAGAAGAACTCTTCTGTTGGGTTGAGGAAAGGGGAGTATGGTGGAAGAAAAACATCATGGGGATGACGTAGCTTACAGAACTAGACTGAGAGACCATTTAAAGGCCTTTACAGGTGGTCTGAGTTAATTAGTTGATTAGAGTGTGGCATCAGGTGTCTTCAGTATTGAACCTTTTCGCTATATTCTAATTTTCTGAGATACTAAATTTGGGGTTTTCATTATTTGTCAGTTATAATCATCAACTTAAAAGAAATAAACACTTGACATATATCAGTCTGTGTGTAATGAATGAGTATAATATACAAGTTTCACTTTTTGAATGGAATTACTGAAATATATCCACTTTTTCATATTCTAATTTTATGACATGCACATGTACATATGGGGGGCATGGTGGCAACGCAGGTAATGTCAAAGTCACACAGCTCCAGGGACCTGGGTTCAAGTCCTGCTCCGAGTGACTGTGAGGAGTTTGATGTGTTCTCCCTGTGTCCTTGTGGGTTTCCTCCCACGATACAAAAACACATGTTGGTAGGTGGATTAGGACTCAAAATTGTCCAGGTGTCAGTATGTGATTGTGTGTCACATTGTGGAAGACTGGTGCCCCCTCCTATAAGGGATAAAAAAAACAAGATATATGTGCTAAAGCATACTGCAGTCTCTTACAGAGTGAGTCTCAAAGAAACTTAGAGGGCACTTTACACATGAGGTGTATCTTGCTATCCTGCTCTGGCCTAAACACGATTATGAAAAATGATGCGTAATGTTCTGGGAAAGAGTAGATATACCCAGTTCCCATTATTTGTTTAATATTTAATGAAATAAACAATAGGTTATCTGAAAAACATAATAATAATTAATAAACAACACATTATATATGTTCCTAAAATATGCTGCTAACTTTTACAATATATATCACGATCTCAAAGAGATTTGGAGGGTACCTTACCCATGAGGTGCTTCTTGGTATTCTGCTCTGGCCTAAACACAATTATAAAACACTTGGGAGCAAAAATACAAATAATCAAACCAAAGCTTGAAGCCAAAATAGCAAATATCTCTACTGCCACAGTCAGTTTGCCAGGAGAGCTTATATAAGCTGGGATGAAAGTAGCCCAAACTGCACAGAATATGAGCATACTGAATGTAATGAACTTGGCTTCATTAAAGTTATCAGGCAGCTTTCGAGCCAGAAAAGCCAAAACAAAACACAATAGAGCCAGGAATCCTATATAACCCAGCACAGCCCAGAATGCTACTGCTGAACCTAATCCACATTCCAGAATTATCCTCTCCTTGTAGTGCTTTAGGTTATTGAAGGGGAAAGGGGGAGATAATGTTAACCAAAGCACACAAATTACGGTCTGAATAAGAGTGAATGTAAAGACACTGAGTCTCTGCTGTGGAGGCCCAAACCACTTCATGACATTACTGCCTGGAAGTGTAGCCCTGAAGGCCATTAATACCACTATTGTTTTCCCCAGAACACAGGAGATGCAGAGAACAAAGGTGATGCCAAACGCTGTGTGCCGAAGCATGCAAGACCACTCAGAGGGTCTCCCAATGAATGTAAGTGAACATAGGAAACACAGAGTCAGTGAGAAGAGCAGCAGGAAGCTCAGCTCTGAGTTGTTGGCTCTGACAATAGGAGAAGTCCTATGTCTGTAGAAGACAACAGCCACACACACTGCAATAAAGGCCCCAGCCACAGAGAACACTGTCAGAATAATGCTCAGAGTGTCACCCCAGGACAGGAACTCCACAGGCTTAGGCGAGCAGGTGTCTCTCTTGGCATTGGGCCAGAACTCAGGAGGGCATGGCATACAGTTCAAAGCATCTATAAGAATGAAAAGCACATTCAGGACCAAATATTATACAGAAATTCGAAAGAATGAAACAAGAAAGCATGGCTTTCTTTCACAATAACTACCACTGCATCTAAAAAGGTGTCAGGAGGAGCAAATGTTTTCAAAATTTCCCTGGACTGAAAATCATAGTATAGGGTGAGGTTGGTAAAATATTAATTTAGCATTATTTGCTGTAGCCAACCTGTTCTGTTACTGATCTCTCCTTCTGCACATGGTATACAGTCATAGCAGCAGACTGGCCTTCCTTTCTGTACAGCCTTCCTAGTGCCAGGAGGACAACTCTCACTGCACACAGACACTGGCACCTGTGAAAGAAAATAAATGAAAAAGAATATATGGTAATCATTTGAATATCACAATGTCATTCACAGGTGATTTTTGCTTTGCTCATGTCAGTGAATACCTCAATCTGTCCCCCCATCCAGCTGATTGCTCTGTTAGCATTGAACTCCTGTCCCTTTGGTTTAGATGAGTCGTACTCGCCCACAGTCACAAAATCCAAAGCCCCATCTTTTTGAACTTGCCAGTTAATGAGCTCATAGATGGGCAGACCATCACCGTTGGCATCAAATGTGACCCGATTACCATTTTTCGTGGTGAAATTCACTCTCTTGAGCTGGTCGAGTATCTACAGTGGGAAATATCATTATGATGTGTTTTTTGTATGCAGAACACATTCATTCATTGTTCAGGACAGTTGTTAAATCGGTCGTAAATAGATTCATGTTTATGGTATTTAAATACAAGTAAAGCTGTCACGAGTATTCATGGTGTTTTAAATCTAGATTTATACCTGCCATGGTGCGAACTGAATGCTCTTGTCGCACTGCGTGTCATTACAGATAACACCGTGGATGGCATGCGCTATGGCGTATGTAGCTTTGTACACCATGTTAGTGATACGCAGCTGTGACGTGTCTGTGTACGGGTTCTGCAGCGCGCGGATGTCCTCGCTGCCGTTACATACCCGCGCGCCCTTCGAGGAACCCGTCAGGCTACAGCTGAACGAGGTCTCCCAGAATTCCGTTAACAGTGGTGACTTTAGAACTTGTGCTGGAGAGAGGTCTAGAAGATATTCACGGAGCCCTGGGATCACTGACTTGGGGATGCCGAATCCTATAGCCCCAGCGCACATGTTATAGCGTAGAAACTTTGTATTCATGATCAATGTGTCGCTGCAAATCCACTGAAGAGGAGGCGGTGGATTTCTCACCAGTTCTTCTAATAAAACTTCCATTTCGCCCGCGTTCATAAACGCTACTATTACTCTGGCTGTTGATGAGCGGATGACGTTCGCCACTCTCTCCACTTTACTGCGCGGATCTGTCCTGTAAAAGGCCTCCGAGTACTCCACGCAGATCCCCTCCTCCTGCGCAGCCTTTAGAAACGAGGCCATTCCGTAATTCCCATAATCCGAGTCACTGCGCACTGCCCCAATCCATGTCCAGCCAAAATACTTCACGATTCTGGCCAGCGCTGCCGCTTGGTGGTGGTCACTTGGCACGGTCCTGAGAAAGGCAGGGAACTGACGCTTATCACTCAAACACGCACAGGTTGCGAAATGGCTGACCTGTTATTTAATATAGATAAACATAACATTTGTTCTTGAACGCTTCATGAATTCATCAGTCACTAATAAACCAAAAAACAACACGATCATATCATAGAATATTAGACAATTTCACATTAGACAATATTCACCTGTGGAATTCCAAGCAGACCTAGAAATCTGGCCATGCTGACTGAGGGAGTAGAATTAGTATCTCCTAGAATAGCGGGTACAGCTGCGGTTGCAGAATTTGGACACCCATATTTGTCGTTGAAAACTTGTTCCCTGCCATTAGCAAACTGAAACGTAACTTTGATCGCCATGGGTACTGCCGCGCACGAGTCATATATCTGGTAGCCCAGCGTGATTCCCGGCAGCAGATCTGTTCTCTTGTTGATCTCGTTGATGGTGAACTCCATGGTACGAGCGTTGAGTAGGTCTCTGATATCCATACTGTGTGAGACAGAAAATACATGACAAGATAATATTGCATTTACAGGTGTCATCATATTCAAAATCATTCGTCTGTCTACGTCTACGTCTTAAACTATATTCACGCTGCACTCACAGACAGACCTCCCAGAGCACTGTGGTTGTAGTGGCAGCTTTGTGTAGGAGTTCTGCTCTGATCTCATGTAGGAATGAATGGCGAAAATTCCTCCAACCTCCAAATCTCCATTCTTATAAAGAATGGGTAGTTGAGGCTCAGTCCACAGCCTGCATGTGACCGAGTTAACGTTACACGCTGCAGGACAGATCCCTGTCCACAGCATTGATATAAACATCATCAGATTTAATGAGAGCTGCATTTCATACTCACAATCAGTACTCTCTGAAAGTCATGGACTGTCTTACAGTGCTTTAAATATCCACCTTATCATTATGTCCAAGTCACAGGGGTGGGACAAAGCACAAGAGTCATGGTTTTGTACAGAATGTTAATCACAGTAGTATTAACTGTTAATTATTTTCTTTATGCCAAATATACAGGTGAAACAGCGCCAACGGTATTCCTCTTGATGTGCAGACAATTAAAAACAATACAATCAATTCACATTGATTGTTATTCATTCATTAATTTATTAACTAATTTGTTCGTTCATTCGTTCATTTATCGTCTGTAAGTGCTTATCCAGTTCAGGGTCGAGGTGGGTAAGGAACCTACCGGTAATCGATGGGTGCAATGCGGGAAAACACCACGGAGGGGGCGTCAGTTCTTCACAGGGCGACATGCACTCACACTTTTGGACACTTTTGAGTAGCCAGTCCACCGACCTTATATATATATATATATATATATACATATATACACATAAATAAATACACACACACACACACACACACACACACACACACATATATATATATATACAGCACAGTGGCACAACAGGTAGTGTTGCAGTCACACACCTCAAGGGACCTGTGAGGAGTTTAGTGTGTTCTCCCTGTGTCTGCGTGGGTTTCCTCGTGCTCCGGTTTCCTGCCTTGCACCCAATGATTCCAGGTAGGCTCTGGACCTATCGCAATCCTGAACTGGATAATTGGTTACAGATAATGAATGGATGAATATTCACATTGTACATTTAGACCACCCTGTGGATTTAAGTGGTGGGATGGATCAACCACCAATCCGCACAGAAAAAATATGTGTCACCAAATAATAGACTTCTGAAGTGATATCATCCAGCAGACATCAGTACTATTATTCTATAAACTGAGTGGACAGTGGTAATCAAAAACAAACTAAAAGAAACTATGTGAAATTAATTTAACCATATTAAGTTGTTGAAATTATAGCTCTTAGTTGGGTTAATATATTTTTTCAATGTTTGGAATAATATCCACTCATTAATGAAAAAAAAAATTAATCTGCTTTTTATTATATAAAATTATATGAAATTATATTTTTGTGTGGATGTTATGTAATATTAATAATCATTTTCAAGTTACAAGCACTTCCTTTGTATGCATGTTTGTTTGTGTGTTTTCTCACTGAGGAATCCGTACGTTTTGTGAGAATCTTAGCCATAACATGAGAAGCAAATATTATTTATCCAGCTACTGTAGGTAAAGGCAAGGGATTGTGGGTAACTGCAGTTATTTGTTTACCTTCTGAAACTCCATGTCTTTTAAGATGGAACTATGTGTTTCAGTTTGTGCATGACTGAAAAGCATCTAGTCTAAATTCACTGTTTGAATTATCACAGAAACTCATGTAGTTTGGTAGCACTTTCTCTCTGTTAACTTTCATACAGTTAGTGCTCTGCTGAATTTAGGGTTGGTTTCTACTTAAAAAAAATGTGAAACAGCTAAAATTATTATTCATATTACCTACCTATGGAGCAGGAATAAAGCAAAATCCTCACCCCTTTTCATGATTTTGCACATTTGAAGGTCTCTGTCATTTGTCTTTCCTGAGGCAAGAGACAGAAAGCCTAGCATTACTGCACAGTCTTACTGCACAACTTTTTTTTTTTTAACTGGTTTATTGATACTGAGGCTTCATAAACACGTTAGACAGAGGCTAGCAAATGGTGATGAAATATCTTCTAAGTTTTATAAAAAGCGTTTTCTTGATTACGATCATAGATGATCACTTTAACTCCTGAGACCAAAAAATATTTATTAATATTAGTTTAAACTTGAACTTTACTCATGCTAGCAGGCAAGTAATATGAGGTGAATGTAATGTATTGGAATACAGGTTTCTAAGTGTTAGTTCTTTATTCAAATCAAGACTCTAGTAAATAATTTCATGATTTAATGTGTTGCAGCGTCTCAATTTTGTTTTTCCTTTTAAAAATAGACAAAACTAGTTAGCTTGCTAACATATCTTCGCCATTTTGTTTATATACATTCTAAAGTTATTAGAGAAATTCAGAATGTAGTTATTTTAATATAAACCCACTTTGTCAGTCAGTTATCTCATGTTTTTGAAAACCACAAAGTACCCAGCCATTATTTATAAAAAAAATTCAGATAATCTTAGCATTCCAAGTTAAACTAAGGTCATTTAGTATGTTAAACATACTTAATATATTTTCAAAATGGTATGTATTAAAGAATATATTATCTCTGAATTTGTGTAATTGTGTGATTCCCGGAAGGCTCCCGCAGTGACCCTGAACTGGATAGAATTACAGACAATGAGTAAATTAATTATCTCAGGTTGATCATAATGATGAGGCAGTGCTAATCCTTCATGTTAACTTTTATAGTTTTTTGTGAGAGTCTCAAAGAGACTTTGAGGGCATTTTACCCATGAGGTGCTTCTTGGTATTCAGCTCTGGCCTAAACACAATTATGAAACACTTGGGAGCAAAGATACAAATAATCAAACCAAAGCTTGAAGCCAAAATAGCAAATATCTCCACAGCCACAGTGAACTTTCCAGGAGAGCTGACATAAGCTGGGATGAAGGTCACCCAAACTGTACAGAATATGAGCATACTGAATGTGATGAACTTGGCTTCATTGAAGTTATCAGGCAGTTTTCTGGCCAGAAAAGCCAAAACAAAACACAATAGAGCCAGGAATCCTATATAACCCAGAACAGCCCAGAATCCTACAGCTGATCCTAATCCACATTCCAGAATGATCCTCTCCTTGTAGTGCTTTAGATTTTTGAAGGGGAATGGAGGGGATATTGTTAACCAAAGCACACAAATAATGACCTGTATGAGAGTGAAGAAAAGAACACTGAGTCTCTGCTGTGGAGGCCCAAACCACTTCATGACATTACTGCCTGGAAGTGTAGCCCTGAAGGCCATTAATACCACTATTGTTTTCCCCAGAACACAGGAGATGCAGAGAACGAAGCTGATCCCAAATGCTGTGTGCCGAAGCATGCAGGACCACTCAGAGGGCTGACCAATGAAAGTAAGTGAACAGAGGAAACACAGAGCCAGTGAGAAAAGCAGCAGGAAGCTCAGCTCTGAGTTGTTGGCTCTGACAATGGGAGATGTCCTATGTCTATAGAAGATGATAGCCACACACACAGCAATGAAGGCCCCAGACACAGAGAATAATGTGAGTATAATGCTCAAAGTATCACCCCAGGACAGGAACTCCACAGGTTTGGAGAGACAGCTATCTCGCTTGGCATTGGGCCAGAACTCAGGAGGGCACGGCATACAGTTCAAAGAATCTAAGAGATTAAAAAAGAATAGAGGACCAAATATTTTCAGCAGTTCTATACATTGGGAATTACAGTAATAGGTTAGGCTGGTAAAAGCTTCATTAAGCATTGTGTGCTGTGATATCCAACCTGTTCGGTTACTGATCTCTCCTTCTGCGCATGGTATACAGTCATAGCAGCAGACTGGCCTTCCTTTCTGTACAGCCTTCCTAGTGCCAGGAGGACAACTGTCAGTGCACATAGACACAGGCAGCTGAAAAAAAACAAATGCAAATCATAATCATAGAATTATATAAATATTTGCATGTCTCAGATCAATTTACAGTCATATTTCTTGCTCTTGTCAATGATTACAATACCTCTGTTTGTCCCCCCACCCAACTGATATTTGTGCTTATGCTGAACTCTTGTCCCATTGGTTTGGAAGAGTCAAAGAGGCCCACTGTCACAAAATCCAAGGTCCCATCTTTTTGAACTTGCCAGTTTATGAGCTCATAGACAGCCACAGGGTCACCGTTGGCATCAAACATGACTTGAACTCCATTCCTTGTGGTGAAGTTTATTCTCCTGAGCTGGTCAAGTACCTGCAGTGGGAGATATTATTGAAAAATCATACACATTGTTTTGTTTATAATTTTGGAATCGTGGGTAATTAATTGATGCATATTTGTCTGTATAAATGTGTATAATGTAGTATGATGTAGACGCATATCAATATTAATACAATAGCATCAAGATAATTTACACTAAACAGAAATCATGGTGATATTTGAAAGAAGATTAATAGGAGATTAATCTAGGACATTAATACCTGCCATGGTGCGAATTGAATGCTCTTGTCGCACTGCGTGTCATTACAGATAACACCGTGGATGGCATGTGCTATGGCGTATGTAGCTTTGTATACCATGTTAGTGATGCGCAGCTGTGACGTGTCTGTGTACGGGTTCTGCAGCGAGCGGATGTCCTCGTTGCCGTCACATTCCCTCATGCTTTCAGAGAAACCAGTCAGGCTACAGCTGAACGAGCTCTCCCAGAATTCCTTTAACAGCGGTGACTTAAGAGCTTGTGCTACAGTGAGGTTTAGAAGAAACTCACCGAGACCTGGGATCTCTGAGCGGGGAACACCGAACCCTATCGCCCCAGCGCACATGTTAAAGCGCAGATGCTTTGCATTTATGATCCATGTCTCACTGCCAATCCACTGAAGTGGAGGCGGTGGATTTCTCACCAGTTCTTCTAATAAAACCTCAATTTCGCCTGAGGCCATAAACGCTACTATTACTCGGGCTGTTGATGAGCGAATGACATTCGCCACTCTCTCCACTTTACTGCGCGGATCTGTTCTGTAAAACGCCTCTGAGTACTCGACACAGATCCCCTCCTCCTGCGCAGCCTTTAGAAACGAGGCCATTCCGTAATTCCCATAATCCGAGTCACTGCGCACTGCCCCAATCCATGTCCAGCCAAAATGCTTCACCATTCTGGCCAGCGCTGCCGCTTGGTGGTGGTCACTTGGCACAGTCCTGAAGAAGGAAGGGAACTGACGCTTATCGCTCAAACACGCGCAGGTTGTGAAATGGCTGACCTGTGGCACAACGAAGTAAATTATATATATATATATATATATATATATATATATATATATATAGACAAATGCAATCTACCAACCTGTGGAATTCCAAAGAGACCTAGTATTCTGGCCATGCTAATTGAAGGAGTAGAATCAGACTCTCCAGCAAGAACAGGCACAGCAGCAGCTGCAGGTTTTGGACACACATGTGTATTATTGACAAATGGTTCCATGCCACTGGCAAGCTGAAGTGCAATTTGGATCGCCATGGGCACTGCTGCGCACGAGTCGTATATCTGGTAGCCCAGCGTGATTCCAGGCAGCAGATCTGTGCTATTGTTAATCTCTTGGAGGGTGAACTCCATGGCACGAGCATAGCGCAGGTCCCTAAATTCCATACTGTATAAGACAGACAACACGCAGTTAGAAGGTATTTTCTTGGCACGTGCCATAGCCATTTGCCGTTCACTACATTCACTCACACACAGACCTCCCAGAGCACTTTGGGTGTAGTGGCATCTTGGTGTATGTGTTCGGTTCTGATTGCATATAATTGTGAATGGAGAAAATCCCTCCAATGATAAAGTCCCCATTCATATAAAGGCCCGGCAGCTGAGGCTCAGCCCACACACTGCAAGTGACCGCGTCAGCTTTACACACTGCAGGACGGAAACCAGGAATCCACAGCACCGATACAAACATCATCAGTCTTGAAACGATATACATTGCATGCTCGGAACTTCCCAGCTCTCTCTAAAGGTCATGATGGCCAACATCCCTTTAAATATCTACGATACAATGCTGTGTTAGTCGCAGGGGTGTGAGCTGGGCAAAGGGGGCGTGATTTATTTATTTTTTTTACTTAAAGTGCAATTGATGACATTTTGTTTATTCCATAATGTCAACATGAATAAAAGATAAAACACAATATTTAAAATACTGATTAACTAAAAACGAGTTATATCTTGATCAAATTAGAGCTCTTGATAAAATAAAAAACTAACTGCACCACCCCTTCTTAAGACTGAAGCTTTTAATAAACGTAAACATATGTAAGATCGACACAATGGAAATATATTCATATATAGATGTTAAATGAAGTAAAAAAATACCTTGTATTTTTGGGTAGTGTCCTGCCAAACTAGCAAGAGCACTGTTTTTTTTTTTATTATTATTTTCTTATGACGTATATTCAGATGACATATAATTTAATGTCCATATATTCATATATCCGTATTAAGTGTGTGCTGCGTGTAGGTATGACTTATTGTTCTGAATTTATACGTATATAGGGATTTTTGTCTCCATGAGAATGGGATGTTAGGTTAAGCTTCTTTCCTGGAAGTAGCAGGATTGGATGTTCCTACAATTTATCTTTCTCAGGAAATAATGTAAACAAGAGCTATACCATTACCTTATAAGGATAGATAGAAAAAATCCTATATAAGTGAGGAGTGTAGGACTGAAGAGAGAGAGATTAAATGTGACCAGATTATCAAGATGCTGTTCTTTTGTGAAATAAAAATGTATTTAAAACTCTACACAGTGTCTGGCAGAGAATCTTCATCACCCACACCACAACATCCCAGAATAAATGCACAACACTTACAATATCTGTGAGGTTTTTCGTGTGCACTTTATGTTATAATTAATTCGAGGGAACAAATTGGTGATTTGGGCTCAAGTTTTCTCTAATTCGTATGCACAAAATAAATAATTAATAATTGGCCTTCTGCCAAAACTCTTATATAGTGCGTGCCCTGGTAATGACTGTAGTCACCGTATGAAGTAAAATGAACTTCTATATAGACAAAAGATATCAGTCCCGTGTGAATTATACTGTGTACATATGAAATATGAAGGAAGGGTAAGGAAGTGTTGAAGTAAACGGCTTGTATCATCATTTTTTCAGCTGAGTACTAGAAGCTCGTAGCTGTCATTTAAACACAGCGACCCCAAAATATAATAATTATTTGCACTGGATCGGATTCCAAAGCCTAAATTTCCATCCTGTTTGTAACTTAGGAGCCATTAATATTTAATATAATTCCTTTTAAGTTTTGTTAGGCTCCTATCTGTGCGTCAGCTCTCTAGGCAGGGACATTAAGCATTTCAACTCCTGCATTTTTATATAATCAAAGAACAATATGTAGGATTACATTCATTCATTCATTCATTCATTATCTGTAACCTCTTATCCAGTTCAGGGTCGCGGTGGGTCCAGAGCCTACCTGGAATCATTGGGCGCAAGGCGGGAATACACCCTGGAGGGGGCGCCAGTCCTTCACAGGGCAACACACACACATTCACTCACACACTACCAACGTGTGTTTTTGGACTGTGGGAGGAAACCGGAGCACCCGGAGGAAACCCACGCAGACACAGGAAGAACACTGTAGGATTACAGTTAGGTTCCAATTTAAACAAAACAAATATCAAATAAACAAAAACAAGCAAATGTATAAATGAAAAATATTGTTCGTAATTCACTGACACTGACACACATCACAATAAAGAGACAGGAAAGACATTAGACTGTTTATGACAAAGCCCTTGTATGAAAATTATACTTAAGGAAAAGATTTGCAAGTTTAGTGTGCAAAATATCACTGATCTGCACAGAACTCTGACCTCAAGATTGAACACTTAAAAATGGGAAGGCCTTTGTGTGAGATCTTATTGAGAAACATCTGTGCCCAACATATTTTGCATATGACTGAATAAAAGAAAAACCCTGGAAGATCTGGGTTTTTCCCCAAAAAGAACTACCATGTCAAACAGTAAACAAAGCTATATTGTATCCCCTGGTATTTAGAATGTAATATGTACTCAATTCATAGGCTCCATATTTTGTATCGCTGTATTTTCATAATAAAAAATTGATATATTTACAGGTTTTCCAAAAACATAGTAGGCAATGGTGAGTTTTTCCCATAGATAAAACATTCTCATGAACAAATAGAAGAATGGGAGAAGAATGAGTTGAGAAGAGAAAAACACATTTCCTATGTTTATTTATTTATTTATTTATTTTTAATTAATTTTATTACTTTAGTCATTTTACTTATTTGATATGAATGGACAAGAGGTGAGTGGCTAAAAGTCGAAGGATGTGCTTCATTTCTTTAATTTCTGATCAAAATGGAATTTCACGGAATATATATATATATATTACAAAATTTTTAAACCATAATTGTCAAGCTCTTACAGAGACTTGGAGTGTACTTTACCCATAACATGTTTCTTGGTGTTCTGCTCTGGTTTAAACACGATTATGAAACACTTGGGAGCAAAAATGCAAACAATTAAACCAAAGCTTGAAGCTAAAATCGCAAATATCTCCACAGCCACAGTGAACTTTCCAGGAGAGCTGACATAAGCTGGGATGAATGTCACCCAAACAGCACAGAATATGAGCATACTAAATGTGATGTACTTGGCTTCATTGAAGTTATCAGGCAGCTTCCGAGCCAGAAAAGCCAAAACAAAACACAATAGAGCCAGGAGTCCTATATAACCCAGTACAACCCAGAATCCTATAGCTGAACCTAATCCACATTCCAGAATAATCCTTTCTTTGTAGTGTTTTAGGTTTTTGAAGGGGAATGGAGGGGATATTGTTAACCAAAGCACACAGATAATTACTTGAATGAGAGTGAAAGCAAGGACACTGAGTCTCTGCTGTGGAGGACCAAACCACTTCATGACATTACTGCCTGGAAGTGTAGCCCTGAAGGCCATTAACACCACTATAGTTTTCCCCAGAACACAGGAGATACAGAGGACGAAGGTGATGCCGAACGCTGTGTGACGAAGCATGCAGGACCACTCAGAGGGCTGACCAATGAAAGTAAGTGAACAGAGGAAACACAGAGTCAGTGAGAAGAGCAGCAGGAAGCTCAGCTCTGAGTTGTTGGCCCTGACAATAGGAGAAGCCCTATGTCTGTAGAAGACTGCAGACACACACACAGCTGTGAAGGCCCCAGCCACAGAGAATACTGTCAGAATAATGCTCAGAGTGTCACCCCAGGACAGGAACTCCACAGGCTTAGGCAAGCAGGTGTCTCTCTTGGTATTGGGCCAGAACTCAGGAGGGCATGGCATACAGTTCAAAGCATCTATCAGATTGAAAAAGCATATTCAGGACCAAATATTAGACAGAAATTCAAAGGAATGAAAAAAGAAAGCATGGCTTTCTATCACAATAACTACCACTGCCTCTAAAAAGATGTCATGAGGACCCAATGTTTCCAAAATTTCCCTGGACTGAAAATCATAGTATAGGGTGAGGTTGGTAAAATATTAATTCAGCATTATTTGCTGTAGCCAACCTGTTCTGTTACTAATCTCTCCTTCTGCGCATGGTATACAATCATAGCAGCAGACTGGCCTTCCTTTCTGTACAGCCTTCCTAGTCCCAGGACGACAACTCTCACTGCATACAGACACTGGAACCTGTGAAAGAAAATAAATGAAAGAGTATGTGGTAATCATTTGAATATCTTAATGTCATTCACGGGTAATTTTTGCTTTGCTCATGTCAGTGAATACCTCGATCTGTCCCCCCATCCAGCTGATCGCTCTGTTAGTACTGAACTCCTGTCCCTTTGGTTTGGAGGAGTCGTATTCGCCCACAGTCACAAAATCCAAAGCCCCATCTTTTTGAACTTGCCAGTTTATGAGTTCATAGACAGCCACAGGATCACCGTTGGTATCAAATGTGACCCGATTACCATTTTCTGTGGTGAAATTCACTCTCTTGAGCTGGTCGAGTATCTGCAGTGGGAAATACCATTAAGATGTATTTTTCGTATGCAGAACATTATTCAGGACAGTTGTTAAATCGGTCGTAAATAGATTCATGTCTATGATATTTGAATACAAGTAAAGCTGTCACGAGTACTCATGGTGTTTTAAATCTAGTTTTTTACCTGCCATGGTGCGAACTGAATGCTCTTGTCGCACTGCGTGTCATTACAGATAACACCGTGGATGGCATGCGCTATGGCGTATGTAGCTTTGTACACCATGTTAGTGATACGCAGCTGTGACGTGTCTGTGTACGGGTTCTGCAGCTCGTGGATGTTCTCGCTGCCGTTACATACCCGCGCGCCCTTCGAGGAACCCGTCAGGCTACAGCTGAACGAGCTCTCCCAGAATTCCTTTAACAGCGGCGATCTGAGAGCTTGTGCTGGAGAGAGGTCTAGAAGATATTCACGGAGCCCTGGGATCACTGACTTGGGGATGCCGAATCCTATAGCCCCAGCGCACATGTTATAGCGTAGAAACTTTGTATTTATGATCAACGTTTCGCTGCAAATCCACTGAAGAGGACTTGGTGGATTTCTCACCAGTTCTTCTAATAAAACTTCCATTTCGCCCGAGGCCATAAAAGCTACTATTACTCGGGCTGTTGACCTGCGGATGACGTTCGCCACTCTCTCTATTTTACTGCGCGGATCTGTCCTGTAAAAGGCCTCCGAGTACTCCACACAGATACCCTCCTCCTGCGCAGCCTTTAGGAACGAGGCAATTCCGTAATTCCCATAGTCTGAGTCACTGCGCACTACCCCGATCCATATCCAGCCAAAATGCTTCACGATTCTGGCCAGCGCTGCCGCTTGGTGGTGGTCACTTGGCACGGTCCTGAAGAAGGAAGGGAACTGACGCTTATCGCTCAAACACGCACAGGTTGCGAAATGGCTGACCTGTAAACATAAAAATTGTTCTTGAACGCTTCATGAATTCATCAGTCACTATTAAACCAAAAAACAACACGGTCATATTTTAGGATATCAGACAATTTCACATTAGACAATATTCACCTGTGGAATTCCAAGCAGACCTAGTAATCTGGCCATGCTGACTGAGGGAGTAGAATTAGTATCTCCTAGAAGAGCAGGTACAGCTGCGGTTGCAGAATTTGGACACCCATATTTGTCGTTGAAATCTTGTTCCCTGCCATTAGAAAACTGAAATGCAACTTTGATCGCCATGGGTACTGCCGCGCACGAGTCATATATCTGGTAGCCCAGCGTGATTCCCGGCAGCAGATCTGTTCTCTTGTTGATCTCGTTGATGGTGAACTCCATGGTACGAGCGTTGAGTAGGTCTCTGATATCCATACTGTGTGAGACAGAAAATACATGACAAGATAATATTGCATTTACAGGTGTCATCATATTCAAAATCATTCGTCTGTCTACGTCTACGTCTTAAACTATATTCACGCTGCACTCACAGACAGACCTCCCAGAGCACTGTGGTTGTAGTGGCAGCTTTGTGTAGGAGTTCTGCTCTGATCTCATGTAGGAATGAATGGCGAAAATTCCTCCAACCTCCAAATCTCCAATCTTATAAAGAACGGGTAGTTGAGGCTCAGTCCACAGCCTGCATGTGACCGAGTTAACGTTACACGCTGCAGGACAGATCCCTGTTATCCACAGCATTGATGCAAACATCATCAGATTTAATGAGAGCTGCATTTCATACTCACAATCAGTACACTCTGAAAATCATGGACTGTCTTACAGTGCTTTAAATATTCACCTTATCATTATATCCAAGTCACAGGGGTGGGACAAAGCACGAGTCATGCTTTTTTACAGAATGTTAATGACAGTAGTATTAACTGTTAAATATTGTCAAACATATAGGTGAAGCAGCGCCAACTGTAGGCCTCTTGATGCACAGACAATTTCAGAAAATATAATCAGTTCACATTCAGTCATTCATTTGTTCATTCATTTGTTTATTCATTCATGCATCTTCTGTAAGGGGGTTGCCATGTTCACAGGGTGACACACACTCACACATTCCCACTCTTGGACACTTTTGAGTGGCCAGTCCATCGACCTTGTGTTTTAGACCATAGGAGGAAACACACGCAGACACAGAGATTATTGTTATTCAAGTTGATTATATATATATATAATCTGGGTGCTCCGGTTTCCTCCCACGGTCCAAAAACACATGTTGGTAGGTGGATTGTTAACTCAAAAGTGTGCATAGGTGTGAGTGAATGTGTGTGTTGCCCTGTGAAGGATTGGCACCTCCTCCAGGGTGTTTTCCTGCCTTGCGCCCAATGATTCCAGGTAGGCTCTGGACCCACCGAGACCCTAAACTGGATAATTGGTTACAGATAATGAATGAAGGAATTGGTTTAAACTTGATAAGTGTTAATTATTTTTTTCAGCTCAAGACTCTAGTAAATAGTTTCATGATTTAATATGTTGCAACATCTCAATTTTTTTAAACAGGCAAAACTAGCTAGCTTGCTAACATATCTTCACCATTTTGTTTATGTACATTCTATAGTTATTAGAGAAATTCAGAATGTAGTTATCTTAATTTAAACATACTTTTTTAGTCAGTTATCTCATGTTTTTGAAAACCACAAAGTACCCAGCCATTATTTTTAAAATTTGTCAGATAATCTTAGTATTCCAAGTTAAGCTAAGGTATTAAAGAGTATATTATCTCTGAATTTGTGTAATTGTGTGATTCCTTGAAGGCTCCCACAGTGACCCTGAACTGGATAGAATTACAGACAATGAGTAAATTAATTATCTCAGGTTGATCATAATGATGAGGCAATAAAAAAAGGCAAATATATCATAAAGGTGCTAATCCTTCATGTTAATTTTTATAGTTTGTGTGAGAGTCTCAAAGAGATTTTGAAGGCACTTTACCCATAAGGTGCTTCTTGGTATTCTGCTCTGGCCTAAACACGATTATGAAACACTTGGGAGCAAAGATACAAATAATCAAACCAAAGCTTGAAGCTAAAATCGCAAATATCTCAACAGCCACAGTGAACTTTCCAGGAAGTACTTTCACTGAAGTAATCAGGCAGTTTTCTGGCCAGAAAAGCCAAAACAAAACACAATAGAGCCAGGAGTCCTATATAACCTAGCACAGCCCAGAATCCTATAGCTGAATCTAATCCACATTCCAGAATGATCCTCTCATTGTAGTGCTTTAGATTTTTGAAGGGGAAAGGAGGGGATATTGTTAAGTAAAAGCACACAAATAATGACCTGTATGAGAGTAAAAGCAAGTATACAGAGTATCTGCTGTGGAGGCCCAAACCACTTCATGACATTACTGCCTGTAAGTGTAGCCCTGAAGGCCATTAACACCACTGTAGTGGCTATTAATAAATATCACTTTATTAATATATACAAATATTCATTATTAACAGGGAAACTATATTGGGTTTATTTAATTTCAAGAAATGTGGTTATGATTGTCCTTATTGTTATTGTTATTAATTGAGAGTAATATTAATAAGATTAATATTACTTGATTTAACTAGTTGCCCCCTTTTTGTGAGTTCTTCAGATTTTCAGTGCTTACACAAATGAATTTATAAACACACACGATCAGTTAAAAAAATCACTCATTACCACTATCATTTCAAGAACTTTTAGATTAATACAGGTGAAACCCATCATAAAGCTTGAATTCTAATGAAGTTATAGTGGCCTCAGGTATATATGTGACTAAATGTAACCTAATTTTAATGTAAATTAATGGGACTTAATTGATGTTGTTAAATTGACACGGTTTAGACGCCAACATCTGAAAATTACACTTGGCGTACTGTTCATTGAACCTCAGGCCTCGGTCGGCTAGCGATGAAAGGTATGCCTTCTGCACCACGTAGATAGCAGCTGATCTGGTCACTCCTTCAAGCTTATGCCTTAGAAAGAGAAGGGACTCAGGAGCACCCTCACGAGTTGCCACGAGCTGCCATTCCAGGGGGCCGTTGTCAGCGGGGATGGCGTTGAAAAACCTGAGTGACATTTGCATTGACTATGGGCTGGGTCCAGAGCGGGCCTCAGGTCTAGTTCAGAAATGGTCTTTTGCCTGATGTGTCCGTTCTGCCTGATGTATATACTAATTTGTAGCTGTGGTTCCCTATTCATGGTCACAAAAAAGGGGTTTCATGTGCTTTAATCCCGGTTGGCAAAGTTTAACTTTTATAGCAATAAACAAAAACATATAACATAACTCGTTGCAACTTAACTAATGCGACACTCAGCTGGGTAGTTTATCTTTCAGTCTCTAAATCAGGAAAGGCGCCCCTTTTCCTGGTTAGTTAGGATGGAAAGAATATGCAGAGCCTCTTCAGTTAGCATTTAACATGCTACACAGGGTACCTGGTGAGGTGTTCCGAGTTCGGCGTTGGTAGGCACTTCTCTGCGTTTCTCAAGTGTAGTGGAGTATGGATCCAGATCAAGAAATGAAAAATTAAGACTCTGACTCTCCATTCTGTTTTATATAAAAGGAGATGGGACCTGCATTCCACAGAGTGTGCGCACTCCCACCCACACACAAACTCATGCACACACCTATATCTGATAATGAAGGCTAAGCAGAACACTTTTCAGTGACCCCCAGGATGACACTGAGGGGTCCTCTTCAAACTTTATGATGACCAGACGACTAAGACCCCCTTCTTCTTCTGACACTAAGTGGTACCCTCCAATTGTATGACCCCATTAAGCCTAAAAGATCAATCAGAGCCTTGGAGACCGGGATTAAAGAACCCAGCGTTTACTACCTACAGCGTCAAACTGGCGAACAGCAATCTTATCGCAAAATCAACAGATGGCCCAGGACTTCCTGATGGTGACCTCGCCACGCAGTTCAAACCAAACAAACAGCATGGACCAACAGTGCCCCCAAGTGGACATTTGCTAAATCAATTTTCGCCCTCTCTCCCTCTAACAAAGGATCATCTCGGAAGCATATGTTTCTGCTGAAACTAAGCATGTATTATGCAAAGTGTTATTAATGTTATCTTCTGTTATTCTCAGGTGACTGTCTACTAACTAACCGAGTGATGTGAATTTTAATCATGAGGAAAAATTCCTGTCTCATTTTAGAAAAATGAATTAATGTCACGCCCTCGTCCTGTCAAGTCTGTTGTCCCCTCCGTGGACGACGTCGCAGGTCCCCCTGCCTCTGTGGACGACGTCGCAGGTCCCCCTGTCTCCGTGGACGTTGTCGCAGGTCCCCCTGTCTCCGTGGACGTCGTCGCAGGTTCCCCTGCCTCCGTGGACGTCGTCGCAGGGTCCCCTGCCTCCGTGGACGACGTCGCAGGTCCCCCTGCCTCCTATCTCCGTGATGGCAGCACCCGCCGCTCCTGTCTCCGTGAGCGAGGCTCCCTCAGCCGCTCCTGTCTTAGTGACTATGGCTTCGGCCGTTTCGGCACCTGTGACTGTGGCCCCGGCCGCTCCTGGTCGTGTCCGAGGGACGGCCCCAAGGACTTCGGGGCCGATCCCCAGAACTGTGCCCAGGCTGGTTCCTCAGACTACCCCACAGACATTTGCCAGTCCTGGTCACCCCCCAGTTATGTTGGTTCCCCTGTCTGTTCCTGTCCTGGTCCCTGTCTCTGTCCTCGTCCCTGTACCTGTGTCTGCTTTTGTCTCTGTCCCTGTCCCTGTCACTGTGTTTGTGTCTGTTCCTGTAAAGTCTTGGTCCCTGTTCCCCTGCCTAGTCCTGTCCAGGCCCCTTTTCAACCCTCTGTCCGGTCTTTTGTCCAGTCCCAGCACCCAGCCTCTGTCCAGTCACATACCCCTGTCCAAATGTCTGTCTCTGGTTCTGTCCTGTCCTCAGTTATGTCTCCTGTTTCATCACCAGTCCTTGCTCCTGTACAGTCCCAGCACCCAGTCCTGTCATCTCTCATGTTCAGTCCCCTGTTAGTCATGTCCAGTCCCCGTATCCGTCCAGTGTTCAGTCACCTGTCTTGTCTCCACTCCAATCCCCTGTTCTGTCACCTGTCCATGTCCAGTCTTCTGTCCCCAAACCTGTTCAGTCCCCTGTCTTGTCACAGTTTCTGTCCAATGTGCAACACCAGTGTCCTGTCAAGTCTCATGTGTCCACTACCGTCCTGTCCAGTCTGTTACAGTCCCTTGTTCAGTCTCTTGTTGCCCCCCTTTGTCAGTCACCTGTTATGTCCCATGTCCTGCCTCAGATATTCAGTCCTGTCGTGTCCCCAGCTCCTGTGTCTGTTCCCGTCCTGTCCTGAGTCCTGTCTCCCATGGTTCCTTGTCTTAGTCTGTTTTGTTTTCCTTGCCCTCTCCTGTGCCAGCTCCTGGGGGGTTTAGGTGTACGCGACCCGGGAGTTGCGCGTTCGGGGGGGGGGGCATTTGTCACGCCCTCGTCCTGTCAAGTCTGTTGTCCCTGCCATGTGCTTTATCTGCACATGGCTTTGTTTGTTATTATTCTAGTCCCGTCTTTGTCCCGCCTCCTCGTCTGTCATTTGTTAACCTGTCCCCTCGTTATCTGTCCAGGTGTGTCTCGTTTGTGTCAAGCATTTAAGCCCTCTTGTCTCACGTCCTGTTTGTCGAACATTTTACCTTTGTTCTATGTCAAGTCGGTCATGTTTTCTGTCTGTCTCCGAAGTTTCCCCCGTCGTCGTTTCATTTCTTTTGTCGTCTTTTCGCTTTGTTGTCCGTCTGTCCCATTTACCCTGTTTATTTCTTAGTGTCCAGTTTAGCTTGTTTACCTTCTGTCAAAGGTCTCTTTGTTTTGTTATTTTCCTTGAATAAACGTTTACTGTGTTTTAGCAAATGCGTCCGCCCTCAGTCAGTCCGCTCCGTGTTCCTGACAATTAATCCCTAACATCTAGAATAGTTGATAATGTACTCGATATAATATATATATATATATATATATATATATATATATATATATATTTGATAAAAATACTCCAGTATACTCATTATGCTATATTCAAGTATGTATGAAATATTTTTATTCATTAAGGTCATGTATTCGCCCAGAAAATGTGATCTTTTTCTTTCTCTGGAACTGGAGAGGGTCACATGGACACCCGAAACCCAGGAACCAATCAGAGGATGGAGACCTCCCAAGTGGGCGTGACCGCGCCACCTATGAAAAGGGGAGTCGCGTTCCCTTACGCTCTCTTCTTGCACTCTCATTTTTCACTTTTTACTTACTCTCGTTTTCACTCCTTCTTACACTCTCCCTTATGCTCTTTACGCTCTTTCTTTTTCTCGCTACGCTGACAAAGCCGACTGTTCCAAAGACTCTTAAAATAAGACAGACCTTCATGCGAACTAGCAGGGGACGCCTTGTGTCAGTTAGCATTGCAATACAGAAACTAAAAGAGTAAACGGTCGATTAATTGTCAGTAATTTTTTTTCATTTGTTTGTAACAACAACATTTCATTCTTTGTAGCCCAATCCAAGTTTAATTTTGTGACTGATCAAAGCAGGTGAAACTTATTTTGGCCAGAATAAGGGCCACCACTGAAATTGAGCGAACATCGTAAAACTAGTATTAGTTAATTAATTCGGAATATATAGCTTCTGAAGATCGGAGGAAACAGAGCGCTTCCTTGCAATGTCCTCCCTCACTCCGGGAAAACCAGCCAGGCCAGCAGCTCTCTGTGAAGGGAATCCCTGACTGACGTCACACCATCTAAAGGACACGGAAAGTGGCTGACTCATCCTGGAGGGAATCCCCTCACTAACCAGCCTACCTCCAGCTGTGACAAGTCAAGCACCGGAAGAACAGATTGAAAATCTGCTGGACCCATCGGCTCGGTTCTGAGTTGCACCAAAGGGTAAGCAAATTCCTCATTTTCAGAAGCTGATGACGAATTAAGTCTCTTGATAAATTTATACACTAATTAAATCATTTAGCAACACATTATTCACAAGTCAAATAGCCTAGCCAATTATTAAATTCGAACTGGTTTCACCTGCATTGATTCCGTGAGATTGTGATGATTGTGCTATGTTTATCAACCTATTATCATCCCTTCTAATAAAGTATTTCCATTATTTGAAATAATACAGTGTGTGGAGTTTGTTCCTTAAGAGTCTGAAAATCCTGAGAACTCATCCCTAGCGTTGACAGTATTTCAATCTCTGATAAATTATTAATATTTTTGTAATTTAATTCAGTAATAATAATAATTATTATAAGTGATAATCACCATTAAACATAACCAACTCAAATACTGTTACTATGCTACACAAGCGTGTCTCAAAAATGCATGAGTGTCTCAGAAGGTTCTAAATTGTCAAAAGGATCTAACAAAAGGAATTCCAAAATATCTTAAAACAAAAGCCAACTCCAAAACTCCAAAAGAAACAACATTCATTCATTCATTCATTCATTATCTGTAACCACTTATCCAGTTCAGGGTCGCCGTGGGTCCAGAGCCTACCTGGAATCATTGGGCGCAAGGTAGGTATGCACCCTGGAGGGGGCGCCAGTCCTTCACAGGGCAACACAGACACACACACACATTCACTCACACACTCATACCTATGGACACTTTTGACACTTTTTTAATCCACTTACCAACGTGTGTTTTTGGACTGTGGGAGGAAACCGGAGCACCGGGAAGAAACCCACGCGGACATGGGGAGAACACACCAACTCCTCACAGACAGACACCCGGAGCGGGAATCGAACCCACTTCTTGAACCCACTTCAGGTGACCCTGCACTAATGACAAGGGAACAAGATACGGGGGAAGTATTCCCATAACTAAACTGTCCACCGAGGAGCTGATTTCTTGTTGCATATCAAACAATAACATATTCACAAGTTGGATGTGGGCAATGTAGAGTTGTACTACAGAGAGAAGAGAATTCACTGTTTGAATAGTTTTGTCTAGCATGACACTGTGAGCGTTGAGCACCACAATGGTGCCTTGTAGGGTTTGTCCAATTGGCTGGAAGTGTTGTTGCTGCGCATTTAATTGGTTTTAATGGTGGGCATTTTGGCCTGTAATTCGCACATTTGTCGTCGGACTGTAGTGAAGTTAACAGCATTGACGGCAGATGTCCCAAGGCTCAATAGGGATCCCACGGCTGCTGCAGCCATTAGCAATACCCCAATAAAGTCTTTAGGTTGCTTACTGGGATGGGCCAGTTCAGACTGCGTTACAGTGAATTTCTGCAGCTGGTGGAGCATGTGTGTTACGTCAGCTTCTGCATGACTTATAGCTTCCCTGGTCCACCTGGCTCTGTTTAGTCCAGTCTGTTGGGTGGTCACATGAAGATTCTTTTTACACGCTTCAGCAGGGTCTAATTGGACAAATACCCTCTGGGTATGTAGACGACAGTTAGTGATTAGCAGTCCTGGTTGGTCCTTCAATGTGATTCCTGATTCAGGGCCAGATTCAACCACTTCAGGGAGTGTATACGCTCCTAGGGAGGCTCCTAAGTAGTTTGAAGATGTTTCTGCAAATATTCCATATACTGATGGGTAATAGCTACTACTATGTTAGCTTCCCCTGGCTGATATAACATCATGCGGTGTTGCATGTATGGCCATCAGCAGCTTGATGTCCCAGTCCCGTTGATTAGCTGCTACATATATTTTCAGTATATTAATGACAGACCTACCTGACCTGAACTCTGAGGGTGGTAGCTAATATGTAAGCTGACTTTTACCCCTAGAAGTTGCCAGAGCTGCTGCATAATCTCGGCTGTGAAATGTGTCCCTCTGTCCGAGTCAACATGACTGGGTAGGTTGATCTGTGAGAAGATGTTATTCATCACTAGGTATGCCATGGTTAGTGCTGTGTCATTTGGTGCAGGGAGACATTCTACCCATTTTGTGACTGTAATGGTCCAAACCAGTTTACCTGGAGGTTCTACCAAGGGAATGATAATCCTCTCTTCTGCAAAGGGGCTCTATGGAGTGGATTTGATGGCTGAAATTGGCAACATACCCGACAGCCTTTAATGTAATCAACCACATCTTTTACCATGTGGGGCCAATATGCCAACTGCTGGAGCACATGATGTGTTGCTTTGACCCCTTTGTGTCCTGCAGATGGGGAATCATGGGCATGCATCAGCATCACCCTCCGTAGCACTGAGGAACCATGAACGCAGGTGAAGTGTGAGAGTCAGTGGCATGAACCAGCAAGCCTTTGACAACCTGGAGAGGCACTTTGGCATTGTATAATTGTCTTTAAGTGCTGGTATGGTGTCAAATCTTGAACAGAAATGGGACATGTAGATGGGTCAGAAACATGCATAAGTGTTTTGGAAATGGACGGGTCACAAGCCTGAAGAGCAACTATGTTGGCGTCTGAAAAAGTAGGGTTAATGGAGACGATGGTACTTTTAGCATTACCAGGCATCACTATCGCTGCCGCTTGAGACCAGGTAGTAGCTAGGACATTGGTATCGGGTGGGTTTGGATAAAGGGAGAGATCGAATGTCCAAGATGTGCCTTCGCAGGCCCCTTGTTTGGCAAGCTACCTGCTTGGTCATTGAGTTCTTTGTCATCTCCTGCATATGTAGTGATTAGGTCTATGTATGTGTTAGGGTCAAAATAATGGTGGTTAGTCACTGTGGGAGTGAGAATTTCAGGAATTTGAGGCACTTGGGCAGGAATATTTCCCTCACATTGCCTACAGGAGGTGAGTCCTATGCCCAGGGTACTTTTCTGATTTTGTGCATAGCATACCTCCATGTCAAAACTCTGGAGAGCCATTAGCCAGGAGGCTACACATGCGTTAGTTACAGCACCCTCTCTGATCTAAGAAGATGCACAGTTCTTTAAGGTTTGTTGGTGCTGCAAGTCCTGCTACACCTTGCATTCGACTCATTAAATTTCTCATAAGAGTCTAAAGGGATTTTGTATTGTCAGATGAATCTCAGGGTGCGCCTGGGTGAGTGGGAATGCGCACTGAATGAATGACAGTGAGACCACAGTCCATTGAGTCCAAAAGACTTCTGATATTTACTGAGCACACCGCTGAGTCTCTCGCGTTCCTCTTGTTCTTGGAGATCATCGGCTTCCTTCAGCACCTGTTTGATTTGGGTCATGAAGTCAGAATCGGATTGTTCGTTTGGATTGTGGGTACTTATAGTACTCTCTTCCTTTTTGGGTAAGGGAAATGGTTCTGAGGAAGATCCCGGGGAAAGGACCATGAGCGTTATTTGATTATCCTCTGCTAAGTCTATTCTACAAATGGCTTCTTTGCCTACATTAAGGGCTGAAAAAAGAGCTATGGCTTGTGTTGGGTGAGTAAAGACTACCTTTGGTTCGGGGTTTTTGAGAATCAGTGAAATGGGCATTGGTCCTATAATGGGAATTCACAGCTCAAAGTCATGGAATCTAGTACTGACTTGCCAACCTAATGGAGATGCGTATGGAATTGTTATAGGCTGAGGCGGTAAGTGGATCGGGCTTGCGTTTCTACTAAAGGTGTGGCTTCTATGGTAAGACCTAATTCAAAGAACTGAGGTGATTGTTGGAAGAGTGCATGAACGTGACCTAAATATTGGCCAGGGCGTATGACCAAGGGAATTGTTGCATTCACATTTTTTGCGGGTACCACCACGTTTCCTTGGCTGACCACTTGGCACACTTCTGGAATATTTTGTCCTGACTCTAGGTTATTGGATTTGAGGACATGGTGTCTGCTGAATTCTCAATTTGGGACCAAAGCACATTGTTGAGGTTGTCCACATGGACATCCAGGAGCACCAGTAAATCGCTACTAATGTATGCGTTGTGCGGCAAGTTAGGGACTACCAGGAAGTAATGGGTGAGTGCCCGTTGGTTCCACTGGATACAATATAAAGCACAAATACTGTCTGTGGGAGCGGTTACCTTTGGTGTTGGGTTGAACAGAATGTTTGATTCTGTGACATGCAGCGCATCAAACAGTGTCCGGCTTATAGCAGATTTGTCTACCCAGAGAGTCAGTACCACATTGTTAACCTGATAATTTTGCAATTAGGCCCAGTGTATCTACCATCAGTGTAGTGAACACGTATAGAAAGGTTTACCATTGTTCTAAAGTGGCGCACGGGAGCCAACAGGTAGTTGCAAGCTTGTGAGTGGTAACTACGGGCTCAATTTCCTCCTACTCAGTGAGGGGTGTTGGACTGGACAGACCTTCTATTGATCTGTGTGGTGTTTCAAGGCGGTAACACGAAGCTTTCCTGTGGAGAGGAGGAGATATGGGCAGGGGTTTGCGCACCTGGGCTCAAATCTTTGATCGTTTAAAGTCAATTAGTAGTTCAAATTGATTAAGGAGGTCTTTACCAATGAGGAAAGGGGTCGTTTCAAGAGGGGACACCTGAACTGGATGTTCTAAGGTCATTGGTCCAAAGGCTAAGTGTATTAGTACCATTGACTGGATTGTGAGGCCTGTATGGGAATACGGCTGAATTTTAAGAGCACAGTTTTGGAGCTGTAACTCACGATTTTCATGTCATGCTAGGGCTGTCAGAACAATGGGAGTGACAGTAGTGTGACGTCAGATGCTGTGTCCAGTAAAGCATCACGCCTTTATTTTCCTTCCACTATGGTGGATAGGTAGAATTTCCATGTGACCCCTTTTCAGTTAAATGTCCCATGAATTTTTGGACAGCTGTATCACCTTCAATTACTGACAGGTCTTTTATAGTTAGGCCCTCCCTTGTATCTAATTGGACGACCAAAACAGCATTGGAAGGCACTTGTGAGTCACCCCCTGAACCATTTGTTTCTCTGCGTAAGACGGAGTCAAAGAGGGATCACGAAGTATACCGGATCTTTGTGGATCAGGATGGGTGGCTCAGTATCAGTATCAGTATTAATGTTTAAGACTAGGGGAGTTTCAGACCATTTAATCATATTTTGTTGGGATTTCAAAAAACCTTTGAGAGCAAAGTCTCATAGTTTTCTGCTAGACAGGGTGCAGGGGCATGCAGAAACTCCCAAATGGTGATTAGTATTGGGGCGGAGATTTTGGATAAATAGTGATTTGAAATCTTCCTCCATCCCTGGGTCATTTCTAGGTCAGAAATACGCATGCCTAAGTTTGTTATAATATTGTTGATGGGATTCTAGACGTTGTTGTTTTATATTTACAGCTACAGCCAGTCCTGTCTGTGACAGTTGGTTGGAGAATTCTTCCTCTAGGGTATGGCAAAGCACATCATATTGTGCTTTCACATAATATGGCTGGTGTTCCTTGAAATTACTGACCTCTCGGCTTGAGGGCAGCTTAATCACATTCAATTTGTCATCCACTGAGGTTCCTGGGAACTGTTGTAGATAGAAATCAATATCTTTCAGATACAAAAAATATCATTAGAACCATATGCTTGGGATCAAAATGGACTATAATGTGCAAACTTTTATCAAGGTCCCTGTCTGAGGGACCCTGGACATCTGGGAACAGTGGGGGCCAGGCACTGGTTTGCAGTGAGGGGTAAGGTGTGGCAAAGGGCTGAGTTCTGTCATCTCCTGCTGGAGCTTAGTTCTGCCTCAACCCTTACCTGCTGTTGCAGTGAAATGCCCAGCTGGCGCTCACGGGATTTGAGCTGTGCTACAGCTAATGCTTCAGCTTAATGCTTACCCTTAAGGATGTCATTTAGATGATCATCTGCCAACTTCATTGTCATGTGTTCGTGATCTGCTGGGGATGAGCTTTGCAATGATGCTGCAAATCTAGGCATCATATCACTGGTGAGTTTAGTTAAGACAGAGAATGCCTAGTCACATATACAATCCCCAGAAGTTTCTGGAGGAGAAGTCCCTTCTGCCATGTTTAGCTATAGACTAATAATCTAATGTAACCTGACTCTGTTTAACCAGTTTAAATCCCACTGACTCTTTTGAATTGGCCTGCCTATAACACCTATTTTCCTAATAATGAATGATTATTTGTCTGGTGATTAAGACTTGCAGTGCCAACTACAATGCCAGCTTTGAATGTTAGGGGGCATAGACAGTTTGACTGCAATGAATGACCATAAACACCAAGCGGTGCTGGTGGATATTCAACTTGAAGTGTTATTTGTTCGTTAATTAAAAATTACTCGCTTGACCAAAAGGGAGTGGTTAACTTCTACCTGCAAGCAAGTCTGGAAATAAAAACTGTTATGGCACGATTTGGCCACAAGGGAGAGCAAACCAGGTGGTTCACTTCCACCTGGAAGCAAGTCTGCAATTAAAACCTGTTAAGGCAATATTTGGCCACGGATGGGAGCTATGTACTACCTATAGCAGCACTTAAGATTAGACAGCATAACAAGAATTCACTTATAATAGCATAACACAAGGGGGAGCAAGAGAGAGACACTACTTATAGTAGCACTTAAGACTACATCTCAACTCATCTTATGTCGTCTCATCATCTTTACCACTAGTCCATTTCAGGGTCACAGTGGCAACAGGGCATGCAAAGAAGCCAGACTTCTCTGTCCCTTGCAACATCCACCAATTCCTCCTGGGGGATCCCCAGGTGTTTCCATACCAGCCGAGAGATATAATCCCTCCAATGTGTCCTGGGTCTACCACAGGGCCTCATTCCAGTTGGACGTGCCTGGTATACCTCCAGTGGGAAGCGTCCAGGAGACATCCTCATCAGATGCCCAAACCAGCTCAACTGACTCCTCTCAACGCGAAGGAGCAGTGACTCTACTAGCTCCTTCCTAGTCCTACTTCGAGCTCCTCCCTAGTCACTGAGCTCCTGACCCGATCACGGAGAGTACGCCCAGCAACCCATCGGAGAAAGCTCATTTCGGTCGCTTGTATCCGCAATCTTGTTCTTTCGATCAGTACCCAGAGTTCATAACCATAGGTGAGAGTGGGGACATAGACTGACCAGTAAATTGAGAGCTTTGCTTTATGACTCAGCTCTCTCTTCACCACAATGGTGCAGTACAGTGGCTGCATTAATGCAGATGCTGCATATAACCTACGGTCAATCTCACTATCCCTCTTTCCATCACTTATGAACAAGAACCTGAGATACTTGAACTCCTTCACTTGGGGTAGGTTCTCACCCCCTACCTGAAGGAATCATGCTATCTGTTACCAGGAGATAACCATGGCCTCAGACTTGGAGATGCTGATCTGCATACTGACTGCTTCACACTCAACTGCAAATGGCTCAAGTGAACGCTGGAGGTCTCCATGCGAAGAAGCCAGAAGAAAAAATGTGCAAAAAGCAGAGATGCAAGGATACGAACACAACTCAAACTCTGCGAGTAAAAGGACCATACGGCTTGCCAGAGTGACCTTGGCCTTGTGGGAACATGGTCATATGCCAAATCTACAAAGCATGTGTAGAATGGAGTAGCAAATTCCCACACCCCCTCAATCATCTGTGAAAAAGTAAAGAGTTGGTCCATTGTTCCACGGCCAGGAAGAAATCCGCATTGTTCCTCCAAAAGGTTTGACTATCGGACAGATTCTCATTTCCAGCACCTTGGCATAGACTTTCCCAGGGAGGGTGAGAAGTGTAATGCCACGATAATTGGCACACATTGTATGGTCCCCTTTTTTAAAAATAGGAACCACCACCCCTGTTTGCCAATCCAAAAAACACAGTTCCCGAGGTCCATGCGATATTGTATAGGCGTGTCAGACAGCCCCACAGTACTGCCTTCAGTAAATATGGGTGAATCTCATCCACTTCTGGAGCTTTGCCACTGCGAAACATTTTCACCACCTCAGTGACTTCAGCCAAGGAGATGGAATTTGAAACCCCAGACACTTCTGGCCCTACCTCCTGCACAGTCATTCTCCATGGCCTCTCCAAACTCTTCCCATGCTCTGGATTTTGCTTAAGCAACTGCAGCCTTTTTCGCCTGCCGGTACGCATCTGTAGAATCGGAATTTCACAGAGCTAGCCAAGCCCGATAAGCCTCCTTTCCCTGCTTGACAGCTTCCCTCACCCCCGGTGCCCTTTAATGGGTTCTTGGGTTGCCACCATAACAGGCACCGACAAGCTTTTGACCACAGCCACACGCAGCCGCCTCCATGATGGAAGTCTGAAACAGGGTCCATTCAGACTCCATTCCCCCTTCCTCCTCCAAAATATGTGAGAAGTTCTCTCTGCGGTGAGAGTTAAAATCCATGACACGACCATAAAGTCAATCATTGACCTTTGGCCCAGGGTGCTCTGGTACCAAGTACATGACATTATGTTCAAATATGGTGTTTGTTATGGACAAACCATGACTAGCACAGAGGTCCAACAACATCACACCACTCGGGTTCAGATCAGGCAGGTTGTTCCTCCCAATCACTCCTCTCCAGGTTTCCCAGTTACTGCCAACGTGAGCATTGAAGTCCTACAGCAAAACAATAGTCAGTGCAAGGAATCCTCTCTAGAACTCCACTCTTGGGACTTGTGAGTATCCCCACACCCACCCGGCACCTCTCACCATGTGCAACTCCTGAGTAGGAGAGAGACCAACCCCTATCGAGGAGTTTGGTTCCAGAGCCCACACTGTGTGTAGAGGTGAGCCTAACTATATCTAGCTGGCATCTCTCAACCACACCAGCTCTGGCTGCCTCCCCCCCCAGTGAAATTATGTTCCACGTACCAAGAACCAGTTTCTGCTGACAAGTTCCAAAATGCCAGGGGCCCCTTCGCCCCCGCTCTATGCCCGATGGGCATTGCACAGCACCCCTACTCTGGATCTTTTGGGTGGTGAGCCCACATAATCCTCCCACGCTGCCATTTCGCGCTGAGCCTGTCTGGGTTACGTGGGCTGCCCAGCCACGAGGTGCTCGCCGTCATACATTACCCACAGGCCTGGCTTCAGGGGTAGGTCCCAGCACCAGGCTGCGCAAATATGTATGATATACCAAACATCAACAAGACTTAAAAACATGATAAAATAACAGAAAAATTGTGTTTTGTGTCCAAAACAGAGTTAGTCAAATCAGTACGCCCGAGCTGAGATTGTTTGTTTATAAAAACATTTAACAGCTCTTTCTCCAGCCTCATGTTGGGCGCCAATAATATTAATAATAATAATAATAATAATATGTAGTGGATATTAATAAAGATTACATTATTAATATATACTAATATTTATTATTAATGTGGAAACTATATTGAGTTTATTCAATTTCAAAAATTGTGGTTATGATTGTTTTTATTGTTAATATTATTAATTACCCTTTTGAGAGTAATATTAATAAAAATAACATTACTTGATTTAACTAGTTGTCACCTTTTTGTGAGTTCTTCGGATTTTCAGAGCTTACACAAATTAATTTACAAACACACACGTCCAGTTAAAATCACAATGGATGGTTTATTAAATTCAAACAAATCACTCATTACCACATTATCATTTCAAGACCAATTAGATTAACGCAGAGGAAACCCATCTATAAATCATGAATTCTAATGAAGTTATAGAGGCCTTGTGTATATATATATATATATATATATATATATATATATATATATATATATAAATGTATATATAGCGGAAATAGTTGTGCACACATTGCGGTCGCATAAGCACTACATTTTATTAATAATTAATTATTTAATTCATTCTGCTAATCTCCATGTTTGAAAGCCATTAAATAATATGTAGTCTCTTTACCTGTTTTAATTTCAGCTACAAAGGCCATCTTCACATATTATACAGCAGAATTAGCTAGAATTAGTTATTATTAATGAATTATGCTCATTGACCCACCGTGGGTTCTTGACTCTGAAATTGAATCTGAACTAGAAGTCATAATTCCATACAAGAAAGGTGCACACACAAACAAATAACCAAGGATTGGCTTTATCACACAACTGGTTTATTAATTGTAATATCAAATAATGAATATTAATTAGACATTCATATAATGAAATGGATTACAGCGATATATGAGGGAACAGGGAGATTAATATATGAGGGAATTTCTCTATGATAATTATTACCCTAAATTCTAAAGAAGGCTATTGTTAATCCCAGCAAGAATTTCAATACCAACCCATGAGCCATGAGAGACATGAGACCATGTGACCTTACGTATCCGGAGATGGACAGAGAGCATGTCGCTGATGGTACCTTCTGGCACGACTTCCTGGAGAATTGCAGACGCAGGCCTTGTAGGTAGCAGCCGCGGGCGTTTCTTTTCTCTCCCTGTTCAAACACGGCAATGGACGGGATAGCTGGGAGCATGTCGCTGAGACGCGGAGCTTTCCTGCGTGGGCCTTGTAGCGTTGCAGACGCGGGCGTTCCTTTTCTCTGGAAATATTTAGACACAGCCGTCGGAGCTGGTGGCGTTCTGAAGGTCTCTGTGGGGATTCTCCATCATCATTCATCTGCCGCCTTCTGAAAGAGAGACACGCCCATGCAGGTCTCTTCTGAGGGTGCGTGCAGCCTTCTCCGTCGCTGGTCCGGAGGCGTTATCGTCCTTTTGAGGGTCAGAGGTCTAATCTCCTCCAATGCTCTGGATGTGGCATTGAATTTTTGCTGGAGTTAAATCATAGCCCTTCTAACTATAGTTTTCTATTAGAGATAATAATTAAAATAGAAAAATCTGTTCTTTCTGGACCATGAGAGAGCCTGCGCCTGCAGCAACGTCTGCAGAGCAGGGAAGCTCTCTGACTACCCCATCTGAGAAACATTGTCTGCTGGATGAAGAAGAGAGACGTTCTTCAGAAAAACGTCTTTCTCTCCAAAATTCTCAAAGAGTGTGTCTCAGAGGAGTGTTAAAAGAGTGAGCTCTAAGTGTGGTGTGTGACTGGCTTTTACTAGAGTTTAGAAAACCCTACTTTACTACTGATTGGATAAGATTGGAGCCTCTCTTGCTCTTGATTGGCTGTTCCTGTACCTTGGTAGTGACATCACATACAATTTATGACCCTTGAACAGACATAAGGCTTGAAGACCATTCCTTTGAATGAATGTCCAAGACTTTGAATCATACTTTTGCAATATAAAAGATTAGATGTTAACACAAAGTAATATCATTAAGACAACCATGTTCTACATAATTATTAACCAACTACACACATAGTATGTGGCTACCTTGGCTCTACATACATTCAAATAAAATAAAAATGACTTTAAACACATGTAACTTAATCCCACCCATTTTGATTGTCTAAATGGAATTAATTTCAAACAGTGGTGCCCATATACAACTTGTTTTCCATGTAAGAACTTTGGGATGTTTGAATCTTTTAGAGTCAACAATCTTTAAAAAGGTGTAAGAGGACATGGAATAAAGGTGGTTCTGTGTGTCTCTCTGCATTTTGCAAAGATTCTTTTCTTGACCCAGAAGGTCCTGGGATCATAAAAAAGGGTCCTTGGAGAGGTTTACGAGCCTGTTCTCTGTTATCTGAAATGTCATCTGGCTTGTGTGGAGGAGATGTCTCTGAGACAAACTAAAGTTTGGGTATTTAATATAAAACACTCAGAAAGTCAAATATTATATTAGGAATTAATACACATTCATCATATCATACTACAATATATATATATATACAACATCTGAAAATTAGACTTGGTGTACTGTTCGTGGGACCTCAGGCCACAGTCGGCTAGCGATGATAACAGTTCTGCTCGTCTGCAATGAAAGGAGTGCCGTCGGCACCACGTAGGTAGCAGCTGATCCGATCACTCCTTCACGCTCGTGACTTAGATGGAGGGGGACTCGGGAGCACCCTCACCAGTTGCTGTCTTGGGCGGAGCTGTTCAGGAAGGCCGTTGTCAGTGGTGATGGGGTTAAAAAACCTGAGTGACATCTACATTGACTATGGACTATGTCTCAGAAGGCTCTAAACTTGTCGAAAGGCTCTAACAAAAAGAACTCAAAAATATCTTAAAACAAAACCCAAAACTCCAAAAGAAACAACAAAACCAAAAACAAATAAAAGACCTTTTCCAAACAATCAACTAAGCTCGAGCCTTGGCATCAGCCATTTCTTCCTATTTTGTGCCTTGCTTTATACCAGATTGGTACTCTCCCTTCTGGGCTTTAGCGCGGTCTCTGGTTGGCTCTTGCGCTCAGGGGCATTTTCATATCACTTGACTAATGCTCATCTAAGTCAGCTATCACCATGCGTTTATAATACTTAATTCCTGTTAGGTAAAAGTATATAAGTGCCTTAATATCGTTAGATTTGTCAGGGATAAGCAATTATACACGTTGTTATAACATAGGTCATATACATTAATATGATAGTAAAGAATCAGTTTCCCTGGGTACTTATCAGATTAAAACAATGCATACAAACATATAAATATAGGCACACTTAGATTAGACGAGACAATTTATATTTCTGTAGATTTATCAATGTAAGACACACGAAATTACATTTTGTGGATATAAAAAAAGACATTCAGGATGATACACGTCACTAAGTTCTATATGTGTGCTTTTTGGAGAAGTGGGAAATGCATGTGACCAGGCCTTAGGGTTTCGATTTCCTAATGATTATTCAACGGCCATTAGCTATTGATGAATGACTGATTAAGTCATGTGGGGTGCAAAAGGCTTTTGGCCGTTACCACAGGTGGCCATTGACCAAATATGTTGGCTAGAGTCTGTGTGTGTGCATGTGTGTGTGTGTGTGATGTCCCAACAGAAAATAAAATAATTAATTCACTTGAATGGGCGGCACGGTGGCGCAGCAGGTAGTGTCTCAGTCACACAGCTCCAGGGGCCTGGAGGTTGTGGGTTTGATTCCCACTCCGGGAGACTGTCTGTGAGGAGCTGGTGTGTTCTCCCCATGTCCGCATGGGTTTCCTCTGGGGGCTCCGGTTTCCTCCCACAGTCCAAAAACACACGTTGGTAGGTGGATTGGCGACCGTGGTTCCGTAGGTGTGAGTGTGTGTGTCTGTGTTGCCCTTTGGTGGACTGGCGCCCCCTCCGGGGTGTGTTCCTGCCTTGTGCCCAGTGATTCAGGGGGGGCTCTGGACCCTGAACTGGATAAGTGGTTACAGATAATTAATGAATGATAATTCACTTGAGATCCCGTAGGAGCCAGCTGCCTTTCACCAAAACTCTTATAAAGTGCGTGCCCTGGTAATGACTGTAGTCACTGTATGAAGTAAAATAAACCTCTATATAGACAAAAGATATCAGTTCCATGTTAATTATACTGTGTACATATGAAATATGAAGTGAGTGTAAGGAGGTGTTGAAGTAAACAACTCATAGTTGTCATTTAAACACAGCAACCCCAAAATAGAATAATTATTTGTACTGGATCAGATTCCAAAGCCAAAACTTAGAAGCCATTAATATTTAATATAATTCCTGTAAAGTTCGGTTAGGCTCTGTGCATCTGTGCATCAGCCTCCCTAGGCAGGGACATTAAGTTTTTCAACTTCTGCATTGTTAAATAATCAAAGAACAATATGTAGGCTTACAGTTAGAATCGAATTATTTTAATTTCGTATTTTAATATTAAAATTGATATATGTAAAGGTTTTCCAAAAACATAGTAGGCAATGGTGAGTTCTTCCAATAGATAAAACATTCTCAAGAACAAATATGAGAGAAGCATGAGTTTATTGTTTTCTTTTTACTTTAGTCATTTTATTCATGAATTATGAATGGACCACACGTGAAGGCCAAAAGTCAAAGGTTATGTTACATTTATTCATTTCTAATCAAAATGGAATTTCAAGGAAGATATTTATTTAACACAATTTTTAAACCATTACAGAGACTTGGAAGGTACTTTACTCATGAGGTGTTTCTTGGTATTCTGTTCTGGCTTAAACAAGATTATGAAACACTTGGGAGCAAAAATGCAAACTATTAAACCAAAGCTTGAAGCCAAAATTGCGAATATCTCTACAGCCACAGTGAACTTTCCAGGAGAACTGATATAAGCTGGAATAAATGTGACCCAAACTGCACAGAATATGAGCATGCTGAATGTGATGTACTTGGCTTCATTGAAGTTATCAGGCAGCTTCCGAGCCAGAAAAGCCAAAACAAAACATAGAAGAGCCAGGAATCCTATATAACCCAGCACTGCCCAGAATCCTACAGCTGAACCTAATCCACATTCCAGAATGATTCTCTCCTTGTAGTGCTTTAGGTTTTTGAAGGGGAAAGGAGGGGATATTGTTAACCAAAGCACACAAATAATGACCTGAATGAAAGTGAAGGCAAAGACACTGAGTCTCTGCTGTGGAGGCCCAAACCACTTCATGACATTACTGCCTGGAAGTGTAGCCCTGAAGGCCATTAACACCACTATTGTTTTCCCCAGAACACAGGAGATACAGAGGACGAAGGTGATGCCGAATGCTGTGTGGCGAAGCATGCAGGACCACTCAGAGGGCTGACCAATGAATGTAAGTGAACAGAGGAAACACAGAGCCAGTGAGAAGAGCAGCAGGAAGCTCAGCTCTGAGTTGTTGGCTCAGAAATTGGGAGTTTTCCGATTTCTGTAGAAAACTGCAGCTACACATACAGTTATGAAGGCCCCAGCCGCAGAGAATGCTGTCAAGACAATGCTCAGATTGTCCCCCCAGGACAAGAACTCCACAGGTTTGGGGAAGCAGCTGTCTCTATTGGCATTAGGCCAGAGCTCAGGAGGGCACGGTATACAGTTCAAAGAATCTAAGAGATTGAAAAGCATATACAGAACCAAATATCAGAGATATTTCATTCAAAAGAATGAAAAATGAGGAAATTATACTGTCTACAGAAAAACCACTACATGTAAAACACTCAGTCAGGAGAAACAAGTATTTTCAAGATTTCCCTAGATTGAACATTCAGCATTATGTGTAGCCTACCTGTTCTGTTACTGATCTCTCCTTCTGCGCATGGTATACAGTCATAGCAGCAGACTGGCCTTCCTTTCTGTACAGCCTTCCTAGTGCCAGGAGGACAACTCTCACTGCACACAGACACTGGCACCTGTGAAAGACAGTAGACAGATGCAAAACATTGTCAGATGAAAAACATTTGAAGATAACATTTACATACACACTTAGTAATTATGGTTTTACAAGGTTTCTGTAATAAAGAAATGGTTCTATATAGGACACTGGACACTCAAAGAACATTTGGCATGATTAAAGTGTTCTTCAGATTGGAGAATATGCTATTGATGGTTCCATATAACTTTTAGAAAAGCGATATGGCACCAAATTAGGTTCTTCTTGATATTGTACTAAAAGAAGACTCTTTTTTGTTCCTAAACATTATACATAATCATCTCTAGCATATTCTCCATTAATCTGAAGAACCATTTCACAATGCAACAAACCCTTCAATCAAGCAAAAGGTTCTTCAAATGTTCATGGTTCTATATAAAACCATTATCTTTACACACAAACCCTTGTAGCATCATTATCTATAACTGTAGCTTAATGTATACCTCTGTCTGTCCCCCCACCCAGCGGATTGCTCTGCTCATACTGAACTCTTGTCCCTTTGGTTTGGAGGAGTCGTATTGGCCCACTGCCACAAAATCCAAAGCCCCATCTTTTTGAACTTGCCAGTTTATGAGTTCATAGACAGCCACAGGGTCACCGTTGGGATCAAACGTGACCTGATAACCATTCTTCATGGTGAAATTCACTCTCTTGAGCTGATCGAGTATCTGTAGTGGCAAAGCAATTATAAATCTTAATCTATTATTAAACGCCATACTATGATACTGATTGATTATGAATGCATTTGAATGCAGAAATGTGCTTTAACTAATTAATAGAATTATTATTTAAATTACAATGCAAGCTAGGTGTAAATTTCAAATATTTATTTATTTATTTATTTTATTTTTTTATCTTTTTTCTTCTTTTGTATACCTGCCATGGTGCGACCTGAATGCTCTTGTCGCACTGCCTGTCATTACAGATAACACCGTGGATGGCATGCGCTATGGCATATGTAGCTTTGTACACCATGTTAGTGATACGCAGCTGTGACGTGTCTGTGTACGCGTTCTGCAGCGCGCGGATGTCCTCGCTGCCGTCACATACCCGCGCGCCCTGAGAGACCCCCGTCAGGCTACAGCTGAACGAGCTCTCCCAGAATTCCGTTAACAGTGGTGATTTGAGAGCTTGTGCTGGAGAGAGGTCTAAGAGAAACTCCCGGAGCCCTGGGATCACTGAGCGGGGAAAACCGAACCCTATTGCCCCAGCGCACATGTTAAAGCGCAGAAACTCTGGATCGATTATCCATGTCTCACTGCCAATCCACTGAAGAGGAGGCGGTGGATTTCTCACCAGTTCTTCTAATAAAACTCGCATTTCGCCCGAGGCCAAAAACGCTACGATTACCCTCGCAGTTGATCTGCGGATGACATTTGAAACTCGCTCCACTTTACTGTGCGGATCTGTTCTGTAAAAGGCCTCCGAGTACTCCACACAGATATCCTCCTCCTGCGCAGCCTTTAGAAACGAGGCCATTCCGTTATTCCCATAATCTGAGTCACTGCGCACTGCTCCAATCCATGTCCAGCCAAAATGTTTCACCATTCTGACCAGCGCTGCCGCTTGGTGGTGGTCACTTGGCACGGTCCTGAGGAAGGAAGGGTACTGACGCTTATCGCTCAAACACGCGCAGGTTGCAGAGTTGCTAACCTGTTATTCAAAATATAGAATTAAACAACCAATGTTGATGAAAGCTTTAGAACTTTGTTTCATTTATAACCCTTAGAGCTAGGGCACAATTTAGAACATTAGAGTGCTACGTGTGGCCTTATCTTTCTTCCACTAATAATTTAACACCAGAATTTTATTCTAGACCGTATAGAAGCCTACAGTATTCACCTGTGGAATTCCGAAGAGACTGAGTATTCTGGCCATGCTGATGGAGGGTGTGGAAGCAGACTCTCCTACGAGAGCAGGTACAGCAGCAGCTGAAAATTTTGGACATGCATTTTTATCATTAAAAAATGGTTCCATGCCACTAGCAAACTGAAATGCAATCTTTGTCGACATAGGCACTGCTGCGCACGAGTCATATATCTGGTAGCCCAACATGATTCCCGGCAGGAGATCTGTGCTGTTGTTGATCTCGTGAATAGTGAACTCCATTGCGCGAGCATAGCTCAGCTCCCTGAAATCCATACTGTGCAGAAATAGTTAAACAATGCAGAAAGAGTTTTAAAAAACTATTTAAACAAGTTTTAGTACAATATTTGCAGAAACAGGTGTACCACATTCCTCACACCGACCTCCCAGAGCACCTTGGTTGCAGTGGCAGCCTGGTGAAGGTGTTCTGTCCTAATCTCACAAAGTAATGAATGGAGAAAATCCCACCAACCACGAAGTCTCCATTTAAATAAAGACCAGGAGACTGAGGTTCAGCCCAGAGCCTGCAGGTGACCGGATTAGCTTTACACGCTGAAGGACTGGGCCCAGGCATCCACAGCATTGATAAAAATACCATAAGACCTAAAGTGAGCTGCATGGCATCACAAATAAATATTCTGAAGGCCTAAGTAGCTGCTTTAAATAGTGACTTTATTTGCCCTGGTAATAACTGGGGTGAACTGGGCACAGGGGTGTTGTCTTGAATATTAATTGCAGTGACGGGCAAAGATTATATTTTCCCCTGTGCTTAACTGTGGAGCTGTGCTGAAATAATTGGGTTTCATCTTCTCCAGGAAATATGTTTAGTTCCCTTGATTTATTCCAAATTTGCATTTGAGTTGCATTCCCGGTTAAGTGCTGCTTTTTACAATTTGTCACATTTTAACCACCTTATTTCCCACTAAATAATAAATACCATTAATAAATAATTTTCCTATTATTTGCCTGTTTTTACAATGCAGTGTTCTATTCCTTTTTGTGCAAGAGCTGTTACCATTTAGAAGTGTTGCAAAAAATTCCAATATTTTTATGTTGCTTGAATGGAGGATGGGGCCGCACGGTGGCACAGCAGGTAGTGTCGCAGTCACACAGCTCCACGGTCCTGGAGTGGTGGGTTTCAATCCCATTCCGTGTCTGTTAGGAGTTTGATGTGTTCCCCCCATATACGCATGGGTTTCCTCTGGGTTCTCTGGTTTCCTCCCACGGTCCAAAATCTATGTGGAATTTAACTGGTTTATGAACCGGTATTTGAAAATGTGTGTCAACCCCACAACCCCACCCCTTGAGTAGTAGCCATTTACATTCCTTCCAATTAGAAGGCAGCGCAGCTACACTTTGAGTTGTGTTTTTGCACACGAACTTGGTTCCAGTCAGTATACCTATGAACCTACTGAAAATATTCATTCATTCATTATCTGTAACCGCTTATCCAGTTCAGGGTCGTGGTGGGCCCAGAGCCTACCTGGAATCATTGGGTGCAAGGCAGGAACACACCCTGGAGGGGGCACCAGTCCTTCACAGGGCAACACACACTCACACCTAAGGACACTTTTGAGTCACAAATCCACTTACCAACGTGTGTTTTTGGACTGTGGGAGGAAACCGGAGCACCTGGAGGAAACCCACGCGGACACGGGGAGAACACACCAACAGTCATCTGGAGCAGGAATCAAACCCACAACCCCCAGGTCCCTGGAGCTGTGTGACTGCGACACTACCTGCTGCGCCACCGTCCTGCCTACTGAAAATATACAGGCACTTTACCAATAGCAGGATATGAGACATGTTTATATTTCAACCTACTGCCACAAAATAGTATACAAATATTTGTAAATTATTCTATCATTTTGTGTATTTATATATTTATGTTTTCTAATAGTCTTCTGGCCCCGACACGGGAGGTGAGGCTAACAGGGGCGCACCACGGGGGGATCCAGGGTTGAAGAAATCTCTCAAGAGTAGGCCCATCAGTCCCTCTAAACCCTCTACAGCTCCAGCACGTGTCCTGCGAGCAGCACAAGCCCCTGCCTCCATGGACGTCGTCGCAGGGCCCCTTGCCTCCGTGGACGTCGCCGCAGGGCCCAAGCTTCCAAGGATGTCACTGCAGTCTCTCCTAACTCCCAGGACTATCTTTCAAGCATCTATGCATTTCAGGAGGACTTTTATAGGCGATACCGCGCTGCTGCTCATGTCCCCGAGAAGGCAGCTAACATGGCCATTGCTTCAGTGAAAGATATTGCTCTGGCAGAGGAAGCACTGACCTGTCCTACTCCTCCTGTCATTTTCCAGGTCATGTTTGTCAAATCTCTCCTTAGAGGAGAAGCGTTACAGTGGGCAGAACAGTTAATTAAGGAAAAGGCCCAGTATCCTACCATGGAGACTTTCTTGGAACTCATAAAGGAAAGATTCTCCGCTCCGGATCCAGCAAGGACGGCGATCCCAGCCACTCCTGTTCCTGAAAAGGTGGCTTCCTCCGCCGCACCTGTCCCTGAGAAGGCAGCTTCCAAGGCCACTCCTGTCCCCGTGAAGGCGGCACCCACCGCTCCTGTCCCCGTGAAGGCGGCAACCGCCGCTCCTGTCCCCGTGAAGGCGGCACCCGCCGCTCCTTTCTCTGTGAAGGCGGCTTCCTCGGCCACACCTATCCCAGCAAAGGCAGCTTCCTCAGTCGCTCCTGTCCCCAAGAAGGCGGCTTCCTCAGTCGCTCCTGTCCCCGAGAAGGCGGCTTCCTCTGCCTCTCCTGTCCACGAGAAGGCGGCTTCCTCGGCCGCTCCTGTCCCCGAGAAGGCGGCTTCCTCGGCCGCTCCTGTCCCCGAGAAGGTGGCTTCCTCGGCCGCTCCTGTCCCCGAGAAGGCGGCTTCCTCGGCCGCTCCAGTACCCTAGAAAGCGGCCTCCTCGGTCGCTCCTGTCCCCGAGAAGGCGGCTTCCTCGGCCGCTCCTTTACCCTAGAAAGCGGCCTCCTCGGTCGCTCCTTTCCCCGAGAAGGCGGCTTCCATGGCCGCTCCTTTCTGGCTTCACAGAATTCCAGTAAGACAAGATTTGACATGAAATGTAAAAACAAAATATAAAACCCTCAAGTGAGCAAGCCAGGGGTGACAGTGGCAAGGAAAAACTCCCCCAGCTGAGAAAGAAACCTTGGGAGGAACCAAGGCTCACAAGGGGTGAGCCATCCTCCTCTGGTCAATCTACTGGTGATAATAGTTAGTAGTCCGTGAGAACTTCAGTGTAGGGGCAGCTTCAAGGCACTTGGTTGCAGGAGCGTGGGCAGCTGATATGAAGCGTGGAGGAGGATCTCGACAGTCATCCATCAGTGTCCAGACAGACAGGTGGGCAGTCGTTTACTCGGAAAGATGTAAAGGGATGGAATTAGTTTTGAACTGTTTTGTGTTTGTAAAGTAGAAAATGTAAAGAATATTTCCAGAGTGTGGCTAATGACTCCGGCAAATCTGACTATGACAGCTTTAACTAAAAGGAGAGAACCAGAAGGACACACAGACACGGGAGCATCCTGAAACACTGGCATCCCTCCGCTCCACCGTCAACAAACCTGAGTGATCGCGAGAAGCGGCGAAGATCATTCCAGAGTGGGGGCTTTATAAGAAAAGGCTCTTCCCCCAGCTGAGGCCTTCTGAATTCTGGGAACAATTAAAAATCCAGTAGTCTGTGATCTGAGTGAACGTGGAGGCTCATAATAGGAAATTGTATCTTGAAGTTATTCAAGCCCATGTAGAGCTTTATATGTTAATAACAAAATTTTGTAGTCAATGCGGAATTTAACAGGCAGCCAATGAAGAGATGATAGAACTGGGCTAATATGTTCAAATTTTCTAGTTTTAGTGAGGACCCTGGCTGCAGCATTTTGAACTAGTTGAAGTTTTCTTAAATTGCTGCTGGTGCATCCTGACAGTAGTGCGTTACAGTAGTCAAGCCTTGAAGTAATAAAGGCATGTACTAATGTTTCTGCATCCTGAAGGGATAAGACATTTCTAATCTTAGCAATATTGCGAAGATGTAAAAAAGCTGTCCTAGTGATACTGCCTATGTGTTGATCAAATGATAAATCCGGGTCAATTATGACACCAAGATTTTTTGCTGCTGAACCAGGTTTAACTGGAAAGTCAGCGAGATTTAAAATTATATCTGACAATTTATTTCTTGCCACTTTTGGACCCAAAAGCGGGACCTCTGTTTTGTTGCTGTTTAGAAGGAGGAAGTTACGCAACATCCAGCCTTTCACGTCTTTTACACAGTCCTCTATTTTCTTTAATTTGTGTTTGTCATCGGGCTTGGCTGAAATATACAATTGCGTGTCGTCTGCGTAACAGTGAAAGTTAATGTCATGGTTTCTTATAACTGTGCCTAGCGGTAACATGTATAATGTAAACAACAATGGTCCTAAAATAGAGCCTTGTGGAATTCCAAATCTTACTTTAGAATAATTTGAATTTAGATTGTTTACTTTTACGAATTGGTAACGTTCCGTTAAGTAAGATTTAAACCATAATAGGGCTGTCCCTGTGATTCCAACCATGTTTTCTAACCTTTCTATGAGAATATTGTGGTCTATTGTATCGAAGGCTGCGCTTAGGTCAAGAAGCACCAGCAGGGATACGTGGCCTTGATCAGAGGCAAGAAGAAGATCATTTGTTATCTTGACTAGATCTGTCTCTGTACTATGATGTTGCCTGAATCTAGTTGTTGGGCCACGGATTTTTCTAAGATCTTGGACAGAAATGGAAAATTTGAAATAGGCCTGTAATTAGACAGTGTACTAGCATCAAGATTTGGTTTCTTGATCATAGGTTTAATAACTGCTAGTTTAAAAGCTTTAGATACATGGCCCAGGCTAAGGGATGAGTTTACTATAGTTAAAAAAGGATCGATAATAGCTGGTAGTACTTCTTTGAGCAATTTTTTGGGAATTGCATCAAGTGTGCAAGTTGTACAGAGAAGCTGTTTGTCTTCTCTGTAGCTTCCACTTTATATTCCAATTCTAAATCCATTCATTCATTCATTCATTATCTGTAACCGCTTATCCAATTCAGGGTCGTGGTAATTCTAAATCCAATAAAGGAAATCTTTTCAGCATGTAAATCTAAACCCATGTGTGTGTAGCACTACTCCAGGCAATAATGAAGGCATGGGATGACATACATGCAAATAAGTGCCAGGGATGGATCAGCCATACAAGGTTTGTTTATTTCTCCATCACTTGGCCATAGAGAATAATACAGCCAATGTGCATGGCTTCCTCTGGCTTGACCAGGATCAAAGGCAGAATGCAGAGTGCCATCCGTGACATGATTGTATCATTCATGTTTCACCTATGTACTGCAAATGGTGGGACAAAAACTATTTTACCAACACTTTTTTACACTCTTTTACAATTTTACCAAAATGAGAACTTTCCAGGAGAGCTGACATAAGCTGGGATGAATGTCACCCAAACTGCACAGAATATGAGCATACTGAATGTGATGAACTTGACTTCATTAAAGTTATCAGGCAGCTTCCGAGCCAGAAAAGCCAAAACAACCTAATCCACATTCCAGGATGATCCTCTCCTTGTAGTGCTTTAGGTTTTTGAAGGGGAAAGGAGGGGATATTTTTAACCACAGCACACAAATAATAACCTGTATGAGAGTAAAAGCAAGGACACTGAGCCTCTGCTGTGGAGGCCCAAACCACTTCATGACATTACTGCCTGGAAGTGTAGCCCTGAAGGCCATTAACACCACAGTTGTTTTCCCCAGAACACAGGAGATGCAGAGGACGAAGGTGATGCCGAATGCTGTGTGGCGAAGCATGCAGGACCACTCAGAGTGTCTCCCAATGAATGTAAGTGAACAGAGGAAACACAGAGTCAATGAGAAGAGCAGCAGGAAGCTCAGCTCTGAGTTGTTGGCTCTGACAATGGGAGAAGTCCTGTGTCTGTAGAAGACTGTAGCCACAGACACAGCAATAAAGGCCCCAGTGATGGAGAATACAGTCAGGATGATGCTTAGAGTGTCGTCCCATGATAGAAACTCCACAGGCTTTGGCAAGCAGCTGTCTCTTTGTGCACTGGGCCAGAACTCTGGAGGGCAGTGGATACAGTCCAAGGAATCTAAGATGTCAGTAGAGAGGGAAGTCAGAGCTTTGTAACATAATTAACCCAACAACAGGATTGTCTAATCTAATTGTCAAATGGCTGGTTTCTTTGGGGTTATATTTCCCAAAAAATCAGGAACAAATTGTATTTAAAACATGGACTATGCAGCCCTATTGGGATTAGATATGACACCCTATACCAAGGCTTTATATTAAAAACCCTAGAGTGCAATAAAATCAAGAATATGGGTTATTCAGAACAAAGGTCTCACATGCAAAATGTCACCCAGGGAAGGTGTTGTCATAATTGAAATGAATTAAATAAAATGCATTGTATTGCCGTGAACAATGTATAGTTATATACGTTGTCAGATTTTGGTGGGAATTGGATAATTGGATTGTTTCCTAAACAAGATATGTAAAGAAGGGTGTAGTTTAATTTTGAGAAAAATTGCAGTTAAAGAAATACAATAAAGGCATCCAATTTTTGTTTGGAGTTTCAGGGCCATAATCCATGGCCATGTCTTCCTTTCCTCCTCCCTTTGTCACACTGGCAAAGTACAAACAGAAATGCCACTGCTTACTTTTTTTAAAGTGAATCTATCTTAGTATGACTCTCAAATGCAATGTGTTTTCATAAAGCTAAAATAGAATAATAATAAAATAAAATAAAAAATAATAATAATAAAAAAACTACCAATAATAAAAAGGACAATTAACAAGACACATGTAAAAACAATAAGATGATGAAAAAGGGGGGAAATGAAAAAGAGCATGCTCATTCATTATCTGTAACCACTTATCCAAGTCAGGGTCGCGGTGGGTCCAGAGCCTACCTGGAATCATTAGGCACAAGGCGGGAATACACCCTGGAGGGGGCGCCAAACACACGCCACCTACCTACGTGTGTTTTAGGACTGTGGGAGGAAACCGGAGCACCCGGAGGAAACCCACGCGGACACAGGGGGAACACACCAACTCCTCACAGACAGTCAGCCGGAGCGAGAATCGAACCCACAACCTCCAGGCCCCTGGAGCTGTGTGACTGCGACACTACCTGCTGCACCACCGTGCCACCCCAAGAGCATGCTCAGAAATAGCTAAAACAATAAATGCCCACCTCGGCCCACTATACTCTTGATGGTTATTTGCCAATCTTAAACTTTTATTTATTTACATATTTATTTTTATTTTACCTTGGTTACATTGTTTCTTTTCTCATACTTTTAAATTCACTAGTGGTAAATTCACACTATTGTTAAATTAACACTGAGAGGGTTACTTACGTTTGAGCACACACTTTGTTAATTTAACAGTAATAGTGTTTATAAACACTGACAAATGTGCTATGTGGGACAAATTATAGTTCAAATAGGTGCAAATCAAAGGAGGCGTTCATGCCCACAATGACCTTAAGTATCTTTATCATTCTGACAGAGGACAAGGATACAAAGGGAAGGTAAAATCTTCATTCAGCATTATGTTTTGTAGTAATCAAACCTGTTCTGTTACTGATCTCTCCTTCTGCACATGGTATACAATCATAGCAGCAGACTGGCTTTCCTTTCTGTACAGCCTTCCTAGTGCCAGGAGGACAACTCTCACTGCACACAGACACTGGCACCTACAAAAGATACAAGAAAAGATTCATATGCCACTTTTTATGTTTTATTTGCTAAATTCATCAAATGATCAAAGCTCAAATATCTTAAATTTGAAAGCAATGTGGTCTGGTTGTATAGCATTCAAGGGCATGTATATTTGAATAACTGGGAGCATTGTACTGTAGTTCTGTGTGTCCCCCCATCCAGCTGATCTTTCTGCTCATACTGAACTCTTGTCCCTTTGGTTTGGACGAGTCGTAGCGGCCCACAGTCACAAAATCCAAACCACCAACTTTCTTGACCTGCCAGTTTATAAGCTCATAGACGGCTACAGGGTCACCACTGGAATCAAATGTGACTCTATAGCCATTCTTTGTAGTGAAGTTCACTTTCTTGATTTGGTTGCGTATCTGCAGCAGGACACAATTTGATTAAATATATTAATATGTACTGCTTAATCATGAGCAGTAACATTGCTATATGCATATCTTTATATGGAGTATAATACCTGCCATGGTGCGACCTGAATACTCTTGTCGCACTGCGTGTCATTACAGATAACACCGTGGATGGCATGCGCTATGGCGTATGTAGCTTTGTACACCATGTTAGTGATACGCAGCTGTGACGTGTCTGTGTACGGGTTCTGCAGCGCGCGGGTTTCCTCGCTGCCGTCACATTCCCGCGAGCCCTCGGTAACCCGTCAGACTACAGCTGAACGAGCTCTCCCAGAATTCCTTTAACAGCGGCGATCTGAGGGCTTGTGCTGGAGAGAGGTCTAAAAGAAACTCCCGGAGCCCTGTGATCACTGACTTGGGGATGCCGAATCCAATAGCCCCAGCGCACATGTTATACCTCAGAAAATCTGGGTCTGTGATCCATGTTTCGCTACCAATCCACTGAAGAGGACGCGGCGGATTTTTTGCCAATTCCTCCAAGAGAAACCTCATGTCGCCTGAGGCCATAAAAACTACTATAACTCAGGCTGTTGACCTGCGGATGAAGTTCGCCACTCTCTCCAGTTTACTGCGCGGCTGGGTTCTGTAGTAGGCCTCCGAGTACTCCACACAGATCCCCTCCTCCTGCGCAGCCTTTAGAAACGAGGCCATTCTGTAATTCCCATAATCCGAGTCACTGCGCACTGCTCCAATCCATGTCCAGCCAAAACACTTCACCATTCTGGCCAGCGCTGCCGCTTGGTGGTGGTCACTCGGTATTGTCCTGAAGAAAGCAGGGTACTGACGCTTATCGCTTAAACACACGCAGGTGGTGTAGGGACTCACCTGGTCGTTTAGAGAAAGAAATCATTATTTTTCCTAATTTTTTTTTTTCTGTATGCACACTGGTATGTTACATAAACATCTATTTTAATGTTAACTGTATTCCAAATCTACAGACACATTGCCATTATGACAAATTTTTCTACAGTATTCACCTGTGGAATTCCAAAAAGACCAAGTATCCTGGCCATGCTAATAGTGGGGGTGGAAGCAGAATCTCCTACAAGTGCAGGTACAACCTATAGATTTTACGCAGGAACTGGTATAATTTACAAATGTCTCCCCGCCACTAGCAAACTGAAATCCCACTTTGATCGCCATAGGAACGGCAGAGCAGGAGTCATGTATCTCGTATCCTAACGTGATTCCTGGCAGAAGATCTGTGCTGTTGTTGATCTCGTGGAAGGTGAACTGCATGGCACGAGCGAAGCGTAGCTCCCGGAAATCCATACTGTTTAAACAAACAAACAAACAAATAAATAAAAAAATAACAAACAATAATTGAAATAGCTTTAGAGTAAATCATAGCATTAGTTTCATATTTTACAAATCAGTAAAACAAATGAGCACAATAAAGATAAACTCTAACTTCTTTATAATTCAAAAGAAACGTCTTGTTGGGTATTCATTCAGATATTCAGACAGACCTCCCAGAGCATTGTGGTTGTAGTGGTTGTCTTGTGTAGGTGTTCTGCTCTGATCTTGTGTAGAAATGAATAGAAAACACCGCTCCAATAACAAAGTCTCCGTTCATAAATATACCAGGTGTCTGGGGCTCAGCCCACAGCCTGCAGCTGACTGGGTCAGATGTGCAGGCTGCAGGACTGAAGGTAGTTATCCCCAGCATTGAAGCAAATGGCATCAGAATTGACATAAGCTGCATGGCATACACAGCAGTGTCCAGACCTGTAAGAGTAGAATAACAGGCATATAAATAACCGCCTTTCTATACTGACAAGTGGGTTTAAAATGGGCAAAAGGGGCATGGTCTAGTATAAACAAAATGGAATGACGACATGTTTGTAGTCTATAATAGTGTGTCCCTGAAGACAACATATGACCTCTGGTAGACATCATGAACCTCAGAAAATATTCACCATGCTCATGTAAATATTTTATACTGCATTTACATGTGATAAAAGCTACACCATGTTTTGTAAATAAAGTAAAACCTTATTACAGTAATAAAGTAATAATAAAAAAAAGACATATTCATACATTTATACATTCATATTCTTCAACCTTTTCATCCTGATCAGAGTTATGGTGAATTAATTTCACACTGACATTCACTACCCAATGTGCTTTTTGGAATGTGGAAAAAAAACCAGAAAGACAGGAGAAAACTTTTGCAGACATAAGAAGAACACAAAACATCTTACAGACACTGACCTAAGTGTCAAACCCAGGACCCCAGGACCTTGGAGTTGTGTGGCAGCAACATTACCCCAGTGTGAACCAGAGTGTGGACCTTGATTAACTCTTACCGTGTAATAAATTGAAGACGTTTGTCGTTAACTTTTCCATCCCTCAGATTTTGAAATGATTCTCTGGGATTTATTTTAGATGACTGTGCTTACAAACCGATTTCCAAAAAAGTTGTAACACTAAACAAATTGTGAATAAAAACTGAATGCAATGATGTGGAGGTGCCAACATCTAATATTATATTCAGAATAGAACACAAATCACAGATCAACAGTTTAAACTGAGAGAATGTATCATTTTAAGGGAAAAATATGTTGTTTCAAAATTTCATGGCGTCAACAAATCCCCAAAAAGTTGAGACAAGGCCATTTTTTTACCACTGTGTGGCATCCTCGCTTCTTCTTATGACACTCAGACAGCTAGGGACAGAGGAGACCAATTTCTCAAGTTTAGAAATAGGAATGCTCTCCCAATCATGTCTAATACAGGCCTCTAACTGTTCAATCATCTCGGGCCTTCTTTGTCGCACCTTCCTCTTTAAGATGCGTACCCGGATCCTTCTCCTACATAGCCATGACGTTTTGATTGCTGCAGAATGTGGTCTGGCATTATCTTGTTGAAAAATGCAGGGTCTTCCCTGAAAGATATGACGTCTAGATGGGAGCATATGTTGTTCTAGAACCTGAACATAGTTCTCTGCATTAATGGTGCATTTCCAGACATGCAAGCTGCCCATGCCACAAGCACTCATGCAACCCCATACCATCAGTGATGCAGGCTTCTGAACGGAGTGTTGATAACAACTTGGGTTATCCTTGTCCTCTCTGATCTGGATGACATGGTGTCCCAGTGTTCCATAAAGAACTTCAAATCGTGACTCATCTGACTACAGAACAGTCTTCCATTTTGCCACACTCCATTTTAAAAGACCCCTGGCCCAGTGCAAACGTCTGAGCTTGTGGAGCTTGCTTAGAAATGGCTTCATCTTTGCACTGTAGTGTTTCAGCTGGCAATGGCGGATGGCTCGGTGGATTGTGTTCACTGACAATGCTTTCTGGAAGTATTCCTGAGCCCATTCTGTTATTTCCTTGACAGTGGCATTCCTGTTTGAGGTGCAGTGATGTTTAAGGGCCCGGAGATCACGAGCATCCAGTAGAGTTTTACGGCTTTGACCCTTACGCACAGCAAATGTTCCAGATTCTCTGAATTTTTTGATGATGTTATGCACGGTTGATGATGATAACTTAAAAGTCTTTACTATTTTACGATGGGTAACACCATTCTGGTATTGCTGCACTATCTTTCTGCGCAACAATGGTGGAATTGGTGATCCTCTTACCATCTTGGCTTCAGAGAGACACTGACACACTGAGAAGCTCTTTTTATACCCAGTCATGTTGTCAATTGACCTAATTAGTGTTAATTGGTCTTCCAGCTGTTCGTTATATGCTCAATTTCCTTTTTCCAGGCACTTATTGCTACTTGTCCCAACTTTTTTGGGATTTGTTGACACTGTGAAATTTAGAATCAACATATTTTTCCTTTAAAATGTTACATTTACTCAGATTAAACTTTTGATCTGTCATCTATGTTCTATTATGAATAAAATATTGACATTTGCCATCTCCACATCATTGCATTCAGTTTTTATTCACAATTTGTTAAGTGTCCCAACTTTTTTAGAATCCGGTTTGTACATTAAATAAGTAATCAGTTATATATGAACCCAAATTTAGAACAGACAGTAATACCAATTATTAAAATTTCCACTGAACCCTATTTAGGGTGTGTTCCTGCCTTGTGCCCAGCAATTCCAGGAAGGCTCCAGACCCAACATGACCCTGAACTTCTTGTAGCGGTTACAGAAAATTAATGAATAAAGGAATGAAGGAATGAGTTATTACATTTTGAAGAAAAAATATATTACTTTCTACACTCAAAATAAGCTTGAGTGTTCTTTTCCTTTTTATCGGCTTCACTTAATGTAGTCTGTAATGTGTGAATACTTTCACCATGTACTTCACTATGATTTACACCATAATATCAAGTCAGTTTTTAACATAGTGAAACCTGAGGTTCAAATATACTCTTTTTTGGGCCTTGTCCCTTGCACATATAGATTTCTGGAGATTCTCTGGATGTAAGTGAGGAACTGAGGAGACCAATTGCTGTAATTTTGAAAGTGAAATGTTTGTCATTATTCCTTGATATAGGATGTCATCTGCTCAACATTTAAAGCCTGTGTTATAGTATTTTTTATTTCACAATATGCAATAAGGGTCAGAACTAGCATATCTCATACTTGGGACTTGGGACAATGCTGGTGCATTCCATGGAGAATGTGAAATAGCCAAGAAAAGGCCCGGAAGGCAATAAGTTCTAAAACCTGTATATAATTTTTTCAGCATTAATGGTGCCTTCACAGATGTGCAAGTCACTAATGCAATGTGCACCATTGTACCCCCACCACACCCCAGCCATTACAGACGCTGGCTATTTACAGCTGTGAGCTTATAACAAGCTGGATGGTCACTCTTCTCTTTAGGATGCAGCATTCATGATTTCCAAATAGAAATTTACCTCGGTCTATATTAAATGATTTCAGGGCCAGAGATGCCATCAGTGTTTCCGGATTCTGTTTTTTAATATGGTTTCTTCTTTGCATTATAGATATTTAACTTGCATTTGTGGATAAAGTGACAAATTCTGTTCCCAAACAATGTTTTTCAGAAGTGATTCTGAGCCCATGATTTCCACTACAGTAATGTATCTGTTTTTAATGGCAATCTGAGGTCAGAAGACTGCAACCAAGCAATGATGGGTTTGGACCTTGTGCCTTGCATATAGAGATTTATCCAGATTCTCTGGATGTTTCAATTATATTATTTAGTGTATAAGATCCTAGGTTCGGGCGGCACGGTGGTGCAGCAGGTAGTGTCGCAGTCACACAGCTCCAGGGGCCTGGAAGTTGTGGGTTCGATTCCCGCTCTGGGTGACTGTCTGTGAGGAGTTGGTGTGTTCTGTCCGTGTGGGTTTCCTCCCACAGTCTAAAAACACATGTTGCAGGTGGACTGGTAACTCAAAAGTGAGTGAATGTGTGTGTCTGTGTTGCCTTCTGAAGGACTGGTGCCCCCTCCAGGGTGTATTCCCACCTTGCGCCCAATGATTCCAGGTAGGCTCTGGACCCACCGTGACCCTGAATTGGATAAGCGGTTACAGATAATGAATGAATGAATGATCCTAGGTTCTTTGCTACTTTCCACAGGAATGTAGTTATAAATTGGTTCACAATTTGCACTTACAATGTTTCACAGAAATAACACCTCCCAAATTTTACTTCTGAAAGACCCAGCCTCTCTGTTATGCTCTTTCTAAGGCCAATCATGCCATTGACTTGTTGCCAGTAAATATTATCAATATTATTATTAATATTATTTTGAAACATTTAAAATCTTTGTTTTTTTTTCTTGTTCCTCTGCCAATTTTGTAAGTGTTGCTGCCACAAATATTATGCCGCAAGCATATATTTTTCAAAAAGCAGTGACCACGTTTTTACAGGATTTTCTGTGATTCTTATGAACATCTTTTAGAAGTTTTAGAAGTTAGGGGCATTCTCTGCTTTTCACAATCCATTTAATCTTTAAGACGTTCACTGGGGTGGTCAGTGAGCACAGTAAAAACGTATTTTGTTTTGTAAATATGTCTTGATGCCCAGCTTGCATGTGGTCATTTTGGCAGAAAATTATATAAATTAACAGTAGCCTTAGTAGTTCCTTAAAGGGGACATATTATACCCCTTTTCCACAAGTGTCCACAATACAGTTCCCTGGGGTCTAAAAGTATAGGATTAAACAACATGGCACCAGCCCCAATTGCGCCCAATGATTCCAGGTAGGCTCTGGACCCACCGCGACCCTGAATTGGATAAGCGGTTACAGATAATGAGTGAATGAATGAATGAACATAGCACCAAACTATAAACAGCCTGGTTCAGAATGAGAGTTTCAGTGTTTATTGCTTTAAATGATAATGAGAAATAAGAGCATCCAGAAGGGTGGAACATAACTCTGATTTTTAAGCATTTTTGCTTGCTTCACTTTGTCCTCTGTTCTTGATTTAGCCTTATTTAATCAGCAAACATGTGTTTCTATGCTCATTGTGTATGATTTCCTAAAATGTTACTGTGTTGTCTTCGCACATAAACACCAGGTTCTATGTTTGGACATAAAAAGACAAGGTGGCAGAACAATTCTAAAGTTTCTGCACTTTATAAAAACCAGTATAAAACCAGAATGGCTTGTTTTATTCCATATTTTCTGACATAAGCAGATCACAAAACATTACTGGGTTGTTTTATTTCACAGATTGTGAGCTGGTATTTTTTTTTACGTGCAGAGCACTGAAAAAACTCTTTTATCCAATGAAAAACATGTATCTTCAATATAGCAACTTAACAGGAGAATAAAAAACCTTCTTAAATGCAACATTCACAATTGAAATTAAAATATGCTTTTTATAAAATCCAGATGTTTCCTCACCATTTGCTAGCTCTCCAGTCTGTTTGCATGCTCGAAACCAGTCTGTGTTAACAAAGCCCCAGTGTCTGTAAATTAAAAATAAACTAAACTGTCTCACTTGGTTAGGCTTTCTCTTGCTCATGGCAGAGGCGTCTGGAATTTATTTTGAGAATGGAGGGAACTCAGAACGTTGAAGTCCCAACTGAAATGAGGATATTGCTCTGTTCCTGCTCTTTAAGTGGTTAATATTGACTTATATTTAATGTTTCTTATCACTTAAGGTGGAAATATCTCAAAATTGGGAGACTGCTAACAGCTTTACTGAAAGTGCTACAAAACTAAACAGCTCATTTTACTCGCGTTTCTGTGGTAATTCAAACAGTGAATAAAAACTGACAGACAATTTCAACTTCAGCCATGTACAAACAGTCTTTTTTCCACCTCAAACACACAATTGCACCTTAAAAGACATGGAACTTCTGAAAGTAAATAACCAGAGGGAACTCAGTTTTCCCACAATCATAGACATCTCCTTTAACTTTCAATGGAAGTTAGTGTAAAAAGATTCTAAATAATTAGAATTTTGGAGCATGTCTATTTGTCCATTCATCATGAAACAATATCTTATTTGTCTTACTTGATTCTGATATGAGTATAACCTTGAAAGTCTAGTCAGCTCTTTATTTTTTTTTTTAATGTTTTAATTTAACCTAGCTTGCTTGACCTAATACAAATATCACAGAACTTGTATTTTGTTTTATGCAATCATAATATTGAACGCTGAACCAACTTTTATTGTTCATTAAATCTATGACAGATATAGAAATAAAATATAGAAAAAAATAGAATCAAACTTCTTATAGTAAAATTAATTTGAGATTTTCCCCAGATAGCATGTGGATTCTAACCATCACTGCTGTAGTGGCAAACTGTGTAAATGAAGCCGTTGTTTGGCCAATATCTTCCAAAACATTCTGGCCCCTTTCAGACAAAGGACATGGCTTCTGCCTAACTGGCCCTAATTTTGTGCTTATGTTGCCCTTAGGTGTGCCATCTATTATTGTGGCAAGTGGGCCAGATGAGATGGGAGATGATTTAGAATGTGAGTCAGGCATATACTAGACTAATTCTGTTATCTGGGAAATTTGAAACATTGCTCATTGTTAGAACGTCTTAAAGGGCCTTAGATGGAACTTTACCCATTAGGTGCTTCTTGGTGTTTTGCTCTGGCCTAAACACAATGATGAAACACTTGGGGGCAAAAATACAAATAATCAAACCAAAGCTTGAGGCCAAAATCGCAAATATCTCTACAGCCACAGTGAATTTTCCAGGAGAGCTGACATAAGCTGGAATAAAGGTGATCCAAACAGCACAGAATATGAGCATACTGAATGTGATGAACTTAGCTTCATTGAAGTTATCAGGCAGCTTTCGAGCCAGAAAAGCCAAAACAAAACACAATAGAGCCAGGAGTCCTATATAACCCAGCACTGCCCAGAATCCTACAGCTGAACCTAATCCACATTCCAGAATTATTTTTTCCTTGTAGTGCCTTAAATTTTTGAAGGGGAAAGGAGGGGATATTGTTAACCAAAGCACACAAATAAGGACCTGTATGAGAGTGAAAGCAAGGACACTGAGTCTCTGCTGTGGAGGCCCAAACCACTTCATGACATGACTGCCTGGAAGTGTAGCCCTGAAGGCCATTAATACCACTATTGTTTTCCCCAGAACACAGGAGATGCAGAGAACAAAGGTGATGCCGAACGCTGTGTGGCGAAGCATGCAGGACCACTCAGAGGGCCTCCCAATGAATGTAAGTGAACAGAGGAAACACAAAGTAAGAGAGAACAAGAGTAGGAAGCTCAATTCTGAATTGTTTGCACGAACAATTGGGGAGGTTCTGTTTTTGTAGAAGACTGCTGCCACACACAAAACCACAAAGGTTCCAGTAACAGAGAATGCTGTTAGGATGATGCTCAGTGTGTCGTCCCAGGACAGAAACTCCACAGGTTTGGGAAGGCAGCTGTCTCGCTGAGCGTTTGGCCAGAACTCAGTATCGCACTGCATACAGTTCAAAGAGTCTATGAGATAAGAAATGCAGAAGAAAAATGCGATAATTAGGTTCCTATATGAAATATTACAGTCAGATAAATGAAAATGTATCAAATAAAATTAATCATGAATGCCACCAATCAAGAGATTTTCCTAATGTCTGGAGAATGTTAAATTAGGATTCATAAAATCTTGCATCTTGAGGACACTATTTATCATGAATAGCATTGGAGAAATGAGCATAAGTCAGCTTTTAAGTAAATCAGTCATTTTCTATGCATCCAAAAATAATTTCTGCAGTGGAATGAACACTGTCAAACATTGTCAGTCATAGGCTGAGAAACAAGTTGTATTTTTCACAGCAATTGTGTGTGTGTGTGTGTGTGTGTGTGTGTGTGTGGCGAGATAGAGAGAGACCGTCAGAATGACAAATAGTTGCTAGATTTAATCAGTATTTCAGCATAAAAATAACACAATATATATTCTGACTAATTTATTTAATATTTGTGTTTCGTCGCATAACAAAACCACTAATATGTTACTAGGCTCTGTAAAACAAGTGATTTTTGGGACGAATTAGTGGCCAAATTTGGTAATAATTACTATTATTTAGTTTTAATTAATGCATAAAAATCTCCAGATTAATCACTACGTTGTCACCACCTGTCCTGTTACTGATCTCTCCTTCTGCGCATGGTATACAGTCATAGCAGCAGACTGGCCTTCCTTTCTGTACAGCCTTCCTAGTCCCAGGAGGACACCTCTCACTGCACACAGACACTGGCACCTTGTATATTTAGAAAAGCATTTTTTAGTTACTTATAATGCATGTCAAAATACTATATTGCAGTAGAGGAGGGTCCACTCTGCTTTAGATAAACTGGTTAATATAATTCACTTTGACACACCTTCATTGTAGGGAGTTTGTTTGTTACCTTGCTCTGTCCTCCCACCCAGCTGACAGCTTTGCTCATGCTGAACTCCTGCCCTCTTGATTTTGACGAGTCATACAGGCCCACAGTTACAAAATCCACCGTGCCATCTTTCTTAAGTTGCCAGTTTATGAGCTCATAAACTGCCACAGGATCACCATTGAAATCAAACATGACTCGATAACCATTTTTTGTAGTAAAGTTCACTTTCTTTAGCCGCTCCAATATCTGCAATGGAAGAAATCATCCAAAGAAAAATAACTACGGTTTCAGCATATAAAATCGTTAAGCAACCGTTGTGTGATTTTATCCTGGCGTTTCGTTATAGCTAAGGAGAAAAACAAACAAATCTAGTAGCCTTTAATTGGTACTGATATATATCATTCCATTAGCAAAAGACATCTGAACGTTTTGTTTTTATACCTGCCATGGTGTGAACTGAACACTTTTGTCGCACTGCGTGTCATTACAGATAACACCGTGGATGGCATGCGCTATGGCGTATGTAGCTTTGTACACCATGTTAGTGATACGCAGCTGTGACGTGTCTGTGTATGGGTTCTGCAGCGCGCGGATGTCCTCGCTGCCGTCACATATCCGCGCGCCCTCTGAGAATCCCGTTAGGCTACAGCTGAACGAGGTCTCCCAGAATTCCTTTAACAGTGGCGACTTCAGAACTTGTGCTGGAGAGAGGTCTAGAAGATACTCCCGGAGCCCTGGAATCACTGAGCGGGGAACACCGAACCCTATCGCCCCAGCGCACATATTATAACGCATAAACTCGGACTCTATGATCCAAGTTTCGCTGCCAATCCACTGAAGAGGAGGCGGCGGATTTCTTGCCAATTCTTCCAAGAGAAACCTCATGTCGCCTGAGGCAAGAAACGCTACTATTACTCGGGCTGTTGACCTGCGGATGATGTTCGCCACTCTCTCCAGTTTACCGCGCGGCTGGGTTCTGTAGTAGGCCTCCGAGTACTCCACACAGATCCCCTCCTCCTGCGCAGCCTTTAGAAACGAGGCCATTCCGTAATTCCCATAATCCGAGTCACTGCGCACTGCTCCAATCCATGTCCAGCCAAAATGTTTCACCATTCTGGCCAGCGCTGCCGCTTGGTGTTGGTCACTTGGAACTGTCCTGAAGAAGGCAGGGTACTGACGCTTATCGCTCAAACACGCGCAGGTGGCGTAGTTACTGACCTATTATTTAATATAGAGATAGAGACAGCACATATGCAGGGTTTGATGGTTTCAAAGCATTATTCTCTAATCCATATGAGCAAGGTGGGTTTAAAACGGCATATGGAATGTGCAGTATTCACCTGTGGAATTCCGAAGAGACCGAGTATTCTGGCCATGCTGATGGAGGGTGTGGAAGCAGACTCTCCTACGAGAGCAGGTACAGCAGCGGCTACAGATTTGGAACAGGAATTTATATTGTTGAAAAATGGTTCCATGCCATTTGCAAACTGAAATGCAACTTTGATTGCCATGGGAACAGCAGAGCACGAGTCGTATATCTGGTATCCTAACGTGATTCCCGGCAGCAGATCTGTGCTGTTGTTGATCTCCTTGATGGCGAACTCCATGGCACGAGCAAAGCGCAGCTCCCTGAAATCCATACTATGCAGAGAGAGCAGTAATCACAAGAATAAACAAGAAGTTTGAATGCATGATTTCAACAATTTTAACCATAGCTTCAATGAACATAATATAATCATTACAATTAGCTCCAAAGTTTTCTATTTTTGATATCTAACCCAGTCAGAGACCTTCCAGTGCACTGTGGTTGTAGTGGCAGCCTGGTGTATGTGTTCTGTTCTGATTTCATAAAGTAATGAATGGAGAAAATTCCACCAATCACAAAGTCTCCATTCGTATAAAGTCCTGGTGATTGGGACTCAGCCCACAGCCTGCAGGTGATAGGGTTAGCTTTAGAGGCTGCAGGGCTGAGCCCAGCAATCCACAGCATTGATACAAACATCTTCAGACTGGTTATGATCTGCATTGCATACTCTGTGACCCCCAGCACTCTGAGGAACCCTTTTAAATACCTTTGCTTATATTGCTATGATTCATTGTAAGAAATTGTGGGTGTGAATTGAACAGTGGAGGTGTGGTTTTCAGTACAAATGTAAATAATAATGGCCATAGATTCTGTTGTATGTCACTTTTTTTTAGGTGTCATTGCTGCAAACCCAAGACAGAGCTGTAGTAAATGTGGACTTCAGTGGCCATGCACAAAGTGGGCATCAAAATCTATTCTCAGCCCTAGAAAGACAGTTTGATCTCTGACTGTACATATTTATAATTTTGAATTAAACTGAATAATGGGTCAAATAAAAGTGGTTTCAAATATTTGCCCCCTATACCATCAGGAAAGGCAAACTGAGATGCCTTAATTAAACTGCATTAAACTTAACTGAAAGAGGCTAACAAAGTATATAAAACAATCCCTGCAGATATAAAGGGCCTCACCTCTTTGCCATTGTGCTTAGAGTGAAGAGGGCAGAATATAGATCTAGCATACAAGACAAGACCGCTCTTCCTGCTGAATAGGTAATCGATTGCTAAGATTAATCCAGGTTGTATTTCGGATGTAACTTTCGGATGAGTTAAAAAATAAATTCCCATGTTTTGTGTATCAAATAAAGGTGTAAATGACCTAAAAGCACACATGGGTTCAGCTAAACATACAACGGCAGCGAGGGGCGTGACCTAAGAGGTTTTAGAACCTCTTAAATTATTTTAAAAGTCAATTAGTAAGCTGATATAGATTCCTAAGCTGAGTACACCCCTGCTAAGTTGTTTAAATTAGCGCATTGTCGGTCCGTTATGTTTCCTGGAAAACCTTTATGCTTTTGTTAAACGTATTTTGATTAAATATGGAAGTATATGCGATGTTAATACGTTAAGAACGCACTCAAAAATAAAGGGGCCACAAATGAGTTATGCCATAGAAAATTCACTTTTGAATCAGTTTTGCTAATACATTTTAAATTGATAAAAACGTTTACCTCAAGTGAAAGTTTTTTAAACCATAAAAACGTTCTTCACATTCACGTATCGTACGTTTATTTTTAAGAATGTGGAATGAATAGATGATTTCCTCAAGACCATTGATTGGTTCACAAAATTCAACGACTGTGCCATCTGCTGGTGATTAATAATTATACATTTTAAATGGCTATCGAAGCTTATATCATTATCATATATAATGTGTAAAATGTATAACAAATCGGTTTTATTAAAATTAATATGACATCAAATTATCTTTTTTGGGAACATGCCCTTTTCACTCTTATTTTTATGATAGATTAAATATGTTTACTAGTTTAAATGTATTTGCATTCTTTATGATATCCCTAAAGTGATGATTGTTATTACTTTTCCATATTTAAGGAAAGTGAGGTTATCAAAATTAGCATGCAGAATTATTCTTCTAATTTAGGTACCACCACTCTCCTTTCTTAAATGCAGCTGTACAGACTTCTCTGGCATTTAGTCAAACAGCACAATCAGGAGCTTCTTGAAATGCATTTACAACAACCCTGAAAAACATCTGTAATACTGGGTTTTTTGTTGAAAAAATTGTTGGGGTAATAAAAATAAACCTTGCTTCGAAGCAATTTTACTGGTCATAAAATGTCTTCTAAATGATACAAATTGCAGTTGGTGTGTCCACTTTTTTGAACGTAAGCACATAAGATGCTATATATTCAGTTTTGAAAGTGTGAAAATTTGTTTATTAAGAAATCAGCACACATTCATATATTTTAGATATTCATTTAACTAATAATAAACTGCATTGCTTTGAATGTAGAAATTTTGTGTCTCATTATCTACTTCATTACTTGTTTTTCTCTAACAAATACATCTAATATAAAACCTCATGTTCTACGTACAATTATTTTTCTTTCCCCATTAGATGCTGTTTGGTGTTCTTCTCAGGTTTGAGTAGTATAATGTAACACTTTGGAGCAAACAAGCAGAAAAGGAGGCCAAAGCTAGATGCTAGAATAGCAAATATTTCAACAGCTGTAGTAAATTTACCAGGTGAACTGACATAGGCCGGCACAAAAGCCAACCATACGGCACAGAATATCAACATGCTAAAGGTGATGTATTTGGCTTCGTTAAAATTTCCAGGAAGTTTGCGAGCCAGGAAGGCCAAAATGAAGCAGAGGCAAGCCAAGAGGCTGATGTAGCCCAGAACACACCAGAAGGCCAGATCAGAGCCAACACTGCAGTCCAGAATGATTTTGGAGCGCTGATACTGTGTGTTCCTATAGGGGAACGGAGGGGAGACTATAAGCCATGCAGCACAGATGATTATTTGGACCAGAGTGCAGCTAAAGATGATGATCCTCTGCTGCGTAGGACCCAGCCATTTCATCACATTGTTCCCTGGCTGAGTGGCTGTGAAAGCAGCCAGAACTACCAAGGTTTTGCCCAGGATGCAAGAGATGCAGAGGGAGAATGTGATGCTGAATGCAGTGTGGCGCAGCATGCACGACCAGGACGTGGGCTCCCCGATAAAAATCAATGCACACAAGAAACAGAATGTCAAGGAGAGCAGAATGAAGAAACTCAGTTCTGAGTTATTGATGCGGACTATGGGTGTTTTCCTGTGATAGAGGAAGACTGCAAATACAACTAAGGTGACACAGGCTCCTACCACTGAAGTCACTGTCAGGGTCACTCCCATGGCATCATGTGAAAGGAATTCAATGACTTTTGGGACACATGCTGTTCCCTCACTATTAGACCAGTAGTCTTCAGGACAAAGTATACAATCTATTGTATCTGTGAGAAGAAAAGCAAAACTCTGTAAAAATAGATAATAGCATATGTTATTTATCATTATTTAGGATTGACTGTTGCCACCACCCTACCTGTTTGGTTACTAATCTTGCCACTGTCACATGATATACAATCAAAGCAGCATAGAGGCTCCCCAGGACGGACAGCCTTCCTGAATCCTGGAACACAGCTGCTACTGCAAATGGATACTGGCACCTGTTATCCACAAACAGAACATTCAAATGTCAGTAAATATCTATAATGAAAGGCATAATTCCAAGTATAGTACTGTTCACAATGCAAAGTACCAGTAAGAACAGTGATTAATTTATTCAAAACTTCAGGATATTTTAAAGAGAAATTACAAAGGGAAAACACTAATCCACAGCATACTTTCTTATTCTCATTTCACTCTGCCCTTCCATGGTCAGGAACAACACAGGACCACCATAGATCAAGTAGGCAGAGTCGGACTGCCCTACACTATCACTACGCACACTACGTAGGGCCTCGCAAATTAACAAAGGCCCCCTTCACGTAAAGTTAAAGAATATGAAGTGAAATCTTCCTTTAGGATATGAAAAGAAAAAGAAAGGACTCCATGAGTCTGAGCTGTGGAAACAGCAGTGAGGTAAACTTGTGACTGTTTATCTTGATGTTGGATTATTATTAAATAATAGTCTACAAACATATATTTAGAGGTGGCGTGTACTGCGCAGCTGCTCTTCATGACCTTAAAAGCCACGCAGCGCCACGGTACTATGAACCAAACTTTGAAGTTGAAATGTGAACATATATTGATGTTTTTATACTCGTACTTGTACTTGTTTAAACACCAGTGCACTCTTAAAGTTCCGTACTATTCCATTCCACCTTTTTACGTAGTTACTCCCAGGTGTTACGTTGAGTTATAAGGGAAAATACTAGTGGAGAGTCAGGTGCAACTGTTAGAAAATGGTCACATTTTGGCTCACAGAGTTCAGTTCAGGATTTGGTTGGTGGATCATTCTTATCGCTGCAGTGACACTGACAGGGTGGTAATATGTTAGTGTGTGTTGCACTGGTAAAGAAGCTCAGACAGAGCAGTGCTGTTTGAGTGTTTAAATGCTGTGTCCACTCACTGTTCACTCTGTTAGACACATCTACCTCATGTTGGTGCAGTTTTTGTTGGCTGTCTTTTAGTCCTTCATCAGTGGACAAAGGACACGGTTGGGCTATTTTCAGTCCAGCAGTGACTCAAAGGGCTTTTCTGTGTCTGTTCTACTCATATCAGCACAATTCACACTAACACATATCAGTGTCACTGCAACACTAAGAATTATATACCAACCATTCCTACTTTGTGGTTATGCTTTGGGGGGCCCTTACCATTGCAGAACAAGGTGAAATGGCTATAAGAAAGTTTGCAGAGAAACAGGTGGACTAGAGTCTGTAACTGTAGAACTACAAAGTGCTCCTGTATGGTCAGAGGGGCTAATAAAATGGACAAACTGTAGATACCAATTAGATGATCATTCTTCTATGACACTTTGAAATTATTTTCATTTTTTATACGTGTCATTTTTCATACATGGTAGAAGGCATTCACAATTTGTGAAAGATATGCATGCGCAGGGTTTATTTTATGCAGGCTGTCTCTCACTCAAATACCCCGGCTTGATCCTGTCTGATGGCTATTATCCATCACCCAACTTACCTCCATTTGACCCTACAGAACTTCAGCAGGAGGCATCTCATGTATTGAATTATATTCTGAGAGCAGCTTGCCTCTGTCTGGTCACCAGGCCACGTGATATGCATCTCATAAATGGCCAGCTCCCTCCCAGGTTCTTGAGATCCATCAAACATGCCAATTTTAACCATGTCAATATTGCCATCTATGCCCTTCTGCCAGTTGATCAAGTCATAGGATGGGATTGAGTCACCTTTTGTGTCAAAGTTCACCATCTCTCCTGAGACAGTGAAGGAGATTTCTTGGAGGTAATATTGGAGCTATAAGATGAAGAACAATGATGATTTTTGTGGTTTGGCAATCCGTAGCAAAAAATTGGCTATTATTAACTGGGAAAAATTTCAGGTACCTGCCAAGGGGAGACTTTAGTGACATCTGCACATGTGGAGTTACTAAATGGACCATTTCCAGGTTTACAGACAATCAGATTGTGGAGGGAGTGAGCTATGGCATACACACCTTTATAGACATTGTAAGAAATGCGAGTACTGGAGGTGTTCATGTAGGCAGAGTGCTGTGTATTGAGGGTTTCCTGCCCTGTGCAGAGGGGCAGCTGGGTGCTATTGCTTAAGGCAGAACAACCATAAAGGGTACCCCACAGTTCCTGCACCAGAGGATTGGAGGGGTACCTTTGTGGGTTTACAGTTGAAAGGTATTCTTTTAGCCTTGGAATGTTGCCGTGCCGTATCCCAAACCCAATTGTGCCACCAAGGTAGGGATAATACTTTTTTCCAGTGAACACTGCAGAAGTCACCCATGCCTCACTGGCAATCCATTGGATTCCTGTCACATTTAATTTTATGTAGTCCCTCAGAAAAGGTGTGAGCTCCCCCTCAGCTGAAAACACCACAACCACTCGGGCAGTGGAGCTATTCATCACTCTAATAATTTCAACTGCCTTCTGACTGTTATACAGCAGGGGAATCATCTCCTGGTAGGCCACACAAATGCCTGTACCCTGGAGCTCCTTAAGCAGGCCCTGGAGAGCAAAGCGCCCATACTCATGGTCTCCCCGCACCACACCCACCCAAGTCCATTTGAAGTGTAGTAGCAGCTTGGCAATGGCTTTCACTTGGTAAGCATCACTGGGGATGACCCTGAAGAAGGTCGGGAATTCTCGTCTGTCACTGAGGCAGGCACAGGATGAGAAGTAGCTGATCTGAAACAGATACAAAGCAGTGTATGTCTACATTCAATGTTGTCTCTAGACTGCTGGAAGAACTTGTTTGCTCACAATATTAAGCCTGATACAGCCAAATCCCCTGGCTTGGTAATATTAGAAGCAAATCAATCTGCACTAAAATTGAATACTGCATTTTGTAACGACCTAGTAAAAAGCTCTCATCTGAGTCAAAATATTGATGAGGATACTGACTTTTATTTTGCTTTGGAATTGTCACTCCACATGGATACTCAAATGTATGATTTTAGCTATTAATTGAGATTTGGCAAACACTTGATGACACCAAAATAGATCAAGACCAAAGAGGATGAAGACCAAAAAAAGCTTCCTCTGGGACATGTGAGACAAGACACTGATTTTTTTGTACTGTGGCTTGAAGAAACATGCTAAATTTCTAGTTGTTATGTTAGCTAACAGACATCTGCATTATGCTGGCATCATGAGTTATGAAGGAGTTGAGGAAGGACCATCCTACAACCTAGAGAGAAAGAGGCCCATTATGCACAATTTGAAACCTAACCTTCTCCTTCTGATGATGAGGCAAACCCCTACTCAGCTGCAAATCCTACCATATGAGTTTAAATTTTTCAAAAGGCCTACTTTTTCTCCCTGCTCTGTTTCTCTTTGCACTTCAGCTCACTGGTTATTCTCTTGCTGCTCTCTCCCTTCTGTCATGAGAAATAAAACGACTTTTTTTTATTTCAACATGAGATAGAAGTGGGCACGGTGGCGCAACAGGTAGTGTGTGTGAGTGTGTAAGTGAATGTGTGAGAGTGTGTTGCCTTGTAAAGGACTGGCACTCCCTCCAGGGTGTGTTCCTGCCTTGCACCCGGTAATTCCAGGTAGGCTCCGGACCCACCATGACCATGAACTTGATAATCAGTTACAGGCAATGAATGACTGAATGAAAATGAGATAGAAGTGGGCACGGTGGCGAAGCAGGTAGTGTGTGTGTGTGAGTGAATGTGTGAGTGTGTGTTACCCTGTAAAGGACTGGCGCCCCCTCTAGGGTGTGTTCCTGCCTTGCGCCTGGTAATTCCAGGTAGGCTCCGGACCCACCATGACCCTGAACTTGATAATCAGTTACAGGCAATGAATGACTGTGTGCTAAAAAAAAAAAGGTGTTTTTTTAAAAATGTCATTAAAATCCCTTACATTGTTATTTTAACATAGACGTGAGTATAACTGCCTCCTCCGAGGATGGCTTTCTCACGTCCATGCTAGCATCATATTGTGAACCAACCTTAGATCATGCCTAAAGCATGTAATGCACATTTACCTACTTGGACCAATTTGTGAGTGTCATGGTTTTGTGCCAATACAGCATAAAAGCACAATCTGCTAAAGAAAATTCCCCATATTATATAGGGTTGTGTCTGTGGTGATGCCTTTAGTTAAAGTTATGTTTTGGTTTAGGTATAGGTGTAAGATTTAGACACAGCGTTGCATTTAGCCACACTGTAACAATGTACATCTTATGCTTTATTGGCAAAAGTTGTGTGAAATTGGAGTTGTGTGAAAAACTTTCATTGAAACTGTACTGGGCCACTATGTGAAATATATTATCTGGAGTGAATTTGTGCAGTCTTAATGTATGTGTTAGTTTAGCTCAGTAATCAATGATAAAAGTGAAAATTGCACAATTATATATTGTTTTACTGATTGATTACACTGGACATGGAAATGATAAATCCTGTTACTAGGATAAATTGGATCAAAAAATGCAATCTTTGTTATATATTATATTGTTATATAATCTTATATTGTTATATATATTTTAAATCTTATTTTATCAGCTTATTTAATTTTGTTCATTATTAGATTGTTGTAAGAATAAGACTATGCAGATTGTTTCTAGTTCTTTAATAGTTTTAAGTTGTAATACCTCTTTAATGTATTTTATTTCAATAACAGATTATTTGCTTCTTTAAGTATTATTTCTTCAAACACAAAATCATGAGGAAAACATCTAGAAATTGACGCAGATTTATAAAATACTTACAAAAATTATGTCATGAATATCATCAGAAGCCTCATTAATAAAATATTATGGCTAGATTTGATACTTAAGAAAAAGTCTTAAGTAATAATCCGCATTTAAGTAGTGACTTATTAAATATGAATAACATATATTACAAATACACACATTAGCATGCAAATGCTGAGAATTTATTCTAGGAATTAATTCAGGGTGGACTTCAAGCATATTTTATAAATAAGGCCCCAGATATAATGATGACATTTAAAAAAAAATCACTTGCCAAGGCTTGACTTTTTGCAGTACACATCCTTCAAATGCAATGCTTACCATTGGAATTCGTAAAGGTTGCAGTAGTCTAGAAACCACGATAGACTGAGCTGATCCAGATTCACCGATGATAGCCAGCATGGGGCTTGCACCAGAACACATGGGACTCTCTACTTCATTTAGCCCATTCATTACAGCCAGTGCTGCTCTCTGTCCTGTCAGGGGATAGGCACAGGAGTCAAATATTTTATAGCCCAGAATGTGATTTGGTAACATTTGGCTGCTGTTGTTAATCTCGTCTACAGCAAGCTTCATGGTCAGAGCCCAGCGGAAAGCTCTGGGATCAAACCTGAAGATTAAAAGAGGAGTTACATTAATACATCATTAATAGATTATATGGACATTATATATAATATCTCCATTCTGACATAAATTGAAAACATTTACATGTAAAGGCTGGCATTACACATTTGTTTTATGCATCTATAATGAATTAATTTGAGATGATAATTTGGTATTTTACCAAGCATATATTTAAACACCCTCTCACATACTACTTTACTTTTCTCTGTGGATACAGCTGCACATTCTCACCCATTGCATTGCACTTGTCCTGGTTTGTAAGTTAAATTCAAATCAGGCATTTCCTGATTATAGTGAAGAGGAAAAATACCCCCAATGACAAAATCTCCCCCAGCCATGAATCCTGGTTCAAAGTCATTCTGCAGTACACAGCGACGTTCTGAGGCTCTACTGAAGGGATGAATCAAGAACCACAAAAAAAGCAGGGTCATCCTCAGTGACAGACTCTTTATGATGACAAAGGGCAGGAATCTGTGTTTTATATACCGCCAGCTGGCTGCCCTCCATCTCGAAATGTCACATGACAGTCAACAAAACCAGCCCCATCTGGCATTAATGGATCATAAGCAAACTTTATTTTCCTCATGATAATTCACACATTTCATATTTATGCTGTATGTACAGTATTTAGAACCAGTCCTATGTTGAATGGTACTGCTTTGTTTAATAATATTGAATATTTCACAGACACTTTCAAGTGAGCATTGCTATCTATAGTTTTATACGGTGTGAGAATAGAATATTTATTATTAATATGCATACTATTGAAACATATTCATTCATTCATTCATTCATTATATGTAACCGCTTATCCAGTTCAGGGTTGTGGTGGATCCGGAGCCTACCTGGAATCACTTGGCGCAAGACAGGAACACACCCTGAAGAGGGCACCAGTCCTTCGCTGGGCAACACACACTCACACACTAACACCTACGGACACTTTTAGTAGCCAATCCACCTACCAACGTGTGTTTTTGGACCGTGGGAGGAAACCGGAGCACACAGAGGAAACCCATGTGGACACGGGGAGAACACACGGGGAGAACTCCTCACAGACCTGGAGTGGGACTAGAACCCACAAATTCCAGGGCCCTGGAGCTGTGTGACTGTGACACAACCTGCTGTGCCCTATTGAAACATATATAAATAACATTTTATTTAAATTAAATGGGATGTTATCAGGATATTTCACCAAAAAAAAAATTAATAAAAAAAAAAAATATATATATATATATATAAACAATGGCACAACAGAAAATGAGATGCAAATGAGTCATAAACTGTGGCTTAAATATTTACATTTTATTTACTATTCAAACCTTTCAGTCAAAGTACACATGCCTTCTGTATACATATACAAATAAAACACAGCATATTGTTCATTTATATTGCTGTATTCAAAAGATGTAAGGAGCTAAAAATGGACAAAAATGGAGATGTTTTTCACTAAACAGTAACAATATGTTTATGTATTTGTGTGAATGTCTTTCTTAAACAATTTTTATAAAATGAAGATCAACACCCTTTATTTCAATAGCAATGTTCATGCAACAATAATTTGAACAAATATACCTAAAATATTTAATATAAGTTAGACTTACAAAAAAGAACTGAAAATTAAGGCTGTCAAGAATGAGCAAATACCTATTTAGGAAATCTGTGTTGGCTTTGTCACCTTCCCAATTAGATGCTGTTTGGTGTTCTTCTCAGGTTTGAGTAGTATAATGTAACACTTTGGAGCAAACAAGCAGAAAAGGAGGCCAAAGCTAGATGCTAGAATAGCAAATATTTCAACAGCTGTAGTAAATTTACCAGGTGAACTGACATAGGCCGGCACAAAAGCCAACCATACGGCACAGAATATCAACATGCTAAAGGTGATGTATTTGGCTTCGTTAAAATTTCCAGGAAGTTTGCGAGCCAGGAAGGCCAAAATGAAGCAAAGGCAAGCCAAGAGGCCGATGTAGCCCAGAACACACCAGAAGGCCAGATCAGAGCCCACACTGCAGTCCAGAATGATTTTGGAGCGCTGATACTGTGTGTTCCTATAGGGGAACGGAGGGGAGACTATAAGCCATGCAGCACAGATGATTATTTGGACCAGAGTGCAGCTAAAGATGATGATCCTCTGCTGCGTAGGACCCAGCCATTTCATCACATTGTTCCCTGGCCGAGTGGCTGTGAAAGCAGCCAGAACTACCAAGGTTTTGCCCAGGATGCAGGAGATGCAGAGGGAGAATGTGATGCTGAATGCAGTGTGGCGCAGCATGCACGACCAGGACGTGGGCTCCCCAATAAATATCAATGCACACAAGAAACACAATGTCAAGGAGAGCAGGATGAAGAAACTCAAATCTGAGTTATTGATGCGGACTATGGGTGTTCCTCGATTGTGAAGGAATACTGCCAGAACAGCAATCGTTAGACAGGATCCAACAATGGCTATAACCATAAGGACAACTCCCATTGTGTCTGTGTGGGACAAGAAATCTATGACCTTGGGGATACATGCTGTTCCATTGTTATTGGACCAGTACTCTTCAGGACAAGCCATACAGTCTATTGAATCTTCCCAGGCAAATGAGTAAAAGAAAAAAAAGCATTATGATATTACACATTCTGCATTAATATGTATAAATATGATAAATTAATAAAATAAATATAATATAATTTGCATTGATAAACTAGTAGTCTGCATCATGGAACATGCAAATACTATCACACTGTAATCCTTTTACCTGTCTGATTACTAATCTTGCCATTGCCACATGGTACACAATCAAAGCAGCACAGAGGCTCCCCGTGGCGGGGCACCTTCCTGAATCCCTGAATACAGATGTCAGTGCAGACAGATACTGGAGACTGTTTTGAAAAATGATTGAACACAACATCAGATGATACAGCCAAATCTGATAGTATGAATAGTATGACTTTTTTGTACAAGAAATGCCCTATTATATATTCTGCCAGCAGGTGATTTGGAATAACATGTTCAACCAAAAAAATTCTTTCTTTTATTCCTCAAAATCTATTGTAGTCAAATATGGTTAGTGATCCACCAGATTCCATTCATATCTGCATATCAACACATGGCACTGTAATACAAATCACTGAGCACCTTGCCTTGGTCTGATTGCCAGGCCACATGATTCCCTGATCCTGGATAACCAACTCTTTCCCAGCATCACTTGCACCGTCATAAAGGCCCACTTTGGCAAAGTCAATATCTCCATTTGCCCTTTTCTGCCAGTTAATCAAATCATAGGATGGAATTGAATCCCCTCTGGCATCGAAATTCACATGTTCACCAGAGATGGAGAAAGACACCTCCTGGAGGTAATGTTGAAGCTTTAATGATGAAGGAGGGTGTTATAAAAAGTTTTGACTTCACTTTAACATGCTACACTTGTATTACACTTGTTCAATTGTATTGTACATTATTTGCATGTCCTGCCAAAGTGTGACTGTACAGTGTGACATTACCTGCCATGGATAGATATCACTGATGTCTGCACATACAGAATTATTAAAAGGTCCATTTCCTGGCACACAGTGAAATAGATTATGTAGGGACTGAGCAATGGCATACACAGCTTTGTAGACATTATAAGTCACACGAGTACTGGAGGTGTTCATATAAGCAGAGTGCTGCTTTCTGATGGTCTCCTGCCCTGTGCAGAGAGGTAGCTGGGTACTTGTCCTGGAGGTGAAAGGAGAGCAGCCATAAAGAGCCTCCCACAGCTCTTGAACCAAGGGATTTGATGGATACCTCTGTGGGTTTACTGCTGTAAGGTATTCTTTCAGGCCTGGCACAAACCCTTGACGGATAGCAAATCCAATTGTACCAGATAGAAATGGGTATGTTTCTGCTAATATGGAGGCTGTGACCCAGGCTTCGCTGGCTACCCATTGGATCCCTGTAATGTTTTGATTTTTAAATTCTCTTAAAAAAGGGTAAAATTCTCCTTCACCAGAAAACACAACTACCACCCTTGCTGTAGACCTTTTCATCACATTCAGGATTTCAAGGACTCTCTGCTGTTTAAAATCTTTGGGTATCATTTCATGGTAGGCCAGACAAATATCTGTGTTTTCTATCTCTCTCTTCAGTCCTTGTAAAGCAAACCTGCCATAATCATGATCTTCAGTGACCACGCCAATCCAAGTCCAGCCAAATCTTTTCAAGAGCTGAGCAATAGCTTTCACTTGGTAGTCATCACTTGGTACAACACGAAAAAAGGTTGGAAACTGTTTCCGATCACTGAGACAGGAGCAAGTTGAGAAGTAGCTTATCTGTAAAATATATACAAATCAAAAGAACATCCTTCAGATAAAATGCAAAAAGAATTTCAAAGCGAGGTTGATTCCTCAAAATATTAATTGCTAAAATTATATTTTCTTTATGATATTGCAAAGCAAAACACAAAATTTGATATCTGAAATCATTCTAAAAATATAAAAAAGCAAATGAAAATCAATTACCCTGTACCATGGGTATTCTGAATGGTTGCAGTGTTCTAGAGACAACAATGGACTGGGAAGAACCAGATTCTCCAACTATGGCAAGCAAATTGCCCCCACCAGAACACATGGAGCTCTGAGCCACATTCTGGTCATTCAGGACAGCCAGCACTGCCTTCTGAGCTGTGACTGGAGTGGCACAAGAGTCAAAGATCCTGTAGCCAAGTGTGTGGTTGGGCAATAGGTCTGCACTGTTATTGATCTCGTCTACGGCAAGCCTCATAGCTAGAGACCAGCGAAATGCCCTGGAATCAAATCTTGAGTAAATAAAAGAATATTGAAAATGTTTACTGATTGACATATATCTATGAAAATTTTTCATATTACACATAAATGGTCTATGCATAATTAATGTAATTGAGAATGACAAAAACATCCATCTACATTTACATTTATGCATTTGGCAGACGCTTTTATCCAAGACATCTATCTATCTATCTATCTATCTATCTATCTCTCTCTCTCTCTCTCTCTCTCTCTCTCTCTCTCTATATATATATATATATATATATATATATATATATATACATGCACATAACAGCCAAATCATATCAAATTATCTCACCCTTGACACTGAGCTGTCAAAGGTTTGCTCATGTAGTCTGCTGTTGGAAGTTCCACTCTGTAATGCAAAGGGAAAATTCCTCCTATTGTGATATCCCCATCTGCTATGAATGCAGGTTGATCAGCTGCTCCCTGTGTAGAGCATTTAGATGGAGAAAAAACAGCTGTGCAGGGGAATGAAAGCACAAGGAGGCAATAAATCATCATACTGTCAACTTTCACACAAAGACACCCTTGCCTTGCTTTTATATGTTTGCCCCAGAGAGAGAGAGAGAGAGAGAGAGAGAGAGAGAAACAAGACTAGAGAAGACAGCTTAGTTTTACTCTAACATGCTTATCCATAACTCCAAATAAAAATACTTTTTTAACTACAACACACACACACACACACACACACAGACTAACAGGCCAAGCATTTACAATAACAAATCTTCTTGTTTAAACACACATTATCGATTTTATGTGCACTGTTGACCACATACGTGTATTTTGTAGTTACACAGCACATCACAGTACACTTGTACAATATTCTACTATGGTCATGACCAATAAGTACCTCAGGGTCACTGGGACACAATTGTCCACCAACCAAAAGTATCAGCCCATCATCTTCTGTTCAGTGTTCTGTGACTACTTGAACTACATGATATTTAACACAAACTGTGCAGCTGCTGTGGACAAAGTACACAAACCATGTACCGTACTGTGCAAAGGTTTTAGGCACCAGCAATTATGAGATGTAAAAAGCTATTTATCCTAGCAGTAAGTGTTTATTTGCTAAAAACAAACAAACAAACAACAAATAATGCCCAACATTATAATGTGTTGGCTGAAATCTTTTCAAACCTCTCCTGGTGGCAGTCCATATTTTTTGAGGTTATCATCCAATGCCTAGTTTTAACGGTTAATAAATAATGAATTTAAAAAATGTGTGCTGTTGATTTAACAAATTCATGCAATCAAGGAAAACGTTGTTCTTCAAACTCACTGGCCAGCGCAGGTGCAGTTTCTGCAGTGCTGAGTCAAGAGTAGCAATGACAGAGGCTCTATTCTCATTTTTACAGGTAAGTGAAGCCTCACAATGATTTTGAAGCTAATATTTTAAGGTAAAAATATTACAATATAATAAAATATTGTCAATTATTTTGACAACTAATTATTTGATGACTCAAATACAGCCAAATATGAAATGGTACAAACCATTTTGTTAATTCAGAATAGTTCTAGGAACTGAAAGTAATTACTTTTAGTCTAAAATCCTCTCAATGGGTGATAATAAAAAAGTCTATCTGTGGTATTATTGATTTTATGTGGAGAAACCTTTACACTTGTTTTAGGGTGGTGACTGTGTTCATTTGTCCCCTAGCCACAGTGCCACTCTGTGTCATGAGGAGAGCTATGCAGAGCCATGAGATTTTTTCATACACATTACTGTTTTATTCACACATAAAGAAATGGTAGATTTTCATAATGTATTGGAGTAAAATGTAAGATATTTGACTTTAAATTTACTTGAGTTGCCTTGCACCCAATGATTCCAGGTAGGCTCTGGACCCAACATGACCCTGAATTGGATAAGCAGTTACAGATAATGAATTAATTAATTAATGTACTTGGGTTGTTGTGTTCTCCACCTGTGTGCTGTACGTTTTGTGTGGGGGTGGCCTAGTACACATGTTGCATATGTGTTTTAAAAGGTGTCACCTAGACCTGGGTCACAATAATTTTTTTTTTAATGTAAGCAATAAATAAATGATAAAATGTTTAATAGAACTCGCTTTACTTAAGGGCTAGTGAAAACATACATAAAGGTGTCATAATGGTGTAATGGTACTGCTTAAAGGAGCCACCTGTAGGGTATTTACTGTACTTAGTCATAAAATGTCCAGGATGTATGATCATAGGTTAAAAAAACAGTCAAAGCTAAAATATTGCTGCCTCTCATAGCACTGCTGAAGTGGTATATTCTCTTTGAGAAGTGCCAAGTCAGGAGTGGACATCCTGTGATCCCGCCCTCCAAGGTCCTGCCTGTGATCCCGCCCTCTGTCCAATCATTTTACAGTTCACCATGTGGCCAGGTCTACAGTGTCTTGCAGTCATGAAATGACCAATGGTGCTTTTTCACCGCATTGTTCTGTCTCTACACAACTCGACACGGCTCAGCTCGCTTAAAGCTTGTTACTTTTCCATTGGCAGGGCTACCCTGCAAAATGGTGTATTTGCGTGTTGTTTTTGTCTTTTGAACTGAACACAGCTCTGCGCCCCATTGATAGTCATAGACATGTCTCTTTGGCCAATCAATGCTTTGCAGGGTTTACATCTCAAATTTAGTACCTTACCCATAGTGAGCTGGGACTGAATCCTTACCTGGTATCAGGGACCTGGTACCAGATTTGGCCAGTAGAAAAGCAAAAGAGTCATGCCGAGTTGAGTAGAGTTGTGTAGGTTCCATGCAGTGGAACAGTGCCACAAGCGAACAGAGCTAATGTTATATTTTACCAGTCCCAAAAATCCCCATAGCACTTCTAAAAATCTCTATGACCAGAGTTGGAGTAAAATGAGCCAATATTGGCCTTATGTTTGAAAAGTGGAGGAAGTTTAGCAGCAACGCTATCTACAGAACAGAACCAGAGCTGGCTAATTTTCTCCTGAACAGGTAACAGCAAATCATTTCTGAAAACATTATAGAAGTACAGATGCCTGTGTACAAATTAAAAGGAGTAAACGCCATAGGTTGTGTGTTTAATCTAAAGAAAGTGAGGCATAGCGATGTTTGAAAGGTGTTAGGACTGTGTATTTTATATGATTGTGTATTTTATACGAAGAAGGTGAAAAACAACATGACTGACATGTGTAAATACCATTGTTGGTTTTAAAGAAATGTATGAAGAATCATATGTGTTTATGCGTGGTGTGTGTGTTTTTCAACAAATCATCAAATTGAAAACCTCGCATATTCACCTATTTAATGTGGAATGGAGAAATCAAGCTTGGTAGTACACAGCAAATATAAGCATTTCAACAGTATGTAGATGTTTTAATGATATGATTCAACAATTTACAAATAACATTTAAATTCGAGACTTCGACTTTACAAATATATTCAATGTAAATTTAAACAAATGTATTTATTTTAGCATAAAGTTGTGATATATCTATGAAAACCAAAAACATATATTTATGAATGTAACTGTATTTGTACAAATTGCAGACTGTGAGACACAGATCGGGATGTATTCATTTGTTAATAGTGAAACATATTTGTGATTTGCCCTGTGAAGGAGTGGTGCCCCCTCCAGGGTGTATTCCTGCCTTGCGCCCAATGATTCCAAGTAGGCTCTGGACCCACCGCAACCCTGAATTGGATAAGCGGTTACATTTACGCATTTGTAAAGTATTTTGAGACTAATTTTTCTATAAGATTGGGGCTCTCTAGACGCCCGCAGGTGGTGGCGGAATTCAAAAGTCACAGTGTGAAAAAAGGTAATCTATAGAAGCAAATCTGTCTCATCAGACTTTGAAATATTTCTACCTTTGAACTTGTAGCACTGATTTTTTTTTGCACTGAAAATATGCATCTGATTATAACTGCTCTTGAATAGAACTCGTGAATTTTCAAGAACACATTTTCAGTGTTATTATTCAAGGTTAATAAAAGGTTAAAAAAGGGCCAAATGTTGAATGGAAAGGAATGTCCAAAAAGTCATTTGTTATACATCTTATTAAAGGAAATCTGTTTATATATTAAATTTCAGCAGCATAGTTGCATGTGTATGGAAGAATGTGTGCTGCCAACCTGCCCCATGTGTCCTCTTTTTGAAAACTCATATATGGCCACCCTATTTAACATGACAGTTTAGCTTTTTCACATGACAAAGCTATTTGTATTATTCAGCTCTTTTACACAAATGACTTCAGAAATTTTGTGTTCAGGTTAACGTCAGGTGTTTTGTATTCCCTTTATCCCTGGAGTAATTTACTATCAGAGGTTTTCAAATCCTTGACCCTGGATTTAGTTTCCAGGCCAGGATTTAAAAAACCTGGAACCTAATACCAGGGAGCTATACCACAAAGAAGGATTTCTCAGTTAAGCCCTATTTGAATGGCCTTTGTTTTACCTGTGGACGTGGGTGTAAAGTAGCTTTTAATTATACACCATACTCAAATCCACAAAATGACCTATAGGTATGTTTTGTCCACACTAGTAGCCTCCATACGTGTAATGAGTGTTTGTTGTTACCATTAAACAGTTTATAATATTGGTTATAATATCTGTTTGAAGGATTAGTAAAGTTTTTTGCCACGTTTTAGTCTGTTACCTGTTACAAAAGACTAGAAGATACAGTCGTTGAGGGCTGTATGTTTTTGGTGTGAGGGCTGACCTCAGAACAGTTGTGACAGTCTAAAATCTCCAGTAGCTCTGCTACACCTCCCATCTCTGTTATCTTCACTGCGATTTCTTATCCAGTGCGAATCTATGAAGGGTATATAGTTACACATCATCATCATTTTCATCCTCTTTTTCTTCATTTTCTACAACTACACTTGGCATGGTTTTAGAGACAACTCACACCAATGGACATAGAGACAACTCTAGCCTCAGGTCCACGGGGCAAGAGCTGCAAAAGGACTTTTAATGTTTAAACATTCTGGCAGTAACAGCACTACTGTGTGTGATCCGTTCTTATCAGTAAACCACTTTAAAGCTGACATTTCAGTGTCACTGCAGTGCTGAGAATGATCCATTATTCAAAAATGTGTTGGTATTTTCAAATAAAAAGTCAAATAAATATTAAGGGAATTTAGACTGTAAAAACTATAGCTAAGCTCTGTACTAGATCTTGTACTTGAAGGCATGTAAGGATTAAGTTCATCCCCATAAATCACACCCTTTTTGAATAGACAATCGCAGCTGTGATTTGTTCAATCTTTTATTATTTTATTATTGACAACATTGGAGCATTTGTATAGATTAAACATCAGTAAAAGTATTATATCAAAACATGGCTAAGTAGTTTTCAGTATCTTGATTAATGAACACAACCACAATCATAGAGAGATTAAGGACTGTAGGTATTTTTTCCTAATATATGCCAAACTTTCAATGTGACATAAACAAAAATATTTATGATACACAACTATAGTTTTAAGGCACTGCTTGGCTTATAATTGATTAGAGGGTGCTATTTAGAGAATTATTATTATTAGAGTTATAAAAAGATTAGAGTCAATTCTTTGAAATTATTTTTTAATTATATTAATTTCCTTGCAATCACTGGATATGTTTTGGATTTTTTTCCATGACATGTTTTCTTGTGTTTCTCTCTGGTTTGATTAGTATGATGTAACACTTTGGCATAAAAATACACAACAGTAAACCAAATGCAGAAGACAGAATTGCAAATATTTCTACAGCCACTGTGTACTTCCCAGGGGAGCTGACATATGCAGGGATGAAAGTGATCCAAACTGCACAGAATATGATCATGCTGAATGAGATGTACTTGGCTTCATTAAAGTTATGTGGAAGTTTTCTGGCTAAAAAGGCCAGTATCAGACAAATTAGGGAGAGAAGGCCAATATACGCCAGGACTGAGTAAAACGCTGTATCAGAGCCAGTGTTACATTCTAAAATTATTTTTTTATTATGTTGCTCCAAAATTTTATTAGGGAATGGTGGTGTAATTTCTAACCACAGAATGCAGATAACAACTTGGATAGCAGTGCATGAGCACACAATGCCCCTTTGCTTTGCTGGCCCAAATTTTCCAGCCATATTATTACCAGGTAATGTTGCTCTGAAAGCAGATACAACAACTACAGTTTTCCCCAAAATGCAGGATATGCAGAGGGCAAAGGTGATACCGAATGCTGTATGACGCAGCATGCAAGACCAAACTGTGGGCTTGCCGATGAATGTCAGAGGACAGAGGAAGCAGAAAATTAGAGAGAGAAGTAAGAGTAAACTCAGTTCTGAATTATTGGCCTTTACTATTGGTGTGTCTCTAAAACGTATGAACACCAGAATTGTAGAAAAAGATATACATGCACCAAATAGTGACACAGTGACCAGAACAATTCCCATTGTTTCTGTGTATGACAGGAATTCAATGGCTTTCATAATGCAGCTGTCCTTTCTCTCATTAGACCAGTACTCCACAGGGCAAGTGATGCAGTCTGCAGCTCCTGTAGGAGAAACAGAAAATAAAAGACGTGTTTGATGTCTAGACATGGGTTATTTAGACCATGTTTATTAAAAGCATAATGCACCTGTTTTGTTTGATATAGAACCATCAGCACATTGGATACAATCGAAACAGCAGACAGGCAGACCTCTGATTTGTGCTTTCCTTGTGCCACAGGGACAGATTTCAGAGCAAACAGCTATGGGTGTCTGGCAGATGTAGAACATGTCTTAGCTGATGTTTTTGAACATAGATAGATGTTTGTAATTATGTTATGCTTCTACTACCAAGATTCCTGTGTTCCAAATAATCATTTCTTCGTTGATTACAAGCTCATAACCTTCATTTTCAGAGGTGCTGAAATGGCCTACTGATTTGTGCTTCACTTCCCCATCTATCAGCTGCCAATTTATGATGTCATATGAAGCAGGTGGATCTCCATTCTCATCAAAAAATATTTTCCCTCCAAACATATCTGTGAAATTTACTTTTTTTAACTGCTGAGTTACCTTTTGAAAAAAAGGGAAAACAGTCAATAAAACTCATCTACAATGCAATTAAATAATATATATTTAAACATATATTTTAAAGAAAATGTATTTTATTAACTAAAATATATTTTATTAAATAAAAACTTAGCTTACCATATCAGGGGTAATCTGCGATGTGTTAAGACACTGTCTTGTGACATTGAGTTCAGGCATTTCACAAAACATCACTTCATGAAGGGCATGTGCTATCGCATACACTGCTTGATAGACTTTGTAAGTCACTCGCAGTTGTGTGATGTCAAAAAAATTATTGGTGTAATTGAGTTTTTCTGTTCCTGTGCATATTTTTGTGTTTTCCCTCAAAACATTTAGTGAAGACAGGGGCATACAACCCACTAATGTTTCCCAGAATTCACTGACAAAACTAGACTCTAAATCATGGTAAGGGCTGATGCCTTTGAGGACTGGTCCAAGTTTGGGTATGACCATCTTTTGGACCACAAATCCGATGGTTCCTCCAAATGATTTAAACATTTCTGGAGTAGATGGTCTGTCTGCCGTTACCCAAGCTTCACTTGCAATCCACTGTATGCCTGTAATGTTCTGGTTTACCACTTCTTTCATTAAAGGATAGAGATCTCCTTCTGGCACAAATGCTAGGATTACTTTAACTGTCGATTTCTTTATCATTTCAACAACTTGTAGAATTTTACTTTGTGGATATGTCCGCAAAACTGTGCCAATAAATGCTATACAAACCCCAAGTTCCTTCACTTCTTGGGTGAAGGCTAAGATCCCATTTCGCCCATAATCATTATCAGATTGCAAAACTCCAATCCATGTCCATCCATATCGTTTGAACAGGTAAGCTAAAGCCTTTGCTTGGTGGTAGTCACTTGGTATTGTGCGGAAAAACGTAGGATATTTCATTTTGTCACTTAAACATGCACATGTTGAAAAGTAACTTACCTATTGAAATGTAAATTTAGATATTGAGAGATTGAAAATGTGAACAGCTGCTTTCATGCAATTAAAAAGTATTAAGTTTAATTTATTATTTAGGTATTACCAATGGCACCCTGAATGGCCCAAGTGCCCCAGCTACAACTAAGGACTGGGTAGATCCTGATTCTGCTAAAAGAGCTGATAATGGAGGTGGATGACACTGAGAGGAAGAATCCATTTGAACGGATTGGCTTGCCAAAGTAAGAACAGCTCGTAGTGCATTAGTAGGAGAGGCACATGAATCCAAAATTTTGTATCCCAGAGAGATGTTAGGAAGTAAACCATTATCTTGGTTTATTTCGTCTATTGCAAATATCATGGACCTTGTCCAACGGAATGCTCGCAGGTCAAATCTGGTGACAGGGGAGAAAGAATGTACACGCATACACACACAACAATATATATATATATATATAATGTGTGTGTGTGTAATGAAATCAAAAGCATAGTTTTGTTATACTCACCCTTTACATTCACCTTTTGGTGGTTTTGTCTGAAATGAAGTGAGGACATTCTCTTGTTTGTTAAAAATGGGAAAAATGCCACCTATCATGATGTCTCCTTCTTTAAACATATCTCGCATTTCAAACTTACCCAGCAGCTCACATGCAGTACATGTTTGAGTGCAGAGCAGAAAACATAGATGCATTATATCAAGCTTCCCCATGACGCAGCTCAGAGGGTAAAGCGAGTGCTCATTCTTTTATAGACGCCTCATGGTGCTCTGCTTTGTCAGGTCTTTCCAGTAGGCTGGGTTTTACCAGACATGTGCCACATGGAGCTAAGAATGTTTTCATTAGGGGCAGGACAGGATTATACCATTTTCGGTACCACTTTAGAATGACTATACTTATAAAGTTTATAAATGGTTTACAATCTATTTATTAATGATTATTAATTAGGTTGAAAATGCATTAAATGTCATTAATAATTATTTATAACACACAGATAGAAAGTGCAAGAGGGAACTGGATTTTGCCAAATAGTGACCCCACATCCTGGGCAGCACAACAGGTAGTGCATAACATGCTCCTGGGCTTATGGGTTCAATCCCTGCTCTAGGTGGCTGTATGTAAGAAGTTAGGTGTGTACTCCATGTGTCTGCGTGGGTTTCCTCCCACAGTCCAAAAACACAGGTTAGTAGGTGGATTTGCGACTCTAAAATGTCCATTGGGGTGAGTGTGTTGCACCCCCTCCAGTGTATGATCCTGCCTTGCGCCCAGTGATTCCGGGTAGGCTCCAGACCCACCACAACCCTGAAGTGGATAAGTGGTTACAGACAATACATTAATGAATAAATGAATGAACGAATGAATGAACCCACATCTATATACACTGTTATATCACAGACCTCTGAATACTTACCTTACTTTTTCTTCTCTATTAGTCAACATTAACTCTGTCAGCTTCAGGGCATATTTTTTAAGAAGTTTAACTATTTAACAACCAAGTTTAATCAATTCACCTCAGATAGGATGTTTAAGACACTGACTATAATGTGGTGCATGTTAACATATGAAAAGACTAAATTCACATTCTAAAGTCTCAGCTTATACTTTACCTTGACATTTGTGAAGCCATGTCAAGTTCTGACATTTTCATTATTAGATGAAAAATAGGTTTCCCTTTTTACAAATGTTAAATGGTATTATTAGTGACCTTTAAGGTATTAATAAATGACCATGTATTAAACAAATGTTTTAAACATTTATAAAGCTTTATAAGTGTAGTCTTGCTGTAAAGTGGTACTGAATTTTCAGAATGTTCAAATTTCCCCAACAAACCTGATCACAGAAATAATTTTTAAAATATCATATAACATACTGTACATATATCCATCAAATAGCAAAACAATGGTAACACATGCCCAGTTTTCTCGTAAAACAATGCACAGAGCACTAAATTAGTCAGTTAGAACAGTGATGCATGCGTTACTATCTAATAGTCTTTTGTAAACAGGTCTTTTTTAACAGTACATTCAAGTTCTTTATATATAAAGAAAGAGGTGTTGTGAAAATGTAGAAATTAATTAGTGCTAAATTAATTTGGGATTTCTTTTTTTTTGCAGAACCAGTGCAATAGTATAGTGAACTTTAGCTTATTTTTGCCTGACCACTCTTTAAATAAGTGATTTGTTTCATGTTTTAGCATGGGGTTAAATGAAAATCACAAATCAGTAGCATATAACATTAGATTTTACTACCCAAGAAAGTTGGGACATTTTAAAATTTACATAAAAACAGAATGCAGTGATGTGCAAAACCTTATATTTGAACAAATATAGTACAAAGGCAATGGATTAGGATTCGGGTTATATATAGTTATTATTATTAATATTATGTTGAAAACCAAGCTCATTTCTAACAAAATGGGATATATGGGCATGTATGTTTTATCAAAAAATCTAATGTGTATGCATGTACACTTAATAAATCTTCTGGATTAATACATCTTGTAGAAATACTTAAAGCATTTTATGTGTATGATAGTTTTGGCTGTAATAAAAACCATTTCATGCCACTATAATGACATCATAATTAGCTACCACTTATTACCAATTAATAGGTCTCTATTTTTTTTTTTTTGTAGATTTTCAGCTGTCAATGGGCCATTGTCCGTTCATCATTTAAAAAAAAAAGTAGTGTAAAACTTTACAGAATAAACCCTGATGTTACTTTAATGAACTAATAACAATATATTTCCAATAAACCTTTTGAGTATATGTTCAAGACCTTAAATACTTTCTTGTTGACTTAAAATTATGTATTACATTCTAACCCTGTTGCAAGGTAATACAAATGTATAAATGCTTTAACCATTTCAGTGTTGTGGTGAGTCCAGAACCTACCCAGAAGCATTGGGTGCAAGGCAAAAACACACATGGCAGGGGACCTCTCCATCACAGGGCACCACACACAGACACACACACACACATTTATGACACCAAACTCCACACAGGACCCTGGAGCTCTGTGACAGTGATTTTTACTGGTATTAATCAGTATGCTGCTGATTGGATATTTTTTGTTGGGTGACTGTTCTCAGTCCAGCAGTGACACTGATGTTTGTAAAATTTCCAAGAGCACTGCTGTTTCTGAGCCAGTCATACCTTTGCAACACTAACTCACTGATCATCATTAATTCAGGGTCACTGAAGTGCTAAGAATAGTCCGCAACCCAAATAATACCTGTGGTGGTCCTGTGGGGGTCCTGACCGCTATAGAACAGTTTTAAAAGGGGACAACAGTCTGTAATTTTAGAACTATGCATTGTATTGTCACTTGAGTTCAGAAAATGAACAAGGAGTGTAGAAAATTTTATTGTGTATCTTGGTCAGGCAGCTTTTTATTAATAATAACTAATCCTAAAAATGACAAATAAGATAAAATTAACATGGCATTAAGATAACTGTAACGGTGGTTTGTTTTTGGGGTAACCAAACAGAACATGACAGTAATGTTTTCAGTAAAGGTTTTAAAGTCTTTACATAACTTGTGAATGAAGGAGTGTATGTCTGGTTTGTATCCATTGCATTGTTCATTGCTGAACAGGATTTCTGTAGCCGACACATTGTCATTCCATTGTTTCTTGGCATTGTAGCTCATCCACACAAGACACTCCTATGACCCATGTTTTTGTTTTTAAACGTAAGCCTCTGTACTTCAGCAGAGGGCATTTGCAGACATGCATTTATACAGAGTTAGTGTAATGGTGAAAAAAATATATATTTATGAATTAATCAGTTAATCAGTTGTCCTAATTTACTAATCAATTTTCAGAACTTTCACAATCAATCGAATAAATAATTATGCCCATGCCTAAACCATAGTATAACAAAACAGGTAATACAAAATTATAACTGAGTATAAACTAATTGCATTGCTTCCCTCACAGAATAATTAGGTGTGAGTAGAAATGTTACATGGGAAAATAGCCATGATAGTACAAATCCATCAATATTTTATTTCATAAATATTTACATAACTGGGTAAATATAACAAGTTATTTCACCTGTGAAAGCAGAGTAATGCTCTTTGAACAGCATCAGGTTAACATCTGCTTTCTTATTAAATCACTCCGTAAAAAACGTAAGTTGAGAATAGTGTAGGAATTGAAATATAGATTTCCACATATCAAAAGACAAACATTTAACTTGCTCACATTAATTTAGCATATTTGTAATAGTCGTTCAGACATTTCTGTTGTAGGATTTACTCATATACTTTGAACAATTCCAAACATGCATAAATAAGAAGACAGAATGATGAGGTTAAACCTCCACATTAAAAACTGTGGCAGCAGAAGTTCTAGTTGCTTGGCGGTTCAGCTGAGGCTATCCAGATACCTGTTCCACTGAGTGCTGAATATCAGATTGGTGAACATTTTCTGCCTCCCCATGTGTAGTGTTCCATTACTTGAACTTGTACGGCTTCCTGGAAAAATTAGAGGTTAGTATGCCTATGAAGTAATTGATCTGCTCAGATTTCAATAAACTCTCTCAAATTGTTAGGACAATCTTCATTATTTGTACTACACACGTAGAAAAGGGCAAAACAACATTTGTGTGATATAAAATAACCTCAAATAAAAGTTTAGTAGTAACTAAACCATTTATAATATATCTGCTTCATAAGGCCCTGTTACGTATACTTTATTTTCCTCAGTAGACAAACTCCATTAAAGTAGCTGCATAATCTTTCAGTAAGAGTCAATCCATAGCTTTTCTAAAAGCATTAACTATACTTGCTGTTCTTTCTCTAGCAGTTTCACAGTCCTACTGCCAAGCCCTGCTTATATAGACTCCACCAGATGTTCTTCCAATAATACAGTAGTCCCCAGAGTGAAATTGTTTTACTGTGCTATGTGTGTTTTAAATATGTCTTAGTGAACATGTTTAAACAGTACATAATACAATTAATTTGAATGCATTATTTATTAATTTAGTATGACATATATTTGTAAAATTTTGATACATATAATATTCAGTTGTCCCCATAATTGGTTTAACAAAAAGAATAGTCAGATTGCCCCCTCCAGGGTGTATTCCCGCCTTGCACCCAATGATTCCAGGTAGGCTCTGGACCCACCGCGACCCTGAATTGGATAAGTGGTTACAGATAATGAATGAATGAATGAATGAATGAATGAATAGTCAGATTTGTTTTCAAGAATAACATTTTCTGAAGACATGATGACTTTTTAATCTTCAATAATTAAAATCTGTAGTTGATTCCCTGTATCCAGTCTAAAATAGGAAGTGACAGATTGTAAGTCTGTCGTTTGCAAAAACATGATTGTGTAATTGGTTGTGTGTTTTGTATAAACACCTGTAGTCTGCATCACTTCAAACAAACTGCACTGGAGAAAATCCAAGTACTTAAGACTGAGATAAAGCATAAATAAAAATAAATAAATAAGGATTCAGTCTTAAAGAGAATTCCAACATGAGGTGATACTGAAATAAGTTCTTAGATGGTAGCCTGTTTCTGGAAAAGTTGGGATGTTTGTAAAATGAAATACAGACTAAAATCTATTATTTGTTCATTGTCTTAAGCATTTACTTAACTGACAAAAGTATTTATTTAACATTTCCGGTGTTTTCAGTGACCAGCTTTATTGTACAAGTAGTCTCAAAAATAAAGAAACACCCAAATGAATATGGCAGAGGGTAATCCAATTTTAGACACAAACTAAGGGAAAGAGTAGACTGTTAGGCCATGTCACCAGCTTGTGTACACGTAAATCCAGGAAAATGTACAGCAGCATCTATGTAAAGGCAGAATTGTTGATGTTGGTGATGTTGGCATTTAGCCAGATATTTTGGTGAAATTTTATTAGTAATGGGTGAAAAGGATAGCATGTAGTGTAGTGGACATAATGAGCAGCATATCAAACACATTCTATAACATATTCATAAAAAACAAAAAATACTGTTTTAACATGAGAACCAATACTAGACATGAAATAGTATGTAAAAATAATATAATATATATAGTTGCCAAAATGTTCATGTTATCAGTATTTTTAAAATGTGTTAAAATGTTTAAAAAAGCACTGACACACAAACTGAAATCATGAAATAATTTCAGTAAGTTTTATATTCAACACAAAATTAGCAGCAACATATAATCATGCACAATAAACTGCAGTCTTTCCTTATGCCTTTGCCTTATGTAAAACTATAAAAGTCATCATGTGAGATTAAGGTTAATGTTATTGTTTTTATTGGGTTTTTTTTTTTTGGAAATATTTGCTGCATAGACAATACTAAGTTCCATTTTTAAGAGACATGTTAATTTCAGATATCTTCTAGAGCACAAAGGCGTTTGAGTAAAACTTTGAACCATTTAAAATGTAACTTAATGCAAATGATAATGGCAAAAATTTGACCAAGCTCTGTTTAAGGTAGAAATAACATCTTCACAATTAAATTGGGGGGAAAAAAGCACATGAACATAATTATAGCACCATTTATTTAGGAAAGGAGTGCTGCACCATTTAAGGCGGAACAAGTAAATATGTAATTCTGGCTAGAATGTGTACTTTTCTTGCATACGACATTGTGTTGGACTTTTAAAATGTCCAACCAGTACCAAATTAATACCAGCACATTTTTACAACCATGCATGTGTTTACAAGATAATCAAGAGTTAGCCAATTAGTCTATTCCTCAGTCTTCAAGAGCACCTTGGCTCTGTTACTGCGGCATGTTTGTAACTTAGGTTCATGCCGCAAATTACGTCAGTTTTTCAAATTGCGGTAATTGCAGTCCTTTACATTGAAATTATATCGAAATCATCAGAAATTTTAGCGTGATTATCATGAATACCCTAACCATTTAGTGTCTATATAATATGTTTACATGAAATTCAACAGCACAGTTGCACAAGTGGTATTGTTGCTGTCACACAGATCCAGGGTTATTGGGTTTTTGGTTCAAACCACACCTTGAGTCATAGTCTGTAAGGAGTTTTTTATGTTCTCTGTGTGTTTGTGTTGGTTTGGTCTGAGTGCTCAGATTTCCTGCCACAATGCTAAAAAAAAACAAAAACAAAAACAAAAAAAACATAACCCCCCCCCCTCCCCCCCCCCCCAAAAAAAAAAAAAAAACTGGCTATGTAAAATTGCCCATAGGTGTGAGCGTGTGTGTGATGCTCTGTGATGGAATGTTCAGGGTGTGTTCCTTTTTGGCTCCCTAAGATTCCAGGTGAGCTAATGTCTTTTATAACTCAATTTGAATCCAAGGTAGTAGTGTCCTAGATGGTTGCCATGTTGGGGTTGTGGCCTAACAGGTTCCCCTTCCCTCACATCTTGTGTATAAATTTCAAACTACATTATGCCAAACTCTTTTCAGTTTATATGTGTATTTCTGTATTTTGAGACACTGTATTTTGTAAGCATGTACAACTTTAGAATCTGATGCTGGCAACACATTCAAAGAACATTGGAACAAAAACATGTTTACTATTGCTACAACAGCTTTATTTTTAATTAAACCTTTTATTATTTAGAAAATGATACTTATTATTGTATATTTGTATCTTCTTACTTTATACATGACTTCAGCTTATCAATACTCTATTGTTTGTCATTGTCTAATTCTCCACTATATCATGTGCTATTGGAGAACTGTCTGGAGTGAAGGCCGAGACACATTCTCTGTCGATGAAGCTTTGCTGATATAGCATATTTAGAATGAGGTCCAGCTTTGTCTTTCTTACTTAACCATGGACTTCCCAAGAACAAACATAGCCTTGATGGTGTTAAGTGACAATGGATTTCACAGGTCCTCTCTAGCCCTCTAGATATATTTATCAAAGTAGAATCAGTGTGTTGCAACATATGAAAACAGGTTTATGTTTAGAAATTACAATAAAGTTCATCAGCAAAATCATTGGCAATATTTTCTCTGTGATTTTGTCAGTAAAAATCATGGTTCAAGTCACATTTTCTTGTTTTTATTGCATTTTTTATTAAAACAAATTTTCTCTAGACAGGATTTTAATATTCACAGTTGAAAATGCTACAAGAATGAATGACATTAATTTTGTGATATTTTTTTTAACCTACCTGATTGGAAATATTTTTTGTTTATTATACTATTTATTTATTAACTTACTTACTTACTCACTCTCGGTTGTAAAAGACGTGTTAAATTGTAAATTCATTATATTAGTGGCTTGTTTTAACTTTTGACAAAATCAATATTGCATTTTTGATTACTTCACAAAATGTACTAACCCACAATAAGGTTACTGCTTTAAAATACATTGTTGCAACCCTTTACTAAGGAATAGACTCCATACAGATGGAAATGAGTAGGTTTAGCGATAAATAAAAAGCCAGAGTAAAGTGTGATTTCCTGGTTAGACAAGCCATTAAGCAGTATATCACAACTTTGAATCTTAACCCACCAGCTGAAGGCCAGAGGCCTGATCCCAAGCCTCTTTCTAGATTGTGATTAATATTCCCATTTAAAAAAGGAGAATTAACTTTAAAATTACTTGCATAAGTACATATCTGAAAGAGGATGAAAGCAAGGACACTGGGTCTCTCTTGTTGAGGCCCAAACCATTTCATAACAGTACTGCATGGCAGTCTAGCCCTGAAGACCATTAACACCACTTTTTTTCCCTCTAGAACACAGGAGATAGAGAAGACGAAGGTGATTCCAAATACAGTGTGGTGTGCTTTGCAAGAACATCCAGTTGGTTGCAGAGTGAGTGTAAGTGGACTGAATAAACACAAAGAGAGTGTAAAACTCAACAGGACAATCAGTTTGATGTTACTGACACTGTGTCTAGAATTGTGCCTTTGCTGATAGCTGAAGAAAAATAAAGCTTCTGTATGACATAAGAGAAACAGTGATAGAGCTGTCAACAGCAGTCCCGAAATTACCCCAAATCGTTTCAGTCGAAGTAGACTATCTTCTGTGACAGTGGAACAACAAAGGAAAATAAAGGAGAATATCAGGCAATATATAATTTGTAACTACATTGTTCATATAATGCAATTATTACCTTTTTGGCATCTATTTATATTGCGGGCATAGGCGTTTGTGTTTAAGCAGCTTTCAGTTCTTTGCCTTTCATCTGATTGTTCCTGTAATGAAAAGTTAAGTATACATAGAAACATAAATATTGAAAGAAATTAAAAGATACAAAGTACAATACAAAAAATATACTGTTATGTGTAAAACGTGTATATATAGGTAATAAAATAGATAAATAGATAGATAGATAGATAGATAGATAGATAGATAGATAGATAGATAGATAGATAGATAGATAGATAGATAGATAGCTTATCTACTGCATTAGCAAGTGCACATATTTCTCGGATTTCACTCATTAAAGGTTCGGTGCTCCCAGTCACACAATATGCAAACCGAGAGCAGAGCAGCAGAAACACAAATGGGCACAGACAAGCTGCTGTAGAACAGGTCCTTTCATTCAGATAAACACATTTGTTAGTTTTTGTAACAACTTCAGAGTAAAGAAAGATATTATGAAGCCAACTTTTCCATTTGCGATTACAGTTTTCTCACTCAGATTACTTGAGAGAATCACGAGTCATGAGCAAGTGTTCATTAAATCTGCCTTTGTCTTATTTGTACGATACTGCATTTTAGGTTTATGTAATACATGCATCGAATTTGTCCAGTGACTACCTTGATACTGTGAATAATATGTCATGAATCAGACATATTTGCTTCCCATATTTGTGAGCTCATGAACATTCATAAGTTTTATAAGGAAAATTTTGTTCTGTCCTTGACAAAAGTTATTTACTGTCGAATTTGCAAATAAAAAATGGTATATCACACATTTCATCTTGGTATTACACATGGTTCCTGTCACATGCAAATATGTTTATTTTTTCTGACAATACATTTTATTTTGAGACCTTCATTGTTACCAGTTTAAGATATAAAATGGGAACTGCTATTTTTAATGTTCATTGAAGGAATTTAATTGCAATCTATTTAGTTGTTATATAAAGTTTATTCAGCATTTACAGAGTTTGTTATTTTCTCACCAGGTGCAATGTCTCCATGGTTTTCACATGCTCGGATGTGAGAGTGACTCTCAGAGCCTGCCAGTTCTGGGATTTGCCGACACACATGCACTGGTATTCTGAAAAGACACCCATGAAGGACTGCTTGTTCACTTTACATACCTCCATGAAATGCAGCAACTTACAATGTTCTGGTAAGGAGTACCTAAAATAAGACATTTCATTGAATAAATCAGTGTCACCATTAATTCAGTATAGTAAATTCCCTGTGATCTACAAATGCAATTTGGCATAATAAATGATCCATTTTAACTAATTAGTCAGACAAGTGATCATACTATGTATAGTAGTCTATATTCATTCAGTGTTTATTTTGATCTGAGTATTTAGAAACATAATATAATTGTAATAAACAGTTCAACTTACAAAACATATTAAAAGGGTGTCATAGTTCGAAAATTTAAATCATACTCACCTTGCATATTTGTAAATAACTCTGGATTCTCCTTTACTAAAACAAAAGCTTTTGCTATTTTGGACACCTTTTACCACTAAAATACTTTCGTTTGGCTGTTTTCCTAGGTAAGGTGATACATGGCAAGGCGTTGGCGCCCTTGTGAAAAGAGCAAGCAGAACTAGAGCGACCCCTGTCATCTCAGAGGCTGATCTCAGGTGAAGTTCCAGAAGACAAGCACATCCAGGTTTTATAGACTCTACCATGTGACCAAGGCAGAAAGGCCACTTGATTTTCATCACAATTACCTAAATTCTCAGTGGTTAGTCTTGCATAGTATCAAGATTGCATGTTGGTTTTGATTTATATAAAAGCTGCTGTATATAATGTTATTTATATTTATATAGTTGCCATGTGTCATTGAGTCTACAGGTGCTCTGTGTAATATGCAGTATCTCAAAGTTAGTTATTTCTTCAAATCTCAGGCAGGTCATAAAAATAATAAACATATACAGTCATTGCATGAAAAACATAGGGGAAAGAGAAAAATAAATTATTGTTTTATGCATTTTTATTTATTTATTTTTGGAACATCCACTCTACAGTAGAGCAAAATATGACAAGTATTTAACCATTTATCTCTTGTTCTTGATTGATTATGACAGTGGTTTCCAAATGTTTATTTGCCCTCTGTTGTAGGTGAGAATATTTTTAAGCCTCCCACTCTGACTCACACATACATTTTGGCTTTTGACTCCACAGCAACTTCTTATTTGATAAACATAAATAAATAAAGTAACACATCACGTTTACAGTGGAATCATTCCAAGTATCTCATTTATTTGCCTTGATGCATCCCCTTTGTAAAATTTTAAATTTGCTTTATTTTACTTTATTTATTTGCTTTGGCCTAAAAGCTAAGATTTCAGAGTGTACACTTTGAATGGTAACATACACCAATAAGCAATTACATTATGAACATCTCCTTGTTTCTACACTCATTGTCCATACTCTCAGCCCCATTGACCATATAGGAGCACTTTGTAGTTCTACAGTTACAGAGTGTAGGCCATCTGTTGCTCTGCATACTTGTTTGCTCCCATTTACCCTGTTCTTTAACGATCAGTTCCCACACAGGACCACCTCAGAACAAGTTTTATTTGGCTGGTGGATCATTCTCAGCACTGCAGTAACACTGATATGATGGTAGTGTTGTAGTTACACAGTAGTTCTGCTAGAGTAACCTCTCATTGTCACTGCTGGAGTAAGAATAGTCAATCAACCCAACATCCTATTGGCAGCATACACTGACTACTGATGAAGTGTTAGAGGGTGACCAACACAAACTGTGTAGCAACAGGTACTTTATCTGAGATTATATCTACAGGGTGGACAACAAGTAGGTGTGTCTAACAGAGTGGACAGTGAATGGACACTGTTTAAATCTCAGCAGCAGTGCTATGTATGATCCACGCATACCAGCCTAACACAATAACATGTCTATTTCAGTGCAGCAGTGAGAATGATCTACCACCCAAGTAATACTTGGTGGTCCTGTTCATTAAAGAACAGGGTGAAAGAGCTCCCAAAATGTATGGAGAGCAACAGATAAACTATAGACTGTGTGTGTAGAACTACAAAGTTCTCCTGTATGTTCTTTGGAGCTGAGAGAATGAAGTGAATGTAGAAAGGAAGAGTTAATAATGTTATGGTTGATAGGTATATGGAGCTGTTGAGCCAAAATCTCTGAAGAAATGGCCTTCTGTTACAATGGTGATATAGCACATATTAGTTACATTTACCCAGGATGTGGAAATTGAAAAGCAATGTTTAAAAACTACTGGTAATGCTTATAGATTCACTTATTCTGTTTGATTCAATTACATTTTATTATGTTTTATAAAATGTATTAAGTTATACATTTTCTATCTATGATCTGGATGAAGACATACACTTTACTGCGTGCAAAGGGGATTATAGAAAAAAAAAGAGAGGTTTCTGTCCATAGGGGGGGGGGGGCGTGGCAGTTCTGTGGTTGTAATGCTGAATGTAGATCAGTCATGAAGGTTTTTTTTTAATAATAGTGTTGTTAATGTGATATTTTTCCCATTAAATGTTTCTTTGTGTTTTCATCTGGCCTGAAAAGTATGATATAGCATTTTGGAATGAATATACAAAATAATAAACTAGAACTTGAGGCCAAAATGGCAAATATCTCTACAGCAACAGTGAACTTTCCAGGAGAGCTGACATAAGCTGGAATAAAGGTGACCCAAACTGTGCAGAATATGAGCATACTGAATGTGATGAACTTGGCTTCATTAAAATTATCAGGCAGTTTCCGAGCAAGAAAAGCTAAAACAAAACATAACCCAGCCAGGATTCCTATATATCCCAATACAGCCCAGAAACCTATAGCTGAACCTAAATTACATTCTAATATAACTTTTTCCTGATAATAATCTGTATTCAAATACGGGAAAGGAGGGGATATTGTTAACCAAACCACACAAATAATGACCTGTATGAGAGTGAAGGCAAGGACACTGAGTCTCTGCTGTGGAGGCCCAAACCACTTCATGACATTACTGCCTGGAAGTGTAGCCCTGAAGGCCATTAACACTACTATTGTTTTCCCCAGAACACAGGAGATGCAGAGGACGAAGGTGATGCCGAACGCTGTGTGGCGAAGCATGCAGGACCACTCAGATGGCTGGCCAATGAATGTAAGTGAACAGAGGAAACACAGGGCCAGTGAGAACAGTAGCAGGAAGCTCAGCTCTGAATTGTTGGCTCTGACAATGGGAGTTTGTCTGTGGTGGAAAAACACTGCAAATATAATTGAAGCCAAAAATGTCCCAAGTAAGCTACAGAATGTTAAAATTAGCCCCATGATTTCTGTGTATGATAGGAATTCCACTTCCTTTTTGATACATATGTCACCTCTCTGGTTTGACCAGTATTCAATAGGGCACTTCAGGCAATCAGATGCATCTGTTGTTGGATGAAAACATCAATTAAATAGTCATGCATTGTTTTGCAATTTAGCCTGGAATCAATCAAGCTTTGCTTACATGTATTGATGACATATTTTTACAATATCTGCTTCTGGGAGTACCTCATGGAAAATGAACCTTCAAAACATTTTTAATTGGATCTCAGGTGTATTATTGGATGTATGCTCTTATTCTCCACTGTTTTTGGTGAACTGCAAGTATTGAAAGAGCAAGCAGGAAAACATTACCTGTTGTGTTGCTAATTGCACCTGGTGGACAAGGTATGCAATCATAGCAGCAGACAGCTCTTCCTTTCTGTAAAGCCTTCCTAGTGCCTGGGGAACAATGCTCACTACAAACGGACACTGGCACCTGCCACACATCAGGGAAAATATAGTCTTAGAGTAACAATAATAAACAGCAATGTGACATGTTTTCACATGTTTATGATGTTGGGCTATGCAATGACAATACACCAGAGTGTTAAACCTAGGAGTTGAGGTTGGATCTGAAAGCTAATTTGAAAATACCTTTTGTCTGCCTCCTGCCCAAACAATGTTGACATCATTCATAACAAACTTCTGGTCTTTAGGCCGGGTTGCATCATAGTAGCCAATGGTGACCACCTCCATAGTGCTTTTCGTGGCCCTTTGTAAATTTATTAATTCATATCTTGCAGGAGAATCACCGTTGTCATCAAAAAACACATTTTCACCTCCTCCCATACTGAAATTAACAGTTTGCAGATAGTGTAAGACCTGAAATCATGAAAGGGAAAGGAATGTGGTTTATTTTTATGTTGGATTGCTGTTATTTATATTGTATTTTTATATTTTAACTTTCCAAGCCTCTGAACATTATGGGTTTTGAGAACAGCGACACACCTGCCATGGTTGTATGTGTCTGGTACAGGTTGCATTATTAAAGGGATCTTTGTTTTCTTCACACAAAAGAAGATTATGCAAAGCATGTGCAATGGCATAAACAGCTTTATAGACATTGTTTGTGAACCTCAAGTCAGATACATCAGTAAAAAATGTATTAGCATTTTTTAAATGCTCAGAGCCGTTACATCTCCTTTGACCTGCTTTTGAAACTAGCGAGCAGTTGAACACACTTTCCCAGAATTCTTTAAGAAACATGCTGTTGGGAAATTGTGTGGGGTTGACATCCTGTAGAAATGGGCCCAATTTAGGAATCTGAGCCCTGGGCACAGTGAAGCCTACAGAGCCAATCAGAGCAGTATGTCCTAGACTCTCTGTCAAAGTGTTGTCTGTGATCCAAGCATCACTCCCAATCCACTGCAGCCCTGTAATGTTCTGTTTAAATAACAGATCAACCAATAACTTGATCTCTACATGAGACATGAAGGCCATTATCACCTTTGCTGTGGAGTGTTTTATGATATTCACGGTTCTTGCAACTGAACTTGCAGAATCTGTACTCGTAAATGATTCCCAGTACTCTATGCAAACCCCTTCCTCTTGGGCTGCTATGATAAATGTGCTGATACCGTTTATTCCATAATCGTATTTATTACTAATGGCCCCTACCCAGGTCCACCCAAAGTACTTGACAAGCTGAGCCAGTGCTCTGCTTTGATAGAAATCACTGGGAATTGTTCTGAAGAAAGAAGGATACTCTTTTCTGTTACTCAGACAAGCACAGGTTGCAAAATGACTGACCTGTGCACAGATAAAAGGGAGAAAACAAAGTGTGAAAGCGAATATTTCAGATTATTCCAGTAGAACCAGATATCAGCAGAGTCAATTATCTGGTTGCAGAGGACAGTGTGTTTGGGTTTCAGATTACAATGTTAATTAAATGACAACATAGTAATTTAGTAGATCCCAGCTTTACATAATAGAGCATATCCAGTAATGTTGCAACATAGTTTAACAATACAGACTAAATTCATGGCAGTTTGCAGACATCTGCATTATTTTTGTCCATGCACATTTACTGCACTTTCTTTAGGGAGGTATCTTACCACTGGAATATTAAACCGACCAATTATCCTTGCAAACCCCATGGTTGGAGTGGATGCTGAGTTGCCTATGATGGCATGAACAGTGTCTGCCTTGGTACAGTTGATTTCATTAATAATAGGCCTTTGCCCATTCGTCAGTGCAATTGCAGATTCAATAATGTTTGGAAAGCCACATGCATTGTAGATTTTGTATCCCAGTGTGTGGTTTGGTAAAATGTTTGCTTTCTTATTTATCTCTTCTATTGCAAAGATGGTGGTGAATGCAAACTGGATCTCCCTGTAACTGAATCTGCAAATAGACAAATTGTTAAAAGTAAAATAAAAGGCAAGATGTGGGAGAAAAATATGTTTGTTATCTGTTATACTTACGTCTTGCACTTTCTTTGTGCAGGAAAGCTCTGAAATGTAAGTGTTTCTCCATCTTGCCCTGTGCGAAAATTAAAGATACCTCCGATGTTGAATTCACCCTCCTTGCTCAGTTCAGGCTGAAGCATTGTTCCAAGCCTCCTACACATTAGCTCCTCTGCCTGAATGGACATGGAGATTAGCAATATAAGCTCTAGCAGTAACATTAGATATAGGGTGTTTGGAACCTCCCTGTAACCAACACCTGTACTCTCACTCATTTATAGACCATTTCTGTCTGACTCCTAGTGTTTAGGACATGCTGCCTTTGACAATGTCCCATTATTTGTTAGTGGGTGTGTCATTTCTAACAAAGCTAATTAGCATGCTGCTTGCTGTCATATAAAATATAAATAAATACAAAATATATAAAAATATATACATATATCTACATGTTGATTTATTTTAATGTATTTAAATTCACTTTAAACAGACCAGCAAACAAAAGCTTGAATCTTAAATGGCAAATATTCCCCACAGCTACAGTGAATTTTCCAGGTGAGTTGACATGCTGGGATAAAGGTGATCTAAATGGCACATAATATGAGCATACTGAATGTGGTGAACTTTAATGTGGCTTCATTAAAGCTATCTTGCAGTGCCAGAAATCCTACATAAATCAGCAGATCATAGATCCCAGAAACTATTTGTTGAACCTTAACTGGACTCTAAAATTATACTTTCTTTGTATTTTCTTTCATGTTCTTGTAAGGCAACATAGCAAATTCACCAGTGTTAAATCAACACTGTTAGTGTTAAGTTAACACTAATAGTGTAGATTTAACACTGGTGAATTTGCTGTGAATGGAGGGTATAATGTTAACTAAACCACACACATAATGACCTGTATGAGGCAAGAACACAGAGATTTTGTTGTGAAGGCCCAGACCATTTCATGATGTCACTGCTTTGAATTGTAGCGCTGAATGATATTAACACCACTGTGATTTTCCCCAAAAAAACAGGAGATACAGAGAATGAAGGTGATTCCTAATGCTGTGTGGAGAAGCATTTAAGACCCCTCACAAGGCTGACAAAAGGACATAAGTGAACACAAGAAATGCAGTGTTAACAAGCAGAACAGCAAGAAGCAGAGCTCTGAGTTATTTGCTCTAACAATTTGAGTATGCTTATATATGTATATATATTAAAGGAAACAAACAAACAAAAAAAAACACAATGTCTGTGGTGATACATACTCCTAACAATGATATTAGCATTAGAATGAATTCCATTTTTTCTCAAATGCTAGGAATTCAACCAGCTTGAAGATTCTTGCTCAGACGGACATGACACAAATTTTGCTCAAAGAAGTTGCTCAAATTCGATAGACCAAATTCAGATGCCAAAATACGAGTTAAAAAATTCTGAGTACACAGCCGGGATACAAAGGATAAGCAATCGATTCATTTGGATTTTCTTTTTCACCTTAAATGGGGCACTAGTTGCATTCTGTCGCTGCTAGATGGCAAAATATGAACACAACTTCCATACCATGGAAAAACTACAAAATTCAGATGCATAATTTCAGCGCAAAAAAATTCAGTGCTACAAATTCAAAGCTGGTAATATTTCAAAGTCTGATGAGACAGATTTGCTTCCATATTGTGTCATAAAATACAGTTGCCCATCTTCAAATGGATAAAATTTGTTTTCGTATTCCTCTTCCTTATATCAATAAAAAACCCTCTGTTCTCCTCGTCGCTGCTTTCAAAATGTGCGGCACCTCAGCGCATGCAAACTTTTTCAAGCCATTTCTCTGACGTTGACTGAATAAAACATGAAGGGTAACTGAAGAGATGGGAACGTTCTTAGTGATTTCTTGATATTCTATTGGTCAGTTTCAAACAAAAACATTAAAAATTCAGTGCTACAAATTCAAAGGTGGTAATATTTCTGATGAGACAAATTTTCTTCCATAAATTTCTACACATTCAGAGAGTTATCACTAAGATATTAATTTAAACTTGCAAAATGTCGAATTTGACACGCCAGTGTCTTCTTCGGCCCCAGGGGATTAAACATTTTAATTAGAAAAAGACACTTTTATAATGGTGCCATGGTATTTGCTTAAGGATTCATAAATGTCATAAACAACATACAAACAAAAATAATAGAGTGAGACTATAGGAATCTACATCCTAAAATTATCAAGAACCAATACTCACATTATTATTACCATATTTGAATTTTCAAAAAAGAGGACACATGGGGCAGGTTGGCAGCACAAATGCTTCCATACCCACACAGTAAATTCACCAGTGTTAAATCAACACTTTTAGTGTTAACACTGTTAGTGTAATAATTTAACACTCACAGTGTTAACACTAATAGTGTTGATTTAAAACTGGTGAATTTACTGTTCATGCAACTATGCTGCTGAAAGTTAATACATAAACTGTTTCCCTTTAACAAGATAAACAACAAATGCCTTTTTGGACAGATTTCTTTCCTTTCATCATTTGGCCCTAAGCAAAAATCAAAGGATATTTTTATCATTTTAATATAGTTTATTATCATTGAAACCTGTTATTTTTTGTGCATACCAAACTTCAAAAGTGAAGCCCTGTATTAAAGTGACTTGTTTACACCAGAAAACATAATCATGACAGAAACTGATGAGTTTATCTTTTAACTGTGTTTATTAAGCATTACTAAAAGCAAGCACCACATTTTATGAACCAGAATTAATATCGACTTGACAAATAATCAGAGCATCGCTGGGATCCAGACATTATTTAGTAATACTTAAATTTCATATTTTATAAAGTCTGGCTGAAAAAAACATGTTGTATGTGATAGCTAGGATTCAGTCTCTCCCCTGCCGTGCCCTACTGTTAAAGAGGTCATATCTCAGAGCTGGGATATCCACATAAATATTTTATTATTTTGCTTGTTTATTAAACGGTTTTTAGATTTTTTTTTATTCCTTATGATTTTTTTCCTTGGTTTAATTCTGCCTTTAGAAATTCTTTGGCTAGTGTTTTATCTACATTAGACTTAGCATGGCTCATATTATTTTGTGTTTCTTTTCTGGTCTGTGTATTTCTGTGTTAATAATCAATTCTTCCATCTCCTTTTGTTTGTCCTAATTTTTATGCAAACACAAAGAATTTACATCTACATCTGCAGTTCATAATATCATGAAAAGATTTAGGGAATCAACAAATCTCAGTGTGTAAATAGCAGAAACTTCCAAGAGAAGAAACTTCTGCTGAATTTCTGTGACCATTGAATGCTCATGGGGTGTGGTTATGGAAACCATCATGCTGCTGTCATATGCTTAGCCACATGGGCTCTGGACTGCTTGGTTTCTTTTTCGCTACTTGCTATCCCTGATGCTGAAGGCTGGGCCTGCTGAACAGTGGAAACTATCAGCTTCTGCCTGGCAGCTGTCACCACTGTCATCTTGATGACCCTGTTGTCATTGCCAGTGGCTGGCATCCTGTTGTTGCTCCTGTTGGATGCTGCTGATGACCAATATGGGAGGAGGACCTTTTTTGCTGTTGCTTGGCGAATAGCAGTTTGGTAACCTTGCTGAAGATTGCTGCAGATATCGGCCGGTGGAATGTATTCATATTGCAGCAGTTGGTGATTACGGAGATCAGATCCTCATTGCTAAAAATTATTACTAACAGCCAGTTGACTCTGTTGTTGGTGTTGATTGGGGACATGTTTCCAGGTGTTGACCTGTTGACATTCTGGTATTTACATGTGGCTATTTGCTGCACAGTGATTGGCTATGTCCTCTATTATTTGTGCTGTTTTGATATTCTCTGTATTGCTTTGATGTTCTTTGCTCTGTGTACTATCATTGTAATGCACTTTGGGCTTTTGAAAATTGCTATATGAATAAAATAATTAATTCACAAATGGCAGTTTTTAGGTTTTTTTTTGCACTGTTGTGCAACAGGTAGTGTCACTACTACATAGATGCAGATACCTGGGGATGTGGGTTCAAACTAGGAGCAAAAACCTTAAATTAATTCAAAGTGAGAAGGTCAGGCTTCCTCTTTGTTGGAAGGCTTTGTCTACAGCCGAGCAGTGTACGGTGTGGGTAACCATCTACAGTCTTTTATACCCGTTACTAAAAATGTGCAGCAGTGATATATCTGTGAACTGTTTTGTATATCTTGGACTTTCATATTTCTAAAAATCAAATCTGAAAGCAAAAATATTTAAGCAATTGTTTTGATTTCTTTTAATATTATGGATTGCATCTAAGCACACACCTAATGTCGCAGTTGTTATTATATTACAGAGTCATATCTACTCTCATAATTGTGAAAGGTGACTGTAAATATATGTCACATTCTGTAGATTATATTCAGTTTTACACAGAGTTTGTAGAACATTAACTATATAATCATCTCTTTGGGAGTTTTTTCACAAGTTGCTAATATATCTGGCTAAATCAAACTACACCATGTGGGTACATTTGCTTGCAATCCTTTACGGGTATCATCATTTATAGTTCAATTTCAATTCAATGGAAATAATGCATACATATTCTTTCTTTTTTATTAGTCAAAAATGATTTTTTCATTATTTAGTTATACATAAAAATATCAATGTAAAGTAATATAAAGTCATAATTTAATACTCAGTTCCAAATCATGAAGATTTCTGAAAAACCAAAGCTCCTGTACAAGAGTCAGTTATAAAATTGAGTTCTACTATGTCTACATAGTCTGTTTTGTACACATTTTATTCAGTGGTATACTTTTTAAAAGCTAGACAAAGAACTTAAATTAATTAACCTAACCTACTTTTTCCTCATTAATAAACCACTTGACTGAATCACAGTACTTCATAATAATTCTGATTATGAATTTGTGAAGTTTTCAGTAAAACTGTACATTTCTGGGAAAAAAATGACTGCACTGTGGCAAACAGAATTTTAAGGCCATTAATGGTAATGTCACTGGGTTCTTTTTAATCCTATGAATAATGTATTTTTAATTGTAACCATGTATTGTCAAGTCTGCAAGGGTTGTATATATTTAGTTTACTCCCTTTTAGGTCACTTAACTGGCAATTTACCCATAATTTGCTTTTTAGTGTTCTTCTCTGGTTTCAGTATGATTATATAACACTTTGGGAAAAAGATGCAGAATAACAAACCAAAACTTGAAGCTAAAATGGCAAATATTTCCACAGCTACAGTGAACTTTCCAGGAGAGCTGACATAGGCTGGAATAAAGGTAATCCAAACAGCACAGAATATGAGCATACTGAATGTGATGAACTTGGCTTCATTAAAATTATCAGGCAATTTCCGTGCCAGAAAAGCCAAAACAAAACACAAAACAGCCAGTAGTCCTATATAACCCAGTACAGCCCAGAATCCTACTGCTGAACCTAAATGACACTCTAGAATTATCTTCTCTTTGTAGTGCTTTAGGTTTTTGAAAGGGAATGGAGGGGATGATGTCAACCAACCCACACAAATAATAACCTGTGTGAGAGTAAAAGCAAGGACACTGAGTCTCTGCTGTGGAGGCCCAAACCACTTCATGACATTACTGCCTGGAAGTGTAGCCCTGAAGGCCATTAACACCACTATTGTTTTCCCCAGAACACAGGAGATGCAGAGGACAAACGTGATCCCAAATGCTGTGTGACGAAGCATGCAGGACCACTCAGAGGGCTGACCAATGAAAGTAAGTGAACAGAGGAAACACAGAGTCAGTGAGAAGAGCAGCAGGAAGCTCAGCTCTGAGTTGTTGGCTCTGACAATTGGGGTATTTTTAAATCTGAAGAATATGATTGCTATTATCATAGTCGCAAAAGCGCCAGTAATAGAAACAGCTGTCAGCAGAATTCCCATTGTTTCTGCATAAGACAGATATTCAATTTTCTTTTTTATACATTCATCCCGGCGTGGATTTGACCAGTAGTCTTCATTGCATTGTTCACATTTAATAGAATCTGTCAGGGTGAGAAAATAAATAATACAATAGTGTACAATACATATGTAACAGTTAAACAAAACACCAACATCCTTGCATGTTGTCTATAAGAAGTAAAAAAATATATATATTTTTTTACCTGTCAAATTACTAATTTCTCCTTCCGCGCATGGTATACAGTCAAAGCAGCACATAGGCTTTCCTTTCTGTACAGCTTTCCTGGTCCCTGGAGGACAGCTCTTGCTGCACACAGACACCGGCACCTATATAAGGGAAACATTCATCTTCCTAAAAATGCATACATTTATTAACATCAAGATGCAACCTTTTCATTTTCTACTCACCTGATTGCTATTTTGTGTCCAAACAATAGAAGACATGTTTACTGCTAACTGACCCAAAGGGTTAGAGGAGTCAAAAATTCCAACAGTAACAAAATCATGCTGATTTTTACTTGTCTGCCAGTTTATTATCTCATATTTGGCAGAAGGTTCTCCATATTTATCAAAATAAACATCTTCACCCTCTTTTGTTTTGAAACTTACATTTGTGAGTTGTTTTAGAAACTGAAAGTTAAAAATGAATACACAAATGCAATGTCTGAGCAATTTGACATGTGTAATGGAAGTATTTGAATCATGTTGCCTGTGAAGTTGAATGGGGTTGCCTTGATAAACTTTAAAATCATAATCATATTAACTCACCGGCAAAGGATCAGGCTGCTTTTTTGTAGGACATGTTTCTGTGCAGCCGAGCAGTTTGTGTAGAGTATGGGCAACAGCATATACAGCTTTATATACATTACTGAAAATGGGCATCAACCTCATGTCAGTAAATGTGTTTTCCACATGAGACAAAATTTCTTTGCCTGTGCACACTACATCATCTGTATCATTTTGTGTTCTATATTTACAATTAAACAAAGCTTCCCAGAACTCAATAAAAATCGCACTGCCTGCTGTTTTCAGAGGATATATATCCAGAATGAATTCCTTCAGACCTGTCACTGTTGTTTTAGGAATTGCTAGCCCTATGGCTCCTTGCAGTATGTTGTGCTTATCCAGTGCGGCTAGTTCTGAATCAAAGATCCAGGCCTCAGTTCCTACCCACTGGTATCCAGTGATGTTGTGCTCATAAAACACATGCAGCAAACTCTCCAAGTCCCAGTTGTCAAGAAATCCAACTATCACTTGAGAAGTGGAACGTTTGATCTGTTCGACAATCCTCAGCACTTTTTCTCGGGAATAGGTTCTGAAAAATGGAAGGGAATATTCTAAACATATTCCCAGCTGCTCTGCAGCTTCAGTAAATGCAGCCATTCCACTGTTACCATAATCATCATCTCTTCTTATTGCCCCTACCCAGGTCCAGTTAAAGTGCTTGACCATTTCTGCCAGTGCTCTGCTCTGATGGTAATCACTGGGGATTGTGCGCAGAAATGATGGATATTTCATTTTGTCACTGAGACATTCACAGGTGGCATAGTGACTGATCTAAAAACATAATTACATAAATATTCACGTAAAAACGTATTCACCTAAAATAATTCAATAATATATCATTATTAATTAATTATGATATTATATCATATATCAAATATAGTGTTAACATATATAATGTTATTAACAATTTAGTGTTATTGAAAATAGTTCTGTTAAAATATGCTCCTTACTACAGGAATACTGAAAGCTCCGATACTATTTGCAATAGCCATTGACACTGATGAGTAAGTCTCTCCGATTATAGCTTGCACCTGAGCTGGTCTTGTGCAGGGTCCATCCAAGACTGTCTGCTCATTTCCATTAACCATTGCCATGGCCATTCTAGCCCCAATAGCTATGGAACTACAGGAGTCAAATATCTTGTATCCCAGTGAGACACCAGGCAGTAATGTGGAACTGTTGTTAATCTCTTCTACTGCAAATATCAAGGACTGTGAATACTGGAAGGCTCTGAAATCAAGACTACACAATAATATATTTAAACAGAATAGCAAAGATCTATAGAGATGTTTAAATAAAGAGAACCTTATACTCACATAAAGCATGTTCAACCATGACTCGTTTATTTTCTACTTACCTCCAGCATTTCAGAGGATGTGGCTTGAACAAAAAAGACATTTCTGGGCTTTCCCATGTGCTATGAAAGGGGAAAATCCCTCCAACCATAATATCACCGTCCTTTAAAAGTTGTGGATATACAGACTCTCCATGGAGGCTACAAGTCTCATCAGCCCCAGAAAGATTGATAATTGCTATTAGTACACGCAAAAGACTGAAAATAGACTCCATTTGCCTAATAACTACAGATAATGATTGAATATGTGTGTAAGATCTAATGTGTCTTCTGATTGGAATGGTTTGTGATACTTATATAGATGGAAAAGCAAATCCTCTGCTGTAAGATTTCACTGGTGGGGTGCAGTCAGAGGAGGTGTGACTTTCAAATATTAATAGCACTAACTGGAAAAGATCATTAATATGCTTGCTTTCTGGCTGTATTGTTTATTTGTGTTTTCGCAAATTTTGGTTAATGCATTTGTTTATTACAAACAGAAGGTCTTTTTCTTTAAAAATTTTGGCAAGTGGGACATTGTGTTAGGCAAAATGAGATGGGTTTGCTACTGTAGAATTTATTAATCCTGTTTTTATCAGACCTGGTGAAAGACTGATGTAAAATCGTGATCATGGTGGCAGAGTGGCGACACAGATAAGGTTGCTGCCACACATCTCCATGATCCTGTTCTGAGTTTGGTCCTGGTCTTGAATCAATTTCTGAGTTTCCTCCTGGTGCCCAGTTATGTGAATATGATGTGTAAAATTATCAGCAAGTATGAGTGAGTGAAGTCCTGCAATGTATTAAAAGTAGAGATGGAACGATCAACGTTTCTGAGGCCGATTCCGATCCCTGATCACATTTCAGCACGATCGGCCGATAGCAATTTTTAGCACGCAAGACACGAAACTTGGTCTAAAATGGTTTATTACCATTTTTAACGAACTCATGTGAAACTGCATAATACATAAAATTAGCAATAAATACAAAAATAAATTCAAACAATGATTACTTTTAGACCATTCATTAATTAAAAAACAAAATGTAATTAAATGCAGTCAAAACTGCAGTCATTAGATTCTGGGTTATTTTAAATGAAAAACTGCAACCGTTAGTTTTGATTTATATTTCTTTTTACAATTGTTTTAAAACGAACTTGAATTGTTTTAAAACAGTACACAAATTAATAAAATACTGCAATCATTAAATTTAGACCATTAATTATTTTAACACGAAAAAACAGTATATTACATAAATACAGTCAAAATTGCAGGTATTAAACTCAGAACCTGGGTTATTATAAAAAAACGAAAAATTGCAACCATTAAATGTAGATATTGAATTATTGTTATACAATAAATAAAAAAAAATGTCTGCATAGCGTCAGTGAAATTGTGCAATTAGGTCTTGGATGAATTATAGATTAAATAAAACAGCAGGTATAAAATATGGAAAGTTTGAAATTAAACAACCGGGCCTGTTTTAATGGGAAAAAGGCCCATCTACCGAACTACTGGTTCTTAATGTTGAGTTTTAAAGGCATATTTCTTTTCACAAAGAGTAATATTTCAGCTTTCTGGGATGAGTCTGTTCCTCTTTTCAGTCAGTATATTTGAAGCGACGCTAAACAATCTTTCACTATCCACACTTGTGCAAGGCGCAGAGAGATCTATTCCTCAGACAAGGAATCTATTCGTGATTTTTCTGTTGGCTTGGCTGTGTTCATCTGAATTGGTCCTGGCATTTCTTCACCGGAACACGGCTCCCGTTTTGTTTGCGCAAAACCCTTAGGTGGGATATTAAGTGCCGTATCAGATTAGTAGTGTTAAATGACTTTGTTTCGGTTCCCCCACGAGACACATTGGTTTTACAAATTTTACAAAACGCCCTGGATGAGTCTGTGTCACATAAGGCAAAAAACTGCCAGACTGACGACATGTTTTCTAACAGTTCGGATAGGAATTGCAGGGACTTTACCGGGGAGGTTTTAAGGAGACTCCTCCTGGATGAAACGCTAGCTTGGGACTGGCTAAATTTGAGAAATATCGGCTGATCGCGATCTCATATTTTGATTAAAAATCGGCCGATACCGATACATAGCCGATCGATCCTTCCATCTCTAATTAAAAGTATTATTTAAATTATTAACTTGACTTGTACCATATCATTCTGGGTAGACTCTAGACCAACTGCAACCCTGATTCAGATGAAGTGATTACAAAACATATATTAATGGGTGAATTTGAGATCATTAAATTTGTGGACAAAAAAAAAAAGTTGTGTATGAGTTCATTTTAGCCCAAACTATGTAGTCTTTGCCAGCCATACCCCTCTTCCAGTAAATGAACTCGGGTTCTTGAACCGGTTCTCTGTTGGACTCTTGGGGCCTTGTGAACTGGTCTGCATTTGCACCAGTCTTGATGGGAATCAAGGATACATTGGAAATGAGGACGTTGCAGGGTTGCTTAGTTCTAGCATTGCTTTGGCTGAATTACAGCGGGTTCTGATCAGACTGAGATAAGATACCCTGTAATGCTGAGCTTGTGCACAGTAGAGAAAATCCAATTAAATTCAATGTCATTGTGCATTGTACATTTACGGCAGTACACTGTATAATGAAATGCATTTGGCTGGTGCGTAAACATAGAGCTTGAAACAATGCAATAGACAACAAGTGTACCCTGGGAGGGCAGATGCTGTGATGGACTGCAGTTTTCTCCACCTTTTGCAGGGCCTTTCATAACACAGCATTGGCGCTGCCATACAAAACTGTGATGCAGCTGGTCAGAATGCTCGCCTTGTGGATAGCCTGTGCTGAGGATGAGGGTGGGAGAAGTGTAGCTGCTCATCCTAAAAGACTAAGGCCTGCCAGTGAGGAAATCTGCAGACTGACTGACTGATACACAGGGTCTTGAGATTGGAGATCAATCTAGTAGGGAAATGCTGAACTGAAATTGATGAACAGCATTCTAACATAGATGTTCTTGCTATCCAGGTGGTTCAACGCAGTGTGCATTGCCAGTGCTATTGCATCTTCAGTGGAACGATTTGCCTGGTAGGCAAACTGGTGAGGATCCAAAGTTCTTGGGAGATATTCCTTAACACGAGACAGGATCAGTCTTTCAAAGCACTTCTTCACAATGGGTGTGAGTGCAATTGAGGCACGTGATGTTGGGTTTCTTTGGTATGGGTATGATGACTGTGGTTTTGAAGCAGACAGAAACAGTAGACTGTGCCAATGTTGAAAATGTCTGTGAAGGTGGCAGCCAGCTGGCTGGCACACGCTCTTAAGACTATCTCTGGGTTGCCATCGGGTCCGGTCCTGACCTCATCTGTACTGTTTATTTTGCCTGTGGAGCTGTAGTTTCATTGGTTGGTTTCCATGCATAGAATGAGTTAAGTTCAGTTGGGAAGAAAGCGTCTGTGGCTGGTGAGCTGATGACATTGCTCTTGTAGATCGTCACTGCCTGAATTCTCTGCTACATGTACAGAGGGTCTGAATTTTTGGAGATGTTAGCTTGGATTTGAGTGTTGTATGCATTCAGCCCTGATACCAGCCTTCACGTTGTGCCTGGTTGCTCTCTGTTACCAGATCTGTAGGCTGCATCACATGCTTTGAGTAGAGTAGACTTCACTGTTCATCCATGGTTTTTGTTTAGGAAGAGTGTGAATGTTATTTGTGTTTCTCTCTCTGGTTGGACAGGGCACATGCTAATGTTACACCCTAAAAAAAGGGGGGGGGGGGTAAATCAATAAAGATGCTCGGACACAATGCTTCACTCTCAGCAGCTTCATTGAGAATTAATATTGTTGAAATATATACACAGGTACAAAACATCAGTATAAAAACTGTAACAATCATCAGTGCGCAACATCTTGGTCCTAAGACAATATTCCAAAATTGATCTTAGTTACTTTTATTTTTCCTGCACAGGTAAATAGCAGTCTTATACAGTGTGCAGTACAATTTTCTGTCCTCTCTTTCAGGTGGATGCAAACATGACATTTATGAATTTATAAAAATGGCAGACAAACCAATAAACATAAACATCAAACCCACATGTGCTGGAAATAAACATCTGTGTGCTCATTAATAAACATTTTCCCTATTTCTATTATTACAATGTCTCTTCTACAATAGTTTCTCACTACAAACAGAACAAATACACATACAGAATCTCATCACCGCATGTGCTATGCATAGTCTGGTGACAAAGTGCTCTCTGCTAGCCATGGACGAAGTGTGCTTAGCTTAGCTAGCCGACTAACAGTCTTCTAAAAAAAATACAACATGACATAAAGCTTCCAAGCATTTGGTGAACCCGTTTACAAACAATCAATATAACAGAGGTGGCATATATATGTCCACAGTTCAAGTGCATGCTCATTCCATACCTGAAAAAAGGGGGGGGGGGGTTAAATCAATAAAGATCATCATCATCATTTTCTTCTCCGCTTCTTCATTTCAGGGTCGCGGTGGCAACAGGGCGAGCAAAGAAGCCCAGACGTCTCTGTCCCTTGCAACATCCACCAATTCCTCCTGGGGGATCCCAAGGCGTTCCTAGGACAGCCGGGAGATATAATCCCTCCAGCGTGTCCTGGGTCTACCCCGGGGCCTCCTTCCAGTTGGACGTGCCTGGTATACCTCCAGTAGGAGGCGTCCAGGAGGCATCCTGATCAAATGCCCAAACCACCTCAACTGACTTCTCTCAATGCGAAGGAGCAGCGACTCTACTCCGAGCTCCTCCCTAGTCACTGAGCTCCTCACCCGATCACGGAGAGTACGCCCAGCGACCCGTCGGAGAAAGCTCATTTCGGCCGCTTGTATCCGCGATCTTGTTCTTTCGGTCATTACCCAGAGCTCATGACCATAGGTGAGAGTGGGAACGTAGACTGACCGGTAAATTGAGAGCTTTGCTTTATGACTCAGCTCTCTCTTCACCACAACGGTGCGGTACAGTGACCGCATTACTGCAGACGCTGCACCTATCCTACGGTCAATCTCACCATCCCTCTTCCCATCACTCGTGAACAAGAACTCGAGACACTTGAACTCCTTCACTTGGGGCAGGTTCTCACCCCTTACCTGAAGGGAGCATGTCATCTGTTTCCGGGAGATAACCATGGCCTCAGACTTGGAGGTGCTGATCCGCATACCGACCGCTTCACACTCGGCTGCAAACTGCTCAAGTGAACGCTGGAGGCCTCCGTGCGAAGAAGCCAGAAGAACAACATCGTCCGCAAAAAGCAGAGATGCCACCTCCCGAAATCCTCGACGGAAGCCCTCCTGCCCCAGGCTACGCCGCGCCACCCTGTCCATGAATATCAGGAACAGGAGTGGAGATAAGGCACAGCCCTGACGGAGTCCAATGCCCACACTGAACAAGCCTGACTTACTACCAAGGATGCGAACACAACTCAAACTCTGAGAGTACAAGGACCGTACGGCTCGCCGGAGCGACCCTGGCACCCCATACTCCTGGAGCACCTCCCACAGAATCTCTCGGGGAACACGGTCATATGCCTTCTCCAAATCCACAAAGCATGTGTAGAATGGAGTAGCAAATTCCCACGCCCCCTCAATAATCTGTGCAAAAGTAAAGAGTTGGTCCATAGTTCCACGGCCAGGACGAAATCCGCATTGTTCCTCCAATATCCTAGGTTCGACTATCGGACGGATTCTCCTTTCCAGCACCTTGGCATAGACTTTCCCCGGGAGGCTGAGAAGTGTAATGCCACGATAATTGGCACACTTTCTCCGGTCCCCTTTTTTGAAAATAGGAACCACGACCCCGGTTTGCCAATCCAAAGGCACCGTTCCCGAGGTCCATGCGATATTGTATAGGCGTGTCATCCAAGACAGCCCCACAGTATCGAGTGCCTTCAGTAACTCTGGGCGAATCTCATCCACTCCTGGAGCTTTGCCACTGCGAAGCTTTTTCACCACCTCAGTGACTTCAGCCAAGGAAATGGAATCTGACCCCCCAGACAGTTCTGGCCCTACCTCCTCTACAGGAGGCATGTCTCTCGGGTTAAGGAGTTCCTCAAAGTGCTCCTTCCAACGCCCAACAATACGCTCAGTCGAGTTCAGAGTTTCACCATCCTTACTGAGCACAGCTTGGACAGTGTCCCCCCTCCCTCTCCTGAGCTGTCGGAGTGTTTTCCAGAACCTCTTTGAGGCCGCCCGGAAGTCATTCTCCATGGCTTCTCCAAACTCCTCCCATGCTGTGGATTTTGCTTCAGCAACTGCCACAGCTGCAGCCTTTTTCGCCTGCCGGTACCCATCCGCAGAATCGGAAGTTCCCCGAGCTAGCCAATCTCGAAAAGCCTCCTTCTTCCGCTTGACAGCTTCCCTCACCCCTGGTGTCCACCAACGGGTTCTTGGGTTGCCGCCATAACAGGCACCGACAAGCTTTTGACCACAGCTACATGCAGCCGCTTCCACGATGGAGGTCCGGAACAGTGTCCATTCAGACTCCATTCCCCCTACCTCCTCCGGAACATGTGAGAAGTTCTCTCGGAGGTGAGAGTTGAAATCCATCCGGACAGAGTCATCTGCCAGCTTTTCCCAGCACACCCTCACAATACGTTTGGGTTTACCAGGTCTGTCCGGCAGCTTTCCCCGCCATTGGATCCAACTCACCACCAGATGGTGATCGGATGACAGCTCAGCCCCTCTCTTTACCCGAGTGTCCAAAACATACGGCCTCAGGTCAGAAGACACAACCACAAAGTCGATCATTGACCTTTGGCCCAGAGTGCTCTGGTACCAAGTACACTTATGAGCAATCTTGTGTTCGAACATGGTGTTCGTTATGGACAAACCATGGCTAGCACAGAAGTCCAACAACATCACACCACTCAGGTTTAGATCAGGCAGTCCGTTCCTCCCAATCACTCCTCTCCAGGTTTCCCAGTCATTGCCAACGTGAGCATTGAAGTCCCCCAGCAAAACAACAGAGTCAGTGCATGGAATCCCCTCTAGAACTCCAGTCACTGCCTCCAAGAAGGCCGAATACTCTGAGCTGCTGTTCGGTGCATACGCACACACAACAGTCAAAGTTTTCCTCTCTGCAAGCCGGAGCCGCATTGAGGCGACCCTCTCGTTTACTGGGACAAACTCCAGCTGTACAGGCGCCAGCCGGGGACTTGTGAGTATCCCCACACCCGCCCGGTGCCTCTCACCCTGTGCAACTCCTGAGTAAGAGAGAGACCAACCCTTATCTAGGAGTTTGGTTCCAGAGCCTACACTGTGTGTAGAGGTGAGCCCAACTATATCTAGCTGGTATCTCTCAACCTCACGCACCAGCTCTGGCTCTTTCCCCCCCAGTGAGGTTATGTTCCACGTACCAAGAACCAGTTTCTGCTGACAAGTTCCACGACGCCAGGGGCCCCCTTGCCCCCGCTCTGTGCCCGATGGGCATTGCACTGCACCCCTACTCTGGATCTTGCGGGTGGTGAGCCTACATGATCCTCCCACGTTGCCATTTCGGGCTGAGCCCGGCCGGGTTACGTGGGCTGCCTAGCCACCAGGCGCTCGCCGTCGGACACTACCCCCAGGCCTGGCTCCAGGGGTAGGTCCCGGTAACCCTTTCCCGGGCAGGGTACACTGAATTTTAATGTGTGTACTCATAGGAATGCTTTTGGATCATGTTTGTCTGGATCTTCACTCCAGACCTGTTCGCCATGGGAGACCCTACTGGGAGCTAACAGCTCCCGACGACATAGCCCTGGAGGTCATGAGACCACACAAGCCCTTCCGCCACGACAAGGCCCTGATCCAGGAAGGGATCAATAAAGATGCTCAGACACAATGCTTCACTCTCAGCAGCTTCCTTGAGAATGAGGCATCGCAACCGAAGCGCCCCCTTCCAGCAGCCGAAGGCATAACCAATCAATCACATCACATCAAATCGATGACAGACTGAAACGTGACATATATTCTTACGAGTTCCACTGAGGCTTTTTACATCATTTATAAACGTGTTCTTTTTCAAATGAATTATTTAATGTTTGACCATGGCTATTTTATTTGCCGAATGAGCACTGATTATTAATCCATGCAATGATAACAATCAATCTATCACACTGGCTGAATCTGGGGAGGGGTATTCTGAGATCAGCCTGATTGAAGTCCCCTGCAATTAGTGATGGGAATTTCGGCTCTTTTTGGGGAGCCGGCTCTTAGCCGGCTCTTTCGGCTCCTAAATGGCTCTTTGTTTTACCACTTATTTCCACTGGTACAGAACAATATTATCTCCATTTTACATGACGATATGGACAAAATATTATTGTTCAATATTAAAAATAATAAACACTGTTGCAATGGCCAATTGTTTTTATGGCTGTCTTGTAATAACTCACTGATTGCACTCACACATTCAATTGTATAAATAACTGGATTTTTATTTAAACACCTTAATAAAAGATCACTTGTAAACTCTGAAATATAGCCAATGGAACCCAAAAGGTAGGTATTACAAAATAGCTTATTAAATTAAATAATCATCCATTTCTGGGTAATAAAATAAACAAATACAATGCAAAGTGCAAAACAGCAGCATTTAACGGTAGTGATTAAAACAACCACAACTGTCAACAAACATTTAACTGATTTAACATTTTCTTCTACTATTTTTTGGAAGGCAGTATGGCTGCAACTAATGATTATTTTGATAATCGATTAATCTGTCGATTATTTTTTCGATTAATCGATTATTAATCGGATAAAAAGGAAGACAAGCCAAATTTGGTTTCCTGTCTGTTACTAGCATATTCAGGATACCATCAGTGAGAACAGCTGCTTGCTGTAGTGTGCAGATCTTCTTCAAAACATAGTCTGCAATGCTGGGCTGTTTTTATCTGAGGTGACAGAGAAAGTGTAGATATGAACATACATCTTTTTTAAGTTAGTAACTACTGATCTAAAATGCAGACAACAATGCAGGCAAATTGAAATTACATAAATGGATATTGGCTGATGCTGCCATGTGCTGAGAATAAAAGGAAATTTCATCTAACACATGATCAGATATGGTTAAGATATTTAAGATTTTAGAGAACTAATGTTGTAATTGTATAAGGAACACACAACCAACCATTATTAAAAATTAGCGTTTACATGAAGAATTAACCCAACCGTTACATTAATTTTATTTTTATCAATATTTAACAGTGTATGCAATGCAGTGGCGATTGCTCTAAGACTGCAAGGGAAGCTCAGCTTCCCCTAAAATGTCAAAAAATAAGTGATCAAATATATACTGTTGTGTGTACATGTCATTGAATAAATATTCACTACAACGCGCTCAACTTTTGTTCAGAATCAGCTTCTTATCACTGGTAAAGGCGCGGCTTTCCTCTCAATCATTCCCGCAGTTTAACAGTGTTTTAAACAGCGAGGACGCTGAGTTCAATTGCGAAGCAGCGAAGTACAGCGAAACGAGACGAGCCATTGAGAGGACACTAGTCAAGTCCCTGGAAAAGACGCCTTGTTGGTACGACAGAGTCAAAAAGCATTTTCTTATAAAGGAACGAAGGGGAGAATATAAATAAACCGACACATTTTATGATGTAGGCCGAAATTGGAGAAGGGTCTGGGCGCAGATCTCACTCCTGAGGCTACCTCTCCTGTGGTACCTATCTGAGGCGCCAGAGAAGAGGTGGCGCCGTTTCCATTATCGCCATCTAGTGTCATGGGGTGGTTTTGCCAGTAGACCCAGAATTGAAACGCCGTTTGTGTGGGAGCGTGTTTGTATGTGTCAAAATTTTAGACGGACAGATTTGGAGTTTTTGACGGTACGTTACGAGATGTCTTTGTTTAATTAACGAAGATATTGGGTCGCTGGGATAACTTTTTGTTTTTCCGAATTAATGAACTCACGTTAGCTCTGCATCTACCTTGCTAATTTAGCTAGGTACGACAATCATTAGACGCTGTTTGTCACGTCAGGCTATATATATATATATATATATATATATATATATATATATATATATATAGCCTGACGTATTAATATATTAATAAAGCATTTTTGGTTTGGCATGAAGTAGATTAGCCAGTTGGCTAAATGTGTTTGGTTCTTAGTTACGCAATGTGTTTTAACACAATATTTTTTTGCCATTATGTAGCATTTTGTACAATCTTTATATATATATATATATATATATATATATCATTATTTATTTATACATTCATCTATCTGTCGTTGTGTCTGTATGTCTATGTCTGTTGTTATATGTGCATATACTGTCCTGGTCCAAGGCAAATGCATACACAGATCAACCAAAAACAATGTATACAACAGAGCAATAGATGGACTTGAGTCTGTAATTTTATAACTACAAAATGCTCCTGTGGACAGTGGAGCTGAGAGAATAGACAGTGAGTGTAGAAACAAGGAGTTGGTCACAATATGATGGTTGATCAGTGTATAACTGTCTACAAAACTTTCATTGATGCAATTATTAATGTATGTTTTTTTTTCATTTTTACATAGATGCACTCTTCAGTCTGGCTTTGTGGTTCAGACCCATCTTTAAACAGATGCACAACATGCTGCAAAATGTTTCATTGTCCTTTGTGCCCTGTGAAGTTGTTTAAGCCTACCAACTTGGCAAGAGTTAAGAAACACATTGAAATTCACTGGAAAAATGCAATACAGTTTAAAGGTAATGTAACCCTGCTATTTTTATTTTTTTGGCAGCACAAAGTTCATGTTGATTCATGTGTTTTATTTTTTATTTATTTTTCACATTTTTCACAGAATATCGAATTCACAGATGTCATCAGAATTGCAGATCAGAAGGACACTATCACTGCCCTCTGTGCTCAAAAACCATTTTGAGGAGAGATAATATGGAAACCCATCTTCAGGCTTGTCAAGTTACTTCATCTGTGGCGCACACACCTTCACCTGCAGAAGTACCTTTCATATCTGCTATATTCACTTCAAATTCCTTAAAGGAAGCACCACCTCATTTAAAGTCAACCACACCCCAAGCACATACTTTAACAGTTGGTGCTTCTGAGATTTTATCATCTACTCCTGCACTTTCCTCTACATCATCCACTTCTCTGTCACTTCCTTCTCCGAAAAAGGCTCAAACGACATCACCCCAAAGAGTAAAGTGTCCTCACTGCACTACAATTGTACATGAGAAGAATTTGCCTGGTCACATTTCCAGAAAACATTCAGAAGAAAAACCAGATATAACCAGCACATCACATTTGAAAAGCGTTTGTGTGGATGCGACCAATGGTGTGTGTGCTGTTCAAAGAAGCAGGCATGGTTTTTCTATACCTGTTCATGTACAGAGAAAGACATGGGGCAAAAAACACTTTACTGGATGTGAATTAGAAGAATGTTTTCAGTACCAGCTTCTAGCACTACGGAGTGGATGTGCCTTCAGCCACTGTGAACATATTCGTTCACTTGACTATTGTTCTCACACCATAAGTGAAGAGTTCCTTCAAGAGGGTGTTCTAGATGAAATGGTGCATCATAAGCTATTTGGTGTATCAAAGAAGATTCTGTGCATAAAAAGACAGAAAGCAGCCATGTCAGCCCATGTACCTCTGTCTGTAGAAGTAACACTCAGTGGTTCATCCCAAGCAATATGTCTATCTATTTATGAGCCAGTGAAGAAGCACTTCAGTCGTCTTGGCAGAATTATGGTGACCTACAAGACAAAGAAGAACTCATGGCATTGTCCTTGTGCTAAGGCAAGAATGTCTTGTGTGCACAAAAGTATAGCAAAATGGCACTTATTCCAAACTCAGAAACACTTATTTGAGACAGATTCACATGCTGCTGTGACACACCAGCCCACTACCCAGCCGATCTACCCTGTAACAGACCACTTGGAACGTGTAGTACAGTATATTTGTACTCAGAAAAAAATTCCCTCCAGACTCCCAGAAGACGTGACAGCTCCCAGAGCACCATTTAATTACCCAACAAAACTTCTTCCAACAGAGACCAATTGCACTTTCTGTTCGAGTCATCCTGCTTTGGATAATCCAGTGATGATAACAAACAAAGCCCGGATTGTGGGTATAGGTGGCATTATTGACAGTAAGTTTAAGCCTTTGATTAATACCTCAGGTAATTTTAAATTTTTATTCAGTAACACTTATTATTATTATTTCTTCCTTAGATGTGTCAACTTACTTCAAACAATGCACTCTGTGTCAGATGGTGTACCGTTATCAAGAGTGGAAAGCAGGACTCCATAATTTTGATGATCATGTTGTGCTTACCTTGGAACTCTGCATTTTTCTGAGGCAGAACCTTCAGGTAAAATAACACATTGAATGGTACACTTAAGTGGTTGAGTATTAAATGTTGTCATACGTTTTTTTTTTTTTTTTTAAAACAAAAATGTCATCTACAGAACCATACTGCAGTCTCAAGAACCATAAATTCACTGGAGGGACTTCGGGGTGTTAAATTTCCATCAAGAGACACCATTCTACATGCATATTGCCATTTTGAGGCGCTCACAAGTCATGATTATACATACTCCTGTATTAATTGTGGCTACTACCCTGCTGTTGTTATTATGGATCTACACAAAAAAGGAGTCTTCAGCATGGCGGGTAAGTTCTTCCTTTTAGAGCATCTCAGCCCATACTTAATCCCAGAGAGCAAGTTGTTAGCCCACCTCATCCCAGAGACCTAGTTGCTAAATGACCTCATCCCAGAGACCTAGTGGCTAGCCCACCTCATCCCAGAGACCTAGTTGCTAAATGACCTCATCCCAGAGACCAAGTTGTTAGCCCACCTCATCCCAGAGACCTAGTTGCTAAATGACCTCATCCCAGAGACCTAGTGGCTAGTCCACCTCATCCCAGAGACCTAGTTGCTAAATTACCTCATCCCAGAGACCTAGTTGCTAAATGACCTCATCCCAGAGACCTAGTGGCTAGTCCACCTCATCCCAGAGACCTAGTTGCTAAATTACCTCATCCCAGAGACCTAGTGGCTAGCCCACCTCATCCCAGAGACCTAGTGGCTAGCCCACCTCATCCCAGAGACCTAGTTGCTAAATTACCTCATCCCAGAGACCTAGTGGCTAGCCCACCTCATCCCAGAGACCTAGTTGCTAAATTACCTCATCCCAGAGACCTAGTGGCTAGCCCACCTCATCCCAGAGACCTAGTTGCTAAATGACCTCATCCCAGAGACCTAGTGGCTAGTCCACCTCATCCCAGAGTCCTAGCTGCTAAATAACCTCATCCCAGAGTCCTAGAGAGTTGCTAACCCTCCTCATCCCAGGGTCCCATCTCGAACTTGTCCCTGCTTGGGTTTTTTTTTTTTCAACTTTTAAATAAACAGTTTTGGATATTTTACCATATTAGATCTATTGTGAGAGTGGTTAGGCTTCCTTGTTAGTAATATGTTGCTTTAAGGGCTGGTATCTTTTAATGGGGACATTCAGAACCTTGTAGAGTCAAGGACTGCATTTAATCCCTGTCTGGAAAACAAGCCTAAAAGTGCTTTTTGTTTGACAGTGAGTGACATAAAAGAGCCTCCTAAAAACTTCAAAGGAGAGGTCAACATTGAAGAATTTTGGAACTCAGTCAATTTTGAAATGATTGCTCGTGGATTTGTCCCCAGTAAGTTTATGAATTGTTATTTTAATAATTATATAATATTATTAATAATACATTACATTTATAAAATGCTTTCAAAAAGCTTTGACAGTTGGTTTGAATACCTATGCACAGTGACACCTTCTTGTCATTATTTTTGTTATTGATTTATTAGGTCGTGCAAAAAATCCCTGGGCTGTTCATCCATCTTATGAATATTGGGCACCATGGATTGGCAGACACACCAGAAAAGGAGACTGTGTGCTTAACACAGAGTATGAAAAAGTCTTGCCTGTTCGAGAGAGTCCAGAGGCAGAACTGTTCATGATAACAGAGGAACGTCTTATGGATGAGCTTAAAAAACAAAAGGTATAACTAAAACATGAGTAGTGTAAATGCAAAATGAAATGTGATGAATGCACTTTATTTCTACAGTTGTTATTTTCTCAGCTCCACTGAATGTACAGGACCACTATGTAGTTATGCAATTACAGACTGTAGTCCATCTGTTGATCTGCATATTTTGTAAACCTCATTCAACCTGTTCCAACCCCTGGTGGACCTTAGCACTGCAGTGACATGGATGGTGATTGTGGAGTGTTACTGTGTGTTGGACTGAGTGGATCAGACACAGTAGCACTGTTGGGTCTAACAAAATATTTAGATGTAGGGCTATTGTAGGGCTATGAAGTGAATGTGTGTGTGTGTGTATTTCTCTAGGTAGGCACAGTGCGCAAACTATGCAAGGCATGCCACATAGACCCAAGAGGGTCACGTGATGACCTAATTGTAAGATTGCAACAGGAGATGAAGAACAGGCACACCTATGACAAGGTCTTTCAGAAAATCTGGGGTGCCTCTGGTAAGCAAATTTCAGAAAAGTTATTTTGCCTGTCCATCATTTTTGTTCTTCTCTTCCTTATATTCATTTTTTTTAACAGGTGGATGGTGTGTCATTGCATGTCCACATGGTGTTGTGTATAGTTTGAAATTCAACTTAAGGGCAGAAAGTCCTAGAGACTTCACTGATCTTCTCCTATCATGGAAACACATACCAAATGTGTCAGTCTATGATTTTGCTCGTGGTTTGGCCACACATGCCAACTTGAGATTTCCAGCCATCATACCGTTCAAACCCCATGAAGGACGGTTGGCTGAGCCTACACCTGAAAACATTTCTGCAGCACAGAAAGGAAAACTTGAAGTGTCCCTCTCTTGGCTTGTTGAAAGGTCTCCCAATTCAGATGGTAGTGGCCATCCCATCACTGGGGCTAGCAGTCATTATGTGCTTTACGATAAGCTTCATGAATCAAACACAAAGGATCAGAGGGACATCTTAAGGAGAATCAATCTTGTCCCAGAACTCCAAGGTTCACTCAACAGTCAGATAGCAGAACAATTGTTTGGAAGTATGCGAAAAAATAATTATTTTCTGAACAACATGTCCCCCTCAACACATGTATTTTTAATGAGAAATATTATTCACCATCGCAATACATCAGTGAACTTCCGCCTTTTGGAGACACAGCTGAAGAGAGGACTAATGGACCAGCGTATTAACAATATAACTCTGAATGAGCTTGGGCAAGCAGTTTTAGGTAAGTGTGTTTATGTTAATTATATACATCCTGGTTCCTATTTTTATACTCTGTGCGTGCGTGCACAAATTAACGTGCTTTCTGTTCAAACCTCCCAAGCATCTACACATACACAGCAGTCAGGTGTGATGTCAGTGGAACAAGGATCCCCAGAACCCATGCAGCCCCAAACACTTGTGTCTTCGTGTGATGATGGTAGAACATTTTTTGCTTTTAAATAACAAATGTATTGTCCAAAATATTTTAGTTTTTTTTTCTCATGTCACTCTTTGTCACTTGTCATATGCAGAATATGAAACCTGTGGGATGCAGTGTGAAGCCCGCACAAAGTTTCAGAACATCAAACCTTCTCGGGCTTTTTGGTCGTTGACTTTTCACTCTGACCAGGAGAAACTGGTATAAGGAAATTTATAGTCCAAAATAAATCATATGTTTAAGTACAAAAATAGTGATATGCAATATATGTTTAATATGATGTTGTTTTTACAGCTTTCTTATGTCCTAGATGAACAAAAGCCAAGACAAGAGCTTATTGTAAAAAAAGGAAATATTTGCCTTGTCCGGGAGGACTTTTGGACTTTGGGCTTGCCCCAAGACATGGAAGCAACGGTGATTAAATATTTTTAAACCATTAAACATATTGTATAATTAAACCTATACATGTAATGTATCTGAATCAGGTTAGGCTGCATGTGTGTTGATTTATTTACACAGAACCGACACTTCATTAAGTACACTTCGGTGCAAGTGGCTGGACAGGGTATTTATCTGTTTCTTGCTGTTTGTTTGTAGGTAGGAAATGCCTGCCTTAGTATCATTGATGGAATTGCCAGAGCACAGGTAATAATCACACAGCTAGGAATTTTCTTTGTAATTTTGCTGATTGTGGTTGTATTGTATTAATGTAGGTATTAATAAAAATAATTTATAGGGAAGGAATATTTTCATTGCAAATATCTATGTTGTGCCAACGTGGTTACCTCCTTGCAATGCTGATCCGCTTGACCATCTCCCAGTAAGTGTTTGCACTCTAACCCTAAACCTATTTTCGCAATATTCAGTGTTATCGTGTGATTATTATGTGAATAATATCTGTATTTCTAAGTATGATGCTCAGTTGAAAGAGGCCCTTGTCATCCCACTGTGGACATCAGGACACTACATTTTATCGGTAAATTAATTTAATCATTTGCATTGTACTTTTTCTTTGTTTTCAGTCTGGTATTGGACTGTTATAGGAAATGTTGCTTTGCTAACTGTATCTATGACATGGGATGTAGTGAGCATTTTTGTGTGTAAGATGTTTACTGAGAATGCAGACTTCATATCCACTCATAGGTTTTGAAGCCAGCCAAGAGGGAAATTCTTTTTCTAGATCCCATGTTCACAAAAAGAACTGAATCTCGTGGATTTGGTGATCTGATGTTCCAAACAATGTTGAGGTTATAGCTTACAGCAAACATTGCATGCCGTTCAAGTATTTACCGGTCTCGTTCCAAGACCAAGTGTGTAACAGCATGGAATATTTGGGTTGCAATTTCATGTTCTGTTTGATGTTAAATTTTATGTGTGGTTCATTGTCAGCTGAGGTGGGTTGATGATATTTCTTTGCTTAAAACTATTGTTTTCTTTGAAATGACAGTAATCTGGCTCAGATGCTGAACCCAGGACAGTGGGAGGAGAAAACGGGGTGGGATTTGCAGGTAAAAAAAAAACGAATAAAACACAACTCTTTCCCACCTTTATGTTAATATTAAGTTGTTTCTAACAGAATGTTTTTCTATTAAAAGGACCTTCCAATTCAGCACTGGGGAAATGATTGTGGCATCTTCATGTTAATGGTGACAATTTTGAAACTTATCTGTTTATTTTATCTTATTTTTATGTATTTATTTATTGCTTTTCTGTCATGTGTATATTAAATGATTGTGTATCTGTCTTTCTCCTTTTTCAAGTATGCACTTTATGTTGTACTGGATGGCTCTTTCGACTTCACTGTTGTGAGTAGATTTTATTTATTTATATTTTTATAATATATATAATATTTTTCTTATAAATAATAATAATTTAAGTTATTTTATTTAGCATGACATGCCAATGCTACGTAAATGGTGGTGTGTGATGATAATGGAGAACTTTGAGATAGAAGGGTAAGATCATATATTCTTCTTTTCTTTTTATTTTCCCCAGCAATTTACTTGATTATTGAAAACATATATGATCTTTTTTTTAAGCTATGGAAAGAGATTTGCCCACTGGACAGATGATGCTAAAGCTCTTTTGAAAGGACACTTGCAACCTGTCTTCCGGGTCGGAGAACATGTGTGCAGCCAGGTTACGTTTCAAGATTGGTTACAGTAGATTGATATTAAAGATTAAACAATATTAAACAATCCAATTTTAATAATTCAGTGTAATGATCCAGTATACTGATACTTCTGTTGATTTCAGTTCCTGTTTGGTTATATTTCTTTATTGGTTGATATCATGGAATATAAATTATATATAGATATAGAATTATAGAGTCTTATTTCTTTTAAAAAAATCATTGCTATGAATTCTTGCTTTGCTACATGTACTGTTTCACTGCAGTATTACACTGACCATAATGAAAAAAAATATTCTCACTAGGAACCTCTACCACCAGTAGAGACGGAGCAAGAACGAAAATCTACACACCACTACCACTGTCTTGCACTGGACATATATGCCTGTGTGTACCAAAGGATAGGAAAAAAGTAATAGAAAATTATCTTTTGCATAAACAATTTACCAATTTAACATTGAAATATATGGTCTAAAACCTGTGGTGTTTTGGTTTTTTTTTTAGATCAATGTATTCAGAAGTGCAGTCAGTGAATTGGGTCCAGTGTCAGTATTGTGGGGCTCAGCTGCATGCCGACTGTGCTGGAGTGGAAACATTGCAAGAAGACGTGCCATTTAGCTGTGGTTGTCACCGCCCAGAGCCCTATCTATATAAAAGGTTTAATTTATTATGTTAAATGTTTTCTTAGATTATTTGTATAAAATACATGAATTTAAAAAAATGTAAACTTTTTTTGTGCCTCCAGGACATACGCAGCCATAAGAGAAGGATCAGTCATCAACCATGTAACGGATGAAGAAATTCTTGTAAAGAGCATTTTAATTTGTGAATATACCTATTTGTGGACACTTTATTTTAGGCTAGCTTTTTTCCTCCCTTTTTCTTTACTGTTTTAGGTATATTCATATTATATTGGAGAAAGCAACTTTTTACTTGTTTCATTTTTAAAACAGTTATTAGCCTCTATTTCTGCTTGTAGACACTACAAAGGAATTTACAACACGGAATATTGAGGTCCAACAGGATGTTCCTTCATGAGAACCCCACATTTCACCCAAAGATGAAGCAAATTAGAGACGGAAGCATATCAGTTTTTGATGAAGAACAGGTGAACAAATTTAAGATATGGTTTATTTATAAATAAACAGGCAGTCATGGCCTTGGTGCTGGAAGGTTGCTGGTTCAATCCCCACAACGGGCAGGACCATCCATGGCTGAAGTGTCCTAGAGCAAGGCACCTAACCCTCAAAAGTGTGTGTGTGTGTGTGTCCACAGATGGGTTAAACACAAAGGTCAGGTTTCGTTTTACGGTTATACTATGATCATAAAGCATGTCACCTGTGAAAATAAATAGGCTAGATGTGTTGAGCAGTTTGAAACCAGTGGTTTCCATTCCTTGTCCCGGAGTACTCCCTACTCTGCAATTCAGAGTGTCCTGCTCTGATGCAACTGACACCTGATCAAACCAATTGTTTTATTCAGAGGTCAACAGTCTTATCCACAAACAGATGCTACAGGTTTAATTACAGCTAAGCAGAAACAAACCTTTTCAATACTTTGAAGACCGAAACCAGGTGATTAAACAAATATAATCAGCTGAACTCCTGCTTGATAAGCATTAAAACCTGCAGCCACACTGGCCCTTTTTGGATAAGACTGGTGACCAGTGGTAGGTGAGTTACAGCAAGAAATAATTAAAATGTGCAGGCTCTCTGTTCCAGAATTGGGAACCAATGTCCTAATATAATAATCTGATCTTTTATAATTGGTGTATGGCTCACCATTCTTTCAAAGACAAATTAAATGGTGCTCAGGTCAAGTCTTGATTATAAGTAAAAAAAATTAATGTCACAAGCATCATTTTACTGTCTGTTCATATTTATGTCCAATAGTGTATAAATAAATTTTTAAATTTCTCATAGACTGAAGCCATCATAGAGAGGACATTTGAGGTGATAAAATGCAACAGAGCAAGTCTGAAGAGTACCTCGTTCGTTTTAGAAGTCATGACTCCAGAGGTAAGAAATTATATTTAAAAAATGTTGTTTATTAACATTGCATTGTCCTGTCTAATCAATAATTTATCTCACTTTAAGATCACCATCCTTCTGCTGAGAAAATTGGAAGGATTCAGCAGATATGAAGCTGAAAATGTTTTTTCACGTGTAGCTTTTGAATGAGTCAAATTGATTGCTTTTTTCATTCTCTAGTTTTTGTTGGATTTTAAAAAACTGCTTGCTTTTATTATATTGTTTTGCTGTTTGCATTTTGCTGTTACATAGTATTGGTTTTTTTTGTGTGTGTGTGTGATGGCACAGTTTGTTTTATTAGTAAAAACCTGTTATTGCGTGCCATTTATTTTCTCTGTACAGATTTGTTTTATTTCATTATTTATATTCTTTGTATTCTGTAGTTTGTTTTTATAATAAACAGAATATTTGCTTTTATTACATTGTTTTCCTATTTAAATTTGTTTTAACTGTAGAATTTGTAAATTTAAAAAAGCTGAATGTGTGCTTTTTCTTAATTTTTAACTTTTTGCATTGTTGTTAATAATTATTCAATTATTTTGGAATACAAATAAATAAATACTTTGTTTCCAGTGTACTTTACTTTTGAAAATGTGCTTTTATAAGGTGTCATTAAAAATACAAACTTTTTTTTTTAAGTAAATGCAATAAGAACGAAATTCTTAAAAAGGATGCCTAAAAATGTAGAGAAAGTGTTGAGATTGTTAGAAATCACAACAATTAGCCTTTATTTTAATTCACCGACTCGTTCATATTAGAACATAAACATATCGTTTATATCCCAATCAAATTTAGTGGAGATGCTGAGACTAACATCATTATTAGCTAGGCAAATATTTCACTGACCAACCATATACTATACATCCAGGAATATATGTGACTTAAATTTTGTGTACATCATAATATATTACAGAATCGTATAAAATGCAAAAACATTAAGTTTATTTACAACTATTTCCACTTGCTACAGCCAGAGATTCGTACACTGCGTTTTCCGCCATGTTGGCTATCAATCATGTGACTTTCAGAAATAGTGATGTCATTTGCCGGACTCAGCGATGAGATAGGTCTCGGAGGAGAGGAGGACTGACAAATGAGATTCACGGCCTGACGCTGTTGGCGAAATTGAGCTTCCCCTCCTTGAAAGACCAGCATCCGCCACTGATGTAATGTAATATACACTTGGCTGTGATACTCAAACACTAACACACAATGCCAGTCAGAAAAGACCTTGAAAAAGGCTTTAAATATATTATTTAAAAAAAAATTGGATTGATTTTTTTTAAACTGAATGTAACTGCCGCCATATTTAAGGTGGAACGGAAAACTCGCTAAATACAAGAGTGATATAAATTTACTAAAAATGAGACATCTTGTTTAACTACTCTAGCAGGCTCTAGTGACATTGAGTGAGAGAAAAACTAACGTCAGCTTGACTAAAACTACGGTTTGTTTTGGAACTGCTGGTCGAGCTGACCCATTTAAGGTGGAAGAGAAAACTCGGGGGATGCTAAGGCTTGTTCGCTAAACGCGAGTGTAGTATCAATGTTGCTAATGTTGCTAGTGCTAGCTTAGCATCTCATTGTTGGGCGATGTATACAGCCATAACATTGACCATTGTGAATTCTCTTTGTTGATAAAATGCTCTGCTTATTACCAAGAAGAATTCCAGGTCAGGTGAGCAGAATTGTCCAATATTCACTATGCAGTTGTTTATGAACACCACACGTTGTTTATAAACACGAACAGTCCCCCTCCCTTTGTTTTTTACAAGTCAGCACCCTGTGTTATGTTAAACAAAGCCTCACAAATGAAGCAACTTCCTGTTTTATTTGCTTAGGTTTGCAATATCCCTTAGAGGCTTTGTGGAGTTTCTTTAGCTCATCGCGCCGAAGAACAACATTTTTTTAGCCATTTACTGACACTGGGGCTTCGTAAACACGAATAACACGTAAAATGAATACACGTAACACATAAAATGCTGAATAACACGTAAAATGTATTTTATACAACGCTGGTGCTTGCATTTCTTCCTATAATGTCAGTGTTTACAGGTTTGCCATAGATTACACTCCCTGTGTATTAAAGCAGTTAGTATCGCTGTGAAACAGCTCTGAAGTCATGCAGTTATGGGTTCCAAATCCACCTTGGGCCACTGTCTGTGAAAATTTGGTGTGTTCTCCATTTGTGAAAGTTTTCTGTGACGGTGGAACACAAACATGTCAGCAGGTTTATTGTTTATATCGCCATTTCCCTAACAAAAAGATGTATCTCAATTTTTAGTCTACTTTTTGTTTACTACATCATTTGAACCCAGCAGCTGTGGGAAAATTTGGGTGAAAATGTCATGATGAATGGACCAACAGAAATGCTCCAAAATTTAAATATTTTACATTGATGTAATAATGTTTTTTCCTTCTCCTTTAATGTCACCATTTCAGAGATAAATTATTGTTTTTGGACAGTGATGATATTCCTCTTAGAAACACAGATAAAGACGTTAAGATTCTAGAAGAAGTTAAAGAAATTAGCATAAATTTTGCTTAACTTTATTATTAAGCAACGCAATATTCTGTTAAATACATCCATAACAATGAAAACAATGTTCATATTTTTATGTGTTAAATAAAATATATATCATTAAAAGAATGTGTGAGTATGTGTCACTCTGCAAAGGACTGGCGGCCCCTCCAGTGTTCCTACCTTGTGGCCCGTGATTCCACGTAGATTCCGCAAATACAGAATGTAACCAATAACAAAAGTTTCATAGAGAGCAGACATAAATTGGAACAGTATGAGCAGAATAACACATTAAGCAATGAGGCTGACAAGGTGGTCTTCTTTTTCTAACCTTTAACATAATTAAGACTGTAATGTTTAACTCATAATGTTGACATAATCACTTATCACAGGTTCATCTCTTTTAACAGGTAGTTTTCCCATAATTTGTAGCTTTTTAGTGTTCTTCTCTGGTCTCAGTATGATTATGTAACACTTTGGAAGAAAGATGCAGAATAACAAACCAAAGCTTGAAGCCAAAATTGCAAATATCTCAACAGCTACAGTGGACTTTCCAGGAGAGCTAACATAAGCTGGAATAAAGGTGATTTAAACTGCACAGAATATGAGCATACTGAATGTGATGAACTGAGCTTCGTTAAAATTATCTGGGATTTTACGAGCCAAAAAAGCCAAAACAAAACAAAGAAGTGCCAATAGTCCTATATAACCCAGTACAGCCCAGAAACCTAAAACTGATCCCAAATGACACTATAGAATGATCTTTTCTTTGAAATGTTTTATGTTTTTAAAAGGGAAAAGAGGGGATGTTGTTAACCAAAGGATACAGATAAGAACTTGTATAAAATTAAATGCACAGACACTGTATCTCTGCTGTGGAGGCACAAACCACTTTATGACATTACTGCCTGGAAGTGTAGCCCTGAAAGCCATTAACACCACTATTGTTTTCCCCAAAACACAGGAGATGCAGAGGACGAAGGTGATCCCAAATGCCGTGTGACGCAGTACACAGGACCATCCAGAGTGCTGACCAATGAAAGTAAGTGAACAGAGGAAACACAGAGCCAGTGAGAAGAGCAGCAAGAAGCTGAGCTCTGAGTTGTTGGCTCTAACAACTGGAGTATTTTTATGTCTAAAGAATGTGAATGCTATTATTTTTGTCACAAAAGCACCAGTAATGGAAACAGCCGTCAGTAAAACTCTCATAGTTTCTTCATAAGAAAGATATTCAATTTCTTACTTCTTCTCAAACTTTGGTTTTGAAATGCACCCCTTTTAGGCGTTCTAGGAACTTCAAAAATAGAACAAACATGTTCAGTGAACACAATTATATCAGTAGTTTTACTGTTGTCCGTATATATTTTAGTTACTAGAATTAATGCTCTTTGTGTTCAACAACTTTATGGCCCAAATACAAATTGTGCTGTTATTTGTCTTTAAACTCACTGTGAGAGGATCAGGCTGCCTCTTTGTTGGACATGTCTGTGTGCAGCCAAGGAGGCTGTGTTGGGTGTGAGCAACAGCATAGACCCCTTTATACACATTACTGTAAATGGGCATTAGGGACATGTCTGTGAATGTATTTTTGACATCAGACAATTTGTCTTTGCCTGTGCACAGTTGCAAGTCTTCAGTCTTATTCTGTATTGTATATTTACACATAAACAGAGCCTTCCAGAATTCAGTAAAAATGGCACTGCTGTTTTCAGAGGATATATATCCAAAATGAATTATTTCAGACCTGTCACTGTTGTTTTGGGGGTAGCTAGCCCAATGGCTCCTTGCAGTATTTTCTGCTTATCGAGTGCAACTAAGTCTGGATCAAAAATCCAGGCCTCTGTTCCGACCCATTGATATCCAGTAAAATTGTGTTCAGTGAACACATGCAACAAAACATCTAAGTCCCATGTGTCAACAAATCCCACTATCACTCGTGAAGTGGAGGTTTTGATCTTTTCAATGACCCTCAGCACTTTTTCACTGGAATAAGTTCTGAAAAATGGAAGGGAATATTCTACACATTCTCAAGCCAGGCTCGATAAGACTCTTGACTGAAGAGTGTGACAGCCTCCCTCACCCAGGGGTCCACTACCAAGTGCAGGAATTGCCACCACAAAAGGCACTGACAACCTTGCAGCTACAGCTCCAATTAGCCACCTCAACAATGGAGGTCTGGAATATGGCCCATTTGGACTCAATTTCACCAGCCTCCCCTGTGATGCAGTCGAATCTCTGCCGAATGTGGGCGTTAAATATCTTTCTGACAGGTTCCTCTGCCAAATTTTCCCAGCAAACCCTCAGCACATGTTTGGGCCTGCCAGGTCTGTCCGTCATCCTCCACCACCATCTGATATAACTCACCACTGGGTGGTAATTAGTTGACAGCTCAGCACCTCTCTTCATCCTAGTGTCCAGAACACATGGCCACAGGTCCAACTATACGAATATAAATTTAATCATCAAAATGCGGCCTAGAGTATCCTGATGCCAGATGTACTTATAGAAACCCTTATGCTCGAACACTGTTATGGATAAACAGTGATGGGCACAGAAATCCAATAACTGAACACCACTCAAATTCAGATCAGGAAGGCCGGTCCTCCAAATAATCCCCCTCCAGGTCTCACTGTCATTGCCAACGTGAGCATTGAAGTCCCCCAGCAGGACAATGGAGTCCCCAGAATGAGTACTTTCCAGGACCCCCTCTAGGGTCCCTAAGAAGGCCAGGTACTCTGAACTGCTGTTTGGTGCATAAGCACAGACAACAGTCAGCGTCCTTTCCCCAACCCCAAGGCGCAGGAAATTACCCTGTCGTCCACTGGGGTGAACCCCAACATACAAGCACTGGGCTGGGGGACTATGAGTAAGTCCACTCCTGCCCTATGCCTCCCACCCTGGGCAACTCCAGAGTGAAAGAGCATCCAGCCCCTCTCAAGATTGGTTCCAGAGCCCATACTGTGTGTCGAGGTGAGCCTGACTGTATCTGTATCCAGTACCTCTCAATTTTGCACACCAGCTCAGGCTCCTTTCCCACCAGAGAGGTTACATTCTATGTTACAAGAGCCAGTTTCAGTAACCAAGGATCAGAACACCAGGGTCCCTGCATGTGGCTGCCACCCGATCCACATTGCACCAGACCCAGATTTCTACTTCTCCCACAGGTGGTGGGAGAAGTAGAACCCATGTTGCTTCTTTGAACTAAGCCCTACCAGACACCATGAGTAATAGTCTGGCAAATAGGCGCTCACCGAAGAGCTCCCACCAAGTGTGTTCCCACCTTGCGGCCAGTGATTCGGGGTAGGCTCCGGACCCACAGCGAACTGGATAAGCGGTTACAGACAATGAATGAATGGTTCAAATATCTCAAACTTTGCAACTATGTAGAAAAAAAACATAGCTTTAAGGAGCACTATGTTATATTTTACCTTAAAATTACAGCTTCAAAATCACTGTGAGGCTACACTGTCATTGCTTGTCTTGGCTCAGCACCACAGAATCTGCACTATGTACATTTTGGAGAAGGGTAGGAAGCCACCCATTTCCTCCAGCTCCCTACTGATTTTAGTACAGTGCTGTAAATTTGAACTACACTAGGGAGAGCCCCAGGAGCAGAAACGACCCCAGATCTTAGCTAGTGTTCCTAGATGTGTTACAAAATATGTTGTGATGCAGAGAACATACTAAAGGCCAATTTTATGGTTCTGCGTTGACTCCATTCAGGGCTTATACTGTAGTCTGTGCAGGTGGCCTATGCCATTGTGAGCAGTTACGCTGCCAAACCACTAGGGCTGAATCTCAAACATCTTCCTTAGCCCTATGTAGTATGCAATGTAATCTTATTGTAGAATTAGTTTTATGTATCTCTAAAGTACACTTTGGAAATGAATACAGTTATAGAAAATGAATAAAAGAATGCATTCATTCTGACAAAAGCAACAATATATTTTATTGTTTATAGTTGTCATAGAAATACAAGCATTTAAGGTAGATGTAGCATAATTTCAGCATATCTTTAAGCAAAATGATGTTCAGGTAAATACATCCAGCCACCTTTTATCTAATTAAACTTATTTATATAAAACAAATACACATCAAAAGCAGGAAAATCAGAATATGACTAATAGCCAAAATTTCATAGATACACAAAATGGTCATAAATGTGATCCTAGTTTCACAGGATAACATGAGCAGAATTGCACATTAAGTGTTAAGGCTAACAAGACCAGCCCTACTGTTTTAAGTCTTAAAAAAATTAAGATTAGATCACTGTTTTTCAGTTTTTTTAACAGGTAGTTTTCCCATAATTTGCTTTTTAGTGTTCTTCTCAGGTTTCAGTATGATTATATAACACTTTGGAAGAAAGATGCAGAATAACAAACCAAAGCTTGAAGCCAAAATTGCAAATATCTCAACAGCTACAGTGAACTTTCCAGGAGAGCTGACATAAGCTGGAATAAATGTGATCCAAACGGCACAGAATATTAGCATACTGAATGTGATGAACTTAGCTTCATTGAAGTTATCAGGGAGTTTACGAGCCAAAAAAGCCAAAACAAAACATAGAATTGCCAAGAATCCTATATAACCCAACACAGCCCAGAAACCTATAGCTGATCCCAAATGACATTCTAGAATGATCTTTTCTTTGTAAAGCTTTACGTTTTTAAAAGGAAATGGAGGGGATGTTTTTAACCAAAGAATACAGATAAGAACCTGTATAAAAGTAAATGCAAGGATACTGAGTCTCTGCTGTGGAGGCCCAAACCACTTCATGACATTACTGCCTGGAAGTGTTGCCCTGAAAGCCATTAACACCACTATTGTTTTCCCCAGAACACAGGAGATGCACAGGACGAAGGTGATGCCAAACGTTGTGTGACGCAGTACACAGGACCATTCAGAGGGCTGACCAATGAAAGTAAGTGAACAGAGGAAACACAGAGCCATTGAGAGGAGCAGCAGAAAGCTCAGCTCTGAGTTGTTGGCTCTGACTATTGGAGTTCTTTTGTGTCTAAAGAATATGATTGCTATCATTTTTGTCACAAAAGCACCAGTAATGGAAACAGCTGTCAACATCATTCCCATGGTTTCTTCATAAGAGAGATATTCAATTTCCTTCTTTACACATTCATCTCTGCGTGGATTTGACCAGTAGTCTTCGTTGCATTGTTTACATTTAATTGAGTCTATCAGAAAATTAAGAATAAAAAAATAATAATATTTAGATATACTGGCAACATAATGCAAAACAAATGTAATTAACATGAAATAGAAGTACATAGTTACTCATTCATTCATTATCTGTAACCGCTTATCCAGTTCAGGGTCGCGGTGGGTTCAGAGCCTACCTGGAATCATTGGGCACAAGGCGGGAATACACCCTGGAGGGGGGCCAGTCCTTCACAGGACAACACAGACACACTCACACATTCACACCTACGGAAACTTTTGAGTCGCCAATCCACCTACCAACGTGTGTTTTTTTGGACTGTGGGAGGAAACTGGAGCACCCGGAGGAGTACATAGTTACTAAAGTGACTAAATATATAGTATTTACATGTAATATGTAATATTCTGGTTTAAACTAATTTTGTCATAATTTTTAGATGACATGGGAATAATATAGTCAAAAGTTATGAAAGTTGTTTAATATTTCTTTCTCATATCTGTACCTGTACTATTACTGATTTCACCATCAGCACATGGTATACAGTAAAAACAGCAGATAGGCTTTCCTTTCTGTACAGCTTTTCTTGTGCCAAGAGCACAGCTCTCACTGCACACAGAGACAGGCACCTGTATAAAGGAAATATTTACACTCTTATAAATACATACTTTTATTGAGATCAAGAAGTTACCTTTTCCTTTATACTCACCTGATTGCTATTTTGTGCCCATACAATTGAGTCCACGTTTACCACCAATCGTTTGTGATCAGGGAACGTAGAGTCATAAGATCCAACAGTGACAAATGCATGCTTATATTTTTTATTTATATTCTGCCAGTTTATGATCTCATATTTTGCAGCAGGATCTCCATTTTTATCAAAAAATACGTCTTCTCCATCTTTTGTTTTGAAACGCACCCTTTTGAGATGTTTTAGGAACTACCAAAATATAATAAATATGTTAAGTTCATGAATGTTTTATTGTTTAGTATACACACTTAATAATGTCACTATTTTTTTTTCTGTCAGTATATTCTATTTATTCACTTATTTTACTAGATTTAATGTTTATTGTGTGTGTGTGCAAAATCTCTATGGCCTAAATGCAGATGGGCTATAATTTGTCTATAAACTCACTGTGAGAGGATCAGGTTGCTTCTTTGTTGGACATGTCTGTATGCAGTCAAGGAGGCTGTGTAGTGTGTGGGCAACAGCATATACTGCTTTATACACATTACTGTAAATGGGCATCAGGGACATATCGGTGAATGTGTTTTCCACGTCAGACAGTTTTTCTTTGCCTGTGCACAGTTGTAGGCCCTCAGTGTCATTGTGTATTTTATATTTACAATTAAACAGAGCCTCCCAGAATTCAGTAAATATGGCATTGCCTGCTGTTTTCAGAGGATATATATCCAGAATGAATTCCTTCAGCCCTGTCACTGTTGATTTGGGGATAGATAGCCCTATAGCTCCTTGCAGTATGTTGTGCTTGTCCAGTGCAGCTACTTCTGGAACAAAGATCCAGGCCTCCGTTCCCACCCATTGATATCCAGTTACATTGTGTTCAAAAAGCACATGCAACAATATCTCCATATCCCATGTGTCAACAAATCCTACTATTACTCTAGATGTGGAAATTTTAATTTGCTGAATTATCCTCAGCACTTTTTCTTGGGAATAGGTTCTGAAAAATGGAAGTGAATATTCTAAACATATTCCCAATTGTTCTGCAGCTTCAGTAAATGCAGCCATCCCACTGTTACCGTAATCATCATCTCTTCTTATTGCCCCTACCCAGGTCCAGCCAAAGTGCTTAACCATCTCTGCCAGTGCTCTGCTCTGGTAATAATCACTGGGAATAGTACGCAGAAATGATGGATATTTCTTTTTGTCACTGAGACATTCGCAGGTGGAATAGTGGCTGATCTAAAAACATTCTGTCATTAATTTCCTATTAATGCTAAGATAAGGTAACTATATATATATATATATATATATATATATATATATATATATATATATACATATAGACATTTTATGAATTCTTACTTCAGGAACACTGAAAGGCCCAATACTATTTGCAATAGCCATTGAGGCTGACGAGTACATTTCTCCAATTATTGCTTGCACCTGGGCTGGCTTTGTGCAGGGTTCATCCAAATGTGTCTGCTCATTTCCATTAATAAGTGCCATAGCCATTCTAACACCCATCGCTGTAGAACCACAGGTGTCATAAATTCTGTAGCCCAGAGACACTCCAGGCAGTAATGAGGAACTGTTATTGATCTCTTCTATTGCATAGATTAAGGACTGTGAAAACTGGAAGGCACTGAAATCAAGACTTTTTAAAAATATTCAGAGAATCATACACATGTTTTTTAATAGGACAGTACATTTCAGTTTAACAAATCTTCATCACTATTGTGTATTTGATTGTTTTATTTAGTGTGGGTAATGCAGTCTTTCCTAAAATTCTTACCTTTTGCACTTGACTTGTGATGGCTTGACCAAATAGGACAAGTTTGCGAAGTCCCATGTGCTATGAAAGGGTAAAATCCCTCCAACTATGATGTCACCATCCTTTGAAAGTGTTGGGTATACAGGCTCTCCTAGAAGACTACAAAATGTCCCATTTGTTCTGGAAAAATTTATGATGGTCATTACAACGTGCAAAAGTACAAAAATAGGCTCCATCCAATTATTTATCTAGTTTAATGCTTAGAAAAATTTTGAGTTTATAATTAATATAATTTGCCAGGTCTCTGCTTTCTGTTTTTTTTTTAAACAGGATGGTTTTGAGGTTTTATACAGGTGGAAAGGCATGTCCTTAGCTGAAATAGTACACTGTTGGGCCATAGTGAAGGGGGTGTGACTTTGTAAAATGATGATTAATATGTAAAATGCACCTTGTTGCTCTCTGCTGGCTCTTTCACATTTCAAATGCAAGTGGTTTTGGTGATTTTCCTCAAATCAATTAAATACATTTATATACATATAAAGTGATCAGCCACAATATTTAAAACACTTTAAATTAACTGAATAACCATCCTAATTTGATTAAAATGGCACCCGTCAATGGGGTGGAATATAATAGGGAGCAAGTTATCAATCAGTGTTGGAAGCAGTGTATGGACAAGTGCAAGGATAGGAGCAACTATTACTTTAAGCGATAAGATGTCCTAACCCCTATTACTTTGGAACGGCAGGTATTGTGTAATCCTGTTTCAGGAAATTGGGAATGTTTTTAATGCAGATAAAAACAATAATCTGTGATTTGTTAATTATCTTGAACATTTATTAAACTGACAAATATATAGAAAAGATTTCCAACATGCTGTATAAACAGCTTAGAATGCAGTCCAAAAACATAGGACAGAGGCACTCTTGCAACTTTCTTTTTATTATACTTCTGAATTATTTGGGAACTGTGCATAATATTGTTGCAGTTTTGCCCATTCTATATTGATTCAAGACTTCAGTTGCTCAAAATTTGTCCAACTTTCTGCATTTGTTGGTTTCTCTTCTTCATGTTGTGTCGTAAAAGACAGATGGCCCATTAGGCACATGCACTCCGAGTCAGTGAAGCTACTCTGCTGTAGCATGTGCAGAATAAGTTCTGGCATTGTGTTGCTGAAATAACCATGGAGTTCTAAGGACAAGGTATCACTTTGATGACATCATTTATCTCTCTAAAATCTGTATCTACACATCCACATCAGTAGTACCTGCTCACACATGCAAGGATGGTCCTTTTTACTTTTGGCAGAGATAATTTAAGAGATAATCCATTTTTTCCTGATTACAAAATGAAACCCTGAAACTTGTCAGACCAGAGCACACATTTCTTTCATGTCTTTCAGACCATCCAAACTTTGACACAAAGAATAATGCAGACTTTCTGTATAGAATAGGTACGTCTTTCTTCTTGCCGTAAAAGAGTTTCTGACTGCATTTCTTGGTTTTGCAGTGACAATGGTTTTCTGAAATACTCCCAATGCCACAAAGTCCTATTTAGCAGGAAGAGTAGTATCTCTCATGCAGAGCCTACACGGACTGAGATTTCACTGAATTTCCAGAACCCTTTGACAATTTTATGTAAATTATGAAGTATATAATCTAAATACTTTGCAATTTTATGTGGAGAAATGTTATTTCTGAATTCTTTGACAATTCCCTCATTGCTTTCTTTGCTTTTTTTTTTGGGGGGTGGGGGGGGCTCCATTTATATAGTTTATATTCAACTTTATATAGTTTAATATTTCAAAACAGCATAACTCATATATTCTATAATAATTTCACTCTTATTTTGCACCTGTCCCTGTTTTCTGCGGATCAGATTTAAATTTGCTTTTATTTACAAAGCACAATCAATTTGTTAGTGAAAACATTTGAGAATTAACACATTACAAATTCTTGTTTTCATTGCATTTTACAAAAAAAATGCTACATGTTACATTTTTATCAGTTTGAAGGATCTTTTCCCATCATGTATTTTTTTGTGTTCTTTTCTGATCTTAGTAAAATAATATAACACTTGGGAATAAATATACAAAAAAGTAATCCAGAGCTTGAGGCTAGAATTGCAAATATCTCCACAGCTACTATAAACTTTCCAGGTGAACTGAAGTAAGCTGGAATAAATGTGATCCAAACTGCACAGAATATAAGCATACTGAATGTGATTAACTTGGCTTCATTGAAATTATCAGGTAACTTCCTTGCAAAAAATGCCAAAACAAAACATAAAAGAGCCAAGAGACCTATATAACCCAGCACAGCCCAGAAACCTAAAACCGACCCCACATGGCATTCTAGAATTATTCTGTCTTTGTAATGGTACATATTTTTATATGGAAAAGGAGGAGATATTACCAGCCAAAGCACACAAATAATGACCTGTATGAGAGTTAATACAAGAACACTAAGTCTCTGCTGTGGAGGCCCGAACCACTTCATGACATTACTGCCTGGAAGTGTAGCCCTGAAGGCCATTAACACCACTATAGTTTTCCCGAGAACACAGGAGATACAGAGGACAAAGGTGATGCCGAATGCTGTGTGTCGAAGCATGCAGGACCACTCAGAGGGCTGACCAATGAATGTAAGTGAACAGAGGAAACACAGAGTCAAAGAGAAGAGTAGCAGGAAACTCAGCTCTGAGTTGTTGGCTCTGACAATGGGAGTCTGTCTATAATGGAAGAATATGAACCCAATTATGATGGTGAGACATCCACCAAACAAAGAAAATGTCATCAGCAAAATCCCCATAAGTTCATCAAAGTTTAGGAATTCAATATTTTTCAAATCACATCGAGTCCTGTTGCCATTTGATCTGTACTCGGGAGGGCACAGAAGGCATGTTACTGCATCTGTAATTATAGACAAATTGAAATGGGGAAAGGGGAACATTTCGGAATGGTATGAAATCATGTGAACTTTTAGTTGAACATGCAGAAACACCAGTAGAGTTAGTACAAAAAAGAAGAGGGTAGTCTTCTCACTTGTGGTATTGCTGAACTCTCCCTCTGCACAGGGAATGCAGTCAAAGCAGCAGATTGGCTTCCCCTTCATGAGGCCCCTGCTGCTCCCTGGGAGACATTTTTCACTGCATACTGACCTAGGAACCTGATATATATATATAGATAGCATCATTTAGAGTTTGACCACAGATATGCATTGCAAGAAATGGCCTTGACATGCTGGTGATGTCAATTATTTTTGTGCACAATTGATGATGGCAAGTCATATGTAGTATGTATATGTAGTGTGTTCTGCTTTACATACCGTATACTGATCTCCTGCCCAGACTGCATTAACATTATTATTCATTACAAACTGGTGGCCATCAGGCTGGGATGCATCATATAGGCCAATTGTTTCAAATGTTATGATTTTTTCACTGTTCATCTGCCAGTTCACCAGAGCATAATGTGCAACAGCGTCACCCATGTTATCAAACAGTACTTTTTCTCCAGTTTTAGATGTAAAGTTTACATGGGAGAGATAATGGAGAACCTGGAAAATATAGTGCACTGCTGAAATATCTGTTGAACTTACTTACTTATTTAAATACAGCAATTTAGAGACAACTGAAATATAGTGCTCATGCCACCTGCCATGGCTCTATTCTTCGTTTATTTGCACATGTGGCATTGACAAATGGGCCTTTCCCTTCCACACAGGACAACAGTCCATCAACAGCATAAGCTATTGCATATACAGCCTTGTAGATGTTGTTCAGCAGGCTTGCATCTGTCACGTCTGTGAACCTTGTGTTTGCATTCTCCAGGGACTCCTCTCCAGTGCAGGATTTGGTATTATTGTGTAACTGTGGTGTTAGATTGCAGTCAAACACGCTCTCCCACAGTTCAACCAGTCCGGTATTACCCAGTGCCATAGAGGGGCGCCTGCTTACAATGAACTCCCTTAAGCCTGGAATGTATGCATTGGGTACAGCAAATCCTACTGCACCACCGACCACTGCGTAATTCACGGCATTGGCTAAGTACCTGTAGGTGATCCACCCCTCACTTCCAACCCACTGAAAGCCAGTCACATTCTGGTCATAAAGCTCTTTAATAAGGATGTCCAGGTCATTGCCATCTGCAAAAGCAACTATGACCCTGGATGTTGATGCCTTAATTACATCAACCACATGTAGAAATTTGTCTCTGGAGTCAGTCCTGTAAATAGCCTCTGAGTATTCCACACATACACCCTCTTTCTCAGCAGCTTCTAGAAAACTAGCCATCCCATCATTGCCATAGTAGCTCCTACTTCTGATAGTTCCCACCCAGGTCCAGCCATAGTATTTAACCAGTTTTGCTAGTGCTTTGCTTTGGTAGTAATCACTGGGAATTGTTCTGAAGAATGAGGGGTATTCTTTTCTGTTACTGAGACATGCACAGGTAGCTGAGTGACTGAGCTGTGGGAGCAAAAAAAAATCTCAATTTTTTTTGTTTTTCTTTATATTCAGTATATATTTTATTTGATAAAAGGTATCTGATTTCTTTACAAAACACGTTTTGTGAAAATATATATATTTTAACCTGATTACTTAAACTCTGAGAGGTTAGATTCAGTGAGACTAAAGTTTATTAGCATGAATAAAGACATAATTGTACCTTTTTTTTAATAAATAGTTTATATTAGACACTATATTTAATATTTAAGCAATTTAAGCTGTCTGTTAACAAACCACGGGTATGTTGAACGGTCCCATGGTCCTTGCAATTCCTATGGTGGCTGTGGAAGTGGTTTCCCCAATCACAGCATGCACAGTGGACAGTTTGTTACATTTTTCTCTCCCCTCTTCTGGCCCATTCATGAGAACCAGTGATGCCTTCACTGAGAGAGGAATGCTGGGACAAGAGCCATATATTCTGTAGCCCAGTGCAATGCCAGGCAAGATATCTGTGCTATTGTTAATCTCTTCAATAGCAAACATCATTATCATGGCATACTGAAGCTCTCCTGGATCAATCCTACAAACAGATATACATTTTCTAAAGCATTTCATTTCCTGTCCTTAAAAAAACCTGAAAATATTCTGTTTTTTGTGTAGCTCATATTTAGTTCAAATATTATATTAAATATGGTACAACATTTCTGTAGTTTTGATGAAAGTTCTCTACGGATCTGTATTGTACCATTAATTATCGCACCACTCTCTTACCCATAACACCTCATAATCCCTGGGTTGACTTGTAGTGATGGATTCACATCAACCGGATATTGATGGAATGAAAATATGCCTCCTATGGAAATATCACCATCTTTAGAAAAATGCAGGAGGTCATCTGCCCCATATGCTGTGCATTGCAGCTCTTTAGCATTAGCAGTATAAATAATGATCATCAGTATGTCTCCAAGCAACAGCATGACTCTTTATAAAAATGTTTGCCTTATGGAATCCTCTGACAGTATTTAGCAGATCTGTGTCTTTATATACATCTAATAAAAGTAGAGCACAAGGCCTGACATGAAGCCAAGTGTCATGTTTATCTTGTCTGTCCAATCAGGAGAGTGTGTATGATGACATAAAAATGGAACAATAATTTGTGGATTATGTTTGATCCAATCAGGGCATAGGCTGAATCCAGCAATGCTAGCAGTATATTTTTAAATGTGTGAAGATTATATTTTAATTACAGGTCATAATTTACTTTTAAATGACCTTCAACATATAAAACATTCATGTTTACATTTAAATTATTGTATTAGATAATACAATGCATATTATATTATAAAGTGTTACACATATAATTATGTATTTGATATTGATTTTTTTTGTTCAGATACCCCATATAGTTTACACATTTCTTGTAATTTCAGTAATACCCATTTTAAAATGGGGGGGGGGGGGGGCGGAAGTGAGTCATTGTGATTTTACATGTACTTTTTCCATTAGCTGTTTCCGAGTATTTTTCTCTGGTTTGAGCAGAACAATATAACATTTTGGAAAAAATATACAGAAGAGTAAACCAAAGCTTGAAGCTAAAATGGCAAATATTTCCACAGCCACAGTGAACTTTCCAGGAGAGCTGACATAAGCTGGAATAAAGGTAATCCAAACGGCACAGAATATGAGCATACTGAATGTGATGAACTTGGCTTCATTAAAGTTATCTGGCAGCTTCCGAGCCAGAAAAGCCAAACCAAAACATAAAAGGGCCAACAGACCTATATATCCCAGAACAGCCCAGAAACCCACTGCTGAACCTATATCACATTCTAGAATTATTGCATCAATGGAGTGAGCCATGTTTTTGCGGGGTACTGGAGGTGCTAGTGACAACCATAATATGCATATGATGACCTGAAATAGAGTGCAACTGAAAACACTCATTCTCTGTACAGGCACTGAACACTGAGGATGACTATTGCCTGGAACTGTGGCTTTGAAGGCCATCACCACTGCTATTGTTCTTGCCAGAACACAGGACATGCAAAGAGCAAAAGTGATTCCGAATGCTGTGTGGCGCAACATACAAGACCACTCAGAGGGGCGTCCAATAAAAGTAAGTGAACAGAGAAAACACAGGCTCAGTGAGAAGAGCAGCAGGAAACTTAACTCAATGTTGCTTGCCTTTACAAGTGGTGTGTCTATGAAGTAGAAAAATACCAATCCTACAGTTAAAGTAAGAGAAACTCCTGTTAATGAAAATATGGTCAAGAGAATCCCCATGTTCTCATCAAAAGAAAGGAATTCCACATTCTTTGGAACACAGAAACTGTGATTTTCATTTGACCAGTATTCCAGAGGACATCTGATGCATTCGACAGAATCTAAAATGAAGCAGAATAGGCAGTGATTTTATCATTTGTGAAAAATCATGGGGAAAAAAATGAAGAATGAAATATTATATAAACAATTTAACGTAAAAAATTTGAAATCACCATTCACAAGTTTGGAGTCACAGTTTTCATTAATTTAAAACCAATTTTATTGCAGTTAAATGCATAAAATTATTTTTAACACTACCCAATCTGGGTTTAAGGCCTTTTTTTGCCCGGCTGTAAAAAACAATTAAGAAAGATTATATGCAAAAACATAGTCAGCAGAATAATTGTTTTATTAGACTTAGAAAGCTGTACAATAGAGCTACAATGGATGAAAAATATCTAAAAATTAACATTCAGCCTTATCCCTTATATTAGTAAAGTGGTGAATTACTTTTTCCTTATGTTTCTAAAAAAATACTGAATAAAATAACAGTAAGGATTATGAGAAGAGATTGCAAATATTTGAACATAAATATTTTCTACAGTAAGGAAATGCAAGGTGTACCCGTCTCGTTGCTGATTTCACCCACAGGGCACTGTATACACGCAAAGCAGCATGGTGGTCTCCCTTTGATTTGTGCCTGTCTGAAACCTGGCTGACAGCTCTCACTGCACACAGACCTGGGCCTCTGCCACACATTCTCAGTTACATACCCGAAAATTACAACAAATCATTTAAACTATGTTTTCTGATCTGTGTTTATTCCTACTTACCATATGACTATTTCCAGCCCAAGATATACTGACAGGTTTCATAACAAACTGCTGATCACTTGGGAGAGATGCATCATAGTAACCCACTGTAACAAAGGCTATGTCTCCAGTATCAATTTTCTGCCAGTTCACAAGCTCATACCTTGCAGTAGGGTCTCCATTACTGTTGAAATATACCTGCTCACCTGTGGGCATTGTAAAGTTCACACTCTGTAAAGAATGTAGTATCTGGAAAACAATAAATACATGTTTGTGCTACATTATTTAAAATAAAAGTGATCTCTATATTTAAGATTTAACATTTTCCTACCTGACTTGAGAGCAGTGTGTCCCTTTGGGTGCAAATTGCATTTTCAATTGGAATATAGGTGTTGCAAGCCAATGTATTATGCAAGGCATTTGCTATTGCATAAACTGCTTTATATACATTGTTGGAAATCCTCAACTCTGACACATCAGTGAAACTGTTGTTTATTTCTTTTAGGTTCTCAAATCCAGTACAAAGCTTTGAGTGGTTATCTTTTGGAGAAAATTGACATCCAAATGTTGTTTCCCAGAACTCTGTTAGAAGTTCACTTGAGGGACTTTGTGATGGATGAACCTTGAAAAGAAAGTCCTTCAGCCCTGGAATTTTAGATTTATTAATGGTGAAGCCTATTGCACTGCTGATAACCTTTGATGTCCTTTCTGTTGCCAAGTACCTGGCAGTTATCCAGGACTCAGTACCTATCCACTGTATTCCTGTCATGTTTTGAGCAAAAGCCTCTTCCAAAAGTACATCCATTTCACTTTGGGCCAGAAATGCTACCAAGACCTTAGCAGTGCCTTTTCTGATTACTTCCACAACTTTAGCGATGTTCTCCTTGGAATTTGTTCTTAGAATGGCTTCAGAATACTCAATGCATACTCCCTCTTTTCTCGCTGCTTCCATAAATGTTGCCATGCCATCGTTTCCATAGTCATTATCGCTTCTCACTGCCCCTACCCATGTCCAGCCAAAATATTTCACTAGCTGAGCAAGGGCTCTGCTCTGATAGTAATCGCTGGGAATTGTTCTAAAAAAGGCAGGATAGATTTTTCTGTTGCTCAGGCAAGCACATGTTGCAAAATGACTTATCTGTTGGGTAAAATAAATATATTAAAATAGAGTTATTTTTGTAATATTATTGCAGGTGTTACCAAAAGCAGTTGGATGTGCATGCATTTTACCACTGGAATATTGAATGGCCCTGTTGTTCTTGACATCACAATGGTTGATGATGACTCTGACTCTCCTATTATTGCTTGCACTGCTGAATGCCCAGAGCAGGTTTCTTGTTCCATAGTCTCCTGGCCATTTATCAATGCCATGGCTGATCTCATAGAGGCTAATGTTGAGCCACAGCTGTCAAATACCTTGTATCCCATTGAAATATTGGGAAGAAGACTACTGTTGTTTATTTCTTCAATAGCAAATATCATAGTCTGAACAAACCGTAATTCTCTCAGGTTCAGACTAAAAAAAAAAGAAAAGAAATATATATATATATATATATATATATATATATATATATATATATATATATATCAGTACATTAACTTATTAAACAAAAGTACAAATTATTAATCACATTTGAACAATATACTGTATTTAAACAAACAAAAAATGTGTAATTTTACACTTGGCACACATCCTCACCCTCCCCTCAAGAGTTTAATTTAGATTGCAGTGGTAGTTGAAGGCAAGAAGAAACAAACCTGTTGCAGGTTAGACTTTGTGGTTTCTCAGTGAAAGATGGTGTCTGAAATATAATTCTGCTGTGAATTGAAAAGGCTCCTCCAATGATAACATCCCCATCCTTGGAAAGCAAGGGGTACTTTGGGCTCCCTATCATTTGACATTTAGCCTTTTCTCCTTTTGTTGTAAAAATACAGAGTAGCAGACAAGCATACAGAAACATCACAAAGCTTCTAGAGCAGTACCCAGTGCTTTGCTGCAACTGGAAGATCTCATTATATAGTGCAATAAACCCTATTCTCAGCCCTTCAAATATGTGATCATGTGATCTTATCAAGTCTTAACATGTCATTGTACAATTTAAATTGGGTTTAATACATCCTTACTTTTTAAAAATCTACAATTATTTTAATGACATTGTCACCAGGGTGGATAATAGACACATGCAAAGGTGCATTAATGGGTTTATTGGCACAGTGAATTTGTGTTTTGTAAGGTAAGAGTTTAATTTAAAGATGAATATGTGAAAGCGGAGATTAACACATTTTGTTTTTAGAGTTCATTTTAGTCCATATAGTTTAATTTAGTTTTTTCTCATTTCTTTGTTTTTGTGCTCTCCTATTATTACTAGTATTACTATTTTGACTGTTAAAAATTAAAAACTGGTTAAACTGAACACACAAAAAATGCAATCCATTTGAATGTCAAAACAGTTTAATTCAATTTATTATATTTAAACTGTTCTTCTTTTAAGGAAAAAAAAAACTATTGTCAGTGAAACACTTCTATACATTCCATTTCCATTCTCTAATACACAGTGTCACGTGGACCAGGAATGTATAATAGAAGACATTACTACTCACAGTGGACAGCAAAAGGGCAACTCATGGATGCTTATATTGACCAGTGGTATATGGCTAGAATTATCCATTTTAACAGACAAGCGACTCTGCCTGAAATTACACCCATATTAACTGCAGGAGGCCCAACACTCATCCAGCAAGTCAGTGCACTGATCTTTAGCATCCACGGGATATGGTGGCAGAAGACTCACCAGAGTCCCCTGTTAATACCACAATACCAGACACAGTTCTTCACCTGGGCTGCTGAGGTTGCTAGCTGGACCCTAGATAAATGGCAACATGTGGTATGATGTGTCATGATACCAATAGTTTCAGGCTGATGGTAGGGTTTGTGTGTCCTCAAAAATCAGTGGACCCAACACCATCACTCTGGTTAGTCTTCTGCCCACTAACAGCATAAGATTTTATTCACATATCATAGACTGAGATATACTCTTTATAATTTTTGAACAGTTGGTTGACCTACTTATATCTAGAGGTGCCACAATGGTCCCCTGCTACCCATAAGATTAAATAAATATATAATTCTTTGTACTGGATGGAATTCCAGAACTCTCATTTCATGACTTTTCCTAGAAATGTCCTTTTAATAATGTAGCTTTACATTTTTTATATAATCCTTGTGAAGGCTGATTTAGTCTAATTGCTCCTACTTGTTGAGAAATGTCCTTAACCTCACACTCCACAAATATTTCAAGACTGCAAGTCTCTTTTCTAAAAGCAGGTATCGCAACGTTTCCTTCATTCCAATTTTCTGTTATTCAGATGTGATTAGATTCATATTTATAGCAACAAAATATGTACAGTTTCTATAAATATAAAATACATGCATACATCACAGATACATCACCTACATACAAGCTGTAACCTGACAACCCGCCCAAGGTAACACATTTTTGTTTTGTTTTATTCCAAACCCCAGTGTGTCCACTGAGGGGATAATATGCAGCTCCAGAAAGCAATAGAACAAATGATGCACCCTCCACACCTCCGTAGAACTCCACACTGCCAAAAAGAAATTGTGTTCATGTACATGTTTTACTTCAATAGAACTTAGAACTGTAAGAATACCATCTATGGGTGGTACAGTGGTGCAGCAGACAATGTTGCAGTCATACAGCTCCAGGGACCTGGAGGTTGTGGGTTCAAGTCCCGCTGCGACTGACTGTGAGTCCTCCCACGGTCCAAAAACACATTGGTAGGCGTACTGGCAACTCCAAAATGTCCATAAGTGTGAGTGAATGTGTGTGTGTTGCCCTGTGAAGAACTGGCATACCCTCCAGGTTGTGTTCTTGCCTTGCCAATGAATGAATGAAAATTAATACCATCTACAATATCATTATTGTAGAATAACTGCAATGTTGCAGTCACACAGCTCCAGGGGCCTGGAGGTTGTGGGTTCAATTCCTGCTCTGGGTGACTGTCTGTGAGGAGTTGGTGTGTTCTCCCCGTGTCCGCGTGGGTTTCCTCCGGGTGCTCCGGTTTCCTCCCACAGTCCAAAAACACACGTTGGTATTGGCGACTCAAAAGTGTCCGTAGGTGTGAGTGTGTGAGTGAATGTCTATCTGTGTTTCTGTGTTGCCCTGTGAAGGACAGGCGCCCCCTCCAGGGTGTATTCCCACCTTGCGCCCAATGATTCCAGGTAGGCTCTGGACCCACCACGACCCTGAACTGGATAAGCGGTTACAGATAATGAATGAATGAATTAACTTTATTTAACATCTTCGACTATTCAGCTGCTGCTATAATTTAAAATAAAGCTGTTGACATGTTTAGTGATTGTACGTTTAATAAGCGTATTGCTTGCTTTGTTTCGGTATAGGGGCGTGTCATGAGAGCAGTACAGTCGCTGTGACGATTTCACTGGTGTGCACTTAAATAATTTTTTTTCCAGTGGAATGTCTGTTTTAGTATAGAGCAAGTGTTTGTAACAAAGTAATACTCCAATGAATAAAATGTTTTTCAATTTTAAGGTGAACTAATATAAAAGTATTATTTTTATTCACTTTTTCATCAAGTGTTCAACATATAAAGCAACTAGAACAGCGTCTTACAACTTGGGATCATGAAAGGCCCTAAACTTTTGTAGGATACAATATTCGGAGAAGACTCTGACTCCCTTAATATATAAGTTGGACTGTTGCTTGTCCAGAACAGACTTCATTGTCATTAGGACCTGACCGAAACAATGGGTGTATTCCTTCATTCTTTGTCTGTAACTGTTTATCCAGTTCAGGGTTAAGTTGGGTCAGGAGCCTACCTGGAATCACTGGGTGCAAGGCAGGAACACATACTGGTGGAGGTAACTTAATTCACAGTGTGACACACTGAGTGCATTCATAGACAAATAATTTTTAGCCACAGTTGCAGAGTAAATCTTGCAAACAATTGAGTGCACATGTGTTTTTCTGTTGATTCACACAATGACAAAAAAATATGGCCTGAGCATGCCATATCCTCTTACAACAATTTGTTACACTACTGCCACTGGTTGATAAAGCTGCTCATTATTATTTTTTTAATGATTTTTTAGGAAATTCTGATAAGTCAAAAAGGAAAAAAAAATATATATATATATATATTTAAACTAATGCCTTCTCAGTAAGCATGGTGCTTGTATAAAATTATATATAATCACAGTAAATACAAAAAAAAAATCAGATTTTAATACAAATAAAGAATATATTTTTTTTTTCTATAAAGTAGTAGGTGTGAGTGAGTTTGTAGAACGATGTTTTATTCAGATTCTTTTTTATTAACCTGTAAAACTAGGCTAGGGGCTCCTCCAGGGTCTGTTCCTACCTCACGCCCAATAATTCCAGACCCACCGGAACTGGATAAGCGGTTACAGGCAATGAATGAATGAATGAATGAATGAAACTAGGTATTGGATGATAACCCCAAACAATATGGACTGCCATGAGGAGAGATTTGGAAAAAGTTAAACCAACACATTCACACATAGAATATCACTGTACACATTATCTAAAGACAAACCTTTAGCCTGTTGGCAAAGGTTATTTACCAAAAACTACAGTAAACAAGCTTTTAGCCTGGACTTACACAGTGAGACTCCCCCTAACATAAACTGGGAGATTTATCCAGAATTGGGGGGCCCCATATGAAAATGTTCTACCCCCTGCTAAAGCCTACTGAACTCTTGAAACCATTGCAAAGCCAGCACCCTGTGGATTAACTGGACATGATTGTTTATAATAATGTAGGGCTTTTTATGTCAATGCATACATTTTTTTTAATCAATACACAATGTAACTGTGGGGATTATAGTTCTGGGCTGATCTTCGTTTTTCGTTTAATTTTGTTCTTGTTCAGAACTAATTGAAGGTTTCTGCTGTGCAGACAACAGTGCACTACAATAATCTAAACTTGAAGTAATGAAGGCCTGGAATAATTTTTCTCCATAATGCAGATATAAGGCATTTCTTAGCAATCTTTAGAAGATATAGAAAATCTTTTCTAGTAATGTTACATATTCATCTAAAATATGATATTTTGTGTTTATTTGCAATTTGAATAAGAAGCAGTTCTTTTGGATTATCATTGAAGTCTTTAACACTCTGGAATGTATTATGATGTTAAAGTACACTTGTGAAATTTGCAGATCATAAGGTAAACAATTAATCTTTCACACCTGATCTCATTGTGCATTGCATCATGAAACGTTAAACCCTGTAGGTGTGTATAATTGTACGTTGATGTTGATGCCAGCTGTGGTTCAATTAACAAGGTTGTTATTTGTGTTTTTACTGTTTGTAGAGACACCTGTCTCATTGCTCTTCAGACAACAGCATCCTCATGAGAGTCTGTGTCAGCTCATTTCTCAAGTTGTAACATGTAACCATCTACATCCCTAGACTCTGAATCCCTCTTGCCTGTTGCATTATCCATTCTGCAATGCCTCCCGAAGTTAACCTCAGCTTAGTTTTCATGTATTTTTAAACAGTACAACTTCCTAAAAAGTAAATATGTTAAGGTATTTATTTTTATGATATTTACATGACATTCTAATATGTACTTGTACATGCACTATAATGTTATGTAATGATTATGCAGATGGACAGGTCTGTCAGCTTAATGCTGGTCTTCAGCGCCCTCTGCTGATAAAGTTTAAACAGATTCATAAAAGCGCAGAAGCCCTACTTGACCTTCCATCATGAATTAAAAGTTTATTATGTTACCGTATGTTTCTATTTTTCTCCTCATACAAAATATTTTTTGTAGCATGTAGTGTAAGGAACAATAAAATTGCTCCACTTATCCCAAATGTAGTTGACCACCCAACAACTGTTTTGTGTCTTGTTGTTGTATGTTTGTTTAGTGTAGCACCACAAGTATCTATGAGGCTACGATCATTGTTAGCACACATTAGAAGTCAATACAGAATCAAATATTTTCTGTAATTATATCTCAAATATATTGTAATCTAAAACCTACAAATCTTAAGCTGGTCTTCATAATTGCCACAAAGAGTTTTTGGTGTTTTAGGACACTGTTACAAACTTAACAAAGGTTTACAGGGTTGCTGTATGATGAATTTTGAGCTACTCTAGATAGTAGATGCTATGCTGAAATTCAGCTGTCTATTGCATGCGTGCTATTCATAAGGATACCACAGATTAAGAACATTTATTTATATATTTTAATGTAAACAACTGGTCTTAAATAATATTGAAATTTCAAAATAACGATGTCCATTTAAAAACAGAAACAACAGAAATCACATTTGTAGTCTATTATGCATATTTCTGGGACATACCTGACATTATCTAAAATTGTGGACCACCGTTTTGAGCTACACGTTTTCAGTGGATGACAGGGGATTGTTCTAAGAGATCTGGCAACCCGTTTGGCTGTTTCTGTACCCGTTTGGAAGCTGTTTTGATCGCTCGGGTTTTCCTGTTTAATCGTTTCCATTGTTATTTCTATATTTATATCTGTTTTTATAACCTACTAACCATCCATAGATCTATCTTTTAGATTGTCTCCGCAGGAATATTCATTACAGAGGCACTAAAACTGCCACCGGACCCTGGAGTAACGTTCTTGGTGTAAGTTACTAAAATTCACTAAAAGCGGTAAGTACCTGCAATTCCATGGCTACTACTGGCTGTTTTGCCTGTTCAGAGTGTGGCATGTTTAGTTTAACGCCCTTTTCCACCTCTAGCGATAAATATAGTGGTTGTATTTGTAGTAAGTGTCAGCTAGTTAGCTCTCTGGTGGATAAAGTGGACCAGCTAGAAGTGCGCATCCGGAGCTTATTATTGTTGAGGGATAAACAGCGAGATTCAGTGTTAGCAACTCCGGGTGCCTTAGGGAGAGTTAGCACCCCCACGACTCCGGCGTTAGAGCCCTCACAGCGGGGTGAATGGGTGACGTCTCGGCGTCATAGCCGGAAAGCTAAGGCTGATGCTAACGCTGAGGCCAAAGCTAGCCCACCGGGACACCACGCTCCTCCGATTCGCGTGTCAAACAGGTTTGCCCCGCTCAGCGAAGCACCCGCTGAGGAGCCTGTTAAGAGTGCTCTGGTTATAGGAGACTCTATTGTTCGGCACGTGAAATTAGCTACTCCTTTAGGGGCGCCGGCAGTAACAGTTAGCTGTTTATCGGGAGCCAGAGCGCCGGATATTAGTGGCAACCTTAGACTGTTAGCTAATAGGAGATATTCGAGGGTAGTCATTCATGTAGGGGCCAATGATATTCGTCTGCGGCAGTCTGAGGTAACTAAGGGTAATATTACAGAGGTGATTAAACTGGCCCAGACGATGTCCGATGCCGTAATCTGCTCTGGTCCCATACCAATGCGGCGTGGCGACGAAGCTTACAGCAGACTTTGGGCGTTAAACTGCTGGATGTCCAAGCGGTGTTCCGAAAATCAAGTGGGCTTTATAGACAATTGGTTACGTTTTGAGGGCAAGCCTGGTCTTATAGGTAGGGATGGTATCCACCCCACGCGGGAGGGTGCTGCCTTACTCTCTTGCAGTATAGCACATAGTCTTTTAGTTAGTCGGCAGAGTAGTGTAGATAGCTGCTGACAATCCAGAGCCGGGACCAGGCCGCAGACAGACAGGCTAAACCGACCGTCTGCGAACTGTCTTGAGGCGTCACCCAGGTTCAACTGTATTGAGACTGTGTCTTTCCCCCGAACTAAATGTAAAAGTAGAAAAACAAAATCAGCCTGTTTCAGCAACCTAATCAATATTAAATCATACACAACACCTAGCAGCAACACCTCAGAACTAAAATTTGGGTTACTCAACATAAGATCGCTAAACTCAAAAGCACTCATCGTAAATGATATTATAAGTGATCATAAATTCAATGTTTTCTGTCTCACGGAAACGTGGGTTAAACCAAATGAATATTTAGCACTAAATGAAGCCACCCCCCTAGGCTATAATTATGCACATAGCCCAAGAATATCAGGCAAAGGAGGTGGAGTATGTGTAATTTACCAAAATACCCTAGAAATTAGTCTTAAACAATGTGACACCTTTTCTTCTTTTGAGGTTCTCTCCACTATTATTACAAATCCGGTCACAAAAAAGGACGCATTTTTATTATGCAACATTTACAGACCACCAGGGCCTTACTTAGAATTTCTGAAAGAATTCAGCGATTTTGCTACAAACCTAGCGGTGTGCAATCATAAAGTTATAATTGTAGGAGATTTCAATATCCATTTCGAGAAGGAAAGTGACCCACTAAAAAAGGCATTTACCTCAATCTTAGACTCTATTGGTATTACTCAAAATGTAACAGGGCCTACACACTACTGCAGCCACACTTTAGACTTAGTTCTGACACTAGGTCTTAACATTGACAAAATTAATATCTTACCGCAATCCTCAGCAATCTCCGATCATTACTTAATTTCATATGAGCTACGTTTTATCCATAATATATGTAAGAACCCTCGCTATTCTACAAGGCGTATAATAAAACCATCTACCGCCCTACAATTTATAGAAAACCTACCAGAACTATCGACCCCAGTTCCAACTCCATCAGACCCAATGGACCTAGATGTACTAACTGACTACCTAGAAAATACCTGTCGATCTACTTTAGAAAAGGTAGCACCACTTAAACATAAAAGTATAAGACAGAAAAAGCTCGCACCATGGTATAACGATAAGACCCGTACTTTAAAACAAACATTACGAAAACTAGAGCGGAAATGGCGATCAACCAAGCTTGAAGTGTTTCATTCTGCCTGGAAGGACAGCCTTATAGAGTATAGAAATGCCCTCACTAAAGCTCGCTCAGCATATCTGGCCTCGCTGATCTCCAATAATAAAAATAATCCGAGAGCACTGTTTAGTGTGTTTTCTAGAATTACAAAAAATCAAGCAGGTTCTGAACAACTAATTCCAGCAACTCTCACCAGTAAAGATTTTATGGACTTTTTTAATAATAAAATTGAGAATATTAGACAACAAACTCTAGCCACAGGATCAAATCCATCCTGGCTGCCACCTGATGTGAATGAAATAAAACATAATATAACTGTAAAAGAAAGACTTGAAACCTTTTACCCACTCCCACAATTAGAACTAGAGAAGATTATCACCTCCGCAAACTGTACAACTTGCACACTTGACGCAATTCCCACAAAGTTGCTCAAAGAAGTACTACCAGCTATTATTGATCCTCTTTTAACTATAGTAAACTCATCGCTTAGTCTGGGCCATGTACCCAAAGCTTTTAAACTAGCAGTTATTAAACCTATGATCAAGAAACCAAATCTTGATGCTAGTACACTGTCTAATTACAGGCCTATTTCTAATTTGCCATTTCTGTCTAAGATCTTAGAAAGAGCTGTGGCCCAACAACTTAGTTCATATCTACATAAGAATCATATATATGAAAAATTCCAATCTGGATTCAGGCAACATCATAGTACAGAGACAGCTCTAGTCAAGATAACAAATGATCTTCTTCTTGCCTCTGATCAAGGCCACGTATCCCTGTTGGTGCTTCTTGACCTAAGCGCAGCCTTCGATACAATAGACCACAATATTCTCATAGAAAGGTTAGAAAACATGGTTGGAATCACAGGGACAGCCCTATTATGGTTCAAATCTTACTTAACGGAACGTTATCAATTCGTAAAAGTAAACAATCTAAATTCAAATTATTCTAAAGTAAGATTTGGAATTCCACAAGGCTCTATTTTAGGACCATTATTATTTACATTATACATGTTACCGCTAGGCACAGTTATAAGAAACCATGACATTAACTTTCACTGTTACGCAGACGACACACAATTGTATATTTCAGCCAAGCCCGATGACAAACACAGATTAAAGAAAATAGAGGACTGTGTAAAAGACGTGAAAGGCTGGATGTTGCGTAACTTCCTCCTTCTAAACAGCAACAAAACAGAGGTCCTGCTTTTGGGTCCAAAAGTGACAAGAAATAAATTATCAGATTTAATTTTAGATCTAGCTAACTTTCCAGTTAAACCTGGTTCAGCAGCAAAAAATCTTGGTGTCATAATTGACCCGGATTTATCATTTGATCAACACATAGGTAGTATCACTAGGACAGCTTTTTTACATCTTCGCAATATTGCTAAGATTAGAAATGCCTTATCCCTCCAGGACGCAGAAACATTAGTACATGCCTTTATTACTTCAAGGCTTGACTACTGTAACGCACTACTGTCAGGATGCACCAGCAGCAATTTAAGAAAACTTCAACTAGTTCAAAATGCTGCAGCTAGGGTCCTCACTAAAACTAGAAAATTTAAACATATCAGCCCAGTTTTATCATCACTTCATTGGCTGCCTGTTAAATTCCGCATTGACTACAAAATTTTGTTATTAACATATAAAGCTCTACATGGGCTTGCTCCTGAATATCTTCAAGATACAATTTCCTATTATGAGCCTCCACGTTCACTCAGATCACAGAATACTGGATTTTTAAATGTTCCCAGAATTCAGAAGGCCTCAGCTGGGGGAAGAGCCTTTTCTTATAAAGCCCCCCAACTCTGGAATGATCTTCCAAAAAATGTTCGGGACTCAGACACAGTCGCAATCTTCAAATGTAGGCTAAAAACTCATTTGTTTAGTTTATCATTTGGTAGCTAATGCTCCCCCATAGATAAAGGCGGCAGATCCGGGGGGTCCATGGACACAGGGAATTATAGTATACTGAGACGCTGGTGCTGTCGTCCCGCCGCTTCTCGCGATCACTCAGGTTTGTTGACGGTGGAGCGGAGGGATGCCAGTGTTTCAGGATGCTCCCGTGTCTGTGTGTCCTCCTGGTTCTCTCCTTTTAGTTAATGCTGTCATAGTCAGATCTGCCGGAGTCATTAGCCACACTCTGGAAATTTTCATATTTTCTACTTTACAAACACAAAACAGTTCAAAACTAATTCCATCCCTTTACATCTTTCCGAGTAAACGACTGCCCACCTGTCTGTCTGGACACTGATGGATGACTGTCGAGATCCTCCTCCACTCTTCAGACCAGCTGCCCACGCTCCAGCAACCACCAAGTGCCTTGAAGCTGTCCCTACACTGAAGTTCTCATGGACTACTAACTATCATCACCAGTAGATTGACCAGAGGAGGATGGGTCACCCCTTGTGAGCCTTGGTTCCTCCCAAGGTTTCTTCCTCAGCTGGGGGAGTTTTTCCTTGCCACTGTCGCCCCTGGCTTGCTCACTTGAGGGTTTTACATTTGTCCTTACATTTCATGTCAAATCTTGTCTTACTGGAATTCTGTGAAGCTGCTTTGTGACAACATCAGTTGTGAAAAGCGCTATATAAATAAATTTGATTTGATTTGATTTGATACACGTTCACACTAACTCTCACTCTGTCTCAAACTATATTAACAAATACATGCAATATTTAAAATGTGGGTGATACTTGACTAATGGTCTGTATGATGTTTGAATGGGTTGACAGAAAGTGTGTTTCTAGACAAGATATGGGTGGCAATTGACTTCTGGTGTTTATTAGCGACATTAGCTTCATTACCACACTTCTGATAGTGATAAACCAGAGAATACATTTTAGCAAATATGTGTTAGCTGTCTACATCTGGATTTAGACAAACCATTTCTTTCAGCATCTGGAGGGAAATTGATAGGATAACATTAGTGAAAAGGATATATTTAAATTTTATTAAAACCTGAAGACCATATGATTTTGTTCCTCCACCTCATAGCTAGATTATTATATATTAGTTGTAAAGTTAATTAATTAGAATTAGAATCACTTTTATTGGCTACTGTGCATGCACACAGAGGAATTTATTCTCTGCATTTAACCCAATCTGTGCAATGAAACACACATTTACACACACTAGCCCTAGCCACCGAGCAGTTGGAGGTTAGGTATCCACATTTTTCATACGGACATAACGTCTCACATTTTTATCGTGGTATAGAGTATTACCGTGGGGAGGATGTGTGTGTGGGGGGTGCACTGTCGAGCTGCACAGAGCCTTATATCTGTGACCACAAATTCAAGTTAACCGCGACCCTGAACTGGATATGCGGTTACAGATAATGAATGAATGAATGAAATTCAAGTGAAGGGTCTTCACTTTTGTGTCAGCACAGCCCGTGCACACCAACACACGTGTTGACAAAAAAAAAAAATTCTTAGAGAGCAAATTTCAACGACTCGTTTTGCAGGAAGAGAAAAGTTACAAATTAAGAAAACTAAGACGGTCCTGCATTGTTTAGAAGCAGACCAGGCCAGCTAACAGGTACTTTGTTTAGCACAACACAACCCATAATTAGAGGATAAAGCCTCACCCCTGTATGCACAAAGTCTAGTGAATTGTCTTCTGAGTATTTTGTCTGTTTTCATCCTCCTTCCTCTCCTAACCCAAGCTCAGGGTTGGGCTACTGGACTTGTTTTTCTCCACCGGGTGTACAGTATTATCGTTATACCACCCAACCTTATATCCAGTTACAAGCCCAGCTTCCTAACCACCAGGCCAAGGCTGGCCCCGTTCAAAGTAATTTGAATGTAATACAAAGCATTTATTGAATTGTGGCAGTATCAAAATTAATAGCCAGTTAAAATGTCTAGGGTTCAATTGTATAATTCATGATATCATAATATAATAATAACCCTGTTGTGTGAAAGCCTTGTTTATCTGTAACATAGTCAAATTAATATTTGTTTATTTAAATTTTGTTTGAGTTTCTTCACTTATTTGGAAATATAAAATGATCAGTCATAACATTATAACCACCCCCTTGTTTCTACACTTACTGTAAAGTGTAGTTGCTGAGTAGTTCTGCAATTACATAATGTACTCAATCTGTTTTGTTCACTGCCTTTCTTCATTGTTTAGGGCCCCCAAAACCACCACAAAGCAGGTATTATTTGGGTGTTTCATTCTCAGCACTGCAGTGACACTGACATAGTATCAGACACAGGAGTGGTGCTGGAGATTTTAAACCTGTTGCTTCCTGTTGACAACCAACAAAAACTGGGCAGCAATGAGCAGATGAGCTACTGTGTCTGACTTTACATCTCCAAGGTGGACAAACAATGTGGTTGTATCTAATAGAGTGGACAGTAAGTGGAGACAGTGTTTTAAAACTCCATGAGCACTGCTGTGTCTGATCCGTTCATACCAGCATGACACATGCTATCACACATACAAGTCACACCAGTGTCAGTGCAGAGCTGAGAATGATCCACCAAATTATATAGGGTCCATGCAATTCAAGAACAGATTAAAAAGGGGCAAAGAGTATGCAGAATAACAGATGGACTACAGTCTGTAATTTTAGAATGACAAAGTCCTTCTGTAGGGTTAGTGGGGCAATGAGAGTGGAGAGTGAGTGTAAAAAGAAAGAGGGTGTAAAAAATTTTATGTTCAATCTGCGTATGTTGCCTTTTTGATATACCCAAAACACTGCAACCCATGTCTTGTTCTTTTAATGGCTTTACTTGTTCACTTTTGTTATTCATGCTTAGTGATTTGTTTTTATGTATGTACACAGAAAGTACTGTTGAATTGTCATTAAATGTATACATTTTTTTCTTTTGCTCCTGGGGCTCCCCCTAGTGTAACTTATATTTAAAGCACTGTACTGAAAGTGGGGAACAGGGTTGTTTCATACTTGCCTTCGAAAGTTACATAGTTTCCGCAGCTCAGTGGAGCATCTCAATGATTTTGAAGCTGTAATTTTCAGTTAAAAATATTATGTAGTATTCCTTTAACAGCAGGGAAATCTACAGTACTGAACTCTATACCAGAATCAGCAGATATAGGCATTAAACTATTATTTTCTAGACCTGAATGTATATTCAGACCAATTATACTATAAACTTGATTAAAATATAAAGCCAGAAGCTTCATATTATAGCAGTTAAATAATTTCATGTATTGATAAGGACTCTATTTACTTGTACTTTTTACATATTAAAACTTCCAGATGCTAATACTGTTTTGCTACGAAAGAGAAGTCCCCTGTGTATCACCTATCAACAAGAGTGCTCACCTAATCATTTATGCCTCATGCCTTTGCCGCAGAGAATCTAATGAATAATGATGCAATGCTGAATAATGACACAAGCTCTCATTTCATCTCTTGATTTGGAAACAGTTACCTGTCAGAACATGTCTAACAGGCTGCAGCACACCTGCCACCTCCCAGGAGGGAGGAGGGTAGGAGAGCAAAGTCTGAGATGCCACTTCTCTGCCCAGATTCACTCAGCCATGGATTGTTAATGATGGCCTTGGGTTGTGCACTAGTTGAAAACTGAATTAACAGCTCCATGGTGGTGTGCCCAAGTTCACAAACAACATGCCTCAGCCCCTGAGACCAGTCTTTTTATTTGCTTTTACAAGACTGCAAGAGCCCATGAGGCTTCCAAATATAATCTTACACAGCCTTTTATTATTGTCTCCTTTATTTGTCTGATGGGTGAATGCTAATTGTTTTTAGAACAATTAGTTTTGTAAGTTTCCCTTTGTATTATGCTAAACATTTTGCATCAGAAAATAATTTAATGTGTTTGTCCATGCTCTTAGAGTTTGTTACTTGCAAATGATCTTCCACTGAGAAAGAATCAAAAGAATCAAAATCTTAGTTATTCTGATAAGCCACAAGCATGGGTATTTTCATTTTTAAAAAATGAATAAAAAATTAAACTCTGTAAAAGAGCAGGAAGCAAAGTCAATGTGTCCTTTCATAGTTGCGTATTTCAATTGTTGTGAATATTTTACAATAAGAACCTTAACCTTATCAACCTATCATTATGACCACCTCCTTGTTTCTACTCTCATAGTCCAGTCTTTCAGCTCTTTCATTGACCCTACTGGAAGATTGGAAGTACAAAACCTGAAGTAAATCTGTTGCTCTTCACACTTTGTTTGCCCCCTTTCACCCTGTTCTTCAATGGTCAATGCCACCACATAGTAGGTATGATCTTCATGGTGGATAATTCTCAGTGCTGCAGTGCTTGATGTAATGGCGATGTGTTAATTAGTGTAATAAATAGTAATAAGTGGATCAGACACAGCAGGGCTACTGGAGTTTTTTAACCCCTCAGTGTCACTGCTGGACTGAGGATATTCCACAAATCAAGAATATCCAGCCAACAGCCTCCTGTGGGCAGCATAAAGTATCCACTAATAAAGGACAAGAGGATGACCAACACGAACTGTATAGCAACAGATGAGCTAATGTCTCTGACTTTACATCTACAAAGTGGACCAACAAGGTAGATATGTCTACCAGATTGGACAGTGAGTTTATACAGGGTTTAAAACTTGAGCAACACTGCTCAGTCTGATCTAGTAGTAACAGCACAACACACATTAACACATCACCAGCACATCAGTGTCACTGCAGCACTGAAAATTATAGCTGCTCTGTGGTGGTCTGGTGGGGTCCCTGACCATTGAAGAACAGGGTAAAAGGGGGCAAACAAAGTATTCAAAGAAACAGATGGACTTATGTTGGTAATGGTAAAACAGCAAAGTCTTATGATAGGGTCAATGGAAAATGGAGAGAGAATAGAATGTAGTGCAGAAACAAGGATGTAGTCATAATGATATGGTCGATCAGTGTACAGTAAGTTAGTGTGATGTAAGTTTCCCCTTTCAGACAATTTTTTTTTTACCAGATTGTTCATGTACCAAACTTGTTTATGAAACACGAGGGCATGAGAGGTATAAAGTTCTCACTCATTTCATTCATTAAATTATTGAATATATTTCACCCTGCAGGTGTCAATGGTAACCTAATTTGATGTTTTGATGTTCTCTCCAGCAGGTACTGGTGCCTTAGATGTGATCCTGGCAGTGTTGAAGTGCCCACTTACATAGCAATAAAATAATTTGAAAGTTAAGAACATATAACATACTTTGCCTTTAAAGACCATTGTAATGACCAGTGCAGCGTTTAAATTCAATATTACGCAGCTATGAAGAAACACAAGTATGTAAGCGAGAGCCCAATGCCAATGACCCATTTATGATTGCGATGCCTGACACATTACAGTAGCCACTGCTAGAAACAATACAAAGATGTGCCTCTTTTCTAACTGCTACCTTGACATTTTGACATGTTGGCAGAAAAGTGTCAGGTGAAAAAAACATTGGTCCTGATTGGCACCATATTTTTAGACAAAGCTCCTAATTAAACACAAAAATCTAGCATGCATGGGCTGAACTATTTCACTTCACATCATTATTGTGGCTAGCAAGTCCCTTTAGTTAGTCTGGATAATTTTGTCTTTCTGTACAATAAAGTTTCATAAACAAATTACTACTAAAACACTTAAACTATAATTGTCTTTAATTTAATTTCATGTAGTTACTGCTTGTAGTTCCTGTTGTTAAACACAAGCAGTGTGTGCATGGGTAAAGATATAGACATATTTTTAAGACTGAATTTACTTGTTTCCTTATCCTTTATACTGATCTCTCTACATTACATTTAAAATTAACAGCGTAGGAGTACTGTATAAATAGCCTTACAAGATTTTAACAGAAACAACAAATTTTTCAATGCTAAATAAGTTGGTGGCTGCTACTAAAGGCAGTAGGCCTACTACCGAACTAATCTGTTTAGGATGTTTGTATGAGTAATTAGTTATTACCTTACCTTAAATAGTTGTATATACACTCTGATGTGGTTATGAGATATTAATTTATGTGTTTTCTCAACAACCCAATGTTTATTAAAAAAAAAAGGTTCAAGGCCTCTATTATTCAGTTTGTACATAGTCACTCTGAAAAATTCCTGACAAATGCAGGAAAAATCATAAAATAATGGAAGATAATTCTTTAATAGACCTACAGTGGGGCAATTCACAGCAGTAGAAAAACGTTCAGTAGTAGAAAGAAGTAACAGATATATCTTGTTTAATTTTGCTTATTTTTCTGAAAACCTGTATATATAACCTGTGAAATAAGATGCTTTGCTTGACAAACAAGTTAATCAGGCAGTGTTTCTTGATATAGATGCCAAGTTACACAAAGAACCTTCAACACTGAGTCAGATCTGGTCACACTTTCAGGACCATCTTGAGGACATAACTCTTTTGTTCAAGATCTGGTGCTCTTGCACTTTTGTCAGTAGACTAACACTCAGTGACTGCGTGATGAGGGTTGAATAGTTGAGTGGGTGATGAGGGTACCTTAGTTGGTGAGGTTTTCACCATTTTATTCTTAAGGCTCCAGACTTGCTCACCATCTGCTGCTGTCTGAAGTTAATCTATAACAGGGGACTTAAAACTAATAATATTTTATGGAATATGCATATATTTCAACATATAATACATGTGTGCTTGTCCACAGAGCCCCTGAGGTCTAAGGGATTTGAGACTTTTATTTTAACTGCGGAGAGCCGCTAAAGCAGGGGTCTTCAAACTACGACCTGCTGCTTTCATTTGACCGGCCGCTTTCACTACAGCAGCAAAGCATGTGGTCTGACCATGGGCAAAGATTTGGCTAGAGACGATATGGACATGTCACTATATCAATCCAGGATGCAAATTATACAATGACAATTGGGTTAGGGTTAGTACATTAATGATAAATCCAGTACACCACTTAATGTGTCACCTACCACACAACAACCTTTGTAGTCAGGGGTCACCAACAATATAGAGCAATGTAAAAAAATATTGAGTAAATACAGCAACTCATCCTCTATCAGCAGTTTGAGTGCAAAACTAGGCATCATTTTTCTAAAGCAGCACAGAATCTACATTTACATTTTAACTGTTTTCTATATTTTAAGTTTTCAATGTATTATGTTTTATTAGACGTTTTATTGTTTAGAGCCCCTAAACTCCCTTTTGGTGAATCATGTTAAGGAAAACATTTTTTTTTAAAAAGCATTTTGACCAATGCTCCTCAGCCATGTATTTCAAGCTTATACATCAATGTATTGATTTACTGCAGTGATATTTGTGCTTACTGTAGAACTACTCACAGCAGCAATTTATACCTCACTACTACAGCCACCAGATAATTATGTTTTTAGGTTCTTGTTCAAATGTTCCCTTACACATTAAAATGGTGCATACATTACAACGAGCTTGTAGTATATGTTACATTCTTGATGGGTTTTATACATTTCTTCTTATGCTGTGCAGGAAATACAAACAATCCACATTAAAAATAAACATGGCTTCTTATTTCAGGGTTCATACAGTTTTCCAAAATCTAATTCAAGCACTTTTGAAACACTTTCAAGGTAAAATTTCAAGCTTTTCTAGCACCTTACAGCTGTTGGAAATTGCATATTTATTTAAACACTTACATACTCAAATGATTACTTCACTTTTTATATATATTTTTTTATGAAAGGGATAATAAACATCCAGAACTGTATTCGGTAATAGCAAAAGGATAAGCATTTAATAAGAAATTGAAGTTTCAAAATGTGTCACCTGTTTATAAACAGACTTTCCTTGCTATCTAAACTGGCTGATTCTACATTTTTATTTTTGCCCTACAAAAGTATTTTGTAGTATTGGCAATGCCATGAAAACTAGCATTCCCCAATTGTTTCACACACAGTGCACATCATTAAGCCTGCAAAATCATCAGATAGCAGTGCACTTAAATAAATTATTTTAATTTACTTTTTTTTCTTCATTGGGTTATTTTGTTATCCTTTATAAGTAAGATTAGTAATTAATTATATAATCCAGCACAGTGTCAACATTAAATAATCCAGCACAGTGTCAGCATTTTTAGCATAATCATTTTATATCAGGCATACTCATTATTATGTGTCTCATAGTTGTTGGTAATATTTGTATTAGTTTGTTTTCCAGAAAAAAAGTCTATGTTCACTTCTTTGGCTAAAAAAGTAATGATTTTGTTTTCTACTTGTTTATACTTACGTTCTATCTAATTTTCTGACACCTTCAGCTCAGAGCTTTAGTTCATATAGTTTTGTTCACAAGCATACAATTCACTTCACTTAATTCAATAATTTCTCTTTTTTATATATATCCTCTGACGGCAGACTATTTTAGTTCTTTGAAAATGATATCTCTCAATGTTAATGGTATTCGTAATATTTCTAAAAGAATATCCATTTTTATATTTTGTAGATGGAAAAATGTTGATTTAATTTTTTTTTACAAGAAACCCATTCAGTTGAAAGTAATGTTAAGTTTTGGAAAGCACAATGGGGTGACCACATTTATCTTTGCCACTCCTCTCAGTCAGCAGGTATTGCCCACCATTCTTTTTAACCAATTCAATGGGAATATAATTGAAACACTCATGTCATATAATTTTGACTCTTGAACTAAATAACTCCTAGCTTGTAACTTATATAGCTACAATTACTCTGCTCAAGTCAAGGTTATGTTTACATATCTCTTAAAAACAAGTACAAGGAAGCACACCTTATCATTGGAGGTGATTGTAATGATGCTTCAAATGATCTTATGGACACATTTCCAGTAAGAACATCCCTACACTCAAGATTTAAAAGTAAAGCTTATATTTCTGAACAACTGTCAGGAACACATGGTGGACTGATGGAGGCGGACGCACTTGCTTAAAACACAGTTATATATATTTAACCAAAATAACAAAACAAAAAGGACTTCAACAGAAAGGGAGCTAACAGAGACAGACAAAGGGAGCTAAGCAGACTAAACTAAAATACAAAGAGGTAGACAGACTAAACCTAAAACGGAGAACTAAAGTAAACGGGAAAGACAGACAGACTACAGACCTAGACAGAGATACTTAACAGAGACCTAGACAGAGATACTTAACAGAGACCTAGAAAGCTAAATAAACACAGATAGCTAAAGCTAAACATAAACACAGTGCTAAATCCGAAACTAAACAGAGGGCTAGAGCAAACACGACAGACAGACTTAATAACATGACATAGGAAATGACAGACAGAGTTAATAACATGACATAGGAAACGACTGACTGACTGGACGAGGAGGAGGAACAAAGGCGGGACATGGGCGGTGTTGTAGAAAACAATTTTATTACTTTGTGTTTGTTGACAAATATCCTTAAATGATGATTAGTTAAATTAGCATACTCATTGTGTGAAATCCTGTACCCTATATGCATTTATATGAATAACTAACCAGCATTTACATTATGAATTGCTTACACATGTAGTTAAACATTTTTGCTTGATTCTGCACTAATAACTCTATATGATAATTACTCCTAAAGAGTAAAAAAAAAGCTAACTTCACTATATGGCATGATAACTTGATATTTACCCATTTTTAATTCTTAACGTCTAACCTTGAACAGATGTGCACTCCAGGATTGTAACACACTGACATCATAGTGTTGGTCACGGAGGCGCTGATCTGTAGCTTCTGTTTGTGGCCTTGAAGTGTATATTTCTGACTCCCTAAATTTTATTCTCTTGGGAAAAGAGGACTGGGAAGAGAGGCCCATTGTCAGCCTGGCCAGATAAAGAATGTCTTCAGGGTCACAACAGGCACCTGAATACTTGCATGTGAAGAGCTGAGTACTAACACGTGAAATTATGCATATTAATATACGCTAATCAGCCAGAAACGCCTCACCTCCAGGCTATACGTTATCTGGGGTATAACTGTTGGAGTCAGATCATGTGAGGTCAGAGCTTCACTTGGGAGGGGTATCACACTGTTCTCAATGTGTTAGTTCTCCTGGATCCAGTATTGTTAAATAAATACTTTGATTTGCTTTGAACTTCACTCGACTGGTGTCTGCGACTCTCTCGTAACGGACACGCCTCCCCCGAAGAGGGAGGGTGTATTTTGGACCTTTTTGTTATTTTCTCATGAGTTGGTAAATTTTAAATACTTTGAGAACGGTTCAAAGAAACATTTTTATCTTCAGCGGAGACATGGACAATAACAAACAGACCCATGTGCTACGAGAGCACATGGCAGGGAAAACAGACACAACAGGACAAGGGCGTGACAACAACACTCATTTACCTGGGGTAATAACTAATCTCTGTAATCTAGAATTGATTTGTAGTTTTTATCTCCCTCTAGAACACGTTACACACTTTAAACAGCTATGCAAAGCTAAAGCAAGCGCTAGATTTTCTAAACCAAACTTAATTCCCATTTTTCTATTTAAAATACACCTATATTCACCTTCTTTGTATAAGACACACAAAACACAGTCCTGACACTTGTATGCAACACACAACCTATGGCGTTTATTCCTTTTAACCTATACATAGATATCTGTACTTCTACATTTTTAAAGAAATTATTTGCTGTTACTACCCAGCTCTGGCTTTGTTCAGTAATGTTGCTGCACCTAATCAGCCCCTACTTTTTAAACACAAGGCCAATATTTCCTCTCATTTTACTCCGTCTCTGGTCATGGAGATTTTTAGAAGAGCAGTGGGGCTTTTTGGGGTCTGGTAAAATATTAAAAAAATAATAATATTTAAAAAAAAAACTCTGTTTACTTGCTCATTTCACACTGTTTGTAGACCTGGCAATGCAGTGGGTTAGAACAGTTTGTGATTGGACAGAGAGCGGGAGCAGTGTTTTAGCTTTCACTGTTTCCTTAATCTATGATCACACTCCCTGGATATTTTATGACTAATTACAATAAATATCTTACAGATAGCGCCTTTAAAGATTTTTCTACTTTTGGTAAAGAAATAAGAATAGCTCAATTAGCTGGTGATGCCGCTTGATTTTTAAAGAACAAACAACAAGCTGAATATCCTATATCCCTAATAGACATATTTTCAGCTGCAGTAGAAATAAAACGGAACAAATCTAAATGTGAAATATTATGCTTATTTAAGGCCAGGGACAAAACATTGCATAAAAATAGTTATGTATCTTAGAATTTAGGGCGGCACGGTGGTGCAGCAGGTAGTGTCGCAGTCACACAGCTCCAGGGACCTGGAGGATGTGGCTTCAAGTCTCGCTCCAGATGACTGTATGTGAGGAGTTGGTGTGTTCTCCCTGTGTCTGTGTGGGTTTCTACTGGGTGCTGCTGTTTCCTCCCGCTGTCCAAAAACATACATTGGCAGGTGGACTGGTGAGTAAAAGAAGTGTCCCTAGTTGTGAGTGTCACCCTGTGAAGGACTGGTGCTCCCTCCATGGTGTGTTCCTACCTTACGCCCAGTGATTCCAGGTAGGCTCCAGACCCACCACGACCCTGAACTGGATAAGTGGTTACAGACAATGAATGAATGAATGAATCTTGGAATTTATATTTGTAAGGAGAGCATGGAATGTTAGTTTTTCAACTTCCCTCCCAAACTAAACAAAACTAAAAGCATTTTAAACATGTGGCTCCAAAAAGACCTTTCCATCATAAGAAGGATTCTATTAACCAAAGCCGAAGGACTGTCATGTTTTGTCTACTGTTCTCTCTTAATCCGGCAAAGACATTATTAACGTCTTCATTAACTTTGTGTGGAAAAACAAACATCACCACATGAAGAAGGAGATCTTGTCAGGATCCAATGAGGGGATGGTGGATACGAAGTTTTGGATTTTAAGGACTTTTAAGGTGGTATACTTTTAAAGTGAAATGGTTAAAAGAATGCTTAAAAGCACCCAACTCTTTATGGCATTTCATCCCTAATAATATACATTTTATGTTGTTTTGTAACTGCCTCAAAACTTCATTTACATCTGTTTGAATTTTATCAACAAGCGTTTATGGAAATTATCACATAACTTCTCTCCACATAAGACAGTAATCTGGAACAATGAGAATATCATTGAAAGGAACAAGTCTCTCTATATACATAATTGCATTGATTAAAAAAAAAAAACATGCAAGGAATCTTTATTTAAACAAAACCAAGGCAAACACAACAAACATGAGCAGGGAAACAAAAAAACAAACTAGAACTCAGTGGAACAGAACACAACTGTGAAAACACGCACGCACACAAGAACTGACCAGGGAAAACAGCAAACAAAGGGGTATATGTACAAAGCACTGACAAGGAACACCTGGGACTGATAACGAGAGGGCAGGACTACAAAGGAGACACTGATGAGAGGGCGGAGCTAAGGCAGGACAAGGGAAGAGACAAGAACAACAAACCGAGCCATATGCTAAATAAGCACATGGTGAGGAAAACAGACACAGGACGTGACAGTGTTTAGTAGATTATTTCTTTGTTGTAACAAGGCCTCTTGGCAATATATCTTATACCACTGGAAAGCCTGTTAGTTTCCCTTTTAAATGGTGCCACATTTGTAAAGACGTGCATTTGTGGGATGAGCAGTAGAGCTGAGTATATGGGTTGTGCCCATGCAACAATTATTCTGCCACTGACTCGTTTGGTGGATTGGATGATTGAAGTTTTAAGAAACAAGACATATTGGCAATTTAACAATTTATTTATTTAACAAACAGAAACCTCAGTGCTTGTGGCATATACAGCCACAACAGCCTGGCACCTCTTCCTCATGCTGGTCAGCAGCTTGGTCACACACTGCTGTGGGATGGTATCCCATTTTTCAACCAGCATTTGTCGCAAGTCAGCCAACATGGTTGTGTTGTTTACTCTGGCTCAAACAGCACACCCAAGCTGATCCCACAGGTGTTCAATGTAGTTGAGGTCAGGAATGCTGGCAGGCCATTCCATCCTCTCCACTCAGACATTCTAGAGGTAGTCTCTGATAAACTCTGTGGGGGCGAGTGTTGTCATCTTGGAGGATAGAGTTTGGCCACAGACTGTGGTGATATGGGATTGCCACTGGTTGCAGAATTTCATTGCGATATCTCACTGCACTGAGATTGCCTCCAAAGATGACAAGCCTCGCTTTTCCAGTGAAGGAGATGCCGCCCCACACCATCACACTGCCTCCACCAAAAGATGTTACTCTATTGGTGCAGCAATCAGCATACTGTTCTCTGCGTCTTCTCCACACTTTGACCCTATGATCCAACTACCGTAGGCAGAATCTGGACTCATTGCTGAACATAATGTTCCTGAACACCAGCACAAACTGGCCTAATGGTGAAGGGTAGTCATGTCAGGCCTTCTGGCATCCCGATAAGACGGGAGATTGGCTGCGTGCAGTCTGTTCCAGATTGTTTGGGCAGAGAGCCGTCTGCCATATCATCCTGCAAACCTTGACTGCAACTCTGCCTATGGTACCTAAGTGCTTACAGGGTGAAGAAACAATCTTCTTGAGGTGTCGTCTTCTTGGGATGCCCACTTCGCTGCTTGTCTCTGACATCCCCCGTTATTTGGAAATTGGCCTTCAATCTGGAGATGGTACTAGGGCTCACTCCACATAATGCCACAACTTTGTTTTGCAAAACACAAGCTTGAAGTTGCCCTTTCGCACTGGCCCTATCCAGATCAGTCAAACGTGGCATGCCGATTCTTGGAGCAGACACCTACTGGCCACTGTTGCAGGGCCCATGCTCACAGGTGCTGCTAATCCGACAACTGATTGGCAGAACCTGGGGGTACCAGAAGCTCACAACTAATGTCAATAGCAACAGCAAATTAAGCTGTTTGGCATTGGCAGAGAAGATTTGTCAGGTTTTTCATGGGCGCAACCCACATACTCAGCTCTATTGCTCATCCCATGAATGCATGTTCCTTACAAATGTGGTACCATTTAAAAGGGGATTGACAAGGTTTCCAACCGTATAACATTTATTGCCAAGAAGCATTGTTACAACAAAGAAATAATCTATGAAACTGAAATTTCCATAATTTTTGTGCTAAGTATACTTAACCAGCCAGACACTTGTATAATGCCATTTTATTTACTAGGAAACCACCAGGGAACCTACACATGCTTTCAGATTTTTTGTATGTTGGGGTGGGGGGTGCTATTAAACGTTTCATGCAATAACTTCCTGTGAGGGTGACAGAGGTATTAAATGTTTCAGACATATGGTTTCTGTCACCATGAATTCTGTTTAGTTTTACACCAAATTACTCTGAATAACTTTGTAGACATTCAATGTATTATTTATTTTCTAGGGAAAAAATATTTATGGGCATTTTTAAAATTAGTGTGATTTCCTCTTAAAATTGACATTTAGAAATAAGGATAGTTGGAGTAAAATTGATAAACAGCAAGAAATATAACAAATTCAAACATGCAGAGATGCATGCTTTTTGCACATTAATTTGCACACCTAACAATACAGCTGTGTATTCTTCTCTTTTTCTACAATAATGTATCTAGTTGTTTCATTCCCAGAAGAAAATAATATCTGTTAGTAATTGTGCCTTTCACATTACTTACTTATTGTTTGTTTAGCAGATGTCCTAAAAGCTCAAGGTTAATTTACAGTATTTTTCACATTACATGTTGATCTGAGTTTATGAATACATGTGTAATGTTTATGGTAACAAGTTTTTTTTTTTTTTTTTTAAGCTATGTGCTGCAAGAATTGTTTTTATTAACATTTTATTCACTCAGAGAGTGAACAGACACACTCACATTTTATTAGGGGCAGAGAAAACACACACTTGGAGCAGTGGGCAGCCATACTTGGCACCCGTGGAGCAAACAGTAACAATAACAGCAATATAAAATTTTTTTGGGATGATTTTTATCATCAATAATTTTATTTTTAGACCATGCTTATTCAGCCATTATCCGGCTTATCCATCCAAACACTCGTTACTGCGTAATTTTTCCCACCTTACACCCAGTGATTCTGGGTAGGTTCTGGATTCACCGCATCCCTGAACTGGATAAGCGGTTATAGGCAGTGAATGAATGAACATGTGAAACTGAAAATATTCTAGATTTCCCACTGTTACAAGCACTGGTTCTAAGCCTTCTAAAGAGTCAAGTGCAATATAGTTACAGTTCAGCACTTAGGAGTGTTTAATTATTTATGAATTTATTATTTTAAACTCTTCCTGATCTATATTTTTACGCTTTCTGGTTCTTTTAACACTTAAACTGGTAATGCCCTAAGAATGTTTTCATGACACAAGACATAGATATCATTAATTTATGTGGTAAGAAAACGTTATTGTTCCAGTGAAATCTTTCCTTGTGAATTTATAATGAGTAATGAGTAATAAACTTTGCACTCTTATCTTGCCCCATTCATAATTTTTTTGAGTGTGTGGCAGGCATCAAATTCAAAATTTGTTTATGATAACTAAACAATAAATTTGGTTACATTATTTTACATCTTTTCTTTATGTTGTTTGGTAAATAAATGTTCAGGATAATAATTAAAGATTCTTAATTTTATTGCATTTTACAAAATGTCTCAATTTTCTGGAAATGGAGTTTGTATGTTTAATGACATATTTGCTCTGACGTGGCACAGAAACATTGATGATTTGTTTTGTGTTCTTTTGTACGAAGGAGAAAGAATCAGGAGAAATCTGGAGGTTGTAACTTAAGAAGGTGAAATGCCAGTTTTTTTTTATCTTGTTCCCCTCTATGCAACAGAAAAACAGGATTCCTGGGCACAGCTGATTTCAAAATGGACAGTGCACCTAGTTGTGTTTGTGGTTGCGTTTTGTGCGACTTTATCTAACTTGGTGCATCTATATCTAACAATGGACGGTGCGCTTTAAGCAGTATACAATTCATTTGAATATATTTCTGAGATATAGATGCTGGTAAACTTGGAAGTATATTATTAATTATAGATGTGGAAGATGACACACTTAACATGGTTCGTTTCCCACTCCGGGTGACTGTCTGTGAGGAGTTTGATGTATTCTCCCCGTGTCCGCGTGGGTTTCCTCCGGGTGCTCCGGTTTCCTCCCACAGTCCAAAAACACACGTTGGTAGGTGGCTTGGCGACTCAAAAGTGTCCGTAGGTGTGAATGTGTGTGTGTTGCCCTGTGAAGGACTGGCGCCCCCTCCAGGGTGTATTCCCGCCTTGCGCCTAATGATTCCAGGTAGGGTCTGGACCCACCCCGACCCTGAATTGGATAAGCAGTTACAGATAATGAATGAATGAATGAATTTAATATGAGATGAGGTATGAAATGATTTGATATTGCTGCACTTTCTGGGAGGATATCTATATTGAAACAGGTCAGAATTAAAACAAGACAATGGTTGCAATATTGTGAAGACTGCATTTTGAATAAAGTGAACGGAGTCTCAGTGAGTCCTGTGCCTTATTATGAAGAATATTATAAAGTCCAACAATTATTACTTTTTCTGTTTGTTACTAAACCTGATATGTTTTACGCACTGGTAAATCTAGTTTGATATTAATTAATTTGATATGTCAAACTATGCAAAAAGTTCTATACATTTACTTGATGCAGGGAACAGGTGCACGCTCAGCAGGGTGGACTCTAAGTGGTGTCTCAAGTAGGCCTGTCACCATAACTATATTTTGGACGTTTTACTGTTCCAGAAATAATTGCGATAAATTATATTATTGTCATGTTAAGACCAATAAATACCTCTGATACATTCATTCATTCATTATCTGTAACCGTTTATCCAGTTCAGGGTCGCGGTGGGTCCAGAGCCTACCTGGAATCATTGGGTGCAAGGCGGGAATACACCCTGGAGGGGGCGCCAGTCCTTCACAGGGCAACACAGACACACACACATTCACTCACACACTCACACCTACGGACACTTTTGAGTTGCCAATCCACCTACCAACGTGTGTTTTTGGACTGTGGGAGGAAACCGGAGCACCTGGAGGAAACCCACCACTGATACAATTATAATATAATAGCATTATAATTATTGCAATTATGCACTTTTAAAAAGTAACTTATTATGGATAATAAGTCATTGGTATATACAAAAATTTGAAATATCCTAAATTAATTATAAATAAACTTTGTTAATAAAGTTTATAAATAAACTTTGTTAACAAAAAGTGCAAAGTATCAGCATATTAGCTATAAGTGAAATATACATTAACTGTGAGAGTATGCCATTTTGTGCTGTCACAATTATATTTACATTTGTTGAGCAAACACATCCATAATGGCCCACTGTTGGGAATGCCCCTCTTCAACCGTGGTGTTTGTTCCCAGAAAACTATATGGGATGGTTATATTTCAGATGTGCTTTCAGGTTTGTTATATTGCCATCTATTGTTGCCACTGTTTTAACCCTCCTGTTATGTTGCGAGTCAAATTGACCCATTTTAAACTTTGAAGGTCTAAGAAAAATAGTTAAATTATTTTTTTCAGAATGAAACTTCGTCTGCTTGCCTTAATTAGTGTAATCAACATATAATACGAAAATGGTTTCTCTCACATATTTGCAACCACCCCCTGCATGTTTATATCACATAGATACTGTTCGGGTCAATTTGACCCGGCAGTGGAACTGGAGGTAAAATGGTGTCAGATTATTTCTTTGTTTGCAACTGTGAAACATGTTTCACCCCAATCACACACACAAGCACACATACACACACACAGTACGATTAGTTGATAACACAATTAATGTGACAGGCCTGTTTCATTTGAACTATCATCTACACTGCCTCCACAGTTTCCAATGGTACTACTCCATTCTGTTCCTATCTGTAAGCTTTCTGAGACCATGCACAAATATGGAGGAAATGAACACAGAGCATGAACAGACGATTCTGTCAGAACAACTTTTCACAAATGAATGTATCACTATCACTAGTGATGAAGCAAGAATAATTAAACATTTCAAACTCAGTGGAGAAGGATTTCAGGGTCTGCCATAATGATACTCACATTAGCCAGCTGTTCCATCCAAACATGCTCTGAGATCTGGTAGAAAAAGGCACAGCTTGGTCAAATGAAGGAAGGACTTCAACTTCATGAAGTAAAAAATTATGTATGTTTGGAAGAAATTTTGAGTGCCACCAATCAGTGGAAAGATGCAAGAAGCACACCTCAGATATTATGGCCACGTGATAAGGAGTAAAGTTTCCATGTTAGCTGACTACCCTGAGCATGGAAGGGTAAGATTTAATTGATCACTTTTAATATGATAGCCATGTAAATCAGCTATAAATTTAGCATTATTTTTTAATCAAAATGTTCACAAAACATGTTAGTAGAAGCCAACTTTAAGACATACCATTGAGTATGTGCGTTTCGCATAGCATCAGTATTCTAAAGTGGAGTAATATTTCCCCTACTTAGCCCTAATGATCCTGGGAAAAGCACTGAATGTCTCCTGATGATATTATAGAAGACTGATTAGGAAAATAGCCTGGAGCAACACTGCTGAATGATATTATTTTCATTCTGTCTCTGTGAAGATGCCTGCAGGGTTATGAATGGCTCCCAAATTCCATAAAACCACCTTTGCATAAGCATAAATGCTCTTCTGAGAGAGCCCTAGGCTAGGTGGTACCTAGAACTTCAAATTGTCATTTGTCCCCAACAATTACTTCACTGCTGAATACTTGCCCAGTGGTTTGTTTATACTGTAGATACTTTTGAAGATTTTTGATGAAGTGCATACTTCGATCAAAGTATGATTTTGAGGATCCCTGTGGCAAACTCTTTAGTTTTGCTTAACAACTGTTTCAGTGGTTTCCTGATGTCAGGAGATGTGGGGACTAACAATGGCTAAGCCTACAATCAAGGATCCAACAAATGAAAATATAAGTAATCTTTTCCTGATTGTGTTGGTGTAACAATTATGTATTTTTTAGTAAACAATCCATTAATCATGCATCAAGGATATATTTTTTTCATGTTGATATCATCTGAATTATTAGAGAGAGTGCTCAAAAAAATGATTTTCTATAACATTTTTACAGTGCATGAATGTGAATTCCATTGAATGAGGTTTTCAAGGTTCACCAAAGAGGAGAACCCTCCAAAGAGTGCAATACTCCATTAAAGAGGAGAGGGACAGTCTGACTTGTTATCAGAGCACAGTTTAAAAGCCAAGATTCATGATGGCATGGGTAATTTGCACATTATTGCAATCTGTTTTCATTTACATTTTTTAAAGTGTCCCATATTTTTTGGAATAAAATGTCGCAGTGCTGTCTTGGCTTTTGGGGCACTTCAGGACGTCATGTTGGGGGTAGTGTTCTTTGTATGTAAGTGTGCGTTTGTATACATATCTTACCCTCCTCTGCCTTGTAATTTCCCTACAGAGAGGCTATTTATTCATCAGCCTCTATAAAAGTCTCCACTCTGCACTAAATGCTTAGCGGACCACCAGTGTGCAGACAGTGAGAATATGCTGCTTCTTCAGGTCCTGACCCTGCTGTCTTTCTTCTGCCCCACCCATGGGGGCTCTGAGGATTGTGAGCGATGGCAGAACCTGGACAATGCAGTGGTCCATAAGGAGGGTCAGGTGATTCTGGCTGGAATGTTCCCTATCCACTCGAAAGGCATGGAGCAGGAGCTGAGCTTCACCACTTCACCAGGAAACAGGAGATGCAAGGGGTAAAGACCACTAGCTCCTGTTTTTCATTTTCATCTCTCTCTCTCTCTCTCTCTCTCTCTCTCTCTCTCTCTCTCTCTCTCTCTCTCTCTGAAGCACAGTGACACAACAGGTAGTTTCACTTCAAAGCTCTGTGATTGTCAGTTCAGTGCCTACCTTGGGTCACTGGAGTTATGAGGAGTTTGGTGTCTTCTCCCTGAGTGCTCCAGGTTATCGTGTTTCCTCCCATAATCCAAAAGCACGTTTGTAGGTGTAATTGTCCATAGATGGGAGTGTGGGAATGACTGGGTGATTGAGTTTGCATAATGCCCTATAATGGATTGGCACATTGTCCAGGCAGTGTGCCAGCTTTGTGCCCTGTGATTACAGGAAGGCTACGGATCTACAACTGCACTAAACAGAATGAATTGTTTACAGAATAGCATAAATTAATTTTGCTTCTTGTTTCTTAAGGGCTTCAATGATTATAAACCCTGTGTCCTTTACTGGCTTTGATGTTATGCTGTGTTCTACCAACACCTGATTCATTATGTAATAATACATTATATATTTAAAAAAGATAAAGTGCCCAAAAGTAAAATGTTCCTTTCTATAATTAAGTGTTTTAGATAAAGTATGAGCATAGCTCTTAATCATATTTTACATAGAATTCCCATTGACATAATCTGCTTCTAGATGTGGGTAGTCATTTACATCCCAAAATCTATGGGCATGACTGTATATGTAAATATGGGTAATGTTCTTTAAATGAGGTTAAAATATATAGGGAATGTACAAATACAATTGTGTCTCCTGTACAGTTTAGTCTAAATTGTACATGTTGCATATAGAACACTTAAAATGAGGCACTGTTACACTGATGCATTTTACTTTCAATCCAACATTTGCCTCATAAAAACAGTGATAAACATAGTATATTTTGTAAATATCTGAAAGTAATCTGTTGTAATCTGCAATATCGATTATCGTTATGATCTGTGCAGAAAGCTTCTATGATTATGCCACTGATTTCTGTCTTAAATTCAGTGTCTTGTTTCAGATTAAACCTGCGTGCACTTCGCTGGACACAGGCCATGATCTTTTTCATAGAGGAAATCAACCAGAACCCTGATCTACTGCCCAATGTTACCCTGGGCTACAGACTCTATGACACCTGCTGGCTGGTGGCTCTGTCCATGAAAACAGCTTTGTCTGTGACCTCGCAACCCTTGAAGAGGAACATCACAGGAGCATGTTCATCCCCCGCAATCCCTCTGGTCATCGGAGACTCAGGGTCCACTCTGTCTATGGCTATCTCCCGAATGCTTAACCCCTTCAGCATCCCACTGGTGAGACACAAACATGGTGTTTACTGGATTTTCACTTCTCTGTACATTAAAAAAGAGTCAGATCAACTTAAAGTTTTTAATTCAACTTTTTGCTTTGTTTTTTCATTTCCTCTTAATCCAAGTGTAAATTTAACCAACTTTTAATACTTCCAATTATCTTAGCTTAATATCACAAAGAGTACTTATATAGTGCAATGCGGAAAGTTAATATTCCTAAATGTAATAATCTTAAAGGTTTGTATTATTTAAATTACAATCTGTTATTCATGACATACAGGGAAGCAGGCATGTATTGAAAAACTGGAAAAATGTAGTGCATTTGTGTCATGTTTGTCCTATTCTCACATTCTGAATGACTGGACAAATGAATACTCATCCTTCTCATTCACATCCTCTCTCCCACCCTCTTTCTCTGTAAACTCCCAGGTTAGTTACTTTTCCTCTTGTGCATGCCTGAGTGATAAGCAACAGTTTCCCTATTTCTTCCGTACAATCCCCAGTGACACATACCAGGCTGCTGCACTGGCTCGACTCGTGAAGCGCTTTGGCTGGACATGGGTGGGGACCATGGGGTCTGATGATGCTTATGGCCGAACGGCTATGGACATGTTTACCACTGAGGTAACCAGCCTGGGTGTGTGTGTGGCCTTTCGGGTTATTGTCCCCAAGGTACCATCTCAGCAACAGATCCAGGACATTGTGAAAACTATAAGAGAATCTACAGCTCATGTTCTGGTGGCTATCGCCATTGAAGAGGACATCCAGCCTATTGTAGAGGAGACATTGAGACAGAAAATGACTGGAAAGCAATGGGTGGCCAGTGAAGCCTGGGTAACATCCAGTCTCATATCCTCCAGCTATCCATCTCTCAGTGGTACCATTGGTTTTGCCATTCGCCGAGCAGAAATCCAAGGCCTCAAAAACTTCTTACACAGCCTGCAGCCTATAGCGCAACCATATAACCCCTCTTCCAGGGAATTTTGGGAAACGCAGTTTAATTGCACCTTTAATATGAGTACACCAGTAGGTTCTATGGCTGACCCTATCCAATATAACCGTACCTGTACTGGACAGGAAAGGATTGAAGACACAGAGACTATCTACAATGATGTGTCCCAGCTCAGAGTGACCTATAACTTACACAAGGCTGTATACGCTGTAGCACATGCACTACACGACCTGCTTATGTGCCAGAAGAAAGAGAGCAGCAAAGATAAACAGAATCAGTGTCCAGATATTTACAATCTGCAACCCTGGCAGGTATAACTAAATCTAGCCCTGCTGTCTTGGAAAAAAAGCCGTTACAGCTCTGTGAATTAATATTTATATAAGAAATTTTGTTTTGAAATACAGTATTTTGCTAAATCAGAGACCACCTTCCATTTGTTTAATTTTCAGCCAAAAGATTCCTTGCATATTTTTTAATTTTTAAAAACTGAAAACATATGTTCCAAAGAATTTCACAAAAGTCTAAACAAACAAGACATTTTAGTATTTAATGTAATTACCAATTGCTTTTCTGTGTCTCACAATCCAGATAACGCTGTACACATTCAGTGGCATGTTCTGAGAACTAACTTCTTTTTTGCTCATTTGCTTTATGAGCTTCATGAAAGATCAATGGTGTTTTTTTCACATCAGACTTTGTGTAGCTCGACTCTCCCCTCTTTCAAAACTGAAAACCTTTTATGCTGAGTATCTGATGAAAACAGTTGTCCATGAATATACTATAGTAAAAACATAATTTTTGTGTTCCTAGGTGATCCAGTACCTGAAAAAGGTGAATTATACCAATGTGTTTGGGGACACTGTGTATTTTGATGAGCATGGAGATCCTGTGGGTTCATATGATGTCGTAAACTGGCACAAAGGACCTGAGGGTGGGCCACTGCGGTTAGTGACAGTGGGACGCTTTGACTCATCTCTTCCAAGTGAGCAGCAGCTATTGCTCTACCAAGACAACATTGTGTGGCAAGGAGGGTCTAAGGAGGTAATGATGTTGACACTTATTTCTTGACTACATTTTTTCCCCCTGCATTTCACTCAGCAAATATGTATTTGCATGCAAAATGTGTGACAAATGTGTTGACAAATTTTCACCTAGCAGAAGCATGTAAAAGAAAGGATGTTCAAAAATGTTTTAAGCTCTCTCTCACACCCCTCTCCCCCTTCTACTCTCAGGTGCCGGTATCAGTGTGTTCAACTAGCTGTGTGCCAGGCTACAGGAAAGTCACACGTAAAGGTGAACCGGTCTGCTGCTATGACTGTGTGCCCTGCCCTGAGGGCTCCATTAGCAACAGCATAGGTATTACAGCTGTGTTGTTGGGGACGTTTATACCCCAAACAGAGTGCTTTGCATGGTCAGAATTAACTTATAGTAATACAATGGCAGAGCAAAGCACAGATTCTTAACCTATGAATTGTACTTAGAAATGTATGTATTATCTCATAATTTGAAGGCAACGTTTTAAGGTACAACATTAATTTCCACTGGTAGCCATCAAGCATGATGGAAGAGAGCAGATCCTAAACACAGCTCTGTGATGTTACCCTCCAGAAATGGAGGTTGAGGATTTTTCATGCCACTGAAAATATCTCACATTTTGCCTCCATTAATTCATCAGAATTACACAGTCTGTTAATTATTCCAGTTTAGTAAGACCTGAGAGCAAAAAAAACCCAATTATTATTATATCGGAATCCTATCCTTAAAACTTAGGATGATGTGGAAGCCACAGGAACCAACACAATTTCTGTCTCTGTGTGCTGATGTCCCCTCGCTTGTATTATGAAACCACTTTCATTTATTGCCAAATGAAAAAAAAAAAATCTTCCTATTCCATCACAAATTACCAAGCATGTTTGGTAACTTGAAAGAACTGACCAGTTTGTTACCTACAAAGCACACAGAGCTCTATTGAAATTGTTAATTACTATTTATGTTTATTCATAATTATGTCCTTAATTAGCTCTTAATACTGAAATGTATCAAATGCATCATGTGCTTCATTGAAAGTTATTTCATCAGGTAACATCCTTTGCTTGTTTTGTTGTTCTCAGACCAGTCTGAATGCAGCCTCTGCCCTGAAGATCTCTGGTCAAACCTTCAGCGTGACACCTGTGTGGAAAAACAGATTGAGTTTCTGTCATACACAGAGGGTTTTGGGATGGCCCTCGCAGCTATTGCTGTCCTGGGTGTTATGGCTACTGTCACTGTGGCTGCCATTTTTCTCCATTACAGAGACACACCCCTGGTTCGCGCCAACAACTCAGAGCTGAGCTTTCTGCTGCTGTTGTCACTGACCCTCTGCTTTCTGTGTGCTTTGACCTTCCTTGGTCGGCCAACGCACTGGGCCTGTCCACTCAGGCGCACAGCCTTTGGCCTAACATTCGCCCTCTGTCTCTCCTGCCTCCTGAGCAAAACTCTGGTGGTTCTCATGGCTTTCAGGGCCACTCTGCCTGGGAGTAACATTGCACGTTGGTTCCGCCCCCCTCAGCAGCGGCTGGGTGTGTTACTGTGCTCCGCTCTACAGTGTGGCATCTGTGTGGCCTGGCTGACCACAGCTCCCCCTTATCCGGTAAAGAACACTTGGCTCTACCGAGAACGGATCATCCTGGAATGCCATCTGGGCTCTGTGGCTTTGTTTTGCTGCGTCCTTGGCTACATCGGCTGCCTCGCTGCCTTCTGCTTTATCCTGGCCTTTCTGGCTCGCAAGCTGCCAGATAATTTTAATGAAGCCAAGTTCATCACCTTCAGCATGCTCATATTCTGTGCTGTTTGGATTGCCTACATTCCGGCCTATGTCAGCTCTCCAGGAAAGTTCACCGTAGCTGTAGAGATATTCGCTATATTGGCATCCAGTTTTGGTGTGCTTCTGTGCATTTTCGTCCCCAAATGTTACATCATCATCTTCATGCCTGAGAAGAACACAAAAAAATATCTTATATCTCAGAAACCTGGCAGGTGATTTGCACTACTGAACTGTTTACTACGCTCATGAAAATTGGGAACAGTTCCAGAATTTGGGAGCCCCTGATCCTGATATTAAACTAGTACTTTTACTAAATGACCTTTGAAGAAACCCTTTTTTAAAGGCTTAGACCATCAGTTGAGAATCTGAAATCCTGCCATGCCCAAAAATAATAATATATAATAATAATATAAGCAATAATAATTTTTTTGGGATGGTGGTGCTTTCCACCATGGGGTGATGATGTTTCATTGTGCTCCATCAGAATAAGAAGCAAGTAAGCTGAACCTTACAAAATCTACAAGCACAGCTCAATAAACCATTTCATTGTCACCTAATGAAACAATCACTGAGCTGTGATTCCTGGGCTTAATGACGGTGGGCCTCATGCATGAAACGCGAGCATAACATATGTATGTGTAAATGTTTTTTTTTTATATTCATCAATATATTCATAGCAGGAATATACCATGGAGGGGGCACCAGTCCTTCACAGGGCGACACACACACATTTACTCACACCTAAGGACACTTTTTTGTGAGTACTTTTTTTAAGGAACTCAAACCCCCACCCCCAGATTCCTGGAGCTCTGTGTCTGCGACACTACCTGCTGCGCCGTGCCGCCCTAAATAAAAGTTAATAAAAATAATTAAAATGCACAAACTAAAAAAATAAACAGTAAATTAATTCATAATAAAACAATTTCACATAACATTTCCTCTTCCTAATACAGCCTGTTGTTAAGAGCAACTTTTAGTAGCTAAAAAGCAATTGCTTGCTGAATTATTTTGTTACTGGTGTAGTCAGACAGTTACAGTAATGTGGATCATTAATATAAATGTGTTTTTGGTCTTTGGTCAATAGCTGATGATGTGCTGCTGCTGATTAACAAACAGCTCTGCACAGAGAACTTTAACGCCTTTGGAGACGATACTGGTTTATTAGCTGAGTGATGTCTCTCTGGTCCATTTACTATCGAGATCCATTCTTTTGTATGTTTGTGTGTTAAGTTATGTTATACTTGACGCACTGTAACTGGCACGTTTACTCTGCGTGCACTCATGCAGCCCCAATGTTAAATAACATGATGAATAAAAACGAACACATTTAAAAGAACTTTTGCAAATTAGGATCAAGTCTACAGGCATTTATCCCTCTATGAGAGACTGCAGAGAGAGTCAAATTGGCCAAAACACATAGAAGGAGCTCATGTCAAGAATAAACGCCTTTAGCTTCCATTCAGCCTCCCCCACCTTAAGCAGAATTGTGCAGGACAAACTTCAGTGAACTAGCAGTATTGTGCAAATATGTTAGGCACCTAAAACTATCATTATTTAAAATAATGCATCTTCTAAATAAGAGTGGTGATTACAATTATATAAATTAATCAATACAAAATAGGATATTCCTTTCTAAAATTGTGTGTTATGAGCCAGTGTGAAGAAAAAAAGTTTGTTTCCAGATGATTTTCTTGATCGTATGCATTTGTGAAATCAACAGCACAGTTTGCTCGTGTTTTTTACGTTTCATGAATGAGGCCCATTATCTCCTAATCACCGTGGTCTGTTATTCAGCTTCGATAATAGATTTGTTTATGAATGCTGATGTTACACTTAATCCGATTGTTTACAGCAGGGGTGTACAAATTTACATAGACATTACAGTAGAGGGCCACACTTTTTTACCAATATATAAAAATGTATTGTATCAATGAAGTCCAAAATAAATAAATAATTAAAATAAAAGCTATTAAAAATAATTCAATTTCCTTTGAATTGTCAACAGGGTGGCACAGTAGCGCAGCAGGTAGTGTTTCAGTCACACAGCTCCAGGGGCCTGGAGGTTGTGGGTTTGATTCCCGCTCCGGGTGACTGTGAGGAGTTGGTGTGCTCGGGGTTTCCTCCGGGTGCTCCGGTTTCCTCCCACAGTCCAAAAACACACACTGGTAGGTGAATTGGTGACTCAAAAGTGTCCGTAGGTGTGAGTGTGTGAGTGAATGTGTGTGTTGCCCTGTGAAGGACTGGCGCCCCCCCACCAGGGTGTATTCCTGCCTTGCGCCCAGTGATTCCAGGTAGGCTCTGGGCCCACCGCGACCCTGAACTGGATAAGCGGTTACAGATAATGAATGAATGAATGAATGAATGAATGAGTGAATGAATTGTCAGCAACCGGAAGGGGCTTGGCTGGTGCAGGGAAAGAGCTGGAGGATCTGGCTCTCAGGACTCAAATTCACAGAATCCTCAGCAACAATCAGCACCAACCAGCTTCAGCTGTGCAGTGCTGCATATAAAGCCAGGCTCAAACACAAGCCAATATTTTCGAAAGTGCAAACTGTAATTGTGGTTACAGCAAAAGAAGAAAAACAAATAAAAGACACCTTTGAAAGAGAAAATAAAATAGAAAAGAGATGGCTAAAGCAGAAACGAGAAAAGGCTGTAAAGAAAAAATGGTTGAGAGAAAAAAAAGCTGACAAGAGAAGATTAACCTGAAGGGAGGGGAAAAAAAATTAAGATGTGAAAGGGCTGTAAAGACACAAACTGGATTTTAAAGGGCAGTTAAAATAAAAAGGCTCTGATCATAGATATATTAGTTACATTAATAGTTATTTGTTTCTGAGCATGCCAACTTGGCATCTCCTTTGTTTGCTGTTTGTGGACTTGTTGTTATGCCGGTTTGAAGTGGGAAAAAGAAAATAATAATAAAATATTCACAAAGCACTTCCATTTCTACCCTAACCACCTATTGGATTCACTATATATATAGTGCTTGGGTCCATCACATGCTCACCGTAACACAGTGGTGTGAAAGTGATTTGTTTTAGATTGTAGAAGTTGTGTCAGTAATTATGTCCAGTCAGCCCTTTTTGGAGGGCAATCTTATGTTCTCTCACTGCAGAAAATGAAATCTAACAAGTAAAATTTACTTAAATACAGCCTACTTGCATAGATTTCACTTTTTGCAGTTGAATTAGCTTTTAGACACATTTAACTGTTCAGATGTCTGGTTCCTATTAACACTACTGAACACTTTAATATCCACATATGCTGCTGTTAATAATATATAAACTTTATAAGAATTTTGTGATTGCTATATTCCAGCTTGATTTCTTTTTTAATTTAACAGGCCTATAGATACATACATAGCCTTCATTGCTTTGCAATGGTTGTCTGCACGGAAGAGTCAGGCGTTCGCCGTACTCATGCAAACACCATAAATCTGGGACATCCTCATCAGCAGCTGGACATGAAGCACAGTTTGAGTGACAGCGGCAGAAGATAACTGATTTGTTTGCCTGAAAAAGAGGATTCTGTTCATTTAAATTCTTAGTTAATTTCATTTGTAAAAGGAAAAGAGTATCCTCATCCAAGTGGATATGTTTCATGATCGAACAAGGCTTATACGATCAGATTTTTTGTTTTGTTTTGTTTTGTTTTGTTTCATAAAGGACCTTAGCTGAAGCATTCTAAACTAGCTGAAGTTGACTTAGGTCAGTAATAAGCGCAGGGGGTAAAAATTACCCCTAATTCTCAGGGGTAAAAAACTATTTAGAAATGTGTTCTGATTTTTATTTTATTTTTTTTTATGTATCATATAAAGTTTAAAGTTAAAACGTTTTCTGCCCCCACTTAATGGCAAATCATACAGCCTCTCATATATCTCCCTCTAAATCTTCCTCTCAAGATTATTGATGAAATTCAATAGTGTACACGTTTGCATTTTGGCCAAACTAGAACGCCTATCCAAGAATGCACAGCAGATGGCAGTGCGAGACAAGGATTGTCACCTGCTTCACACCTGTGCACCATGCAGTGCCTAAGACCGAGCCTCTTCCGTGTATACAGGAGTGCTCCCTATACAAAAAATTCCCATTAAAATTATTATTTTTAAAATTATCTGCATTCTATTTATTTTCTTGTTTTGTTGTTACTGGGGGCGGCACGGTGGCGCAGCAGGTAGTGTCGCAGTCGCACAGCTCCAGAGACCTGGAGGTTGTGGATTCGATTCCCGCTCTGGGTGACTGTCTGTGAGGAGTTGGTGTGTTCTCCCCGTGTCCGTGTGGGTTTCCTCCGGGTGCTCCGGTTTCCTCCCACAGTCCAAAAACACACGTTAGTAGGTGGATTGGCGACTCGTAGGTGTGAGTGTGTGAGTGAATGTGTGTGTATGTGTCTGTGTTGCCCTGTGAAGGACTGGCGCCCCCTCCAGGGTGTAATCCCGCCTTGCGCCCAATGATCCCAGGTAGGCTCTGGACCCACCGCGACTCTGAATTGGATAAGCGGTTACAGATAATGAATGAATTAATGAATGTTGTTACTGGTTTATTTGTTTATTATATTAAAACAGTCATGTAGAATGTTCAAAATATGATTTCAGACTTTCTCTCCCACCTTTTACAGGCCTCTCCTCATAAGCAAAGGACCTGTATTTTTGGGTGCACTGCAGGGCAGGTCATCCTCTCCCTGAGTTGACTGACATAGACCCTAGTTAATCTTACAAATACACTTCCTATCTGGGTGGAAGTTTGTGATAGAGTCAAAGATGTTCACAAGTCACAAAATACAAATCCGAGTCTAGTCATGAGTCTATAGACTAAAGTCTGAGCCAAGTCCCATTTCAAAATAACTTAGAGAAAGCCTATATGGTATGTGTAGTGTAAAAATAAGGATTTTCATTTCAGGATTTTCAGAATGCAAATCATTGTATTCTGTTTTATTAATGCTTTACGCAACATCCCAACTTAATTCGAATTGGGGTTGTCTGTATGTATATATATAAACACATACACACTGCACCAAAATACATATACATGACACTCAAACTCCTTTAATTGGTCACTTTTTAATGAAATCCAACAACATATTTAAATGTTTATGAAATAGATTAAATAGTTGTTGAAAGAATAAAGTAAAATTAAAAAATAAAGAAACTTAACTATATATATATATATATATATATATATATATATATATATATATATATACAGCATCCTCCAGAATTATTGGCACCCCTAGTTGAAATGTGTTCAAATAAATTAATTTTTTATTGCAGAAGCATAATCTCACTCTGAAAAAAATATATAGAAAAAGCAGCCTTCTACTCAAATGAAAAAAAAAAGCCTGACTAAGAAATAATAGTTTCCCATAAAATTACCTGTTCAACAATTATTGGCACCCTTAATAATTTCTTGGAAATAAATGTATTTGAACCATTTGTCATATCTACTGTAGTGTATATAGTGGGTCAAAGTATCTAGGAACCTTTAATAATTCATCACTTCCTGTTTCCCTGGGGTATAAATATGGTGTTACACAGAGGCCTATTTCTCTTCCTCATTCTTAAACATGGGAAAGGCAAGAGAAGACACTATTCAAGTAAGGCAGATGTGTGTCGACCTTAATAAATCAGTCAATGCCTACAAGAAAATAGCCACTCACCTGCAGATGCCCTTATCTACAGTCAGAGCAATCATCAAAAAGTTCATAACATCTGGAACTGTGACAAACAAGCCTGGAAGAGGACGCAAGGGTATCTTGCCAGTGAGAAGGATGGTAAGAGAAGTAAAAAAATTCTCCAAAGCTCACTGTAGGAGAATTGAATCAAATGGTACCATCTTGGGGTCATGAGGTCTCCCAAAACACCCATCAGGTGCTATTTACATGCCAACAGGCTGTTTGGGAGGCATGCACGGAGAAAGCCTTTCCTGAGTTATACTCATAAGTGTAAACGGGTGGAGTTTGCCAAGCAGTACTGGGATTTTAACTGGGACCATGTGCTTTGGTTAGATGAGACCAAGATAGAGCATTTTGGCAACAAACACTCTAAGTGGGTCTGGTGTAACACCAAGGATGACTGCGCAGAAAAAACACCTCATGCTCACTGTATGGTGGAGGATTGGTGGTGCTGAGGGCCTGTTTCTCCTCCAAAGGACCTGGGAACCTTGTAAGGATCCATGGGATCATGAAGAGGAATGGTCGAAGATCTCTCTTTTTGTATTTATTCTCCTATATTGTGAAGAGTTATAGTAGAAGAATAAGTGCCGTCTTGTTGGCAAAAGGAGGTTGTACAAATTACTAACACCAGGGGTGCAAATAATTATGGAGGGTGCTGTGTGTGTGTGTGTGCATATATATATATATATATATATATATATAAAACCTAGGTTGTAATCACAAGGACAGCCCTATCATGGTTCAAATCTTACTTAACGGAACATTATGAATTTTTAAATGTAAACGACATCTTCAAATTATTCTCTAAAGTAATATTTAAACAGTAACAAAACAGAGCTCCTGCTTTTGGGTCCAAAGGTGACAAGAAATAAATTATCAGATTTAATTTTAAATCTTGCTGACTTTAGAGTTAAACCTGGTTCAGCAGCGAAAAAATATTGGTGTCATAATTGACCTGGATTTATCATTTGATCAGCACATAGGCAGTAATCACTAGGACAACTTTTTTACATCTTCACAACATCACCAAGATTAAAAATGTATTATCCCTGCAGGATGCAGAAACATTAGTACATTCCTTTATTACTTCAAGGCTTGACTATTGTAACACACTATTGTCAGGATGCACCAGCAGAAATGTAAGTAAACTTCAACTAGTTCAAAATGCTGCAGCCAGGGTCCTCACTAAAACTAGAAATTTTGAACATATCAGTCCAGGTCTATCATCACATCATTGGCTGCCTGTAAAAGCATGTAAAGCTCTACATGGGCTCGCTCCTGAAAACCTCCAAGGTACTATTATGATCCTCCACGATTACTCAGATCAGCGTACTGAATTTTTAATAGTTCCCAGAATTCAGAAGGCCTCAGCTGGGGGACAAGCTTTTTCTTATAAAGTCCCCCAACTCTGGAATGATCCTCCAGAGAATGTTCGGGACTCAGACACAGTCGCAATCTTCAAATCTAGGCTAAAAACTCATCTGTTTAGTTTAGCTTTTGTAAGTTAATGCTCCCCATAGATAAAGGCAGCAGATCCAGGGGGTCCATGGACACAGGGAACTATAGTAAACTGAGACGCTGGTGTCTTCACGCGATCACTCAGGTTTGTCGACAGTGGAGTGGAGGGATGCCAGTGTTTCAGGATGCTCCCTCGTCTGTGTGTTCTTCTGGTTCTCTCCTTTTAGTTAAAGCTGTGGTAGTCAGATCTGCTGGAGTCAATAGTCACACTCTTGAAATTTTCACATTTTCTGTTTTACAAACAAAGATTAAAACTAATTCCATCTCTTTACCTTTTTCCAAGTAAACAACCGCCCACCTGTCCAGCTGGACACTGATGGATGACTGTCGAGCTTCTCCTCCATGCTTCAGACCAGCGGCCCATGCTCCAGCCACCACCAAGGGCATTGGAGCAGCTCCTACACTGTTTTCACAGACTCTTAACTATTATTACTAGTAGATTGACCAGAGCAGGATAGGTCACCACTTGTGAGCCTTGGTTCTTCCCAAGGTTTCGTCCTCAGCTAAGGGAGGTTTTCCTTGCCACTGTCGCCCTTGGCTTCCTCAGCTGGGGATTTTTACATTTTTAAAATTTCATGTCAAAACTTTGCCTTTACGGGAGTTCTGTGAAGCTGCTTTGTGACAACATCTGTTGTAAAAAGCGCTATACAAATAATTTTGATTTGACGATTTATTCTTTTGTTTAATGACCATGTCAAATAACATATATTTGTAAATGTGGACATTCAATGTCTGGCCAAAGAAAACAATATAAAAATTTTGCTAAATGCAGTGAGATTAAATATAAGACCATTGTGGGAATAAGCCAGAATTATATAAAGAGAATTATAATTTATGATTAAAACTATAGCTTACATTATTGCACATAAATGCTGAGTTTCAGAGTGCAAATTAAAAAGATTTAATTAGTTATTAAGATTTAAAATTTTATGACTAGAAGAAACATATTCTAATGTTGATAATACCAAACTGAGCTTAGCACTCTTACTAACTTGAATGTATGGTTATGCCTCTGACCACATGCAGGCACTTGCAGTCTCTCACTTTCCTGGTAATCAAATCAAATCAAATTTATTTATATAGCGCTTTTCACAACTGATGTTGTCACAAAGCAGCTTCACAGAATTCCAGTAAGACAAAGATTTGACATGAAATGTAAAAACAAATGTAAAACCCTCAAGTGAGCAAGCCAGGGGTGACAGTGGCAAGGAAAAACTCCCCCAGCTGAGGAAGAAACCTTGGGAGGAATCAAGGCTCACAAGGGGTGACCCATCCTCCTCTGGTCAATCTACTGGTGATGATAGTTAGTAGTCCATGAGAACTTCAGTGTAGGGACAGCTTCAAGGCACTTGGTGGTTGCTGGAGCATGGGCAGCTGATCTGAAGCGTGGAGGAGGGTCTCGACAGTCATCCATCAGTGTCCAGACAGACAGGTGGGCAGTTGTTTACTCGGAAAAATGTAAAGGGATGGAATTAGTTTTGAACTGTTTTGTGTTTGTAAAGTAGAAAATATGAAAATTTCCAGAGTGTGGCTAATGACTCCGGCAGATCTGACTATGACAGCTTTAACTAAAAGGAGAGAACCAGGAGGACACACAGACACGGGAGCATCCTGAAACACTGGCATCCCTCCGCTCCACCGTCAACAAACCTGAGTGATCGCGAGGAGCGGCGGGACGACAGCACCAGCGTCTCAGTTTACTATAATTCCCTGTGTCCATGGACCCCCCGGATCTGCCGCCTTTATCTATGGGGGAGTATTAGCTACCAAAAGATAAACTAAACAAATGTGTTTTTAGCCTAGATTTGAAGATTGCGACTGTGTCTGAGTCCCGAACATTTTCTGGAAGATCATTCCAGAGTCTGGGGGCTTTATAAGAAAAGGCTCTTCCCCCAGCTGAGGCCTTCTGAATTCTGGGAACAATTAAAAATCCAGTATTCTGTGATCTGAGTGAACGTGGAGGCTCATAATAGGAAATTGTATCTTGAAGATATTCAGGAGCAAGCCCATGTAGAGCTTTATATGTTAATAACAAAATTTTGTAGTCAATGCGGAATTTAACAGGCAGCCAATGAAGTGATGATAAAACTGGGCTGATATGTTCAAATTTTCTAGTTTTAGTGAGGACCCTAGCTGCAGCATTTTGAACTAGTTGAAGTTTTCTTAAATTGCTGCTGGTGCATCCTGACAGTAGTGCGTTACAGTAGTCAAGCCTTGAAGTAATAAAGGCATGTACTAATGTTTCTGCGTCCTGAAGGGATAAGGCATTTCTAATCTTAGCAATATTGCGAAGATGTAAAAAAGCTGTCCTAGTGATACTACCTATGTGTTGATCAAATGATAAATCCGGGTCAATTATGACACTAAGATTTTTTGCTGCTGAACCAGGTTTAATTGGAGAGTCAGCGAGATTTAAAATTAAATCTGATAATTTATTTCTTGCCACTTTTGGACCCAAAGGCAGGACCTCTGTTTTGTTGCTGTTTAGAAGGAGGAAGTTACGCAACATCCAGCCTTTCACGTCTTTTACACAGTCCTCTATTTTCTTTAATCTGTGTTTGTCATCGGGCTTGGCTGATATATACAATTGTGTGTCGTCTGCGTAACAGTGAAAGTTAATGTCATGGTTTCTTATAACTGTGCCTAGCGGTAACATGTATAATGTAAATAATAATGGTCCTAAAATAGAGCCTTGTGGAATTCCAAATCTTACTTTAGAATAATTTGAATTTAGATTGTTTACTTTTACGAATTGATAACGTTCCGTTAAGTATGATTTGAACCATTATAGGGCTGTCCCTGTGATTCCAACCATGTTTTCTAACCTTTCTATGAGAATATTGTGGTCTATTGTATCGAAGGCTGCGCTTAGGTCAAGAAGCACCAACAGGGATACGTGGCCTTGATCAGAGGCAAGAAGAAGATCATTTGTTATCTTGACTAGTGCTGTCTCTGTACTATGATGTTGCCTGAATCCAGATTGGAATTTTTCATATATATGATTCTTATGTAGATATGAACTAAGTTGTTTGGCCACAGCTCTTTCTAAGATCTTGGACAGGAATGGCAAATTAGAAATAGGCCTGTAATTAGACAGTGTACTAGCATCAAGATTTGGTTTCTTGATCATAGGTTTAATAACTGCTAGTTTAAAAGCTTTGGGTACATGGCCCAGACTAAGGAATGAGTTTACTATAGTTAAAAGAGGATCAATAATAGCTGGTAGTACTTCTTTGAGCAACTTTGTGGGAATTGCATCAAGTGTGCAAGTTGTACAGTTTGCGGAGGTGATAATCTTCTCTAGTTCTGATTGTGGGAGTGGGTAAAAGGTTTCAAGTCTTTCTTTTACAGTTATATTATGTTTTATATCATTCACATCGGGTGGCAGCCAGGATGGATTTGATCCTGTGGCTTGAGTTTATTGTCTAATATTCTCAATTTTATTATTAAAAAAGTCCATAAAATCTTTACTGGTGAGAGTTGCTGGAATTAGTTGTTCAGAACCTGCTTGATTTTTTGTAATTCTAGAAAACACACTAAACAGTGCTCTCGGATTATTTTTATTATTGGAGATCAGTGAGGCCAGATATGCTGAGCGAGCTTTAGTGAAGGCATTTCTATACTCTATAAGGCTGTCCTTCCAGGCAGAATGGAACACTTCAAGCTTGGTTGATCGCCATTTCCGCTCTAGTTTTCGTTTTAAATGTTTGTTTTAAAGTACGGGTCTTATCATTATACCATGGTGCGAGCTTTTTCTGTCTTATACTTTTATGTTTAAATGGTGCTACCTTTTCTAAAGTAGATCGACAGGTATTTTCTAGGTAATCAGTTAGTACATCTAGGTCCATTGGGTCTGATGGAGTTGGAACTGGGGTCGATAGTTCTGGTAGGTTTTCTATAAATTGTAGGGAGGTAGATGGTTTTATTATACGCCTTGTAGAATAGCGAGGGTTCCTACATATATTATGGCTAAAACGTAGCTCATATTAAATTAAGTAATGATCGGAGATTGCTGAGGATTGCGGTAAGATATTAATTTTGTCAATGTTAAGACCTAGTTTCAGAACTAAGTCTAAAGTGTGGCTGCAGTAGTGTGTAGGCCCTGTTACATTTTGAGTATTTATTGCAGGAGCTGATCAGATCATGACTGGCAACACGTTATCCCAATGAAAACAGCTGGATATGTTTATTTATACTGTCAATGGTTGTGACCGAGTTGCGGTTCACTTCTCAGGAAAAATTTAACCCTCCACTAGCCAATAGATTTTAAACATGAATTATGTTAACCACATGAAATGTAGGTTACAAGGCCACCTATTATGTTTTATCTGATTTAAGCAAGAAATATACCTTTTTTTTACTTTTTAAAATTTATTTATTTATTTATTTTTCATATGACCGCGACCCTGAAATGGAAAAGCGGAAAGAAGATGTATGTATGTATTTTTCATATGAACAAGTGGTAATTATGGAAACAGGACAGATAATCCCTTTCAAATATGAAGTTGACTACTGAAGAACTGGGCCTATCACATTTGCTTTCAGAGTCAGTTGCAGCTGCTGCACACATATACAGAACTTCCTTCCATTGTGGATGTTTAGCACCTGCTTATATTTGCTTATACCAGCTGAATGAGTTATATTTGTATGTAGCCTTCTCTGTTTGCATACTCTCTTTGATGGTAATTTTAAGTGGCTTCATTAGTCTCCACCGGGTTTTTGACAAGTGTCAATATGGTGGCACAAAATCGGTTTATGGGTCACAGAGGAGAAGTGGAGGATTAGTAAGAAAAAGCAGTAAATTTTAGGGTTTTTACATGCACACTTGGAGATTATACAACAATTTGTAATTGCTCTGTCTGGATATTAATTAATGGTAGGTCATTGTCTTAGTGTCACGAGTGGTACTAGTTAGATCATGAGGTCTCTTTTTAGTAATTTAGTAATTATACATATCTGTGCTCTCTTCCTCTTCTTCTTTCTTCGGCTGCTTCAGTCAGGGGTCGATTTGGCACACTGCGCCCTCTCCCTCTCTTAGGTAAAAAATCTTGCTTCCCTCAGTACTTTGCCCAGTATTGTCAGTCATGTTGTGTGCTGAGCATTCTCGTGGTTGTTTCTCTGTTGTTTTAATGTTTTTTGATTCTCTGCTTGGCTCTCCATTTATTCTATTGTCTCTGTCTGAGAACTGCATATATGTTATATCAACACATGCAATTACCCTGGTCTGGCAAGCCTTCAGAAGTTCCTGCAGTCAGCTAAACACAGTAAAATAACTTGGGAGTCTGATGTACAGTTTCAAAGAGCTGTCAGGAGACAAAATTATGTTAAAGCAGTCAGCACCTGGATTTCAAAAAGCATGTTGTATGAATGATCCATGCATGTGTGATGGGTCCCCAGTTCCTCACACCAGCTGATGGGGCAGTGTGTCACTTCACAGCAAAGGACTGCAGCACTTATCACAATGCCTTCATAATCAAACCTGAGACCCTTTTTAAAGTGCAGAATGGGAAAAGAATTTTACAGACTGCTGTGGAAAGAGCTTATCTAGTTCAGGGTCGCAGTGGGTCAGGAATCTACCTCGAATCACTTGGCGCAAGGCAGGAGCACACCCTGGAGGGTGTGCCAGTCCTTCACAGGGCGACACATTCACTCACACCTATGGACACTTCTGAATCACAAATCCTCCTACCAACATGTATATTTGGACCATGGGAAGAAACCGGAGCACCTGGAGAAAACTCAGACGGACACATGGAGAACACAGCAAACTCCTCACAGACAGTTACCTGGAGTGAGACTTGAACCCACAATCTACAGGTCCCTGGAGCTGTGATTGCAACACTACCTGCTGTGTCACCATGCCCCCATAACTAACAAATGCTTCCTCCATATATTACAAAAATGTATAGGCTTGATCTTAATGAGTATCAGATGACATATTTAAATTGTGGTGCTCCTGAATCCCTAGGTGGGGCTATAAACATGTTTTAAATAAAATAATAAACTAACATTAAGTGAATGCCTATAGCTTATATTTAATGCCTATATTATCATAACCATTCTTAATGAATTATATAATTATAATTGTAGATATTATAAATTACTGTACTTATTAGTCAGAGTGTAAATACAGGTATCTAAAATTGTCATTCTGACTTGTTAACCCCCTGGATTCTGAGGCCTTTCAGCCTCTGAGGTGATCTGACATGCCTTGATATTTTTACAAATTTCACTTACCTAGAAAAGTTTGTTCCCAAAAAGCTACATATGCTAATATTCAGCAGAAACCCAGCAACAGTAATGCGAGGGAAGTATGTGTCATTCATGTGTTTTTCTTTAAAAAAATTAACTTTTAAGCACTGACTCCTCAAAAAATATTTTCAAGGTGCTGATATCGAAAAAACACATTGTGAACATTTCTCTTCACATAAAAGTCTGCAATTTGTAGACATGGATGTTGGCTACACACTGGTGTTTACAGCTCCCTGACTATCGGTTTCCTTCCATTATGAAATGGCAATTTGCACATTTCAGCAGCAATGACACATATTTATAAGTATTTCAGTCATTTACACCTGACGTATGCATCACAATAGCCTACACACACACACTATGGGGGCATAATACAATGGTGGCATATTGATAGAGCATTAGTTTACATGTGTTATGAAATGGCTATTTATACATTTTAGCAGCAATGACACACATTCATAAGTATTTCATAACTTTCATAACAAAAACAGGCTGTTTTTTTCTCTATCAGTTGGACTGTGTTCCTCTGCACATTTAAACATATACAGTCAGCTTCAGGAATTACGTTGTTGGAATACTATTGAACTAACTAGCAGCAAATCAGCGCCAGACATGCGGCAGAAAATCTAAAGATATTTCACTTACTCATCACCATCCCCTTTCGGATCAACATGTTCCTCGAAATGTAGCTGTTCTTTCTCACTGTCCTCACTGCTTTTGTCTTGAGTACCTGCTTTCTTCTACATTCTCCAGGGAAAAGCTCTCCTGGATCTGCTGCACTGCATCAACAGCTGAAATGCATGACTGTGCCATACTAAAGCTCTGCGCTCAGTGTAAAAACACAGCTATGTATTTATGTTTATATGACTAAAATGCGTGTTTTCTCACGTTGTAATCCTCCAATAAGAGTGGTCAGATTATCATGATATTATCATATGAATATGATTGAGGTCTGGGTTTCTTTACTCTGACTGCTTCCCTGGTGACCTGGACCCGGATAAGTGGTGGATAATGGATGGATGAATGGATGGATGATTGGGTGGGCCATCAAGGGTCGGGGTCTGAGTCTCAGAGAGAGAAGTGCCTCATTACTTATCATTCTATAACAACAAGCAAAAATTCATTTTAGCACAATCATGTGACTGTTTCAGGGACTGATTGAAATGTAACAATCTTTGTGCAATTCAAGGGTCGTTAGAGGACTGACACTGAGTTCTATCTAAAACAGAGCTGCAGTTCCCACTTTTTGAGCACTGACCCACTGCGTGTGGCTGCAAAAAAATCCCCCTGTAGGAGGGACTGTGACTTCATTGGCTGTAGAACTGAATGATGGACAGATAACTCTGGCTGCTGATTGGATAAATAAAGATCACGACCAATATAAAGCATGTTCTCTGTGGAGCTGTGGAGTATCTTCCCCTTGCTACGGCTGAGAGAGAGCTGCGTGTTTGTTTATCACCATAACAGTGTGACCTCAAAAATACTAAACCAAACAAGTCCTGTATTGGTTCAAAACAGAACGCAGCTTTTAGTGTCCAAATACGGGACAATTCCATATTTTATGGGACTGTTGGCAACACTGTGCCAACATTATTCAACCAAGAAAGCGATACATACCAATTGCCAACGGCTATCTGGAGATGGAGAAACGTTGAAATAACTCGATGGGCTAAAGAACAGGTGTAACGACATCCATGCACGGTCCTATGATAGGGCTATGCTATGATTATATAGCAAGAGAATGACTGAAAAACCCCACAGTAAAGTTACCCCCTGGCAAGCATGCTAGATATAGCCTAACGGTTCTGTAAAGCAATGTCATCAGTTCACAGATTAACTTTGGCATTCATATTCATATTAGGCTATCTAGAAATTGCTGATGCTATGACAGACTTTGAATTTTGCTTCAGTATTTGAGCATGATGCAGTGTCTGATATCACTTCATTCTACCTGTTGAGTGTTGACTCTTCTTACAAAATCCTGCAGGACAGGAGGACATTCCTATACTTTGCTCACTCACACACCTCATTCGCTCACTTTGAAATCTGTAGCTCTCTTTCCCTTGTCACTGATGCTAACTGATACATCATCTGTGTTTATCTGCACGAGTGTGCCTAGGTTTGCTGACCTCTGAGTAGCATATTTTAGTATCGTTTTAATCTGACAAATGTGGGGGTGATGGAATCATGTTTGAGCAAAATTAAAAACCCTAGCTTTATAACATGATCCATGTTGTCATCCTGATCTAGATTTTCAGCAGAACATGTGGCATTAGTTGCATTGATGTTATACCTGATTTGTGAAGGACCAGTGTGTTCATCTGCAAACATGCTGCCCTGGGTGTTGGACTCTTCCTTGAATATTTCAACTGATGTGATTATAATTCCAACATTGTGTTTGACCACCACCCGCTCAACATTAAGGAAATGTTTTTTCTGTACATCTTGTAATGTGCCAGAACTGGTAAGTTTGGAAAATAACCTGTCATTTTGTGTGGGGGCGTTTATTAAATGCAGACTGTCCGTGACTGCAAGTTCGTCTTTCCTGAAGCTCCAGTCCAGTGATTACCTCCTTTGATTGTATAGATGACACCAGATTCAAGTTGTACAGAATAAAATTCCTCAGGCACGTTAATGGCAGGAATTTCCTTAGACTGTTGATGGGGAAGCGCTCAGGTAGAGTCCACCTTGGATGTTAGTGTTGATTGTCCTGTTTTCATAGGAATGGCCCACAAGAATCTTCAGAATATGGTCTTCATAAAGCATGAGCTTGATTTTTCGTAATGTAGCATTCTTTCCTCTCTATTCTTGTTCCGAAGGCATTCACCATGTCAGTGAATTTTACAAATTACAAAAAAATGACCTTTTTTGCAACCTTGCCGACCTGATTTCACACACACATTAAATCTTATGCCTAATTTACATATTAGTATTGGTATGGCTCACTTAAAACCTACATTCATCAAATACAGTATGCGCTTTTTGTTGACCATGGAGATTAAAAACATCTTTTAATTTCAGCAGCTGGTTTTCTAGTGAAGGCTTTGCACTAAACGCTACCTCGGTGACTTGGAGCGTCGAGTCGTGATGTACTTGCATATCAAAGTCTTGTGCAAAACTTAGTGAAGCAGACATTCAATACTAGTGAAAAGACAGACATACTTCAGACATTCTTAGTCTGTTAACAAACAATACTTGCTTGAAACATTCCTCACATTGCCTAGGTGTGGATGTTTTTTGAGCATGCTAAAATTCCTTATGTTTCTCAGGTGTGAAAACAATGCCCGATGGTACTCATCCCTGTTTACTTTCAGAGTAAAATTTAAATATTTGTTGTTTTGCACAGAAACTTCCACAGGGCTGATACTGTGAATAAAGTTGAGGATGCCGTCATCTACCTGCACGACAGACTCTATGCTCACCTTTACAAGCCAGCCAGCACATGAGGGTCATGCTTTTTGACTTCTCCCATGCATTCAACACCATTAGGCCTGCTCTTCTGTGTGATAAAGCTGACAATGATGTCCTGGAATGTTGACTACCTGACTTGCAAACCACAGTATGTATGCCTGCAGCACTGTGTGTCGGACACAGTGGTCAGCAACTTTGGAGCCCCGCAGGGAATTGTCCTCTCTCCATTCCTCTTCACCTTCTACACCATGAATTTCAGCTACTGCACAGAGACCTACCACCTTCAGTAGTTTTCTGATGACTCTGCAATAGTTGGATGTATCAGCAAGGGTGATGAGAATGAGTACAGGACAATGGTGAAAGACTGTTGCATGGTGCGAGCGGAACCATCTGAAGCTCAATGTGACAAAGACAAAGGAACTGATGGTGGACCTGAGGAGGGACAAGGCACCGGTGTCCCCTGTGTCCATCAGGGGGGTCGGTGTGGACACTGTGAAGGACTACAAATGCTTGGGAGTGCACATTTACAATAAACTGGACTGGGCTAACACTGATGCCTTCTACAGGAAGGGCTGGGAAAAGCTGGCAGAGGACTCTGCCCGGATGGATTCCAACTCTCACCTCCGAGAGAACTTCTCATATGTTCCGGAGGGAATGGAGTCTGAATGGACTTCCTGTTCCAGACCTCCACTGTAGAAGCAGCTGCGTGTAGCTGTGGTCAAAAGCTTGTCTGTGCCTGTTATGGTGGCAACCCAAGAACCTGTTGGTGGACACCAGGGGTGAGGGAAACTGTGAACGGGAAGGAGGAGGCTTTTTGGGCTTGGCTGGCTCTGGGAACTTCTGATTCTGCGAATGGGTTCCGGCAGGCAAAAAAGGCTGCAGCTGTGGCAGTTTCTGAAGCAAAATCCAGAACATGGGAGGAGTTTGGGGAGGCCATAGAGAATGATTTCTGGGTGGCCCAAAGAGGGTCTGGAAAACACTCAGACAGCTCAGGATGGGGAGAGGGACACTGTCCAAGCTGTGCTCAGTAAGGATGGTGAAACTCGAAACTCGACTGAGCATATTGTTGGGCATTGGAAGGAGCACTATGAGGAACTCCTTACCCTGAGAGACATGCCTCCTGTGCAGGAGGTAGGGCCAGAAATGTCTGTGTCTGGGGGGTCCATTTCCTTGGCTGAAGTCACTGAGGTGGTGAAAAAACTTTACAGTGACAACACCCCAGGAGTGGATGAGATTCGCCCAGAGTTACTGAAGGCATTTGATACTGTGGGGCTCTCTTGGATGACACGCCTCTAAAATATTGCATGGACATTGGGAACAGAGCCTTTGGATTGGCAAACGGGTGGTGGTTCCTATTTTTAAAAAAGGGACAGGAGAAACTGTGCCAACTATTGTGGCATCACACTTCTCAGCCTCCCTGGGAAAGTCTATGCCAATATGCCGGAAAGGAGAATCTGTCCGATAGTCAAACCTAGGATTTTGGAAGAACAATGCGGACTTCGTCTTGGCCGTGGAACAATGGACCAACTCTTTACTTTTTCACAGATGATTGAGGGTTGTGGGAATTTGCTACTCCACTCTACACATGCTTTGTGGATTTGGAGAAGGCGCATGACTGTGTTCCCCGAGAGATTCTGTGGGAGGTGCTTTGTGAGTATGGGGTGCCAAGGTTGGTTCGGCGAGCCATACGGTCCTCTTAGAGTTTGAGTTGTGTTCACATCCTCGGCAGTAAGTCAAGCTTGTTCAAAATTGCAACATGACTTCACCTCAGACTTTTGCCAGTCCTAGGCACTCCCCAATGTCTGTTTTTGCTCCTCTGTCAGTCCCTGTCTTGGTCCCTGTTTCTGTCCATGTCCCAGTACCTGTGTCTGCTTTTGTCTCTGTCCCGGTCCCTGTCAGCGTGTTTGTGTCAGTTCCTGTAAACTTCCTGGCCCCTGTGCACTTGCCAAGTCCTGTCCAGTCCCCATTTCAGTCCAGTGTCTTGTCTCCTGTCTCGTTACCTGTCCCTTCTCCTGTCCTGTCTCAAGTCCAGTCCTTTCCCAGTACCCAGCCTCAGTCCCATCACCTGTCCTGTCTCCATTCCAGTCCCCTGTTTCTAATCATGTCCAGTCTGAGTTCCCAGTCCAATATCCAGCACCCTGTCCTGTCCCCTGTCACATGCTCCTGTCCAGTCTTCCACTTATGTTTCTGTTCTGTCCCCAGTCTTGTCTCAGTTTCCTACACCTGTTCTGTCTCAGTCCCCGTCCAGTGTTCAAGTCCAGTCTTCTGTCAAGTCTTGTGTTTCCACTCCAGTCCCGTCTCCTGTTCCCTTTCATCAGTCGCCTGTCCAGTCCCCTGTCTGGTCTCCAGTTTTGTCTCTCGTTGCTCCCCTTTGTCAGTCTCCTGTCCTGTCCAGAGTCCAGTCTCCTGTTTCCGGTCCTGTCATGACCCCAGCTCCATTTTCTGTGTCCGTTCCTGTCTTTTCCTGAGTCCTGTCACCTGTTGGTTCATTGTCCCGTCAGTCTTGGCTTGTTTTCCTTGCTCCTCTCCTGCGCCAGCTCCTGGGAGGTCTAGGTTTACGTGCCCCTGAGCTGTGTGTTTAGGAGGGGACATTTGTCATGCCCTGGCCCTGTCCTGTGTCTGTTGTCCCCACCATGTGATCATGTAGCACATGGCCCTTTGTTGTTGTTGTTGTCTCTGCCCTAGTCCCGCCTTAGTTCCTCCTCCTCATCAGTGTCTCCTTTTGTGTCTCTTTTGTAATCCTGTCCCTTCGTTATCTGTTCCAGGTGTCCCTTGTCTGTGTTGTATATTTAAGTTCCTTTGTGTGCCTTCCTGGTTGCTGGACATTCCACTTTTGCTTATCTGTCACTAGTCTGCTTGTCTGGCCCTCACTTTTCGAGTTGCTTCCTTCGTATATCAGTCTGGTCTGTCTGTTCTTTCCATGTGCTTTGTGCTCCCATTTGGTTTGTCTGTTTGTACCTTTCTTGTCTATTAGTCTGTTCAGCTCTCCCTGTCTAGGTCTGTATGTATCTGTCTTCCAGTCTAGCTCTGTATTTGTCTCTAGTTTAGGTTTCTCTGTTTAGCTCTCCCTGTTCAGGTCTCTGTTTAGCTTTCCCTGTTCAGGTCTCTGTTTAGCTCTCTTTGTCCAGGTTAGTCTCAAGATTTCTTTGTCTGTTTAGCTCCCTCTGTCTAGGTCTCTCTGTCCAGTTCCCTCTCTGTCCTACTCTCTGTTCTGGTCTTTTGTTAGAATCTCTTAGTTTTGTTATCTTGTGTATAGACATTGTGTTATAGCGTGTGGGTCTGCCTCCGTCAGTCCGGCCGGTCCTGACAATACTTTATTTTTACAGTCCTACAGAACAGTCCACAGGCAATACTGTACTACAGTACTCATTGAGTACTGTATTGATATGCAGTACTGCAGTTTTCTAGTGAGAGTAGATTTCTTACCTATTCTCATTTCACAAAGTCCGGATGATGGATGCTACAGTGTACGTGTTGTGTATGGAGTGAGATCACTGTCTTTTATGCAAGAGCGCAAAAACAACGTTAAATCGAGCAAGTCAGACTCAAAGAGCACACAGAATCAAGAAAACCAAGTGAAAACAGTGACAGTGTCATGCCCTGGCCCTGTCATGTGTCTGTTTTCCCCACCCTGTGCTCTAGCACATGGTTCTGTTTGTTATTGTTCCAGTCTCCGCCCTAGTCCTGCCTTAGCTCCATCCTTTTGTTGTGCCACCTTTGTAGTCCTGCCCCCTTGTTATCTGATCCAGGTGTTCCTTGTCTGTGTTGTGCATTTAAGTTCCTTAGTGTGACCACTCCTTGGTTGGACATTTTCCCTTTCTATGTTTGTTAGGTCTGTCTGTCTCTCTGTATCTGTCTCTTAGTCTAGGTCTCTCTGTATCTGTCTCTTAGTCTAGGTCTCTCTGTATCTGTCTCCCAGTCTAGGTCTGTTATGTATCTGTCTCTCTAGTCTAGGTCTCTCTAAGAAAGTAACCCTGTCTAGGTCTCAGTTTATCTCTCCTTGTCTAGGTCTCTGTTTAGCTCTCTCTCTGTCCAGGTCTTTTTGTTTCAATAAAGTTTATTGTATTACTGCACTTGCATCCGTCTCCATCAGTCCACCCAGTCCTGACACAGAGAGCAGAAAACAAGCACTGTGCAGCACATTGTGGTATCCATGCTTTTTCCACCTATTGTTTTCTGGGTTTCTTTCACATATTGTTCTTTAACATATGGAATATTTATATATTGTTTTCTGGGCTTCTTCCACATAGTTCTCCAACATATAGAATGTATGGATATAAGGCCCATTCCTGCGTTAAGAAGGAGGTGCGAGGTCCAGGTCAGCAGACCCCTCACTCTTCCTCTTTTAGTAACAAAGGAATGAAGAATTTTCAGATGAGTGGACGAAAAACAACCCCCTATTTAAGTGGGGATTTACAGCTGTTAGTGAGAGGAGTACTGGCTGAAACTCTCTCCAAAGCAGCTCAAAGTGCTTGGATTGATGCTGTTCTTTCTTTATAAAAAAATCTTTATATAAGTAAGACAGTGTTGGTGGAGACTTCCTTAAACATCGTCACATCATCGCTATTTAACCGCAACATGTGCTCGCTTCCTTGTAGCTCTGCGTTCGTTTCACTGTTTTCAGTGTGCATTCCAGGTTTTTCCTTGTTTCTGAAATTTGTGCTTGCTTTTAAAAAGTCTGCTCGCTTCTCAGTTTTAACAGGAAATACAACACAGATTCAAGACAGCCGTAGCAGCCTGTAATAACTATATTATGAACTCTATAGTCATAATAACAAGAGCTTTGCTGTACTTACTGTTGGAGTGCTGCATGTATGTGGCCCTTGGTGTAAAATTAGGGAATGGTAGATACTAACTAATTTCTTTGGTCCATGGATCTTGGGTACCACAAAGCGGTATGAGGCCATGAGGGCCAATTCCTCTGTGATTTTGTTAACTGCCTCTTTGGCAGATCCATTGTACTGGTAGTAGCTATCTGATATGAGAGGTTGGGGGAGGGTGAACAGGGAACAGAAAATTTGGTTGTAGAGTTTTAGTTATGGAGTAATGAAAATTTCAGTGTTACGCAATTCAACCATAAGACTTGCTTCTACATTCATTGTCCAATATATGAGCTTCATTCCCATTTATAGTTCTCACTTTGTAAGTTCTATAATCCCAGACTGTAGTCCACCTGTTTCTCTGCATACCTTGTGTTCCTGTTCAATGCTCAGGACCCCCACCGAGCAGGTATGATTTGAGTGGTGGATCAATGGGGCAATGATGTGTTAGAGTGTTCTGCTGGTATGATTGGTGCTGCTGGAGTTTTTTAAACACATCAGTATCACTGCTGGACTGATTATAGTTTACCAACCAAAAATATCCAGCCAAAAGTGTCCTGTGGGCAGTGTCCTGTGACCACTGATGGACTAGATGATGACCAACAAAAAACAGCAGCTGATGAGCTTCTGTATCTAGCAGTGTATAGGTAGACCAACTAGGTAGAAGTGTCTAATAGAGTGGACACTGATTAAAAACTCCAGCTGCACTGCTGTGTCTGATCCCCTTGTACTAAAACGCCACCAACATTTCAGTGTCCCTGCAGTGCTGAGAATGGCCCACCACCTAGATAATACCTGCTAGGAATGGCATGATACCACTTTTTTAGGTCCGATACGATAGCGATATTTTACATTTACAAAACTTATTTTACAAAAACTAATCCGTTTTTTTTTTTTTAAATAATTGCTTTGAAAAAAAAACCATTGGGTGCCTTTTACATAAGTCAACAGTCAAAGTATTGTAACATTATTATATTATACTCATTTGCAAGAAATACATTGCACCCAAAACACAGTTCAGTTGCCAGTACTGTTTTTTTTTTATTTAAACATAACTTTGTAGTGGATATGATGAATGTGTATTCATTTCTAATAAGAAATTTTGACTTTCTGAAGATGTGATTTTAAATACCCAAGCTTTCGCTAGTTTTCAGAGATATCTTGTCACGGATCATGGGGCGGACTGAGGTAGGCGGACGCACTCGCTAAAACACAGATAGGTTTTATTTACAAACAGAGAATAACGAAACAGAGACTGGGACTAGGGCAAAAACCAAAACGAGGGAAAGTAGAAACAAACAAACGTGAGACTAAATGACGACAGGAAATACACAAAACGACAAGACTAGAAAACAATAACGACCGGACTAGAAGCGGGAGTTAAACAACACGACATGACTTGGGAAAAGACAAAGGTGAAAGGAGAAATGTTCGACAGGAGGAAGTGAGACAAGGGGGCTTAAATACCAAACATAGACGAGACACACCTGAAACAGATAACGAGGGTGACGAACCAGGAGGCGGAACAAAGGCGAAGACAGGAAACAACAACAAACATAGCCATGTGCTCGCTCTCAGCACAGCCGCGTTCACAGGGACAGAAACGGCCGTAGCCACAGTCACAGGGGCAGAAAAGGCCGTGGAAGCCTCCTTCGGTGGGACCTGAGCGGCTGAGGGAACCGCCTTCACAGGGACAGGAGTGGCTGGAGGCGCCGCTTTCACTGAGACAGATGCGGCTGGAGGCACTGCTTTCACGGAGACAGGAGCGGCGGGCGCTGCGCTCACAGAGACAGGAGCGGCGGGTGCTGCGCTCACAGTGAGAGCAGCGCCGGGCGCTGCGCTCACAGAGACAGGAGCGGCGGGCGCCACCTTCACGGAGACAGGAGGCCCTGCAGCGACGTCCCGCAGTGGAGCTGTTAAGGGTTTAGGGGGTCTGATGGGCGCACTCGAGGGATTTCTTTATCCATGGATCCCCCAGAGGTGCGCCCCTGTTAGCCTCACTTCCTTTGTCCTGAAGTCAGAGGCTAACACATCTCCTCACTAGCAGATGTAAGGTGAGATAAACCTCCAGAGCAGGCCCTAAAATCCCCATCCAAAGACCCTTTTTATGACTTAAGGACCCCCAGGGTCAAGAAAAGTTTGCAGAGAGACACAGAGACTCAATCTTGATTGAAACTCACAATGCCCTCTTTAAAGGACACCTTTTTAAAGACTCAAACATCCCAAAGTTCTTACATGGAAAACAAGTTGTATATGGGCATAACTGTTTGAAATTAATCCCTTTTTGAAAATCAAAATAGGTGGAATTAATTTACATGTGTTTAAAGTCATTTTTGTTTATATGAATTTATGTAGAACCAAGGTAGCCACATACTATGTGTTTAGTTGGCTAATAATTATATAGAACATGGTTGTCTTTTTCTTAATGATATTACTTTGTGTTAACATATAATCTTTTATATTGCAAAGTATTCACTCAGGGATGGTCAAGTCTTTGTCTTGTCAAGTGTCATAAATTCTATGTGATGCAACTCCCAAGGTACAGGAAACAAGAGCAAGAAAGCAAGAAAAGCTCCAATTCTCCCTCATTGAGGACGAATCAGGTATTCAGGGCGGGTTTGACACAAATGACACAAGCTTTTTAAGCTTTTTCAGGCTTTTGGGCCTCTGCCACTTTTTCTCCACTGTTCGACTCTTCACTTCAAGGCTCCAGATACTTGGGGCATTATCTCTCTTAGCCTTTTTCAAGGCTAAAAGAGTAAAATGACCTGAGCTTTGGAAATGACTCTGCAGGCGTCAGACTCATGGCTTTCTTAAACAGTCTTGGACCTTTAAATCGTGGTCCAGATAGAAACTATAGATTAAGAAAAGCTATAGTTTAACCCTAGCGAAATTTCAATGCCACAATGCCTCTGACCCTCCAAACGATGTCAACGCCACGAAGAGGATGGCTGCACGCACCCTCAGAATGACCTTCTGAGATTCAGAAACCTGCCCAGGAGAGACCTGCATGGACGTGTCTCTCTCTCACAAGGCGGCAGATCAGCGACGACGAATAATCCCCACAGAGACCTTCAGAACACCACCAGCTCCGACGGCTGCATCTGAAAGCCTCGGGAGAAAATGAATGCCCGCGGTTGCGACCTACAAGGCCCGCGTCTGCAATCCTCCAGGAAGTCGTGCCAGAAGGCACCGTCAGCAACATGCTCCCTGTCGATCTCCGGATACGTAAGGTCACATGGTCTCATGTCTCTCATGGCTCATGGGTTGGTACTGAAAGTTTGCTGGGATAAACAATAGCCTTTCTTAGACCTTAGGGTAATAATTATCATAGAGAAATTCCCTCATATATTAATCTCCCTGGTCCCTCATCTATCGCTTTAATCCATTTCATTATATGAATGTCTAATTAATATTCATTATTTGATATTACAATTAATAAACCAGTTGTGTGATAAAACTAATGCTTGGTTATTTGTTTGTGTGTGCACCTTTCTTGTATGGAATTATAATTTCTAGTTCAGATTCCATTTCAGAGTCAAGAACCCACAGCGGGTCAATGAGCATAATTCATTAATAATAGTTAATTCTAGCTAATTCTGCTGTATAATATGTGAAGATGACTTACTTGTCTAAGCTAAAATTAAGACAGGTAAGGACGCTACATATTGGTTAATGGCTCCCAAACATGGAGCATAGCAAAACGAATTAAATAATTAAATATTAATAAAATAATAATTAATTATCATTGACTCTGCAACGTGTGCGTACTATTTCCACTACAATTTTTCACAGCATTTAGCTGGTCAACACTATTCAGACATGTATCCTCAAATATTAAAACTTAAAGCAAAACTTTAAATATAAGGATCTAAAGTAATATTCAAAATGAAAATAGTGCAAACATGGCTTTTTGTGACCCTCAACTAGTATTAAGATGGCTGTCAGTTCAATCTTTTTCCATCACGTGAAACCTGAAGTTCCAATCTCTATACAGAATTTAACACCTGTATAAAAACATTTCCAGTATAAAAATACAAATAAACATACACACAAATATGACTTTATTTATTTATTTTTATTTTATAACTCAAGTATTTGGATATAGGATTCCCCTACCACGAGACTTGGCAGTAGCTGCCCATTATTGAAAAACAGTCACTTTTGAAAACCATTTTGTAACAGTATGTTCACTCTAACATGAGAGGCAGGTTTTTCTGTAGAAAGATCAGTATTTCAGCTTTCTCAGCTGTCAGCCTGCTTCTTCTTTCATCAATAATGATGGAGGCTGTACTGAAGAGTCTCTCACTCTCCACACTTATAGTAGGTGCACACAGAAATTGAGCTGCTGTATAAACCAGAGTGGGGAATCTAGGTTAGTTGACTTGCCAGTATAGCAGTGGATTGTCTGAGCGCTAAATAGTTGGCTCGCTGAGGTAGGTTTGCACTTCAATGTGTTCACCTGTGGTGGCTAACTGAGGAACAGATTCTACAGTGTTCTCCTTCAGGATTTCATCAAAAATGCTTTCAAGTCTGCTGGGGCTTGCAGATTCCACCTGTGGTGTCTTGCTTACTGGTTCCAAAGCTGCTGAAAATGATGCCCCCTCTGCTAGCTCTGAGGAATCTGCTATGGCTCCCCTCAGCACCTCCTCCATCTTCCTCACCTCAACCATTAAAGATGCTTGTTTTGAGGTTTCTACACTTGTGAAGTATCTGGAATTATAAAAATTGCCAAACTGTAATATTAAATGATCAGTACCATCCTGTAGGCTTACTAAACTATGATCTTGAGTAAAATGTCCTCATCATTTTCTCTCACACTCCTTTTCTCTCTCTCTGTCACTCACACACTCACACACACACTTTAATCTGATAAAATAACATGTGAAGATTCACATACATGTCTTAATCTTGGATCCAGCAGCGTTGCAACTGTGTATAGTGGCTCAGATTCTACATCTCTGAAGCATCTGTTAACTGCCTCAAGAAGGGTGCTTTTCATCTTCTTTATTTCTTCATCGGCCTCGTTTTCTCAAGAGAGAAGGCGCTTGAGGACACAGACTATCGGGATGACATCAGATGCAGATGACGATGAGGAGCTTACCTCCCTTGTTAACTCCTCAAAAGGGGTGCAAGCTGCCATGACCTTTTCCAGTAAACCCCACTGCTGTGCACTGAGTGTGGCTGTTGTTAAGTTTGCTGTGTTGTGAAGACAGGTGATGGAAAAGAATCTCAGCAGACACGGTTAAAGGTGTAAATACATCTTTATTTACCAAAACAGTGTCTTATGGGTTCTTAAGGATCCCGTGAGAGGAGTGTTCAATTCAGCGCTCAATTTCTCTCTCCCCCTCCTGGCTAGGATTTATATGGTTCTCTAACCTTTCCAAATATGGTAATCATAGAGGTTGGTTAACATTTGCATGTTTAGGGACTAAGGGAGAGGTAAAATTTATAGTCTCCTACCCTCACTGACAGCTTATCCTAAACATTTCTCTCTGTGGAGCATAGACACAGAGCATATGTCTGAACAGTGAAGATTCCTTAATACTGTGATTAAGGCCTTATGATTAAATATACCTCATAATTTCCTCCCTTCGAGACTGTTCAAGTCTCATAAATTTTAAGCAACCCATACATGTTAATGTCATAACAAATAAGTGATACCTTCCTACACACAATTTTAACATCACTTGCATTATGATGTAACAAAATTTCATGGAGTGTGAGGGCGAAAAAACCCCTGCCAGGCAGCCACCTTTCTTGAAAATCCTTCAAACACTTTAGACAGGAAAAATTCCCCCATGATCCCTCTGCCTAGGCGATCACAAACTGTACTCCAGTCCAATTAAATTTATTCTATATGTGTAGGGAGTTGACTTAAGTAAATGTGTATAGAAATCTCATAAAATAAAATCAAACCAATGTCCAAATTCAGGCTGGTCGACCCATGGGACCTTCCAATGGATCTGTTCCTACCTGACACACCCCTTGGCCCTAACATCGATAAAAACAAAAAACATCTGAGATTTTAATACACTTACACAGATTACATTTCATCAGTCTATAAGTCTTCATAATAAACAGTTGTTACAATTTTTAATATCACTCATATAATGGTTTATCACTATCAAAGATTACTAATAATAAACAATTCAATAGGAACATATGACATAATATTGTCTTTTCAGCAATTTTGTCTTCTGATGTGATGTTGATGACATACTGAGCTGCAGCAAGTCTTCACCATTCTGTTTCAAAGTACTTCTGTTTTATTGTCCTCTTTTGAGTTTTTGGATCCCTATAGCATTTCAGGAATCTCGAACAACCATCCTCCCTTACAGTGATCTTCCCCCCTTTTTTCTTTCTGGAAGAAAGAAACAACAGCCAGTATCTTTTGCAAAAAATGGCAGATGCAAATAAACATTAAATACAACTTTAATAATAGTAATACTAATGGAGTAATATGTTTTATAATCTACAGTGTATACTTCATCCTAGAATCTTTATAATTGATTACTAAATACTAAACCTAACAAACTAATAGAATAATGTTATAATTGAAAAGTAAAAATTTATAATAGTGGATATTCAAAATGGATATCTTTCCACCAGGTTGTTCTCCAAAATTTCCTCCTCATGTATGTCTGAGTCGGTTCTACAGGCATTACAACTCCAACCCATTTCAAAATCATAGCTTTTGCACAAGTTAACAACAGTGTGCAAAAACAAAACATTATACACACTGCTAAAAGAGCTGCTCCAAAAACTTGAGCCAACATTGCTCCTAGTGGTCCTAATTTCTCCAATAACCAAGCATTCACAGACCATCCAGCTCCTTTTGATGGACCAAATGCCTCCCTTATATGCTTCAAAGCTTCTATAACACTAGTCATATTATCAGAATTATCCGGAATCAAGATATAACAGGCATCCCCTGTTAGATTCAAAGCCACACATAAACCTCCTTGCTTAGCTAAAATGTAATCCAGAGCCATGTCATGTTTTAACAATGTTAATCTGTGACTTTTGTGTATTTGACAAATACTGAAACCCTCTTATTGTTTCATTAGCAAATCCTTGTAAAGTGTACGTAATATTATCTATATGATCTGCTAAAAATGTCACACTATACCATGGGAATAATCCTATACCCCATTTTTCTCCTATACTGATTCTCCAATGATAGGCTTCCAAGCTATGAAACTGAGCCATTTCCCTTTTCTTTCTTCTCCCAGAATTCCCTTCAGAATTCCCTTCATCAGTTGCTTCAACTTTTTGGAGAGTATAAACCTCATAAGGAAGCTTTAATGTTGCCATATAACAACAGCCTGTCCACCCATATGGTAGAAATATGTATGCTTTATCTCCACAAACCCACCAAATATCCTTAAAATTTCCTATAGTCACATTTACAGGCAAAATGTCATACTGCACCATTAATGTTCTACTCTGTTTGCTATCTGGTTTATGAAAATTCACTTTAAACAAAGCATCCTTAGGTTTAGACTCTTTAAAATTCATCATATAATGAGCACAATCGGATATTCCCATAAACATCCCCTGTCCATTGTGAGTATCATTGGAACAAAAACAGTCTTTAGTCTCCACAGATTTTACTTCCATCCCATCAGGCCGTGGTGTTAGTATATTTTCATGCTGATCAAGGAAATCCACATATGGCAGCTTCATCAACCAAGTACAATTTAATCTAGGTCTAAACAAATGCACTGATAAAGCCATTCTTCTTCAGAGTTTTGCTGATATAATAACCATGATAAAGCATAAGATTGACACATAGCATGCAGTGGTTCTGGTACTGTCTCTAAAATTGACGGCCATGTGCTTGGTGTTGGAACTTTCGCCACACATGGACCAGTCAACTTCATACTCATTCTTACGGAATGGGTTATTTGCTGAAACTATACATTTCTAGCTACCCATGGGTCTGTGATTTGTGACACTGAAGAATCAAATCCATTTGCTTTCCATTTTGCTTCTCTTTTCTGTAATGCATGGTAATGGTCAGTTATTTCTTCAGAGGTGCAGTCAAAATCAAAAAACTCTCTCTGCCCTTCTAAAGTCATTTTCTGAGTGGTTACTAAACCATTTGAATACATGTCTTCCATTGGGTTTCTAGCTTCAAAAGCCACTTGACTAATATTCACTTCATGCTCTATATTTAACTCTGGACCCTGTGCTATGTTTACTTTCTTCTGCAATGGAAAGGACATTACTTCTGGAGTCTGGGTTACTTTTACAACATTATGTGATCTTGTTATTTTTCCATTTACAACAGCTGTGATAGATTCAGATGTACCCGAAGCAGAAGTTATCTTTGGCAGTGTAGTACTATTTATCTCCTTTAATGGCATATCTAAAATAGTAATCTGATTTGTTACATTATTTCCTTTACTTATTTCTGGAGCTAAAGTAATTGGCTTAATTTGTTCTTTAGTAACCTTCAGAGTCATTGCTGCAGTGGTTTGGTCCTGAACTCTTTTAGTAGATGTAAAAATTTCAATAGGATTCGGGTCCTTTATCATAACAATCACTGTACGAGTTATGTACCCTTCTCTCCACACATTTTGAAATGTCACAAATTTAAGCTCTGGCTCCAAATAAGTACAAGTCTATTCCCCTTGATCTTCCCATGTAACATTATATAAAAGAATTGAACAATCATCTCTAACTTTGAACCACCTAAAGGCATTAAACAAAAGATACTTTCTCTGGTCACGAAGCAAATGATCAACTTCAGGTCCAGTTAACACCACTTCTTCACCACAACTATTTTTCCACTTAGGAGGACCATTACTCCCTGTATTTAATCTTCCACATTTACAGGGAAGATGAACTGTTTTACCTAATTTAACTTTAATCACCATCTTTAAAGGTGATGACGTTGTTGAAATTATCAAAGGCACTAGTGTAGTTAGATGTGATTCATTTACCCTCTCACTAACTTTCGACACTGGAAAAGTAAAATTCTCTAAAGTTTCATTCTCTTCAGTTCTCATACTGTATTCTTCCTTTGCTCATCCAGCCTCTCCTGCTCCTTCTCTTTTCTTTGCTTTTCTGAAACGTATGTGGATATTCTTTTCTGTAAATTAGCTAATTATGAAACATATGCTCGCATGTCATCTTCTAAAAGGGCTAAACTTGGACCTTTCCCACTTCTACGCAAACATGGCGTTGGCATTCGTCTGCCTGTTATCAACTCATGAGGAGTCATGTGTAAATCACGCAGCTCACTTGAGCGACACACCATTAATGCTAATGGAAGTGCTGCTATCCAATTTAACCCCGTGTGCTGACAGATTTTAACAATCCGATTTTTCAAGACACCTTTCATTTTTTCACAAATCCCTTGACTTTGCGGATGGTACACAACTCCCAGACGCTGTTTAATTCCCAATCTTTGCAAAATAAATTTCACTGTTTATCCACAAACTCTTTCCCACTATCTGAGGATATTCGATCTGGAAGTCCCCACCTACTTATGACTACTCTACACAAAAACTTGACAACAGTTTGTGCATCTTTACACTTACACTTAGTTTATGGCATGTCTCATCTGGTGCACTAAGAAGAATATCATCCATGTATTGAATGACAGTAGTTTTTAACTTCTGATCTACCTCAACTAGATCATCTTTCAATACTTCATTGAAAATGTGAGGACCATGTTTATTTCCCTGTGGTAATCTCTTATACTCATAGAATTGCCCCTTGTATGTGAACCCAAATAAACCCTCACTTTCTATACTTGGTGGAACACTAAAAATGCTCCACATAAATCTAATACTGTGAAATACTTTGCATCCGGAGGAATTTGGGCTAACAAAACATGTGGATCTGGCACTTCTGCTGGAAAGTCTGCTACTACTTCATTTACTGCTCTCAAATCATGTACTAAACGATAAGAGTTATCTGGCTTCTTCACAGGCAACAAAGGTGTATTACTCTGTGGATTCTGTGTTATCATCAGAACATCTGCTTTTACAAGACCTTCAATTTGTGGTTCGATCCCTTTGATTGCTTCTTTATTCAAAGGATACTGAGGCTTCCATGGAGGTTTTGTTCCTGGTCGGAGTTCAACTTTCACTGGTTGAGCTGATTTCACAAATCCAATGTCAGTGCTATGTTGTGACCATAAACATTTTGGAACATATCGCAGCATTTCCTCTTTCAAAGAGTTTGAATCCATCTTCTCATTGCAAAGTGATTCATATGTCATCATGACTTGTGGCTGTCCTTGAGTAGTAATCATAATGTTAATAAATCACTGATCTTCACTCCTCCAGATGGAAAGATACTCTTTTAGCGGTTTAAAGACAACTTCTTCTGCTTCTGCCATCATTTCACCTATTTGTTTCTGCTCACAATCTTCAGACACCAGCAAAGTCACATGTGGTACACTTTTTCCCATATCAAATTCTTTATACAAGTAATCATTTTTGTCTATCTTCATAGCAGCTCCTTGTGGTCCCAAAATTATGCAACATGAACGTAATTCAACTTGCTTTGGTTGATGACTCAGCCATTGTTCTGTATCTGATTGTTCAGCATCCTTAAAGTATTTCAGTGTACAATGAAATGGATACTCTGGAGTCTTTGCATCAGGCATGTTTTCTACAATAAACCTCTCCCACATCTTGGCTGGTTCCAAGACTTCTTCGCTAAGATTTCCAATCCAAAATACTGAAGAAGCTTCAGTCTCTGTTTTCATCATCAATTGATCAATCATTTCACTCAGCACTTCCACCAGGCAGCCGTCTGGTGTGCATTTTATTGTACAGTTCAGTCTGCACAAAGCATCTCTTCCCAAAAGTGCAATAGGTGTATGTTCTGATACCAGTATGGGTATTGTAGTCTTCAGATGTTTATAGCAGAGCTCAATTGGTTCTGTGAGAGGAATCAGCTGTTTTACTCCCTCAAACCCGATTGTCCGAATCATCTGACCAGACCTGGGGACGGTACCTTACTCTTCTATCCATCATCACATTCTTCATTCTCTGTTTCAACAGAACTTCCATCTCTTGAGTCCTCTTTCCTTCTACCCACATCTCCTCTTTTTTCTGCTTTAGCCAGCATTCGTCTGATGGCTGGGTCATATCCACCTATGGCCTCCTCCTGGTCACTCAGATCCTCATCTCCAATAGTCCTCCTTCTCATTCTCAGTTCACCTCTAGTCTGCAGACGTCGAGTTTTCTTCTTGCTTTTGGAACTTCGATATAGTTTTATCGTTGTCTCTGCTTGTCTTGTTTCAATGATGCATTCATCCTCGTCTTCAATGTGATAACTTCCACCTTGACTGATCACTGGAGGCTGAGGATAGACTTTCTCAGTTTTCACTACCTTCTCATAAGGTGGTGGTGTCTTAACTGAGTCCACATGTGAAAAAGACACATTAACTTCTGCCATTTGTTTTTCAATTGTCTTTGTACACTGATTTATTGCTTCTGCACCTTTCTCTCTCTTTTCCTTTGCCTCCTTTATCAGTTTCTGACACTCTTGTTCAAATAACTGGAGAATGCCAAGCTCTATTTCTCTTTTTTCCTTTCGCTTTTCTCCTTGATGCCTTTTCTTCTGTCCTGCTTTGTATGTTGATACAAGTACCTCTATTGTTTTAATTACATCTGGGTTAAGTGTCCCCTCTACTGGCCATGGTTGGTCTATGTCAGGCCATCGCTTATAACATTTTTGTGATATTTTTGCAATTCCTTTTATTAAAGGATTATTTTTCTTAACTGTATCAACAGGAGTAACCCCTTTTGAAACATCAGTGCCCATTTTTAGCATAATAATGACTAAATATGTTCCCAACTTACACTTATTAATTATTTCTCTCCCTTTTTCCTCTGTTTATAGGCCACTATATTACCACAATCAATAAAAATTAAACCCCAATTGAATTTGCCAACTTCAGAGAAATCAAACCTTAATATGCAATACAATTCACACCACTAAATCCCCTTTACTAAGTGATATAACTACTAAGTGCACCATAAACTTAGATTTATTAAACATTCAATAACTACCTTGTAATTAAAGAATATACAAACTTATATAAGGCTCAACAAGCACTTCTACATATAATTACCACTAAATATTTGCAACCCCATTACACCTATAACAAAGCTTAAATCAGAAACCCCTTTTCCAAATAATAATTTTTCTTCATAAACCTCGTTAACTCTTATTGGAAATATAATCAAAGCATTATCTTAAAAAATGAACAACCTGTTGCCAAGCTTTCTTTGAATCAAATCAAATCAAATCAAATTTATATAGCGCTTTTCACAACTGATGTTGTCACAAAGCAGCTTCACAGAATTCCAGTAAGACAAAGATTTGACATGAAATGTAAAAACAAATGTAAAACCCTCAAGTGAGCAAGCCAGGGGCGACAGTAGCAAGGAAAAACTCCCCCAGCTGAGGAAGAAACCTTGGGAGGAACCAAGGCTCACAAGGGGTGACCCATCCTCCTCTGGTCAATCTACTGGTGATAATAGTTAGTAGCCCATGAGAACTTCAGTGTAGGGACAGCTTCAAGGCACTTGGTGGTTGCTGGAGCATGGGCAGCTGGTCTGAAGCGTGGAGGAGGATCTCGACAGTCATCCATCAGTGTCCAGACAGACAGGTGGGCAGTCGTTTACTCGGAAAGATGTAAAGGGATGGAATTAGTTTTGAACTGTTTTGTGTTTGTAAAGTAGAAAATATGAAAATTTCCAGAGTGTGGCTAATGACTCCGGCAGATCTGACTATGACAGCTTTAACTAAAAGGAGAGAACCAGGAGGACACACAGACACGGGAGCATCCTGAAACACTGGCATCCCTCCGCTCCACCGTCAACAAACCTGAGTGATCGCGAGAAGCGGCGGGACGACAGCACCAGCGTCTCAGTTTACTATAATTCCCTGTGTCCATGGACCCCCCGGATCTGCCGCCTTTATCTATGGGGGAGCATTAGCTACCAAAAGATAAACTAAACAGATGTGTTTTTAGCCTAGATTTGAAGATTGCGACTGTGTCTGAGTCCCGAACATTTTCTGGAAGATCATTCCAGAGTCTGGGGGCTTTATAAGAAAAGGCTCTTCCCCCAGCTGAGGCCTTCTGAATTCTGGGAACAATTAAAAATCCAGTATTCTGTGATCTGAGTGAACGTGCAGGCTCATAATAGGAAATTGTATCTTGAAGATATTCAGGAGCAAGCCCATGTAGAGCTTTATATGTTAATAACAAAATTTTGTAGTCAATGCGGAATTTAACAGGCAGCCAATGAAGTGATGATAAAACTGGGCTGATATGTTCAAATTTTCTAGTTTTAGTGAGGACCCTAGCTGCAGCATTTTGAACTAGTTGAAGTTTTCTTAAATTGCTGCTGGTGCATCCTGACAGTAGTGCGTTACAGTAGTCAAGCCTTGAAGTAATAAAGGCATGTACTAATGTTTCTGCGTCCTGAAGGGATAAGGCATTTCTAATCTTAGCAATATTGCGAAGATGTAAAAAAGCTGTCCTAGTGATACTACCTATGTGTTGATCAAATGATAAATCCAGGTCAATTATGACACCAAGATTTTTTGCTGCTGAACCAGGTTTAACTGGAAAGTCAGCGAGATTTAAAATTAAATCTGATAATTTATTTCTTGCCAATTTTGGACCCAAAAGCAGGACCTCTGTTTTGTTGCTGTTTAGAAGGAGGAAGTTACGCAACATCCAGCCTTTCATGTCTTTTACACAGTCCTCTGTTTTCTTTAATCTGTGTTTGTCATCGGGCTTGGCTGAAATATACAATTGTGTGTCGTCTGCGTAACAGTGAAAGTTAATGTCATGGTTTCTTATAACTGTGCCTAGCGGTAACATGTATAATGTAAATAATAATGGTCCTAAAATAGAGCCTTGTGGAATTCCAAATCTTACTTTAGAATAATTTGAATTTAGATTGTTTATTTTTACGAATTGATTACGTTCCGTTAAGTAAGATTTGAACCATAATAGGGCTGCCCCTGTGATTCCAGCCATGTTTTCTAACCTTTCTATGAGAATATTGTGGTCTATTGTATCGAAGGCTGTGCTTAGATCAAGAAGCACCAACAGGGATACGTGGCCTTGATCAGAGGCAAGAAGAAGATCATTTGTTATCTTGACTAGTGCTGTCTCTGTACTATGATGTTGCCTGAATCCAGATTGGAATTTTTCATATATATGATTCTTATGCAGATTTGAACTAAGTTGTTGGGCCACAGCTCTTTCTAAGATCTTGGACAGAAATGGCAAATTAGAAATAGGCCTGTAATTAGACAGTGTACTAGCATCTAGATTTGGTTTCTTGATCATAGGTTTAATAACTGCTAGTTTAAAAGCTTTGGGTACATGGCCCAGACTAAGGGATGAGTTTACTATATTTAAAAGAAGATCAATAATAGCTGGTAGTACTTCTTTGAGCAACTTTGTGGGAATTGCATCAAGTGTGCAAGTTGTACAGTTTGTGGAGATGATAATCTTCTCTAGTTCTAATTGTGGGAGTGGGTAAAAGGTTTCAAGTCTTTCTTTTACAGTTACATTATGTTTTATATCATTCACATCGGGTGGCAGCCAGGATGGATTTAATCCTGTGGCTTGAGTTTGTTGTCTAATATTCTCAATTTTATTATTAAAAAAGTCCATAAAATCTTTACTGGTGAGAGTTGCTGGAATTAGTTGTTCAGAACCTGCTTGATTTTTTGTAATTCTAGAAAACACACTAAACAGTGCTCTCGGATTATTTTTATTATTGGAGATCAGCGAGGCCAGATATGCTGAGCGAGCTTTAGTGAGGGCATTTCTATACTCTATAAGGCTGTCCTTCCAGGCAGAATGGAACACTTCAAGCTTGGTTGATCGCCATTTCCGCTCTAGTTTTCGTAATGTTTGTTTTAAAGTACAGGTCTTATCATTATACCATGATGCGAGCTTTTTCTGTCTTATACTTTTATGTTTAAGTGGTGCTACCTTTTCTAAAGTAGTGTGGGGCTTTTGCATGGTTGGAAAGAAAACCTGCACCCACACGGCCCTCCGTAGATCTAGTTTGACACCTGTGATCTAGGTCCATTGGGTCTGATGGAGTTGGAACTGGGGTCGATAGTTCTGGTAGGTTTTCTATAAATTGTAGGGCGGTAGATGGTTTTATTATATGCCTTGTAGAATAGCGAGCGTTCTTACATATATTATGGCTAAGACGTAGCTCATATGAAATTAAGTAATGATCGGAGATTGCTGAGGATTGCAGTAAGATATTAATTTTGTCAATGTTAAGACCTAGTGTCAGAACTAAGTCTAAAATGTGACTGTAGTAGTGTGTAGGCCCTGTTACATTTTGAGTAATACCAATAGAGTCTAAGATTGAGGTAAATGCCTTTTTTAGTGGGTCACTTTCCTTCTCAAAATGGATATTGAAATCTCCTACAATTATAACTTTATGATTGCACACCGCTAGGTTTGTAGCAAAATTGCTGAATTCTTTCAGAAATTCTAAGTAAGGCCCTGGTGGTCTGTAAATGTTGCATAATAAAAATGCGTCCTTTTTTGTGACCGGATTTGTAATAATAGTGGAGAGAACCTCAAAAGAAGAGAAGGTGTCACATTGTTTAAGACTAATTTCTAGGGTATTTTGGTAAATTACACATACTCCACCTCCTTTGCCTGATATTCTTGGGCTATGTGCATAATTATAGCCTAGGGGGGTTGCTTCATTTAGTGCTAAATATTCATTTGGTCTAACCCACGTTTCCGTGAGACAGAAAATATTGAATTTATGATCACTTATAATATCATTTATGATGAGTGCTTTTGAGTTTAGTGATCTTATGTTGAGTAACCCAAATTTTAGTTCTGAGGTGTTGCTGCTAGGTGTTGTGTATGATTTAATATTGATTAGGTTGCTGAAACAGGCTGATTTTGTTTTTCTACTTTTACATTTAGTTTGGGGGAAAGACACAGTCTCAATACAGTTGAACCTGGGTGACGCCTCAAGACAGTTCGCAGACGGTCGGTTTAGCCTGTCTGTCTGCGGCCTGGTCCCGGCTCTGGATTGTCAGCAGCCTTCTACACTACTCTGCTGACTAACTAAAAGACTATGTGCTATGCTGCAAGAAAGTAAGGCAGCACCCTCCCGCGTGGGGTGGATACCATCCCTACCTATAAGACCAGGCTTGCCCTCAAAACATAACCAATTGTCTATAAAGCCCACTTGATTTTTGGAACACCACTTGGACATCCAGCAGTTTAACACCCAAAGTCTGCTGTAAGCTTCGTCGCCACGCCGCATTGGTATGGGGCAAGAGCAGATTACGTCATCAGACATCGTCTGGGCCAGTTTAATCACCTCTGTAATATTACCCTTAGTTACCTCAGACTGCCGCAGACGAATATCATTGGCCCCTACATGAATGACTACCCTCGAATATCTCCTATTAGCTTACAGTCTAAGGTTGCCACTAATATCCGGCGCTCTGGCTCCCGATAAACAGCTAACTGTTATTGCCGGTGCCCCTAAAGGAGTAGCTAATTTCACGTGTTGAACAATATAGTCTCCTATAACCAGAGCACTCTTAACAGGCTCCTCAGCGGGTGCTTCGCTGAGCAGGGCAAACCTGTTTGACACGCGAATCGGAGGAGCGTGGTGTCCCAGTGGGCTAGCTTTGGCCTCAGCGTTAGCATCAGCCTTAGCTTTCCGGCTATGACGCCGATACGTCACCCATTCACCCCGCTGTGAGGGCTCTAACGCCGGAGTCGTGGGGGTGCTAACTCTCCCTAAGGCACCCGGAGTTGCTAACACTGAATCTCGCTGTTTATCCCTTAACAATAATAAGCTCCGGATGCACACTTCTAGCTGGTCCACTTTATCCACAAGAGAGCTAACTAGTTGACACTTAGTACAAACACAACCACTATCTTTATCGCTAGAGGTGGAAAAGGGGGTTAAACTAAACATGCCACACTCTGAGCAGGCAAAACAGCCAGTAGTAGCCATGGAATTACAGGTACTTACCGCTTTTAGTTGATTTTAGTAACTTACACCAAGAACGTTACTCCAGGGTCCAGTGGCAGTTTTAGTGCCTCTGTAATGAATATTCCTGTGGAGACAATCTAAAAGATAGATCTATGGATGGTTAGTAGGTTATAAAAACAGATATAAATATAGAAATAACAGTAGAAACGAGTAAACAGGAAAACCCGAGCGATCAAAACAGCTTCTAATCGGGTACAGGAACAGCCAAACGGGTTGCCAGATCAGCGACAGAAAAAGTCTATGTCATGTACTATAGCACAAATAATGGACTAAATGCAAATAGATAAACAAATCAATGAATTCCTAATTATTACTTTTTAATAATGAAACCTATTAATGATTTAATCTAAATGTATCAATGCAGGTGTTTGTGAAAGAAGTTTGTGGATAAAATAACTGGCCTTTGTGAAGCTCTGTTCTGGGTAACTTTGACCCCCCTTTTTCCAGCCAGCTCCTTGTCTCACGCACCCCCACAGGATGAGAGAAACAGACGCACACACTCACACCGCACAGGATAAGAGAAACAGACAAATAGAAATTTAATACATTCAGCTTACTTTTTGATAAATAAACATTCAATATGCTTATTTATATTTTATTTACCAACATTTAGTTCATTCATAACATTTTTACCCTTCATTCAATATTGTAAACACCTCCAACAAATCTCTTCATTGGCTTAAAGCCTGAATTACCTTTTTCTCAACCCCCCTCGAAAGGGTCTAAAGTGATTGATGGCAAAACTAAGTCCATCCTCAATACAGCTTCTTTTAACATCTGGTTTTGCTTAACCAGTTTAACATAAACATGTCACATACTTATGTCACATTTTATGACCACTTGATAGTAAATTTTCAACCCTGCATCTTGGTTCTTAAAATGTATATACTAAGATAAGATTAATGTACTATGTTGTAATTTTCACATATAAAAACATCGCAGTGGTATGTTTAAACCCCAGAAAGCACCACTGTCAAACACTCAGAGTTTTCCAATATTCACACATTGGCAGTACTTTTTCATTTATCCGTTGGCAGCTAATTCATTTTTTTTATATAAAGAAACAGTACTTCACAGAGATCTAAACACCAGAGACTATAAGATTCAACCCCTTTTTCTGAGCAACAATTAATTCATTCAACAGTTAATTCATTAAACCCAAATGAGCAACATTAAAGCTCAACATCCAACTGAAACAACACCATTCCAACACACTTTATTAATTCAATCCAAATTTCATCTTGTGGCAGCTCTCTCCATATAAGGCCATTCCTCAGTTCCACTGGCCTAAAACAATTACCCCATACAATGTGTCTCAATTTCATCAAACTATTGCATTTAAAGAGAACCCAAACAAATTACTGCTCCACCAATTCACTCTTACCCACTATGTTAAATTTATCCTCTATTTCCCTTATATTTTAGATCACAAGCACAACACAAGCACCACACCCATAGAAAGACTCAGTTCAAACACACCCATTCTCAGGAGCCCCAAACTCCTGCACAGCACTATACATCAATATTTTTCATACATTTATATTTTTAATTTGCCCAAATAACTATTTTAAACCAAATCATTGTGGCTTTTATCAGTACATCACAAATCAAAGTCCTGCCATCTCTCTCTTTTTCAAGAGTGGAACAATCAAAGTGTAAGATCTCAAAGCTTCAGCGAAATTGAGAGGAACTTAAACCCATGATCTCTTTTTTCTCCCAACAGGATCAGGCCGTGAATCTCATTTGTCAGTCCTCCTCTCCTCCGAGACCTATCTCATCAGTCCGGGAAATGACATCACTGTTTCTGAAAGTCACATGATTGATAAAGTGAACATGGCGGAACACGCAGTGTGCGAATCTCTGGCAAGTGGAAATAGTTGTAAATAAACTCAATGTTTTTGCCGTCTTTTTGCATTTTATACGATTCTGTAACATATTATGATGTACAAAAATTTAAGTCAAACATATTCCTGGAATTATAGTATATGGTTGGTTAGTGAAATATTTGCCTAGCTAATATTGAGGTTAGTCTCAGAATCTCCACTAAATTTGATTGGGATATAATCGATATGTTTATGTTCTAATATGAAGGAGTCAGTGACTAAAAATAAAGACTAATTGTTGTGATCTCTAACAATGTGTCTCGACATTTTCTCAATCATATTTTTAGGCATCCTTTTTAAGAATTTCGTTCTTATTGCATTTCCTTTAATAAAATGCTAGTTTGTATTTTAATGACACCTTATAATAGTGCATTTTCAAAATGATTTGTTAACTAAATTACACTGAAAACAAAGTATTTATTTGTATTCCAAAATTAGTAAGTAATTAAATAATAATAAAAAAACAATGCAAAATGTGAATAAACAACAATTAAGAAAAAGCACACATTCAATTTTACAGTTTAAAACAAAAAATATTCTGAACAGAGAAATCTTGCATTTAATGACAGCATTCTTGCTTTAATTATAAAACATATGGAATAAAACGCAAATATGAACAGAGACAAATGTAATAAAAGAAAGTAGTTATAAATGAATAAATCCTACAGAATTTAAAAAAAAAAAATAAGTGACATGCAAGAACAGGTTTTTACTAATAAAACAAACTGTCATTATGCAAAAAACAGCAATATTATGTAACAGCAAAATGCAAACAAAATAATAATAACAATAAAAACAAGCAGTTTTTTAAAATTCAACAAACTAGTGAATGAAAAAAGCAATCAGTTTGAGTCATTCAAAGGCTACACGTGAAAAAACATTTTCAGCTTCATATCTGTTGAATCCTTCCAGTTTTCTCAACAGAAGGATGGTGATCTTAAAGTGAGATAAATTATTGATTAGACAGGATAATGCAATGTTAATAAACAACATTTTTAAATATAATTTATTACCTCTGGAGTCATGACTTCTAAAACGAACGATGTACACTTCAGACTTGCTCTGTTGCATTTTATCACCTCAAATGTCCTCTCTATGATGGCTTCAGTCTATGAGAAATATAAAGTTTTATTTATACACTATTGGACATAAATATGAACAGACAGTAAAATGAAGCTTGTGACATTACATTATTTTTTCCACACAAACACTTTTCAAATGTGATGTGCTGGTTATATCTGGTTTTGCTTCTGAATGTTTTCTGGAAATGTGACCAGGCAAATTCTTCTCATGTACAATTGTAGTGCAGTGAGGGCACTTTATTCTTTGGGGTGATGTCGTTTGAGCCTTTTTCGGAGAAGGAAGTGACAGAGGAATGGATGATGTAGAGGAAAGTACAGGAGCAGATGATGAAATCTTAGAAGCACCAACTGTTAAAGTAGGTGCCTGGGGTGTGGTTGACTTTAAATGAGGTGGTGCTTCCTTTAAGGAATTTGAAGTGAATATAGCAGAGGTATAATAAGGTACTTCTGTAGGTGAAGGTGTGTGCACCACAGAGGAAGTAACCTGATATGCCTGAAGATGGCTTTCCATATTATCTCTCCTCAAAATGGTTTTTGAGCACAGAGCGCAATGACAGTGTCCTTCTTATCTGCAATTCTGATGACATCTGTGAATTCGATATTCTGTGAAAAATGTGAAAATAAGTTAAAAATAAAACACATGAATCAACATGAATTTTGTCCTGCCAAAAATAAAAATAGCAAGGTTACAATACCTTTAACCGGTATTGCATTTTTCCAATGAAGTTCAATGTGCTTCTTAACTCTTGCCAAGTTGGTAGGCTTAAACAACTTCACAGGGCACAAAGGACAATGAAACATTTTGCAGCATGTTGTGCATCTGTTTAAAGATGGGGCTGAACCACAAAGCCAGACTGAAGAGAGACTGCATCTAAGTAAAAACGAAAAAAACATACATTAATAATTGCATTAATGGAAGTTTTGTAGACAGTTATACGCGGATCAACCATGATATTGTGACCAACTCCTTGTTTCTACACTCACTGTATATTCTCTCAGCTCCACTGTCCACAGGAGCACCTTGTAGTTATAACATTACAGACTTGAGTCCATCTGTTGCTCTCTTGTATACATTGTTTTTGGTTGATCTGTGTATGCATTTGCCTTGTACCAGGACAGTATATGCACATATAACAACAGACATAGACATACAGACACAACGATAGATAGATGAATGTATAAATAAATAATTGATATATATAAAGATCATACAATATGCTACATAACTACGAAACAAACACATTTAGCCATCTGGTTAATCTACTTCATGCCAAAACAAAAATACTTTATTATTTTTATAAGTCAAAAAATGTATTTAACACACACACACACACACACACACACACACACACACATATATATATATATATATATATATATATATATATATATATATATATATATAGCTAAATTAGCAAGGTAGATGCATGCAGAGCTAACGTGAGTTCATTAATTTGGAAAAAAAGTTATCCCAGCGACCCAATATCCTCGTTAATTAAACAAAGACATCTCGTAACGTACCGTCAAAAAAACTCCAGACCTGTCCGTCCAAAATTTTGTCACATACAAACACGCTCCCACACAAACGGTTTCAATTCTGGGTCTACTGGCAAAACCACCCTATGACACTAGATGGCGATAATGGAAACGGCGCCACCTCTTCTCTAGCGCCTCAGATAGGTACCACAGGAGAGGTAGCCTCAGGCGTGAGATCTGTGCCCAGACCCTTCTCCCAATAAAAGCCAACATATGGAGATTTCAAATTCTCTCCTTTTCCCCAATAACAATTTTTCCTTTAATTCCCATGATTAAACCTTACAGTTTCCCCAATGTACCCTATTAATTACTCAGCTTTAACACCTCGCTCTCCTTTTTCCTATTCTCATAATCTAAAAACGTCTTTCTGGAGCTCATTGTCTATATTTTTCTTAATTTATAGTCTCCAAGAAAGCTCATAAAATCGTCTTTCTGGAGCTCATTTTCCACTGTTTTCTTTAATTTACAGTCTCCCAGAAAGCTCATTTATTTTTATTTAATCATTTAAATAACTGTCCTTGAATGAAGCTCATAATTTTTACCATTACAAATTTCTTTCCCTATTAATTTCTAAATCTCTCATTCTTCATCACATTTCCCCACTTTCTCTAAACACTCTTTCCTTCTGACACTCTCTGGGCAGAGGTGTCCTTTCCCCACTTTCTCTAAACACACCCACAGAAAATGTATGGCTCTTAACAGCGCAAGGGAGAGACCAGTTCTCCCCACACACACTCATGAGGGACCAAAGAAGGGAGGGGGGTGATCATTCCCCCACTTGCAAACTCTTTCAGCTGACCATACACATACACAGCAAGACACTCCTTTTTTCTTAACTCACTAAGCACACACACACATACACATCATCCAACAACCCCCAAACAGCACTTACACACACATATCACTTTAACACAATTCTCATAGTCAACTCATTCACAAATTAACAGCATGCTTTGTGCCGCCCTTATTCCTTTATTTCTTTTCCTTATTTTTTAATTTATGCTACCTTATGAGGTGTAATAATTCAAAAAGAGGCAGCATCAATACAGTCTTCATCAACAGTGTTTCGAGTGGGCACCCCTAATTAAATCTCTGTATCACACCTCCAGTTTCTCATCAAACTGACCCAAAAAATCACCTAGTGAATTTTTCAGGGTTTACGGCCGGGCTAATCCCGCCTCAACAGAGGGCTTATATCCGAATCAGCGGCATCCTCTTTTTATTTAACTCTATTAGCTCTTTTGCTTTTTTCCTTTATCCTCTTATATTGTTTCTCTTATATTCCATTCCTTTATATTCCTTTTCATTTTAACCTTAAATCAATTTTAACCAAATGCCACTGGGCCCAGGGCTTCTCACTATTTCAATATAATCCAATTCCACAATAACTCAAAGCTTACTTTCACGCAATGACTGTGATTCATGTCTTAAAGTTTTAAGCAAAAATAGGGCCCTGTTTACCCAAACTCGCATGTCATCAGCAGCTCACCTCATCGTTACTAATTAAGCTATTCTACACTTATACTTCAACTTTTCCTTTCCTTTTCTTCTATTCCTTTTTACTTTTTTCTTCATTATTCCCTTTTATTTCCTTCATTTCTATTTTTCTATTCCTATAGTTAAACATTTAGAACGGAGAAACTTTATCCAACACCATCATCAACACAACACTGCATACACTAATGAGTCTATCTCGGTGCAACTCTTTCTGCATCAGACAGCCCAAACACCCAACCAGTGCTGAAATTTGTGAAAATCTCACCTTCTATTTGCCGGCTTTAAGCGGGAGTTCGAATGCAGGAGCCGTCTGAAGCAGGAAGGCCACAACTCAGCATCCCACCCTCGTCGCCATCTTTGTTGTTAACTTTGCTGTGTTGTGAAGACCGGTGATGGAAAAGAATCTCAGCAGACACGGTTAAAGGTGTAAATACATCTTTATTTACCAAAACAGTGTCTTACGGGTTCTTAAGGATCCCGTGAGAGGAGTGTTCAATTCAGCGCTCAATTTCTCTCTCCCCCTCCTGGCTAGGATTTATATGGTTCTCTAACCTTTCCAAATATGGTAATCATAGAGGTTGGTTAACATTTGCATGTTTAGGGACTAAGGGAGGGGTAAAATTTATAGTCTCCTACCCTCACTGACAGCTTATCCTAAACATTTCTCTCTGTGGAGCACAGAAACAGAGCATATGTCTGAACAGTGAAGATTCCTTAATACTGTGCTTAAGGCCTTATGATTAAATATACCTCACACACAAGACTCGTTTCTGTTCAATGAGAGTCTTGATCATATAATATGTGCAATTCCATCTTGTTCGCACATCTTGTACCAGACGCTTGGGTGGCATATTCAGCTCCATTTGAATGTCCTCCAAACGTGAATATGCTTGTGGTGAGTGCTTGAAGTGCCCCACTATTTTTCTGCCAATTGCCACCACACCACTTACACTACATTGTGCTAGCAGTCCTTCATTCACCACAAGCTGCAAGGTATGCGCGTATCCCAAACTTGCAAGTCCGAGTCGGTCCTTTGCCTTTGTTACATTGCTAGCATTGTCTCGTAAAATAACATGGACTTTGCTCTTCTAAATTTTCCATACATTCAACATTTCCTCCAAAGCTGTAGTGATGGACTCTCCCGTGTACGAACCACGAAACTGTTTAGCCTGCAGCACTGCTTTTTGTAAAGTAAAACTTGAGTCTATCCACTGTGCTGTCAGAGTTAGCAATGACAATGGACTCACATCTGAGCTCCAGATATCAGATGTTAAGCTTAAATTGGGAATTGGCAAGTATTCAGAGATAAACTTGCATACTTGCTTGTATTTAGCTGGGACAGCTTGCTCCAAGATGAAATGCCAGTTTGGCAGCACGTAGTGTGGCTCCAAATGCTCCATTAAGCGTTGAAAACCAACATTTTCCACAACAGAAAGAGGCTGGTCATCAAGCACAACAAATTCAACAATTTTCTTCGTTATCAGCTTTGCTTTGTTGCTTTCTGGAGGGAGTTTTCTTCTTAACATTTGAGGTTGATAAATTCCGTGGACTCCGTGGGGTTTCTGTAAGTGTTTAATCATGTTAGTGGTGTTAAAGTTTCCAACACTGCTACCACCTCGTGAAACAGTAGCATTACATAAATTACACTTGGCGGTCTTGCTGTTTGACTGGCTTGCTGGTCCTATGCAAAAGTGTTGCATTGGCTTACGGCATGTTGCAAATTTCACCACCCAAATTTTTTTTTTTTTATATTTAATGGATCAGATTGCATCTTTTGTTCCTTTCCGATATCCGATCCAGCAATTTAGGCCAGAATTGGACCGATACTGATACTGAATATCGGATCGTGGTGTGGTGTGCTTCCTTTGCTCACTCAGCTAACAAGAGGAACCCCTCTGCCAGTGTACGGAACCCCTGCGCAGCAATGCGATAATGTCACAACCTCCCATCTCCAACTCAATGACCCCAGCTGGAGCATTCTTCATCTTCCTGTTACCCTTCCTGGTTGTGTCTAAGCTGGATGTAGTGATGGGCGGACTGATCCAAATATCAAAAACAACGCTGGTACTGATATTGAGCAATACTCTTGTAAAAAGATCGATACTCAAGCTTTTTTTCTCTCCAGCTCGCACTGACTGCAGTGCACGCGGATTCATCAAAGTCTACTCTCTCTTCTGTAAGAGTAGCGCTGTGCTGTGTCCCACAGCATGGAGCAGCGTACCCTCCTCCCTCTCGTCTTTTGTTGTTGCACCGTCATGTGGCTCAGTGGCGCCAGCCAAACAGCCATGCAGGTAAGCTCAGCCTGGCCCGCCCACTCAGCCTGCACCTCAAGTCAACACGTCACAGTACGAAGAGAGACACCACAGAGTATTGAAATGTCTGCGAGGTAGAGATTTAAGTAGCTTTCAATTATATTTTTAATTAGGTTTAAGTTATATATTTTTTACACACTTTATTTAAGGAAAGTGCACTGAAGGGAAGAAATTCTTTATTTTTTGTATTATTTTATTGTATTGTTCATCTTGAAAAACAGAATAAATTTTAAACTGTTTATAGTATTTGTTGTGGTGTGTTAATTTTTGTTGTATTTTGGTTTGTCAGCCCTCTATCTCAGGAGATTTTTTTAAGTGTTTTGTGTGATATATTATGAAAAAAAAACAAAATTGAACTGAAAGGAAGAACATTTTTTATTGTTTTTCCTAAGAACAATTCTATTTGAAAAAAGAAACAAGAAAAAAAGAAATAAAAAAGATGTATAGTGAGGGGAGAATTTTTATTTTATTTTTGTATTGTGGTTTCTCCTTTTCTACCTCAAAGATTTATTTTCCTAATGTTAAGGCAAACTTTGTTTTGTTACTGTTCCATTGTTTCTAAATAAAAATGTTCATTGTGATAATAAATAAAGTATCAATATTGGCGAAACTGGCCCTGCATTTAACTTGGTATCGAATCGATACCAAAATTCCCGGGATCGCCCACCTCTAGCTGGAGGCATTAGCCTCAATGTCTTATAGTCTTTGCTGTCTCACAAGTTGGTGCCTTAGAGGGCTGTTGTGATAATAGTATATTTACCTGAGCTGCATTAGATAATGGCTTGGATTCTGCAATATTTATGCACATCACCTGGGCACTAGTTCACCTACACTGCTTGCCAAGATGGTCCTATTTGAAAAAATTGGAAAAGAAACATGGCAGCACGTTTAAGCATTCATTCTGAATCAGCAGCTCCTTTCCTCTGAACACTGCCTTGATTGACAGCATTGCACCCATTTAGACGCAGCTCTCCATGCTTGTTTCGTTTACTCTTATCCTCTCTATGCATCATCCCAACCCCTCTCTTTATCATTCCAACCCCTCCCTTTCTCTTCCTCTACATCTGTCTCTATGCATCATCCCACCCCTCCCTTTATCATCCCAACTCCTTCCTTTCTCTTCCTCTACAGCTGTCTCTACACATCATCCCACCCTCCCTTTATCATCCCACCCCTCCCTTCATCATCCCACCTCAACCCCTGTGGCAGCTGCAGCTACATGCCTCACACCTTTTAGCCCACACCCCTCCATAGGTGCTGCTGTGGGCCTCCCTCCTGTCCAGTGCTGTGGGCACTTGACGCAGTCTTCTCACTGCATGGCAATGCCTTGTTGCTGATTTACTTTCATCTTACCAACCCCCTCCCTTCATCATCCCACCCTCTACCCCATGGCAGCTGCCGCTCCATGCATCAAACTTTCCACCTCACACTCCCGCTACATGTTGCTGTTGCAGGCCTGCCTGGCCCTTTAGGCACTCAGCGCAGTCTCCTCGCTGCACAATTTCCTCATCCTAGATTTGCTCTAATCCTATTGTCTCATTCTCCCATCGTCAGCTCATGTACTTTGTGGACACTCAACCCAACCTCTTGAATTTGCAGCCGTGCCCGACCCTGCCTCTAACTTTACAATTCTCACTTTTATAATCAGGTGCTGCTGTGGACCCTCATCCTGACTCCTCTGCTGCTGTGCTTCTCCCACTCTCTGGTTTCTAGCTTATGCTCTCTTTTCAGATGCTGCTGTGGACTATCGTACCAGACCCTTCCCTGTGCTACTGTGCTGCTCACACTCTACAGCTTCTATCTCCTGCTCTGTTTTCAGGTGCTTTGGTGGACCTTAATCCCCCACCTTTTTTGCTGCTGCACTACTCCCAGTCTCTGACTTTCCAGCTCATCCTCTTCTCAGGTGCTGCTAGGATTATATCCTAATCCTCTCCCTTTTGCGGCTGTCCCATACCCTGCCTCTTCCTTTACAGCACACCCTCTCTCCTGATGTAGACCTTCATCCTAATCCCCTTCCCCTTGCGGTTTCGCTGCATCCTGCCTTTATAGCCCTCCTCTCTCATGCCACGGACCTTTGTCCCAACCCCTAGCTTTGAGGCTGCACCACCCACCTCCAATTTTGCAACTTGCGCTTTCTCCTGAGAAGCTGCTGTGGACCTTCATACCTATGCCTTCCCCCTCACAAACAAACAGTGCCCTGCATCAACTGTACGGCTTGCACTCTCTCCTGCTGGATCTTACTTACTGCCTCTCTGCTTGCAGCTAAGCTGCTCCCAGCCCTAGCTTTGCAGCTCGTGCTTTCTCCTACCACAGACCTTTGTCCCAGACTCTCTCCTTTCGAGTTATTGTAACAATGCCAATTCCTTGTTAATAGTGTTCAGTTAAAGCCTGTCTTTATATGTTATTTTCATGTTTATTTATGTATAATTTCACAAAATTTATTTGTTTATGTAAATCACCTGACGTGTCTGTGTAACTCCAGTTAGTGTGTGGAACGTTTCTGGGGACAGCCCCTTTATAAGGTGTAGTTTCGTGCCCATCCGCCCCTTTTCTCTGTGGCATTTAGCAGGAGCGGTGAGTGAAAGTTTGGGAAATTAATTTTTAAACCATCTGAAATAAACAATAATATCTTTGTTTGGTTTGTGTAGGGGGTTAGAGTGAGTGATTGCTAACCGGAGTGTGATATTTTGATCATTGTTTTGTCAGGTATGTTTTATATAATCAGTTGCTGTATTCAGTACATTACTGTGTGCACCCTCCCCACCGCGCGCCCCTTTTCTCTGTGGCATTTGGCGGGAGCTGGGCTTAGAGTTAGTGATCGCTAACCGGAGTGTGATATTTTGATCATTGTTTTGTCAGTTTGCTCATCCAATAAATGGAGATGCACTTCAAAACACGTCGGTGGTCCGGTCATTATTAACCAACAGAACGCAGAGAAAATAAGAAGAAGCCACCGGTTACACTTGGTGCCGTGAGACCCGTTGCATCGCCGATCAGCGCTCGTCTGATCTCCGGGTGTAGCTGCAGTCACCCCCGTCTCCTCTCCCCCTGCTGCTGGCTTCACAACCTTCGTGCGCCCTCCGCTGGCCGTCAAGGTGTGTCGTCACCATAGACACTCTAAGGGTCATTCCCATCAATACGACCCTCTTTTTTTTTCCTTTTTGGGGATAAACTTGAATAAGGGATGTGTGTTTTTAAAAGTGATCATTGAACTTCTAATTGGAAAAATATAAACATTTTGGTTCTGTATATTGGTTTTAAAATTTGAGGGGTTTTGTGTTTTTATTTATGTTTTGCTGCATATCTGGTTGTGTGCTTTAAAAAAAAAAACTTTTTTTATTTTATTTTATTTTTTTTCCTCTTCTGCCAATTTTTTATTTATGATGTCAAGTGGGGACCCTTTCAAGGTTCAGTTTATGGCAGGTTATGGGCGTGGTGTCATCTTAGGAGAGGGAAGGGGCAAACAAATGCCTTCACTGTGTTTTGGTAGGGGTGGACCTGTGTCCCCTGGTGTCCCTAACTATGCAGCTGATCAATCTTTTATCAACTCACCTTTGATCCCCACTGCTAGCTCCACACCCATTTCCCAGCCAGACCCTGAGCCTGCCCAGGTGATTCCTGTTGAGGCCCTTGGTAGTCTGTTTAGTAATTTTGCTAAACAAATAGGGGACAGCATATCAGCAAGCCTTAATGCCATTTATCAGCCTAGTACTGTTCAGTCTCAGCCTACACTGTGTCAGTCTTCCATTGATGCATCACAGCTTAAGGTTGTTGTACAATCTGATGCCAGAGCTCCACCTTATTTCAGGGGTGATCACACTGACGCATTTTCTGTTCATGAATGGGAAAATATGATGAAAACTTACCTGAAGAGGGTTAAGTGTGAGACGTATACTGAAATGTATGACTTGATAATGTCAAGACTGACGGGCAGAGCTAGAGATGTGGTTAAAGTATCTCCCCGCAGTCGACCTGAGCTGTGTACATCTGATCTACCCACAGCAGTGTTTGAGATATTAAAGAGGAACTTCAGTGAGCTAGCATATTCTAATCTGCCCATGAAAGACTTTTATGGAACCCTGCCCCGGGCACAGGAGAGTGCTCTTGATTACTGGATTCATCTTAAAAAATCCATTGATGCTGCTGATGAGTGTCTCCAGAGGCGAGGCAAATCTGTGGAGGACCCGAGTGCTGAAGTGGTCATGATGTTTATAAACCACTGTCCTGATCCCACTCTTGGCTTGACTTTCCAGCTGAAGCCACCTGAGAAGTGGACCGCAGCTGAGGTCCAGGAGTGCCTAGATCATCATATGAGGAACAAGAGGAGGACTGCTTCACAGCCTATCCTGGCAACAAACAGTTCCCAGAGCCTTGTAGAGTCTGTGGTTCAAAGGATCACTCAACACATGCACACTGCAGGCTCTATAGGTTATGCCATAACTGCTTCAGTCCCGGCCATGTTAGGACTGAGTGTTCACGTTCCCCCCGTCATGGGGCCACTCCTACTCTTCCTCCCTCTGGTGCTGATTTAAACTAGCCTGCCCATGTGATGAGAGGGTTAACATGGGCGATGCCAGAGACACCCTCAACGACAAACATGATCTGCAGTCAACTTATGTGAACTGTTGTAGCTCTCTCCCAGATGACACAAAGGTGATCATTGTAGGCTCACACAGAATAGAAGAAACAAGTGACCTGTTTTATGCTTCAGTGAAAGTCAGTGATCAGTGTACTCTGAGAGGGATGCTTGATTCAGGAAGCATGTCATGCACGCTTAGTGAAGAAGGGGAGTCCAAACTAAGAGCAGCAGGTGTCCTCACTGTTCCTAAACCTGTGCCTGAAAAGGTGGTCCTTGTTGGCTGTGGTGGCCTTATGGCAAAGCCCAAATGTATTTATGATCTTGACATTGAGATTCATGGCTCCAAGTTCACCATCCCTACGTTCCTTGTTCCAGGGCAGAGAGATGAGCTGATTATTGGAAGCAATGTTATTAGACCCTTGATCCAAAAGATGAGGTCTGATGTAAAATTCTGGGAGCTTGTATGCTCCAGTTCCTCTAATCCTGAGTGCAAGCAATTTCTTGATTTGCTGTGTTGCATGACCCGTTGGTCTGGGTCTGTCATGCCTGACAAGGTTGGTACAGTTAAGTTAAGGCAGTCTATCACCCTTGCACCACAACAGGAGTATCTTGTGTGGGGGAAGTTGCCCAGCAATGCCCATCTATCACCTGGGAGCACTGTCATCGTGGAGCCCACCTCCTCCCGTTCAGCCCCTAGAGACATAATTGTTGGATGGGTAGTGACATCCAACATCCAGAAAATCTTGAACACAACAAAGACTCCTGTGACACTGCGGCGCAATGCGAAGGGGGCAGATGTCTTTCCATGTCTTGCTGTGGAAGACCTGCCCATTTCTCAGGGTGTCTGTAGACCTCAGACCAATTCAACTACTGAACCTGTCACAAATTCAAAACGGTCCTCAAATCCATCTCAACGGCTGAAGGAATGTGGTTTGGCAGATATTGACCTGGAGGGATGTGAGGTGTCAGAGGAGTGGACACAGCAGCTGGTCGATGTCATACTTACTTACCAGGATGTCTTCTCTAAAGACAAGTTGGACTGTGGAGAAGCCAAGGGCTTTGTCCACCGCATTCACCTCACTGATGACCGCCCCTTCCGACTTCCTTATCGTCGTGTGCCTCCAGCGCACTATCACAAGCTGAGAGAGGTTCTTTCTGAGATGGAAACAAAAGGCATCATCAGTAAGTCAGTCAGTGAATATGCTTCACCATTGGTCCTTGTCTGGAAGAAGTCAGGTGACTTAAGGATTGCCTTGCTGCCCTTGATGGGAACGCCTTTTTCAGCACCATGGATCTCACATCGGGGTTTTACAACATCCCCCTCCAGATGGTATGTCAGATGACAGATGGTACACGGCCTTCACAACACCTTTGGGCCTGTACGAACACAACAGGCTTCCCCAGGGTCTGTGCAACAGTCCGGCATCCTTTATGAGAATGATGATCAGTGTTTTTGGTGACTTGAACTTTTCAAGTCTCCTCTGCTACCTTGATGATCTGCTCGCCTTTGCCCCTTCTGAGGAGGAGGCTTTGAAACGTCTGGACATGGTCTTTTCGTGGCTCAGAGCAAACAATCTGAAGCTGTCACAGAAGAAGTGTCACTTTCTTCGCAGGTCTGTAACATTTCTTGGCCACATGGTGGATAGCAGCGGTGTCTCAGTTGACCAGGAGAAAGTTAAGGTCATCTCAGCCTTCAGAAAACAGGACCTCATGGACTCTGATGGGCTCACGCCATCTCAGAGGAAAGTCAAATCTTTCCTTGGGATGGTGTTGTATTATCAACATTTCATCCCAGGCTGTTCTTCCATTGCAAAGCTGCTTTATGCTCTGACCGCTGGACAAAAGAGGAGGGTTAAGGGCTCACCCGGACGGTGGAGAGCTCGGTGGTCATCGGTGGTCCGGTCATTATTAACCAACACAACGCAGAGAAAATAAGAAGCCGCCACCGGTTACATTATGCCACTCCTATCTTATAATTTCACCCCTTACTCTGTATCAGGTACTGCCATGGACCTTCAACCCATTCTCTCCTATTGACCCACGTTGCTTTCGGCTTCTAACTTTCCTGCTTGTGCCACTGAGGACCTTCATCCTTCATCTCTCTGGTAGCAACTGCACCTCACCTGCCTCTTATGGTACTGTTCACACTGATTCCTCCAGCTGCTGTGGGCCTTCAACCTGAACTCTCATTTTTGCAACCACGCTGCTCCTAGACCCTAAGTTTCAGCTTATGCTCTCTTCTAAGGTGTTGCCTTGGACCAGCACTCAGCCACTTGATGCCACCTCAAATTCAATTCACCCTCTTTCATGCTACCTCTCCTCTGGCACCTGCTTTTCACCATCTAGGCATCTCCGCTATCCTTGAGTCAACTTTCTACCTTGCAACCATGCTTGAGCTCCTCATCACCTTTTGGATTTTGTCTTTTTCAGAGTTTGCTCCTGTGTGACAAACTGCCTTTTCTCTATCTTGCCATTCCTGCGGTGATGAAGCTTTTGGGGCTTCTTATTTGGCCTCATCTGACATCCCTCTAAATCACCTTTCCATTCTCAATTCCCTCTATGCACCATCATGGCATAGCTGCCAACGAAGGACATCTTGCTTTATTAATGCTGCCCATCAGTAGTACATGACTTCAAGGCTGCTACTAATCCACTTTCCACCTATTGTTGCCAGCCTCAGACCCCTCACCATTACCCAACCAATATCAATTACACTGAAGTGGCAATAATCCGTCCAGTGCATCCAGTCTGATGCACTGTCATGGTGACCCCAGATTAATGTCATTTTTATTGTTACACTGTAGCTTAATGACATTTAGATAGTGATACTTTAAAATTCTATCAGTAGTTGATCAATTTGATTTCTGCTGACACGATGATCTTGGCCATCTTAAGACCAACCTCGACTCTATCACATTGTGCAATCATTATCCCTTTATCGCTGCGGCATTTAAATATTTAAATTAACAACCACGCTACAATTTCTGTCATTATCATAATCAATAAAGGACATTCAGTTTACTCCACCCAATGCTATTTCTGTACATCTCACATGGTGCTCAGTGGTGCACCAGTTTATTAAAGGTAGTTAATTCATGGACTCACTAACCCCTTTCATTCACCTACACACGATCCAGGACACCAATCAAACCCTTGACCAGAGTACCTGAACCTGTCCATTCCGGCTTCATACGCATTCTTAAGCCACCCTGAACTCCTCTCCAAAGGTTTCTGAATTCACCTCCCTGTTTCTGCCTCTATGGGCGTGGTCTGTACTAGCAAATTGAAGGTATGTAATAACATAATTTTGGGAGTAGGACCACGCCCGAACTCGTCCTCTCAGCCCTATATATACCTCGCAAATTCACGTCACTTATGAGTTGGACAAACTTCCTCCCACCTCCACTCTGTCTCCACCCTGTCTTCACCCTTTTCTCGTATTTATTTATTCAACGGGGGGTCCGGCTTCATACGCATCCATAAGTCACCCTGAACTTATCCCCAAAGGCTTCTGAGTTCACCTCCCCATTTCATCCTTTACGGGCATGGTCTGTACTAGCAAAGTCCACTAATATTTGGAGCTACTTTGATATATCCTAAATATATTTCTTATATATAAAATTTTTCACTTAACATACTCCAGCCAGCCACTGGGTCCAAACACAGGCCATCCAAGTTACAAAGTCAACTGCTTGCACCACTCACACACAATTTTTCACCACTCACACCACCTGACCATCAGTGCATTCATTTAATACAACAAATTTGGGATCAATAAGGGTCAAGCATAAATTTCTTCATCATTTCAGATTTTATATGATTTAAGTAATTCAGTCAAAATGTACTTCATTCTATGTTATTCTAATGAGTCGCTTCCCTAGTTTAATCAGCAGTTATATTTGAACCTAGGCCTTTTAGTTACAAAGTCCACAACTAACAGGTTTCTCCACTTGTGGCATGAGGTTTTTTTGTGTTTTAATTACACTGTTTGATTACATATTGATCCCAATTCAAACACAAAAAACACAAAATTGAACAGCAACAGGATTCAGACTAAGGCCATCTGGTTCTAAGGTCAAGCACTTACAGCTTGTGCCACAGCATTCCTTAAACGTTTGTCACACTGTTTTAAATTTGTGATTAATTATTTCAGATTTTGCAATATTACTATGAACATTAAAAGACACACTTTTGTAACAGCCTCTGTGTACAAAGTTCCCAAGGCATTCATGATCATATTATTTAATAAAAAAAATCTGGTTAAAGCACAGAGATTCCTTTAAAATGGGGATTTTTCAAACTTTTATAATCTACACAAAATCTATCCAGTTTTACTATAAATATTATTGATGGACTTGCATTTGCAAAAGTGTCAGGCTTGGTGTTCTGTATAAATAATGTTTGAGCGTCATCTGGTGGACAATATTTATCACATTATATCATCAATTACAGGCTTTCAGCTTAGAATTGCAACTACACATATATTTGAAGGCGAACTGCTGAAGTGAAGTGAAGAACATCTAAGTGGCAGTCACCAAAATCATTGTATATTCCACATCACTTTGTGACCCACAATGAAAAACATAGAATAGTTTTTAATTGTTCATTCCACTATGAAGGAAGCAATCTGAATGAAAGACTTGTGGCAGGACCTGTGCTAAGTGCCTCTTTAATAGGTGTGTTATTGACATTTCGGGAGCATACAATTGTATTTGCCAATGATATTAAAAGCATGTTTAATCAAATGCAATATAATTGGTATAGATCAGGATGGACAGGAAAGCAAACCCATTTTCTGTGGACACATTATTGCTGATAACCCTACTGTGCCTGAGAAAAGTGTTACTAATATTAAGTGTACATGGTCAAAAGCAAAACCCCATGACCATTTTGTTGTACATTTGTGTTTGTTGCAATGTTGTTCAATATAGTGATTCAGTGTTTGGTTTGTTGTCTATAGAAGTTTGTGATTCTTGTACTTACGTGCAGTATGAGCAACATTTAGTCCACTAGAGGGTGCTGTGTTTATGCACACTTGTAAATAGAATAGGTAATTGTCTCCTAAATGTGAATCATGTTAAAGCATGGACTCCTAATTGAGTCTTATGTATTCTGTTTCGACCCAACCATGTGACGTACACATTACACATACCCTGTAATATGTATGGGGAACCTATACATTAAATAGACCACAGTTCAGTTTGGAAGAGTTTGTGGTGTCCTGGAATCTTTATTCATTTCAATCAGATGACTTCACAGTAATTTCCTGGTAATGTCATTCAACGTAAAGCCGCGTTAACAATATAATTGATTTAATATAGAAGTTATAAAAGGAGTTTCCACCGCATGCTTAGTTTTTGCAAGTAAATATGGAATCTCTGGAGGTAGGACAAGGCCAGACACCACAGTTGCATAAACATGAGTTTTGAGGCTTCAGACAGCACTTGTAGAGGCAAACCCTTTAGCAAAGGTGAAGTAGTGGTTTACTCGTGCCACGTCGTTCATTTTGATAATTATCCATTCTCCACTCTTGAAGAATGTTTTAAAAGGAAAAACAAATTTTATTAACACGTTTCCACGTTGCAGTTATCAAACAAAAACGATGGCTAAGGTAAGAAAACCGTGAGCTTCCACAGCCTTTATCTCCAAGCAAACCTTTTTTCCTCCTAACTCGCCAATCCACTGCTTTCCCTCCCAACAGCGCCTTTCTTAAAGAGACAGTACCCCTTTATACTGACACTGCAGTACCACTATGAACTAACACATAAGAAACATTAAATTATCTAGTTTAAAACTAAATATTACAGAAACTGTAAACTATCTCATGGAATCTAATATCTTAAACCAATAGTCCCAAAAACTAAATAACTGCAAAATAAACATAAATTAAATGTTTGATAATTTTTAGTAATTGGCCCATACACACCAGGCCCATAATTTTATTCTATTAATAGAAACAATTATCTTACATAAAGTGAATAGCCCATAAACATTCAAGACAGTCCTTGAAGAAAAAGATCATGTCTTCTGGTGTCAGAGGTTGCTAGCACTTGACACACCGTAGGAGTGCAGTCTTTACCACTGCCTCATTCTGTGGCTTGAAGAAGACATATTTTAGTGATGGGTCTGTCAAGCTTACTGGTACTTGTCTTACCTCGAACTGATTTCAGACAATCATCAATGTAAAAGTTGTGCAAGAATGTGTTGACTACAGAAGCATCAAATTTGTGCTTGTTGTCTTCTGCACGTTGCCTCAGAGCATAGCTAGCACAACTTGGTGATGAAGTGGCTCTAAATAAGTGTACTTCCATCCTGTACTCGTCTAGATTCTGATTTACATCACCCTCTGGCCACCACAAGAATCTGAGCAGATCAGCATCTTCAGAGGGATCCTTTACCTGGTGGAACATGGCTTCCACGTCAGCCATTACTGCCAGAGGCTCTTGACGGAACCTTGTTAAAACTCCAATTAAAGTATTGCTCAGATCGGGTCCTTGGAGAAGTTGTTTAGTCAATGCGGTTCCTTGATATGATGCTCCACAATCAAACACCACACGGAGTTTGTGTTCTTTGGGATGGTATACTCCATGATGTGGAATGTACCACACCCTTCCATCACTGCGATTGATGTCTTTGTTTGGAACTTTCACTGCATAGCTTTTAGTGATCATATCATTCATGAATGTGATATAGTCCTCTTTAAAATGAGTGTTTTTGAGAAGCTTCCTCTTCAAATTTAAGGCACGCTGTTCAGCAATGACACGGTTGTAGGGCATTTTAACCTCCTTGTTCTTTAAAGGCAGACCAATAGAGTAGTGGCCATTTTTCAGCTGGGCTGATGTGGACACCCTGTCCATGAAAATTAGAGCCTTCTTTGACATCTCTGCCTACTCCTTTTGCCTACCCTCAGGAAAGTCATACTTGAACTGTTGACACCACAGTTCTTCTAGTCTGTCCACTGATATCCGATTTGACAGTACATGTGGTACACCAGTTTTGGTCTTGCTGCAGCTGTCCTCTCTAAGTGGTCCATTAATGGTCCATCCTAGCATTGTTTTCACAGCATAGGGTCCATTCTTTACACTGTGGATTACTTCCTCTTGTTCCAATGTCCTTGGCACATTTGCACCAATTAGCAGACTTATTTCTCCACATATGATTGGAATTCGAACATCTTTCAGATGAGGCCATCTGTCTACTTCTTCCTGACTTGGGATGTTCGCCTTGCTCACTGGAATTGCATTTTGGGAGAATACTTTCTCTAACTCAATAAAGTTGTTACTATGAAGGCCACTCACTTCCAACCCAGCTACAGCATTACAGTGAACAATCCTTTGCTCTCCCATGGTGGTGTTGTATTGTTTTTTTTTGTTTTTTTTCCTTTGGATCTGAATTGTACAATTTCTCCTATAACATTTTGGACTGTTTTAGAGATCACACATTCCCTGTTTTGAACACCTATGATAAGAACAGCTGTTAATTTTACGACAGTGCACCAGGAACTCAGATGATGTATATGGCCTAGGTTGTTTATGGCTTGTTCACGACAGTGATGTGTTACGACAGTTCCTGGTGCTTCCAGATCCTGTTTTAGGTAAAGATCAATCCATGTGTGAAGTTGTAAAATGGGTATAAAGATGTGTGCCTCTTACAAACCATTAGATCAGTCTGAGATTCAGCCTGTGACCAGATCATTCTGAGATCAGTCTGAGGATCAACCAGAGCGCTCAATAAACAGCATTATATCCAGACTGGTCTCCTCTCTTCACTTTGAAACCACCAGAAGACAAGTTTACAACAGTGGTCAGAAGAATGCTAATGTTTCGTCCACAAAGGTTAAGCTTATGCAGAAGCTTTTCGCTGCAAAATAAGGCATTGCTGCCGGGATCCAAAAAAAGCATAAGATGTCACTATTTTGCTGCCCTTCTTTGCCTTTACTTGTACTGGGAAGATTGCAAGAACACTGTCTGTGTTCCCAGCCCCATTGCAAGCATTTCTGTCAGCTATGTCCACAAAGCTACTGATCACTGTAGGATTCTCTGTGTCCTTTGCTTGCTCTGAACTGGGTACAGCTTTCTCTTTGTTCTTCATGTGCAGAAGAGTGGGGTGTATCATTGAGCAAAGTTGGCAGCTCAATTTCTCTCCACATGCCTTACTCATGTGTACTGGTTTAAGGCAGCGAAAGCATAGGCCTTTGCTTCTGGGAAAATCCAGTTTTTCTCTGTGAAGAGATTTCTGCAACCTTTTACACTGCTCCAATGTATGCTCCCCTTGACAGAAGATACAGGGCTTACTGAATGGTTTAGTAGTGCTAACAGGAATCTTTTTACTTGGACATAAACCATATCTGCACTCTGATTGTCCAACTTCGTCACTGTGGTAGTAAAACTCTTTTTGCTACCTATTCTATTTGACTTTATGTTTGGCAGAGATTTTGTCTGAGCTTTGTTTCTGTCCTTTAGGTCTCCAAACACTGGGTGGAGAGCAATCTTTGCTTGTCTGGTAACAAACCTTACTATGTCTCTGAATCTGGGCCTGCACTCCTGTTTTTCCTGTATGTCACAGGCTACACCTCTCCACTTTTCTCTCAACTTACATGGGCATTTGGAAATGATTGCACACATGTTGGCAGCATTATCCATCTCTTCCGTATACTCCAACTCTGCAATTGCATTTTTGCAACTTGTCAGGAAGAGGGCATATGAGTTGAGTGCTTCACTGTCATCTGCCTTGATGTCAGGCCAGTTTAAAGCCTTATCCATGTATGCTACAGATATTTTGTTTTCATTTCCAAAATATTCCTTTAAGAGACGTTTAGCTTCACAATACCCTTCATCTGGCTTCATGTGAAAACAACTCTGTACTAAATCCCTTGGGTGCTCACTGGTGTACTGCTCCAAAAAATACAGTCGATCTGTGCTGTTTTCTGTTCTACTCTCTACACCAAATGTTCAAATGCTCTCATGAACAGTATATAGTCCAAAGGCTCTCCCTTGAACGTGGGAATGTTCTGAGGTGGTAAAGAAGATCATTTTTGTTGCTGTACTAAGCAATCTGTAATCTCTTTTTTGCCTCTGCATTACAGTACACAGAGTCTGTGTATATACTGGACTAATCGAAGGAGCAACACACTTAGTGTGAGGACAATGACAGAGTAAGTCATCACCATTAGCACTAAGAACATCTGAGGCAGGACTGTGGACAGACTGACAGTCTGCTTCATTAAGCACAGGGATGGATTTTCCCTTCCTTACTGTAGACACCACACCTGCATCACATTGTGCATCACTTGACTCGTATGACTCTTCGTAATTTTGTAACACTTTAAGCTGAGCATCAGCAGCAGCAAGTGCAGCTTGCAGCTCAAGCTGCTCCTTTTCAGCTTTAACCTTTAGCTCTTTTTTTATCCAAAGAATGTCGTTGTTTTAGTGATGCAGCTTTAGCCAACAGCGCTGCTTTTTCCAGCTCAGCCTTTAAACGTGCAGAGGATGCTACAGACGATGCTGTAGAGCATCCAGAACTTGCTCTAGACTTCCTAGACCTCCTAGAGGATGTAGCTGATATACTATCACTAGGGCTCACATCTTAATTAAACTTGCTTGCTTCTTCCCTACGTTGGGTAACAGCATCAAGCCAAGCATTGACCTCAGTAATGAATTCACGAAATGATGTGGCTTTGGGTTCAAACCAGCACTGCTCATCCTTTATCATTTCATCTTCAGACTTAATTTGGTATAAAAGCCCCTTTACAGAATTGTTGAGGTTGCAAAAATCTCCAAGTAGCTGTTTAAACTCTGTATTCAACTTGGTTTTTACCACATCCACATCACCCTCCATTAACTCAAGCATTTCGTTTTTCCTTTTAGTTAGCTGACTTAGCTTAGCTTTCCTTGCACTTGTTTGCCTCTGTAAAGCTTCCTTCATAGCCTTTGCTGTTGGCCTTACTTGCCTTTTTTGTACTGAAGCTGAATCGTCAGCCATAGCTTAACTTATTAGCTTTCCACCTGTTAGCCTAACTGCCACAGCAAAAATGCACTTACTTGAACGATTTTTTCTTCCTCTTAATCCACACGCACAGACAGTGAATTTTCTTACTTATGTAGAGGCAAACCCTTTATCAAAGGTGAAGCAGTGGTTTACTCGTGCCATGTCGTTCATTTTGATAATTATCCATTTTCCACTCTTGAAAAATGTTTTAAAAGAAAGAACAAACTTTATTAACACGTTTCCAAAACAAAAACGATGGCTACGGTAAGAAAACAGTGAGCTTCCACAGCCTTTAGCGCCAAGCAAACCTTTTTTTTCCTCCTAACTCGCTAATCCACTGCTTTCCCTCCCAACAGCGCCTTTCTTAAACAGACAGTATGCCTTTATACTGACACTGCAGTACCACTATGAACTAACACATAAGAAACATTAAATTATCTAGTTTAAAACTAAATATTACAGAAACTGTAAACTATCTCATGGAATCTAAATATCTTAAACCAATAGTCCCAAAAACTAAATAACTGCAAAATAAACATAAATTAAATGTTTGATCATTTTTAGTAATTGGCCCATACAGCACTGCATGAGAATCCTTCATGCTATTTTGATCAATATAGCTACATGAGCTCGGTAGTATTTCAGAAAACCATTGCCAACTAACGTTTTCCAACATAAAACCCCATAATGCAGAAAAGAAAACTCAACATAAATTCTACACAGAAGGAGTTCTGGCTATTATGTATACATTAGGTTTTAATATGGCAAATGTTCCAAACTTAGCTAGCTATTTGTATTGGTCTGGATAAGGGTTTACTGTTTATACATTGGCTACTCAGTTTGTATTATTCTTATGGTGCTTTCAGGCAATATTCTGTGGACTTAAGTGAAAAATTCACATACAGCATTTCTCTTTAACCATGTCTAAATCTAAACTATGTTTAAACACAAGTATAGTACATAAATAATCTGCAAATACAGTATTTTAAAGTAATGCAATGAAAAAATGTTGATTTGGCTACTCTTATATACACTGCTGACTTTATACATCTGCAATCTAATTTGCACGTTCTCAAGCTTTACATGGTTTGAAAGCATGATCAGTAAATTATTAGACAATAGTATATTTGTTATTTTGGCATTGCTTATTATATATTTGGGGTGAGTGTCCTCCAACTAGGATATCTCTTAAGGCTCAAATATGTTTATGATGTAATTATAAATTGACAAAAGGCTTGACAAAAATACACATGTCGCAGGCCATAAATCATTGATATATTTTCAGGTCAAAATGTCCATTTACAATGGCCATTTTTTTTTATTTTGCACAGTCTGGGGGAATGCTAAAAGCAAGATTATTGAATGGTACTATTTCTCTGTTGTTTCTCATAAATAAGGTCCTAGTTCCTTATTTAAAATTGAATGCAATCTATGATATTATAATCATGAGAAGAAAATGTTTATATTTAAGTTGCTAAACATACTGCTGACATTACAATATGTGTAAGAGCCTCAAAGAGACTTAGAAGGTACTTTACGCACAAGGATCTTCTTCGTATTCTGCTCTGGCTTAAACATGATTATGAAACACTTGGGAGCAAAAATACAAATAATCAAGCCAAAGCTTGAGGCCAAAATTGCAAATATCTCTACAGCCACAGTGAACTTTCCAGGGGAGCTGACATAAGCTGGGATGAATGTAACCCAAACTGAACAGAATATGAGCATACTGAATGTGATAAACTTGGCTTCATTGAAGTTGTCAGGCAGCTTTCGAGCCAGAAAAGCCAAAACAAAACACAATAGAGCCAGGAAACCTATATAACCCAGCACAGCCCAGAAACCTACTGCTGAACCTAATCCACATTCCAGGATGACCCTGTGTTTATAATGCTTCAAATTTTTGAATGGGAAAGGAGGAGATATTGTTAACCAAAGCACACAAATAATGACCTGTATGAAAGTGAAGGAAAGGACACTGAGTCTCTGCTGTGGAGGCCCAAACCACTTAATGACATTACTGCCTGGAAGTGTAGCCCTGAAGGCCATTAAAACCACTATTGTTTTTCCCAGAACACAGGAGATACAGAGAACGAAAGTGATGCCGAATGCTGTGTGTCGAAGCATGCAGGACCACTCAGAGGGCTGACCAATGAATGTAAGTGAACAGAGGAAACACAGAGCCAGAGCAAAGAGCAGCAGGAAGCTCAGCTCTGAGTTGTTAGCACGGACGATGGGAGTTGTCCTATGTTTGTAGAAAACTGCAGCCACACACACAGCTATGAAGGTCCCAGCCACAGAAAATGCTGTCAGGATGATGCTAAGTGTGTCACCCCAGGACAGGAACTCCACAGGCTTGGGAAGGCAGCTGTCTTGCTTGGCATTGGGCCAGAACTCAGGAGGGCACTGTACACAATTTAAAGAGTCTAGAGGTAGGAGAAACATATTCAGGACACTGTTTGTCAGGGCCTAAAAAATGTAGAATGAAGAAATTACAATATTATAGAGTAAAACCACTCTATAAATACAACAGGATGGTATAGGAGAATCACATTTTTCAACATTGAAAATAAAAACAATAGTTTAGAGTTGTATAATTTTCATTCAGCATTATGTGCTGTGTAGCCAACCTGTCCTGATACTGATCTCTCCTTCTGCACATGGTATACAGTCATAGCAGCAGACTGGCCTTCCTTTCTGTACAGCCTTCCTAGTCCCAGGAGGACAACTCTCACTGCACACAGACACTGGCACCTGTGAAAAACATAGGACAAATACAAATCATAATCTTAATACATATGAAGATCACAATGCTATTCACAGACAAATGTTTTCTTGCTCTAGTCAATGAGTACAGTACCTCCATCTGTCCCCCCACCCAGTTGATTGCTCTGCTTAGGCTGAACTCTTGTCCCTTTGGTTTGGAGGAGTCATAGAGGCCCACTGTCACAAAATCCAAGGTCCCATCTTTTTGAACTTGCCAGTTTATGAGCTCATAGACAGCCACAGGGTCACCGTTGGTATCAAAGGTGACACGATAACCATTTTTTGTGGTGAAGTTCACTCTCTTTAAACCGTCCAGTATCTGCAATGGGAGACATTGTCTGAAAATTGCAATCTATTGGGGTATACATTATCAAATACACTAATTTATTTTAAATGCATACTAAGTGGTTCATGTCTGCATATGGTGTAGATTTAAATATATTATATTATGATATTGCCCTGTGAGGGACTGGCGTCCCCTCCAGGGTGTATTCCCGCCTTGCGCCCAATGATTCCAGGTAGGCTCTGGACCCCCGCGACCCTAAATTGGATAAGCGGTTACAGATAATGGATGGATGGATGGATATTATGATATTATGATATTGGTTGCATTCATTGCCAAAATATACTCAAAATTTCATATATTTTTCAGGAGTTAAACATAGTCAAATATACTATGCTTTTTCACATTAGAAATTATTCATATTTTTTATCTATAAGATTTGTTGGACCTGCCATGGTGCGAACTGAATGCTCTTGTCGCACTGCGTGTCATTACAGATAACACCGTGGATGGCATGCGCTATGGCGTATGTAGCTTTGTACACCATGTTAGTGATGCGCAGATGTGACGTGTCTGTGTACGGGTTCTGCAGCGCGCGGATGTCCTCGCTGCCGTCACATTCCCTCATGCTTTCAGAGAAACCCGTAAGACTACAGCTGAACGAGCTCTCCCAGAATTCCGTTAACAGTAGTGATTTGAGAACTTGTGCTGGAGAGAGGTCTAAGAGAAACTCCCGGAGCCCTGGGATCACTGCGCGGGGAACACTGAACCCTATTGCCCCAGCGCACATGTTAAAGCGCAGGAAATCTGCATTAATGATCCACGTCTCACTGCCAATCCACTGAAGAGGAGGCGGCGGATTTCTCACCAGTTCTTCTAATAAAACTTGCATTTCGTCTGAAGCCAAAAACGCTACTATTACTCGGGCTGTTGATGACCGTATGACGTTCGCCACTCTCTCTATTTTATTGCGCGGCTCTGTTCTGTAAAAGGCCTCCGAGTACTCCACACAGATCCCCTCCTCCTGCGCAGCCTTTAGAAACGAGGCCATTCCGTTATTCCCATAATCCGAGTCACTGCGCACTGCTCCAATCCATGTCCAGCCAAAATATTTCACCATTCTGGCCAGCGCTGCCGCTTGGTGGTGATCACTTGGCACGGTCCTGAGGAAGGCAGGGAACTGACGCTTATTGCTCAAACACGCGCAGGTTGCGAAATGGCTGACCTGTTATAAAACAGAAACAGATCCACAAAACCCGTAGGCCATTAATTATTCAGTTATTATCAAAAATGTAACGCATGGACATAGCTTAAAACGTTAATGTCGTTGGCCAAATTCTCCTCCTCAAACAATATAGAAATATTAGAAATATTAAGGACTCTCTCTCTCTCTCTCTCTCTCTCTCTCTCTCTCTCTATAGCTTACAATATTCACCTGTGGAATTCCAAGGAGGCCGAGTATTCTGGCCATACAAACTGAAGGTGTGGATTCTGAGTCTCCTATGACAGCAGGTACATAAGCGGCTGCATTAGTTGAACACACACTGGTATAATTTAAAACTGGTTCCATGCCATTAACAGCCTGAAATGTAGCTTTGATCGCCATGGGCACAGCGGCGCACGTGTCGTATATCTGGAAGCCCAGCGTGATTCCCGGGAGCAGATCTGTTCTGTTGTTGATCTCTTGAACGGTGAACTCAATCACCCGAGCGTGGAGTAGCTCCCTGAAATCCATACTGTACAAAACAGACAATGCATCATTCGACAATATTATGTTTTGCAGGTGTAATATTAATAATCTGACTTTGTCTCTATGTCCCTGTGCCTTGCACCATGTTCACTCTACACTCACAGACAGACCTCCCAGTGCACTGTGGTTGTAGTGGCAGTCTGGTGTAGGTGTTCTGTTCTAATCTCATGTAAGAATGAATGGAGACAATTCCTCCAACCACATAGTCTCCATTCATATAAAGAACAGGCAACAGGGGCTCAGCCCACAGCCTGCAGGTAAAAGAGGTAGAATTACATAGTGCAGGACTGAGCCCAGTTATCCACAGTATTGATACAAACATTATCAGACTTGAAGTGAAGTACATATTGCACACTCAAAAGTTCCCAGATCTCTCATATGATTGGGATGGCTGTGTGGCAGTGATTTAAATATCCACCTTACCCTGATGTCCAAGTCACAGGGGGGTGAATAAGGCACAGGAGGCCTAATTTTGTACTGAACTTTCATCAGGCAATACCTTTTTAATGTTTGTCCCCTTATTATGAATATATGTTAAACATGAAATAACTGTTGGCCATGCACAGGCAATACACAAAACATTTATATTTTCATTCATTTAACTACAGTTTATAAATTATTTCCTATGTTTCTCCTGATTGATTTAAAAGCTTTCTAAAAGAACAAGAAAAAGGTGTCCAGACAAAGTGTTAGATGATGTTAGAACAATGTATTTTGGAAATCCCATTTCCAGAATATTGGAATGTTAGATTATTTTGTTAAGTGCAATATAAACAACTACATTTTTGAACAAATACATTTGGATTTATTGACAACTTTTCCAGGGAAATATTACCAGTGTTTTATAACAGGGTGAACAACACACACACACACAAATATAAATGAATAAAATGTATGTAAAGTTATTACATGTATTATTTGTTATTTGTGTATGCATTTTATAGAATATAATAAATAAATAGAAATCTTAAAGATAAAAACTGTATATTTCAAACCAGTAGTTCCCAACCATTTTTTGTAGTGTAGAGATATTATCTACACAGCACTAGTACTTAAACAATGCCTCACTCATCTGCCCTGCTGTTCTCACCAGCCACGACTGTTATGGCAGTATATGTAACATTCATAAAATATGGGAAAATAAAACCTTTTGTGACATATCACCTTTTGTTTTAACAACACTCTGTAAATGTTTTGGAACAGAGGAGAGAATTGCTCTAGTTTTGAAAGTGAAATGATTTCTTATTCTTGCATGATACAGGATTTCAGCTGTTCAATATTTGGACAACCGTTACAGTATTTTTCATTTCATATTGTGGCAATTGTTTAAAATGGATCTGCAATAGTTTATCTCTTCCACTATGGGACAAGGCTGATGTAATCCATGCAGAATATAGATTGACAATGACATGCCAAAATAGGCCAGAAAATGACAAGGTCCTTACTCCAAAATCTGTATATGTTGTTTAGTATTACCCATGCCTTTACAATGTACCCATGCACCTCCATACCATCACAGCTGCTTTTTACAGTGCACTTATAGCAAACAGGATGTCCCTGTTCTCTTTAACCCAAAGCATATTGCATCAGTTATTTCCAAAACATTTATATTTTTTCATTAGTCAGATCACAAGACAGGTTTCCTCTTCACTTCTGTCTCTGTATATGATCCTGGGTCCAGAGAAGGCAGTGGCAGGTGGCATTTCTGGAACCTGTTTATAAATGGTTTCTTCTTTGCAGAACCAAGTTTTAACTTTCATTTGTGAATGTAGCAACAAACTATTTTCACAGACAGTGTTTGTTGTGAAATGATTCTTAGCCCAGGTAGTGATTTTCACTACAGAAACTTTAAAGTTTTTAATGTAGTACCACATTAGGGTCTGAAGATGTTACAAAGCCAATATGCGTTTTGGGCCTTATCCCTTGCATTTACACATTTCTCTGTATTTTCTGAATATTTTAATAATTCTATGTGTTGTAGATGAAGAAATCACCAGGTGCTTTGCTATTTTATAATTAGAAACAGTATTCTTAAATTGTTTCACTGTTTGCCCAGACAAATTTTCACAGAATGAACATCTCCCATTTCTGTCTACTTAAGGACTTTGTCTTTATGAGATGCTCGTTTTTAATCCAATCATGCGATGAAAATTAAATTAGTCAAATTAATTCACATCCAAAATAGGTAAATACATATATACAATTTTATTTCAGTTTCAAGATTTGATATGTAATTTTTGAAATATTATAAATTAAATGTAGTGTTTAAATAATTTGCACATCCAAACGTTTTTTGGAAATGTGGTTTGTATATAAATAAACATCCAAGAACCTATCAGCACATTTAATATTATATTCTAAAGAATTTTCCTGTTTACTGCAATATTTATTAATATTTATAAATTAATATTAAGGTCTCAAAGTGACTTGGAGGGTACTTTACTCATGAGGTGTTTCTTGGTGTTCTGCTCTGGCTTAAACATGATTACGAAACACTTGGGAGCAAAAATACAAATAATCAAACCAAAGCTTGATGCTAAAATGGCAAATATCTCCACAGCCACAGTGAACTTTCCAGGAGAGCTGACATAAGCTGGAATAAAGGTGATCCAAACAGCACAGAATATGAGCATACTGAATGTGATGAACTTTGCTTCATTGAAGTTATCAGGTAGCTTTCGAGCCAGAAAAGCAAAAACAAAACATAGAAGAGCCAGGAATCCTATATAACCCAGTACAGCCCAGAATCCTATAGCTGAACCTAATCCACATTCCAGGATTATCTTTTCTTTGTAGTGCTTTAAGTTTTTGAAGGGGAAAGGAGGGGCTATTGTTAACCAAAGCACACAAATAATTACCTGTATGAGAGTGAAGGCAAGGACACTGAGTCTCTGCTGTGGAGGCCCAAACCACTTCATGACATTACTGCCTGGAAGTGTAGCTCTGAAGGCCATTAACACCACTATTGTTTTCCCCAGAACACAGGAGATGCAGAGGACAAAGGTGATTCCAAATGCAGTGTGTCGAAGCATGCAGGACCACTCAGAGGGCTGACCAATGAAAGTAAGTGAACAGAGGAAACACAGAGCCAGTGCAAAGAGCAGCAGGAAGCTCAGTTCTGAGTTGTTAGCTCTGACAATGGGAGAAGTCCTGTGTCTGTAGAAAACTGCAGCCACACACGCAGCAATGAAGGCCCCAGCCACAGAGAACACTGTCAAGATTATGCTTAGATTGTCTTCCCAGGACAGGAACTCCACAGGCTTTAGGAAGCAACTGTCTCGCTTTGCATTAGGCCAGAAATCAGGAGGACACTGCATACAGTTCAAGGAGTCTAAAAGATTAAAGAATAAAATATTCAGAACAAAATATCAGACAGATCAACAAAGGAATAAAGAAAGATATACATGTATTGCTGAGGCAAAGCCTCACCATCTAATAAAGATAAAAAGAGAAGCAACTATTTCATTTCACTATAGATTAAACATCATTATTACGCGTTGTTATATCCAACCTGTCCTGTTACTGATCTCTCCTTCTGCACATGGTATACAGTCATAGCAGCAGACTGGTCTTCCTTTCTGTACAGCCTTCCTAGTGCCAGGAGGACAACTCTTACTGCACACAGACACTGGCACCTGTGAAAGACAACAGACAAATGGAAATCTTGATCAGAGTATGTGAGAAACATTTGAAGACCACAATGCTATTCACAGGTGAATACGGTTCTTCTGCTGTTGTCAGTGAGTACAGTACCTCTATCTGTCCCCCCACCCAGCTGATAGCTTTGATAATACTGAACTCCTGTCCCTTCGGTTTGGAGGAGTCATAGTGGCCCACTGTCACAAAATCCAAGGCCCCATCTTTTTGAACTTGCCAGTTTATGAGCTCATAAACAGCCACAGGGTCACCATTGACATCAAACATGACCCGATAACCATTTTTTGTGGTAAAGTTCACTCTCTTGAGCCGGTCGAGTATCTGCAGTGGGAGATATTGAGTAAAGAAATGGTAATTCATTGCTTCTTGTCTGTATATGATGTATATGCTTAAACAAATTAATACAGAAATATGATGGTGATTTAAAATAAATTGCACACATTAGCATGCCATTAACATTGCCATTAACATGCCAACAGTTTTATACCTGCCATGGTTCGAACTGAATGGCCTTGTCGCACTTCGTGTCACTGCAAATAACACCGTGGATGGCATGTGCTATTGCGTATGCAGCTTTGTAGACTATGTTAGTGATGCGCAGCTGCGATGTCTCTGTGTACGGGTTCTGCAGCGCGCGGATGTCCTCGTTGCCGTCACATTCTCCTAAGCCCTCCGAGGAACCCGTCAGGCTACAGCTGAACGAGCTCTCCCAGAATTCTTTTGTCAACGGCGATTTTAGAATTTGAGCTGGGGAGAGATTTAGAAGAAACTCACGGAGACCTGGGATCACTGCGCGGGGAACACTGAAACCTATCGCCCCCGCGCACATGTTAAAGCGAAGAAAATCTGCATTTATTATACATGTCTCACTGCTAATCCACTGAAGAGGACCCGGCGGATTTTTCACCAGTTCTTCTAATAAAACTTGCATTTCGCCTGAGGCCAGGAACGCTACTATTACCCGGGCTGTTGACCTGCGGATGACGTTCGCCACTCTCTCCACTTTACTGCGCGGCTGTGTTCTGTGAAAGGCCTCCGAGTACTCCACACAGATCCCCTCCTCCTGCGCAGCCTTTAGAAACGAGGCCATTCCGTTATTCCCATAATCCGAGTCACTGCGCACTGCTCCAATCCATGTCCAGCCAAAATGTTTGACCATTCTGGCCAGCGCTGCCGCTTGGTGGTGGTCACTTGGCACAGTCCTGAGGAAAGAAGGGTACTGACGCTTATCGCTCAGACACGCGCAGGTTGCAAAATGACTGACCTGTTATTCAGTGCAGTAAAAGAAACAAATATTAGTTGTATGAATTCTACGGTTATTAAGAAAAGGTCAAAGCATGAGGCAATGTTAAAATATCATAGCAATAGAACACGAAGTTTAATTTACCTGTGGAATTCTAAATAGACCAAGTATTCTGGCCATGTTAAGTGTGGGGGTGGAATCAGATTCTCCTATGAGAGCAGTTACAGCAGCAGGTGCAAGCTTTGGACACACCTTTGTATCATTGAAAACGGGTTCCATGCCATTAGCAAACTGAAATGCGACTTTGACCGCCATGGGCACTGCTGCGCACGAGTCATATATCTGGTAGCCCAGCGTGATTCCCGGCAGCAGATCTGTGCTGTTATTGATCTCTTTGATGGCGAACTCCATGGCACGAGCAAACTGCAACTCTCTGAAAGACATACTGTATAAGACACACAATATAGAATTAGATAATCATGTTTGCAGGTGTAACACACAAGAACAGGACTATCATTTGTCTGACAGACAGACCTCCCCGAGCACTGTGGTGGTAGTGGGATCCTGGTGTAGGTGTTCTGTTCTAAATTCATATAGTCATGAAAGGAGAAAATCCCTCCAATAACAAAGTCCCCATTCATATAAAAACCAGGTAACTGAGGCTCAGTCCACAGCCTGCAGGTGATGGTGTTAGTTTTACACACTGCAGGACTGAGCCCAGTTATCCACAGCACTGATACAAACAAACTCCATGGCACGAGCAAATTGCAGCTCTCTGAAATCCATACTGTATAAGACACACAATATACCATATAAGACATTTTTTTAATCTGCGGATGTAAAAATAATAATTTGAATATGATTTAATATTTGTGATTATTTTTTAAATCTGCCCTGTGCACTATATTCACTACCGCACTCACAGACAGACCTCCCAGTGCACTGTGGTTGTAGTGGGATCCTGGTGTATGAGTTCTGTTCTGATTTCATGTAGTTATGAATGGAGAAAATCCCTCCAATTACAAAGTCTCCATTCATATAAAGTCCAGGTAACTGAGGCTCAGTCCACAGCCTGCAGGTGACCGTGTCAGCTTTACACACTGCAGGACTAAGCCCAGTTATGCACAGCATTGATGCAAACATCGTCAGACTTAAAGTGAAGTACATTGTATTTCCCAGCTTCCTCTGAAGGTCATGAAATTCGTCTTACAGTGCTTTTAAATATCCCCTTTGCTATGATGTCCAAGTCACGGGGGTTTGTGCTGGGCACCGGAGGCGTGTGCACTGAATATTAATCCCAGTGGCAGTGACCGTTTTTTTAAACCCTTTACAGGTGTACAGATTAAGTGCATAACATAATTCTACCATTTTGTATAATTGTAGGTTTTTAAATTGTGTTGATTTCATAAATCCCGTTTCATCTAGGGCATATATTATTTTTATGTTTTATGTTTACAAAAAGCAGATCACCTTTTTTCTTTTTCTGGAGATGAAAATGTAATTTTAGATAGCACAACTGGACTTTTAAACCACTGTTTTCCCATTAAACGTACATTTACACTGTACCTTTTTTTACAGTGATGTACCTGCACAGTACATTTTCTCTTACAGAACATTTATTTTTTCATCTTTTCTTTTTCCATATTACCAATCATGTTGGTTAAGCCTTACTCATCTGCTGGGCTACTGTGTGGTTTATACAGCTCTGGGATCACCAAGTACCAATCTTTACCTCACATATTCAAATGTTGAGTATTGTGGACATTTATTAAAAATGTAAGTGCTTATTTTTCTTCAATAATATATAACTGAGATATGTTTTAATTTAAAATACAAGTTTTAGGTGTATATTGGGGTTGTACCTCTGTGAGACAGGCAGACACTATTTGGGTTTCCTCTTTTTTGTTATACATTTTTTCAATGCATGTGTTATTAGTTATTAGTTGATTTTTATTTTTGGTTGCTGTGGAGTGTGCACATTTATCATGGAGTATGATGAGTTTTGGACGACTGAACAGACTCGCCACTGATGCAGCCAATTGCCGTGGACGTTATATTAGAAATGGACAAATCAGCACGAAGAACAAATGTGTATGAGGCAGGACTCTTATTTTAAAAGGCAGGTATCTTTAGGTGTGCACAGAGTGACTGTTAGGGAGCGATCATTCAGTGCAGAAGCAGAATCACTGGCTGAACGTGTGGGGAGCACGTGAGGAACACCAAGGATTGTTACAGGCCAGGAGATAATGTCTGTGTGAGTGGAGAGAGCACACGGCAACTCACACTCATCAAAATGTGCATCCAAAGACACTTTGCTTCTGTTACGTTTAATTTATTAGTTTTTCTGAACTTCTGATCAGAGATCACAGAATTGTGATTGAGACATTCGGCTTTTTTTTCACACAGTAAACACACCTCTTAAGACAAGTGAACTTAAGCATGATAGATGTCACAGGAGTTTGGAGACATTTCCACCTTAAGTGATCCACCTGTGGAGCAGGAACAGAGCAATATCCTCATTTGGTTTGTGCTTTTCAATGTTTGTAAATGTCAATAAATGTAAATGTACAATCATTTGTCATTGTACAACAAAATGTATCTTTCACATTAAATTCATTTATGGCAGTGAAAACACACGTGGTGAGTACAAACGGTGAGTAAACATCAGAAGTTTATATAGTGTTTTTGATGACTGTTGTGAACGTCATTTTAAATTCAAAATTGAGCATCACTAATAACACTGAACGTGTTACTTAACACACATAGTATTGGTTTTAGACTTGGGAATTTGTGTGTATTTAAAAAAATAATCTGAGAATAAAGTAAGAATAATTAATATTGTGAATCATTCCATGATTAGATTCAGGGGAAGGGATAGAGATCAAAGTTAATAATTCTAGAAAAAAAAAAGTTAAAACCATTGACCCAAAATAAGATGATTATTATTATGATTAACCACACTTTTTTATTTCTTTAAATTGCATAATATTATCATCTCAAATTAAATGAAATAGGAGAAACATGTAGTTTCACTGCCACACAACTCCAGGGTTCTTGTGCTGTGGATTTAAACCCTGTTATACTTTCTGCAGAGAAAAAAAATACAAAGCGAGTTGTTTCTAAATAAACTCCAGATGATGTAGGGTCATGTGATCAAGGGCAAAACTCGAAACAAGCAAAATGGAGAGATTTTAGTGTTTTATTTTTCCCCCTTTCAGAATTTAAACACTTTGCATTCTCTGCCTTGATACAGTTCAGAAATGCAGAGCAGAAGTTGCACCAGCAAAGACTGAAATGTCCATGCACTCCAATGATGTCCCCCAGCTGTCCCCCAGTTGTGTCTTAGTCAGATCAAAGCCATCCTGCACAGTGTAATATATTCCCTCAAAACAAGCAGTGGACCATGATAGACACACTTCATATCAGGAAAGTTGATTTTATAGTCTTCATCAAAACCTTGTTGTGGTTTTGAAAGAGAAGGTTTTGGGCAAAAATTACAACAATCTGTCTATGTATTTGTTACATAAATGTTTAAGATCTCGCTCTATACCAGATGGGCTTTGTCAATTATTGCTAATGTGTAAAATAAAATAATGAGAAAGCTCTGTCTGTTTCTGGAGCTGTGGCCAGGCCAATTCTCAAAGGTTGGTTTCTTGGAACTTTTAAAACTCTCAGATTCTTCATCCTGTCAAATTGCAAGTCATTAACCATGCTTTTCAAACTTGGGCATGTCAATATATATGGGATGGGACTTTTTAGTAGGATTTCTTTCCAAACTACACCAACCAAAGGAGCCAACATGCCCAACTTTGCAATATTTTCTCTCTTGCTCTCGTGTGAGGCGGTCACATTTTCTTCCTCTCCGCTCCTTATCTTTCCTGCTTGGCTTCTCCTGGTCTTGTCGTGTCTACCCTCATAGACTCTCTTAGTACCACTCTTTGAATTAAAATTAGAAATGGAATTGATCAGCTGGTCTCTCAATGCTATTGACACCATCTTCTCCAGGAGAAGCTTGGGCTCGGGGGAGCCCACCTGCCCTTATGGAAAGATGTCGGTTGGATATACCATGGATGGATGGGAGAAGTGGCCCATGGTGTGTCTGGTGCCTCTTTCCATCGAGGACATTGAAGATGTATACCTATTTGGACTTCGTGGGCTTTCTGCTGATTGGTTTAGGTGTTGCCCTGGTATATCGGGAAATTAAATGAGTTGAGTCAGTTGTAAACAGCCCAAGGAAACGCTGGTTACGTATGTAACCGTGGTTATGTGAATAGTGGATGACCGCCAGGGCGGTGCCAAAAGTGGATGTATCCCTGCCGTGCCACGGCCAACCGAGAGCGTATGCCAACGAAGTCACTCACGTGACACAGCGTGAGAATCCCACGCAGTATATAACTGCTCGGATCACGCTGTACTGCCTCAGGGACCTGGATCTTCTCGCCTCTCCGAGTGACCAGGAACCCTGGCGGTCATCCACTATTCACATAACCACGGTTACATACGTAACCAGCGTTATGTTTCATATCTCCTGACCGCCAGGGCGGTGCCAAAAGTGGATGACGTGTATCAACGATGTCACGAGGAGGATTATTGACAGTCTGCGGCCCGGGATAGAACTGCTGTAGACAGCCCCTCCGCAGCTGCGATGTTCACACTATAAAATCGGGAGAAGGTGCACGGTGTGGACCACGTAGCCGCCGTGCATATCTCCTGCAAGGAAACACCTCGGAGTGCAGCCCAGGAAGTTGCAACACCCCGGACAGAATGGCCCGTGATATGGTAAGGCATCTGGAGGCTTGCAGCCTCATAAGCCCCTCGAATAACGTCCACAAGCCAATGGGACAGTCGTTGTTTAGACAGTGCCATCCCCAGCTTGGCGGCAGAGAAGCAAACAAACAGCTGATCGGTCTTCCTTACATTAGCCGTAGCGGTTACATAGGCCCTAAGGGCACGCACAGGGCAAAGTAAGGACCGCCTTGCATCAGAATGGTCTGTGTAGGCGGGAAGGTCGATGGCCTGATTCACAAAGGCAGGTTCCAAAACCTTAGGCAAGAAGGCAGTGTTCAGCCTCAACCTGACGCTAGAATCATTTATGCCCCACTGCAGGCATAAGGGGCTGATAGACATAGCATGGAGCTCACACCTCCGCTTAACTGTGCAAACGGCTAGTAAAAAAGTGGTCTTCAGGGAGATCCACTTGAGGCTCGCCTGTTCCAATGGCTCAAAAGGTGCCTGACAAAGGCTGTCTAGCACCAGTGAAAGGTTCCAAGGTGGAGACCGAAGTGTACGAGGCGGGACCAGTCGTCTCGCCCCCTTCAAGAAGGACGTAATCAACTCCTGAGAACCCAATGAAACACCATCAGACAGCACCAAGTGGTGCGACAGGGCGGCCACGTACACCTTAAGTGTAGAGGGAGACTTCCCTTCATTCAGTTGTGACTGCAAGAAGGACAGAACTGTCTGTAGCGTGCATGAATGTGGGTCCAAACCTTGGCCAGCGCACCAGACCTCAAAAAACTTCCATCTGCCCTTGTAAAGGGCACGAGTAGAGGGGGCCCTAGAATTATCAATAGTGTGTTGCACCTGGGGAAAACACAACTCTAGCCCAGTGGGGGGCCTAAGGGCCACAGCCACAGTTGAAGCCGTTCTGGCTGGGGGTGCCACACCTGTCCTCTCAGTTGTGAGAGCAGATCTGTACGACTCGGTAGCTCCCATGGTGTACCTTGAACCAGGGAAAGCAGAAGAGGAAACCATGGCTGGTATGGCCATTGAGGTGCCACCAAGAGAACCCGATGGTTTTCCCAGCGTACTCTGTCCAAGAGAGCTGGAAGTAGTGGAAAGGGAGGAAAGGCATAGAGTAGTGCCCTCGGCCAGTCGTGGGCTAGGGCATCCTCGCCCAGTGGGCTGTCTTGCGGCTCTTCCGAAAACCACAGGGGGCAATGCGTGGTGTCCCGTGAGGCGAAGAGATCCACCTGAGCTTTCCCGAACAACTTCCACACTGACTGAATCACCTCGGGATGCAGTCTCCACCGTCCTGAGTGTATGGTGTGGCGGGAGAGGGTGTCCGCTACGTTGTTGGAGGAGCCAGCCACATGTGCTGCTCTGAGAGACAGGAATCTTGGGTAAGCCCATGTCCACAGACCCTGGGCAATGCTCAGGAGCTCGCGGGATCTCGTTCCGCCAAAGTGATTCACATAATACACCGCTGACATGTTGTCTGAGCGTACCAAGACATGCCTCCCCTGGAGAATGGGAAGAAAATGTCTCAGAGCAAGCCATATTGCCCGCAGTTCCAGCGTGTTGATGTGGCTCTGGGCCTGCCCGTCGGACCAGAGTCCCTGAACTGCCCTGTGATGACATACTGCCCCCCAGCCAGTGGGGGACGCGTCTGTGGTAATCACTTCCCTGCGGGAGGGGATGCACCCCAGCCTGACACCTGACTGGAGGAAGGTGACCGAGGTCCATATGTTCAGGGCAGAAACACATTCTCCTGAAATGTGGACAAGAAAATGCCTGTGACGCACTGCGTCCAGCCTTAAGCTGGTGATCCACATCTGGAAGGGTCGGATGTGGAGCCTCCCCAGTGCCACCACCTGTGAGGCTGCGGTAAGCAGTCCCTGTAGCCGCAAGAGATCCAAAAACCGGACCTTGCGTCCTAGTTTCAAGTGGCGGATGGCGCAGAGTATGGCTCGAGCACGCGCCCAAGGGAGGGACGCTCTCATAAGGTGTGAGTCCAGCACCATTCCCAGAAAGGTGATGGTTTGGGTCGGAGTGAGCACGCACTTGCCCCAATTTACCGTGAACCCCAGTGCCTGTATGTGCTGCAGCAACTGGAGTGTGTCCTTGTGCGCACGCTGTTCTGTCGGGGCGCACACGAGCCAATCGTCGAGGTAAGGCAGAATTTTCAGTCCCTCTGCCATAAGTGGGGACAGTGCGGCACGTACGCACCTTGTGAAAACCCTGGGAGCCAGGGAGAGGCCGAATGGTAAGACACGAAATTGGTACACCTTCTGATTGAAGGCAAACCGGAGGAAGCACCTGTGCTCCGGAGCAATGGGAACATGAAAGTAGGCGTCTGCAAGGTCGACAAGTGTGAACCATTCTGCCTTGTCGATCATACGAAGGGTGACCGCTGTGTGCAACATCCGGAACGGTAGAACCTTTAAATAGGCATTTAGCCGCCGGAGGTCTAAAATGGGTCTGAGCCCACCATCCTTTTTGGGAACTACAAAGTAAACAGAGTAAAAACCCTCTGTCTGAACATGAGGGGCCACTAACTCTATGGCTCACTTGTCCAGGAGAACTCGAACTTCCTGGGAGAGCCTTGCTGCCCGGTGTGGGTCTTGAACTCTGGTAAACAGTGGGCGAGAACTTAGGGGTGGCCGGCGGCGAAACTGCAGCCTGTAACCCCTCAACATGGTCCTGAGGACCCATGGATCTGAGACCGTCCTGTCCCAATAAGCTTGATGGAAAGCAGGGAGGGGTCCAGTCACCGGCCGGGATGTGTCAGCGACGATCTGCTGTAGTACCGTGGGGTACATGCCGTCTAGGGGGCCGTGCATGCCGCCTAGGGGCCGGCACAGGAACCGTGGAATCGCCTGGGCGGACCTGGGGAGCTGGAGTGCTAATCCGCCGTCCTCGGTCATGACTCCGCACTCTGTGCGGTGGGCGACGAAAGCTCTGTGATTGTCCCACGCCATGAAGTTTCCGTGCTTCTGTGAGGGAGGAGCGGCGCTCCAGGGCTTCCTTGGCTGCAGGGCCAAAGAGATAACCAGGAGCCAGGGGTACTGATCGTAGTGTGGCACGGCACGGCTCGGGCAGCGAGGACTGGGCCAGCCACACTTGACGACGAGCATGTAGACTAGTGGCCACAAGCCGTCCAGTATCATGGGTCATATAGCCAGCTGTTAAAAGAGCCAGATTCAGCAATTCTTCTGGAGCGGTGGGGTCCTCTGCGGTAGCAGGAGGGTTCTGAAGGGCTATGAGCAGGATGCATAGCGTGTTGAGCAGCCTACCCAGCCGTGTCGCTGAATTATGCAGTTTAACAACCATTTCGTCCGTGCGTCTGCATTCCACACTGGGGCAGCGGGGCTCCTGACGAAGAGTGGTTTCACCTCATCTGGTGAAACCACTGTTGAGGCTACACAGGGGTCGATAGGCGGCATGTTCGCTAAACCGTATTCAGCCGCTCCAGACATGGAAGATAGCATGCGAGCCGTATCTGTCGGACGACATGCTCTCTCACTACGAAAGGCGGCAGAGAATTCCGTCACAAAATCCTGACATGGGGGTACTGCAAGTCCGTCTGCCTCCAAGCGCTTAAACAGAGCGTTAGAGCCCAAGCATTCTGCCGCTGGGGTATCTAGGCCCAGCCTGGCCAGGGCTAGTTTCAATGTCTTTTCCACCGAAGACCTGCGTGAAGACGCCGCAGGGGTTTCTCCATCCTCTCTAGCTCCACTCGAAGAGAAAGAGCGTGGCGGCAGTGGGGAGCTCGGGTTTAGAGTAAGGGCCTCAGTCTCACGACCACTAGGTGGCATGGTCGGGAACCCCATGTCCGATGCAACCGTGGAAAGAATATCTAAGTCCGGCTCCGGAGGCAGCAACCCAGAGTCCTGAGAATCCACAGAGGCTTCTTCCGACTGCCTCTGATTCTGGCTGCCCATAGCTAAAACCAAGCTCTTCAGCTGGTTCAGCTCGGAAAAAACAGTGTCCATCCTGTCAGATAGAGCCCCATAAGACTTTTTCCGACGCGGCTCTTCCGCGAGGCGCGGGGCGCTTCTTTTGGCTCGTGTTTTATGTGCAGCCGCAGGTAGAGCGGCCGTGTTCCATGCCTCAAGGCCCGCCAGGCGTTCCTGGCGAATGGCCAAGGGCATCACCGCGCAATCAATGCACGGGTCCGTAAGTGCCTCGCGCAGGTGGTCCAGGCCCAGACACGACGGGCACAGTCGGTGTCCATCGTTGGGCTCCAAAATGGAGGGGCAGTGAATACAGCTAATCTGAGATAGCATTGCCAAGAAAAAAAAAAAAACAAAAAAAACTCTGCGTCACAAAAGCCGTTCCTTACCGGCGTATACTGCGTGGCCTCAGTGGATTCGGTGTACCGAACACTGAGGAGCAGAAAGGAAAAACGCGTCGATGCCTAGCGCTGTAGCCCTCGGTGTACCGCGGCTTGTGCGTCTAAAGGCTGGAGAAAAGTACTCACCCGTTAGGTTCGCGGTGATTCGTACTGCGTATAGGCTCGTACCTAAGCACTGGTGTACCAGGCTATGTACGGCGGTCGGCTGACGTATCCCTCGAAGAGACGTGAAGAGAAGAAAAAATAAACAGCTCTAGAGGTCGGGAAAAAATTCTGAAGCTCAAGGCGAGCTGCGCTCAATCGGCTTCCAAGGCGAGAAGAGAAGGAGGCAGTACAGCGTGATCCGAGCAGTTATATACTGCGTGGGATTCTCACGCTGTGTCACGTGAGTGACTTCGTTGGCATACGCTCTCGGTTGGCCGTGGCACGGCAGGGATACATCCACTTTTGGCACCGCCCTGGCGGTCAGGAGATATGAAACATAACTGATCAACATGATTGATGGGATGGGCAGAGCCATTGGCGCACAGACTGGGACTGTGAGTAGAAGCTTGGATTCCATCATGGAGCAACTAACGGCTTTGAACTCCAAGTTGGAAGGTTTGGAAAACCGCAGCAAAAATGTAACTTTGAATCAGAGGGACTATTAGCTGAAAATTAGCTTCAGGTCTCTGATCCCAATGAACTGGAATTATCTGTTTTGGCTGACCCAGCTATCAGCAGCCTTGAGCAGCCGTCCGTCCGTCCGTCTGTCTGTGTCCAAGTTTAGTCTGTTTAGCTTTCTGTGTTCAAGATTAGTCTGCTCTTTCTGTTTAGATCTCTGTTTAGCTCTATCTGTCTAGGTTTGTCTGTCCAGTTTGCTGTCAGTCCTGTTCCCTCTCTCTGTCTAAGCTCCTCTGTCCAGGTCATCCTGTCCTAGTCTCTGTGTCAGTCTTTCTTTGTTTAAGTGCTTCTGTCAAGTTATCTTAGTCTGTCTTGTTATCTTGTGTTGTAAATAAAATGTCACTGTGTTTTAGCAAGTGTGTCCACCTCCCTCAGTCCTTGCGATCCTGACAGTCATCAGATATTTTAATATCCTAACAGCAGCCAGTAGTGTATTTCAAGAAAACTAACAAAATAGATTTTTAAGATGAATCACCTACCCTAGCTTTCATCACAAGAAACAGAGAACAAAATAGTTGACAAGCAGGGGTCAGAAAACCAGATAAGCAATTGAAAATTATGTAACCAATAAGGGCTAATCAATAGACTAATCCAAGATGAAATCGATATAGGGGAAATTTAACACCATGCTCCGTAAAATTATGCAGAGGCTAAGCAATACTATGCATAAAAGGTGTCTCTAATCAGCACTCGGGAAGGACAGCACTGGTCTTTGATTGGTGCAGGAGCTGTCCACCAGCACCATGTGATCTCTTGGACCATTGGACTTCTTGTGACTCTGTTCAGGAGGATCTCTGGACAACATGACATTGTGCTACACAGTTTGCATTGGCTCTAAAAATCATTAATTTCACTGCTTCTGATTTATTTATTTTTTTAATATATTTTTTTTGATCAATCGTCCCCTCATTCAGACTCAGACAGATGTATTATTCTTAAATAAAAATAAAATGCTTGCAGAGCTAAAAAAAAAAAAATAATAATAGTCTGTAATAGGAACTCAGGTACACATGTTGCATTGGAATTCATGTAGTAGACAAGTAGTATTCATAACCAACAATACAATCTTCAAAGCCTAATAAAACAAATAGTAGAGCTGTGCAAATAGACATTTATATAAATCCCCATTTCCTAATATCCCAAAAATTTGGGCTGCAATGGAGAATATAAATGAAAACAGAATGCAATGATGGCAAATAAATAAAAGCATATCGCATTATTGAATTTTATTTACTATTGTTTCTCTTTTACACTTTTTTCTTTTTGTTTATTTTTGTTATTGAATTTTTGAAAAACATTTGATGCCATCAATTTATTACAAAAAGCTGTGATGGGGCATGATGCCCATTGTGTTGCATGTCTTTAAGATCACTCCATAAATGTTTGGGATCTGATACACAGCTCCAGGTACCAGGAGGTTGTGGGTTCAAGTCCCGCTCCAGGTGACTGTCTGTGAGGAGTTGGTGTGTTCTCCCCGTGTCTGTGTGGGTTTCCTTCTATGGTCCAAAAACACACGTTGGTAGGTGGATTGGTGACTCAAAAGTGTCCGTATTGTGAATGGGTGTTGCTCCCTGAAGGACTGGCGCCCCCTCCAGTGTGTGTTCCTGCCTTTCTCCCAGAGATTCCTGGTAGGCTATGGACCCACCGCAACCTTGAATTGGATAAGCTGTTACAGACGAATGAATGAATGAATGAATAATGACATCCATAAAGAAATATTACAAATAAACTTCATTTAACAGCTCACTAACAAGTCCTTAATAATGTGTTGGGAGTAGGAAAACCACCAAAATGTTCTTTACAGGCACATTTCAGGGTTATGATGGGAAGGAACCACTCTAATATTATAGGTAAAGCAGCTAACATCTTCGTTATGATAACAGCTCTTAAAAAGTTAATTTTGGATACATTTATTCGTTGATTTTTTGTAATCCCATATCCAGTTCAAGGTTGTGGTCAGTCTGGAGCCCAGTCTGGATGACCAGGAGCCAGGCAGGAACACACCCTGGATGGGTTGCCAGTTTATCACAAGCCACATACAAGCTTCAAATCAGCCAGGAGTGGAGTTTAGCTATATCCTGGTTTTAGGTGGTGAATGAACAAGCTATCACCTTAATCCATGTACCAAGTTCCAATCAACTTGCACATGAGCTTTTCTATTAAAGGCTGTGCAATTGCAGCATTTATTATAGCACATATTTAACATGTTTATTTAAAATGATGTTTTCATATGCACTGTTTGTGAGGGGCCCTCCAGGGTATGTTTCTGGCTTGCGCCCAGTGATTCCTGTAGGCTCCGGACACACCATGACACTGAACTTGATAAGTGCTTACAGACAATGAAGGAATGAATGAATATGCACTGTTTAATGTCTTAATAATGGAGTGTAACATAAGTTATAAAGAATTCTACAATAAGATTTCATTTTCATAATAACAGAATGTCTGACATTATTTTACATTATTCTCAAAATAGTGTAGCTACATTTTCAAGCCAATTAAATAACCTGGAACAAAGGAGAGATTGAAGTAATTTGTTAGATTTGAGGTTGCATTTTTAAATACTAAAGGTGTGGTGAATTCTTATTACAGTGAATTACTAAATGTACAGCAAGAAAAAAATTGTTTATTTTGTGACAAACAGAAATATTGAGCTCTGTTATTTCAGACTGACTAAAATAACCAAAACAATTATCTCAATGATCACAAGGAATAAAAAGAAAACCCCACCATTTTCAGATTTATATTTTCTATATATCACATATATAGAAGGAACTTACACCGCGACCCTGAAATGGAGAAGCGGAGAAGAGAATGATGATGATGATGATAGAAGGAACTTAGAAGGGTTTGTTTTAGTTTAGTTTGTCATTATATATTAAACAGTACAATTGTAATTGTGTTATCAACAAAACAAACCCATAAATAACTATGAAAGCACCTGCACCTTGCAGAATTAAATACCCATTAACTTAAAACTGTATTTGTGATGCTTATATAATATATAGAATTAAAGGACTATACACAAGTCAGCACATTTTATATGATTTGCTAAAGCATAATGCTATCTATTCATGTGAGCGTAAGGGTCTCAAAGAGACTTGGAGGGTAACTTACCCATAAGGTGTTTCTTGGTATTCAGCTCTGGCCTAAACATGATTATGAAACACTTGGGTGCGAAAATACAAATAATTAAACCAAAGCTTGAGGCCAAAATAGCAAATATCTCTATAGCCACAGTGAACTTTCCAGGAGAACTTAAATAAGCTGGGATGAAAGTAACCCAAACTGCACAAAATATGAGCATACTGAATGTGATGAACTTGGCTTCGTTGAACGTATCAGGCAGCTTTCGGGCCAGAAATGCCAAAATAAAACAAAAAAGAGCCAAGAGTCCTATATAACCCAGCACAGCCCAGAATCCTACAGCTGAACCTAATCCACATTCCAGGATGATCCTTTCTTTGTAGTGCTTTAGGTTTTTGAAGGGAAAAGGAGGGGATGTTGTTAACCAAAGCACACAAATAATGACCTGTATGAGAGTGAAGGCAAGGACACTGAGTCTCTGCTGTGGAGGCCCAAACCACTTCATGACATTACTGCCTGGAAGTGTAGCCCTGAAGGCCATTAACACCACTATTGTTTTCCCCAGAACACAGGAGATGCAGAGAACGAAGGTGATTCCAAATGCTGTGTGACGAAGCATGCAGGACCACTCAGAGGGCTGACCAATGAAAGTAAGTGAACAGAGGAAACACAGAGCCAGTGCAAAGAGCAGCAGGAAGCTAAGCTCTGAGTTGTTGGCTCTGACAATGGGAGAAGTCCTATGTCTGTAGAATACTGCAGCCACACATGCAGCAATGAAAGCCCCAGCCACAGAGAACACTGTCAAGACGATGCTCAAAGTATCATCCCAGGACAGGAACTCTACAGGCTTGGGGAGGCAGCTGTCTCGCTTGGCATTAGGCCAGAACTCAGGAGGGCACCACATACAATTCAAGGAATCTAAGAGATTGATAAACATATTAACAACACAATATACATACAGTATACAAAACACAGAAATTCACCGGAATGAAGAATGAAAAAATTACACTATACTTTACTACAGTAAAACCACTTCATCTAACAAACTTATCAAGAGAAGCAAATATTTTCAATAATACTCTAGATCATCAGTAATATGTTGGGCTGGTAAAATCTTCATTCAGCATTATGTGCTGTGATAGCAAACCTGTTTTGTTACTGATCTCTCCTTCTGCGCATGGTATACAGTCATAGCAGCAGACTGGCCTTCCTTTCTGTACAGCCTTCCTAGTGCCAGGAGGACAACTCTCACTGCACACAGACACTGGCACCTGTGAAAGACAGTAGACAAATGCATATCCTTGTCATAGTATGTGAGAAACCCAGGTCACAATGCTGTTCACAGGTCAATGTTTTTCTTGCTCGTCAGTGAGTAGAGTACCTCTGTTTGGCCCCTCACCCAGCGGATTGCTCTGCTCATACTGAACTCTTGTCCCTTTGGTTTGGAGTTGTAGTGGCCGACCGTCACAAAATCCAAGGCCCCATCTTTTTGAACTTGCCAGTTTATTAGTTCATAGACAGCCACTGGATCACCATTGGAATCAAACGTGACGTGATAACCATTCTTCGTAGTAAAGTCCACTGTCTTGAGCTGGTCGAGGATCTGCAGTGGCAAATATTATCTGAAAACCGCAATCTGTTTTTTATTTTATTTTTTTGCATGCAGTAACAAAAAATGCTCATGTGTTATGTCTGTATATGATGTACAACTATTAAAACAGAAATACCATGTCATTCAAGAACGCTAGGAATTATTTGGGTTTTTGGCCCTGGGGATGCCCCTAATGCAATAATTCTTTACAGCTCTGTACTGAAACCAAAGAGGAGGGGATGGAGGGGGCAGGTTTCCTACCTTACAAAAATTACTTATTGCAATTTCTGCAGCGCTAAGCCCAGAATAACTATTTAATGTAGAAATATTACATAGTCTTCTTTTAAATCTAGGAGATTAATACCTGCCATGGTGCGAACTGAATGCTCTTGTCGCACTGCGTTTCATTACAGATAACACCGTGGATGGCATGCGCTATGGCGTATGTAGCTTTGTACACCATGTTAGTGATACGCAGCTGTGACGTGTCTGTGTACGGGTTCTGCAGCGCGCGGATGTCCTCGCTGCCGTCACATACCCGCGCGCCCTCAGAGACACCCGTCAGGCTACAGCTGAACGAGCTCTCCCAGAATTCCTTTAACAGCGGCGACTTAAGGGCTTGTGCTGCAGAGAGGTCTAGAAGATATTCACGGAGACCTGGAATCACTGAGCGGGGAACACCGCACCTATCGCCCCAGCGCACATGTTAAAGCGCAGAAAATCTGCATTAATGATCCATGTCTCACTGCCAATCCACTGAAGAGGACGCGGTGGATTTCTCACCAGTTCTTCCAATAAAAGTCGCATTTCGAATGAGGCCATAAACGCTACTATTACTCGGGCTGTTGATCTGCGGATGACGTTCGCAACTCTCTCTATTTTACTACGCGGATCTGTTCTGTAAAAGGCCTCCGAGTACTCCACACAGATCCCCTTCTCCTGCGCAGCCTTTAGAAACGAGGCCATTGCGTAATTCCCATAATCCGAGTCACTGCGCACTGCTCCAATCCATGTCCAGCCAAAATACTTCACCATTTTGGCCAGCGCTGCCGCTTGGTGGTGGTCACTTGGCACAGTCCTGAGGAAGGAAGGGTACTGACGCTTATCGCTCAAACACGCGCAGGTTGCCAAATGACTTACCTGTTATTCAATATAGAAAAAAGTATGTATTATTCGTGTGTGTATATATGTATATACCTCAATACGGGCAGAATGTAAGACATTGCTAAAAACGCTGGACATTTTGGCATAGCCTGCAGTATTCACCTGTGGGATTCCAAAAAGACTGAATATTCTGGCCATGTTAAGTGTGGGAGTGGAACTAGACTCTCCTATGAGAGCAGTTACTGCAGCGGCTGCAGATATTGGATACACTGTTGTATCACTGAAAAATCGTTCCATGCCATTAGCAACCTGAAATGCGACTTGGACCGCCATGGCGACGGCCGCGCACGAGTCGTATATTTGGTAACCCAAAGTAACCCTTGGCAGCAGATCTGTGCTGTTGTTGATCTCTTTGATGGCGAACTCCATTGCACGTGCAAACTGCAGCTCTCTGAAATCCATACTGTATAAGAGAGACAATATTGATTGCAGGTGGAACAATTATAATGTAACTTGATAATTTGTCTCTAAGTCCATAGGCCTTGCACTCTATTCACTCTCACACTCACAGACCTCCCAGAGCACTGTGGTTGCAGTGGCAGCCTGGTGTATGTGTTTGATTCGGATCTCATGTAGTTATGAATGGAGAAAATCCCTCCAACCACAAAGTCTCCATTCATATAAAGTCCAGGTAACTGAGGCTCAGTCCACAGCCTGCAGGAGACCGTGTCAGCTTTACACACTGCAGGACTAAGCCCAGGAGTCCACAGCATTGTTATAGAAATTAGCAGTTTAGAAGTGAGAAACATGGCATATTCAGATGTTCCCAGCTCTCTCTGAAGGCCACCATCTTGCAGTGATTTAAATATCCACCATGATGTCCAAGACACCTGGGTGGGACGCGGGAGGCGTCATTTTGTACTCTTGTTTTTCCAATTACTGCAAATGAGGTGTGAATCTGCAGTTAACCCTCTTCCTGCAGACATCAGAACATAAAACATTCACGTTAATTTTCGCTAATATTAATTATGATTTTAATTTAGTACTGATATACAGAATTACTTCAGTTAACATTTTAAATAAGAAATGTATGTTAATGGTTTATCATGACATTTTTTTTCTATTAAAAATAGAGAAACAGCAACGATAACAGCCATAAGACGTGATTTTCACTTAAAAAAAAATGCTGCCGGGCATACGAACAGGAAATTTATTTTCTTTCCTTTTTACCCTGAAACAAAATAAAAACATATGAACCTTCTGCGATGGATAAGGACATACACTCTCAACATGAAAATCAACAGACATAGTGCATATTATGCACAGATTCAGATAAATAAAATACAACCTCTTTAATCCATTTCAGGTCAGATTTATTTGATTTTATGATCAGTTTCTGAAAGGTCCGTAATTTTGGTCATTCCAATTTCCCTTTAAAAATCACTATCAGCAGAATGGACAGTTGCAAAATCTGATCACAGAACCAAAAAGAGGAAACAAATTTTTCAGTAACGGTTTTTGAAATGACAATCAATAATCAGATTAATTCCGCAGTGGTAATTCAATTCAAAGAAATAACATACTAATAAAACAGTGTTTAGAAATAACTTCTTGATTTCCTTTTATTTCAGCATGGCTGGAACACTGCTGTATTGTAATTTTATATATAGGAGACAAAATGAGCGAGTGTACGTCTCCATCTGAATATCACATTCAGAATGTTTTGAAAGTATTTAATGTTAAGAAAATGTCTTTTGTCCCAGGTGTGTTCCCGCCTTGCGCCCAGTGATTCCGCGTAGGCTCCGGACCCACCGCAACCCTGAACTGGACAAGCGGTTACAGACAATGAATGAATGATGAAATGTCTTTGCTTTGTATACTCTCTCTTCTGTTCACACACACACAATTAAAATAAACACGCTTGGTATTGTGCGATTTAACAGACGGCTCAAAACAGTAACAGTGCTTCAAGTTTCCTTTACACCTTAAGTTAGTGACACCTTACAGCAGTAAGTGGCTGGTTGCACATGTAGGTCTGATGTCCAGATTTTGGAAAACCGAATATATACATATAGCTTGATTTTTGCAAGAACAAAAGTTTTACTTAATATTAAACATTTTAGAACAATATGAATGGGCAAGCCAGGTGTTTGTACTTTCCTTTTACTTTGACAGAGACAGAAAAACGAAAAAGAAATTGTCTCTTTTATTAAATTATTTTTTAACAACAAAATAGAAAATCCAATGGGCAAAATGTACACGAATTTGAAGGGAGATTTCACATTATACTTAAAATAATTTAAAAATTAATATTTAGTAGTCAAGGTAAATAAAAATGTATGCTAATATGCTCTCATGGGCAGTAAGAGGCAGTAGCTGAAGGTTCATATCAGATTTGCAATACGGAAGAAAAACAACAGAAATTCCTAATTAACATTCCTCCTGTGCCCAGCTCACACCCCTGTGATTTGAACATAATAGTATGGTGGATATTTAAAGCACTGTAAGACAGTCATCATGGCAGAGAGAGCAGGGAACTTCTGAGTATGAGATGCAGCTCTCTTTGTGTCTGATGATGTTTGTATCAGTGTTGTGGATAACTGGGCTTAGTCCTGCAGTGTGTAAAACTGACACGGTCATCTGCAGGCTGTGGACTGAGCCTCAGTTACCTGGATTTTATATGAATGGGGACTTTGTTATTGGAGGGATTTTCTCCTTTCATGACTATATGAATTCAGAACAGAACACCTACACCAGGATCCCACTACCACCACAGTGCTCAGGGAGGTCTGTCTGTCAGACAAATGATAGTCCTGTTCTTATGTGTTACACCTGCAAACATAATTGTCTAATTGTATATTATGTGTCTTATACAGTATGGATTTCAGGGAACTGCACTTTGCTCGTGCCATGGAGTTCACCATCAAAGAGATCAATAACAGCACAGATCTGCTGCCGGGAATCACGCTGGGCTACCAGATATATGACTCGTGCGCAGCAGTGCCCATGGCGGTCAAAGTTGCATTTCAGTTTGCTAATGGCATGGAACGATTTTTCAATGATAGAACCCTGTGTCCAGAATTTCCACCTGCTTCTGTAACTGCTCTCATAGGAGACTCCAATTCCACCCCAGCACTTCATATGGCCAGACTACTCGGTCTCTTTGGAATCCCACAGGTTTATATTCACAATTGTAATAGTGTTATATTGTTTGAGGAGGAAAGATGATATACGTTTTAACTTTTGCTCTTGCTTTAAGGGTTTAGTAAAATCAGAGGAATTAATATAGCTTCCACGAATATGTTTAATTCATTTTTCTATTTTTAATAACAGGTCAGCCATTTCGCCACCTGCGCGTGTTTGAGCGATAAGCATCAATTCCCTTCCTTCCTCAGGACCGTGCCAAGTGACCACCACCAAGCGGCAGCGCTGGCCAAAATGGTGAAGTATTTTGGCTGGACATGGATTGGAGCAGTGCGCAGTGACTCGGATTATGGGAATAACGGAATGGCCTCGTTTCTAAAGGCTGCGCAGGAGGAGGGGATCTGTGTGGAGTACTCGGAGGCCTTTTACAGAACAGATCCGCGTAGTAAAATAGAGAGAGTGGCGAACGTCATCCGCAGGTCAACAGCCAGAGTAATAGTAGCGTTTATGGCCTCAGGCGAAATGGAAGTTTTATTAGAAGAACTGGTGAAAAATCCACCGCGTCCTCTTCAGTGGATTGGCAGCGAGACACGGATCATTAAAACAGATTTTCTGCGCTTTAACATGTGCGCGGGGGCGATAGGTTTCGGTGTTCCAATCTCAGTGATCCCAGGGCTCCGGGAGTTTCTTCTAGACCTCTCTCCAGCACAAGCTCTCAAATCACCACTGTTAACGGAATTCTGGGAGAGCTCGTTCAGCTGTAGCCTGAGGGGTTCGTCGGAAATCTTTCGGGAATGTGACGGCAGGGAGGACATTCGCGCGCTGCAGAACCCGTACACAGACACGTCACATCTGCGCATCACTAACATGGTGTACAAAGCTACATACGCCATAGCACATGCCATCCACGGTGTTATCTGTAATGACACACAGTGCGACAAGAGCATTCAGTTCGCACCATGGCAGGCATTATAGACCTTAGATTTTAAAACAACCCCATGACAGTTTTAAAATATACATTTACTTGATATCTCTGTTAACATTTTTTATATAATAAGTCATGCAAAAAATAGATTGGGGTTTTCAAACTGTTTCCCACTGCAGATACTTGACCAGCTCAAGAGAGTCACCTTCACAACGAATAATGGTTATCGGGTCACATTTGATTCCAACGGTGATCCTGAGGCCGTTTATGAGCTCATAAACTGGCAATTTCAAAAAGATGGAGCCTTGGATTTTGTTACAGTGGGCCTCTATGACTCCTCCAAACCAAAGGGACAAGAATTAGGCATTAGCAGAACTATCAGCTGGGTGGGGGAACAAGCAGAGGTAGCGTACTCATTGATTAAAACAGATAAATAACAGTAATCGGTGAATAGCATCATGGCTTTCAAATCTTTTTCCACATATTATAACTATGATTTGCATTTGTCTGTTGTCTTTCACAGGTGCCAGTGTCTGTGTGCAGTGAGATTTGTCCTCCTGGGACTAGGAAGGCTGTACAGAAAGGAAGGCCAGTTTGCTGCTATGACTGTATACCATGTGCAGAAGGAGAGATTAGTAACAGGACAGGTTTGCTATCACAGCACATAATGCTTAATGAAATTTTGACCCTTTTCACATATTACTGTGAATTCCAGTTAAGGAAAATGTAAAAAAAAATGCTGATGCTTTTTCATTCTTAGATCAAACTGTTTTAGAAAAATCCATTTCACTAAATCCAGTATCATTTGGTATTAATGTGATCTGTCTAACATCTGGTTCTGAATATGCTTTTCCTCTAGATTCTTTGAACTGTATGCAGTGCCCCCCTGAATTCTGGCCTAATGCCAAGCGAGATAGCTGCCTCCCTAAACCTGTAGAGTTCCTGTCCTGGGATGACGGTCTGAGCATCATCTTGACAGCATTCTCTGTGGCTGGGTCCTTCATAGCTCTCTGTGTGGCTGCAGTGTTCTACAGATATAGGACTTCTCCTCTGGTCAGAGCCAACAACTCAGAGCTGAGCTTCCTGCTGCTCTTCTCACTGACTCTGTGTTTCCTCTGTTCACTTACTTTCATTGGGAGACCCTCTGAGTGGTCCTGCATGCTTCGCCACACAGCGTTCGGTATCACCTTTGTCCTGTGCATCTCCTGTGTTCTGGGGAAAACAATAGTGGTGTTAATGGCCTTCAGGGCTACACTTCCAGGCAGTAATGTCATGAAGTGGTTTGGGCCTCCACAGCAGAGACTCAGTGTTCTTGCCTTCACTCTCATACAGGTCATTATTTGTGTGCTTTGGTTAACAACATCCCCTCCTTTTCCCTTCAAAAACCTAAAGCACTACAAGGAGAGGATAATTCTGGAATGTGGATTAGGTTCAGCAATAGGATTCTGGGCTGTGCTGGGTTATATAGGATTTCTGGCTTTTTTCTGTTTTGCTTTGGCTTTTCTGGCCCGAAAGCTGCCAGATACGTTCAATGAAGCCATGTTCATCACATTCAGTATGCTCATATTTTGTGCAGTTTGGGTCACATTCATTCCAGCTTATGTCAGCTCTCCTGGAAAATTCACTGTGGCTGTGGAGATATTTGCTATTTTGGCCTCAAGCTTTGGATTGATTATTTGTATTTTCGCCCCCAAGTGTTTCATAATCATGTTTAGACCAGAGCTGAATACCAAGAAATATCTTATGGGCAAGGTAACTTCCAAGTCTCTTTGAGAGCTTCAGAAATGTTTAATAGATGGCAGCTTACTTTAGAACCATAACTAAAATGTTTTTTTTTATATATATACATATATATTTACCAATATATTTTTAAAATAAGCCATATTTGTAAGCTGTAATGTTTAATAATTATCTTTTGTTATTCAACTACTTTAAAAAATTTTAACAATTCTGAAATGTCAAAATAGAAATCTGAAGTACTTGTTATCACATTTCCAGTAAATATTTTCATGCTGATTTATATAATTGATATAATTATCATAACATCTTGTAACACTGTCACAAAGTTAAAAAAATGTTCTAAATTCTAAATACTAATTCAGAAATGTTTGGGATTGATGCATCAAATGTTTTCAGTGATTTTATTTTCATTATTTAAAATATTCAAATAATTATCATAATATTATAGACGTACAGTAAACACATTACTGCTAATCCTCAAGAAAAGATGTCAATTTAAATTTTGATTATCCAGTCCAGATAATGAAGAACTGACACACTAGCAATTGTACACACGCAGATATATTTCACAACAGTTTTCTTTCACTAGCTGTGAACAACTGATATCATGTTAAAGTGGTCTGTCAGAATAATGTTTAAATCATTTGTAATATTACTGTTGTTAGATTATACTAATTGACTTATTAATACTCACTCACTGAGAAACTACACTTTGCTCAACTTTGCCTGTTACAAACACTAGACCTTATTTAGCAATTTAGCATGTTTATTTATGTCGCACTGCATGGTGTGCTCTGTGTAATATCAGGTGTAACTTTTTAATAATTTGCTAACCGCTAAACTAGCTCATAGGTTGACCAAAACACCAGCAGTCCATACATTATTAACCACAAATGATTGCGTAGCATTGTATTCCTGCTCGTTTGGGACAGTGAATGTCAGGGCTGGGGGAAGGGGAGGGGTATGTTGACATAGGCCCTGCATGTATCAAATTAGAGAGAGAGGGAGAGACTCGAAACATACAGACACATACAGCTTTGCTGCCTGAAGTTGTGGACGCTCTGGTCACCAAGCATCCTTCAGATCATTTTTTACATTTTCACAGCGCTGTTCTAAAATCAAGTTGAAAGGAGGGTTTACTACCCTCCTCCTTAAAGTTACATAGTGCAGTTTCTGCCATTCTGAGCCTGGATCAGCAACGACAGAAGCTCTGTTCACACTATTACAGGTCAGTTGAGCAAAACTTTAAAACGTCTAAGGAAACTAGTAACAAAGTTTTTAAGTATATATAACTCTGAATATACGTTCACAAAATTTTATAAAATTTGCATTTTAAATTAACACAGTTATAGTTTTAGTCAAAAGGATTGTGATGCTCCTCCGACCTGTAATATGGAGAGCAGTGCTTCTCTCTCACTGCTGCAACAAACCAGTCTGAAACTTTAGGTGGATTGACTACTCAGGGAAGTTAGGTGTGGTTGTTTATCACCCTTTCCTGGACTGGTGCCCCCTCCAGGGTGTGTGCTTTGCTTACGCCCAGAGATTCTGGATAGGATCCAGACCCACAGTGACCTTGAACTGAAAAAACGGTTGCAGACACACATTCCCAAGGATCAGCATTGACAGACTGTGAGTGTGTTTGCATATCATTGCATTCTGTGGGCTCCATTTTCCTTCCACGGTCCAAAAACACAGGTTGGGTGGTGGATTGGCTACTCAAATATGTCCATAGGTGTGTGTGAGCCTGCAGAATTGGCACCCCATCCTGGGTGTGCTTCTGCCATAGGTTCAGTGATTCCAGTTAGGCTCCGGTCTCACTGTGACCCTGAACTGGATAAGTGGTTACAGACAATAAATGAATTATAAGGGCCTGTTATTCAGCATTTCCTTTTCCACCTGAAACAATGCGGAGTTTGCGTTAAAGACAACTGCTATGAATGTGGGGAAATGCAGCTCTAAGCTCCATGTCTTTTAAGGTGGAACGGTATGTTTGAGGCGGAGTAAAGTGGCTGAAGTTTAATTTGTAAGTTTTTATTCCCTGTTTGAATCACCACAGAAACTTGTTTGAAACTCGAGTTGTTTAGTTTTGTAGCACTTTTGGTCTCCCAAGTTGGGAGATTTATCCATCTTAAGTGATCCAAAACAGCAAAAAAAAAAAAAAAAGTTTGTATTACCCACATATAGAGCAGGAATAGAGCAATATTCTCATTTCAGTTTTGTGCTTTTCAATGTTTAGAGTTCTGTCTATTGTGGAAAACAAATCCAGATGCCTCTGCCATGAGCAGAGAGAGAGAGAGAGTATACAGTTTTCCAGCCAGTGTGTTTTTGCCAAATATGAAAATGCGCATCATAAAACCTGGATGGAAAACAGACCAAAAAAAAAAAAAAAACAGCCAAATTTTGCAAAAAGAGTTTTATGATCGGACAAGGTGGAAAAAAATATCGCTAGAGTGCAAATTTGCAAAAGAGGGGTGGAAAGGTGTTTTTTGAATAAATGATGATGTTTCAGGTGGTTTATACATACTGTTAATGGGACACTGTGCCCCAAAGAGCCCCGGACAGACCCCACAACCACGGGCCCAGACAATGAGCATGTATCAGTCCACTGTCGTAAAAAGTTTGGCACACCACTGAATATAGACCACTGCTGGTCCACCATCGGACTACTCAGATTACTGTCCTGTACAGGATATAATTCATTTTTAATCTGCCCCAACAGATTTTAATTTCACAGACTTTTATTCTGGCAAAAAATCTAATACAAATATTAGCAACAACTATGAAAGATAATAATGAGTATACGCCTGATATAAAATAATTATGCTGAAAATGTTGACATTGTGCTGGATTAAAATTATTTACTAATATAATTTATAAAGAATAACAAAAGAACCTAATAAATAAAAAATATGTAAATTGTATTGTGACTGGAAAAGTGCTAAAATGAGGCATTTTGTCTAAATCTCTGTTTAATCACTGGTGGTCCACCCAGAAAACGCTGTAGAAAACACCAGTGTGCCTCCAACTTTGCCCTCAGTTGTGAACTACACCTTTAAGTTGGCTAGACTCTGCAAAACATCTGCAAAAGAACTACAAAACAGCAAATGAATGTAATTAGTCACTTTACATTAACTTAGCTTAGCTTAGTCACTTAGCTCCAGAGCATAATCCCTATTGTAACTAGACATTTACATATTCATATATAGCTCAGAACTTTGTACAGACACCTAGATCATATCCGTCAACATTTTATGGTAAAGTCTCAAATAATCAGCATACTCACAACAGTTACTATTTGCTCTTGTAAGTTTACTGTTTTCAGAGCTGTTATTTTTCTAACTGGATGGCTTTAGATCCACACTCTGAAACAATTGTTCACATGACAAGAGGGGACTATTACAGCCATCTCTGCGGCTATTTCGCATGGTTATGGCACCGGAGTTTAATACCTTGTATATCTCTATATATTATGGTATGAAGATATATGAAAAAATCAATGTGTGTTTTGCCTCAATAAAGTGATTTGAAAAAAAAAAAAGTGACAATCACTTGTTAATTATTATTAAGTACTTTATTAAATTATTATGAATTAACTTGGTAATTATTATTGCATGCAGTGAACACCAGACCATCCACCATGTTGGCTGAAAATTGCTGCACTTGGTATGACTTCAGACATGGTAAATCCTATACTGCTGTTTTGACTTGAAAACACAAACAGGACTCAGCTAAATCAAAACTTTACAGATTCACAAAAACAGTTTTTTGAAGATATATTCAATATATTTTAAGTTTATATCACTCAATCCAGTTAATTACTTTGAGAACATAACATTTGCAATTTGGAGAAAAACAATGGTGATTAACATTCCATGCTAAATCACACCTCATGTGCCCAGCTCACACCCCTGTGATTTGAACATAATGGTATGGTGGATATTTAAAGCACTGTAAGACAGTAACCATGGCAGAGAGAGCAGGGAACTTCTGAGTATGAGATGCAGCTCTCTTTGTGTCTGATGATGTTTGTATCAGTGCTGTGGATAACTGGGCTCAGTCCTGCAGTGTGTAAAACTAACACCATCACCTGCAGGCTGTGGACTGAGCCTCAGTTACCTGGTTTTTATATGAATGGGGACTTTGTTATTGGAGGGATTTTCTCCTTTCATGACTATATGAATTTAGAACAGAACACCTACACCAGGATCCCACTACCACCACAGTGCTCGGGGAGGTCTGTCTGTCAGACAAATGATAGTCCTGTTCTTGTGTGTTACACCTGCAAACATGATTATCTAATTCTATATTGTGTGTCTTATACAGTATGTCTTTCAGAGAGTTGCAGTTTGCTCGTGCCATGGAGTTCGCCATCAAAGAGATCAATAACAGCACAGATCTGCTGCCGGGAATCACGCTGGGCTACCAGATATATGACTCGTGCGCAGCAGTGCCCATGGCGGTCAAAGTCGCATTTCAGTTTGCTAATGGCATGGAACGATTTTTCAATGATAGAACCCTGTGTCCAGTATTTCCACCTGCTTCTGTAACTGCTCTCATAGGAGACTCCAATTCCACCCCAGCACTTAATATGGCCAGACTACTCGGTCTCTTTAGAATCCCACAGGTTTATAATCACAATTTTAATGCATTGTTATATTGTTTGAGGAGGAAAGCTGATATACATTTTAACTTTTGCTCTTGCTTTAAGGCTTTAGTAAAATCAGAGGAATTAATATAGCTTCCACGAATATGGTTTAATTCATTTTTCTGCTTTTAATAACAGGTCAGCCATTTCGCCACCTGCTCGTGTTTGAGCGATAAGCATCAATTCCCTTCCTTCCTCAGGACCGTGCCAAGTGACCACCACCAAGCGGCAGCGCTGGCCAAAATGGTGAAGTATTTTGGCTGGACATGGATTGGAGCAGTGCGCAGTGACTCGGATTATGGGAATAACGGAATGGCCTCGTTTCTAAAGGCTGCGCAGGAGGAGGGGATCTGTGTGGAGTACTCGGAGGCCTTTCACAGAACAGATCCGCGTAGTAAAATAGAGAGAGTGGCGAACGTCATACGGTCATCAACAGCCCGAGTAATTGTAGCGTTTATGGCCTCAGGCGACATTCGAGTTTTATTAGAAGAACTGGTCAAAAACCCACCACGTCCTCTTCAGTGGATTGGCAGTGAGACGTGGATCATGAACACTGGTTTTCTGCGCTTTAACATGTGCGCTGGGGCGATAGGTTTCGGCGTTCCTCGCTCAATGATCCCAGGGCTCCGGGAGTTTCTTCTAGACCTCTCTCCATCTCAAGCTCTTAAGTCACCACTGTTAACGGAATTGTGGGAGAGCTCGTTCAGCTGTAGTCTGAGGGGTTCCTCGGAAGTCATGCGGGAATGTGACGGCAGCGAGGACATGTGCGCTCTGCAGAACCCGTACACAGACACGTCACAGCTGCGTATCACTAACATGGTGTACAAAGCTACATACGCCATAGCGCATGCTATCCACGGTGTTATTTGCATTGAAAGGAATTGCGACAAGAGCATTCAATTCGCCCCATGGCAGGTCTAACAAAAACTTACATATTTCAAAACAACCCCATGCAAATTTAAAAACGTAAATGAGCTTAACATTTCTGTATTGATTTTTATAAGCATCTATATAATATAGAGTCGTGCATCAAACACTGATCTAAATAATTATATTTTTGTTAGTCATGCAAAAAATTGTCTCCCACTGCAGATACTTGACCAGCTCAAGAGAGTGAACTTTACCACAAAGAATGGTTATCAGGTCACGTTTGATGTCAACGGTGATCCTGTAGCTGTCTATGAGCTCATAAACTGGCAAGTTCAAAAAGATGGGGCCTTGGATTTTGTTACAGTGGGCCTCTGTGACTACTCCAAACCAAAGGGACAAGAATTCAGCATAATCAGAGCTATCAGCTGGGTGGGGGGACAGACAGAGGTACTGTACTCATTGACTACAGGTAGAAAAATGTACATGTATATTTTAAATGTACAACAGTGGTTTTAAAGTCCAGTTTGTTCCCCAAATGTATGCATTCTCTTCAGAAGGAGAAAATATTTGTAAGTTATGTTTATACAACTGTGTAAAATAAAATAAAAATATATAAGTTTGGGAAATGAAGGATGGTGTAAGAAATCAACACACCTTTAAAATCTAACAGGTACACTTATGTTCCCTAAATGAAGGTACAATACATGCATCCTTGAGGGTACCACCACAGTGACAGTTATTCTAAGAGTTTAAAGCTAAAGGAAAAAATAATTCACCTGTGAATATGGTTTATTACGTATTAAGATTTGCATTTGTCTATGGTCTTTCACAGGTGCCAGTGTCTCTGTGTAGTGACAGTTGTCCTCCTGGGACTAGGAAGGCTGTACAGAAAGGAAAGCCAATCTGCTGCTATGACTGTATACCATGTGCAGAAGGAGAAATCAGTAACAGAACAGGTTGGATATAACAACACGTAATGCTTAATGAAAATTTTCCCATTCTTCCCCATTAACTTATTCTTTCTTAGATCAAGAAGTTTTAGACATCCATTTCATTGATAGACATGCAGTTCCATTTGTCATTCCTGACGTTCTAATTTCTGGTTCTGAATATGCTTTTCCTTCAGACTCATTGAACTGTATGCAGTGCCCCCCTGAATTCTGGCCCAGTGCTAAGCGAGATAGCTGCCTCCCCAAACCTTTGGAGTTCCTGTCCTGGGGTGACACACTTAGCATCATCTTGACAGCATTCTCTGTGGCTGGTGCTTTCATAGCTATGTGTGTAGCTGCAGTGTTCTACAGATATAGGACGTCTCCTATTGTCAGAGCCAACAACTCAGAGCTGAGTTTCCTGCTGCTTTTCTCACTGACTCTGTGTTTCCTCTGTTCACTTACTTTCATTGGTCAGCCCTCTGAGTGGTCCTGCATGCTTCGCCACACAGCATTCGGTATCACCTTTGTCCTCTGCATCTCCTGTGTTCTGGGGAAAACAATAGTGGTGTTAATGGCCTTCAGGGCTACACTTCCAGGCAGTAATGTCATGAAGTGGTTTGGGCCTCCACAGCAGAGGCTCAGTGTCCTTTTCTTCACTCTCATACAGGTCGTTATTTGTGTAGTTTGGTTAACAACATCCCCTCCTTTTCCTTTCAAAAACCTAAAGCATTACAAGGAGAGGATCATCCTGGAATGTGGATTAGGTTCAGCTGTAGGATTCTGGGCCGTGCTGGGTTATATAGGATTCCTGGCTTTTTTTTGTTTTGTTTTGGCTTTTCTGGCTCGAAAGCTGCCTGATAACTTCAATGAAGCCAAGTTCATCACATTCAGTATGCTCATATTCTGTGCAGTTTGGGTCACGTTCATTCCAGCTTATGTCAGCTCTCCTGGAAAGTTTACTGTGGCTATAGAGATATTTGCTATTTTGGCTTCAAGCTTTGGTTTGTTTATTTGTATTTTTACTCCCAAGTGTTTCATAATAATGTTTAGGCCAGAACAGAACACCAAGAAACACCTCATGGGTAAAGTACCCTCCAAGTCACTTTGAGATCCTCACAAATTCATACAGTAGTATACTTTAGCACCATAACTAAAGTGTTCTGAGTCTTGCTTATGTGCTTGTATGTATCTTCACCACAACATTTCTTAAAATATAATATTGAGTACTACATTGTTTTAAAGTGGTTTGTTTTGCTAAAAACACAAAATTACTTCACTAGCATAGCACTGTTAACTTACTAAATCAATAATATAAACTCACCGCGAGCGTGAAATGGAAAAGCGGAAAAGAAGATGATGATGATGTTGATGATGATAGCTGCCAAATTAAACCTATATTATCTTTAAATTCCCTGATCAGTAATATAAACATTTTTACCATTCATAGTTTTAAAGTAAAATCCTTCTTAAATTTAAACGGAAAATCTGTAATTAAATTCTCTTAACATAAACAAAATAATGTTAAGTGTCAATGTTCTGTGTCATGTCTATAGTCCAGTGCAGGCTCTGCATCAGACACTTAACACTCATTTAACAAGGTCTAAAAACAAGCAATTTTGACCGAGCATTTCTTCATCAGCTTCCTAGCGGAAAATAAATACATATTGTTAAAGAGGTCTATAATCATCTTTATGTCTGTTTTTATATTGTTGTTAGCTCATGCTAGTAAGCTTTCTGGCTACTCAAAGTGAGCTCAGCATTGCCAGTAATAAACATTTTAATAATATTATAGCATGTTGCACTGTATTGTGGCCTCTAATTCTTTCATTTATTAATTCATTGTCTGTAACAATTGTACCTCTGCTTATGCAAACAACATAAAAAAATTCCACATTTACTAAAAAAAAAAATCAAAATTAATCTTAAATATTTGAAAATTATTCACCAATGTAATTACTTCTTCTAAGTTTCAAAATATTTGGCAGTTTTAAAGAGGTATATAACTGTTCTGATAAAATTGTAAAATATGTGCAGCTTAAAATGTTTTACCATTGTTAAAGTGTTACAGTAAATTAACACAGAATTTTACAGGAGCACCAAGCACATTTTTTGCCTACCACAAGTATTTATGGCTGGCATGATCTTGTATGCTTCACATATTTATTTGATGAATACTTGTTTTCAATGCCACAAAAATATATACACATTATATTACATGCTTTTAGAACTAACAGTTACTTTCGATATTATCAACCATATAATTCTTATCGACGGATTACAAAGTTGTGTTGGCAATAAAGGATCTGCCCAACAGGTATTTATATGATAGAAGATTTTCTGTCAGTTGTGCAGACACCATTTCCTCATGAGCACCTTTTTTGCGGGCTCCTTTATGTCTTCAATATCATGATGACATAAAAGGGCTCAAAATAGATCCCTGAGGGACATGAGGGACATCTATCAGAGTTTTTTTTTGTTTTCCTCCTATATATGCTACACCTGAACTCAATATTTAGAAAATACACGTTTTTCCTGCTTTATTCCATGCTGATGATACCCAGATTTACTTACCTCTTAAGAACCACAATGCTACATCTCTTTCTACTTTGAAGAGCTGCCTCCAGGACATAAAGACATAAAAAGACATAAAGTTTACATATTCAATCTAAGGACTGAGGTAATCATGTTTGATCTGCTAGTTAATTAGACACACTGATTTCAGCAGGCTTCTATACAGTCCTCAGTAAAAGGCCTGGAAGTAATATTTGGTCATGTACACAAACAGGTAAATGCTGTAGTCATATTCAGTTTTTTCAACTTAAGTTGCTATTAAAAGTGTAGCTTTGTATATCATTCACAGATTTTGATAGTTATCTATATATTTGATTGTGTCTTGAATACTTTAAATCATTACATATATATGTCTGAGCTGGAAAAGCTTTAGTTCGGCATTTCTCAAAGTGTTTTGGCGCCCCCTATTGGGTGTAGGCGTAGGTATTGCAGGTGGGGCACAAGGAATCGGAAGAATTAAGCATTTTTATGTCTTTATTATTGCCTTTCTATTTTGCCAATAAAACTTCTTCAATAAAAAAGCACCCACTCACAATAAATTCATTGATAGCCTGTAAACATACTAAAAGAAAATTACATAAGAGACCAAAGAAATGTAGTTTGCCTGGAACCAAAGTATGCTTTTTTTCTCCAACTTTTATTTTGACAATGCGCCACTAGATTAAAGTGATTTGGGAGTGAGTAAGAAATGGTGGGTCTTCTTTCAGCCTTCATTAAAGTGCCTGTTCAAATATAAAGCGGCTCTAATCATCAGCTTCACTGGCTTCCAATTCACTGTCAGATTCTGGTTTATAAAGGGAGCCCACAAACCAAACTATAAAATTTTACTTTGTCTTACTGTGAGTAATCAATTGGATTTATCTGAGTACTTCCTGGACAAAATATTTGACATAATCTAGAATCCATCAGACATTTATACACAGAATTTAAAAAAATCTTGAATGTGTGCAAAGCTTTGGCCACATTTTCCAAGATGCTCTTGTATTTTCAAATTATTTCCACTAGTCTTTGGTTTTGCCAGCTTTAGGGCAGTACTCAACATCAGCCCAGTTCTGCACCTGTGCCAGGCCATGAGGGAGTAATTCTACGTCTAATCCAGTTGAGCTTTAGCATCACTCTCTGATCTGAAAACCATCAGTACATATTTTTCTGCCAGTTCTGCAATGTCTGAAAGAATGCAGAGCTGCCCTCCAAAGTAAGGGACCTTAATATTGTAGTGTGATGTCAAATACAAGATTTGACAAAAGGTTTGACTTTCTCTTGCATGGTAATTAGCTCTTCCACTAACAGGGGCAGGGCAGGTCATACTCTAGTTCTTAATAAATGGTCAAAGGATGCTGCCCGCATGACAAAGTTGGCTGGATATTTCTGGTTGGTAAACTATAATCAGTCCAGCAGTGATGCTGATGTGTTTAAAAAACTCCAGCAGCACCACTCAAACCAGCAGAACACTCTCTAACACATCATCACCACATTAGTGTCACTGCAGCACTGAGAATGATACACCACTCAAATCATACGTGCTCTGTGGGGGTCCTTAGCGTTGAAGAACAGGGGAAAGGAGGAACACAAGGTATGCACAGAAACATGTGGATTACAGTCTGGAATTATAGAACTACAAAGTCAGAACTACAAACCGGATTCCACAAAAGTTGGGACACTAAACAAATCGTAAGTAAAAACTGAATGCAATGATGTGGAGATGGCAAATGTCAATATTTTATTCTTAATAGACCATAGATGACAGATCAAAAGTTTATTCTGAGTAAATGTTAAAGGAAAAATATGTTGATTCAAAATTTCTCAGTGTCAACTAATCCCAATAAAGTTAGGACAAGTAGCAATAAGTGGCTGGAAAAAGGAAATTGAGCATATAACGAACAGCTGGAAGACCGATTAACACCAATTAGGTCAATTGACAACATGATTGGGTATAAAAAGAGCTTCTCAGAGTGTCAGTGTCTCTCTGAAGCCAAGATGGTAAGAGGATCACCAATTCCACCATTGTTGCACAGAAAGATAGTGCAGCAATACCAGGATGGTGTTACCCAGCGTAAAATAGCAAAGACTTTTTAGTTATCATCATCAACCGTGCATAACATCATCAAAACATTCAGAGAATCTGGAACAATTGCTGTGTGTAAGGGTCAAGGCCGTAAAACTCTACTGGATGCTCGTGATCTCCGGGCCCTTAACGTCACTGCACCTCAAACAGGAATGCTACTGTCAAGGAAATAACAGAATGGGCTCAGGAATACTTCCAGAAAGCATTGTCAGTGAACACAATCCACAGTGCCATCTGCCGTTGCCAGTTGAAACTCTACAGTGCAAAGAGGAAGCCATTTTTAAGCAAGCTCCACAAGCTCAGATGTTTGCACTGAGCCAGGGGTCTTTTAAAATGGAGTGTGGCAAAATGGAAGACTGTTCTGTGGTCAGATGAGTCATGATTTGAAGTTCTTTATGGAACACTGGGACGCCATGTCATCGGGACCAGAGAGGACAAGGATAACCCAAGGTGTTATCAATGCTCCGTTCAGAAGCCTGCATCACTGATGGTATGGGGTTGCTTGTGGCATGGGCAGCTTGCATGTTTGGAAAGGCACCATTAATGCAGAGAACTATGTTCAGGTTCTAGAACAACATATACTCCCATCTAGACGTCATCTCTTTCAGGGAAGACCCTGCATTTTTCAACAAGATAATGCCAGACCACATTCTGCAGCAATCACATCATGGCTACATAGGAGAAGGATCCAGGTACTGAAATGGCCAGCCTGCAGTCCAGATCTTTCACCTATAGAGAACATTTGGCGCATCATATAGAGGAAGGTGCGACAAAGAAGGCCCAAGATGATTGAACCATTAGAGGCCTGTATTACACATGAATGGGAGAGCATTCCTATTTCTAAACTTGAGAAATTGGTCTCCTCTGTCCCCAGACGTCTGAGTGTTGTAAGAAGAAGGGGGGATGCCACACAGGGGTAAATGGCCTTGTCCCAACTTTTTTGGGATTTGTTGTCGCCATGAAATTTTATTTATTCCCTTAAATTGATTCATTCTCTCAGTTTAAACTTTTGATCTGTGATTTGTGTTCTATTCTGAATAAAATATTAAATGTTGGCACCTCCACATCATTGCATTCAGTTTTTATTCACAATTTGTTTAGTGTTCCAACTTTTTTGGAATCCGGTTTGTACAGTATATTGGGAATGGAGCTGATATATTGGACAATGAATGTAGAAACAAGAAAATGGTCTTATGGTTGAATTGTGTATAGTGTAACACTGAAATTTTCATTACTCCATAACTCTAAAACACCACCACCAGTTTTCCTGTTCCCTGTCTACCCTCCCCCACACTCTCATATCAGATAGCTACTGCCAGTGCTTGTAAATGAGTAAAAAGCCAAACTGTCTCAGTCCAGTATGCTAGTCTCTCTCTCTCTTTCTTTGCTCATGGCAGAGGCATCTGGAGTTTTTTTTTAAAACAACAGAGAGGAAAAATACAAACTGAAATATTGCTCTATTCCTGCTCCATAGGTAGGTAATATTGACTAATTTGTGTTGTTTCATATCGTTTAAGTAGGAAATGTCTACAAACTTGGGAGACAGCTAACTGTATTACTGAAAGTGTAACAAAACATAACAACTTGAGTTACAAATCAGATTCTTTGAGGTGTAGCTTCTGAATATAAACAAGCAAAGAGAGCTATGTTTCCCCACAGACACAGACATTCCCTTTAAAGTAATTTGAACCAGTAAAAAAGTCACAAATGATGCTTGCCTACATAGTCCTGTCTGCATGACATAAGCAAAATGCAAGTAAGTGTTGATTGTCTATGAGGAGTTTGGTGTGTTCTCCTCATGATCGCATTGGTTTCCTTTATATATGTATTTATTTATTTATTTAGTTGTTGAGACTATGTTAAGCGTCATTTGAGTTTGTGAAAGGTGCTATATAAATTAGTATAATAATACTATTATTAAAAATATAAGTTATAATTATTATTATTATTATTATTATTATTATTATTATTATCATCATCATTGTTTTAAGCAGACAAAATACAAAATGCCCCTTGAAGTGTTTGGAGTCCCAAAATAAATTAAATGTGGTTATAAACAGGACTGATCATCTTGCCAATGCACAGTCCCAACCCAGAGAAAGACTACAGTGCTACACGCTGATTTGTGGTAAATAATGGGTGGATAAACAGTTTTTTGGTCAGCCTATGAGCTAATATTACATATTACACAGAGACCACCATAGTGCAACACGCTAAATGTCTATTATAATGTTTGTAAAAGGCACATGTTGAGCACAGTAGAGTGTCTGTAAGTAGCTGAATTTGTAACTAGCAGATTAGCGTAAACTAACAACAGCAACATTACAAGGCAAGAGGATTATACAGTCTACTGACAGACCACTTTAACATTCATTCATTGTCTGTAACCAATTATCCAGTTCAGGGTTGTGGTGGAACCAGGGCCCAAGGCAGAAACACACCCTGGAGGGAGCACAAGTCCATTGCAGAGCTACACACACTCTCACATTCACACCTATGGATACTTTTCAAGTAGCCAATCCACCTACTAATGTGTGTTTTTGGACCGTGGGTGGGAACTGGGGCACCCAGACGAAACCCTTCTTGCACCATTGTGCTGCTCCTGCTTTAACGTTCATTAACAGCTTGTCAATTCAACAGCGAATCGACAAGTCTGTAACAGCTTGTCGATTTCAGAGTCACGGTTGGTCCAGAACACTGGTTGCCAGGCAGGAATGCACCCTTGAGGGGTCACAAGTCCTTCTCAGGGTGACACACACACACACACACACACACATTTACCCAGTTGTGCGAAATGACACCCCCTTCCCCTCGTTCTTTTCACACCCCTTCACTCACTTCACACTTTTTCTCTTTTAAAGTTTTTTCAAGGCTAAAGAGAGAAATGACTCAGATTTTGAAATGACTCTCCAGCCCTCTGCAGGCGTCAGAATCTTATGGCTTTCTTGGGTCTTGGGCCCCTCAAGCGTGGTCCAGATAGGACAAAAGTTTAATTTTAATTTTATCTCTATTAGAAAACTATAGTAAAAAGGACTGTAGTTATTCCAGCAAAATTTCAATGCCACAGCCAGAGCATTGAAGGAGACCTCAGACCTCTGAACCTCAAAGTGATGACAAAAGCTTCCGGACCAGTGATGGAGAATGCCACACGCACCCTCAAAATGACCTTCTGAGAAAAGGCCCAGGAGAGACCGGCATGGACGTGTCTCTCATAAGGCGACAGATCAGCGATGATGGAAAATTCCCACAGAGACCTTCAGAACACCACCCGATTCGACGGAGTGGTCGCTGTGTCTCTGAAAAGGGGGAGAAAACGAACGCCAGCGGCTGCAGTGCTACCAGGCCCGCGGCTGCAGTTCTCCAGGAAGCCGCGCCGGAAAGCACCGTGCATCAGCGACATGCTTCCAACTATCTCCAGTCCATCTCCAGGGATACATAAGGTCACCTGGTTTCATTTCTTTATTTCATTCGTGCTGAATGCATTGCTTGGATAAATTATAGCCTTTTTAATCTCCCTGTTCCCTCATTTATCGCTGTAATCCATTTCATTATGTGAATGTATAATCAATATTCTTTATTTGATATTACACTTAATAAACCAGTCGAGTGATAAAACCAATCCTTGGTTATTTGTGTGTGCATTTTTCTTGTACTGAATTATTCCTTCTAGTTCAGATTCAATTTCAGAGTCAAGAACACATGGCGGGTCAATGAGCATAATTTATTAATAATAACTATTTCTAACTAATTCTGCTATATAATATGTGAAGTCATCCAACATGATGACCTACTTGTCCAATTGGACAGGTAAAGACACTACATATTATTTAAATGTCTCCCAATTGGAGCTTAGCAAAATGAATTAAATAATTAATTATTAATCAAATAATAATTAATTATCATTGACTCCGCAATGTAGTATTTATGCCACCCCACCATGTGCATAAATATTTCCACTACATTAAATACAGTTAAATGTAAGATTTTTTGTCTCCAGGGCAGTCTCCACAGAAAAGTGGACTTATGTTTTAAGAATATTTAAGAAAATCCATTATACAGGATAAAGATCATATTGTTTATGTTACAGATTTAGTGTGTTGGTGCTTCGTTATCTGCACAGTGTCATTACCACGATGTGTTGATCTCGTAGCTAGTCTAACTATAATACTTGAAACAATAAGTCCAAATAAAAGATTCTAGTCTAAAGAAATACTGGAAGTCAACCTTTTGGAAGACTCAGCAGGTTCCTTTATTATCTTAAAGCATTGGAGAGCATCCGGAAAGGCCTCACAATAAAACAAGGAAAAACACAGGTTATATAGGCATCTTTAGGGGTGAGATCATCTCGCCCCGCCTATTTTTTAACAAGGTTGTTTTCTATAAGCTACCATTATCTCCAAATCATGTGAATTTATTTATTTTTTTAAATACCTTGTATCATGCAGTACCAGCCTGTCCCATGCTGTTCCACACACCATTCTTTTTTTCTACATAGTTCATGCCGGAGTCATGAACTCAAGTATCCCTTTTTACATACTATGACCAATTTAATATTTTGCCATAAGACTTATTGTTTTAAACAGTCACATGAATCTCTATATTATTTATTTATTACAGTCACATGTCTCTATATTCTTGCCTCTGGGGAAATGTCCCATGCCTGACCTATGAATAAGTGGATCTTTATACTCTTCATATGCTCAACTATTGACCTCTTGTCCTAATTTTTCCATCAGCAGGATAATCAAAATGTAAATTTACATATTTCTAATAACATTTTTTTCTTGAGGATTGGAAGAATTTGCATACTGTATATATATAATATTCCGATAGACATTTGAATACTACATAATATTAAAATAATTGAAAACACTTGATGCATCTATTCTACACACATTTTAGAAGGATTTTCTTTTGAAATGTTACAAAATAACCCTAACCCAAACCCTATATCAATCAATATATTGTGATAACAGGCAGCACGGTTGCGCAGCTCCAAGGACTTGGAGTTTGTGGGTTCAAGTCCTGCTCTGAGTGACTCTCTGTGAGGAGTTTGGTGTGTTCACCTCGTGTTCGCATGGGTTTCCTGCAGGTGCGGTTTCCTCCCACAGTCCAGAAACACATGTTGGTAGATGGTTTGGTGACTCAAAATTTCCTTATGTGTGAGTTTGTGCTGCCCTGTGAAAGACTGGTGCCCCCTCCAGGATGTGTTCCTGCCTTGCCCCCAGTGATTCAGGGTAGGCTCCGGACCCACCACAACCCTGAACTGGATAAGTAATTACAAACACTTTTTTGTCCGTTTCACCCAGGTCTAAATCCACACTATAATATAATAAATGGAAGTATGATGACAATTACTTCAGATTCCTCTGTTAGAGTAAATTTTGGGGAAAAAATTACATTTGTCTTTATTTTACTTAATGCCAGGACAGTAACTTGTATCTTGTTTTATCAGTAAAACAAACCTCCCACTAACAAAATGAAGTACTAACACATAACAGCTTACAAATATGGCTGATTTAAAAAATGCATTGGTGAAAATATATACACAAACATGTTATGGTGCTATAGCATATTGATATCTAATAAACCTTTGTGAAGCTCTCAAAGAGACTTGGAGGGCACCTTGCCCATGAGGTGTTTTTTGGTATTCTGTTCTGACCTAAACATGATTATGAAACATTTGGGAGCAAAAATACAAATAGTTAAACCAAAGCTTGAGGCCAAAATTGCAAATATCTCCACAGCAACAGTGAACTTTCCAGGAGAGCTGACATAAGCTGGAATAAAGGTGATCCAAACTGCACAGAATATAAGCATACTGAATGTGATGAACTTTGCTTCATTGAAGGTATCTGGCAGCTTTCGAGCCAGAAAAGCCAAAACAAAACAGAAAAAAGCCAGGAATCCTATATAACCCAGTACAACCCAGAATCCTACAGCTGAACCAAAGCCACATTCCAGAATGATCTTCTCCTTATAGTGCTTTAAGTTTTTGAAGGGGAATGGAGGAGATATTGTTAACCAAACTACACAAATAACAACCTGTATGAAAGTGAAGGCAAGAACACTGAGTCTCTGCTGTGGAGGCCCAAACCACTTCATGACATTACTGCCTGGAAGTGTAGCCCTGAAGGCCATTAATACTACTATTGTTTTCCCCAGAACACAGGAGATGCAGAGAACAAAGGTGATGCCAAATGCTGTGTGTCGAAGCATGCAGGACCACTCAGAGGGCTGACCAATGAAAGTAAGTGAACAGAGGAAACACAGAGCCAGTGAGAAGAGCAGCAGGAAGCTCAGCTCTGAGTTGTTGGCTCTGACAATAGGAGAAGTTCTATATCTGTAGAAGACTGCAGACACACACACAGCTGTCAAAGCCCCAGCCACAGAGAATGCTGTCAATACGATGCTCAGATTATCATCCCAGGACAGGAACTCCACAGGCTTTGAGAGGCAGCTGTTTCGCTTGGCATTGGGCCAGAACTCAGGGGTGCACTGCATACAGTTCAAGGAGTCTAGAGGAAAAGCATATTCAGAACTCCATATTAGACTATATATAATAAAACTATTGAATCTATGAAAGGATAAGCAACTGTTTCAAGATTTCCCTTGATTGGAAATCTCAGTATTGGCTGAGAGTGGTAAAATCTTCATTCAATGTACTGTGATAGCAAACCTGTCCTGTTACTGATCTCTCCTTCTGCGCATGGTATACAGTCATAGCAGCAGACTGGCCTTCCTTTCTTTACAGCTTTCCTAGTCCCAGGAGGACAACTGTCACTGCACACAGACACTGGCACCTGTGAAAGACAACAGACAAATTCAGATCTTAATTATAGTATGTTAATGTGATTCTTGCTGTTGTCAGTGAGTACAGTACCTCTGTCTGCCCCCCCACAAAGCTGATAGCTTTGTTAATACTGAACTCTTGTCCCTTTTGTTTGGAGGAGTCATATTCGCCCACGGTCACAAAATCCAAAGCCCCATCTTTTTGAACTTGCCAGTTTATGAGCTCATAGACAGCCACAGGATCACCATTGGAATCAAACATGACCTGATAACCATTCTTTGTGGTAAAGTTAACTCTCTTGAGCCGGTCAAGTACCTGTAGTGTTAATCACCATTTAAAAATAGGAATTTAATGTTTGCATGCCTAAATATATCAATTTAATAAATTGATTTTTATTCATGGATACATTAATGTATATTTTACAAATGATTATAGTTTTTATACCTGCCATGGTGCGAACTTAATGCTTTTGTCGCACTGCGTGTCATTACAGATAACACCGTGGATGGCATGCGCTATGGCGTATGTAGCTTTGTACACCATGTTAGTGATGCGCAGCTGTGACGTGTCTGTGTACGTGTTCTGCAGCGCGCGGATGTCCTCGCTACCGTGACATACCCGCGAGCCCTTTGGGGAACCCGTCAGGCTACAGCTGAACGAGCTCTCCCAGAATTCCGTTAACAGCGGCGACTTAAGGGCTTGAGCTGGGGAGAGGTCTAGAAGAAACTCCCGGAGCCCTGGGATCACTGAGTGGGGAACACCGAACCCTATGGCCCCAGCGCAAATATTAAAGCGCAGAAACTCTGTGTTCATGATCCACGTCTCACTGCCAATCCACTGAAGAGGACGCGGTGGATTTCTCACCAGTTCTTCTAATAAAATTCGCATTTCGCCCGAGGCCATAAACGCTACTATTACTCGGGCTGTTGATCTGCGGATGACGTTCGCCACTCTCTCTATTTTACTGCGCGAATCTGTTCTGTAAAAGGCCTCCGAGTACTCCACACAGATCCCCTCCTCCTGCGCAGCCTTTAGAAACGAGGCCATTCCGTAATTCCCATAATCCGAGTCACTGCGCACTGCTCCAATCCATGTCCAGCCAAAACATTTCACCATTCTGGCCAGCGCTGCCGCTTGGTGGTGGTCACTTGGCACGGTTCTGAGGAAGGAAGGGTACTGACGCTTATCGCTCAGACACGCGCAGGTTGCAAAATGACTGACCTGTTTTTCAATATAGAAACAGGAGCACATATTATACGTGAGCTATTACTAAATCCATAAAACATGGGCAAGTTAAAACATTAAAGTTAATATATTTATCTCAATATCCCTCATGAGAAAAATAACATTTATACACATCTGAGTATACAATATTCACCTGTGGAATTCCAACGAGACCGAGTATTCTGGCCACATTAAGCGTCGGGGTGGAATTTGCATCTCCTATGAGAGCAGTTACAGCAGCTGCATCAAACTTTGCACACACAGATGTATCATTAAAAAATCGTTCCATGCCATTAACAGCCTGGAAAGCAACTTTGACCGCCATGGGCACTGCTGCGCATGAGTCATATATCTGGTAGCCCAGCGTGATTCCCGGCAGCAGATCTGTGCTGTTATTGATCTCCTTGATGGCGAACTCCATGGCACGAGCAAAGTGCAATTCTCTGAAATCCATACTGTATAAGACAGACAACACAGAATTAGACAATGATGTCTGCACGTGTTCAACATAATCATATGTCTGACAGACAGATGCACAGACCTCCCCGAGCACTGTGGTGGTAGTGGGATCCTGGTGTAGGTGTTTTGTTCTGTTCTCATATAGGTATGAATGGAGAAAATCCCTCCAACCACAAAGTCTCCATTCATATAAATTGCAGATAACTGAGGCTCATTCCACAGCTTACATGTGACTGTGTCAGCGTTACACACTGCAGGACTGAGCCCACTTATCCACAGCACTGATACAAATATCACCAGACTTAAAGTGAGCTGCATTGCATATTCAGAACTTCCCAGTTCTTTCTAATGACTGTCATGCAGTGCTTTAAATATCTACATCATCATGATGTCCAAGTCACAGGGGTGTGAGCTGGGTGCAGGAGGCGTGATTTTGTATTGTATATTAATCACAGTGGCACTGATTGTTGTTTTTTTCCCTTACTGCAATTATTTTCAGTACTGGTGTACAGAATGAGTTAATATTTCAAGTATAATATTAAGTTCCTGTTCATGGTTTATGTGATGAAGTCTGTTTCTACGGGGTTTTCCTTATTTAAAAATGTATACATATTTTTGAAAGAATTGCAAAAATTATAGGTTAAATATTATCATATATATGTATGTCCTTGTCATGCAAACATTGTACAAATCTAAATACCAGAATAGTAGAATTGAACCAGCGACAGATCCTCAGACATGATTAAAAAAAATATTGTGCCCACAAAGCCTGAAGATAATACCTGATCTCTCTGTGCTTCTCAGGTCACTGAGTGGAGGAGACCATTTTTAGAACAGGAGAGAAAAGTGAATTAATAAAACAAAATGGGAAATCACGTACCAAACAACTAGGGTTAAATACCAAGCCTTTTCCCCACTCCCTTTCTCTAATGAGCCACTAAAACACAAATTTTATCAGATAAACACCTCCCTTCATCTGTATTTTACTGACCTTAGGCAGTTCTGCTTTTACGGCTCTCACTGGTCTGTGTTGCTGTTGCTATTTTAATGAAATAGTGTCTTACACCTAACCATTAAGGTCAATGTGGCCATTTATTATTTTAAAAATGCACATATTCACACTGTACTCAGGCCCTGGTACTTGTGGAAGATGACAGACAGATAAATGCAACTCATGGTCACAGTATGTGATCAACATTTGGAATTCACATTTTTATATGGTTCATTGTTATACACAAAACCTGGGGTTATGTGCATGCAGGACCATGTCCACAAGTGATTAAACTAAATGAACTGCTTCCTTCACACTTCATTAAATGTAAAACATGCATCACAGCACCAAAATCTCTGGCGTATCCAGATGTAACACTTTCTGGATTTAAGTTTATTGAAACACTTAAGTAAAAGGCACCTGTATTTATGTAATAAAATGTATATTATAGGTGGTCCTAAACACACGTTATGTTTTAGGGTTTGATAAAACCACCATTGGTTAATGCATAGGAGTGAAATCTGAAAGACAAGTCATCATCTGCGGACTGGCGCCCCCTCCAGGGTGTGCTCCTGCCTTGCGCCCAATGATTCCGGGTTGGCTCCGGACCCACAGCGACCCTGAACTGGATAAGCGGTTACAGATAATGAATGAATGAATGACAGTCATTATCTGAGTCACTAGAAGATGCTTTGATTTTTCCTTTTCAGGTAGAAGATGAGGCGGCACGGTGGCGCAGCAGGTAGCTCCAGGGACCTGGAGGTTGTGGGTTCGATTCCCGCTCAGGGTGACTGTCTGTGAGGAGTTGGTGTGTTCTCCCCGTGTCTGGGTGGGTTTCCTCCGGGTGCTCCGGTTTCCTCCCACAGTCCAAAAACACACGTTGCAGGTGGATTGGTGACTCAAAAGTGTCCGTGAGTTAATGTGTGTGTGCCTGTGGTGAGGAACAGATGTTTTAACAAACGCACAAAACAGACACCATATCAAATGCTGACAGGAAGAAGACCAAACCTTTCTAAGATGCAGAGATTTGGGACAGTGTGTTATGTTTACAGACAGAACAAGAAGAAACTGGACTCGAGAGGTGAGAAGGGAGTTTTTGTCGGGTATGACAAGAATAGTCCAGCTTACATGGTCTACTACCCTGACAGTGGGAAGGTACAGAAGCACAGACTGGTGAAATTTGTTACCAGAACAACTGTAGAGAGAGAGAGACACAAACTCACATGATACCAGGCGATGATGATGACTTTGAGGTACAAAACAGGGCTAGCAAGACTGGAGGAAATACTGATGCTCAATGTCAGCTTCCAGTAACCATGCCTGAGGTGAACAGCCAGTCACAAGAGCATGAGATCAACCATGAGGTTGCACGTTACCCTTCCAGAGTGAGGAAAAAGCCAGAAAATTTGAGTGAATATGTAACTGGTGAAGACAGTGGTGATCAAGTACAGACTAACATGGATTAGTGTTACAGAGTCATGTGTAACATACCCCTGACATTCAGAGAAGCAGTAACCTCATCTGACTCTAAGAATAACACGTTTACCTTAACCACCTTGCCAGAGGGTAAGAAAGCAGTGGGGGCAGATGGGTATATGCAATCAAAAACAACGTTGATGGAACCAAAAATTACAAAGCACGATATGTAGCCAAAGGATACAGTCAGAAGATGGGTGTAGATTATGGGGAAACATTTTCTCCTACTGCTAACCTGACCAGTATCAGAGTGTTAATGCAAAAGGCAGCGCAAGAAAACATGATTTTGCATCAAATGGACGTCAAAACTGCCTACCTACATGTGCCAGTAAATTGTGAGATATACATAGGGTCAGGCCAGAGGGTTATGAGGTGGTATCTGACACAGATAAGAGATTGGTGTGTAAGTTGAAAAAGTCACTATATGGGCTAAAACCATCAGGCAGAAATTGGAATAGGATGTTACATGAGTATTTGAGTGAAAACAACTTTGTGCAGAACCCTGCTGACCATTGTGTTTACACAAGCAATATGCACCATCTAAGGTTTATGAGGATAACCAGGGTGTGATAGCGTTGGCAAAGAATCCTGCTAACAGACAGAGATGTAAGCATGTTGATATAAAATATCATTTTGTAAGGTCAACTGTGAATGAGGGGAAAATCATTTTGAGTTATTGTCCAACAGATGAGATGGCAGCAGATGTAATGACAAAACCTGCTACAAGAGTTAAGCTGGTTAAGTTTGAAAGGTTTATTTTTGGAGGTTGATCGTGTAATAGTATACACAGTGTAAAGTAAGAAACATCATGTTTTTGTTATTTGAAAGAATTACAATGTGAGAGCAAGTGAGGGTGTTGACAGATGTGCTCTCAATTGTGCAAAAAGGCATGTTTGTTTCCTGTTATCTACAGACAAGTTATTTGTGTTAAGCGTTAATGTGGCAGAGGACGCCGACAGCCAATGAGGTGTATTGTTTTTGGCATGTGGTATGAACCAGTGAGCGGGAATAAAAGAGTTGGTTCAAGCCTGGAAAACTGATGGCTGATATGTGTGTTATTCCTCTCTAATTACTGTCGATAAAGTCTAAGCTTCCACGTCAGGATCTCTGCGCATTTTGTCTCTGCTAACGTTGTTGTTTTAATTACAGATAACATAACGTCTGCTTCAGAACAGATAGAAAATCAGAAGCCCACGTTTAAGCGCGTATGTCTCTTACTACATGCATGCAATAATAGATTTGACTAAAGTTAACAAGTCATTATGATTATTTTTTTTTATTTCAAATCACTTTAATGAGGCAAAACACACACTGCTTATTTCATGTATTTACATATATTTTACTATTATTTATAACGACATATATTATATGACGACAGTGTTAAGCTTCGGTTCCATAACAATGCGAGATATACACAGAAATGGTTGTAGAAGATCCCCTCTATATATGTACAGTTCCCAGCTAGTAAAATTGTATCGGCCCACACTCGGGCCGTATCACGCACGCCGGAACAAAAACACTCGGCCCGATGCCGGCACGCGTAGTCGGCATTGTCTCGGCCGTGATTTACGGCCTTAGAGTGGGCCGATAGTTCTGGCCCGAGTCTGGGAAACTCTCGGCCCAGACTCGGCCGAGTGTTGTGGCTGAGGCGCGGCTCAAATGACTCGGCCCTAGTCCGGCAAGCCATAACTAAATCGCGATAACCGGACCACGGCCGAGTTTGAGCCAGAAGCACGCCATTAGTGCCAGACTCTGCCCAGATATGGCTCATTATCGGTTTTAATAGTTTATTTCTATACGCCGCACGCACGCACGCACGCACACACACACACACACACACACCTCCCTTCCCTTCCCTCAGAAAAGGGTACAATCAGGTTCATGGTGAAATTATTGCTTTATTAAATAACTTACACTCAGAAAAAAAAGAAAAAGGTTCATTATTGGTCACTAAAAGGTACAGGTGTTTAAAAGTCCAGTTTTGTTACTTAAAGGTACATTGTATTCTCTTCTCAGGTAGGAGACACGTTTGTAGTATTTCATTATGGAAATGTCATATAACAAAAAACATAAAAGTCCTGGAGATGAAACAGGGTTTATGAAATCAACACATTTTAAAATCTACAATTATAATATAATCATGTTCCCTCATTAAATGTACAAATATGTACAATTGAGGGTACCACCACAATGACAACATATGAAAACCTTTAAACAATGGAAACATACAGCAATTGCAATGTATACAAATAGTACATAAAATCAATACATAGAAAATATATTTGTAACTGGCATTGAAATTGGCAGTGTCATGATTTCCTAAATGTCCCCTCCAGGGTGTATTCCCGCCTTGCGCCCAATGATTCCAGGTAGGCTCTGGACCCCCCGCGACCCTAAATTGGATAAGCGGTTACAGATAATGGATGGATGGATGGATGATTTCCTAAATCCAATTAACATTCAAATACTGTTTTTAAAAAAAATAATAATAATAAAATAAAACAATTGGTTTTACACCCTAAGAACTGCCATTTAAATTCAGACTTTTCTTTACAAATATACTATGCTAAGGCCATATAACAATAGTACACATTTGACACTTATTCATGGCACACATCAGTTTGATCAACAGTTTGCAAGCCTCTGCTGTGTTGTCACGCTTTGTCAATACCTCACTGCCCTCAACAATGATGGAAATATCAGCCATATCCTCATCTCTGGAAGCCTGGACAACAGGGATCTTCAGGATGTGCAGTGTAGTGAAAAAACACTCAAGTGTAGTCACCTCAGTTGTACTCCTTGTTGAATTCCAGCTCTATAATTAAACATATAGAGATTATGTACATGTTCTGTTTCTCTTCAATATATTTTCTACAAAAATATTGAATGAAAACCTAAACTGGTTATGCATGCAGATTCATTAACTACAGAACTTCAAATGTAAAAGATTATCAGGTTATATTACAAACGATTATGCTACAACTGATGCTAAAGATCTCATCTAAACTTGAATTAACCTCCTATCTGCTTTTCTCCCTGCCCACCTGCATTATTCACTGCCCCACTAGTTTTCTTACTGCAGTCCATCTTTACATAATTACATAAAGAAAATGAATTAGTTCATGTTCATAGTTAATTTTGAAAAATTTAACTAACTTCACAGCTCCAAATATAAACTACTTCACATGCTTTTGTTTATTTTTTTTCTCTCAGTAAATAGGCTTCTACCGTTTTCAATATAACCGATGTCTAAAAGGGGAAAAAAATGGCAATTATTAAAAAAAAAAGTGAGTTAGAAATACTGTACAATAATTTTGAATGCAATAAATTTGAAGGCAAAATTGAATAATTATACAACACTATACAGCCTTCACACTATGACCTGTAGTCTATTCGGCCTCCAATCCCTATGCCCCAATCATGTTGAAATGCAGTAGCAACAAATGTGCTTAAAATAAGCAACAAACCTTTTCATCTAGATTATCAAGAATGGCCTGCACATCTCCTCCAAAGGCTGCCAATCTATTCCTGTACAGTTTAAGGAGTTTTGGCACGTGTCCAGTGCACCATGCAACTGACTCTTCAGGTTGATGGCAGTTATTCTGCGAAACTCACTGCATATCTAGAGAGAGAGAAGAGTAAACAATAGAGAATACAGATTATCAGTCATTATGTACAGAGCCTGTACATTTCTAGACAAACACTGGTTCAGTTGATAATAGTTATGCAGGGATCCAGACTAAAACCATCCCATCATCCCAAGGCCAAAAAAATAGCCCTCTTTTGGGATGTTTTCATGACAAGTGTTGTGTGCGATAAAACTTGTTGCCTTTAAATAACATTACTGTGGTTGGACAATGCTGTACGCTTCTTGGTTAATAAGTAAAAAAAAAAAAGTAAATAAATAAATAATCCAAACAGCTGAGTTTTGGAACTGTTTGGGGAAAAAAAGTTAAGTATCATTTTAGACAAGTAAACCAGATTGATTCACACTAGGTTTTGCAGTGTGAAACAATCCTACAAAAACTATAAAAAGAAAAATATGCTGAAATGGGCCAGAGTCACAAGTACAGCAAACAAACACACTACTCACCTGACTCTCCAAGAACAGTGCTGGCCATCATTCTCGAACCAGACCAACCAAAGGTTCCTGCTTAACAACCTCCTTCCGCCGTAAAAAAAAAAAAAGGTTCGCTCCAACTCATGTTTGGACCCTTTTTATCCATCTCAGCCCTCATTGCCTTTCTCTCTTCATCCAAGGAATCCTCACTCAGCCCTGCAGGGTTATATCGCAAACATCTTTGTAATCACAAAGCTCACATTTGAAGGTAGAACTTTGGTGACATGTAGATACTTTACTATGACATTTTGAAGATGACATCTCAAGGAACCAGCTGTTTTAAAGGAACACACACAATTGGAGTGATAAAAGGGCCAGGGTGTACCATGGAATCCGTGGCGTACTCTGTGGTGCTTCAACCAAACATCTGGGTCTTGGCTTGTGAAAGAGCAGATTTTCCACTTCATCTAATGTATCCCTTTTTCCCTTAATAAAAAACAGTGTTTAAAAAAACAATATTAGTGTTAGTATTGTCATTGTACACAAGTCTAGTTTGTAAATGCAATTACAGAACCACAAACGATGTAACGTTATTTAATGTGTTTGTAATTTATTTACACACACACACACATTATATATTTTACATTTAGCTAAATGTTTTGATAAACAGACGTTGCTAGGTAGTGTTAGGTATAGTACTAGTGCTGTTAGACACCTACAAACTTTTTAAAAGCAAAACAAAAAACAAATAGTAGGTCTGAACACTATTTAAGCCTATTCCTAATGTGGAAAAGTAATGAGAAACGTTTTTACCAAACTGATTCATGTCTGTGCATCTGTTGAACCGATTCAGACAATACGGCTATTTTTGTATCTTTTACGGCTTAATCTTGTAATAACATCCTGCTGCCTTCATATAAATGATATCAGACTAAATGAGCGTTGTTGTAGACAGCTTCCTGAATTTTCCGTTCTACCTTAAACAGCTCAGCAAACACTGAGGAGGCTCAATATAACGTTACCTACTCCAGTATATAAGGTGGAACAGAAAAAAGCCAGCCAACAAGATGCCAACTTAACATTTTCAAAATAGAACTTAAAAGAAATCGCTCAGGCTTGTTACACAGCCTGTTTGAGTCTGTTACATTGGGCATTTGATTAAATGAAACAAACGGCTCATAATCAAACTTTCCATGGCTACCGTCGAGGTGGCAAAGTTAGCTAATATAACAATGCCACGGCAATTTCCCTCACATATTCATGGATTTAAGATAGTGTTAAAACTAGAAACGTAACTTTAAAATGCTTTGTGAACAAGTTATTTACCTCAATCTTGAACTTCTCCAAACTTCGAGCCACAACAAAGAGAAGTCAACCGTCCTTCGCGCGTATTCCCGAACCTCCCACTGAGCATGCGCAGGTTTATCTTGTTCAGTAACTTTTCCAAGCAAATTTTCTCAACACATTTTTTTTATGTTGTGCCTACAGGTTGATCAGAACAATACATTTCGAGTTAGATGAACTATCACACAATTGAGTTCTATTCCCAACACTCTATTTCAAGTATAATCAACTAAATTTGAAGATTTTTTACAGTGCATTAATCACTAGCCCAAAATCACTGCTACTGCCTAATAAAGGATTAGTGTATGTGGAATTATATTTAAATTATGGAATTATTATTTAAAACATTACATTACACCAAAAACCAGCCCTGAGATTGAGAATGTATTTTAACCTAATTAGCTAGTACCTTAATGTGTTTAAGCAGTTTTATTTCTTATACTGAGTGTGCTGCCACTGCTGGAGTGCAGTAGCGCCGCTAGCCCATTAGGAGGAGCAGGTGGGTTTGTTAACCTAAGATTCTTTAGTAGAAAAAGAAATACTTTGAGAGAGTCTGAACTGGTAGCAGCCCACGTTGTTTGCAAAGTTGTTTTTTACACAGAGCATGGGAAATATATGCCTGTAAGTATGAGTGTATTCTAAGTTCGTGTCGAGTGAGTAATGTAATGTAGTTTGTAGTCTTTTTTGGAGATCTTACAGTTGCGCTCGTCAATGCTAATCGCGTTAGCTTGTCTATGGAAAAACCCATTATATGTTAGCATCGAGCTAGCGGGATGCATGTTACCCATTATTTACTCTTTTTCTGGTGGCTATGCCAGTTACATTTTGAGATACTGGATCTCCAATTTATATCATGTAATAGTAGAAATATGTTATGTGAATATATGCATGTTGTAATGTGTTCTTTCTTGTGTTTGTAGTTTTACAGTGCCTTCATTTGAGAGTCAAATAAATCTTTCTACATTGGTGGAAAACTTTTGCCTCTTATTTTGAAGAACTGTTATCTATCTGCATAACTGGACATCCGTGTGCAGTGAGGGCAGAATAGTAAAAAGGCATCATTCTCATCAAGTATAGTGAGTTCTGGAAAAAGAAAGAATGGATGATACGCTGGAAACAAGGTCAAAGGCGTCTAGTTCGTTACGCTCCAGCAGGTTTACATCATCATCTACTGCTGTTACCAGAGCACGAGCAAAAGCAGAAGCGGCTCGTGTCCAGCTGTCCTTTGCAGAGCAGGAAGCTAACATCCTGAAACAACAAGCTGAACAGCTTAAGAAGAAAGCAGATTTGGATGCAGAGCTGCACATACTGAAATCACAGAAAGCAGCGGCAGCAGCGCTAGCTGAGGCTCAAGCATGGGAAACGTCCGCGCAGGAAAGCGAGCACCCACAACAGCCCCAGCTGGACAATATGCCACCAATCAACACTGAAGAACGAGTACAAGAGTATGTGCAACAACAGTCAGAACACAGTGTTAATTTGCAGATTCCAGAGGAGAATTCTCCTGGAATCCCACTTCCGCCAGTTACACAGCCAGCTAGCGCCATTGAGGCAACAGTAAAAGCGTACAAGGAACCAAGAACCTATCAGTCTAGTGTGTACAACGGTCAAGCGTTTGCACCTTTGCCATCCTACTCTGCTGTGAGCCCAAAGAAAGAATCTTTCAACTGGAGTTACGGAGGACAGACAATGAATGATCGATTTCACCATCCTCAGCCCAAGCTAGTGACACCCGCACCGATAAGGGGCAGTCCTGGTAACACTTCAGATATAACAAAATATCTGATGCGGAAAGAGATGATCAGCTCTGGTCTGCTGAAATTCGATGATCGACCAGAGAGTTACTGGGCATGGAAGACTTCCTTTCTAAGTGCAATTCAAGATCTGAGTGTATCACCTCAAGAAGAGCTAGACCTGCTTTCCAAATGGCTTGGCCCGCAGTCAGCTGCACAGGCCAGGAAAGTTAGAGCTGCATACATAAACAATCCTACAGCAGGCCTACAGATGGTGTGGCAGAGACTGGAGGAGTGTTTTGGAGCACCAGAGGTGATTGAGCATGCACTTCTAAAGAAAGTTGAAGATTTTCCTAAGCTGACGAATAGAGACAACCCACGTTTAAGAGAACTGGGGGATCTTCTACTCGAACTTCATGCTGCAAAAACAAGTGGCCATCTCCCAGGTCTTTCACATCTGGACACAGCCCATGGAGTCAATCCAATTCTGGAAAAGCTTCCATAACACCTTCAGGAGAAATGGGTAACAGAGGCCTCAAGGTTCAAAAGAGAGAATGCAGTATCTTATCCTCCATTTTCATTTTTTGTTGGTTTAGTGAATGAAGAAGCCAGGATTCGCAATGACCCAAGTTTTTCCTGTGTCACCTCTGCGAGTGCCAGCAATCCGAAAACACAGAGAATGGTAAGGCAAAACTATCAACCTCCTTTTTCTGTTAAGAAGACAGAGGTTTCAAGTGTTGAAGGAGTCAGCTCACACACTCCCACAGACACGAACAACATAGAACCAGAAAATGCAGTCTCTTCAGAAGTAAGACTTTGGAGGAAAGAAAGGCTTTCTTAAAAAATAAACGGATTTGTTTTAAGTGTTGCTCTTCTGTTCATCACATAGCCAAAGATTGTTTGAAGGCAATACAGTGCACAGAGTGTGGTAGTGAAAGGCATATCACTGCGCTACACCCTGATTCCCTTCCCCGTAGAACGGAAACCTCAGTGATTAAAGATGAGCATGGCGGGGAGGAAAGAGAATCAACTGCAGCTGATGTGACCTCAAAATGCACAGAAGTATGTGGCGATTCGATCGGCTCAAGATCATGCTCCAAGATATGTTTGGTCAAAGTGTTTCCTGCTGAACAACCAGATAAAGCGGTCAGGATGTATGCTGTTCTAGATGAACAAAGCAACCGCTCCTTGGCTAAAACATACTTTTTTGACATCTTTAACATTCAAGAACAACCAGAACCATATACATTGAAAACATGTGCAGGTGTCAGAGAGGTAGCAGGGAGACGAGCCAGCCACTTCATAGTAGAGTCGTTTGATGGTATGACTCAGCTTCCCTTGCCCAGTCTCATTGAGTGTGATATGATACCTGATGATAGGACTGAAATCCCATCACCGGAAGTTATTTCCCATTATCCTCACCTAAAGCCAGTCCAAGGTAAAATTCCAGAAATTGATCCAGATGCCAAAATCCTTCCCCTTCTGGGCAGAGACATTTTGTGTGTGCACAAAGTAAGAGAACAACATAATGGACTCCATAACGAGCCATATGCTCAACGGCTCGACCTTGGTTGGGTAATCGTGGGTGAAGTGTGTCTGGGACAGGTGCACAAGACAGCTAATGTTAGTATATACAGGACCAACATTCTGCTAAGCGGACGTGCTTCACTTTTGAGTTCATTTTCAAATGTGTTCAAGCAAATGAGAAAACAATTCATTGATTTCATGCAAAGGACGTTGGATGAGAAACAAGCAGAGTCAGCACCGCCATTAAAGGAAGGTGAGGAAAGTTGGTATCTACCCATATTTGGAGTGTATCACCCACAGAAACCTGACCAGATAAGAGTGGTGTTTGATTCAAGTGCCAAGCACGAAGAAATTTCCCTCAATGACGTGCTTCTGAGTGGACCTGATTTGAACAATACTCTTCTTGGAGTTCTCATTCGATTCCGCAGAGAACCAATAGCAGTTACCGTGGATGTTCAGCAGATGTTTTACTGCTTCAAAGTCTGTGAGAAGCATCGCAACTTTCTGAGGTTCCTGTGGTATGAAAACAATGATCTGCGAAAATCAATGAAGGAGTTCCGAATGACGGTACATGTATTTGGCAACAGTCCATCACCGGCAGTTGCTATTTACTGCCTCAGGCGAGCTCCTCTGGAAGCAGCCGGCTCCACTGCTTGTGCAAAAGAGTTCATTTCACGCAATTTTTATGTGGACGATGGACTTGCATCTTTTACCAGTGAAACAGAAGCCATTAGTGTCCTGCAGACTTCCCAAGAGATGCTAGCTGAATCAAACATCAAGCTACACAAAATAGCATCCAACAGTAGCAGTGTCATGCAGGCATTCGCTCCAGAAGACCTAGCTAAAGATTTGAAAAATCTGGATTTAGGAGTGGAATCACTACCTCTTCAAAGGAGTCTGGGTTTAATTTGGAATCTTGAGACAGACAACTTCATGTTCTGTGTTTCAAAGGAGGAGAAACCTTTGACAAAAGAGGCATTTTGTCTGCAGTGAACAGTTTGTTTGACCCCTTAGGTTTGTGGTACCAGTCACAGTGGGAGAAAGGAACTTGGTGAGGAACCTATCTGTGGAACAGTATGACTGGGACACACCACTGCCAGCATCCAAGCAGGAACATTGGACTCTCTGGAGAGACTCTATGAAAGACCTAGAACAGCTCCAGATTCCGAGACCTTATGTTCCAGTTTCTTTATCCATGCAGACACAGCACAGAGAGTTGTGTGTTTTTTCAGATGCATCAGTCATAGCCATAGCTGCTGTGGCTTACTTGAGGACAGTTTCTACAACAGGACAGTGCCACGTGGGATTCATCATGGCAAAAGCAAAACTTGCCCCACGCCCGGCACATACTGTTCCTCGACTTGAACTTTGCGCAGCTGTCCTAGCAGTCGAGATGGCAGACTTTATTCTGGACGAACTGGATATTGACATTCATTCTGTGATGTACTATACTGACAGTAAAATAGTCCTAGGTTATATTCATAACACCTCACGCAGGTTTTATGTTTATGTGGCAAACAGGATAACCCGAATCAGGAAGTCTTCACATCCAGATCAGTGGCATTACATCAGAACTGAAGAAAACCCAGCAGACCAGGGAACTCGACCAACAACTGCTGCAACTCTCAAAAGCACCAACTGGTTTACTGGACCTTCCTTTCTGTCAAAACCACATAAAGGCCACACTCCTCAGACAGATGTCTTTGAATTGCTGGATCCAGATATGGATCCAGAAGTTTGCCCCGAAGTGACAACCTGTACCACTGTGGTTAAAAAAGGTGGACTTGGAGTCCAGAGGTTTCACAAGTTCTCCACTTGGAAGTCTTTGACTCGCGCACTCTCCACACTAATCAAAAAGGCAAGGAGTGTTGCAAAAACAGAGATGTGGAGGCACAGGCGGTGATAATAATCATTAAAACCACACAACAAAATGCCTATAAAATGGAGTTTCAATGTCTTGCCAAGGGAGGCCAAATCTCCAAACAAAGTCCACTTCAGAAGCTGTCACCGTTTCTGGATCAGGAGGGATTATTGAGAGTCGGTGGCCGTATGTCTGCAACTGATATGTCGTTTGAGGATAAACACCCCTTGATCATTCCCAAGCTGCACGTCGCTACATTGCTGGTGAGAAAATATCATGAACAGTGTGCACACCAAGGACGACATTTCACGGAAGGAGCTATTAGATTAGCAGGACTTTGGCTAGTTGGAGGGAAACAACTTGCGTCAAGTGTGATACACAAATGTGTAACGTGCAAAAGATTGAGAGGTAAAATGCAGGTCCAGAAGATGACAGAGTGTCACCAGAGCCACCATTTACTCATGTTGGTTTGGATGTTTTTGGACCTTGGATGGTGACTGCCCGAAAGACGAGAGGAGGGCATGCTGAAAGTAAACGATGGGCTATCATATTCACTTGTTTGAGCACTAGAGCAGTACACATCGAGATCATAGAGACAATGACCACTGCAAGCTTCATCAATGGACTCAGATGTTTCGGTGCCATTAGAGGGCCTATTAAAACAATTAGATCAGATCGGGGCACACATTTCATTGGTGCCTGTAAAGAACTTAAACTAAACACAACTGATCCTGAGTTGGAGACGTACCTTAAAGACAACAAGAGCACATGGATATTCAACCCTCCCCACTCTTCACACATGGGCGGAGTGTGGGAGAGGATGATCGGCATTGCTCGACGGATTTTGGATGCTCTTCTTCTCAAGCTGAATCCATCGTATCTTACACATGAGATACTAGTCACTTTGATGGCAGAAGTCACTGGCATTATGAACTCAAGACCATTGGTCTCAGTGTCTTCTGACCCAGAAGCGCCAGCAGTTCTTACCCCATCAATGTTGTTAACACATAAAAAGGATACATTGGCTGCACCTTCAGGGGATTTTGATGTTAACGATCTTTCCAACAAACACTGGAGGAGAGTCCAAGCACTTGCTGATGCCTTTTGGAAAAGGTGGAGGCAGGAGTATCTAACGACACTTCAAACAAAGGGAAAATGGAATTTGGAGAAGCCTAATCTACAAGTTGGAGATGTGGTGCTGCTGAAGGACAAATAAAAAGAACTGAGTGGCCTACTGGACTCGTGATTAAAACCTTTCCCAGTCAAGATAATAGAGTGCGTAAAGTGGAGGTCAAAGTAGTCAAACATGACATTCCTAGAGTGTATTTGCGCCCTGTTTACGAGTTGATTTTATTGTTCCATTCAGAAAATGTATAGTGGTATAAAATACCAGGCGGGGAGTGTGCTGCCACTGCTGGAGTGCAGTAGCGCCGCTAGCCCATTAGGAGGAGCAGGTGGGTTTGTTAACCTAAGATTCTCTAGTAGAAAAAGAAATATTTTGAGAGAGTCTGAACTGGTAGCAGCCCACGTTGTTTGCAAAGTTGTTTTTTACACAGAGCATGGGAAATATATGCCTGTAAGTATGAGTGTATTCTAAGTTCGTGTCGAGTGAGTAATGTAATGTAGTTTGTAGTCTTTTTTGAAGATCTTACAGTTGCGCTCGTCAATGCTAATCGCATTAGCTTGTCAATTGAAAAACCCATTATATGTTAGCATCGAGCTAGCGGAATGCATGTTACCCATTATTTACTCTTTTTCTGGTGGCTATGCCAGTTACATTTTGAGATACTGGATCTCCAATTTATATCATGTAATAGTAGAAATATGTTATGTGACTATATGCATGTTGTAATGTGTTCTTTCTTGTGTTTGTAGTTTTACAGTGCCTTCATTTGAGAGTCAAATAAATCTTTCTACATTGGTGGAAAACTTTTGCCTCTTATTTTGAAGAACTGTTATCTATCTGCATAACTGGACATCCGTGTGCAGTGAGGGCAGAATACTGAGGTATGCAGTTGTGTGACACAAAAACCCACACAAATGCTCACATTGTCTTGTAAAATACACCATCAAACCACATAATTACTCAAATTAAAATAACTCATGTATGAGCGATTGTCATGTCATTTCAATGTTTTCTATGTCAGAGGAAAAAAAAAGAGCTAGCTAAACCGGTTAGCTTTAAAGTTTGTCATTTGAAAAACAAACGATTCAATATTAGGTATGTAACGTATATCAGTTTATAAAATAACATACGTAACATTAACGATGTTAACTACATTTGGACGATACCAAAATACTTATGTATCCGAAAATATAAGGTTAAATTGAAATACTTACGGGATGAAGCTGTTCCCTGAGGCCGGTGAGAGCCGCTTGCGCGCCGCGGTCACAGAAAAGAGCGCGAATCTTCATCGTCTTCTTCTTTTGTGTTTTTACAGCGGTTCGCTTCTGCCACCTTCCGTTTTCTCATTCAGAATTCATTCATTTTAAAGCTGTCATCTTCAAAAAAACTTAAATAACAATTTCCTCCCTTCCGCACGGCATCGTCTCCTTATTAACCCTATTTATCATAATCATTTCTGTCGTTCATGTCCCAGTCATTACATCAATATTCTAAAATATTACAATATTAACAGAGCTTACCTATAACTGTATGGCATTTAACAAGTTAAAATAATGATTATTTTATTTAAAATTTATTACATCGTTTTCCAGACAGTTACCAGTATTTTCTTTTATTTTTAGATGTGGGCCACATACGATTAATACGCAGTATGTAATAAAATGCTCTGATCAGTGTGCTAACTGCAATGGCAATCGCCTCGCCAGCCGACAGTGCCAACGTGCAGCCGCAAATGGGCCAGATGCAGCGTGCCGCATTCATGCCGAGCCTCAGCTAGCCGAGAGTGCCAACGTGCAGCCGGACTTGGGCCATATACAGGGTGCCGCATTCACGCCGAGACGGCAGCCAGCCGACAGTGCCAACGTGCAGCTGGAATTGGGCCAGATGCAGCGTGCGCATTCACGCCGAGCCTTAGCTAGCCGACAGTGCCAACGTGCAGACGGACTTGGGCCAGATACAGGGTGACGCATTCACGCCAAGACGGCAGCCAGCCGACAGTGCCGAGCCTGAGCCAGAATCGGCCCAGATCTACCTTGCTAGCTGGGTTGCTTCAGATGTGGTTCTAAAGTCATCCTGCTAACAGCTCTGAAAACAGTAAGCGTACAAGAGCAAACATGAAAACTTAAAGCGACCGCTTTGTATTTATTCACCTTGACGACGGTGTTAAATTTCGGTTTGAGAAAAATAAAAAGACTGACCGTTTTTCTGTTTCTTACATTTTGCGAATTTATGTTTTGATTTCAAATAAGAAAAAAACTGAAATATTGCTTGTTTTTACATTATATCCCAGTAAACATTTAGCGTTGATTCAACGTTGAAATAATGTAATGACGGCCGTCTAATCAACGTTCTCTTAAGGTTGAAAATGAAAGTTGAAAAGACGTCCAAACACAGACATTGAAAAGACGACTATTAGACGTATTTTGGACGTCCATTGACGTTATTAATTGGTCCCGAAATAAATTAGTTGTATAAAACGCATTTTGGACGTACACTGACGTTATCGATTGGTCACCACTTAACTAACTTATTAAGATGAATTTTGGATGTCCATTGTAAAAGTGCAGAGACAGTAATGTAATTGGTTATAATAAGGATTGTTCAAAGAGTACTGTTTTATTAATTGATTTTACAATATAAGTGTATTGTGTCCCGGTTGTTGTAAGAAAAAAAGCCAAAAAGTCGGTCAGTACTTTGTGTAGCGGTTAACAGATAACACACCGAGTAGCTCCTGTAACCTGCTATTTTCTGTGTTTTGCAGTGCATAAACAAAATAAATATGTTGCACCGGAGATGAGTTGGCCCATCATTTTCAAGAGTGTAACATATTTTGGAGGAGCCAGGAGGGGGCGCTGATGAGTCAACAACATCACCAACCTCCTTCCTTCCCAAGAGACGAACCTCAAAAAAAAAAAAAAAAAAAATTTGAAGTAATACAGCTTCTGCGCGATCAAGTGAGTGCCGCCTTGTGGAAGTTGGAGAGAGACTCTCTCGTGGACGTCTGCAGGTGACTGAAGTGTTCTGGCCTGGACAGTGGAGAACTTCAATGCAAGACCAAGAGGACACTCATAAGGTTAGCCGAGGGCATGTTTGATGAGATAGAGAAAAAGGAAGAGGAGGATCAAGTGGAACATTTCTACAGAGACACAGCCACATACATCCAGAGACTGAGTGACGAAAAAGGTCAGTCAGAAGAGGAACCCCCAGTTAAAGAGTGTGCACCTCAGAAAGATGTTGAGGGCACCATTCCACATGCCATTTCAGTCCAGTCAATCGATTATCCATCCAAAACCAGACCAGAGCCAACACGAACTCTGCAAGAGGTAACTTTGAGGAGAGAGTTTAAAATCTCTGGGCAGATTGGAGAGAGTTGGCAGAAGGATACTTTGTCCTACCTCAGTTTGGTCCACCAGATCGATCTTAGATCTTAGAGACTGAAATAGTTGAAGCAGTAATTAGGGCCATTAGTCCGGGAATGCCCCTAAGAGACATGTTGGAGATAAAACGTGGGCTCACACTTAGCAAATTGCTCACTATATTAAAGGGACACTACAGAGTAGACAGCCCCACTGTGCTTTACCACCAGCTTCTCAATATGTCTCAGGAACCCAAAGAAACTGCTCTAAATTTTGTATTTCGTGGCATCGAACTCAAAGAGAAACTGTTATGGAAAGCAGCCAATGAGGAGACAGATGAACTGTACAGTAGGACCACAATTCAGCGCAAGTTTCTCCGCTCCATTGAAACTGGGCTGCTTAGTGACTCCATTAAGTATCAGTTACTGCCCCTCCTGAGTAACATGACCATAACAGATGAAGAACTGATCGAGAAAGTCAATGAAGCTTCAAAGCGAGTTGAGAAACGGAAAAGTCCACTGCAACTAAGATTCCCAAGGTACAAGAGCTCCAAGCAGAATGTCAGACAGACCTGGCACCTGTTCGGAGCCACTCAACACCCACAGAATCCCCCACTACAGTGGCCCTGAAAACAGTGAAAACTAAAGGGACCAAATTAGATGCACAGCAGATCATAGAAGAACTTAGCAAGGAAATGAAAGAAATGTTTCAGGCTGCAATGGAAACCAGTGCCCCCACCAGGGCACTAACACAAAAGGGTTGTAAGACAAAAGGGTTGTAAAAAATGCAGAGAAGAGGGGAAAGGAGATAACTGTAGGCACTGCTTTAAATGTGGTAGAGAGGGCCACTACTCTCGTGGATGCCGAGCATCGAGACCGTCACCGGGAAATGGGAAGGGACTACTGATATGGGACCAGCAGTAGTCCAGAGCCAATGGTCCCATAATGAACAACCAAGCTTACCACCATCCTTCAATGAAAAGCCAGCTACCGCCCTATCAGCTGTAACTGAAGTTCGCTATCTAACCCCCCAATGCAAGTCAAGGTTAGTAAGCCTGGTGGGAAACCGCTGTACCGTGAACCGGAATATCGTATGGATAATCATCTAGTCAAAGTATTGTGGGATTCAGGGGCGCAGTCCAGCATTGTAAATGAAATCTGGCGGCAAAACCACCTTCCCCACACAGTGGTCAGACCTGTGTCAGAACTGCTAGAGAGTGAGACGCTCACAGTGTTCGCTGCAAACAACACGCCCATTCCCTACATGGGATGGATAGAAGTGAGCTTCAGACTAGACAGTGATTTGTCCTCAACCAGTGAACTGCGAGTGCCAATACTGGTATCCAGCGACCCAGCCGTGCCCAGTGAACCTATCATCGGCTACAATGTTATCGAAGATGTCGTCAACAGGGAAGGTGTGAAGACTAAAGACAGAAGAAAACAACTTACACCCTATGTAAGTATAGCCTTCAAAATAACTATACAAACTGCACATAATGTTGTCAAGCTTGTGCAGAGCAGTAGTAAAGACTGTAAAAAGTAAAAAGTAGGTGTGGTAAGGACTGGAGTAAAAAGGGTGCCTTTACCAGCTAATCAAGTCACCACAGTATATACACAGGCATATGTTACTCCACATGCTCAGGGCCAAGACATGTTTTTTGTTGTTGATGTGGCTGACCCACCACCAGAGGGCGTTGTGGTCAATGACGTATTGGTGCAGATTCCAGACAGGAAAGTGCCATATGTGCCCATCCTAGTGACTAACACCATCGACCACACCATTTATCTGAGGCGTCGTAAAGTGATTGGACATCTTGAACCAATAAAGACGGTATATGCAACGGACATCCAGACAAAAGTAAATGATGTTACTAAAGGACAAAAAGAGTGCAGAATTAAGGCCACATAACCTGAGTAACACACAGTCACACGAGACCCAACAGAGACCAGAGTCATGGGATCCCCCAGTGGATCTTCAACACCTGACAGAAGGTCAACAAGCAGCTGTGAAGAGGATGTTGAGGAAGGAATGTGAGGCATTCGCATATGACAGTGATGATGTGGGCTGCATCCTATTCCTTAAAATGCATATCACTTTGCAGGACACAAGTCCTGTAAAAAAAACCTACATGTTGGTCCCGAAACCCCTTCACAAGCAAGTGAAAGAGTATTTGCAGGACCTGCTTAACAAAGGTTGGATCACACCATCACGGTCTCCATATTCATCACCTGTGGTGTGTGTTTGCAAAAAAGATGGTGCCCCTTGCCTTTGTTGTGACTTCAGGGAGCTCAACTGCAAGTCGGTTCCGGATCGGCACCCAATACCAAGGATTCAGGACATGCTGGATACTCTGGGTGGGAGTGTTTGGTTTTCAGTGTTGGACCAAGGCAAAGCGTACCACCAGGGTTTTCTGGATGAAGAAAGTCGCCCTTTAACAGCCTTCATCACACCCTGGGGCCTCTATCAATGGGTACGCATTCCCTTTGGTCTCAGCTCCGCACCTGCTGAGTTCCAGAGGAGCATGGAACATTGTATGGCAGGCCTCAGAGACACCATTTGCCTTCCATACCTGGATGACAACCTGGTGCACAGCAGCAACTTTGAAGAGCAACTCAAGCACCTTCGTCTGGTCCTCCATCATTACAAAGAGCATGGTGTTAAGCTGACCCCAAAGAAATGTGAACTATTTAGGCAAAGTTTGAAGTTTCTGGGCAAGCTAGTGACAGGCGAAGGTTACACGATGGACCCAGCAGAGTTGGCCATGGTTATGGCCTTAAAGGAGAGAACCCCTACAACTGTCGGAGAGGTGCGTCAAATGCTTGGTTTTCTCTCTTATTATAGGTCCTTCATCCACAACTTCTCTCGTGTAGCACATCCACTCTATAGCCTGCTTAGTCCTCTCTCCTCTGAGAACCCTGCTCCAGTCTTAGCCAACAAGTCTAAAATGGGAGTGAAGAAAAGTAGAGGCCACTTACCATCACGCATGCCCATTCAGTGGACTAGCTCCCACCAAGAGACATTGAACCAGCTTGTAGATGCACTTGTCAGACCTCCTGTGCTTGGGGCACCGAACCCTTTGTGTTACATTGTGACGCCTCACAAGTTGGACTAGGTGCTGTCTTATACCAGTGTCAGCAAGGCAAGATGAGAGTTATAGCATATGGGTCCCGAACTCTGAGTCCAGCTGAGAAAAAGTACCATCTGCACTCGGGCAAATTAGAGTTTTTGGCAATGAAGTGGGCTATTTGTGAGCATTTCCGGGATTATCTGTAGTGTACCATGCTCCATCATTTGTGGTATATACAGATAATAACCTGCTAACATATGTGCTCACGACCGCAAAGCTTAACGCCACAGGTCACAGATGGGTCAGAAAACTGTCCAGCTATAACTTCACCATCCGCTACCGTCCAGGTAAGACCAATGCAGATGCTGATGGGCTGTCACGGATGCCACTGGACATTGACAGCTACATGAAGAGCTGTACGGCTGAAGTGGGACAGGAAACTATAAGCGCATCTATGGAGTCAGTGATGGTGGAGCAGAGAGATCCTTCTCAAGGTATTGGTGTTATCCAAGTTGGTGCTCTGAAGTTGATGGAAGAGTCTTTAACAGTTCCCAGCCTTTTACACCAGACCAGATTCGCACAGCCCAGGAAGCGGATGAAGTCCTGTCAAGAGTGCTCTTGTACAAGTCACAGAGTAAAAGACCAAGTAGGGCTGAGGTGAAGTCTGAGCCTCCTGCAGTAGCTGCACTGCTCAGGCAGTGGCTGAAGCTTCACGTTGACCAAAGCAGGGTCTTGAGTCGTAAAACAACCTGTAGAGAGCAGCTATTGGTCCCTAAATCATATCGTCCCCTAGTGTTCAAAAAGCTTCACGAAGACATGGGCCACTTGGGAGTGGAAAGGACACTCGACTTGATTCGAGGCCTCAGATGGCGAAAAAAGTTGAACACTTTGTTACAGAAGTGTGTGTGTCTTAAGAAGAAGAAACCGAGTAAGCAGACCTGTGCACCTCTGATCCCGATCCAGTCCACTTACCCGTTCCAACTGGTCTCCATAGACTTCCTCCACCTGGAAAAGTGTAAGCAGGGCTATGAATACATACTAGTGGTCATGGATCACTTTACCAGGTTTGCACAGGCTTACCCAACACGGAACAAAGCAGCTAAAACTGTTGCTGACAAGCTCTTCAATGACTTTGCACTCAAGTACGGCTTCCCGACTAGACTACACCATGACATGGGTAAAGAGTTTGATAACAAGCTCATGACAAGATTAAAAGAACTCTCAGGTATCCAGGGCTCCCACACAACAGCCTACCACCCACAGGGTAACGGACAGGTAGAGAGATTCAACCGTACCCTATTGTCCATGTTACGGACCCTGGAGGACAAGGAGAAGGACGTTTGGAAAGAGTCACTGGCTAAAGTTGTCCATGCGTACAACTGTACCAAGAGCGAAACAACAGGGTATGCCCCATATTACCTCATCTTCGGCTGGCCCCCACGCCTGCCTATCGACCTGCTCTTCAAGCTACGGGAAGATGAAGCTCATATGGACTATGATGACTATGTTAGCTGCTGGAAACAGAGAATGCAGGAGGCTTACACCGTGGCTTCTGAAACGGCTACCAAAGAAGCTGCAAGAGGGAAAGCATATTATGACAGGAGTGTTAAAGGGAGAGATCTTCAGCCTGGTGATAGAGTGCTCCTCCAAAACCTCACTCCTAGAGGTGGACCTGCTAAGATCCAGTCTTGTTGGGAGAACCAAATCTACAAAGTGACAGGGAGAAATACAGATCTGTCCTAAAACTGGTCATGGAAGAGAGAAGGTGGTGTACAGGAATCTCCTACTGCCATGTGACTTCCTACCCCTTGAGAAGCCACCAGCACAGACTGTTCAGCCCCAAAAAGACTCTCCAACTGTTACGAGTAAAAGGTTGAGACGTCCGTGTACACCGCAGCAGCAGCCAGAAAATGGTGACACATCGGACAAGGACTACAGTGGTACATACCAGTGGTACCTCAGGCCTGTTCTAGGGAGACGACAGAGGCAGATTCCACTCAACCCTTTGGCAGAGCCATTCCAGCCTGAACCAAGTCTTCGCGTTCAGGAAGAGGATTTGCCAATACAGAGCAAAGAGGATTTGCCACTACAGAGCGAAGAGAACAGACCCAATCAGAGTCAAAGCCTTGACATTGACCTTGAAAGGTCAGGGAGAAGTAAGGTGGTGATGGACATTCCAGTTCCAAACAGAGGTGAGACTAATTGAGAGACAGCGACGCAAAGGACAATGTTAGGACCCAAAGGACAGAGTTATGACACTCTAGGTCAGCCGACTTTGGTTCAGATAGACGGTAAGGTAACTAAGGCTCATGTCATTGAGAGTAATGCCTTCTGGAGACCGAGGCTGGACTGTGTTCAAGTTAAGGAGCAAATGTAGTTTGTAACCAGAAATGTCAGGAGACATTTAAATTTGTGGGGGAGAGTGTGGCACTATGGAATAGTTAAATAAATGAAAATAGTAGCCCCCCATTTTATTTTTATGTCTAAGATCACTTTTACTGTAAAAACTACTGTTAATGTCTCTTTTATTATTTAACTGTATAATATATAATTTCGCCAGTGGCTGGCGCTCCGACCGGCAAAAGGTGTGGGTCAGAACTTGGTGTAGCAGTTAGCAGATAACACACCGAGTAGCTCCTGTAGCCTGCTATTTTCTGTGTTTTGCACGTAAGCTGGGTGATAAATCATATATGACTGAGAGTACACAGTAGTATATTGTGTGGTCAAAATGGTGGACTCGTGTTCGAGGGGTTGTGGTAATGTGCTGCAGAGCTGTTTTAGGTCTGTAAGTTTGGACATAGACGCTAAGGCTAAATGTGAAGTCAGACTGAGTCTCATGCTAGGCTATGGAGCACATGTGGTCTTATACCTGTACCAGTCGGCTGAGATTAAAGTCTGTAGTAGCCATACAACTATTTTTGGTTTAAAACTGCACTATATATCTTCTGTTTAGCGGAGGAAGTGTAAAATGCTTTCTGGTTATTTCATTAAGATGGAATGTAAAAGAAATATGCTAAAAAGATATCCATTTAAAATGGAGTTAGTTTAAAATACAATTCATAAGAGTATTGGGTTGAAAGGGATTAAAAACCAACAAAAATTGTTGCTAAAACACTCTAAAACTCTAATCAGAGCTCACAATGATACTGGTCTATACAGTAAAATGTGTTCTGGTGATTGAGTTCATGAGTTCAAGTGATGCGTGTAAAACTGTAAAAGTGCAGAGACAGTAATGTAATTGGTTATAAGGATTGTTCAAAGAGTACTGTTTTATTACTTGATTTTACAATATAAGTGTATTGTGTCACGGTTGTTGTAAGAAAAAAGGAGTCGGTCAGTACTTGGTGTAGGGCTGCAACAACTAATTGATTAAATCGATTAAAATCGATTGTTAAAATAGTTGGCAACTAATTTAATAATCTATTAGTTGGGTCTAAGTTATTATACACATGGGTACAGTTGCTACACGTGACGAAATCTGGAAGAAGGTGTAGTGGAGTATGGGCCAAATATGAATACCGGACAATGAAGAAATAATGAAATGAAAGGTTTTGAATTAAACCTTTCTCACTCTGACCAGGACTTTCGTCTGGTCCCGAAGTCAGCATTCCACAGGATTGTTTGTGCCCACGGGGTTGCAAAGCCCCACACACACGCACGCACATCAAAGAACCCTTTAAAGTAACACATGGCCCCAACACCCCCCTTTTCTCTTTTAACTAACAGGAACTGTCGAGATAACCAATTTTTATAATGCTTTTAAGAGACAGGGACCTCAAACAAAAGGAAGGGTTATAATCCCGCTTGGGACAAAGTGGCACCTCAATGTCTCGTTATCTCCACGGGAATCAACAGATGTTCAGAAAGGGGCGACCTCGAATTGAACCCCATTGACTCATCTAAGCGACAACCTACACATGGATCAACAGCGACCCCAAAGGGACACTGGCGAAACTACGCCTCGCTCGGAGCCGCCGGAAACCATAGCGGAAAATAGTCGAACTCTGATTATTTGTGTATAAACAGATGTATTAATGTCACTTTCTGTACCCTCAGATGAATGCCTACCTCCTAATGAAATGTTGTATATTGTGGATTGTTTCTATCATGAAAAGAAATCCTACCTCTGAATAAGAGAAAACGGATTAATATTCCTTTCCAGCGTATCGTCATAAATGGGACATAAAGATGAAACCTTATGTAACTGTTTGATATTAATAACCCAGTATACTCATTATTGTATGTTACTAATACGAATAGGAAATTTTGATACGGGAAATGTCTATCTTATTACTTATTGTTTAAAAGATCTTCGATCCAGCCTTCCCTCTTTTCTGTCTCATGAACTCAGTCACGTGAGCCTGAACTCGCGTCCAATCAGAAAAGAACGCCTCCCATTAGGGCGTGACCGCGCTGACTTTGAAAAACAGCAGCTCGACTGCTCACATTCAGTAAGCAACAGAAGCAAGAGGAAGCAAGAGTTCGAAGTTCAACAGAGTTACGAGAAGTTCTTCGAGCATCCGACAGAATCAGTTCAGCAGCCAAGAAGAGTTCAGCCGACGAGAAGAAACTTTGAACAACAAAGAAACACTTTCTTCTCCACGCCGACAACGAAACAAAGGGAAATCTCAGACTTCAGAAAAAGCTTACGAGAGACGTCTCGAAATTAGCTAAGAGTATGAAGTTTTACTAATACGTCGAGTAATTTGAATATCTTCTTTTCTTTTAATCGTGTTTATGTCTTATAACCCAATCTAAGTTTAATCTCACGACTGATCGAAGCAGGTGAACTTATTCGTGGCCAGAGTAAGGAAACACTGCCGAGATACCAAAAAGTCTCAGAATAAGTAAGTTTATTGAAGCGATTTTCAGTTCTGGAACTGCAGCAACCAGCGAACCTTTCGTCTAAGACGTCCATATTTTGGACTCTCCCACTCCGGACCGAAGGCCGAAGAGAGGATCCTGCCGCCTGCGTCATCACACTCCGGGTACGCCCGAGACAACTCAATCAACGAAGAAAGACCTCCACGCTAACTCAGCCTGAATGCTTCTGCGGTAAGAACCGTGAGACTAAGTGAGACGCCTCCACTCCCAGGACTTCAAAGAGCCTCTGCATCCAAACGAGTGGTGAAAATCGACGAAAAAGTAAGCTAAACTTATGCATTTCCAGAGCTGAAAACCGAATTAAGTTCTTGATAAATTTTGTATTAATTAAACCTTAGCTAGTAACTTTAGCCACAAGTCAGAAGCGCCTAGCTCACCTTTAAGCTCGAATCAGTTCCCCCTGCCGGACACCGTGAGATTACAAGGTTGTGCTATGTTAATTAAATACTTCTCTTTATTAATAAAACTCTCATTCTTTGAAATCACAGTGTTTGCAATTTGTTTATTATTTTCCTGAAAATCCTGACGTACTCATTTAGCATGATTATTATTCATTCTCAAACTAATTATTAATGTTTTAATTGCTTAAGCCAATTATAAATCTTAATTAATTTCATGAAGTCAAATATCAGAGATTGGAGGAGTTTGAATAAGGTCAAGGCTATAAAACAAATAAAAACTTATAAATATAAATATAGAAATATATTTCACGGTGTATGACCAACATACACTACATATACATTATATATATATATTTTTTTGGCGCCCAACGTGGGGCCAGGAAAAAGGCTTTTAATGAACAAACTGTAAAAACACTGAAACAATCTCAGCTTGGGTTTATGAAATACTTTCCGCTGTTTGTGTTGCTGAATAACGATTGAGATTCAAAGCTTGATGTGGGTAATTTCGTGTTGTGTTTGTTACTGCTGAAAAACTGTTCTGTGGTATATACCGGTTGAGAAAAATAAGCTTGGTTGTTTTTGAAAGAGCGCGGCTCTGCGCCATTTTGCATGCATTAAATTGAGGCCTGGGCACGTCTAAATTGCGCGAAACTCCGCTTTTAAGACTTTGCCTTCGGTTCGACCCCTTAGCCGCGAATCCCGGCGAGAGACCACCGAACCGAATACCCCCGTTCGTTTTAAACTGGGTCGCTACCAGCGTTAATAACGAGATCGCGCGCTAGGCGATTGGGAGGTTAGTAAACAGCCGGAAATACGGCTTGTGTGAAGAGCGGTCTGCTCTTGTCAGCTGTTCCTGTTAGACTGAACTCGTATTCAGAAAAGGAACGAACCCCTTTGAAGGGGCGGAGCTGAAACTAAGGAGGGAAATTCAAAACGCCCCCAAAACAGAGGAAGACAAATTCCTTCTTGTGGTATAAGTGCGTAATTGCAGGGAAAAATACTTCATAACTAGCGTCCATTGAAGCGTGTCCTCCCGTGCTCCTCCTTGTGGTCAAGCGGTGCTACCCTTGACGTTTGATTCCCGTACACCCTCTAGTGGTTGGGAGGTTGTCCGCCGAGACAACATAAGTGTTTAGCAGCCCTCTGGTGTTTAAAAGTTGTCATTACAGATGAAATTCTTTTAAAATACCTTAGTGTAAAATCTCTGTTCCCCTTTTAAATTAAAATTTTTATTTTTGAGTATCTGAGCGTTTAAAATCTTTATCCCATTTTAGATTTTAACTTGATAACACCCTCTAGTGTTGAAACTTCCCGCTACAGTGGAAATTCCCATTTGTGTTATATTGTCTGCTCGTACCGTGTCTATTGGGATTCCCACCAGCGCCGACTGGTGTCCATTGCTGCTATTGCATTGTAACTTGCTTGTCACCCTCTGGTGTCCTAGTCTGGTATTACAATTTAAGTTCAACTTAAATACTGAAGCTCGCTGTTGCCATTCAGACTTACCTTCAGTACCCTCTGGTGGAGAAAACTTGCTATCGCAATTGAAATTGTCGACCAGTTCACACTGATAAGACCTGGTATCACAGCTCTAGTGGCTGTCTCTAAACTCTGCACATCTGAATAATTACAAGTAAAGGCTTGGAAGCATAATAAGTTGATACAACTACAGCAGACAGTGTGCAGTAATTAGAGATTGACACTTTAACTTGATACCAGATCACAAACGCAGTTAAAAGAGAGAGTCTTTTAATCTTGCTATTCTTAATAATTCTTTAATTCGGAAAATTCTTTTACTTTCATAATTCCTTAATTGGAAATTATATCTAATAATAAACCTCACTTAATATTAAAATTCCTTCATCCAAATTTTTCGACAATTCTTTAATTCAAAATTTTTAATAATTTTAATTATTGAAAATTTTTTTTTTAAATTTTTTTCTCTCTTCTTGTATTCACTCGCGCATAGCAACTTTCACTCCACCCTCTCCTACTAACAGACTTCCCTTAGAGATTCACAAGTGAACTCTAACACCATACATACTAGCAGTTACTCTTAGAGCACTCGGTACAGGTGAATTTAGTTCAGATTTAGTTAGAAAAGGGATTAACGGAATTAATCCTAACTAAATAGAAGTAAGTTAAACCTCGCAGTTAAAACACAGCTAACATGGCAGAAGGGACTTTTTCCTCGAAAGTATATGTAGAAGGTTTGTGGGATGAGGCATTCTCTGTTCTGACCAGCATCACCAGTGATGTGATGCCTGGACTCGCAGAAACTGTGCAGAAAACCTCACAGGCCCATCGTGACCACATGGTGGCTAAGTGGGTAGAGAACCACTTAACCGACATCCTCAAGGGCAAGCCCCTAACTGAGGCATTAGGTCAAATAGCCCTCCTCGCTGTAGTACAGCTCAGAGCCAGCGAACGTGAGCTTGACGTGTCACGGCGACAGCAGGCAAAGGTAGAGGCAGAGTTAAGTCGACTTCAAAGCGAAATAGCTGAAGGGAACACACTGCCCCAGGTCACTCCTGACGTGCCATCTAGTGCAGCTATAGGAAGACAGGACCAGCAGGAAGATAGTGAGGATCAGGAACCAGACTCAGGGACCGTAACCTTTAGAGCTGCTGCAGCACCTCCTCTGGTATCAACGGGTATTTCACCTTCCCCTGTGTCTCCTGTCAGTCGTCCCTTACACCGCCCTGCTAGACCCAGAGCCCTGCAACCCAGTGACTGGTCCCCTCAACCTTTACCCTCTCATGGTCCCTCATATAAGGACCTAGATAAAATCGCGCGTAATATAACCCGCTTTGATCCCAAACCTGACGGTTCTAATGATATCTTTCCCTACCTAAAAGATATTGACTTTTACCTCCAAAGGTTCCCCGGGATCACCATAGATGACAGACTATATGTGATTAAACTGACCTCCAACCGAGACGTCAGTAACTTCATTGAACGTCAGCCAGACTATGTAAAAGCGCTATATGATGTGCTGTGCCAAGCATTGGAGGAAGAGTTCTCCAATCACCTGTCACAGACCGGACTGGCCGCTGCTTTGAACATAAAACAGCAATGCCAGGAATCCCCTCAGCAATATTATAACCGACTCAGACAGGCGTACTTCGGACCTAGAAATGACTCCGGAATGGAGGAAGAGTTAAATTTCAAATCACTATTTATCCAAAACCTCCATCCCCACACCAGTCATCAGTTGGGAGTCTCAGCTTGCCCTCGCACCCTGTCTAGCAGACAGCTGCGCGATTTAGCACTCAGAGGTTTCCTAAAATCCCAACAAATTCCCAACAGGCGGTCCGAAACACCCCAAGTCTTCAATGTCGACTCCAACTCCCCACATTTAGAGTTAGAAGGTGCCACCCAGGCCGATCCACAAAGCTCCGCCCTGGATCCTTCCTCCACTCCATGGACTAGTGAGGGCCCGAAACCTCATCCGCCCTCACACCAATACAAGCGCTACCCTCCTCGCAGGCCAGACAGAAATCACGACAAAGATTTCTGGAACCCTCGGGACAGGGCTGGGTATGGTCGTGACTATTACCCTGCAGAAAACCGCGGTGCGGGCCGTGGAAAACCATCACATCCCTATAAGGGATATGAGCGAACAGCTCCGAACCAGCTTTCTGATTCCTATAGAGAAAAGAAAGAGAAATACTGGTATCAAAATAAAAAAAATCACGCTAAAGACAAGCTTAAAGGCAAGGAACTCAGCTCTAAGGAGTTGGAGGACATCCGCCGAATGCTTGCAATGATTTGCAAAGAGAAAAAGAAAAAACCTGACGTTCTTTCTATCACCTCTTCGCGGTCTAACCCAAAGCCATCCTCTAACACCCCAGAAATGTTAGAGAGTTATGTAGGAGTGACAAGCAAAGCTCCGTCTTACAGCGCACCGTGCGATCTCCTCGTGACCCAAACAAACACTGAAAACCCGATGATACAGGGGGGTGACTTGCAACCACCCTCCAGTGCTGTTTTAGTTGTTCAGTTAGACGGTAAAGAAGGTTTAACGCCAAATGACCCTTCAGTCATTGAAGGCGACACACCCGTCCGACAATTCATGGGACACTTGACTGAGAAAGGGGTTGCACGCAAATTCTACTTGTCCACCATTGTGGAAAGAAGGCTAGTACATGAGGCCCTGTTGGACACTGCATCAGATGTCACGCTCATGTCTTCCGCCTTATTCCACCAGGTTCGAGCCATTGCGCGGCGTGAAAATCGCGAGATACAGCTCCAAAACTGTTCTCTTAAAATTCAGCCGTATTCACATGCAGGCCTCACTATCCAATCTATGGCACTAATACACTTAGCCATTGGACCAATGACTTTAGTGCATCCAGTCCATGTGTCTCCTCTCGAAACAATTCCCTTCCTCATCGGCAAAGATCTCCTTAATCGCTTCGAACCACTGATTGACTTCAAAAGGTCAAAGATCTGGGCACAAGTGCGTGAGCCTTTACCCATCTGCACCCCACACCACCGGGAAGCTCAGTGTTGCCGTCTCGAAATCCGGCCTGAATCAATAGGAGATCCACCAAGTCAGATCCCTCACTTTGAGGAAGAGGAAACTGAGCCCATGGCAGCCACGCCGGAGACAGCAGTCTCTCCCTGGCCCCCTAGTGCCATGTTAGAACAACGGAACACATTCCTATGCACTTTCACACAGCCATCTACAACAGACGCTCCAGGCCTTCCCATCGTGAATGGTCTCACAATGCAGGACTATCATGTAGACAATGCAGTTCTGGCTCTATGGACCGACCAGTCCGCCATAAGCCAAGCCCTCTTTAATGCTCTGCGCCTCACTCAACCAAATATTCCTTTGGTGAGCAGTCCTTGTCGCTTTCCTCTTAACCTGACATCAAAAGCAGTGTCACCCACTGATGGAATTTGCACTTTAACCGTCCAGTGGAACAAAAGGGTAATCACCCATTGTTTCTTGGTCGTCCCTAACTTGCCGCACGACGCTTACATTGGAAGTGACTTCTTAGTGCGCCTCGATGTCCACGTAGACACTCTCAATAGTGTACTGTGGTCTTTGACTGATGTTTCAACGGAAACCTGGTCCTCTGATCTCAGCAACCTAGACTCAGGACAAACTATTCCCGAGGTATGTCAGGTCACTAACCAAGGTTCACTTGTGGTACCTGCGAACACCGCAAATGTACCCATCCGCTTAGTCATGCGACCTGGCCAACACTTAAGCCACGCGCATGCACTTTTCCAACCATCACCTCAGTTCTTCGAACTCGGCCTCACCCTCGAAGCCACACCTTTGGTGGAGACGCGAGCAAGATCCACCTATCTATTCGTACGGAACGAAACCACTCAACCCTTAACGATCCCTCACTCATCCCCTCTGGGTTGGTTAGTCAGTACGAAATTCCATGACTTCGAGTTGCGAATTCCGATCATAGGGCCAATGCCTGAATCCCTGCTTCTTGACCAGGCAGAATCAAAGGTGTTCTACACTCATCCGACGGGAGCTGTTGCTCTCTTCTCAGCTCTAGACATGAGTAACGACGCCATTTGCAGGATAGATCTCGCTGACGACAATCAAATGACGATCACGGTTCTTTCCATAGATTCATCCCCGGAATCCTCCCGGGAACCATCTCTTCCCGAAGCAGGAGAAAACACTTCAAATCCACGTACTTCGAAAGAACTATCTGACTCCGAATTTCGCATCCAAGTCGAACAAGTCCTAAAGGAGGCCGACGCCCTCCAAAGCAAAGAAGAACATGAGAAACTCTGTGAAGTGCTCCTTAAATATCAAAAATCTTTTTCCAAAGATTCAACGGACTGTGGTCTCACTGACATTCATTCAGTACGCATTCCCACTCGTCCAGGAGCACCACCCACGTTTGTCCGCCAATGCAAAATTCCGTTGGCATCCTATGAACCGGTACAAGAAATCATTGATGACTTGCTGGAAAAGGGCATAATTCGACCCTGTAACAGCACGTATTCGGCACCATTATGGCCCGTCATAAAACCAAATGGTAAATGGCGCTTAACCATCGACTATCGGAAACTAAATCAACAGGTTCCCTTGTCTCGATGGCCGATGACACAATTGGAGCAAGAACTTCCCTCGATCCGAAACGCTAAATACTTTTCCACCATCGATGTAGCCTCTGGCTTCTGGACCATCCCGGTGCAAGCAGAAGACCAACACAAGCTCGCTTTCACTTTCGCAAACAGACAGTACACATTCACTCGGTGCCCTTTTGGATATGCCAACTCACCCGCGGAGTTTAATATTTTCTTAAACAAAGCATGCCCTGATGCCCGCGAGTGAGGCACCCTCATATATGTGGACGACATACTCATGCGTAACCACTCCCTACAGGCACACATCGACGAGATTGATCATGTTCTTGACCAGCTTACAACAGCAGGTGCGAAAATATCACTCTCCAAATGTCAGTGGTGCAGAACAAAAGTGAATTACGTCGGTCTGCTCGTAAGCACTGATGGTGTTGAACCACAAGTGAGTCGAGTGCAAGGGGTAACAAACCTCGCAGCACCCACCAATCTTAAGGAACTCCGCAGTTTCTTAGGAGTATGCAACTACTCACGACAATTCATAGAGAACTATGCGGACCTAGCTCGCCCACTTTATGACCTCCTGAAAAAGGACACTTCGTTCATCTGGGGCGAAGCCCAGGAACACGCCATGCAGGCACTAAAATCGAAACTGTGCACGGCTCCATGCCTTGCCTATCCTGACAGTAGCAAAGAATTCTACCTAGAAGTAGGGTTCTCGAACCACTGTCTCAGCTCCGGTCTGTATCAATTACACGACAGAGACAAACGTGTCATAGCCTATGCTAGTAAAACTATGCTGGCTGCCGAAAACAAATACAGTGACTGCGAAAAAGCACTACTAGCAACAGTGTGGGCAGTCAAACATTTCTCCAACTACCTAGGTGGTCAGAAGGTGATTGTTGAAACTCATCATCAACCAGTCACTTTCCTAAACAGCCAACGAATTCGAGAGAGTGTAGTAACTAACGCTCGAGTAGCATCCTGGCTAATGGCTCTCCAAAGCTTTGACTTAGAAGTACGTTACGCGCAAAACTACAAGAGCCCCCTAGGCACAGGCCTTGCTTCCTGCAGGCGATGCGAAGGAAACATTCCTTCCCAAGTGCCACAATCTCCAGAAACCCTCGTACCCACCGTGGCTAACCACCACTATTTCGATCCTAACACATGCAAAGACCTTGTCACTGCGTATGTAGATGGTTGTTCGTTCCTCCGAGAACACACCCTGATGGCAGGGGTGGGTATTATCGGAATAAACGGATGGCCTCACGAACCCCTAAGTTTCAAATTGGGTGCTCAGTCCTCCCAATATGCTGAAATAGCAGGAATTCTCATCACAATCCAGTCTGCAGTCCAGAAAAGCGTAAAAACGTTGGTGATCTGCACAGACTCCAACTACGCGCGCCTAAGTTTCACATGCCACTTGAGACTGTGGAAAACCAACAACTACACCACGTCAAACAAAAAGCCAGTTAAACACAAAGAACTTTTCGCGGCATGCGAACACTTGGTAGACACACATGACCTGCAGATCTACTGGAAGAAAGTGAAGGGTCACTCCCGAGTCCCGGGAGATGACAAAGAATTCAATGATCAAGCAGATAGCTTAGCCAAACAAGGGGCCCGCGAAGGCACATCGTGGACATTCGATCCCTCCCTTTTTCCAAACCCACCCGACATCGAAGTCCTAGCTGTCACACGGTCTCGAACTGTAACGAAGGCGTCGCCTGACAATGCCAAAACTACCATTGTCTCTATTAACCCTGCTTTTTCGGACGCCGACTTAGTTGCTCTCCAAACTCGAGACCCATCAATTTCTAAAATGATTAGCCATGTCTCTGACCCATCTACTAATCCAATCGCAGCACAGGATCTTGACACCATACCAGGCCTTAAAGACCTATACGGCGCCAAAGCGTCCCTCCAAGTCGTCAAAGGCTTGCTAGTTCATGCCACTGACTTGCACACTTCACCTACGTTCGTGGTTCCTCAGTGCCACAGGGGGGTGATGCTGATGCACGCCCATGACTCCCCATCTGCGGGACACAAAGGGGTCAAAGCAACACACCATGCGCTCAGGCAGGTGGCATATTGGCCCCACATGGTAAAAGATGTGGCTGATTACATTAAAGGCTGTCTGGTATGTTGCCAATTTCAACCCTCGAATCCTCTTCATAGAGCCCCCTTGCAAAAGAAGGGATTATCCTTCCCTTGGTCAAACCTCCAGATAGACTGGGTTGGACCACTCACTCGAACAGTAAGAGGTAACAAGTACTTCCTCACAGTCACGTGTGCATTCACTAAATGGGTAGAATGCCTCCCCGCACCGAATGACACAGCGCTAACCACTGCATACCATGTCTTCTCACGGTTTGGCCTACCCAGCCGTATCGACTCTGACAGAGGGACACATTTCACAGCTGAGGTCATGCAGCAGCTCTGGCAACTCTTAGGAGTAAAAGCCAGCCTTCACATTAGCTACCATCCTCAAAGCTCAGGTGAGGTGGAGCAAGCCAACCGAAATGTTGTTAGCATACTGAAAAAGTATGTAGCAGCAAACCAACGAGACTGGGATGTCAAGCTACCCCTCGTACTGATGGCCATACGGGCGACCCCACATGATGCGGTCGGGGTCTCACCCTTTAAGTTGATGACAGGGAGACAAATGACTCTGCCTCTACATCTGTTATATCAGCCAGGTGAAGCTAGCATAGCCGTAGCCTACACCACTCATCAGTATATGGAGGACCTGCAGAAACACCTCAAAGCTACTTTCGCCTTTGCCCAGCAGAAACTGGAAAGAAGTGCAGAAGGTCGCAAAGCGTACTATGATCACAAAGCATCCCACGACGAACTCCAAATAGGGGACAAGGTATGGTACTACATCTTTGTCCAACCTGTTGGAAGGTCGCGAAAAACAGGGGGGAATTTGGCCCGCAAATTCCTACCCCGATGGTCCGGTCCCTATAAGATAACAGACAAACTGTCCCCCGTTGTTTACAGGATCAAAATAAACAAAGCTCGGGGCAGTACCGAATTCAAATGGGTCCACCGCAACCAAATCCGACCACACACAACCCCCATGGGACTTGTAGGGGATACTAACGTTTGTGTTAGATCATAAACGACAGAACCAAAGGCAGGAAGGGTGTTAGTTAACAAACAACTATAACCTTCTACTCACACCTTAGTTCTCTTATCCCTTTTCCCTTTTTCTCTCACTCTTTAGCAGGCAACGAGCTTCTAACCAGACTGAGGACACTCAGGGTGCAAGACCCTAGTCCCTCATCGTCAATTGTTGTAAAGTGTTTACCCTAGGAAATTTTTATCAAAAGGGGGGTATCGTGGAAAATTTTATAATTTGTCTAAACGACTCGCCGTAAATACCCTAAATCTAACCATGAGCATCTCTTCCGGTAGGATGGCCCCGCTGCTCATTCTCCTGATCGTCGGCTCCCTAGGAACCGCCGTGCTCCCTGAAGTGATCGAACCAGGTCCTGACTCAGGAATAATACTGAAAGACCAGCCGGGACTGCTAATCACTAATTGCCACCTCCATACCCAGAGAGTATTTGTACGGTTGAATCCCGCCGAAGCGTGTAGCAAAAACCTACCGATAACCACTCTGCAGACTGGCCGGAATGGAGTTAGATGGACTGAGGAAGCTATCAGCCATGCTGAAGCAGACGTAACTCACATGCTCCGCCAGCTACAAAAGTTTACCGTGACGCAATCAGAACTAAATGGTTTTAATAAACGACCTAAACGCTTCATAGGCGGATTGCTAATGGCAGCTGCAACCGTGGGATCACTACTGAGTCTCGGAACGTCCGCCGTCAATGCCGTCAATGTAGCCACTGTCAAACGTCAAGTAGGGGAATTACAAGCTGAAATTCCGAACATTAAAACCCAATTAGACAAACAGCAGCAGCACCTGCAAACCATTGGGCAAACCCTACGTGGCACCGTCGTAGTGCTCAACGCTCACAGTGTCGCCTTGAACAAAACGCTCCAGACGGTTAACTCTATGCTTTCAGTAGTACAACTTGACCTTGCCCACATCCAGCTTGTGAATATGTTATTGTCTGATATGCTACAAGAAATCAGCTCCTCTGTAGATAGCCTAGCCATGGGGAGAATTCCTCCCTACCTGGTGCCTCTATCCTTAGTACAGGAGATTTTATCCACAGCAACTCGAGAAGTAGTTACTGACCTCCAGGCCCACCTAGCCTACACCTTAGGTAGCGCCATCCCAATTTATGTTAATCCTCAAGACCAAGAATTAGCATTCATTATTAACCTTCCCATAATGGCGCCTGAAAACATATACCGTTTGAAAGATGTTGTCAACGTTGGCTTCTGGCAAGATTCTGCCTACGTTCGTGTGAAAACAACATCTCTTGTAGCATACCAAGACGATAACCCTGACCTATATCTGGTACCCAATTTGCTTATGTGCACACTCACTAAAGACATTCACTACTTGTGCCCTAGCAAACCTTTCATTCGTGACAGCGCAAATGGGATCTGTGGCCTTAAGCCTATGATGAGTAATACTCAATGCCCGGTAGTCGTCATGCCCCGACGTTTGGTAACCAGTACTCAAGCAGAAATTGTTGGAAATCGTTGGTTGGTTAACACCCCCTTTAGAGAGGCCCTACTAACCTATGATCAACATGACACCTCAGAAAGGGTACTCCTTCCTAGCCAAACCTTCTGGGTAGACGTCCCCGTAAACGCAATCTTACATGTAGGAGACCTGGCCCTGTATCACCTAAACCCTGACCAATATGAGAGCGACATAGAAATCTCAGAGTTCTTCTCCAAACACACCATTGAGCTAGATACTAAAACACTAACTCGCCTAGAATATGAGGGAACCCAAGTCATTGACCTAACCCCCATAGATAACACTCTTAGAGAACTGTCGTCTCAACCCCTATGGCCAGTTCAGCCTGTCACCTATGCATGGTCCACCCCGGACACCTTACTAGTTACCCTGGTAGGATTAGGATATCTTCTGACCTTTGGTATAGCTTGGTTCTATTTCAAACGCACTCGAGCCCTCCAGAGCAGGTTAGAAACTTGGTCTAATAAAATGGTCAAATTCGTTAGACATAAGAGAGCCCAAAGAGGTGAACCCCCAAGTTTTAGATATGAAGCCGAAGGCCATGTCGAAGAATCAGCTCTCGAGGTTGCGTTTGAACAAGACCTACCCATAAATAATTAGGATCCCTTCAGCATGCAAACATACACATTCCATATACACCCATACACTAATAGGAATACATCAGCTCTGGAAATGTGTTTGAATATGCTTGCTGATCTCACCTTCCTCCACAGCAAAAGTTCTTTTCAGCTCCATGATCCCTGACGAACCATAAAACTGAAAAGAAAGGGGGGAATGTAGTGGAGTATGGGCCAAATATGAATACCGGACAATGAAGAAATAATGAAATGAAAGGTTTTGAATTAAACCTTTCTCACTCTGACCAGGACTTTCGTCTGGTCCCGAAGTCAGCATTCCACAGGATTGTTTGTGCCCGCAGGGTTGCAAAGCCCCACACACACGCACGCACATCAAAGAACCCTTTAAAGTAACACATGGCCCCAACACCCCCCTTTTCTCTTTTAACTAACAGGAACTATCGAGATAACCAATTTTTATAATGCTTTTAAGAGACAGGGACCTCAAACAAAAGGAAGGGTTATAATCCCGCTTGGGACAAAGTGGCACCTCAATGTCTCGTTATCTCCACGGGAATCAACAGATGTTCAGAAAGGGGCGACCTCGAATTGAACCCCATTGACTCATCTAAGCGACAACCTACACATGGATCAACAGCGACCCCAAAGGGACACTGGCGAAACTACGCCTCGCTCGGAGCCGCCGGAAACCATAGCGGAAAATAGTCGAACTCTGATTATTTGTGTATAAACAGATGTATTAATGTCACTTTCTGTACCCTCAGATGAATGCCTACCTCCTAATGAAATGTTGTATATTGTGGATTGTTTCTATCATGAAAAGAAATCCTACCTCTGAATAAGAGAAAACGGATTAATATTCCTTTCCAGCGTATTGTCATAAATGGGACATGAAGATGAAACCTTATGTAACTGTTTGATATTAATAACCCAGTATGTTCATTATTGTATGTTACTAATACGAATAGGAAATTTTGATACGGGAAATGTCTATCTTATTACTTATTGTTTAAAAGATCTTCGATCCAGCCTTCCCTCTTTTCTGTCTCATGAACTCAGTCACGTGAGCCTGAACTCGCGTCCAATCAGAAAAGAACGCCTCCCATTAGGGCGTGACCGCGCTGACTTTGAAAAACAGCAGCTCGACTGCTCACATTCAGTAAGCAACAGAAGCAAGAGGAAGCAAGAGTTCGAAGTTCAACAGAGTTACGAGAAGTTCTTCGAGCATCCGACAGAATCAGTTCAGCAGCCAAGAAGAGTTCAGCCGTCGAGAAGAAACTTTGAACAACAAAGAAACACTTTCTTCTCCACGCCGACAACGAAACAAAGGAAAATCTCAGACTTCAGAAAAAGCTTACGAGAGACGTCTCGAAATTAGCTAAGAGTATGAAGTTTTACTAATACGTCGAGTAATTTGAATATCTTCTTTTCTTTTAATCGTGTTTATGTCTTATAACCCAATCTAAGTTTAATCTCACGACTGATCGAAGCAGGTGAACTTATTCGTGGCCAGAGTAAGGAAACACTGCCGAGATACCAAAAAGTCTCAGAATAAGTAAGTTTATTGAAGCGATTTTCAGTTCTGGAACTGCAGCAACCAGCGAACCTTTCGTCTAAGACGTCCATATTTTGGACTCTCCCACTCCGGACCGAAGGCCGAAGAGAGGATCCTGCCGCCTGCGTCATCACACTCCGGGTACGCCCGAGACAACTCAATCAACGAAGAAAGACCTCCACGCTAACTCAGCCTGGATGCTTCTACGGTAAGAACCGCAAGACTAAGTGAGACGCCTCCACTCCCAGGACTTCAAAGAGCCTCTGCATCCAAACGAGTGGTGAAAATCGACGAAAAAGTAAGCTAAACTTATGCATTTCCAGAGCTGAAAACCGAATTAAGTTCTTGATAAATTTTGTATTAATTAAACCTTAGCTAGTAACTTTAGCCACAAGTCAGAAGCGCCTAGCTCACCTTTAAGCTCGAATCAGTTCCCCCTGCCGGACACCGTGAGATTACAAGGTTGTGCTATGTTAATTAAATACTTCTCTTTATTAATAAAACTCTCATTCTTTGAAATCACAGTGTTTGCAATTTGCAATTTTCCTGAAAATCCTGACGTACTCATTTAGCATGATTATTATTCATTCTCAAACTAATTATTAATGTTTTAATTGCTTAAGCCAATTATAAATCTTAATTAATTTCATGAAGTCAAATATCAGAGATTGGAGGAGTTTGAATAAGGTCAAGGCTATAAAACAAATAAAAACTTATAAATATAAATATAGAAATATATTTATATTTCACGGTGTATGACCAACATACACTACAAAGGGTTTGAAAAATGACGGAGGCGGTCACAGCAGAGGATAATGTTAGCACAAGCAGAGAGAAAAACGTACGACCCGTCATCAAAAGTATGGAAGCACTTTACATTAACACCTTCAAGGAACAGCGTTAGGTGCAAAATGTGCACAGCTGATCTTGCATGGCACTGCAGCACAACATCACTGCATGAGGCACCTGAAAAGGAAGCCTGTTGGAGCTATGTGTGAAAGAGATTAAGTATAGTAAGTTAATTCTACTTTTTCTCTCACTCAATGTTACTAGAGCCTGCTAGAGTAGTTAAACAACATTTGTTTTACTTAGTACATTGATGTTACACTCGCGTTTAGCGAACAAGCCTCAGCTTCCCCCCGAGTTTTAATCTCCACCTTAAATATGTCAGCTCGACCAGCAGTTCCAAAACAGGCCGTAGTTTTAGTCAAGCTAACGTTATCGACGTTAGTTTTTCTCTCACTCAATGTCACTAGAGCCTGCTAGAGCAGTTAAACAACATTTGTTTTTCTTAGTACATTGATATTACACTCGCGTTTAGCGAACAAGCCTCAGCTTCCCCCCGAGTTTTCTCTTCCACCTTAAATGTGTCAGCTCGACCAGCAGTTCCAAAACAAGCCATAGTTTTAGTCGAGCTAACGTTAGCAACGTTAGTTTTTCTCTCACTCAATGTCACTAGAGCCTGCTAGAGCAGTTAAACAAGATGTCTCATTTTTAGTATATTTATATCACTCTTGTATTTAGCGAGTTTTCCGTTCCACCTTAAATGTGGCGGCAGTTACATTCAGAGTTTAAAAAAATCCAAACATTTATTAAATAATATATTTAAAGCCTTTTTCAAGGTCTTTTCTGACTGGCATTGCGTGTTAGTGTTTGAGTATCACAGCCAAGTGTATATTACATTATAAGTGTATATTACATTACATACACTGTGTTAAATATTGATAAATATAAAGTTGTAAATGCTAATTTTTAATAATGATAGGTTGTGGGTGCCTTATATAATTACAACATTAGTTCTCTAAAATTTTAAATATCTTAACGATATCTGATCATATGTGTTAGATGAATTTTCCTTTTATTCGCAGCACATGGCAGCATCACCCAATATCCATTTATGTAATTTCAATTTGTCTGCATTTTAGATCAGTTGTTATTAACTTAGGTGTATGTTCATATCTACACTTTCTCTCTCACCTCAGATAAAAACAGCCCAGCATTGCTGACTATGTTTTGAAGAAGATCTACACACCACAGCAAGCAGCTGTTCTCACTGATGGTGTCCTGAATATGCTAGTAACCGACAGGAAACCAAATTTGACTTGTCTTCCTTTTTATCCGATTAATAATCGATTAATCAAAAAAAATAATCAACAGATTAATCGATTATCAAAATAATCATTAGTTGCAGCCCTAACTTGGTGTAGCGGTTAGCAGATAACACACCGAGTAGCTCCTGTAACCTGCTGTTTTCTGTGTTTTGCAGTGCATAAACAAAATACATATGTTGCACCGGAGATGAGTTGGCCCATCATTTTCAAGAGTGTAACATAAAAGACAATCAAACAGAAAAATGTGTTTTTTTTTTCTCATGTTTGGTTTTCTTATTGCCAGTGGGAAAAAATTGACCTAGCTCAGTTTTACAGGTTTAAGATTGATCATAAATCCAGACATAACACAAACAGGAATGGAATAAATGGGTTATTCTTTCATGAATTAGAATTTTCATATAGCTTCAATGAGAAATAAACATGCAGTCTGCACACATGGTTACTGAGGCACAGAATACACACTTCTTATGTTTCCTATTCTTATGCAAAACTTAATGCTGGCATGTGTATTCATGCATAGGCACTGTGCTGCATATGTTACACCTTAATATTTATTCATTCATTCATTCATTATCTGTAATCAAAAACTAAGGGCGGCACGGTGGCGCAGCAGGTAGTGTCGCAGTCAGACAGCTCCAGGGGCCTGGAGGTTGTGGGTTCGTTTCCCGCTCCGGGTGACTTTGGTGTGTTCTCCCCGTGTCCGCGTGGGTTTCCTCCGGGTGCTCCGGTTTCCTCTCACAGTCCAAAAACACACGTTGGTAGGTGGATTGGCGACTTGGAAGTGTCCGTAGGTGTGAATGTGTGTGTGTGTCTGTGTTGCCCTGTGAAGGACTGGCGCCCCCTCAAGGGTGTATTCCCGCCTTGCGCCCAATGATTCCAGGTAGGCTCTGGACCCTTGTGACCCTGAATTGGATAAGCGGTTACAGATAATGAATGAGTGAATGAATATAACAACTAAGCAAAAACCAGTACATTGAATTTATGGAGCTCACTAAAGAATGCTGGATCTCAAAGAGATTTGGAGGGTACCTGCTCTGGCCTAAACATGATTAGGAAACACTTGGGAGCAAAAATACAAATAATCAAACCAAAGCTTGAGGCTAAGATCGCAAATATCTCCACAGCCACAGTGAACTTTCCAGGAGAGCTGACATAATCTGGAATAAAGGTGACCCAAACTGTACAGAATATGAGCATACTGAATGTGATGAACTTGGCTTCATCACATTCAGTGATCATATCTGGCAGTTTTCGAGCCAGAAAAGCCAAAACAAAACAGAAAAAAGCCAGGAATCCTATATAACCCAGTACAGCCCAGAATCCTATAGCTGAACCTAATCCACATTCCAGAATTATCCTTTCTTTGTAGTGCTTTAGGTTTTTTAAGGGAAAGGGAGGGGATGTTGTTAACCAAAGCATGCAAATAATGACCTGTATGAGAGTGAAGAAAACGACACTGAGTCTCTGCTGTGGAGGCCCAAACCACTTCATGACATTACTGCCTGGAAGTGTAGCCCTGAAGGCCATTAACACCACTATAGTTTTCCCCAGAACACAGGAGATGCAGAGAATGAAGGCAATGCCAAATGTTGTGTGACGAAGCATGCAGGACCACTCAGAGGGCTGACCAATGAAAGTAAGTGAACAGAGGAAACACACAGCCAGTGAGAAGAGCAGCAGGAAGCTCAGCTCTGGCTCTGAGTTGTTGGCTCTGACAAGAGGAGAATTCCTATATATGTAGAAAATTGCTGACACACACACAGATATGAAGGCCCCCGCCACAGAGAATACTGTCAATACGATGCTCAGATTGTCGTCCCACGACAGGAACTCCACAGGCTTTGGGAGGCAGTTGTCTCTACATGCACTGGGCCAGAACTCGGGGGGGCACAGCATACAGTTCAAAGAAACCTCACAGACAAAGGAAGACTGCACCCAGTGCACCTATGAAAGGAAAACAAATATTTCAAAATCGCACTATAGACTAGAAATCACAATAATAGGTGAAAAATAAACATTTTTATTCAGCGTGATTTGTTTGGATACTCTACCTGTCCTGTTACTGATCTCTCCTTCTGCACATGGTATACAGTCATAGCAGCAGACTGGCCTTCCTTTCTGTACAGCCTTCCTAGTGCCAGGAGGACAACTGTCACTGCACACAGACACTGGCACCTGTGAAAGACAACAGACAAATTCAGATCTTAATTATAGTATGTGAATGCGATTCTTGCTGTTGTCAGTGAGTACAGTACCTCTGTCTGCCCCCCCACAAAGCTGATAGCTTTGTTAATACTGAACTCTTGTCCCTTTGGTTTGGAGGAGTCATAGTGGCCGACTGTCACAAAATCCAAGGCCCCATCTTTTTGAACTTGCCAGTTTATGAGCTCATAAACAGCCACAGGGTCACCGTTGGAATCAAATGTGACCTGATAACCATTCTTTGTGGAAGTTCACTCTCTTGAGCTGGTCAAGTACCTGTAGTGATAAACACCATTTAAAAATAAGAATTTAATGTTTGCATGCCTTAATATTCTAATTTAATAAATTGATGTTAATTCATGGATACATTAATGTATATTATACAAATGCTTATAGTTTTTATACCTGCCATGGTGCGGCGTGACTACTCTTGCCGCACTGTGTGTCATTACAGATAACACCGTGGATGGCATGTGCTATGGCGTATGTAGCTTTGTACACCATGTTAGTGATGCGCAGCTGTGACATGTCTGTGTACGTGTTCTGCAGCGCGGATGTTCTCGCTGCCGTCACATACCCGCGAGCCCTTTGAGGAACCCGTCAGGCTACAGCTGAACGAGCTCTCCCAGAATTCCGTTAACAGCAGCGACTTAAGGGCTTGTGCTGGAGAGAGGTCTAGAAGAAACTCCCGGAGCCCTGGGATCACTGAACGGGGAACACCGAACCCTATCGCCCCAGCGCACATGTTAAAGCGCAGAAACTCCGAGTTTATGATCCATGTCTCACTGCCAATCCACTGAAGAGGAGGCGGTGGGTTTTTGACCAGTTCTTCTAATAAAACTCGCATTTCGCCGGAAGACATAAACGCTACTATTACTCGGGCTGTTGATCTGCGGATGACGTTCGCCACTCTCTCTATTTTACTGCGCGGATCTGTTCTGTAAAAGGCCTCCGAGTACTCCACACAGATCCCCTCCTCCTGCACAGCGTATTATATTCCTGTTCATGGTTTATGTGATGAAGTCTGTTTCTAAGGGGTTTTCCTTATTTAAAAAATGTATACATATTTTATTAAAGAATTGCAAAAATTATAGGTTAAATATTATCATATATATGTATGTCCTTGTCATGCAAACATTGTACAAATCTAAATACCAGAATAGTAGAATTGAACCAGTGACAGATCCTGAGTCATGATTAAAAAAATATTGTGCCCACAAAGCCTGAAGATAATACCTGATCTCTCTGTGCTTCTCAGGTCACTAAGTGGAGGAGACCATTTTTAGAACAGGAGAGACTGTTTTGAGAAAAGTGAATTAATACAACAAAGTGGGAAATCATGTACCAAACAACTAGGGTTAAATACCAAGCCTGTTCCTCACTCACTTTCTCTAATGAACCACTAAAACACAAATTTTATCAGATAAACACCTCCTTTCATCTGTATTTTATTGACCTTAGGCAGTTCTGCTTTTACGGCTCTCACTGGTCTGTGTTGCTGTTGCTATTTTAATGAAATAGTGTCTTACACCTAACCATTAAGGTCAATGTGGCCATTTATTATTTTAAAAATGTACAGATTCACACTGTACTCAGGTACTGGTACTTGTGGAAGATGACAGACAGATAAATGCAACTCATGGTCACAGTATGTGATCTACATTTGGAATTCACATTTTTAAATGGTTCATTGTTATACACAAAACCTGGGGTTATGTGCATGCACAAGTGACTAAACTAAATGAACTGTTTCCTTCACACCTCATTAAATGTAATACATGCATCACAGCACCAAAATCTCTGGCGTATCCAGATGTCACACTCTCTGGACTTAAGTAAAGGGCACCTGTATTTATGTAATAAAAAGTATATTATAGGTGGTCCTAAACACACGTTATGTTTTAGGGTTTGATAAAACCACCATTGGTTAATGCATAGGAGTGAAATCTGAAAGACAAGTCATTATCTGAGGACTGGCGCCCCCTCCAGGGTGTGCTCCTGCCTTGCGCCCAATGATTCCGGGTTGGCTCCGGACACACAGCAACTGAGTAAGCGGTTACAGATAATGAATGAATGAATGAATGAATGAATAAAGGGAGAAGATGTTTAGAGGCAATGATTTTTGGTCTGTGTAATGTTTGTTAATCCTACTTTCTTTGTAAAAGTGATACTAAAAAATGAAAAACAGATGGTTTTCTTGTTAAAACAACACACACACACACACACACACACACACACACACACACACACACACACACATATATATATATATATATATATATATATATATATTAGGCTCGCTCTTGTAAATTTGCTATTTTCAAAGCTTTTACTTAGCAGGATGGCTTAAGATCCACTCTGAAGCAATTGTATACGTGGCAAAAGGGGACTATCTTCTACAGCCATCTCTGTGGCTATTTCACCTTGTTATGGAGAAGGGGTTTTCCACAAAAGCCATCCGCGCTTCAAACACGAATGCACGTATAGGGTTTTGTTGTTGTTGTTTTAATTACAGATAACATAACGTTTGCTTCACAAGAAGCCCACGTCTGAGCAGCAATGTCTCTGTTACTACATGCATGCAATAATAGATTTGACTAAAATTAACAAGACATTATGATTATTTTTGTAAATCACACATTGCTTATTTCATGTATTTACGTATATTGTACCATTATTTATAACGACATATATTATATGACGATGGTGTTAAGCTTCGGTTCCATAACAGTGCGAGATAGACACAGAAATGGCTGTAGAAGATCCCATCTATATATGTAAAGTTGCTTCACATGTGGTTCTAAAGCCATCCTGCTAACAGCTCTAAAAACAGTAAGCGTACAAATACAAAGCGACCGCTTTGTATTAATTCGCCTTGAGTTGCCTTGACGACGGTGTTAAATTTTGGTTTGAGAAAAATAAGAACTGACCGTTTTTCTGTTTCTTACATTTTGCAAATTTATGTTTGATTTCAAAGAAGAAAAAACAGAAATATTGCTTGATTTTACATTATATGGATTTGGAGTATGAAAATTAAATAACCTCCCATTTGTAATTTTTTTAATAGCTGTTTTCGAAATGAAAAATAGAATGGCCCTCGGACCGTTTTGGACCTTCACATATTCAAAAGCCATTTTATATATATATATATATATATATATATATATATATATAAATGTATATATAATATATAAAGAAACAAACAAACAGTAATGGAATAACTGGGTTATATTTTCCTGAATTAGAATTTTCATGAAGCTTCAATGAGGAATAAACATGCAGTCTGCACACATGGTTACTGACGCACAGAATACACACTACTTACATTACCTATTCATTCTTATGCAAAACTTAATGCTGGCATGTGTATTCATGCATAGGCACTGTGCTGCATATGTTACACCTTAATATTATCTATGTAAATACTTGCCATATGCTCCACAAAAACTACCCCAATCTGTATGTATGCAATCAAAATGATCACAGTCTCTAAACATGTAAAAGGAGCTAGAATTTGTGACCATGGATATCATACACTATATGGACAAAAAATATTGGGACACTACTCATTACATCTACAGGAAGGTGTTTTGACACCCCATTCATTTTAATTTGGAGTTGCTCTACCATTTGTAGCTTTAAAAAATTCAACAAGATTTTCTGAGTGTGTGCATTGGGATTTTGTCAGGTTGTTTACATCAAATAAAATAGGTTAATAAAACATGCACACAAAGGATTGATTGACAGAAAGGAGAGCATTTGTGAGGTCAGATATGATCAGCTGAGTGGAAGACAGTGCTCTGTTTGAGCACCAAGCTCACTCATTAAATATCCCTTCACTAAAACCAAGGGACCTAGGCCAATCCATGAAACCATGAAAAACAATCTCATTCCATATATATATATATACACAAGTCACAAATAACCACTAAGCAAAAACCAGTACACTGAATTTATTTATTTATGGTGCTCACTAAAGCATGCTGGATCTCAAAGTGACTTGGAGGGTACTTTACCCATGAGGTGCTTCTTGGTGTTCTGCTCTGGCCTAAACATGATTACGAAACACTTGGGAGCAAAAATACAAATAATCAAACCAAAGCTTGAGGCTAAGATCGCAAATATCTCCACAGCCACAGTGAATTTTCCAGGAGAGCTGACATAAGCTGGAATAAAGGTGACCCAAACTGCACAGAATATGAGCATACTGAATGTGATGAACTTGGCTTCATTGAAGGTATCTGGCAGTTTTCGAGCCAGAAAAGCCAAAACAAAACAAAAAAAAAGCCAGGAATCCTATATAACCCAGTACAGCCCAGAATCCTATAGCTGAACCTAATTCACATTCCAGGATGATCCTCTCCTTGTAGTGCTTTAGGTTTTTGAAGGGAAAAGGAGGGGATATTGTTAACCAAAGCACACAAATAATGACCTGTATGAGAGTGAAGAAAACGACACTGAGTCTCTGCTGTGGAGGCCCAAACCACTTCATGACATTACTGCCTGGAAGTGTAGCCCTGAAGGCCATTAACACCACTATAGTTTTCCCCAGAACACAGGAGATGCAGAGTACGAAGGCAATGCTGAATGCTGTGTGGCGAAGCATGCAGGACCACTCAGAGGGCTGACCAATGAAAGTAAGTGAACAGAGGAAACACAGAGCCAGAGCAAAGAGCAGCAGGAAGCTGAGCTCTGAGTTGTTGGCTCTGACCAGAGGAGAAGTCCTATATCTGTAGAAAATTGCTGACACACACACAGATATGAAGGCCCCCGCCACAGAGGATACTGTCAAGGCAATGCTCAGATTGTCATCCCAGGACAGGAACTCCACAGGCTTTGGGAGGCAGTTGTCTCTATTTGCACTGGGCCAGAACTCGGGGGGGCACAGCATACAGTTCAAAGAATCTATAGAAAAAAGCATTATCAGAACCAGATGTTAAGACAGAACCTCACAGCTATGACAAAGGGAGACTTCAATAAATGTCTAAACCCACTGCACCTATGAAAGGAAAACAAATATTTCACAATCTCACTATAGACTAGAAATCTCAATAATAGGTGAGAGTGGTAAAATCTTTATTCAGCATTATTTGTTCTGATATCCAACCTGTTATGTTACTGATCTCTCCTTCTGCACATGGTATACAGTCATAGCAGCAGACTGGCCTTCCTTTCTGTACAGCCTTCCTAGTGCCAGGAGGACAAATCTCACTGCACACAGACACTGGCACCTGTGGAAGACAGACAAATTCAGATCTTAATTATAGTAAGTGATACACATTTGAAGACCACAATGCTATTCATAGGTGAATACGGTTCTTGCTGTAGTCAGTGAGTACAGTACCTCTATCTGTCCCCCCACCCAGCCGATAGCTTTGTTAATACTGAACTCTTGTCCCTTTGGTTTGGAGGAGTCATAGTGGCCGACTGTCACAAAATCCAAGGCCCCATCTTTTTGAACTTGCCAGTTTATGAGCTCATAAACAGCCACAGGATCACCATTGGAATCAAATGTGACCTGATAACCATTCTTTGTGGTGAAATTCACTCTCTTGAGCTGGTCAAGTACCTGTAGTGGTAAACACCATTTAAAAATAAGAATGTAATATTTGCATACCTAAATATATCAATTTAATTAATGCATGTTAATTCATGGATACATTAATGCAAACCTGGGCATTGTACGGCCCCCGGGCCGCATACGGCCCTTTGATTGACTCTGACCGGCCCGTGTAACGTTAATTGGAAATTACAAAATAAACATATTTTCTTATTTTACCTGATGCATGGACTGAAGCTGCATTGCTTTTATTTTGAAGTTGTTTTTTATTTACGTACATGATGACGCAAAACTTATATTGAGGCATGGGCGTGATTTGACCGTTGTCACTAGCAAGTCACAGGACGACTTTAGCCCTCAGAAATGTCTGCTCATGCTAAAAAAAGAAAGGTAGATGCCGAATGCAGGGTTTTCAACAAAAATTGGACTGCTAAGTATTTATTTACTGAAGTGAGAGGTAAAGCCGTGTGTTTAGTTTGCGGGGAGCAGATCGCCGTGTTTAAGGAGTACAATTTGAGTCGGCATTACGAGACGAAACACGGGGAGAAATACAAGAACGTGACTGATGCTGAAAGGGCGCGGACATCGGAAGCTTTGCCAGCTAAACTGCAAAAGCAGCAAGGCTTTTTTACCAAGCTTCTTTTTTATTTTTATTTGCATGTTTAGCGTGTTTTTATGATGCCGTTTTAGTGATTAATTGCCTTTCCCATTGTTTTGTGAAATTCGCTTGAATAAATTACATTTTTTGGAAGGCAACCTCATGTTTTCATTGCTTAATTATAACATATACTCTTACCAGCTTGTCAAAACAATGCTATTTACTGCTTTTTTACAAAGAAGTACAGTTAATATTATGCAGAATTGAGATCAGCCTTTTGGCCGGCCCTCCACAATATTTTCTGTTTCTCATGTGGCCCCATGGAAAAAATAATTGCCCACCCCTGCATTAATGTATATTATACAAATGCTTATAGTTTTTATACCTGCCATGGTGCGAACTGAATGCTTTTGTCGCACTGCGTGTCATTACAGATAACACCGTGGATGGCATGTGCTATGGCGTATGTAGCTTTGTACACCATGTTAGTGATACGCAGCTGTGACGTGTCTGTGTACGGGTTCTGCAGCGCGCGGATCTCCTCGCTGCCGTTACATACCCGCAAGCCCTTTGGGGAACCCGTCAGGCTACAACTGAACGAGCTCTCCCAGAATTCCTTTAACAGTGATGACTTCTGAACTTGTGCTGGGGAGAGGTCTAGAAGAAACTCCCGGAGCCCTGGGATCACTGAACGGGGAACACCGAACCCTATCGCCCCAGCGCACATGTTAAAGCGCAGAAACTCCGAGTTTATGATCCACGTCTCACTGCCAATCCACTGAAGAGGAGGCGGTGGGTTTTTGACCAGTTCTTCTAATAAAACTCGCATTTCGCCCGAGGCCATAAACGCTACTATTACTCGGGCTGTTGATCTGCGGATGATGTTCGCCACTCTCTCTATTTTACTGCTCGGATCTGTCCTGTAAAAGGCCTCCGAGTACTCCACACAGATCCCCTCCTCCTGCGCAGCCTTTAGAAATGAGGCCATTCCGTTATTCCCATAATCCGAGTCACTGCGCACTGCTCCAATCCATGTCCAGCCAAAATGTTTCACCATTCTGGCCAGCGCTGCCGCTTGGTGATGGTCACTTGGTATTGTCCTGAAGAAGGAAGGGAACTGACGCTTATCGCTCAAACACGCGCAGGTTGCGAAATGACTGACCTGTTATCCAATATAGAAACATAAACAAACATCATTCGTGAAAACTGTATGAATTCTTTAGATATTATTAAAACCATAAAGCAAAATAATAGGTTAATTAAACATTAAAGTTAATATATTTGACAAAATATTCTTCTTCAATATGTATACCACTTTTACAAAATTAAGCATCAAATATTGACCTGTGGAATTCCAGAGAGACCGAGTAATCTGGCCAAATTAAGCGTTGGCGTGGAATTGGAGTCTCCTACGAGAGCAGTAACAGAAGCACTTGCAGATTGTGCACACGCTGTATAATTGAAAAAACGTTCCATGCCATTAACAACCTGAAATGCAACTTTGACCGCCATGGGCACGGCCGCGCATGAGTCGTATATCCGGTAACCCAGCGTGATTCCCGGCAGCAGTTCTGTGCTGTTATTTATTTCTTGTACGGCGAACTCTACGGCACGAGCAAAGTGCAGCTCTCTGAAATCCATACTGCATAAGACAGACAGTATAAAATTAGACAATGTTGTTTTCAGGTGTAACCATAATAATGTGAATATCATTTGGCTGACAGACAGACAGACAGACCCCCCAGAGCACTGTGGTTGCAGAGGCAGCCCGGTGAAGGTGTTGTGCTCTGTTCTCATATAGGTATGAATGGAGAAAATCGCACCAACCACAAAGTGTCCATTCATATAAAGTCCAGGCAACTGAGGCTCAGTCCACAGCTTACAGGTGACTGGATTAGCATTAATGGCTGCAGGAATAAGCAGAGTTATACATAGCACTAAAACAAACATCACCAGACTTAAAGAGAGCTGCATCATACTCAGAAGTTCCCAGCTCTCTCATAACTGTCATACAGTGCTTTAAATATCCAACTTACCATGATAGCCAAGTCACAGGGGCATGAGCTGAGCACAGGAGGTGTGATATTACTGAATGCTAATGACAGTGGCATTGACTATTTGTTGTCTCTCCTTATTATTCCTGTTTTTAAAGAAAATAATAATAATAATAATAATAATAATAATAATAATAATAATAAAGTGTCCAGACAAAGTATCAGATGACAACAATGTTTTGCTAAGGCAGGTTACAATTTAAGGCTTGACTGGAATTTGTAGTACAGTAAACATAAATCAGGGGCAGCATGGTGGCACAGCAAGTAGTGTCGTAATCACACAGCTCCAGGGACCTGGAAGTTGTGGGTTCCCGCTCCAGGTGACTGTGAGGAGTTTGGTGTGTTCTCCCCGTGTCTGCATGGGTTTTCGTCAGGTACTCTGGTTTCTTCCCACGGTCAAAAAATGCACAGTGGTAGGTGGATTGCATGGTGACTGGAGAGTGTTCTTAGGTAAGAATGTGTGTGTGTGTGTGTGTGTGTGTGTGTGTGTGTGTGTGTGTGTGTGTGTGTGTCACACTGAAGGACTGGCGCCCCCTCCAGGGTGTGTTCCTGCCTTGGATCCAATGATTCCGGGTAGGCTCCGGATCCACTGCAACCCAGACAGTGCGACAGCTGAATATGCCAGAGTTGCTTTTATATTCACTACAAATAATCCAGTGTGTCAGAAGCAGTTCATTAGTGTAAGTGCATATGTATGAGGCCTTGTATTGGTAAATCTTTTGTATAAGAAATATGAACCTTATAATTGAGCAATCTGTATGATATTTACTTAGTCATAAAATGTCCAGGGTGTGTGATCATAGAGTAAGGAAACAGTCAAAGCTAAAACACTGCTGCCCCACACAGCATTGCTAAAGCAGTATATTCTCTTTGAGAAGAGGCCAGTCCTGAGCGGAGCTCCTCCTACTAGCATTAGCTTTAGCTTTGCATAGCTGTTAAAGTTGGAAATGGGTATTCAGTAAGAAGCTGGACAAAACCGCAAATAAGATTCTTAAACTGACACATTTAAGGTAGAACTAAATGCTCTGTTTAGTGGTAGAAGCTATTGCATTGAGTTACTACAAGTAAAAGTAATATTATTTTCCTGCTTTCACTTTATGCGGTGTTATCACATGTGAAAACTCTGGCGCTCTCTGGTGTTTAAGACACCATTACAATTGGAATTCTCATCTGTGGTCTGCTACTGCAATTTAAATTTGCCTTCCGCTGGTGTTTAAAACACGCTACATCATCGCCGCCTGATGTCTGTGATCCAACACTGCACCTCAATTAACCTACACGCTATTGCAATTTGAACTTCCATCAACCTAGTGTTGAAATCTGGTATTGCAATTTAAATTTAGCTTAGCATACTTTAGTGCTTGATGTTTGTCACTGCCATTTAAAAATTAAATTTAGTGCCATCTGGTGGTGAACCCTCACTATTTCATTTAAAATTGCTCTGGTATTTCTAATTTTTAAAACTTGCTAGTGCAAGCTGACTTGTTCACTTCGGCTTTAGTACATCCAAGTAACTCTGCTATTAACTCATTTTAAATTACATACAGCTACAACATAGTTTTATAATGGCTAAAAATTCACATCCTAGTTTATACCACTTTATACAACTATAGCAACTTCTACTTCAGTCAACCATTATTAGTCATCCATTCTTTTGAGTCCCCAAGTGAAACTAAGTAACTGGAAATTCATAGCATAACTACTAAAGTGTACTGGACTTGACTCGCCTCTGTCCACTTTTATAGTCGACCTGCTCCCTTGTGCTTAATCCCAGGTAAAACTTTTCCCTGCTCTGATACTATAGGTACTCTTATTAGAAGAAAGTTCCCAATTTTCAACAGTTTACTGCACTTGGCTCTGGTCCACCTGGAGAGTCTTAAATACATGCACTGTCTACACCTTGTTAAAGGTTCCCTGTGTGTTCCAGTAACGAGTCTATATCTCTACAGTTTCAACCTGGCCCCCGTGTGCCATATTTGAACAGCGAAGCTTGTTCCTGTGCACTTTCACCATCCCTGATGCCACAGACACACCCGGTCTTCACATCACCAATGGCGTAAAAATCCAAAAGTACCACGTCAACAATGCCATCCTTGCCCTATGGGCTGACCTGTTTGCCATAAGCAGGACGCTACTTGACGCGCCTACTCGCCACTTAACCAAACATCCCATTGGTGAGCATTGCTGCTTTCCCCTCGACCCAGTTCCAAGGGTGATATCACACACTGATGGCATCTGTGCCTTAACCATTCAGTGGAACAAAAAGGGAATCTTACACTATTTCTCGGTCATCCTTGACTTACCACATGAGGCATACATTGGTTGTGACTTACTGGTGTGACTGGAACTCAGGTTGAACAGATTGTGGAAAAAGTTTATGAGCTCCAGAATGAGGAAGATCATGCTAAATGTTCTTGGCAGTGTGTTTCATAAATTCCACAAGTTCCTCATAAAAGATCCACTGATCTTTGGTCCCTCTGGCCAAGCCAAACAGAAGTTCACCATAACGCAGTCCAAATCAAATGGCTCTAATAAGGGACCCAAGCATTTTATAGGGGGACTATTAATGGCAACTGCCTTGATGGCATCGGGTACCTTGAGTGTGGGGCAGGAGCCTGGTCCAAGGCATTGCTTGAGGAAAGTGCATGAGCTGGAAATTAGGGGCTGGGAGAAGTTGTTGCAAAGGGGAGAGGTAATGAAGATCCACAGCAGTGCCTGAGAATAGCATGTGGGCTTTAAAAGTATAGGCTGGGAGTGGCGTAGCTGGAAAGGAGAGAGGTTGGGCCATAGCTTTACAGCTCGTGCTTTCTCCTAGCACAAACCTAAGGGCTGGGAACCGCATAGCTGCTAAGGGGAAAGGCAGGGGCAAACATCCACAGCAGGAAAGAGCACAAGCCATACAATAGTCACAGGGTGCTATAGGGGTGGGGATCATGATGAAGGTCCACAGCAGTATTTGAAGAGAGAGCTCAAGTTGCAAAGATGGAAGCAGTGGGTGGCACAGATGCAAAGGGAGGTGTCAGGATGAAGGGCCACAGCATGGCATCAACATCAAGGAAGCCATGCAGCAAGGATTGTAATTATTATCGTAATTATTAAAATGTATATTTCTAAAATAAGGGTTTCAACAACAATTGTATATCACGCAACACCGTTCAAATGACAATTTTCAAAGATAACGGTTACAGTTTGGTGTGCCCAGGTCCCTAATACTAACCCAACAGCGAACTTGCTTTGCGTTTGGGACGTGCACGTAAACGCCAAGAGGAAGCAAGTCAATTAGCCGCATTACATGTCCGTGGTTTGACGAGAGAATCCCACTGTTGGTACCGCACATTTCCTACCCTAACTAGACCAACTCTAAAGACATTTAAGGCTTCAAGAATGTTGAAGGGAACTGCAGAATAACGTTAATATATAAACATCCTCATAGACATACCTGCCGTATAGCGCTAGCATTAGCATGATTAATTTTTAAAAATATATAACACGCGACAATTAAATGTTAATATTACTCAAGCAAAGAATAATATAAATCAATATCATAAGATAAACATCGCCGTTATCCTGTATTTAGATGGATGAAAGTGGATTTTGTAAAGTGATTACATACCTGATACGCCATTGAAGAAAAACAACCTCGGTGTGAAAATGTTTTGTCGTCTCTTCTGTTGCGTCATATCCGGCTTCGCTTTGGATAGTTTCAATGAACGCAAATGAATTAAGTTGTGGTTACAAGAAATAATCAAGTAGTGCAAAAATGTCATTTATTTCAGTTAAAGAAACATTATGAATTTATGTTTATATGCAACTTAATTAATGTGTCATATAAGCATGTTTCATTTATGGTAAACTAACAACCACCCAAAACCCTTTTTTGAGTGCAGTATTTTGAGGAAAGGAGGTGCTGAACTGTATCAGAATGAATGCTTCAACGTGCTGCCTGCTTTCTGTTCCAATCATTTTAAAAGTACTATCATCTTGGTGAGCACTGTAGGTGAACAAGTGCCTGGTAACATGCAGAAATTTTGCAGATTCCAAGCAAACGTTCTAATGCCCTCTAAGGTACAGATTTGTGAGTAAGAAATGAAAATAAGGCTTCGAGGCTAATACTTTCCAGGTTAAACACAACCAGGAAGAATAATAGGAAGGGAAGGCCTGGCTGGTGCACATGACAGCAAGGATTTTGCAGCTTCAGCAGGGGGCTTTGTGTCAGGAGAGAGGAGGATGTGATGTTGTTGCATCGCTGTGCAGGGGCTCTGTACACATGCAATGGAGGAGAGTGGAGATGAGAAGGTCCCTCTCATTAGCAGAATGAGCGAATACCTAGCCCTGTAGCATTTTTCTTGAGCCTTGTGTCTGTTCAGCCAGAAAAGGAGGAGAAGAGAGGCTCGAGGCTGCATGCCCGTGGTGAGGATAGAGGTGTTGTTTCACTCCAGACATCGGTCTCAGGATGAGGAGAAGCAGTAGAAGCAGTCAGCACAATGATGAAGCAGGCATGACAACGGCTGATCTCATCCCCAAACTCAAGGCAGTAATGTAGCTGTTAAGCCATAGACGGAGGTGAGGAGAGACTCAAAGCCACATGCTGGCGATGGAGGCAGAGGTTGCAGCTGGAGGTGGAGAAGCAGTGGAAAGCTGAGGCAATGCATGGATCAAGAGTGGGAAAGACCAGAACATACACAGAGCTTGGAGCAGTTGGTAGTCACAGCCCCAAACAGGAGACACAAGACAAAGCAGGAGAAGCCGGGGTGCACGGGAGCCTATTGGGCTGCAGAGCTTGGAGAAATGGGGGAAACAGGCTTGACATGGCCGAACGCATCTCCTAACAAACCCAGAGCCAAGGAGCAAGCTCACATTGCGAAACAGTCAAGTCAAGGTCCATCTTCTGAGCCAAGTGCAGCGAGTTTGTCTGACAGGGAAATGACGTGGGTTTGTAGAATATATATAGGGCTAAGGAGAGGAGTTTGAGCATGGTTCTTACATAACTTCAACTAATGCTGAATTATATTTACAGTTATGAAGGAACATGCTGCCATTCAGACATCTTTTTTGTTTTTAGAAAGGCCTTGTTTAATTCAGCCCACAAGGCCAGTCTACATTGTACATGGATTACAACAGGACGTACAATATTCTCCTTTATCAATCAAAATGTGCCTTTATCAACTGGTATTTCTATCAGTGCTAACCTTGGACAAGCTAACAATGATAACCTGGGGCATAAAAAAGTTTAAAAAGTGGCACTGGAATGTGGTCAAATTAGGTGTGATGATATTACCAGGTCTGATATTTGACTTTCAAGTTAAATGGAACACAGCATAAGGGACAAAATGCAGTGTCATATATTTTGAAACTTGAGTGAAATCTATCTGTCCTTGTCATCAGTCAAAAGTGTCATTAATCTCGTATGCATGTCTATTTTGAGATAATAACAGCTCAGCGTAGCAAACAGAAAAATTGTGAAGTATTAGACATGAAGCTTGTGAATATGGAAGTTTAAATGGTTGGAATATAAGCTTCCATTCATTCATTCATTCATTATCTGTAACCGCTTATCCAATTAAGGGTCGCGGGGGGTCCAGAGCCTACCCGGAATCATCGGGCGCAAGGCGGGAATACACCCTGGAGGGGACATATAAGCTTCCATTTCATCATATATGCATTTTAAAGTGTATTTGCCTATAGTTTGAATAGGACATTGTTTTCCTTTTCTTTTTGTGTGTTTTTTATATATATATATATATATATATATATATATATATATATATATATATATATATATATATAATTACTCATGCAACATTCTGTAGTAGGTGATGAATTTATCCAGTAGTGAGCACTTATTAATATTTGGGTTGTCCAATTGTGTGAAAAAAGTTGACAAAAGGAACAAGCAATGTCATTGGTTCACACTTTTCTGTGAAAAGTTAAGACCATCCCTCCTCATTGTGAACCTATATATATATATCACTTGGTGTATGCTTTTCCAATTGTGTCAGGTATGGCACACCATACTCTACTCAGATTCTGGTTTCTTTTGAGAATGCCTGCGTGGTGTTGGTCTGCATATAAAAATGAGTGCATCTATCAGGGAGAAGAAGGGACCCAGAATTTCTTCCTGGATGGAGATGTGATTCTGGGTGGATTATTTCCCTTGCACTATAGCCCTGTCTCAGCAATGTGGACTTTCCAAAGCAAACCTGCACCCACTGATTACAAGTAGTAAGTGGTGCTTTGATATGTTTAAATGTTACAGGAAAATACTCACAGATTAACTGCATAATGAGATTTGTTCATTTGAAATGTATTATTTTATTTTTGTTACTTTCACTACAAAATATTCTCTCTCTGAATGGATATTTACAGGAGAAGCAGAATGTTCTGGATTTTAAGGATCATTGATGTAACAGATTTTTTTACAGTGTAGGTTGGAATTCATGAAAATTTCACTCAGTGTAAATGTGTAAAGTTTCACTGGAATTTTGTAATGATTCTAATATCTTGTTAAAAAAGAAAGCCACAAATTGGTTCAAAGGATTTTTTTTGTTTTCCAACAGCTTCATATGTGAAATATTGCTTTACAGCTTTAGTGCTAGAGCTCTGAGATGGATAAGGGCTATGACATTCACTGTGATGGAGATAAACCAGAGGCAAGATCTGTTACCGAACATCTCTTTGGGTTACCACATCCGGGACAGCTGCGATGACATACCCGTGTCAGTGAAAGGGTCACTGCTACTGGTCAATGGCCAGCCGGAAGCTGAACAAGGAGCTGGATGTATAGATGTACAAAAAAAGCCCTCTCCAGTCATTGTGGGAGATGCTGCATCGGGAGTGTCCATGGCTGTGCTGAGAACACTGGGTTCATTCAATGTACCTTTGGTAAGGTTGAAGAGAATCTAATTATATAGCGTTAACAATATTGGTATGAAATGAATTAACCAAAAGATAAAGAGTGTTGATTAAAAAAAAGTTACTATTATATATATATATATATATATATATATATATATATATATATATATATAATATATATATAATTTTTCCATTTTTTTATGCTCTCAGGTCAGTTACTTCGCATCTTGCTCATGTCTGAGTAACAAGAAGGAGTTTCCCACATTTATGCGGACAATGCCAAGTGATGAATTTCAAATTAAAGCTTTAGTGAAGCTGGTCACTTACTTTCAATGGACCTGGGTGGGAGTCATAGGTGTGGAGTCAGACTATGCTCGCTTTGCCATTCAGCAGTTTTTATTGGAAGCAGCCAGATGTAATGTGTGCCCTGCTTATGTGCACTTCTACCCTGTCACTCTGTCAGGAGAAACACTAAGAGAGTTGATGAACATAATTCTGGCCTCAAAAGCCACAGTTGTTCTTAACTTCTCTGGAGAGTCAGAGCTGCACACTATTCTGAAAGAGTGCAAACAACGAAATATTACCCATTTACAGTGGATTGCCAGTGAAGCCTGGGCGACTTCAAAGGCCTTGTGGAATGATTTTAGTGATCTTCTGAAGGGGACGCTGGGTTTTGCCATACGAAAAGGAGAAATCCCGAACCTAGGAAGCTACCTCAGAGGGCTAAACATGTCCAATGTTCAGACCTCTAATTTTTTAACTGAGTTCTGGGAGGAAACCTTTAACTGTCATGTCAATGGATCCCTAAACAACCATATGCACAAACAGGAGGCTAAGTATTGGGGACCATGCAGCAGCACAGAGAGTCTGGACAATCTGTACTCTCCCTACTCAGATGTAACCCAGCTTAGAGTGACCTACAATGTATACAAGGCTGTATACCTCATAGCTCATGCTTTGCACAACATAATTACCTGTGTTCCAGGACAGGGCCCTTTTCAGAATGGGACGTGTGGGAGCCTGAGTCCACTTCTTCCTTGGCAGGTGTGGTATTAGTTTGTGTATTTACTAAAACAGAGGAATACCGTAGAAATTTTTCATCCATACCTTTGCAGACGGCTAAATCTTATGGAGAGTAATTTAAGCACATATTTTGTACATAGTCCCTTAATAGAATATTTGCTTTTGCCCATAGAACAGCAATAGTTGACCATGTGCTCCTGAGATGCTGCAAACAGAAATTGGGCTATAAAGCTGTAAAGCATTCCTTTCAATATATTATGTTAATATTCAACTTAAATTTTCATATAAACATTTGCATATAGACTTTCTACCTATCTGTCCTGTTAATTTTCTTCAAAGCTCCTGAGATACATGAAACAAACAAACTTCACAACACTGGGAGAAGATGTCCGTTTTGACGAGAATGGAGACCCTATCGCCTCTTATGATCTGATGAACTGGCAGGTGGAGAAAGATGGCACTCTTCAACTTGTCAGGGTTGGATTTTATGATGCCTCACTAAAGGAAGACAGGAATCTGATCATAAATGTATCAGAGATTTTCTGGCACAGAGAAAATAAGGTTTGTGCTGTGTCATCCAGAGCAAGATTGTTTTTTATAAGGCTGCTTCTAATTCAGGTTCTCTGCATGTTTGTGACTCACTTAGAGAGTATTATGCACTTTAGTATTAAATGGGGTGATATTCTTTATTCTGTGGATTTTACATTAGGGCTATAATGAATTCACAAGACAGGAGACAAATTATAAGCAAAATTAAAAATGAGCCCTCTAAGATATTTAAGACATTTGCTTAAAGCATATTTTCAATAATTTATGTGAAAAAATGTGTTTCTTTTGCAGTATGAGTGTTGTATGTATTAATTTATGTAAAGTAAAAACCCATGTGGTCTTTTGCTCAATCTGCTGTGTTTCACAGGCACCAGTGTCTGTGTGCAGCAAAAATTGTCTGCCAGGTTCCAGGAAGGCCAGGCGAAAAGGTGAACCAATATGCTGCTTTGATTGCATACCATGTGCAGATGGAGAGATTAGCAATCAAACAGGTGTGAAACTGACCTGTTATTTGGTATGTTTGTTTTCTCACATATTATACAGCAAAGTTAAACTGCATCAACTTTTTTGATGAATTTTATCACAGACTCAATTGATTGTCTGAAATGTTCAGATGAGATGTGGCCAAACCAAGCCAGAGACCAATGCATACCCAAGGCGTTGGAGTACCTGTCCTTTGAAGAGCCCTTAGGGATAGTTCTAGGGGCTGTTTCCATCTTTGGAGCATGTTTGACTCTAGGTGTTCTTTATTTGTTTTATATCTATAAGAATACGCCCATCATTAGAGCAAACAACATGGAACTTAGCTTCCTTCTTCTCTTTTTTCTCTGTGCATGCTTTCTTATTGGGTTGACATTCATTGGTAAGCCCACTAACTGGCTTTGCCAAATGAGATACACCGCTTTTGGAATCAGTTTTGCACTTTGTATTGCCTGCATCTTGGCTAAGACTTTAGTGGTTCTGATGGCTTTCAGGGCAACCATTCCTGGCAGTAATGTCATGAAATGGTTTGGACCGGTTCAGCAAATGTTAAGTGTCTTACTGTGCTCTTGTGTCCAAGCATTTATCTGCATCATATGGCTAACCAGCAAACCTCCCTCTGCAGCTTATAACACTGAGTTTACGAGTGCTACTGTAATTGTAGAGTGTAAGGTTGGGTCAGAAATAGGTTTCTGGTGTGTGTTGGGATACATTGGCCTCTTGGCTTCCATGTGCTTCTTAATCGCTTTTTTTGCAAGAAAACTCCCAGATAACTTCAATGAGGCCAAATTCATCACATTCAGCATGGTTATCTTTTTTGCTGTGTGGATTACATTTATCCCTGTTTATGTGAGCACTCATGGAAAGTATATGGTTGCTGTGCATATCTTCGCAATCTTAGCATCGGCTTTCAGCCTATTTTTGTGTATATTTGCACCAAAATGCTATGTTGTGTTGCTAAGACCTGAAAAAAACAGCAAAAAACATTTGATGAAAAAATAGAAATTCTGCTGGATCACTTAAAACTGAGACATAAACAAAATGTATTGAGCCACACTAAATAATTAAATAAATAAAATAACATTTTAACAGATTATGAAGTTTTGGTCTGTCATTTCTGTGCAGTCCAATAACAAACATATTTATGTTTAAGATACAGCTTGGAAGCAGATTCAGACTAACTATCTTACTTGGCTAACAAAAGTTACATTTGAATGGCAAATCTCACAAAGTTTATGGTCATTTTCACGTTAGATTCAGATCCATAATTTAGCACAAAAAGTAAAGGATGTGCTTTGTGCTTGGTAGATTATTTATTTGTTGCAACCATGCTTTATGGCAATAAATCTTATGCCGTTGAAAAGCCTGTTAATTTCCCTTTTAAATGGTGCCACATTTGTAAGGAGCATGCATTTGTGGGATGAGTAGTGGAGCTGAGTATGTGGGTTGCATCCATGAGAAATTTGTCAAATCTTCTCAGCTAATGCCAAACAACTTATTTTGCTCTTGCTACTGACACTTGTTTTGAGCTTCTGGTAGTCCCAGGTGCTGGCAGCACCTGTGAGCATGGGCCCTGCTACAGTGGTCAGTCAGTGTCTGCTACAAGAATCGGCATGCCACCTTTGACTGATCTGAATAGGGCCCATGCGATAGGGCAACTTCAAGCTGGTATTCTGCAAAACCAAGTCACAGCATTATTTGAAGTGCGCCCTAGTACCATCTCAAAATGGTACCATGGATCCATATAAAGGTTCCATATTAAGAAGGATGTCAGAGACGGGCCGCTAAGTGTGCATCCCAAGAAGACAGTTTCCTCACCATGTTACACTTAGGTACCATAGGCTGTCTTCTACAGGTTTGCAGTCTGATATGTCCGATGACTCTCTGCCCAGACAATCAGGAACAAACTGCACCCAGCCAATCTCTGCCCTCATCGGGTTGCCAGGAGGCCTGCCATGACTATCTTTCACTGTTCACTGCCTGTTTACGCTGGTGTCGGTAACATGTGCACTGAAACCTGAACATGTGGAAGAACGTTATGTTCAGTGATGTTCAGATTCTGCCTACAGCAGTTGGATCACAGTGTGGAAAAGACTCGGAGATTGCTATGCTGATTGCTGCACTGTTATGGTTTTGGGCAGCAAACAGGGCTTGTCATCATTGGAAGCAATCTCAGTTCAGCGAGATATCAAAATGAAATTCTAAAACCAGTGGCATCCCATGTCTTCAAAGTCTGGGACTGAACTCTACCCTCCAAAATGACAATGCTGGCATCCACAGAGCAGGGTTTATCAGTGGAGTGGAGAGGATGGAATGATCTGCCAGCAGTCATCAACCCCATTGAACACTTGTGGGATCAGCTTGGGAGTGCTGTTCGTGCCAGAGTGACCAACACAACCATGTTGGCTGACTTGCGACAAATGCTGGTTAAAGAATGGGATGCCATCTCACAGCAGTGACCAGGCTCCATGGATTCCTTGGCTGGAAACCAATGTTCCTCCTTCTCTGTACACCAAATATTTCAAGGTAGTTGCAAGCTTTGGAAAGGCCAATTATTGGACATGGAAAACTGGAGCACCCTGGACCGTGGTTAGCTCTTGGGCTTCAGAAGGGACACATGAACATTAGGAGACATAAAATACTATGAGAGGGTAGGACAAGAGTATAGGTAACATAATCTTTGTTCATAATAAGAAATGGACCAATGACACTCCCCCTCAAACCTGAGTTGAAAGCTATCTAGTCCAGGAATCTTTATTTTTCTGGTTATGTGTCTGTGTCAATGTACAGTACAGACCTCAGACAGCATTGCACATTCACTGGTTCATCATCTAAATATGTAATGGCAAAATGTGTAATGTGTGTGGAGAAACAGAGGCAGAAGTATATGCCAAAAAGCTCTTTATTAAACAAGATAACAGATATAGAATCAAAATGTAAAGTTGAGAATAATCAATTTGAATGAAACAAAGAATCAACAATACATCATAAAATAAACAAGAAAAAAAACTTTAACATAGACACACTGGGGACCTAAACCACAGAGACAAATCAGGAAATGAAAACAGGAATGATACAAAGGATAACCAAGATCTAAATGCTGGAAAATAGACAAATAAACAGACAAAACCAGACTAAGAATTAGACTGAGACAACCAAATAGACAGAGCCTAAAACAAAGACAGAGAAAATAAACCTAAACAAAGTCAGAAAACCTGAGGAACACAGAGACAAAAGAAAAGCATTAAGAAAGGGGAACAACATAAAATGCATATCAACGAACTACAAAACAAACAAACTGAAGAACCACAAAACATGAATGACCAACAACATTCAGACTGAGGACAATGCTTATAAGACTACACAAACAAGGAACACCTGTGAAAGTCACATGACTTGCTAAGACAGGAACAGCAGGGTAAATCACATGAATGTGGGCGGGATTAGGGAAATGGACCTGAGAAGGAATCAAAAGGAAATAAACAGAAGACAAAACACAGGAACAGGACTGAGATACAGATACAGGAGAGACCAATCCTGTCAAATGTCCTAGAACACCACTGAGCACACTGACCACGGTGGTTGGAACACCGAATGGGTGCTACAGAAGCTGAAATACATCACCTTATATCAGTGGTTCTCAAACATTTTCTACCATTCCCCATCGCATGTGAAGGGGAATTTTTGTACCCCACCTGTCCCATATCACCCCCCAAAAATGGTAATAAAATACACATGCAAGTTCACATTTCTCTATTTTATTCAAGTAACATCAACTTCTATCTCTAAATTATTCGCTTAATATTATAACACCAGATACAACATTAACATCAATGTTCAAAAATTCAAAAATACACAAAATTGGTAAAAATACACAAAATTTAATATTTGAACTGTGCTTCAGTTTCTCACTTTTCAATTTTTGCAAAAATGATCAAGTGCAGGTGCAAGGACATAGGAATGACATTGATATTGTGGTGAGGGATATATATGCTGAGTCAAAGCCCACCCCACACCCAAAATATTAGTTATAAGCTGTTTCCTATGTAGATAAGGCAGTAAAATACTGCATTTATAATTATGTGGAACAGCATTTGATTAACATTAATGTTAGAGAGTGAGGCTGTGTCCCACACAACACACTATGGAACTTTACATACTACACTACAGAATCACTGCTGAGGGTGGTAGTTTTATATGTATTTTAATACTGTTCAGTGCAGCAGTGTGCACTCTGGGACATGGCCAGAGACTAACGTTAACTTGCTGCATGTTTAGAGTTCATTCTCACCACCTGAACACAGCTAATATTAACGTTAACCAACTCTCAGATTCCACAGAGTGAAGCCCTCCTGTGTTTTCCTAAACGTTATATACAAGCCACTTTCATAAATTTAATTATCCGTCGTTGTTTTCTTTAGTGCTCTCATTACTGACCTCATGCCCAGAGCTGGTAAAAACTAACTTTATCAACCAGACACTGATGGTGAATAGGAGGCCAGTGGAGCTGATGATTGGAGCAGCTTTATAGTTGAACAGGCGCCTTAATGAAGGCTTAAAGAAGACCTTTCTCAGACTCGCTGCCGAAACACGTTAATCTCTGTTTGGCATTTTCAAAATGAAAGTATGCGAATAACAGCATATTTTGGTTCTAGGCAAGCTAAATTTTTCTGGTCTCCTATCTAATGTTCTTTTATTATGTTTAAGGGATATTAATGAGTCCATTGTGAGTGGGTGCTTTTTACTGAGTAAGCTTTATAGGAAAAAAAGAAAGGCATTAATAAAGACAGGTTCATTATTAAAGAAATGCACACTTCTCCAGATTCTTTGCATCCCACCTGCAATACCTACCCGCCCCACACTTTGAGAAACACTGCCTTACATATATATAGTGCTCTCTAGTGGTGATAAAATTGATGTTTAACTTATCACCATTTTGAATATACTGTATACTAATTTCTACACTCTTGAGATAAAATTTCAGGCAAATTGTGGTGCCTCCTAATTCTTCTAAGGCTGCTGGGATGAGAGGTGATGGATAAGGATTTTTTTTTGGTAATAGTGTTAAGATGTCTATAATCTATACCAGCTAGTATGAAGAGTCAGCTGAGAATCACCATCGGATCAACTATTACTTCATCATGGGCAATCCAGAATTGAGCAGAGGATTATACCAAATGATATGTTATTATATTTTGTCAAGTATATGGTTAAGCTTGACAAAAGGAGTGCTGGCAAAGGTGACTCTAGCTGATTCTTATATGTGCTGAAATTTATACAGTGAGTTGAATCCAGTTATGTCTAGATATTCACAGTAATTATGAATAAATAACAATATTGATTTGCCTTATACTTCAGTTAATTTAGAGCCTGTAATATGATTGGCAGGGAGACATTCCAGGAGATTTGCATGATAACGGCACTCTAACTGAAGCTCTTTATGTACCACACTGCCTCATATATACATAATATACGAATGGCTATAGTGATTACAAGACAGTGATGGATGCCCAGAATTTTTCAACCTACATGTAACCGGTTTGGTTGCATTTTGCACACTTAATTTTGAACAGAGATATGGCGCAATGGACCCATTATCCATTTGGCAAGGTGGCACAACACACAGGTCCAGGGACCTGGAGGTTGTGGGTTCAAATCCTGCTCCAGGTGACTGTCTGTGAGAAGTTTGGTGGATTTTCTCTGAGTGCTCAGGTTTCCTCCTGTGGTCCAAAAACACACGTTGGTAGGTGGATTGGCAACTCAAATAAAGAAACAACAACAACAAAAAATGTGTCCATAGGTGTGTTTGAGTGAATGTGTTAGTCTGTGTCACCCTGTGAAAGATTGTTGCCCCCCCAGGGTGTGTTCCTGCCTTGCGGACAGTGATTCCGGGTAGGCTCCGGACCCACCATGACCCTGAACTGGATAAGTGGTTACAGACAATGAACGAATGAATGAATGCTGTTTTCCTATGGAGCCAAGAGGAGAAGGACCATACAGCTTGTTGTCAGTATACACTTCAAAAGCATTAGTGGCTTATACATCTGGAAAAGCCTTAACAGTGTGGAACAGTATATAGGTTTTAGAACATCATACTATCCAGGCAATGTCTCTTTCAGGGAAGGTTTTGCATATTTCAGCAAGACTGAAAATAGGATTACATTCCTCTCCCAAAACATGGTGGATGCTCCATCATGGTGAACATGTCCCTGTCCCAACTTTTTAGAGATTGTAAATTTTATTTTGAATAAAATATAGGTTTATGATATTTGCTAATCATTACGTTCTCTAGTGTGTGAGTGAATGTGTGTATGTGTCTGTGTTGCCCTGTGAAGGACTGGCGCCCCCTCCAGGGTGTATTCCCGCCTTGCGCCCAATGATTCCAGGTAGGCTCTGGACCCACCGTGACCCTGAATTGGATAAGCGGTTACAGAGAATGAATGAATGAATGAATTATGTTCTCTTCTTATCTTCCATTTATTAACATTTTACACAGTATCCCAGTTTTTCTGGCTTTGGGGTTGTATATTAACATTTTAGAAATAATAATATAATATTTGTGTGGCTTCGGCCATAGACTTTTGGGTTCATGGAGAGCACCCTATTTGCTTTTGTTCCACCACCTGTCATGTTGTGAACTTATTGAGGACTTGCTTTAGGTTTTTGTGTGTTTGGGGATGTTATGTGCCTATTTATGTGTGTGACAGTTATGTGGTGTTTAGCGAGAGGTTTGGTGAGCTTATTCATCATTTAGAGGGTTGTGAACTGCTGGATAACGCTCCTTCTACTCTTTCTTCCCTATGCCCATGTGTTAGAACATTATAAAGAGCACCTCTGTGCAGTATGGATATTTTTCCTGATCATGTGTTTCATGCCTGAAGAAAACCTGTCACTGTTCCCTCAAGGGTACATATTCAGTTAGGGGAAATAATTCTAAAATATTCTATGATAATTGTAGATTATAATGTTGTGTTGATTACATACACCCCATTTAATCTCTAGGACATATGTCCTTTTATTTGAAACAGTACTATAATGAAAGCTTAAAAATATTCAAGTCTTCATCTGGAAAAGTGAGGGTAATGTACCTTTAGAAAATACAAATTGACCCTAAAACTGCTGTTATACCTTTAAAGGTATATTTATTCATTCATTCATTGTCTGTAACCACTAGTCCAATTCAGGGTGGGTACAGAGCCTACACTGAATCACTGGGCACAAGGCAGGAACACACCCTGGATGGGGCAGGTACATTTATATTGTTTATAAATTTAGTGAACAATAATATACATGTACAGTGAGAGGGTATAATAATTTTATTTTGAACATTAACAAGAAAAAAATAAGCCAATTGCTTTTTCATATGCATTCCTTCCTCATCCATTTTTGGCAGTGGAATTTAATATTTTCCAGGTGAGCCCATATGCTTAAATATAAGCATATATATTTAAACAGTTTAGTCCCAACTTTATCTTAATTAAATAGAGGACAATAAACAATGTTATTGTATGTTTAAATTATTTTTACAAATAAATGGGAGTTTAGTATGGCTACAACTAAACTAAAGCATTTAACACTGTGAGCCTACAGATAAAACTCAGGGATCTTCCTTGCATTCTGAACATTCTTTAATATTTTTCAGCTACAAACAAAAGCAACAGGTTAACAGATGTGAGTTTTAAGTTACATTCAAACAGCATGAATATGTGGCCCATATCAGAATTTTTGGAGTCATATATATACATATACAAGCCCTTTTGAAACCTAAGACTTATTCAGATCAGATTCGGTACAATTTCATATGTGGTACTATTTTAATACCATCTTAAATCAGGTTCCTGTCGTTCATGAGAAAGTAAACCTTATGGATATTGGTATTTAAATTTTAGAATAAATAAATAAATAAAATAATAAAAACTTGAGGAGTGTACGCCTTCATTTTTTTTCATGTCTGTATGCTGTCAGAAAAATAAGTACATTACATGTAATTTATTGTTCACTACAGTTACAAATAATATAAATGTACCTTTAAAGGTACAACAGTGGTTTTAGAGTGCAGTTGTGTTCATTTACATTCCCTTCTCCAGAAGAATAGGTGGAAAATGTGTAATCTTTCATCATAGAACTGTGTAAAATGAAAGAACCCTGAAAATCCTGGAGATTAATATAGGCAAATGAAATCTACAATTATAGTAGAATAAGGTACAATTATTTTCCCTAACTAAATGTACTAAATCCCCCTGAGGGGAAAACAACATAGAGACAAATTTTCTGACAATTCATGAATAAAACTGAATGTGCATCACAAAAATATTAAACTCGTTGTGCTGGCCTTCTTGTCCTCCTCTTTGGGGACCTAATGTTTGCAAGAGAGCCCCTACAAGTTCAGGCTTAAAATGAAAGAAATATTCATAGACCCAGGCTTTAGCCAGTCATTAACTTTTCCTGTAGTCTGTTCATTTTTTAATTATCTGTTTAGTTCTTCATTGTATACTTGTTATGAACCATTTGGAAACAGAAAATTGTCATTGTGGGATGCAGTGCTGGAGTAAAACATGGAATGTATGGACCTGTCCCTCTGGTCAGAGGCTGAAGGACTGCCCTTTTGCTCATGCGGGTTAGCTTAGGAGCATCTGTACAGACTGATGTCAGACACGAGTCACATTAAACATATAGCTTGAATAGCCTAACAAAAGTTCAGATTTTGTCACAAAATCATGCAGAAAGCTTGCCTTTAATGTTCAAGTGACTGCATATTCCTGTAAAGTTATACATTTTACCATTTATTTGCTTTAATCAGGCTATATATAGTACACTTGTAGTAAATGTGTTAACATCTAATTTACTTATTGGTTTCTTTATGCATTATTTGCTTTTTAGTGTTCTTCTCTGGTCTTAGTATGATTATGTAACACTTTGGGAGAAATATGCAGAATAGCAAACCAAAGCTTGAAGCTAAAATTGCGAATATTTCCACAGCTACAGTGAACTTTCCAGGAGAGCTGACATAACCTGGGATAAATGTGATCCAAACGGCACAGAATATGAGCATACTGAATGTGATGAACTTGGCTTCATTAAAGTTATCTGGTAACTTCCGACCCAGAAAAGCCAAAACAAAACATAGAATTGCCAGAAATCCTACATAACCCAGCACAGCCCAGAAACCTACTGCTGAACCAAAATTACACTCTAAAATGATTTTTTCTTTATAGTAGTTCATGTTTTTGTCAGGAAATGGGGGAGATAATATTAACCAAAGTGCACAAATAATGACCTGTATGAGAGTGAAGAAAAGGACACTGAGTCTCTGCTGTGGAGGCCCAAACCACTTCATGACATTACTGCCTGGAAGTGTAGCCCTGAAGGCCATTAACACCACTATAGTTTTCCCCAGAACACAGGAGATGCAGAGGACGAAGGTGATGCCGAAAGCTGTGTGGCGAAGCATGCAGGACCACTCAGAGGGTCTCCCAATGAAAGTAAGTGAACAGAAGAAACACAGAGTTAATGAGAATAGCAGCAGGAAGCTGAGCTCTGAGTTATTTGCTCTAACAATAGGTGTGTCCTTGTGTGTATAAAAAACTACTGCAATGCCTGTGGTAATACATACTCCTAACAAAGAAAATAGCACTAGAATGAGTCCCAATATTTCCTCAAATGCTAGAAATTCAATTAGTTTTAAGATGCACTTATCTTTCTCGTCATTAGACCAAAGCTCAGCTGGACACTTGGTGCAAGTTACCGAATCTGAAAAAGCGAAAGTTTGAACCATTGTATTTTAATATACATATGACTATATAAATAGTTCTAGTTTATTGTCGTACTCCTCTTTATACCTGTCATGTTACTGATCTCGCCTTCGCCGCAAGGTATACAGTCATAGCAGCAAATAGGCTTTCCCTTTTGTACAGTCTTCCTGGTGCCTGTGGGACAGCTCTCACTACATATAGAAACAGGCACCTAGAGAACACAGATAACTGAGCTATGACTTTATTTTAATATGTCATAGTAATTGTTCATTTGTTCTTATATTGCACTAGAATGCCTTGCACACACATATAGAGTAGTAAAAAAGTAATAAACAGCCTGTGATTTATATGGATTACCTGATGTGTGTTGTTGGCCCAGGTTATACTCATGTTGTTAAAAGAAAGCTGAAGATGTGCTTGCAAAGAGGCATCATAGAAACCCACTTTAACAAACACTATTTTACCAGTCGTGCCCTGCTGCCAGTTCAAGAGGTCATACCTCGCAGTGGGGTCTCCATTTTCATCAAAGTATACTTCCTCACTGGTTGTAGTAGAGAAATGAATTTTCTTTAATTCACTGAGTACCTAAATTAATCATTGGGAAATATCAAAATATAATTGTCAAAACATAAACCATTACTTGATTTTTCCCCTACTATTCTACATCATCAGACTCACCTGCCAATGTTGAGGGTTGTTTGTTGTGTTTGTACAAACAGCAAACCCTTCTTGTTCACTCCCACTTATTGAACAGTTATAACTTTTATCCAGGGAATGAGCAATAGCATACACAGCCTTATAAACATTATTTGCAATTTGTAACTCTGAAATGTCTGTATACTGGTTCTGCACTTTACTAAGGCTTTCATTGCCTTTACACATATCTTTCAACTTAGCATTTTCTGTTGTGGAAAGTTTACATTCAAATATCGCCTCCCACAACTCTTTATAAAGGTCAGTATCATAGGATGGGTATAGCTTGGTCAGAAATTCCCCTAAGCCATTGATTTTTGCCTTTGGAATAGCAAAACCCATCGACCCTCTTAGAATATGCTGCCATTCAACAGTTGCAATGTTCATATCAGAGATCCAGGATTCACTTCCAATCCACTGTAGGCCAGTGACGTTCTGCAGGGCCATTTCTGTTAGAAGAACTTCCATGTCAGAATATGAGACAAAGGCTATGATCACTTTGGAGGTTGAACTCTTGATAATCCCAATTATTCGTAATATGTTTTGTTTAGGGCCATTCCTTAAAAATGCTTCAGAATACTCAACACAAACTCCCTCTTCTTTGGCCGCACTGATAAATGTATTCATTCCATTATTTCCATAGTCATTGTCACTACACAGAGCCCCTACCCATGTCCAGCCAAAATGACTGACCAGTTTGGCCAAAGCTCGGCTCTGGTAGTAATCACTAGGAATTGTTCTAAAGAAAGATGGGTGCTTTTTTCTGTCACTTAGACATGCACAGGTTGCAAAGTGACTGATCTTTAAAACATTGAATATGTACATTTTTAGCAAGAGGATATATTTTTCTACATAATAAATAATAAATTCCAATTTTGCTAAGTAGAAAAATGTAAAGGGTTTACCATAGGTATGTGCAAAGGTCCCACTGTTGAACTGATAGCAATAGTCGGGGTCGATGATGTTTCTGCAATAATTGCTTGTACTGTTTCAGGTCTAGAGCAGGATAATTTTTCTGTGTAGCCATTAACTAAAGACAAGGAAGCTCTTATGGCCATTTCTACTGATCCACAAGAGTCATAGATTTTATAACCCAAATTGACTTTAGGAAGGATATCAGTTCTGTTATTTATTTCATCAATGGCAAATACCATTGTTTGTGCATTCTGAAATTCTCTGAGGCTCAAACTAGAAGATAGAAGAGAAAAACACTTTCATTAGACACAGTAAATTTCAATACCAAACACACATTTCTGGCTGATATTTTTGATTTTCTTCAGTTAATGCGGGAAGCAACAAATATGTTAGTGTTGTTCCTTTCCACCCAACAATTAATAATTGATTTAATTAATGAAGTCTTTAATATCCCCTCACCTTTTGCATTTTGGTTTCTGTGGTCCTGATGTGAATTGTGGTGTTGTCTGCTCCAAGCTGTTGTGAAAGGAAAAGATTCCACCTATCATCACATCCCCATCTTTACTAAGCTGAGGGGGATTCGGCAGCCCTCTTAAGCTGCAGGGAGGGTCAGGAGCTTTCACAAGTGTGAAGAGAAGCCATATGTGTAGGAAAGTCATTCTCACCATTAAAACATCTTTTGCTCTTTTTAGGCTATTATATAAGCTGCCTGGGTTCTCACATTGACAGCACTGTGGGGTGTGGACTTCAACTGCGCAGTCGCTTGACTGTATTTACTCAGAAGGCACACATTTGTATTGGGCTGCACTTTTGTGCAGATTTATGTGCAGCTTGAAAGCATTAGGACTCTGATGCATTTTATTGATTGTCTTTGATGTCTGTTCTACTGAATTCAAATTGATACAAAGACTATGAATTGATAGAGATCTGAGACAAACTATAGATTGATGGCATTAAGAACAATATACGTAATAATACTTCTAATTAAGATTTACTAAAAGGAAAGAGCTGAGTTAATAAAGTATTCATAATATCATTTGGTATTTTGTTATGTTTCTTTACTTGTTTTCATTATTTAAGTGTCTATCCAGTAGGTGCCTCGAGACTCAGTGGATGTCAGTTCAGGCTCAATACAAATTACTCAGTACATATCACACATGCAAGCAAAGTGTTGTTCAGTGCAAAAGTGTTGAATGATATTTCTCTGTAGACTTACAGATTTACATATACCTTTAAATATGCGATAGGCAGTTTCACAAGAGTACATGTATCTATGTTAGTATAGTTCACCTATCTAACATCCATAGGTAGTGCATTCTGAATTCTGAACAATGCATTAGTTCTTTGTTCAAGGTAACATCCAGAAGCCAAGCAGACTGCCCCAGAGTGTAGTGACCCAAAACAGTCTCAGGCACTTTATGGTTTATTTGTACTGGTTAGAAACCGAAATACTTTTGCAAAGAACATTTTTTTCGCTTTTTATTGTACCCATCCATCCATTATCTGTAACCGCTTATCCAATTTAGGGTCGCGGGGGGTCCAGAGCCTACCTGGAATCATCGGGCGCAAGGCGGGAATACACCCTGGAGGGGACGCCAGTCCTTCACAGGGCAACACAGACACACACACACATTCACTCACACATTCACACCTACGGACACTTTCGAGTCGCCAATCCACCTGCAACGTGTGTTTTTGGACTGTGGGAGGAAACCGGAGCACCCGGAGGAAACCCATGCGGACACGGGGAGAACACACCAACTCCTCACAGACAGTCACCCGGAGCGGGAATCGAACCCACAACCTCCAGGCCCCTGGAGCTGTGTGACTGCGACACTACCTGCTGCGCCACCGTGCCGCCCTTTATTGTACCCATTGTTCCTTTATATTCTTCTTCTTTATATAGTTCTTTTATACTTATTACGCCATATTCTATTCATGTTCAGTTTATATTAGTGTATTTTGTATACAAATTGCAAGTGGCATTCACAGTGCACTGATAAATTAGGCAAAAGCAGCATTCCAATCTCCATTAACCACCTGTATGTGCCTACGTCGTTCCATCCAAACAACATGGAAGAAACAGTAATGGTTGTGTCTGTGTTCCCCATTCTGTATGACTCAAAATGACAATAATAGAGAGATATAAATAAAAGAAAAGAGGCATGGAGGAAGGTTTCCATGGTATGGACTGAGCCTAGAAAGCCTAGGAATATTTCCAACACATATAGAGCACAGTAGCATGGTGTAGCTCATTTCACTGAGTTAATTTCCATGTTTAGAGATAAGAAAAGTAAAAAAAAAATTAATCTGCACATTTGAGTGGGGAAAAGAATGAATAAATATTGTATACGTAAACTATAGTTTTGTCCTGTAAACAAAATGAGTTTTGCATAATATCAACAGTAATGGGAACTAACAATATATAACTCATTTTTCATTTTTGTGTAATGTATGGAAACATGTATTGGCTTCATATTTTGGATTTCTTTGTAACATGCTCATTAATTATCATATTTAAATTATCATTTATTTCAAAAGTACAGGTTCATTACCTAAAATGGTAATGATGCCTCTAAAAAGTAATTTAACTATACAACATTACACTTATTGTGGAAGGTATCAGTAGTGTAATGTTCTGCATCACCATATGTAATGTATAGTTCTGAGCATAATTTTAGTTGTATGTTGACTTATTATTATTATTATATTTAATCATTGATCAACGTAATACAATGAAATGTATCTTCTGCATTTAACCGATCCGTGGCAGTGAATATACACAGACACAGACACACACATACACACGCACTAGAGCCAGTGAACACACTCAGAGCAACAGCTTGCCATTACTGGCTTCTAGGGAGCTGTTGGAGGTTATGTGCCTTGCCCAGGTTCACCTCCACTGTGGATTGAGTGAGGAGTATGGGGCTGCTCCCTCACTCGTACTGCGCTCAATTTTCCTGTCAGTCTTAAAAATAAAACCTGTGCCATTTCAGTCCCAAACTCGCTTCTCTGATCATTAGGCCGCATTTAATGTTATTTTTAAATCTGGACAGCACTACATAGTCTGGATTTCAAATGTATTGTGTTATAAACATCTTGTGTTATTCAAAATGTTTTGAAATCCCATCTGCACCCACTTATCAAAGAAAGACATGAGCATTTGTAGCTGTGTGAAAAATATTTATTTGGATACATAGGACCTACAATCAAATCATTTGGTTTTTCCCATTATTTGCTTTTTAGTGTTCATTTCAGGTTTCAGCAAAATCACATAGCATTTGGGCATAAAAATGCAAAATAACAAACCATAACTTGAAGCTAAAATAGCAAATATTTCCACAGCTACAGTGAACTTTCCAGGAGAGCTGACATAAGCTGGGATAAAAGTGATCCAAACGGCACAGAATATGAGCATACTGAATGTGATAAATTTGGCTTCATTAAAGTTATCAGGCAGCTTTCGAGCCAGAAAAGCCAGAACAAAACACAGACTAGCCAGCAGTCCTATATAACCCAGCACAGCCCAGAATCCTACTGCTGAACCTAAATTACATTCTAGAATGATCCTTTCTTTGTAGTAGTTCATGTTACTGTAGGAGAAAGGAGGGGATATTGTTAACCAAAGCACACAAATAATGACCTGTATAAGAGTGAAGACAAGGACACTGAGTCTCTGTTGTGGAGGCCCAAACCACTTCATGACATTGCTGCCTGGAAGTGTAGCCCTGAAGGCCATTAACACTACTATAGTTTTCCCCAAAACACAGGAGATGCAGAGGACAAAGGTGATGCCAAACGTTGTGTGGCGAAGCATGCAGGACCACTCAGAGGGCTGACCAATGAATGTAAGTGAACAGAGGAAACAGAGGGTCAGTGAGAAAAGCAACAGGAAGCTTAGCTCAGAGTTATTAGCCTTAACAATTGGAGTATTCCTATTGCAATAAAAAATTAAAGTGATCAGAATAGTGAAAAAGACTCCAACCAAAGAAAATATTGCAAGCATTATCCCCATAATTTCACTGTATGATAGGAATTCAACTACTTTTGCGATACAGCCATCTCCTCTTGTGTTTGACCAGTATTGTACTGGACATTTCAAACAGTTTAGGGAATCTGAAATAGAAGAAAAACTGTGACATTCATTAATTCATTAATTACAGATTCAATGTTTTTTTTTTTTAATTATTCCATGTATCTTGTTTTCATTAAATTACCTGTAATATTACTAATTTCTCCTGGTGGACATGGTATACAGTCATAACAGCAGACAGGCCTTCCTGTCTGTACAGCCTTCCTGGTGCCTGTGGGGCAACTCTTACTGCACACAGACACTGGCATCTACAGGACATTTAAAAACAAATATGTTTTTCATCTACATAAACAATTAAATATGCAAATAAACATAATTTGTATGCAAACGAAAACTAACCATTTGACGCTCTCCATTCCAGACAATTTGAGCACTATTCAGAGTAAATTGTCTGCCTTTAGGCAAAGATGCATCATAGTAACCGATTGTGGCAACTTTCATGGTACCCTCAGGGACTCGTTGCAGATTGATGAGCTCATACCTTGCAGGTGAATCTCCATTTTTGTCAAAAAATACATTTTCCCCTTCAGAAGCAATAAAATTTACATTCTGCAGGGATTTTACTACCTTTAACATAAAAACCGTGTTGAACATAGTAAAGATTAGTTATTGGGTAATTACATTAAATTTTTTAATTTATATTTCTAATAAATTGCATTACTCTGCCTCACCTCCCAAGGCTGTATTTGGGTAGGTTTAGTACAACTTGAATTCAGAAATGTTGAATTGCTTTGCTCACATGAGAGTAGATTGTGCAGTGCATGGGCCACTGCATAAACAGCCTTGTAGACATTGTTGGTGAACCTCAGGTCAGATACATCTGTAAATGCATTTCTCACATCCTTTATATGTTCAAAACCATTACATGTTCTCTGCCCTGCTCCTGGAGTTAACGAACAATTGAACACACTTTCCCAGAATTCTTTAAGAAATATGCTGTTTGGAAATTGTGAGGGGTTGACTTTCTCTAGAAAAGGACCCAGCCCAGGGATTTGAGCCTTGGGCACAGTGAAACCTATGGAGCCAATCAGAGATGTTTGTCCTAGGCTTTCTGTCAGAGAGCTGTCTGTGATCCAAGCATCACTGCCAATCCATTGCAGTCCTGTAATGTTTTGCTTGTATAACTCTTCCACCAGTACCTTAATCTCTCTGTGAGACATGAAGGCCATTATCACTTTTGATGTTGAATGTTTTATAATATCCACTATTCGAAGTATCTCATGGTATGGTCTTGTGCTTTCAAAAGCTGCAGAATATTCTATACACACACCCTCCTCTTGGGCAGCTGTAATAAACATTGCTATGCCGTTCAGTCCATAATCATTTGCATTACTTATGGCTCCCACCCATGTCCAACCAAAGTGTTTGACCAGCTGAGCCAATGCTCTGCTCTGGTAATAATCACTGGGAATTGTTCTGAAGAAGGAAGGGAACTCTTTTCTTTTGCTCAGGCAAGCACAGGTGGCAAAGTGACTTATCTGTGTAACATAGAGCACAGCATGATACAACTTGATAGGACAATTGAAACATATAAATTTATAAATAGTATTTATAGTAAATTTAGTCTTAATATGGCTTAATTAATAATTAATTCATAATTCTTAAGCATTAAAGCAAATGTTCTTTTAATCTTACCACTGGTATATTGAACTGTCCAACAGTCCTTGCAAGACCTATAGTTGGTGTGGACCCAGAATGTCCAATAATGGCTTGGACTGTTTGAGATGTGCACATTCTGGTGGTTGTTGAGCTTTCATGACCGCTTACCAAAGACATTGCAGCTCTCAGTATATCCATGGAGCCACAATTATTGTATATTTTGTATCCCAGAGTAACTCCAGGCAGAATATTAGCATTTTTGTTTATTTCTTCCACAGCAAATACCAGGGTCTGTGCAAACTGGAATTCTCTGAAACTTAAACTTAAGACAGTTTCTGATTATAATGAAGGTTGTTCACATCAAATAACACAAGCTAATAAAACATGCACACAAAGGATTGAAAGTGTTATATAAATATACAAAATCAAATGTTGAATAGAGTATACATACTCCCAGCATGGGCGGACTCCTGGCATTGTACGAAATGAGTCTGTGTAACCATCTTGCCCAGTACGAAATGAGAAAATGCCTCCAATGATAAGATCACCATCTGTCTGAAATTCAGGATGCTCCACATTAGTCTGTAGCCTGCAGGCAGGCTCTTCTGCCTCAGTAAGTAAAAACATTAAGACTAACTGTAACACAAGCATGGCAGCTCAGACTGTTGTTATTCATCCTAGATACTCCAGCATTTATGTACTCTGAGAAGGCCAGCTTCTGCCTCGGTTCTAGCTGACAAACAGCATCAAAAGCCTCAGGGGACTGAGGCTATTTAATGAAATTGATGCAGATTCATGTGGGTTTCTCTGTGGTGTGTGTGTATGTTTTAAACAAATTAAGGAGTAAGAATTGTGTTTGAAAAGCCTTGCATGTTTACCTAGTTAAGGTGGAATGTAGAAATCAAGCTTGGTAGTACACAGCAAATATAAGCGTTTCAAAGTAGGTAGATGTTTTAGTGACATGATGTACACTTGGTCGTGTGTTTTAAATGGATAAAATGGGAAACAAAACGAGTTTTGTTTATAAATCCTAGTGCTAGATTTAGCTTCACATATCTGTTTAAGGTGGAAATAAGTATTTAATAGCTAGAGAACAAAGCAAATAAGACCCAAAAAGACCCATTTAAGGTGAACTAAATGCTTAAAAACAAAAATTGTTAATAATTGGTTGAATAATAAAATTGGTTTGTGTGATTTGAATGAATAAAGTGGAATAACAGTTGCTTCAAAAACTTTCAAAAGCTGTAGTGCTAGCTTCAGCTCTTAAGGTGGAACAGAGAATTCAAGAACTTGGCCAATAACTGACACATGTAAGGTGGAAAGAAATGTTTGACTACGAAAATTGTGGATAAGATCTGCCTCCTAAACGACAATTATGGTGGAAGGGAAAATTGATAAGAAACACCAGCCTTGTCTAGTTAAAATATTTCAGGTGGATTTGGACAGTAAAGGATTGTAAATGCAGGGAAATGGCGACCCTAGTCACTGTCCAGTTGATATATGCAGTTCAGTTTAGCAGCTAGGCCTGCTAGTTAGAAAACTCATATTACCAGTTTGCTAGTTATAATAGGCAGATGAAGTGGTGTCACCTACCAGGGCTACAAAAAAAAAAAAAACAAACAAAAAAAAAAACATATAACTTTAGTGAAATCTGTAGTTTAATCCATGCGTTTTTGAAACTAGTTTATTAAGTATTAGACTGGAAAGCTAGTGTATACTGGCATAATATAATGTTTTAACTTACAAAAATGGACTAGAATTTAAGCTACCTTGTCAGTAATACAAAGGAATATTGTCTTTGTCTTATTTATTGTCATCTTTTCCGCTTATTCCATTTCAGGGTCATGGTGGCAAGAGGACAAGCAAAGAAGCAGAAAGGCACATCTGTCCCCCACAGGGGGTCACCAGTTTGGGGTGGCTGCAGGTTTTCATTCCAATCAAACAGGAGCACACCATCTTTAACTAACCAACAGTTCAAAGGAACACTAGGTAAGGTTTGGATTTTTATTTTTGTTCCTGAGGTTTCCCTTACTGTAATTCATATTTACAGCACTGTACTGAAATCAGTGGGGAGGGTTCAGGAGGATGGTGGTTTCCTACCCTCTTACAAAACTCATAGTGCATTTTCTGCAGTGCTGAGCCCAGAGTAGCAATGACAGATGCTCTGTCCTCCCTATAATGGTCAGTGGAGAATTTTAATGATTTTGAATCTGTAGTTTTATGGTAAAAATATTACATTTCTTTCAAGAATAAGACAACTTGATTAAAGAACACAGTGTAACATTTTGGCCTTAATTACAGATTCAGCATCATTACGATGCTCCACTGACCTGTAATAAGAAGAATATGGCCTCTGTCATTGCTACTCTAGGCCCAGCAATGCATAAACTGCATTGTGTATCTTTTAAAGGAGGGTAAGAATCCCTACATTGATTTTAGTACTGTTATAAACTTGAATTAGAGTAGGGGGAGCCCCAGGAGCAAAAAACCTAAATCTTACAATAAAAATTATCATTTAAAAAATAATCATTTTAAAAAAAAGTATCAGGTTTGCTTCTCCTTTACTGGAATGAAAACCTGCAGCCACACCATCCCTTTGTGGATAAGATTGGTGACCCTGCCCCACAGCTTCCACCAGCTCCTCCTTATTTAATATTAATATATTTTTATAAAATGTAATTGAGTTTGAATAAACAGTGTCTGTGAAATGGATGTTAAAATTGAAGTGTGGAGGGTACGGCTGAAGAAGTGTGGGTTCACTCAGCAAGGAGCAGGCAGGACTTAAAATAACTCTTTCTGTGAGAATTTATTCAAACGTTGCACACGTGATGATGTCACAATAAGAGAGGTACCCATAAAGACAAGTAAATAAAAACAGCGCGTTAGAACTAAACAGACCTAGTTTGTCTGTACTGCAGTTCCTTCTACCTTCACTGCCTACTGCAGCCAAATCCCCCTCATTTTAGGAACTTAGCCCCACCCCTCTCTTAATTGGACTAACCCAACTCTGGCAAAGGGGTAACAAAGTTGCTTACAGGAAGATATTGATTCCCTACAATATAACCAATAACTGATATCCCCAGCACATCTTATTCCAGCTTCACTGGTAAGTATTTATCTATGTACATAGTTTGTTAGTATTTTTACGTATTTGCTTTTTCCCTTTCACAGGTTCCTAAATCCAGCTCTTCCCTCCCCCTCTCTATACCTCACCGTGGGCCCTTCGGCTAGCACAAAGAGAGACAGGAAATTCGCCGCCCTTCCCCTAGGAACAGGACCTGAAACAAGGTAAGTAATAATACCGGCATGCATTCCTTAATGTATATTCCAGTCTTGGTGATGGGGCCAATTCACTGACCTCATCACAGTGTCATAATTCTGAAAATATTCACACTTCAGGTTTTTTTTTCTTCCCCCTTCTTTCTTTCTCCTGTGTCACTCTAACAGTGTTTCTCAACATTGATTCTGAATACACCTTGCCCTAAACATTTTAGTGGTTTCCATGCTCCTAACACACCTAATTGAACTATTCAGCATACCCTTTCAGAGTAGTAGTTGGTGCTATAACACGAAAACCACTCAAAGGTGCAGGGCAGGGTGTCTCCGGGATCGGGGTTGAGAAGCACTGTTCTAACAGGCTTACGTTACCAGTTCAATATGAATATTATTCAGTTTCCTAATATTTCATATGAACCGAGCACAGTGCATGTCAGTGTCAGCTTAATTTTACAGCTCGTTTTATTGAAGCCAAAATGTTTACAGTAATAAAAGATAATGTGACAATTTATTCACATTATTCAAACAAATGTGTGAAGGCCAAAGTGTCGTGACCAATCAGAGAGCTTGTTAATCCAAATAGCTTCTCCAGTAAGGAAGCTAGCTAGTTAAGTGAAATCTGGGCTTTGTGTTAGAAACGTTGATTAGAGTGATGTCGGTCCTTCCACGGTAAGAAAGGGAGGCACCTGTATATCTAATTATTTCTATGTATCTATAACTATTTTAAATTATTTTATGACTGTCTTTGAGGGGAAAAACATAGCTCACTAGGTAGATGACTAATAAACATGCTAACTGTCACGCCTATCTGAATGCCATACCCACAATTAAAAGGATAATTTTTTACACATGATTTTTAATACAGTCTCTGCTAGATGTGCGCGCCACTGGTTTCTTTCCTTCTGGCGCACAGCTGTTTCTGTCCTAGTGCCCTCGGTCGAAAAGTCTGTACACCCAATAAGTGCTTTTACTCTATAGAATTAGTTGTTGCATCCAGGGGCAATACAAAATGACTTTTGCCTCAACTTTTGCTTTTGTCTTGAATTTTTCATTGAGTTTACTATGGTAATGCACGCTAATGTAAACTAATGCAGCTTCCCCAGGACAAACAGCCTCAAGATGTCACATTCAACGATACAACAACATGGCGCAACACTTGTATAATGAGTGCCATTTGAATTGCCTGCTATTTTTAATTCAGTTTCACTGACAATGTTAAACCTATAAGATTTTAAGAATGATATTCGTCTTGTAAACAACATCTACTTTTTCATGTTCACGTTCTTCCTGTCATTATCTGAAGCTCATGACCATACGAGAGGGTAGGGTCATAGACTGACCAGTAAATGGAGAGCTTTGCTTCATAGCTCAGCTCCCACTTTACCATGATGGTTTGGTAAGCGTTGAAGTCCCCCAGCAAACCAGAGTCTGTGCAATTGAAATCCTGCCCAAGAATTATTTTTTCCACAGGGTTTATTAAACAAAAACCTGACCTAAATGAAGAAACGATTATTCAAACATCAAAATAATCCATAGATTACTTGATTATTCAAATGAACAGTTGTAATTGACTACATAAGTTGATTGATTAATTGTCATTTTTAACTTGTTTACATTTATTGATTTAGATGGAATGAAATGACAACAGTGATTTTTAATGCTATGCATCAGTTGCCATAAAATGACAAATGCATGTTTTATTTTTGTATTTATGGACACATCCATGCCTCCTTCTGTGCACACAGCAACCAACTCCACAGGTAAGGTGTTTTTTATATATCATCATTTTTAAAAACATAAAGGGAGTGCTGCCCTTTCTCACCTTAGTGCTCCTGTTTGTACTGAGGTAGAAATTCAGAAATCTACAATCCATCCAACATTCTTTTAAGCATCTTTAGAACTTCAGTCTGTCATCAGTCTTCTACTGACCTGGTTTCTGTCTCTCGCAGTGCTCTCTAAGAGGACGTGTAGGACTGTGGCAGTGTATGAGGAGACTGACCATGGATAAATCACAAAACGAATCCACTCAGAGGTGAGTGATATGTGGAGCGTTGTACAAGAGGTTATTTGTATTAAATTAATGCTCTTTCTGTAGTAATTTCTTCAGTACAGCTTTCTCAAGTGTATTAGCAAGAGAAAATAGTTTCAGTGAAAGGTGGCATTGGAGAAGGTTTACATGAATCTTGGTGCGTAAAGAATAAAGTTATGTTACAACCAAGCACACCATTGTTTTTCTTGTGAAATTCACAATAAGTTTGATGTGTTACATGACCCTATTCCCAGGGGAAAAAACAAAAGTTGGATCCAAATGACCGACTTGAAAATGGCCGCCATGGTCAGCACACATCTTGTAAAGTCCCACAACAGGAAGTTAATTTCGCCAACCATTCCCATTTTATTAAGGTGTATCCATATAAATGGCCCACCCTGTAGATCGAATATGCAGATTATTTTTTTTACCTATTACAGCCCAAGTTCCTAAACTCGTCTCTTGCTTGTTCGTTCAGTTTTCCTCAAACTAGCAACCTGCTCAATCTTCATGTCTGGGGACGAGGTGGAGGAGGCTGACAGTTCTCTCCACTGTTTTGAAACTGTATTATAGTTCCGAAATTAAACATGCCCCAAACTGCATAGCACTGCACTGAATAGTATGGAAAAAAACATAATATACCACACTTAGCAGTGCTTTCTGTAGTGTAGTATGTGAAGTTAACGTTAATGTTAATCAGATGCTGTTCCAAATCATTATTATAAATGTAGTAATTTGCTGCCATATCTACATAGGAATCAGCTTATAGCTAGCTAATATTTTGGGTATTGGGTGGGCAAAATTCTCAAAAAAAAACTCAGCAAAAATGTCCACCCCAATATTAAACTCACTCCTATGTCCTTGCATCCACATAATATCAAAGTGTTTTTTTTACATACATTGTCATATACAGGTCATTTTTGTTATTGTTTTTGACACCAACATGTATTTTTGGACCATGGGAGGAAAGCAGAGCACCCAGATACAGTGAGAACACACCAGAGGAGTCATTCGGCACGGGGCTTGAACCCATGACTCCAGGACCCTGGAGTTGTGTGACAGTGGCACTAATTGTTGTGCCACCAAATATAAAACCAAATATGCCATTGGGCTCTGTGAAGAAGGTCCAGAGTAGGGCTGTGAAAAGGACAGCACTTACACAAAGCACACAGCAAATTTGCCAGGGTTAAATCAGCATAGTTTTAAATTAACACTCTTAGGGGTGGTTTCCAAGACCAGGATTAAGCCTAGTCCTGGAATATATCATCCTTTCAATGGAATAATCACAAATCAAAATGTTGTGTAGTCCAGGATCTGGCTTAATCTCTGTCTGGGAAACCACGTCTGAGTGTTTAAATATAATTGTTAAAACAAATTCCAGTTGGTAACACATGTAAGCCTAAATATGATGGGATTACCTTAAATTAAGACATGTTAAAAAGTCTAAAAGCCCCATGGCTCTGCTCTCGTCGCTTCAGTCTGGTTGTATTCCTTCAGTAGCTCACAACTGCTAAGAGACTGGTCAGATGCTGTTGGTTTAAATGTAGACTAAAATGCAATGTACTGCCCACAAGATTCTCACAAGTGCATACTGGTCCTCCTCCCCTGCATTCCTTAATTTGATTTCTGAAATTTGGCAACCTTATGCACACAGTGTATGCAGGGAGAAGGTGTAGTGCTTTTCCTGATAGTGAGTGTCATTTCAAGACAAAAAAATAAAGAAAAAACATTAATTGAATGCCTGTTACAAACTTTAACTAAATTGAAAAGCCATTGATGCACTAGTTGAAATAGCATTATGCAGCAGAGGAAACCTGGTTATTGATAAACGTAAAGTAAGCCTGCTGAAAAAGCCAGTAAAAATGTTTGTGCAATGAACACTGCAGTATTTAGGGCAGACTGAATTGATGTTTATGACGTCATGACTGTATATCTTACAGATACCTGTATTTAATGAGTTAATAGTTGTTCACAACTGTTGTTTAGTTTTTCTATGTGTAGATGGATATTCAACATTTTTTTTCTTTTTTTGTAAAGGCAGCAGCTGCTTGTGACTTTGATTAATCTGTACCCCATCAGAGATATTTGCTGCTGAGGCAATTACCCCAGACCCTCCTGGTTAAAATTTACCCTCCCTAATCATTAATCTCTACTGATGGCCCTGCCTAATACTGTTTTATTGCTTAAAACTCTCTTAAGTACTGTTAATTAATGTTCCCTTATTGTAAAGTGTGACCAACTAAGCACTTGTATTGCCATTATTAATATATTTTTATTAAGACTTTGCAGTGTTACTTCAACATGCTTGTGCAAAATAAATGGAAATATATTTTCTATGATATTTAATTATTACGGTCTGAAACAAATACACATTTGAGGTAACTCTTAATTTAACATTTAAGCTATTTAAGGGTTTAGTTTTAAAATGCTCATTAAGATGTTTAAGTTTTAAAGATGCTTGTTGCTTTAAACTTAGCAGTGGTACCAGTTGTTATATGTATTAGTTCATTGTAAGTGTTTTTGTTTGATTAGGCAGAACAGAGCAAACATTTAGATGATGATCTAACAATTGAATGCTTATGCAAAGTCCAAAAAAGTTTATTTGGATTTTAAAGGAATCTTTCCCATCATATGTCTTTTAGAATTCTTCTCTGGTTTCAGTAAAATGACATAACATTTTGGTAGAAAAATGCAAAAGAGCAAAGCAAAGCTTGAAGCCAAAATTGCAAATATCTCCACAGCCACAGTGAATTTTCCAGGAGAGCTGACATAAGCTGGAATAAAGGTGATCCAAACTGCACAGAATATGAGCATACTGAATGTGATGAACTTGGCTTCATTGAAATTATCAGGCAGCTTTCGTGCCAAAAAAGCTAAAACAAAGCACAAAAGTGCCAAAAGTCCTATATAACCCAGCACAGCCCAGAAACCTATAGTGGATCCTAAATGACATTCTAGAATGATCTTTTCTTTGTAGTGCTTTAGGTTTTTGAAGGGGTAAGGAGGAGATTTTGTTAACCAAAGCACACAAATAATGACCTGTATTAGTGTGAAGACGAGGACACTGAGTCTCTGCTGTGGAAGCCCAAACCATTTCATGACATTACTGCCTGGAAGTGTAGCCCTGAAGGCCATTAACACCACTATTGTTTTCCCCAGAACACAGGAGATGCAGAGAACGAAGGTGATTCCAAATGCCGTGTGACGAAGCATGCAGGACCACTCAGAGGGCTGACCAATGAAAGTAAGTGAACAGAGGAAACACAGAGCCAGTGAGAAGAGCAGCAGGAAACTCAGTTCTGAGTTGTTGGCTTTGACTATTGGGGTATTTTTATATTTGAAGAAAATTATTGCTATTATTATTGTCATAAAGGCACCAGTTATAGAAATTGATGTTAACAAAATTCCCATTATTTCATTGTATGACAGATATTCAGTTTCTTTCTTTACACATCCATCTCTGTGAACATTTGACCAGTAGTCTTGATCACATTGTTCACATGCAATAGAATCTGTAATAGATGAAAAAAGAGTTAGTTTACACACGAGTAAAAGGTTTTCATAACAAATCAAAAATAATAATTATATATCAGATATAACACTCAAATTAAGCAAATGTATTACACAAAATCAGACATTTAGATCTGCCTAGGTATAAACCAATAGAAAAAAATAGGCCTCTAAATGTTAAGACCACATTATCACAAAAAAAAAAACAAATATTATTTGCACCTGTCATATTACTAATCTCTCCTTCAGCACATGGTATACAGTCAAAACAGCAGATAGGCTTTCCTTTCTGTACAGCTTTCCTGGTGCCTGGAGGACAGCTCTCACTGCACACAGACACCGGCACCTGAGATCATGAAAAATATTAATTTCCAAACAATGCTTCCTGACCTGTATATTTATTTAGTATTCAGTATTATATATAGTTATACACAAAACATACTGGTTTAATTTTCAAGAATCACACACAGTTCCTTATCTTACACTCACCTGACTGCTATTTTGTGTCCACATAATCGAGGCCAAATTTACTGCTAATCGATTATGAGGAGGAGAAGAGGAGTCATAATATCCAACCGTGGCAAATTCATATTGGTGTTCTTTACTTATCTGCCAATTAATTATCTCATATTTTGCTGCAGGGTCACCATTTTCATCAAAATGGACTTCTTCACCCTCTTTGGTTTGAAATTGCACCATTTTGAGGTGTTCTAGAAACTGACAAAGCAGACTATTATGTCATGTCCATACATTTCTGTGGCAAAACTCTAGGGCCAAATTGAATATAATTTTAACTCACAGTGAGAGGATCAGGCTGCCTTTTTGTTGGACATGTTTGTGTACAGCCAAGGAGGTTGTGTAGGGTGTGGGCAACAGCATATACACCTTTATACACATTACTAAATATGGGTAACAGTGACATATCTGTGAATGTATTTTCCACATCAGATAGATTCTCATTGCCTGTACACACTGGTGAATCCCCAGAGTCATTCTGAGAGGTGTATTTACACTTGAACAGAGCTTCCCAGAATTTAGTAAAAATGTCACTGCCTGCAGATTTCAGTGGATATATATCCAGAATGAACTCCTTTAAACCTGTGACTTTTGTTTTGGGGATAGCTAGCCCTATGGCTCCCAGCAGTATTTTGTGTTTATCCAGGGAAGCTACAGTTGAATCAGAAATCCAGCCTTCAGTTCCCACCCACTGGTATCCAGTGATGTTGTGTTCAAAAAACACATGCAACAATATCTCCAAGTCCCAATGAGCGAGAAATGCCACAATAACTCGAGAAGTGGAGGTTTTGATCAGTTCAACAGTTCTCAGCACTTTTTCTTGTGAATAGGTTCTGAAAAATGGAAGGGAATATTCTAAACAGACTCCCAACTGCTCTGCAACTTTAGTGAATGTGGCCATACCACTGTTTCCATAATCATCATCTGTTCTTAATGCACCCACCCAGGTCCATCCAAAGTGATTTACCATTTCAGCCAGTGCTCTGCTCTGGTGATAATCACTGGGGATTGTGCGCAGGAATGAAGGGTATTTCTTTTTGTCACTAAGACACTCACAGGTGGCATAGTGACTGATCTAAAAAAACATTTTGTATTATTTAGCAGTAGTCAATTTTGCATTTTTTGATAGTGCTATAACTTTTCAAAAACATTGAAATTAAACAAAATGTGTTATATTTATAATTATATTTCATGATGTGTAGAGATTACTAGATGCCCAACTCATAACATAACAGCTTAGATACTTACTATGGGAAAGCTGAAAGGGCCAATACTCTTGGCAATAGCCATGCAAGGTGATGAGGCCGTGTCACCTATTATAGCTTGTACTTGATCAGGTTTAGTGCAGACCTGCCCTTGGGCCATGTTGTCATTTCCATTAATTAGTGCCATGGCTACTTTAACTCCCCTTGCCATTGAACTGCAGGTATCATAGATCTTGTAGCCCAGAGAGATACCAGGCAGTAAAGAGGAACTGTTGTTTATCTCCTCTGTTGCAAAGATCAACGACTGTGAATACTGGAAGGCTCTAAAGTCAAGACTAAGTTAGGAAAAACATATACATTATTATGAAACACCATCATTGTCACTTAAACCCTGATCATTTAACTTAATATGATATAGTTATATTATATATTACACTATATTATATTATATTGTCAAAATTGGTTCACACTTTGTTGCTTACCTCATGCACTTCAGTGGAGGTGGCTGTGCCACATAGGACAAGTCTCTGATCTCCCAACTGCTATGGAAAGGGAAAATCCCTCCAACTATGATATCACCTTCCTTGGACAGTTGTGGGTATACAGGCTCTCCTTGCAGGCTACAAGCAGTCTCATTTGCTGCAGAAAAAGTAATAATAGCCATCATAATATATAGTATTGCAAAGAGAGACTCCATCCACCTACTCTTAAATGTTGCTTAAGAGAGTGTGTGCTAGATTTAATGTCTCAACCAGGAACAGGAAGGGTTTGTGGTATTTATATACTGTAGATGCAAATACAAAGCCTCTATGCTATGGTCAAAGGAGGTGTGACCTTGCAGTGTAATATCACTGTTCTGGAAAAAAAAACAGCCTCAATGTCTCAGGGTTAATCTAAGGTCTAAGGATTTTAATGGTTTTAATAGGCTTCCTTTTCTATTTTGTTTATTCTGTGTAATTTGACAATATATTGCCTTTGTTTTAGGATTGTGCCTGTGCATGTTTGTACAGTCAGAAATACTGAATAACTTTTAGGACCTTTAATTGTAGAACATAACTGCACCATTTTCTATATTATTGATAGATTTTGAAATTGGTAGAAATTGCTTTGATTTTATATGCCCCATTTCATCTCCTGGACTTATATTATGTTCTTCTGCTTTACACAGTTCCATAGTCTCCTTTTGGAGAGGAGAATATAATGTAATTTTAAGGGAAAAATGGACTTTAATGCTACTGCTGTACTACTTAAGGCACATTTACACCGTTTGTACATTTAGGAACAATAATGTACCACTACCATTTTTTTCTGAGAGTGTATGACACAATAAAATACAAAGCAGTGTTCCTTTAAAAGGATCAGAATCAAAGTATTCACAAAGACCTCTGTAAAAAATTGAATGACATGTCTTTAGAAGATGTAAGATAATTATATTCTTTTGTCATATTTATCAGTGTAGTAATTTTATTCAAGTTTTTAAGACATTTATATCCAGATACATATTGCCACTGGTTAAAGCAAAAAAAAAAAAAAAAAAAAAAGATCAGTGCCCACAGTGAAAATATTTGAAATGTTTTTGATATTGACCTTTAAATCAAGGTTAAAAATAAATTAAAAAATGATGAATTCTTGTTTTCATTACATTTTGCATAATGTCTCCACTTTATGAAAAATGGTTATTTATTCTGTTTTGATTCTCCACTCTATGGGCCACACCAAATTATTTTAATTTTCTTGTAGTTAACACACTGCATGGGTTTCCACTCAGTGTTCCTGTTTCCTTTCCACAGTCCAAAACACACTTGGGTAGGTAGACTAGCTATTCAAATATTTCCATATTTGTAACGGTGTAAGTGAGGTTGTGATGCCCTGTTATGGACTCGTGCCCTGCCTGGCGCAAAGTGTTTCTGAATAGGCTCCAGACACACTGCATCCCTGAACAGGATGAATTAACACTTTCATTATCTCATGTGGTGTATATATATATATATATATATCAATCATCTGGAGTCAACAGTTCATTACATTTCCAGAGCCTATTTAATGGATATTAACTGCAGACTTGTCTTTCAAATATGTACTAAATTTCATGAAATTAACTGGACAGATGTTCTGATATGTGATGTTAATTTGTCATCCATATAAAATGTAAAGTTGTGCCTAAAATGAATTTGCTGATTAAAAAACATTTGCTGAGTACCACTCTCTACTGGAATAATAATGTTGTTGCATGTAATAGTTAATAACGAGATATCTCTTTCATCAGTTGTGCTTTATTGCATGTACACTATCATACCTTATCTTCATAATCAATTCTACGGGTCAAAACAAGAATTTAAGTCATTGCATCTTTAACTTGTATTACATCTAGACATGTCATTTGTCTAATATTAATAATATAATGTGTTCTAAAAATATTATTTTTATTTATCATAATTTAACATTTGTGAAATTTGAGTGTATTTGATTTTATATGCTTATATGTACTGTACACACACACACAGACTCACACACACACACACACACACACACAACATTCTAAAAGAATATTAACCAGATTTGAGCCTTTTCAAAAGCTGCCAACAGGACTTTCTGGCTAAATCAAACTAGATCAATGTAGGAAATGTTAAATATTCTGTATGAAATGGTCAGATCAGAGCACCAGCATCTCAGTCCAAAATAAATGCTTTGTATTCAGTTACAAAGCCTCAATTAGGCAGGTGCAACGGGTAAGAGTGCATGATGGCGGCCTTGGGAGAGCAGTGGTGGTGCTCAAAGGGTTACACCCACAGTGTAGGAAGGAGAGATACTGAAGGACATTCATACCTACTGCTGTTAGACTATACAATACTCACAATATGTAATATACACCCATTATCTTGCATATATTTTGCACTGTTTATCTGCACTGTTATCTGTTTATCACTACCAGTATTATTACCTCCAGCTTTTTCCCAACAATGTGAATAATCATGTGCAATAATTTAAATCCCTGATCGCTGTGTATGTGCGTGGGTATATATGTTTGTACATATGTAAGTTTTTAAGTCTTTATATCAGTACTCTATTGTTTGTGTTATTGTTTACACATTACATTGTCCAATGCTCAAGATCGTGTGCTGCTGTAACAAGTGAATTTCCCCGATGTAGGATAAATAAAGTCAAAGTCAGACAGCAGTGGTGGACCACAAATTGTGCCTAAGGAAAGAAAGGATTACCAATCTAGCCTGCACATGTGGCACTCACACTATACCTGGTGTCTATATACAGAGTTTCTCCTATCATGAGATGTAAAGGCGCTTGTACTTGCCTGTACTGTAGTGGTGGTAAAACATGGAGCGCTTTAAGGTGCAATCTGTAAGATGTATACTGTACTTAGTCATAAAACGACCAGAGTGTGTGATCTTAAATTAAGGAAACAGTCAAAGCTAAAACTCTGCTGCCTCTCATAGCATTGCTGAAGCAATATATTCTGTTTGAGAAGTGCCCAGGCCGGAGCAGAGCTCCTGTGATCCCACCCTCTGAGGTCCTGCCTGTGATCCTGCCCTCTGTGCAATCACAAATAGTCCAAACCCACCACATTGCCAGGTCTACAAACAGTGTCTTGCAGCCATGAAATGACAAGGTGAACAGAGTTAATGTTAAATATTACCTGACCCAAAAAGTCCCATTGCCCTCTAAAAATCTCCCTGACCAGAGACAGAGTAAAATGAAAAATTGGCCTTGTGTTTGAAAGGTGGAGGCGGTTTAGAAGCAGCAACACTAGAGAACAGAGCCAGAGCTGGCTAATTTTCTCCTGAGCAGGTAACAGCAAATAATTTCTGAAAAAAATATTGATGCCTATGTATAGATTAAAAGGAGTAAATGCCATAGGTTGTGTTTTATATAAAGAGAGGCATAGCAACGTTTGAAAGGTGTCAGGACTGTGTTTTGTATGAAGAAGGTGAATAACAACATGATTGAAAGGTCTAAATACCATTGTGTGTTTGTTTTAAAGAAATTGAGGAAGGTTAATGTGGGCTTCTGTGGTGTGTGTGTGTGTTTTAAAAAAGAGGGTGGAACAAAAAAATCAAGCTTGGTAGTACACAGCAAATATACACGTTTCATAGTAGGTAGATGTTTTAGTGAGATGTACAATTGGTCGTGTGTTAAATGGATAAAATGGGAAATAAAATGAGTTTGAAAATGAGTTTTCTTTACAAAACCTAGCTCTAGCTTTCTGTGCTTAGCTGTTTAAGGTGGAAATGATTATTCAATAAAAAGCTGGAGAATAACGCAAATAAGACTCTTAAGCGGACCCATTTAAGCTAGAACTAAATGCTTGAATAAGAAAATTATGAAGAAGCAAGGATAAGCCTCCTAAAATTACATTTATGGTTGAAGAGAAAATAACACCAGTATTACAAATAACATAGACTCGTTGTTGTTAGTTGTTGTTTTATTGCCCTCTGGTTATACACAGCTTAGAGATCACTGGTTAAACTATAAATAAAATAAAAATGCAATATTTAGAATCATAGAACAAAAAAAACAACAAATTTAGACTCTTTCCTTATAAACCTTTGAATAAGTCACACTTAAGGTCATGCTAAATTACTCACATTTAACTCTGAGATTCAAATTCAGCATTTAAACACATTACAATCTTCAACATTAAATTTTTAGATGGATAAAAACCGTCAATAAACAACCTGGTAAATCTTTAGTTTACCCTCTGAACATATGCAAAATACATCAGATTACACATTATGAGGATCTTATGGATCTAAACACAGAATTAAACCGAGTTTGTAGATTTACAGACATTCTGACTGAACAGTGAGTAATCTCAATGGAAAACCTGTGCAGGAAAATGTATTGCACTTTTATGCAAAATGAACGATAGTTTACTTCTTCAAACAACACAACGTCCGTTTACACATTTAAACAGATTTCTAACATTAAATTAGAACAACTTACCACGTTGGGGCAATGTGATTTAGATTCTTAAGTGACAGGTTTAATCATTGTTGCATCTGCTTAGCTTGCCTGGCTCTCATTAAGCTGAAAAAGCCACTTGCACCTTTTTTCCTCACCAGTCAGAAGACACAAAACCGTAAACAAAGAGTGAAGCCCTCTAGAGGAAGGGAGTGATAACAACATCCCGGCCCGATGACCTCAACAGAGGGTCATCCAAGTAAAATTGGTGAACGACTACAGAATAATATGGTAATAAATGCTCTTTAGAGAAAGCAGTTAAACTTGAACACCAGATTAACAACAATTGTAACAGTGTCATGGAAACACAAGCTGAAAATCTGTAGAGCTTACTTGTCCATATTTCTTTCCAGCAAACATAGTTTGTGGATGGGAGGGGTATAAATACCTGTTTGTGTCTTTACTTGTACTGAACGTACCAGTCCATCAGCTCCAGCATTAACATCAATGAACAATCCAAGGGGCCACTGACTGCGAGGTTTTGATTCATGCAGGACTAATACAAGATCACCTACTTGATAATTTCTGGAATGGTGGGTCCACTTCTGCCTCTGCTGTAGGCTAGGTAGATACTACGCGCACCAACGAAATTTGTCCCATTGTCTGAACGTATCAATTGAGGTGTTCCTTGACGAGCTATGAAACGCTGAAGAGCATTTATGAAAGAATCCATGTCCAAGCTGTGCGTTACCTCTAAATGAATGGCCCTGGTTGTTAAGCAAGTGAACAGGCAACCATACTGCTTCAACTTACTGCGTCCCCTTCTGATGTCAATGGGACCAAAATAATCAGCTCCAACATTGGTGAAAGGTGGTTGACTTGGAGTTACACGATCAGCTGGTAGGTCAGCCATGAACTGAGTACTGATTGGAGCTCTGTGCCTTTTGCATGGTATAAACTGTTCTATAACTCGTTTCACTCTGACGCGTCCTCTGACTATCCAGAAGGATTGTCTAATCTCAGAGAGGACCCGTTCAGCTCCAGAATGACCTGTGAGTTTGTGGAAGTGCCATATGATCAGCTCACTTACATGATGCTTCTGTGGCAAGATCACTGGGTGTTTCGCTGCTTAAGGTATCGGAACATCAGTGAGTCTGCCTCCAACTTAGAGTAGTCCATTACTGAGGCGTACTGGCGTTAACTTTCTGAAGTAATCCACCCTCAGTGGATTGGTGATCTGGGAGCGTTGAACATAGTCAGTGATGGAAATCTCTGCCTGCTTCAGGCCATTGAACATTATAGGTGCACATAGTTTGGTTTTTGTCTTCTTCAAAAGAATATATTTTGCTCATAAGATCAATGCAATAGCTTTCTTGAGTTTGTACCAAGAGGAATACTTATGGATGAAACAATCAACCGCTGGAAGACTGGTGACATTGGATGAGATTGTGTATGTCTGGCTTGATTTCTTTACCTCTGCTTTTGGAGGTAAGCTTCCTAGCTCAGGATGGAGAGGCCAAAACTCTTCCTTCTGCCAAAGGAAAGCAGGTCCTTTAAGCCAGCGCTCACTGCTTGTAAGTTTTTCAGCTGATAATCCTCTAGAAACATCAACGGTGGGGTTAAGTTCTGTTCAGGCATACTTCCATTGTGAGGCTGATGAGACTTCACGGATCTGTGAGATTCTATTTGCAACCAAGGTTTGATACCTTTTATCTTCGTTTCTGATGTAATGCAGCACAATGGTGGTATCAGTCCAGAAGACAGAGTCCAGCAGGTGTAGCTTGAAATTTTGGTGGATTTTCTGGTCGAGCTGCACTGCTACCACTGCAGCCGCCAATTCTAGTCTTGGAATGGTGGTTGTTTTGACTGGAGTCCAGGTCCAATGATGGTGAGCGATTTGCATGTTCCTGCTCTGGGATAGACTTCAGGACCTCTGCAGCATTGCTTGTCCATTTGGTCAAGTGAAACCCTCCTTGCTTGAGCAGGTCTGTCAGCTGTGCTGCTAGATGGATAGCTTGCTGAGGTGAGTCAGACGATTTCAGACAATCATCCGCGTAGAAGTTTCTTTCAACAGTGGAGACGGTGTCTGCATCATACAGATGTGCATGATCAGATGCACATTTCCTTAAGGCAAAACTTGCTGCACCTAGACACCACACTCCGCCAAAAAGTTTAGATGTCATACGGTAGGAAAGTACCTCATTATTTTGATCATGGTCTTTCCACTACAGGAACCGCAGGACGTCTCTGTGGACTGGTGTTACATAAATCTGGTTGAACATGGCTTCAATGTCTGCCATCATAGCAACAGGACCTTAATACTCTGTCATACTTAGCTGCACAGTCAAAGATGACCCGTACCTTTCCTGGCTTGCGAGGGTGTACCACTGGATGATGCAGGAGGTACCATACCTTGCCATAATTGCGGTCAGTCAGTGAAGTAGGGACTCCTTCTGCGTAGTCATTGTTGATAGTCGATTTCATTGCTTCCACATACTTCATTTGCAAGTCTGCATTTTTTGTCAGTCTACGCTCCAGGAGTTGTATTCTGTGTGCTGCCAAGTTGATTGGTAGTGCCACTGCCTTGTTCTTAAAAGGTTTGTCTAAGATTTAGTGTGAGCCATCTTTAGAGACTGAATTCTCCCACTCTTTAATCACTTTATAGTAGTTGACTGACAGATTGCCCTTTTGGGTGGAGTCATCAAGTTTCCAAAACCTTTCTACCTGCATTTGCAGACTGTGATCAGACTTGAGGAAATTTTTGACCTTGACCTTCTTGCCACTTTGTTTGTAATGAATCGGTCAATTTATGGCCCAACCAAACATTGTTCTTGTGCCGTATGGATCATTATCGCCACCTACACGATATTCTTCAGCTCTGAGAAGGCATGGGGCATCCTGTCCAATAACAAGGTGCACATCATCTGAGTTGACTCTGGGAATAGGGATATCTGCTAAGTGATCTCATCTGGCAACCTCATCAGGTGTGGCGAGGCAACTGAGACCTATATTTAACTTATTTAGTGTTCTCACACCATTGAGTATATACATGTTGCCATCATGCAGAGAGTCTATCTCAAGGTTAACACTTTGAGTAAATATGCCTTCTTGGCTACCTCCTACCGTATCAAGATCCAGCCTTGCAGCTTTGCCTTTGACCTCGAGTTTCCTTGTGAGTTCTTCTGACACTAAACTTGTGTAGGCTCCAGGATCAAGTAATGCGTAAGTGACAGAGCTGATGTTGCTAGCCTTCCCTCTAACAGCCACGGGAACAATAGGTAAGCAAACTATACCATTTCCAGCACCAGCAAATCCACAAGTAACGTTTGGTGATTGAGTAGGTTGTATTTGTTGAGTCATTTTATTGTTACCAGTGGCATTTTGACTTGTTGCTGCTTTTTGCTTGTTAATGTGGTTTGGGTGTACATTGCATATCAATTGCGTGTGCATACCTCAGCACTATGTTCCATCATGAAGCAATTTTGGCACAGTCGTTTCTCCTGAACAAACGTGAGGCTTTCTGACACAGTTGGTGATCGGAAAGATGGGCACTGGTTCAAGAAGTGGGGCTCTGAACACTTCAGAAATTTTGAATTAGCTAGTCTTGTAGGTAGGTGTAGACTTGCTCTCTTGAAATGCAGCTGCCTTAACATTTGCAGAGTAATTTAACATCCTGAGCTTTTCCTTCAGTGTACTGGTGTAAAAGACTTAGCTTCTCTTCTGCAGCAACAGACTCTTTGTCCACCATCATGGTGAAAAGCCTCATGAATTTCCAGTACTGAAGGGGGTCACCATTGAACTTTTGTCTCGGCTCTTCTGGCTCCTAAACGGCTCTTTGTTTTACCACTTATTTCCACTGGTACAGAACAATATTACCTACATTTTACATTTTTATGGACAAAATATTATTGTTCAATATTAAAAATAATAAATAGTGTTGCAATGGCCAATTGTTTTTATGGCTGTCTTGTAATAACTCACTGATTGCACTCACACATTCAATTGTATAAATAACTGGATTTTTATTTAAACACCTTAATAAAAAATCACTTGTGAACTCTGAAATATAGCCAATGGAACCCAAAATGTAGGTATTACAAAATAGCTTATTAAATTAAATAATCATCCATTTCTGGGTAATAAAATAAACAAATACAATGTAAATTGCAAAACAGCAGCATTCAACGGTAGTGATTAAAACAACCACAACTGTCAACAAACATTTAACTGATTTAACATTTTCTTCAACTATTTTTTGGAAGGCAGATTGGCATTCAGGAAAACCAAGTGTAACCCACCTAGCTTTATCATATAAATATATAAGGGTTACTGTTTTTCTTTTTTTGTTTTTTGTTGTTGTTTTGTCAGTGATATTTGTGTGCACTAATGATGAGTGACGTTGACATTTGGGATTTCTGCTCCGTCATCAGGGAGAGACGCGTTAAGAACTGCGACGCGCCTCGTGTCTCCAGACTGCAGAAAAAAAAAAAAAAAACTTCGCGCATATATTCCTTGGTTGGACATTTTATTCAGTGTCCACCTTATAGCCACGCAGTGTAAAAGAGGTTAAAGAAAGTCAGATATCGTTTTTTTGGAGACTAGATTTTGAGTTCTGTTGTCTAAACTGGATACAGGCGGTGCTGGAGAAAAAGATTTGTCCAGTTCTTTTCGCCGAATTCTCTGGTGAGTATTTGAAATGACTCATGTATTGCCATGCTAACGCGAATTATAGCTAAATGTGTATTACTATGGGTTGGGTTTATGCTATGAAGTTCAATGTGATATAACTTTATTTTCAGTACAGTACTGTAGACTTATAAATTAAAACCAATCAGAGAAACTGTGAAACTATTTACAAAGTGAACTATATTACCGAAATGACGGCAATTACACTGCCATGTGCGTGGTTAAGGCCCTGTAAGAAAAAAGATGTGAAGTGTAAATGCCTATGAGCTATTGTGAAGTTCAAAACGTGGCTATGAATGACTTACACCAGATCTGGTTAATTTCATTTTATGTAAGAGTGATTAATATTTCCCCTGCTTATGCAGGTTGGTTTTAAGTTGACCTGGATTAAAGCGGACCGTTTGGATGTGAAGCTGCTTCTGGATCGGGGAGCCAGTGATGAGTTGGATGCCATAACCTCGTTCCATGGTGTATCAGGACCTCATCACAACAGCTAAGCCCAGTGTACCAAAAAATATACTACCCGGGTAGTTGCGCAAATTTTTACCTCCGAGTTTTTTTTTGGACAACTTTTGTACCCTCTGTGGGAAATTTTGAGTTTGGGCTGAACGTAAACATTTAATGGGATTTGAAATACATTAAGACTCAAAGGACTGACGGACTAAAAGAAAAAAAAAGGGGACAATTGTTAAGTAACTAATAGTACCAGTAATAGCAAGTGTTATGTTCAAATTTTGTTTAATAAATGCCGGCTCTGTTTATTCTGTTATTAACAAGTTGTGATTGGGATTTATTTTCACCTTTACTCCTCCTTCGGAACTTAGATTAAGGTGTGCGTGTATTAACCCTCAGTGATCCAGTAAATCATATTACACTTCATACACGTTACATCAACCAATTTCGTGGCGAGCCAGCCAGGAGGAGTAGGTGGAAAGAAAACGTATTATTATTTTTTGTCAGTTATCACTGCCACTGTCATTTTTTTCCTCACTACAAACTGCACTTAAACATGGATGTTGAAACAGACTATGGCACTGACATGAAGAGGTGTGTGTATGTTGAGGGTATTGTTACATCTGACATGGATGAACAGATAGCTACATTTTGTTCAAAATTTGGGCCTGTGAACAAAGTATTAAGAGTAAGACAAACGGGGCAGAGTTCTGGGGTTAAAGCTTTAGTTGAGTTTCAGTCTGACGAAGCTGTTGCAAACCTAGCTCCTACCCTCCGACAGACTTACCCTAGCATTGACAATCCCAATATTATGTGGCGTGTAGATGTAGCTTGCAGTGTCACCCAGATCACTAAGAAAGCCACCCTTATTGACCTCTCAGCTGTATCTGATCATGGAGATCACCCTGGCTCAGAAAGTGATGCAGATTCTGATGACAGTAGAACACCCTTAATACCAAGAACACGTTCTAAGATTAACCTTTTTGAAAGAGACTCCTCAAATTCAGGCACAAAAGCAAAAGTCTGGGGAAAGATGATTCAACCAGCAACATTTAGCAGCCCAAAATCTCCAGATAACAGCATTATCAATCCCCCTGAAGTGCAGAAAATCATTGTAGAGCATTTAATTAAAAATGATGGCTCTAATGCACCAAGCCACAACTCCAAATGGCTTCGCCCGTTTTCAGGAAGGGTTCCTAAACCTCCAAATGAGGTTGATTTTGAAACATGGTCTCTCCATGTCGAACTTGTGATGCAAGACAACCCCAATGTCGACATGCAACGGAGAAAGATATTAGAGAGCCTACTCCCACCCGCATCTGACTTAGTGAGGCAGCTAGGCCCTTATGCAGCTCCTAATGATTACGTCAAACTTCTTGAATCAGCTTATGGACTAGTTGAAGATGGGGAAGAGATTTTTGCACGCTTTCTAAGTACCCATCAAAATACAGGTGAAAAAGCTTCTGAGTTCTTACAACGATTGCAAGTGCTGCTGACCACAGCTGTACAAAGGGGAGGAGTGACAGACAAAGATGCAAACAAACACTTAATAAGGCAATTTCGACGTGGATGCTGGGATCAGTCCCTTCTTCTTACATTGCAGTTAGAGCTCAACTCAGGTACACCCCCTAAATTCGCTGATTTCTTGTTGCAATTACGAATAGAAGAAGACAGGAGAGCAGCGAAGCTGGATCGCATGCAACGGCATCTAGGGGGCACAAAGACTAAACCGTGTGTAAGCATGCAGCTCCTACCCAAGATATCTCCTCAATATGAGCCAGTCACCGAGGTACTTCAGGCGTGTATTACACAAACGGAGGATTTGAAAAAACAAATAGCTGAACTTAAAATGCAGCTTACGAAAAAGAAGGAACAACGAAAGCAGAATAGTTCTAAAAAGTCACACTCAAAAACCGACACACCCTCAGTTGAGGCTTCTGAGGCTCAAGTCCAGCAAATCACACCAAAACCTCGACCAAAAGCTTGGTTCTGTTTCAAGTGTGGCAACGATGGGCACCTTGCTCGAGAATGCCCGAACCCCCCAAATAAGTTTCTAGTAGATCAAAAATACAAGGAGTTAAAGGAACGACAAAATGAGTGGCAGAGCAAATATGGGCATTTAAACTGGAAAGGGCCGCAGTGGAGGGACTAACTGCACCCAGAGAAACAGAACGTCCCAAACAAACTCAGCGAGTCACTTGCAAGAACCATTCCACAATAGAGCCCAGTAGCACCAAACTTCCAAAAGGCTTAATAGGACCAAAGTGCACAGCTACAGTAACAATTGAGGGAATTCAGTGTGACAGTCTTATTGATTCAGGGTCTCAGGTGACCACAATTTCAAAGACTTTTTATGAAACTCACCTGTCACATCTGCCTATTTTTCCTATTCAAGACCTTTTAGATCTTGAGGGTGCAGGTGGTCAGGAAGTTCCCTATCTGGGATACACACAAGTCTCAATCGATCTCCCAGAGAATTTAGTGGGGACACTTGAGAGTGTTGACACCCTAGCACTTGTAGTCCCTGATCACCGGTCAAATGTTCAAGTTCCCCTGCTTATAGGCACAAATTTGCTTGATCCTCTTTATGAAAGACTTGCACTTAGCATGGATGATTGCTTAGCACGCAAACCAAAAAATGGCAGAATTGGAGCTGTTAAACTACAAAGTAAAACCTGTGTCACTATTCCTGCTGGAGAAAAATTAGTTTTGAGTGGTTATACAAGAAACGTCCCATTTACAACAGACACTACCCTCTTAGTAGAGCCCCCTCAGTCAAACTTACCTGCTGGTCTTTTGTTTTGCAGTTACATCATGACAAGTCCTTTACGTTCGTCTTTCAAACTATCTGTGCTTGTAAAAAATGAAACTGCACGTGACATCAAAATACCTGCTGGTCGTATGATAGCTGAGGTCTCTATCCCTAAGACTGTACAACTACTCCCAGTAAGTGACACTAAAACCATGCCAGTTGAGTCAGCCCACACTGCACCATGTGCTGCCGCATGCAGTGCTGTTCAAGCCTCTGAGTCTCGTAAGCTTCCCTTTGACTTCACAGATTCACCCCTGTCAGAAGAGTGGAAAGAGAGAGTTACAAAGAAACTCGGTGCAATGTCAGATGTTTTTGCTTTAAATGACCTTGACTATGGCCACACCACAAAAGTTAAACACAATATCCGCTTGTCTGACCCCACTCCCTTTAAACAAAGGCCTCGACCCATCCATCTATCTGACTATGAAGCTGTCAGACTTCACTTAAAGGAGCTCCAAGACGCAAACATAATTCGTGAATCAGAAAGCCCCTTTGCATCCCCCATTGTCGTGGTAAAGAAAAAGAATGGCACAATCAGGCTATGCGTGGATTACCGCAAGCTTAATAACCAAACAATAAAAGATGCCTATGCATTGCCCAACATTGAAGAGGCTTTCTCAGCCTTATCAGGTTCAAAGTGGTTCTCCATTATGGACCTTAAGTCCGGATATTATCAGGTGGAGGTGGAGGAACAAGATAAGTGCAAGACAGCGTTTGTGACACCCATGGGATTTTGGGAGTTTAATAGAATGCCACAAGGAGTAACGAATGCTCCAAGTACTTTTCAAAGAGTCATGGAAAAGTGCATGGGTGGCATGAATCTGAGCGAGGTATTAGTGTTTCTCGATGACCTCATAGTATTTTCAGCTACACTTGAAGAACACGAGGAACGGCTTTTAAAGGTGCTTAGTAAGCTCAGGGAGTTTGGCCTAAAACTCTCGCCTGAAAAATGTCAGTTCTTCAGAAAATCTGTCAAATACCTCGGCCATGTTGTGTCAGAGAATGGGGTTGAGACAGATCCGTCTAAGATAGCGGCCCTTACCACCTGGCCCCGACCAAATAACATCAAAGAGTTAAAGTCTCTTCTTGGATTTGCGGGGTATTATAGGAGGTTCATAAAGGACTACTCCAAAATTGCGAGACCCCTCAATGACCTAACCGCTGGTTGCATACCCCCAAAGAAAAGGCCTATTAATGCCAGGACCTCACTGAGTCCAGACTTTAAAAAGCCTTTCAATGAGAAATGGACCACAACTTGTGAGGATGCCTTTAAAAATCTCATTCAAAAACTAACAACAGCTCCTATCCTTGGATTTGCCGACCCCAAAAAACCATACGTAGTTCACACAGATGCTAGCCTCCACGGCCTTGGTGCTGCAGTTTATCAGGAGCAGGAGGGCAATCTAAGAGTGATAGCCTATGCGAGTAGGGGACTCTCGCGCTGTGAGCGGAGATATCCTGCACATAAATTAGAGTTCTTGTCCCTCAAATGGGCTATAACTGAAAAGTTTTTTGACTACCTATATGGGGCAAAATTTACAGTGGTGACAGATAATAACCCGCTGACATATATTTTAACGTCCGCGAAACTTGATGCAGCAGGGCACCGCTGGTTGGCTGCTCTATCCAGCTTTAACTTTAACATCCAATATAGAGCTGGCAAAAAGAACCAAGACGCTGATGGTCTTTCGAGGCATCCACACTTCCAAGACAATGACACACATGATATCAGTTCTCAAGAGGAAGATGACAGGATCAAAAAGTTCATTGCCCAGTTTTTGCAAAGTGACAAAGAGCCCAATTTTCCAACTGAAGCTGTAAAAGCAGTGTGTCAAAGACATGAACTGACCCCAACACCTAATGCAGAGTCGGAGCATTTACATCCACTGGTTCCAGTAGAATGCGTAGCCATTGAAGCATCCGCATTACCTGATGTATTTTGTCAAACAGATATGTTTGGGTCAAGTACATTGCCAAAAATGTCCCTTCAAGATTGGGCACGAGAACAAAGACAAGACCCAGTCATAAACCGAGTAATTGATATTGTCAAAGCAGGCAAAAACCTTACATACCGACAAAGACGACGGGAAAGTCGTGATGTTCAGCTAATGTTAAGAACAATGAACCAGTTAATGCTAACCAATGAGGTCTTATACAGGAAACGTTTGGATCAAGGCAAGCCCTGCTACCAACTAGTACTGCCAGCCAGCTACAGATCTCAAGCACTCGAAAACCTTCATGATGCTGTCGGACACATGGGTATTGATAGGACTTTAGATCTTGTACGTGCCCGCTTCTTTTGGCCCCGAATGGCCTTAGATGTGAATGACAAGATTCGAACATGTGAAAGGTGTGTGCGCAGGAAGAAAAGAGCTGAAAAGAGTGCTCCATTAGTACATATCCAAACGAGCCGTCCATTGGAATTAGTTTGTATGGACTACCTTTCGCTCGAGCCGGATGGTAAAGGGACAAAGAACATTTTGGTCATAAAAGACCATTTCACTAAATATGCAGTAGCTGTCCCTACGGCAGATCAAAAGGCTAGGACAGTTGCCAAGGCCCTTTGGAGCAATTTTTTCATTCACTATGGATTCCCTGAGCGTTTACATAGCGACCAAGGTCGTGATTTTGAATCAGCCCTGATCAAAGACTTGTGTTCTCTGCTTGGCATAAAAAAGACAAGAACAACACAGTATCATCCACGTGGCAATCCCGTGGAGAGGTTTAATAGGACTCTCCTTGAAATGTTGGGAACACTTGAAGAGGGAGACAAAAACAGGTGGAGAGACTTTGTACAACCTCTTGTACATGCGTACAATTGCACTAAAAACGATACAACTGAGTTCTCTCCCTACCAGCTCATGTTCGGCCGCCAGCCACATCTCCCAATAGACATAGTTTTGGCCTAAACCCAGAGCGATGTAGTAAAGTGTCCCATTCTGAATATGTCAAAAAGCTTACAGAAAGCCTATCAGAAAGCTATCGACTAGCCACGGAACACAGTAAAAAACAGGCACTGCAAAACAAGCGGAGGTTCGACAACAAAGTGAGGGAGTCCATTCTAGCCACAGGGGATCGAGTTCTTGTGAGAAATGTTGGCATCAGAGGCAAACATAAAATTGCAGACCGCTGGAGTAAGATTGTTTACACAGTTGTTAAGCAAATACCAGACTTACCTGTCTATGTTGTTGTTCCAGAGAATGCAAATGGGCCTGAGAGAGTCCTTCATCGAGACTTACTGTTACCTTGCGGATATTTACCATCTGCCCTTGAGGAATTGAGCCCTTCCAACTCAAAATCAGAAATTGTAACGGAAACACCGCTACCAAATGATCCTCTGGAAATTGAGGAGGAAACAGAGTCACCTGAATTGGAGGATGGAGTTCACTACTATTCTTCTTTTGACCAACCTTTGTGTGAGACAAACGATACACAAACAGCCAATGAGCAAGGAAATACAGTCTTGCAGGACACTGAATGTGCAGAGAGTCCTCATCCTAAAGGGTCACCTCAGTGTGATTCACAAGGAGAAAACATACATGAACAATCTGAAAGTGAAGGTTCAAGTCAGTTCCTATTGGACCCTGATGCTGAAATATTTCACCCAATGTCTGCACAAACAGGTGAACGAAATGAACATATACCTAACCGAAATGTCAGTTTGGACATTAATCCAACTGTGGACGGTAATCCAAGTGAACCCTGTGATCTTAACAATGGACAAACAAATGAACTAGAGGCCCCACATGAAACTGAAATTAGAAATGAGCAAATTGAAAGTAACCCTGACAAGGAAACTGGACCAAGGAGATCTACAAGAGAAAGGGTGCCTCCAAGAAAATTCACTTACCCCACTTTGGGGAGCCCATTAGTAACTGTGATGCAATCCCTCTTACAGGGGTTAGACAAAGCCCTATCTGAGACTTTTACATTTGACCCAACAGCTATTAACAGCTTTACTATTTAGAATAGTACATCATGCAAGGATGCATGCCGATTTAGGAGGGGAGGATGTAACCCACCTAGCTTTATCATATAAATATATAAGGGTTACTGTTTTTCTTTTTTTGTTTTTTGTTGTTGTTTTGTCAGTGATATTTGTGTGCACTAATGATGAGTGACGTTGACATTTGGGATTTCTGCTCCGTCATCAGGGAGAGACGCGTTAAGAACTGCGACGCGCCTCGTGTCTCCAGACTGCAGAAAAAAAAAAAAAACTTCGCGCATATATTCCTTGGTTGGACATTTTATTCAGTGTCCACCTTATAGCCACGCAGTGTAAAAGAGGTTAAAGAAAGTCAGATATCGTTTTTTTGGAGACTAGATTTTGAGTTCTGTTGTCTAAACTGGATACAGGCGGTGCTGGAGAAAAAGATTTGTCCAGTTCTTTTCGCCGAATTCTCTGGTGAGTATTTGAAATGACTCATGTATTGCCATGCTAACGCGAATTATAGCTAAATGTGTATTTTCAGTACAGTACTGTAGACTTATAAATTAAAACCAATCAGAGAAACTGAAACTATTTACAAAGTGAACTATATTACCGAAATGACGGCAATTACACTGCCATGTGCGTGGTTAAGGCCCTGTAAGAAAAAAGATGTGAAGTGTAAATGCCTATGAGCTATTGTGAAGTTCAAAACGTGGCTATGAATGACTTACACCAGATCTGGTTAATTTCATTTTATGTAAGAGTGATTAATATTTCCCCTGCTTATGCAGGTTGGTTTTAAGTTGACCTGGATTAAAGCGGACCGTTTGGATGTGAAGCTGCTTCTGGATCGGGGAGCCAGTGATGAGTTGGATGCCATAACCTCGTTCCATGGTGTATCAGGACCTCATCACAACAGCTAAGCCCAGTGTACCAAAAAATATACTACCCGGGTAGTTGCGCAAATTTTTACCTCCGAGTTTTTTTTTGGACAACTTTTGTACCCTCTGTGGGAAATTTTGAGTTTGGGCTGAACGTAAACATTTAATGGGATTTGAAATACATTAAGACTCAAAGGACTGACGGACTAAAAGAAAAAAAAAAGGGGACAATTGTTAAGTAACTAATAGTACCAGTAATAGCAAGTGTTATGTTCAAATTTTGTTTAATAAATGCCGGCTCTGTTTATTCTGTTATTAACAAGTTGTGATTGGGATTTATTTTCACCTTTACTCCTCCTTCGGAACTTAGATTAAGGTGTGCGTGTATTAACCCTCAGTGATCCAGTAAATCATATTACACTTCATACACGTTACACAAGTGTCTCAGCTTTGCTTGTTGTTCTCTGATTGGTTGAATGACAAGCCTTAGAAAAAATGGCTCGGTCTTAGACGAGAACCGGCTCTCATCGTTCACTTACAAGAGCTGGCTCTTTGAACTGGTTCGTTCGCGACCGACACATCACTAAATCAGATCAGTTGGTGGGAGCCTCAGTGAGTCTACTTGGGCTTGATACTGCTGCCTTGAGAATTCAAGCAGTTGTGAGATTGAATCTTCTGCTATTGGTGACAGTGACGGTCATGTTATTGACAGGCTCTTGCCAGCCTTAGGTGTAGAATCAAGATCTGTTGTTGCAGCTTGTATCCTTTGTTGATTGTGTAACATCTGTGCATCTAGCTCAGCCTTGTGATGCATTCACTGGAGTTCCAGTTCAAGCTCCTCTTTGTTGCATTAAAGTAACAGTTCAAAGTTTTCTTGTTCCTTCTTTCGTAATGCACGTAGGTTTTCTAGCTCGGCTGACACGGGGTTATCATCATCTGTGCCATCTGGAGCTTCTTCAACTGGAACATTTTGATTTATGTTGTCTAGTTCATCAACATTTAGCTGATCATCAACCTCACCAGAGGTTTTCACTTCTCTAGCCACAGGCTAGAGCATTGTGACACACATCGTGAACACTCATCAAGTGACCTTTTCATAGGCTTCTGACTATTCTTTGTCTGTTTCATCAGTGAGCATATCATGATAAAGTCTGTGTGCTTCCTGGAGTTGAGTTACAGCTAGGTCGAGGCTCTCCAGTACTTCACTCAACCCTTCAGGCTCATTATCTCTGATTTTCACATTGGCAGCTGTTATCATCCTAGTTACGGCTGCTTTAGCTTGTCCTCGCCTGCCTCCTCAGCGTCACGAGGTCAACTTCTCCCTCAGACTTGTCCGGGTTGGACATGTTGCCGGCGTGTTTAACTTTGTTACGAATAACATAGACTCGTTGTTGTTAGTTTTTGTTGTTTTATTGCCCTCTGGCTATACACAGCTTGCACTTACACAAGACAAAAAACAAAGAATGGAGCCCTCTAGAGGAAGGGAGTGATACCAACAATCAGCCTTGCCTCTAATATTAAGGTGGTTTAGTCAGTACATTCTTGTAAATGCAGTGAAAAGGGTAGAGGCTCTTTTGATTTTTGCCTTTCACTTAAGTAGCACTAGGTAATCAAAAGCAGGCAGCAACATAGAGCATTACACAACTAAATGGCCCCTCCCTCCCATTGTTCTGTTAGATTTAAATCAAGAACCATATAGAGGGAGTGTTGCACCAAAATGTTGGTCACATGATTCATACAGGTTCCAAATAGTTCCAGGAAGCTCTAAGAAGCCAATTTAAATGCAGAGTCAGGGAGAGAAATTGCACATTTTTGGTCATTAGTCTTTAATAAATGATTTAAACTATTTCTACAGCACGTGGACCTGTGTATGAGGTTATATATATGCTTAAAATAAAAAAAAATGCAGCTTTTTCAGGATTAGTGTGAAAATCTGCATTACTTGCCTCATATGTATATTTTAGACAATATTATCTCAGTTACAAACATATCCATTATTTTTTTGAGTAATATTTACTGCTTTTTAAACTTGTATTGTAGCTTCTATGAAATATACCCTATGGTTTCTGATAAGTTAGAGGAAGGTGAAGAAATGTTCATAAACCAATTAAGATTTGTATCTAACACATCATGATGGTTTAAGTAATCCTATATCTTAAAGACCTAATCTTAAAGACTAATGTAAAAAACTATATCAGATTGGACAGGAGGTTTAGCCTTCGTGTAGATATCTAAAAACATGCTAAATAAGTGCATGACAATATCACATCCAGCCAGGACAATAAATTAAATTTGTTTTAAAAACAAAAAAATATATTTTACAATGCACTTATTAACACAATTGATAAATCTAAAGCAAAAAAAAAAAAAAACAGTAACACAATTTAAAATGGCTGTTTCAATTCAGTATAGTGAAGATCTTTTACTAAAGATTACAGCAACAAATAAAATATGTTAAGTAATGTTCAAACACATACACATTTCAAGCACACACCATTGGGAAGATTATTTGCTTTATTAAAAATGAACAAGGCCAAATCCTGGGTGTTGAGACTCAAGGTGCAGGATGAAGGTGCTCTTTCTTTACTGTTTAAAAGTCTCAGATACGCATTACATCAAATTCTACATAATCACAAAAACAATTCAGTTCCTTTCTGTTGTGTAATCTTAGCTTACATTCTATTTCAAAATAAACCCTCATCTCAACCTCTCCACTCACAACTCTACAATCACTCACCCAGTTACATTTAACAAATACTTCCCCACATCACGATAGAATATTTGTTCTCTACTTTCCCAACAGAATAAATCAAAATTACATTATGAAACGGTCACTTCCAGGCTGTTCGTTGTTATGTATATACTTTACTCAAAGTGCTATAGCCTAATTAACTATAATTTCCCCCAAATATACTAATTTAATGGGGAAATCCGCTGGCATGGTTTAACACACTTGTTAATTGCATATCGGTGTGCTGATAGTATAACATTAAACGTCTTAAACTCGAAAAACATGCATCACACTCGCCTCTGTTCTGTTGTAACTATACAGCGCTGCTGGTGTCTGCCGCTAACTTCCAGGTACTACTGAGAGGTCCATGATCCGCCAGTGCAGTCTCTCTATACAGCTCTGGTTTAAATCTGAAAAGTCCTGCCTGTTCCAGGTAAACAGCTCATCCTATTGGAGGGCCAAGACAGCAGTTTGGTGGCAGCTCTCCCACTGGCTGAATAGACAACAAGTTAAGCACTGCCAAAAACTGTGAGTAGCACACCAGAAGACTGGGAGTCTACATCAGTCCAGCTGAAGTAAATTACCAAAGACTGCATCAACTTGAAGGGATGGAAATTCCTTATTGTTCTCCTCAATGCTGGGGCTTGCTTCAAAAAGTCAGCCTCAGCAGTGCAGTGCTCAGAGAAGGTGCTCACAGTCAAGGATGGGCAGGATGGACAAATTGAGGCAGTGGCTTGAGGTCAGTAGAGAAAGGGACTAGCAATCCCAGTAGTGCACAGAGGCAGTAAAACTTCAAAACAGAGTAGAATGTGTGGTGCAATTTTTGACAGTGAAACTGGACTAGTCATTGCACAAAACCATTCTAGACTGACAAGACAATTCTGAGTATATTCTACTCTGAAAGTAATGCAGATTTCAGGAGCATGAACTGGTTTTGATCTTCCCAAGTTCACTCTTGCCACTCTGCTGCTGCGCTCACTTCACTGGCTTTGTGTAGCTGCCCACGTTAGATTTAAAACGTTGGTGCTTGTCTACAAACCTACCTCCTACCTATCTTATGGCAATGGCTTACAGCCTGACCTGACCCATCATCCTTCAAAACCCATGGAAGACAAGCATCAAGACTCTTCTGTCCTGGCACCCAGGTAGTGAAATGAACTCCCACTGGTTGTCCAGACAGCAGACATTCTTGCAATCTTTAAATGGCTACTTAAGATCCATATCTTTCTAAATGACTGTGAGCAGTATGTATGTGTAGAAATGCACTGTATTTGCAGTCATTCTGTACTTAACACTATCTTTCTTCTAGGTGAGAACACATAGGTATTGTTTGATATTGCACATATGCTGTGTAAATTCTCTTTTCCCTAAGTGTCAGCAATGATCCTGCTCTGGCATTGTCTGAGCTCAAGAAGTGTTTCAGACAATCACCTATTTGTACCAGCTGGAATACAACTTCAACCAAACAAATCTTATTATCCTGATATCTTTTCCTTTGTGTTCTGCTGCCAGAAGACTTGAAGTGCCATGTGCAGCTCACCAGACACCAAGGACAAACACACACACATCCAAAAAACACTCAAACCCCCAAAAACAACAACTTTAAACAACTGAAAGGGAGGGTGCCAGGCATGTTTCGAGCTCACCAGTGAGGTTTCATAGACACTCTAATACTCTGCTGCACTCTTAGGCATCACCAGCTATCAAGTTCACAATCCCGGCCTGGTAAAGCAGTCGGTAGTCTGTCAAACCCTGCATAAAAATCCTTAGCGAGTGGCTTGTGGGGCACAGTGTTTGTCCAGGTTGCACCCACTTCAGGGCCAAAACCAGCTCCCGGTCAGACTCCTGAGTGTCACAAAACTCCACTGTTCAAGCTCTCCAGCCCCATGTTGCTCGGCCTCAAAACAGAAGCCACCTTTCCTCTGCCTCAGTTTTTCCCCCAGCCCTTCAAAATAATGGAATTCCACAGCAGTAACTGGTGGTGAACCAAGCTGTCAGCGCTGTTGTGGAAAGTGCTGGATGGTGAACTGGTATTCCTAGAGCACCACTATCCACCAAGCCACCTACCCTTCTGGCTATTCGAAGCACAAGCCAGGCGAGTGGAGCATGGTTACTTTGTAGATTAAACAGGACTCTGTAATTTGTGGGCATTCACTGTCCTGAAAAAGGGAGTGATGAGGATTCAAAACATGAGCTCTCTTCCCAAAGTGCATTTAATTAATTCATTTAAGCAGTAAATTAGTAGCAATGGGAATTTTGTCTGATTTCCATGTATCGAATAACATCTAAATATTAAAATGCAACATATAAATCTTCAAAAATCTTCACTGCAGCTACACACTATATTCTCATTTCTTTCACCAAACAAATTGTGAACTTAGTGTTAATGTTCATAAAACATAAAAAAGCATGTTTTTTCTTTATCTCTTAGCTAAAATGGCTGCTTGGTAGTTACAACTCCATTAAACATTCACTGCTAGTACATGTAAGCTGGTACAAAGCATAGAGAAATTCATCTATAAAATAGCAACTTTTTTGATGCACTTAGTTTGAATATAAAGCTGTATCGACAGAGAAACTACTATTAACTTTAATTTTAAACTACTTTTAAACAGATATTCCCACCTACAAATGAAGGTATGTGTCAGGGAATGCGAAGGGCGGACTGGCAGAGGCGGACGCACACGCTAAAACACAAACTTTATTTACAAAAGAATATAACGAAACAGATGCATGGAGTGAACTAATCAGATACAGATACAGACACACCTGGACTGAGATGACTAAACAGACAGAGAAAGATAAGCAAACTAACCTTGACACAGAGAGCTAAACAGAGATCTAAACCTGAACACGGAGAGCTAAACAGACTGAAGGGTATTGACAACGAGAGACACAAGGAAGGAAACAGACAGAGAACAAACTGAAGCGAGGGACAGACAGACTGGACTGAGCAACATGACAATAGAAGCAAAACAGCATGACTAGGGAGAATAAAACGAATGACTGACAAGAGGAAGTGAGAAAAGGGGACTTAAATACATAACACAGACAAAACACACCTGGAACAGATAACGAGGGTAATAAGACATGGACAAGGAGGAGGAACAAAGGCAGGACATGGGCGGAGACATGGACAATAACAAACAGAGCCATGTGCTAAGAGAGCACATGGCGGGGAAAACAGACATGACAGGATGAGGGCGTGACAGTATGTGAGTAGAGGATTCACAACACAAGCTCTTGGCAGTGTACATTTTCATTGATGGCCTTGTATCAGCCTTTGTTGATAATATTCCTCTGGTGGATTTAGGGCCTTTGTCCTGTCCTGCTTCAGAGTCCTACTGTTCCCATAACAATATCCATGCCATTATTTTCAACTCTTTGCCACTTAGCTACTTTCCTGATCCAATGGAAAAAGAGCATTCTATCTGTTTTGTCCATCCTTATTATTATCTGCAGTTGGGGAACATATATTTCTGTTGTTATTTCTTAATTGATTTATTGGTTTATTTTAATTGTGTATACATCTGTTTAATTGATTGCATATTACTTCAGACATGTCACAACATTGACTTTATTGTTTATATTTGTGCTAGAAACACAAATTAAGCATTTAACATGAACTTAGTATTTTTTACATTAAATAAAACATCATTCTGTTAAATACATGCAGAGCCCTTTTGTTTTATACATAAATTCTCAGATATCATCTACCCAAACAGTCAGTGGAAAGGGATAGCCATGGTAGTGCATTTAGCACTGAAGACAATGTTCACCTTTTTATAATTTTATAAAATATATACCATAAGAAAGAAACGCCAAATTTCGCATATATTATGGTTTTACTTATTACATATCAACTGTAAGATTGCTCTGAAATATAAGACTAAAATGACATTTTTTATCAGATGTTTTAAACAATTAAGGATATGCTCCTAATATGTGAAATGGCAAATTACTTGCTTTTTTGGCTCACTTAACTGGCAGTTTTCCCATAATTTGCTTTTTATTGTTCTTTTCTGGTCTCAGTATGATTATGTAGCACTTTGGAAAAAAGATGCAGAATAACAAACCAAAACTTGAGGCCAAAATTGCAAATATCTCTACAGCTACAGTGAATTTTCCAGGAGAGCTGACATATGCTGGAATAAATGTGATCCAAAGAGCACAGAATATGAGCATACTAAATGTGATGAACTTGGCTTCATTAAAGTTATCAGGCAGCTTTCGAGCCAGAAAAGCCAGAACAAAACACAATAAAGCCAGGAGTCCTATATAACCCAGCACAGCCCAGAAACCTACTGCTGAACCTAAATGACATTCTAATATGATCTTTTCTTTGTAACGCTTTGGGTTTTGGAAGGGGAAAGGAGGGGATGTTGTTAACCATATAATACAAATAATGACCTGTATAAAAGTTAATGCAAGGACACTGAGTCTCTGCTGTGGAGGCCCAAACCACTTCATGACATTACTGCTTGGAAGTGTAGCCCTGAAGGCCATTAATACCACTATTGTTTTCCCCAGAACGCAGGAGATGCAGAGGACAAATGTGATTCCAAATGCAGTGTGACGGAGTACACAGGACCATCCAGAGGGCTGACCAATGAAAGTAAGTGAACAAAGGAAACACAGTGTCAGAGAAAATAGCAAAAGGAAACTAAGCTCTGAGTTATTGGCTTTGACAATTGGGGTATTTTTATGCCTAAAGAATATGATTGCTATTATTATTGTCATGAAAGCACCAGTCATAGAAACAGCTGTCAGCAAAATTCCCATTGTTTCTTCATAGGAAAGATATTCAATTTCCTTCTTTACACATTCATCCCTGTGTGGATTTGACCAGTATTCTTCATCGCATTGTTCACACTTAATGGAATCTGTCAGAGAGTGAAACAAAAACAGTAAAATGAGAATTGGATATACAAGGACAATAAAATAAAACGACTCCTATATATATTGAAGTGCTCAATTACTGCTACATGAACCATTCTACATATTTGGTAGACTCATGGGAGATTTAAACTTTTGATATAGGCCATGAAGACAGTGTTTCATGTTTGTTTCTCTTCTTTTATTTCTGTACCTGTCATATTACTGATTTGTCCATCTGCGCATTGTATGCAGTCAAAGCAGCAGACAGGCTTTCCTTTTAGTACAGCTTTCCTGGTGCCTGGAGGACAGCTCTCACTGCACACTGACACTGGCACCTGCAAGCAAAGAATATTTGATTCCTTAAATATGTTAAGGGAACATGTTTTCTGTGACCAAGATGCAGCTTTCCTTGTTATACTCACTTGATTGCTATTTTGTGCCCACAAAATAGAGGCCATGTTTACCATTAATCTTTTGTGTTCAGGGAAAGAGGAGTCATAAAACCCAACCGTAACAAATTCATGCTGATATTCTTTACTCGTCTGCCAGTTTATTATCTCATATTTTGCAGCAGGATCACCATTTTTATCAAAAAATACAAGTTCAACCTCCTTGGTTTTGAAATGCACCCTTTTAAGGTGTTCTAGGAACTTAAAATAAAACAAAATAAAACACCCACAAATAAAGTCTTTATGTTTAATACATTATTTTGATATTTAAAAGTTTAATTAAAAGCAAATACATTTTGTGACTTTTTGAATTAGTGTAATATATGCATTCCAATCACAAACTTTTCTTAACAAGACTTCAAACTCACAGTGAGAGGATCAGGCTGCTTATTTGTTGGACATGTCTGTGTGCAGCCAAGGAGGTCATGTAGAGTGTGGGCAACTGCATACACTCCTTTATACACATTACTGAATATGGGCATCAGGGACATGTCTGTAAAAGTGTTTTTCAGGTCAGACACATTCTCCTTGCCTGTGCACACTTGCAAGTTGTCACTTTCATTCTGTATTATATATTTACACTTAAACAGAGCCTCCCAGAATTCAGTAAAAATGGCACTGCCTGCTGTTTTTAATGGATGTATATCCAGAATGAAGTCTTTCAGACCTGTAACTGTTGTTTTGGGAATGGATAGCCCTATGGCTCCTTGCAGTATGTTATGCTCATCTTGTGTGGCCAATACTGGATCAAAGATCCAGGCCTCAGATCCTACCCACTGGTATCCAGTTATGTTGTGCTCATAAAAAACATGCAGCAAACTTTCCAGGTCCCAGTTGTCAAGAAATCCCACTATCACTCTAGAAGTGGAGCTTTTAATCTGCTGAATTATTCTTAACACTTTTTCTTGTGAGTAGGTTCTGAAAAATGGAAGGGAGTATTCTAGACATATTCCCAGTTGTTCTGCAGCTTCAATAAATGCAGCCATTCCACTGTTACCATAATCATCATCTCTTCTTATTGCCCCTACCCAGGTCCAGCCAAAGTGCTTGACCATTTCTGCCAGTGCTCTGCTCTGGTAATAATCACTGGGGATGGTGCGCAGGAATGATGGGTATTTCTGTTTGTCACTGAGACAGTTGCAGGTGGAATAGTGGCTGATCTAAAAACAGATTCACACAGGTCATTATGCCCAGTCATTTGTTTTTCATGCATTATAAACTGGGAAAAAACACACAATATTTATGTGAATTATAAGAGTTTTTAGAAATTCTTGAAGTCAGTTTTGATTAATAAAAAATTGAATCCTTACTAAGGGAATGCTGAAAGGACCCACACTCATTGCAATAGCCATTGACACTGATGAGTATGTCTCTCCGATTATGGCCTGCACCTGGGCTGGCTTTGTGCAGGGTCCATCCAAGACTGTCTGTTCATTTCCATTAACAAGTGCCATTGCCATTCTAACTCCCATTGCTGTAGAACTGCAGGAGTCAAATATCTTGTATCCCAGTGAGACTCCAGGCAGTAATGTGGAACTGTTGTTGATCTCCTCTATTGCAAATATCAAGGACTGTGAATACTGGAATGCTCTGAAATCAAGACTGCACAGTAACAAATTATTGTAAGAAGATTATTTTATGATGCATTCATTACTGATGTGTAAATGCAGTGTTGCAACAATAGATTAATATAATACAATCTTAATTCATATTTGAATACATTTTTCTCTTGCTACTTACCCCTTGCATTTTATTAACACTGGCTTGACCATATAGGACAAGTCTGTGATCTCCCAATTATTATGGAAAGGGAAAATTCCTCCTATGATAATATCACCATCCTTTAAAAGTTGTGGGTATGCAGATATTCCTTGGAGGCTACAGGTCTCATTAGCCCCAGAAAAATTAATGATTGCAATTATCACATGCAAAATAGTAAAAAGAGACTCCATTCATCTAAGCTAATTTCAGCACATACAAAAACTGACAGTGTTCTAGGTCTTATTTTTTCTTCTTGTTTTACAGGAGGAAACTCTGGTATTTATATATTTAGAAAGACAGAATCTTTGATGTCAGATTACACTGGCTGACCTCAGTCTAAGGAGGTGTGGCCTGAAAGAAAGCCTCAGTGTTTTAATGCAACTTAGCTTAGTGGCTGTTTTGTGAAGTAAACAAAAAAATAAAAATAAAACACAACAAGCAGAAACTCACACACACACACAGTCTGTTTATAAAAATGTTGGGACACTGCAAAACCATCAATAAAATGTGGTTTCCTGTATAGGGATTAATCCTAGTTTTGGACTATATACAATTTTGAATTGTGAGTTTCCACTGAAAGGAGGATATAGTACATGACTAGGCTTAATCCCTGTATGGGAAACTATCCTGAGATTTAACTGAAATTTAACTGAAACTGAGGCAGGAAAACACTGTGGAGGGGGAGCCAGTCCTTCACAGAGTGACACTCATACACACATTCACTCACACCTATGAACACTTTTTTTAAAATTGCAAATCCACCTACCAATGTGTGTTTTTAGACTGTGGGGGGTAACTGGGGCACTTGAGTCCCCATCTTGGGTTAGTTTTTCTACAAGTTGTCTACCAAACTTTGCCTACCAAAATTTTCTCATGAGCATCCAGGCAGTCACAAGGCATTGTAATCCACACTCACCTCAGATAAAATCAGCCATTTAAGACCTTCCCTTTAGAAAGAGGCTAGGCATAAATTAAAAATATGTGATGTTTAAGAAAAAAATAATTCTGGAACTTAAACTTGTTTTACAAGTAAAAAAAAATTCTGGAATATTGCCTTGTGGACTGAAGGATCTGCAATAAACATTATCCCAGTAGTTATGGTTAGGGGTTAGGTTATTGAGTGTTTTAGTTATTTTGTTATAACTGATGTCTTCTGTGATATTTAATTTTCCCAGATTTTTCCCAAAATGTACCATTTAAATAAAAAATGTGATTAATATTTTAAGTGTCCAGAACAAATTAAAAAACATGCAAAATAAATAAATAAATAAAGGTATGGAGTGGTGCTGTTGAGTGTCATTTGGTCAGCTGGGCTATATTGAGAAATCTATAAAGTTGGTGTTTGTGGTGCTCCCAATTCATAGTTCAATTTATTCTTGGGTGCCCACCAATAATAGTGGCACTATTATATCCACTGGTAGGTGCATTGGCTACTCAAACCTGTCCCTAGGTGTGAGTGTGTGAGTGAATGTGTGAATGTGTTGCCTGTGAAGGACCGCATGGCAGGGACTCCATGTCTGCAGTTAGAATCTATTGTTCAGGACCCCCACAAAGCAGGTATGATTTGGGTGATGGATCTTTCACAGTGCTGCAGTGACACTGATGTAGTGGTGATTTGTTAATTTGTGTTGTGCTGGTACAAGCGGATCAGACACAACCATAACGCTGGAGTTTTTAAGCAGTGTCCACTCTGTTAGACACACCTGTCTTGTTAGTCTACCTTGTAGATGTAAAATCAGAGAGAGTAGCTTATTCATTGCTGCACAGTTTGTGTTGGCCTAGTCCTTCATCAATGCACACAGGACTCGGTGGACTATTCTCAGTCCAGCAGTGTCACTGAGGGTTTTAAAAACTCCAGCAGCACTTCTGTGTCTGATCCTCTAGTTATTAGTCTATGTTTTCTTATTTCAATACACCATCACACTGAAAAATAATTTATTTTGCCAACTGGACAAAGAAGCAGTGTTGGAAATGGCTGATATATGGATCTTGGATGCAAAGGCTCAAATGCCAAAAATATTGTATTATGCTATTCTTTTGTGCATTTATCTAGCTACGACTCTTATGTGTTTATTTTGTCATTATTTGTTTTACATCTCAGTATCACTGCTGGGTTAAGAATGGTCTGCTAAAATATTAAACCACATGGTCTTGTGATTACAATATAGAGGATACAAACAACAAATTATATGAAGTGTACCTCTTCGATAAAGTGACCTGTTATTAGGTCAAATAAAACAGATTTTCTTAAAAATGGTTTATGTTTGTTGAGAATAAAGCTTATTGTTAAACAAGATGAGGGATATTTTTCTTTACATTCTTTAAAAAAATCTTTCTTTAGTAATGAAATACAATAAGGGTATTTTTACACAGATTTTAATGAAAGCTGATTCATATGAAAGAATCTGAATATTTGTTGAGTTTGATATTTTGTTTTCAGCTAAACAATTATTTTTCCCATAATTTGCTTTTTAGTGTTCTTTTCTGGTCTCAATATGATTATGTAACACTTTGGAAAAAAGATGCAGAATAGCAAACCAAAGCTTGAGGCCAAAATGGCAAATATCTCCACAGCTACAGTGAACTTTCCAGGAGAGCTGACATACGCTGGAATGAAGGTAATCCAAACAGCACAGAATATGAGCATACTGAATGTGATGAACTTGGCTTCATTAAAATTATCAGGCAGCTTCCGAGCCAGAAAAGCCAAAACAAAGCACAAAAGTGCCAAGAGTCCTATATAACCCAGTACAGCCCAGAATCCTACTGCTGAACCTAAATGACATTCTAGAATGATCTTTTCTTTGTAACGCTTTAGGTTTTTGAAGGGGAAAGGAGGGGACATTATTAACCAAAAAATACAAATTACAACCTGTATGAGAGTGAAGGCAAGGACACTGAGTCTCTGCTGTGGAGGCCCAAACCACTTCATGACATTACTGCCTGGAAGTGTAGCCCTGAAGGCCATTAACACCACTATAGTTTTCCCCAGAACACAGGAGATGCAGAGGACGAAGGTGATTCCAAACACTGTGTGACGCAGTACACAGGACCATCCAGAGGGCTGACCAATGAAAGTAAGTGAACAGAGGAAACACAGACCCAGTGAGAAGAGCAGCAGGAAGCTCAGCTCTGAGTTGTTGGCTTTGACTATTGGTGTATATTTATGTATAAAAAATATGATTGCTATTATTACTGTCATGAAAGCACCAATAATGGAAACAGACATCAGCAAAATTCCCATGGTTTCTTCATAAGAGAGATATTCAATTTCCTTCTTTACACATTCATCTCTGTGTGGATTTGACCAGTAGTCTTCATCGCATTGTTCACACTTAATGGAATCTGACAGAAAGTGAAGCATGAAACAAAACAAATAAAAAAGAACAAAACAAGAAGTTAGCGATAATTAATAGCCACATTAACATAGATCTTTTAGATTTATTGTGTGGAGGCAGTAATAAGAATGAATTCATGTTTCTTTTTGAATTCTTATATCTGATACCTGTCACATTACTAATTTCTCCTTCAGCACACGGTATACAGTCAAAGCAGCAGGCAGGCTTTCCTTTCTGTACAGCTTTCCTGGTGCCTGGAGGACAGCTCTCACTGCACACAGACACCGGCACCTGCATTAAGGATAATAATTAATTCCAAATAAATGTTTTTAAGACAAAGCTTGTGAAGATTCACCTTCTTCCCGTTTACTCACCTGATTGCTATTTTGTGCCCACACGAAAGAGGCCATGTTTATTGTTAATCGATTTTGAGCAGGGAATGTGGAGTCATAAAATCCAACAGTGACAAATTCATGTTTTTGTTCCCGACTTGTCTGCCAGTTTATTATCTCATACTTTGCAGCAGGATCGCCGTTATTATCAAAATAAACCTCTTCACCGTCTTTGGTTTTAAAATGTACTCTTTTGAGGTGCTCTAGAAACTGATGAAATGAAAGTACATTAAGTTTGTAAAAATATTGTATCATTCTGTAAACACTGTAAACATGCTCCAAAAAGACCAGCATATTTACTGTTTGTACAAATTGTAGATGTATATGTAAGCTTTGCTTAAACTTACAGTGAGAGGATCAGGCTGCTTCTTTGTTGGACATGTCTGTGTGCAGCCAAGGACGTTGTGTAGGGTGTGAGCAACAGCATATACACCTTTATACACATTGGCAAAAATAGGCATCTGGGACATGTCAGTGAATGTGTTTTTTATGTCAGACAGTTTCTCTTTACCTGTGCACACTTGCACGTCTTCAGTGTCATTTTGTGTTTTGTATTTACACGTAAAGAGAGCCTCCCAAAATTCTGTAAAAATGGCACTACCTGCTTTTTTCAGTGGATATATATCCATTATGAAGTCCTTCAGACCTGTCACTGTATTTTGGGGGATAGATAACCCTATGGCTCCTTGCAGTATGTTATGCTCATCTTGTGCGACCAATACTGGATCAGAGATCCAGGCTTCAGTTCCCACCCACTGGTATCCAGTGACATTGTGTTCAGAAAACATGGGCAGCAAAACTTCCAGGTCCCAGTCATCGAGAAATCCCACTATCACTCGTGAAGTGGAGCTTTTGATCTCCTGAATTATTCTCAAAATTTTTTCTTGTGAGTAGGTTTTATAAAATGGAAGGGAGTATTCTAGACATATTCCCAACTGTTCTGCAACTTCAGTGAATGCAGCCATCCCACTGTTACCATAATCATCATCTCTTCTTATTGCACCTATCCAAGTCCATCCAAAGTATTTTACCATTTCTGCCAGTGCTCTGCTCTGGTAGTAATCACTGGGGATAGTACGAAGAAATGATGGGTATTTTTGTTTGTCACTTAGACAGGTGCAGGTGGAATAGTGGCTGATCTAAAAACATATTCACATAGTGGTCTCAGTTATTATGTCCATCCTTTTTGATTCACTGTGATAAAGCCACATTATGTTAAAGTAAATCATAATGGTATTTTGAAGATTCTTATAAAATTAAAAACGTTGTCATAGTTATAGATATATTAATATTATATGTAATATACAATAATAAAATTGTCATAGTTATGATTATTTTAAAAATGTTATTCTTACAATGGGAATGCTGAATGGTCCAACACTCTTTGCAACAGCCATGGATGCTGATGAGTATGTCTCACCCATTATAGCTTGCACCTGGGCTGGCTTTGAGCAGCTCTTACTGAAGTCTGTCTGCTCATTTCCATTAATAAGTGCCATGGCCACTTTAATACCCATCAATATAGAACTGCAGGTGTCATAGATTGTGTAGCCCAGTGAGACGCCAGGCAGTAACAAGGAGCTGTTGTTGATCTCCTCTATTGCAAATATCAAGGACTGTGAATACTGGAATGCTCTGAAGTCAAGACTGAGAGAAAAAAATATGTAGAAAAAAATACAGTTCATGTAATAGTACAATAATACAATACAGTCCATAAAAATCTATAAAATGCTTCCTTTCTTCTACAGCTTACCTCCAACATTTCAGTAGGTGTGGTTTGTCCAAATAGGACAAGTCTGGGCTCTCCCAAGCACTATGAAAGGGGAAAATCCCTCCAACTATAATATCACCCTCCTTAAAAAGTTGTGGGTATGCAGACTCTCCTTGAAGGGTACATGTCTCATTAGCTCCAGAAAAATTCATGATTGCCATTATCACATGCAGAATAGTAAAAAGAGACTCCATTCACCAATTCAAGTATTGAAAGCAGATAATAATTACATGTGATTGCCTGGTCTAATATTTTAGATGCTTGGATAGGAAGTGTTTGTGATATTTATACAAAGTGCAAATCCTCTGCGGTAAGATTACACTGGTGGGTCGAGGTCAGAGGAGGTGTGACTTTCAAAGTAGGAGGCCTTAGTGTCTTACATTGATTTCTGAGGAGCTGTATTTTTCTGCTTGGAGATGTCCTGTTTCTTTTTGCTCTATTTCAAAAATAAATAAATAAAGGTGTATTTGCTTTTTTGTGTATTTTCCATATATTTGTAGCCTACTAAAATATCATATCTTAAAGAGCATGTTACACAATTATTATAAGATTTTGTGAAAGTGACACATTTTTTATTCTACACTGCAGTCATTTCACAATAAAACATTACATAGAACAGAAACAGATATTCAGAATTAATAATCAAGATTTATATTTTCCTTTTCCTTGTCTTTTCTACCTCAGGATTACTATACAAAGAAATAAACCAGAACAAGACTTCCCACATAAATATTTCCACACTAAACCTTCCAGGTGCACACATATTATCCCCATTTTCTACACAAATAACTCTAAATTACTGTGATTTTAGTATACTGGATAATAATGATAAATGGTCATATCCATCAGCACCCAATGTTGTATATTACAAAATTTTGAACATGGGTTAAGCAGTCAAAGCCATTGGCTAAATGTATGTGAACATCTATTTTAAATAAAATGTCCTGACTAAGGACAATAACTTAGTTAATGGTTGTATTGGATTACTTTACTGACTTCACTATGTGGCCAGGCAGTGCTGTTCATCGCACACATTCATTTGTTCATCGATTCATTGCTTGTAATGACTTATCCAGTTCAGGGCCACGGTGGGGCCAGAGCCAACCCGGATTCACTGGGCGCAAGGCAGGAGCACAGGCTGGAAGGGGCACCAGTCTTCATATAGCTACACACACTCACACATTTACACCTATGGACAGTTTTGAGTAGCCAGTCCACTTGCCAACATGTGGTTTTGGACCGTGGGAGGAAACCGGAGCACCCGGACACGGGGAGAACTATGGAGAGAGATTAGTCTCAAAATACTTTACAAATGTGTAAATGTTAATCCACAAATTAAACACAATTCACAGATATGTTTCACTATTCACACATGAATACATCCTAATCTGTGTCTTACAGTCTGCAATTTGTACAAATAATTACATTCATAAATACATGTTTTTGGTTTTCATAGATATATCACAATTTTATCTGAAAATAAATACATTTGTTTAAATTTACATTGCAAATATGTGTAAAGTCGAAGTTTCAAATAAAAAAATTATTTTTAAAATGTAGAATGTAAGCAGTATCACTAGGACAGCTTTTTTACATCTTCGCAATATTGCTAAGATTAGAAATGCCTTATCCCTGCAGGACGCAGAAACATTAGTACATGCATTTATTACTTCAAGGCTTGACTACTGTAACGCACTACTGTCAGGATGCACCAGCAGCAATTTAAGAAAACTTCAACAAGTTCAAAATGCTGCAGCCAGGGTCCTCACTAAAACTAGAAAATTTGAACATATTAGCCCAGTTCTATCATCACTTGATTGGCTGCCTGTTAAATTCCACATTAACTACAAAATTCTGTTATTAACATATAAAGCTCTACATGGGCTTGCTCCTGAATACCTTCAAGATACAATTTCCTATTATGAGCCTCCACGTTTACTCAGATCACAGAATTCTGGATTTTTAATTGTTCCCAGAATTCAGAAGGCCTCAGCTGGGGGAAGAGCCTTTTCTTATAAAGCCCCCAAACTCTGGAATGATCTTCCAGAAAATGTTCGGGACTCAGACACAGTGGCAATCTTCAAATCTAGGCTAAAAACTCATTTGTTTAGTTTATCTTTTGGTAGCTAATGCTCCCCCATAGATAAAGGCGGCAGATCCGGGGGGTCCATGGACACAGGGAATTACAGTAAACTGAGACGCTGGTGCTGTCGTCCCGCCGCTTCACGCGATCACTCAGGTTTGTTGACGGTGGAGCTGAGGGATGCCAGTGTTTCAGGATGCTCCCGTGTCTGTGTGTTCTCCTGGTTCTCTCCTTTTAGTTAAAGCTGTCATAGTCAGATCTGCCGGAGTCATTAGCCACACTCTGGAAATTTTCATATTTTCTACTTTACAAACACCAAACTGTTCAAAATTAATTCCATCCCTTTACATCTTTCCGAGTAAACAACTGCCCACCTGTCTGTCTGGACACTGATGGATGACTGTTGATATCCTCCTCCACGCTTCAGATCAGCTGCCCATGCTCCAGCAACCACCAAGTGCCTTGAAGCTGCCCCTACACTGAAGTTCTCATGGACTACTAACCATTATTACCAGTAGATTGACCAGAGGAGGATGGGTCACCCCTTGTGAGCCTTGGTTCCTCCCAAGGTTTCTTCCTCAGCTGGGGGAGTTTTTCCTTGCCACTGTCGCCCCTGGCTTGCTTACTTGAGGGTTTTACATTTTGTTTTTTTACATTTCATGTCAAATCTTTGTCTTACTGGAATTCTGTGAAGCTTCTTTATGACAACATCAGTTGTGAAAAGCGCTATATAAATAAATTTGATTTGATTTGATTTGATTTAGAAGACCATGCAAGTCGATTGCAATAAATAATGGCTGCGTCAGTATCACATTTAAGTTACTATAGTTGTGTCATTCTGTGTCCGCAGTGGTTTGCAAGCTAGTGCTAGCAGGGACATATAACATCGCGGTCACATAGGGATTGTGTCCGCAAATATTACACGCAAATTTGCCTCTCTGACCCGTACTACTACTCTGTACTGTCTCTGCCCCAAGGCAACACAGCGGCAGTGCTGATGATTTATTACAAAATTGGGAATATTATACAAATATTTAATGCTGATGTCATGCCCTGGCCCTGCCTGTCTGCTGTTTCCACCATGTGCTTACTTAGCACATGGCTCTGTTTATCATTGTTCATATCTCTGCCCTAGTCCCATCTTAGCTCCACGTCCTCATCAGTGTCTCTGCTTGTGATTGTTGTTCCCAGGTGTTTTGTATTGTCCTCTTAGTTATAAGCCCTGTCTTGAATCTCAGTGTTGGTCAACATTTGCATTCCATGATTTGCATTCCATGTATCCCTCTGTGTCTCTGTATCGCTGTCATTCCTGGTCCCTCTGTTTCTTTGTATCTCTGTGTAGGTTTTTAAGTATCTCTGTCTATGTATCTATGTATGTCATTTAGCATTAGCTCTGTGATTTAGGTTTAGCATTAGCTCTGTGATTTAGGTTTAGCATTAGCTCTGTGATTTAGGTTTAGCATTACCTCTGTGTTTTAGGGTTAGCATTAGCTCTGTGTTTAGGTTTAGCATTAGCTCTGTGTTTAGGTTTAGCATTAGTTATGTGATTAGGTTTAGCTTTAGCTTTCTATTTAGTTTTCTGGGTCTTTCTATGTTGGTCTGTTCAGGTTACCGTTTAGTGTTTTGTCTTTAAGTTTTTCTGTATGTTGATTACTTGTTTTCTATTTGTAGTATTCTTTTGTTCCTTTATGTCCTTTTCATTAATTAAAAGTATCCTCCCTGTGTTTACCTCTGCCTCCCAGAGTGCATACCTTGACAGATGATTACAAATTACAAGTCACACGACAAACTGCCTAAAACAGTAGGTTGGATATTTTAATAGATTTGCACAGCCTAAATCCTTGTATGAGGGCAAAGATAAAGTATTTAATAATAAATCGTTTAGCGCTATATATTACTTTTTTTATATATATATATATATATATACTTTTTTGCACATTTGATTCAGCATGTACATTTCTGGAATGCTAAAACAAATAAAAGTAAGAGATTGTAAAATGCACCAAAGGAAAAAAAGATTCACCATGAAAAACAATTAAAACATTCAAAATTATGGGTTTGAGACAGTGTACAGCTTCAAGCACTGAGTACCACCACAGCCAACACTCTGTGTTGAACAGGGTGGGCGATTTATATGGATACACCTTAATAAAATGGGAATGGTTGGTGATATTAACTTCCTGTTTGTGGTACATTAGTATATGGGAGGGGGAAAACTTTTCAAGATGAGTGGTGACCATGGTGGCCATTTTGAAGTCAGCCATTTTGGATCCAACTTTTGTTTTTTGTTTTTTCAATGGGAAGAGGGTCAAGTGACACATCAAATTTATTGGGAATTTCATAAGAAAAACAATGGTGTGTTTGGTTTTAACATAACTGAAATTTAAATTTCACTGAGTCACTGAGAACTTTACATCAATGTTAGTCTCCACCACAGACGCTCCGCCAACATATACTTTCAGTGTGTTAATCTAGCCTCACTGTCAGGATTCTGCTGGCTGCATTCAGAATGGCTCTCTTTATATCCACATATATGCATTAGTAGTATATATCCTACACCTTCTGTCAAACACCTCTGTGAATGATTTATGACCCCTTGATTTATGACCCCTGATTTATGACCCAGGTGACAGGTCAGTACAGGATGTCCTTATATGGGCTTCCCCTCACACCTACACCCCACCCCTGACACCCTCACCCCCCAACATATTGGGGGTGTGTTGTGTTTGCATGTGTTATTTAAAATGACCCTGTGGATTTCTATGGCTAAACGCTTTTTAAAATGTCTACAGTGTGTGTAAATCAGTCTCTTTTAAGAGAATCTGCAGTTACACCAACTATTAGTTCTGAAACCAACGTTGCTTTTGCGCCAAGGAAGAAACGGCGTGGTAAAGCATTTGGTAGCAGCCCTCGCGAATATTTTAGGGATGTTAAAATTAACCTGTTTGATTCTCGGGCTTATGACTGACAGGTCAGTACAGGATGCCCTTATACGGGTTTCCCCTCACACCCACACCACACCCCTGACACACCCACAGCCCCCCATGTATATATAGTTAGCTTGAATCCTGTGTTTGTGAGAAAGCCTATACCGACACTATTTGGAAGTCGCAATGGAGTCCTACATTTTCGGTAAGTGTTTAAACTACAGATTTCTACCTAATTTTTTGTCAGAATTTCGGTGATATAATATTTTCTTACCCACTTAACAGGGTTTATCTTGTCTAGGTACATCTGAGTTAGAAACCATCCGTGCCATTAGGAGCATTGAAGGTTTATCACAACTTTGTGAAGGTATGACTCTGCTCTTTATTATTTTATGTGTCTTTTTTGATTTTAGTTGTTATTCATGAGATTATTTTTTCATTTCTTCAGAAACTGTGGATGCTACGGGGTATTTAAATCCTCTTGGTAGGTTGTCTGATACATCTTATAACTCATGGTGTTATATTTTGATTGTGTGTCGCAATAGTGTGTAATTTATATGTTCTCTGTAGTAGGGTTGACACGTTTGGTTGAAGAAACAAATCTCTTAACACCGCCAGGGTTTGAAGTTGTTCCCGGCACCTCTGCCGTTGTTGAACCATTGGATGCTACGTACGCCAACAACGACCAAGCGCCGCAAACATTTACGCCGTGTTTAACAAGCAGTCCTACCCGATCCAATCAAAGCATCCCAAGGGACATCAGGGTGCCTGTTCCACAAGGAAAACGTGGTAGTTTTGGATCTGGTGGTGCTCAAACATCGCGCTCAAGTAGTGGTAAACGTCTTAGATTGGACGATATCCACAAAACAAACGGTAATAAAAACACAATTAAATATTATTTGTATTATTTATAACATGAGGTTTGTGTGTTAACGAGTGTTTCATTATTTGATCTGTTCATAGATTTGGACATTTTCGATCTGTCGGTGTATGAGGACTGTGTTGATCCTGGTCTGTGCGCCGCTGGATGGTCTGATGAGTTATTTAAAACATGGAATGATAACAGCTTTACAGTAAAGGAGGACAACGGTGCTGCTGTTGTGCCGAATGATGTGTTAAATGATGCTCTGATCGAACCTGGGGACTCTGTTACGGATGAAATAAAATTCAATCAAGATCACGAACAACAACAACAACAACAACAACAACAACAACAAAACCAGGTGGGGGGTTGTAATTGTGCTAACAACCCTGTTGAGCTAATAACGTTGATGAGACAGATGTCACAGGAGATCGCTAAAATCTCTATTGAACAGCGTAGGCAGGCTGCTTTAAACCGCAGGCGTGACAATATTATTCAGAAACAGGTTGAACGTATTGAAGCCTTGTGTAAAGAACAAACAGCTAATGCCAATTTAGTTAAGGATATTCATGGTTTGTGTAAGAAACAGGTTGCGCACAGTGAAACAGCGTTAGAATTGTTGTATAAATTAAACAGACTTTTGCAGTTAAAAAAATCAACACGGATCCCTGTTGCAGGGCCGTCTTGTAGATAATAATAGTTAATATTATAATTGTTATTATTATTATTATTGTGTTAATAATATACTGTGGTTTTTTTTGTTTTTTTTTTCAAGTATGTGTTAAATAAATCAAATCATTAACGTACATTCAAAAGTAATAGCATTATTTTAAACCATTGACATTTAAAAACCAACAATTTGTGTATCGAAAACCAAATAGGTCTAAACAGTCATGGCATCTACAGATTTTGCGCGTGATGACCCAATATATGAAGCGTGGAAACAGTTGTCTCCGAGTGAAAAAATGCTTTGTCTTATGGACGAATATGATATGGGTATTGAATCGCTTAGCAACCAACAAGACGTAGACATACAAGACAGCGATAACAGTAACGCACATGGCTTATCACAAATTACACTGGACGAATGGTTGACAAACACTAGTCAAACATCACATACACAACCGGTTAAGCGTTGTAGATATGATAGTAGTGGCGAACAATCAACAGATTTTGCATGTGATGACGCAACATATGATGCTTGGGGGCGGTTGTCTCCATGTGAAAAACTACACTGTCTTATCGAAGAATGCGACATGGCTATAGCAGACCTAGAAAATGATATTCAAAATAATACACAACACATAAACAATGAACAAACAGGTAGTGCTGTGACAACACCTAGACATTCAGCATTTGACCCAACAGCTCCTAACTTTGGTTTATCTGACGGTAATATAGCAGAATTGGTGAGAAATGGTGGTGTTGTAGACGATTATACCATAGTGTCTAGGAATCGGTTTAACAGCGTTGTGCTTCACCGGATGCTGAATTTACATGATGCGCCATCCACAGACATAGCTTCATACACGTCCTATATACATGATGTGTTGTCAGAAATTGTGTCATTCTCCAGGGTCTTGGCTGGTGATGGCGGTGTTGTCGACATCACCCTAAGAGGTAGTAGTTTAACATCTGATGTAAACACGGTGTTGTCTTCAAGGGATGGTTACAGTGTAGACAGATTTTCAGACGCTATTGAAAGGGTTATGCAGAGCAACAACAGTATTAAAACGGATGAGAGTTTGGCGCTGACTGTCTCGATAGTCGTGGGTAAAAATGGTGGTGTTCGTCGTAAGGTGCGTGACCTAGCACACGATCAGGTGATCAAAAGGAACAGACTGAATCTTTTCTGCCCAACAAACATCTCAAACAATCTGTGTTTTGCAATCTGCATTGCTCTTTTTCTGAATCCGCATGTACCACATAACACGTTAGAACCTATAGCCGAACAGATACAGATAAACATTGGCTACACACGTGACCATAGAGTAGGTTTTAATGATATTGGTCGTTTTGAATATAAGTATGGTATTAAAATAGTTGTGTTCCACAAGAGTCGTTCGGGTAAATTAGAAAAGTACCAAACCAAAGACAAACCACATACCAAGACTGCGTTTCTGTACCTCCATGACGGTCATTATTATTTGGTAAAAAATTTGAAAGCGTTCATGGGGGTGCCGCATGTTTGCACGTTTTGTTATACGGGCTACACTAACGCCAGAGATCATAGCTGTAAATATAGTTGCGATGTGTGTCAAGATGCGATGTGTCACAAACACCCCAGGCGTGTGAAATATTGTGATGACTGTTCGCGTTACTGCAAGTCTGTCTATTGCTATGAGCAGCATAAGAAACAAAAACAACAGTCTATTACAGGGGTGATAGCATCCTCATGCAATCTAACTAAGTATTGCAAAAAATGTGGCCATCGTTATCACGTAAGTTTAATAAAACCAAAACCCCACAAGTGTATGTCGGGTCGTTGTGTTCATTGTGGTGAAGATTTAATATCGGACACCACACATGAATGTTACATACAGCCGATCAAAATAAAAGAACCCAGTAATTCCTACATCTTTTTCGACTTTGAGACACGCTTTGAAAATGGAAAGCATGAAGCTAATTTTGTCTGCGCTATTACATATGATGGTACAGAATTCACTGCAGAAGGGTCTGACTGCATAGAAAGGCTTATGAGAAAGTTTAGACAGCTCAAATATCAAGGGTACACATGGTTAGCACACAATGCGGCCGGTTTTGACAATTTTCTATTATTGGAATATTTTTCTAGTGTGGGTGTCGCTGTCAAAATCACCATGATGGGGTGTAGACTGATCTCCATGTATGATGAAACATACAAACAACGTTACATAGACTCATATTCATTCATTCCAATGCGTTTGGCTAAAACAACATCAGCCTTAAATCTAACATGCTCCGAGAAAGGACATTTCCCACACAAATTCAATTTAAAACAAAATGAGAACTATGTGGGGCCATACCCTGAAAAGGGTTTTTATGGTTATGACACTATGAACGACAAAGACAAAAAAGAGTTTGACGAATGGTACGACACAGTCTCAAACGGTGTTTTTGACTTCCAAAAGGAGTTGTATGTTTACGGCAGGAACGACGTTGTTTTACTGCGCGAAGCATGTATCAAGTATCGCGAAGAATTCATTCAGTGCACAAAGCTAGACCCGTTTAATTATACGACATTAGCATCATGTTGTATGGCAGTATACAAAACACATTTTCTACCAAAAGACACGCTGGCGCTGACACACAACAACGCATACATTAACCAGCACAAGACATTCTCTAACGTCTCTATTGAATGGCTTGAGTATGTTAAGCATGTAAGAGATGTTGATGTGCACCACGCTTTAACTCACGGGGAAATGAAGTTTGGCGCATATTATGTGGATGGTTATTATGAAAAAGATGGTGTGCGAAAAGCTTTAGAATTTAATGGTTGCATGCATCATGGTCATGAATGTCGTTACAACCCGAACCAGTGCCATCCTATGTCAAAGGTCTTGTATGGTGATTTGCGAATGCGGTTTGATACCAAGGTGGAGACGCTTGTTCGTGCATATGGTCTAGAAGTTGAAGTGATGTGGGAATGTCAGTGGGCATCTGCTAAGAGGGATGATTTGGATGTTGCCACGTTCATTTCTAATTACACAGCTCCTGAAAGGCTCAAACCAAGAGACGCACTTTTTGGTGGTCGAACAAATGCGTATAATTTGTATTACAAAGCAAAGGAGGGTGAGAAGATTAGATATTTGGACTTCACTAGCTTGTACCCATTCTGCCAGGCCCGGAAGAAATACCCGGTAGGGCACCCCCAAATATTTTTCAAAGACTTTCAACCTCTTGAGGATTACTATGGTCTAGTCAAGGCAACAGTATATCCGCCAAGAAAACTCCTCCACCCTGTTTTACCATATCGTTGTAATGGAAAGTTAATGTTCCCGCTGTGCCGCACATGTGCCGGGCACGAAAACCAGTTGCGTTCGTGTATGCATAGTGATGAAGAGAGATCTATAACGGGGTCATGGGTCAGTATTGAACTAGTGAAGGCTGTTGAGAAAGGGTATGTAGTTGCAAAAATCCACGAAGTTTGGCATTTCCCAGACAGTTCAGAGACGTTGTTCTGCGAGTATGTAAAGACGTTTTTACAGTACAAGCAGGAGGCCAGTGGTTATCCAGCACATGCTGTCACAGAGGAAGAGAGGGCCGAATACATCAGGGATTATTTTGAAAAGGAAAATATCCAACTGAATCCTGACAAGATATGCCTTAACCAGGCGCGTCGTTCTATTAACAAATTGTTGTTAAACAGTTTGTGGGGGCGTTTTTCAATGAGGGAAAACCTGCCCGTGTCTGAAGTGTTAACGGACCCTGAACAGTTTTCACAACACATCTTTGGTGACGGCTATGAGGTTAAACACTTTTCATTTGTGTCCGACACCGCAGCATTGATTCAGTGGTGCTATTCGGCTGGAGACAGCTGTCCAACACGCGATATTAATGTATTCCTCGGCGCATTTACAACAGCTCACGCTCGTTTAGAATTGTATAATCTAATGGATAAATTGGGAGACAGGTTGTTGTATAGCGACACTGACAGTGTTATTTTTGTTTCTCGTGAAGGTGATTGGGAACCCCCTCTGGGGCCTTATTTAGGCGATTTGACAGACGAGATTGGTGGTGGTGATTACATTACAGAGTTCTGCTCGGGAGGTCCTAAGACGTACGGTTATCTTACAGCTGGCGGTAAAACATGCATGAAAGCAAAGGGCATTACGCTAAATTCTGAAAACTCAAAAGTTATTAGACTCGACACACTTATTGACCTTGTTGATAATTATGTGACAAATCGCGATACTAGCCGACACATACTTGCTCGCGCTGACGGCATTGTGAGAAATAAAAAGAACCTCACGCTGAAAAACAAATCAGTAGTGAAGCGGTTTAAAGTTGTGTACAACAAACGTGTCCTGTTGCCTGATTTTTCAACACTTCCTTATGGGTACTAAAGACGGTCGAGGTGTGATAGATGTTGACGGGTTTGATTTTAGATTACAACACCCATTTTCGTGTGTAATAAGCGGACCATCAAATTCCGGAAAAACTTTTTTTGTAAAACAGTTGATTGAGCGTTCTGATGAGTTGATTTCAAATAAAATAGAAAATATAGTATACATTTATGACTGCTGGCAACCCCTTTATGATGAAATGTTAAAGATAAGAAATATTATTTTTGTTCAAGGGATACCAACGTCGCTATGTGACGACACACTTTTACCGCTTAACAGAAATAATTTGTTAATAATTGATGATGTTATGAAAGATGCCAGCAATAATGCCGAAGTGGAAAAGGTGTTTACACAGTATGTACATCACAGAAATTTAAGTGCCATTTACTTAATGCAAAATTTGTTTTTTCAAGGAAAGTCTAGTAGGACAATTAGTTTGAACACAAACTATCTCATATTATTTAAAAATCCTAGAGACAACAATCAGGTTTGTGTATTAGGTAGACAGATGTACCCCGGCAACACCAAATTTTTCATGGAATGTTTTCAAAACGCTGTTAGCAAGCCCTTCGGTCACCTTTTAATTGATTATAAAGCTAAGACTCCTGAAAATTTTCGTCTCAGAACAGATCTGCTTTCAAACACGCCTGTTGTTTACATTCCGAAAATACGCAGATAGATCAGTATGTCGGACAGACTATATAGAAACCTGCCGCTTCTTAAACTTTTATTTAAAGCCACACCAGCACAGAGACGTGTTATTTTACAAACGGCGTCTAATGAACTTATCTTAACTCTGTGCGAGGTTGCCCTTAATGTTCTTAATGGCACCGTGCCTCTCACATCAACACAATATCGTGAGTTAAAGAAGAAGAAGTCTGAAATTAAATTTATCGCAAATAAAAAGGTTGGTGTTTCACGGAAAAAGAAAATAATTAATCAGAAAGGCGGCTTTCTTTTACCATTGTTAAGCGTTGCTTTACCATTTATAGCAAGCTTGATAGCAGGGAGATAAACTGAAGACATGGAGTACGCTGAAAAATTATTTTTGGTACCTCAGCACCAGTTGGATAAGTTAAAGAGTGATAACAGTCGGGGCGCTGTCAGACAAATTGTAGAAAATGATTTGGACGTGTCGATCAGAGATATTTTGGCCAGGAGGGATCTCGACCCCCACGAGAAGGCCAAACTTTATACATCCGTGTTACAGAGATATTTAACCATCGCTAAACATGGTGATATGGAGACCAATACTTTAACATTGTCATTGCCGCCTGCGGATACTGTTAATAAGGAAATAAATGTTGTCGATCAGACTGGTAACAAACATTCCATAACCGATGATGTTCTTAGAAATGTATCTTCGCGAAGCAGACAGAATGTTCAGTATGTTTTAGATACAATGTCTAAATCAAAAGATGTGTCTTCCTGGAATGAATTAGGAGAATTTGTCTTAAATGGACGTACGATCCCAGGGTCACATATTCTGGACTTGGTGAAAAGCATCACCACCGCACACCGTGTTAGCGATGATCGTAGACCTCGGGGGTGGAGCGAGTTTCTAGAGGCTTTTGCTGTTTTAAACATACCTCTTTCTACCATACCAAATAAGTTTGTCAGACAAAAAATTAATTTGTTAAAAAATAAAAAGTCTGCTGATTATGCTACACCAGTGAAAGACACTTTGCAATCGTCTGTTAAGAGTGTTGAACACCCCAGATTTCTCTCCCCCGTTTTAGACAGAAGTGTTTGGTTAAACTTCTAACTGTTATATATTTTATTTTTATTTTATCTGATGTGTGATTGTTTTGTTTACTTGATTGTTTTGAATATTTTTCACAATGTTTGAAAAACTGTCATTTGTTGTTTTATTATTGTTACATGTATATTTGTAAATAAACGAACCAGAGTTGAAAATCTTTTTGAAAATCAGTGTTTTTATTCGTCAGCTTTACACTACACAGGGTTATACAATAAACATCTCTCCTTTTTGAACATGTTGTATACAAATAAACGACCTGTTCTTACAAACACACGGATACAAATGTTTCACAAAGGTTGAAACCATATTGTCATTTTTAGTTAAATTAAAACCATATTTTGACATCACTTCTTCATAATTACACAGTCTAACCATGTGGTATAGAAAAAACACACAATGTTGACCGCATGTGGTTGATGTAAAATCTTGAACTTGTCTGGTAGAATACCTCAAAGTCGTGCATGTTGTTTTAAGGAAATCACTAATAATTTTAGGGAACTTGTCATAGGTAGGTGCATTTCCAAAACTGTCAAAAAAACACCCGACACGGTCTTCACTTATGTAGATAGCAAGCCAGTGTTCGCCAGGAAGATCAGATGAGTGTGTATTGACAATAGCCGTCACAGGTAATTTCCATATACCATTTGTTGGTAATTGGTCACATGCTAACACACCGAGAAAATGTGTGTTAACAGCCACTTTGTCCATTACAGCAGACAGCTCCAACGTATTCATTAGTAATAATCCACTAAAACTTGTCTTCGGTTAGAGATTTCAATGATGCTGTCAAAAACAGCATACACAACCAAATTTACAGTATGCGGGAGCGGCTGTCTGAAACGGACCTCCAGTCTAATATTACCTGATTTGACCAAAGACACGTGTTGACCGCATTCTTCATCAGGTGTGAGGTTAAACGCATACAGAGTGTAGCCCTGTAGGAAATCCTGCCTATCAATTGGCAATGCCTGGTTTTTCAGATGTCTTCCAGATGCAAGCGCTAACTGGAAGAATTCGCGCACGGCGGAACCAGTGTGGAAATCGGGTTGGTGTGGTTTGGCTGGAAATTGTTGGCCGTCTAAATAGACCGCAAGAAACTCCAAGTTGTAATGTTTAAACGCGAAGGGGTTTTTATTATAGGCGCCTGTGAATGCATCATTATCAACCATGGCTATTATCATAGACTTAGGTAGAGTCCCCAAGAACAAATTTTCTTGGTTAGAAACACGTGTTCCAGCAGGTATGGAAAAATTTTTTAGACACACTCGGTCAATGGGGTATTTAGCCGTTGTTGACAACAATGTCTGGGCATGACCCAACCTTACAGCTGGTGACACAGATACTTTTTTGACAAATAACGATGCAGAGAGAATATTCACTTTGTATGCTAACGCGTCATGCCGCATTAGACAGAAATCATCCTTATTACGTGTCATGCGAATTTTTATATCAACACCGTTAAGCATCAATTTCTCCTGAAAAAATATGTCGCTATGAATCGGGGTCAGCAGTTCTACCACATTACTAGCGTTTGTAAATGCGGCCCTCTTTGCCAAACCGCGATTGTTCCTTGCGGGGTTTGTTTCATCCATATGCCCTGCAGTGTCCAGATAAAAGAGGCCTGCAGAGAAGACAGTTTCCAGGGTGTCCCGACCATAGTTGGCGAGACATTCTATCATGCTACGGTATGGGTAGGTACTTGAACTCTGTGATACCAGCCTGTCTCCTAGGGACACGTCGACCTGTGAAAATATTGTAGCTCCAGGATAGTTTATCAACCCCACAGCGGCTCCGTCATCAATGTCGCTTCCGTCAGGTTTTGTGATTTTAAGACGAAGGTATAATAGTGTGTTATTTAGATCCATATAATCTTCACCATGGCCGGCTATGAAAAACTCCAGTGGGGCAGTGTCGGATATTGCTGACAGCGGCGGAATTTCGACATAAGTGTTTTTCTCAATAGCGGTTTGTGTTAAAGGTACTGTAAACAAGTCCAGTTCTGATTTAATACACTCCTCAGACATGCGATGAAGTAGAGCCATGATCAGAAAATGGTTTTAACAGGTTTCCTACAGGTCGATGTTGTTGTCTGCTTCCCCTTACGCTTTCTTTTTGACACTATGTGTTTTTTCATCTCAAGCTTGGTTTTCTTAGCAGGACGGCCACGCCTCTTACCAGGGGGTCGTTTCACAGATTTTCGAGCCATCACCAACATACCCGACCCATCTTGATTGTGTGCCATCATACGCGTCAGACCGTTACTGACAACATCGCTTACAATGTTTTTAGCAGCTGTTTTTAGATGTGGTTTGGCTATATTAAAACCCTTCTTGAACAACGGTATAGCCATTCTGAATAAATTTCTAAAAATCCCACCAAATCCCGCGCCATACATTGTTGGGCTACCTGTATAGCCGGGCATGTGGCCTCCGGCCTGACTTTGATAGTAAGAAACGTAACGTTCAGGATCCATGGCCAGTCTGTTGAAAGATTCCATTTTCAAAACCTAATTCCTTGTTTTACAGGTCTAAAGTGTAGCTTTACAACCACTTTCCCATAAGAAAAATTTACGTGCTGGTTCTGATCGGTTTTCACTTCTATAGCGATATCGTTTATCTGTGATTTTGTTGTCGACACGTAGTGTGGCTTACTGTATCTAACTGTGACAATATCATGGTTGTTCCCTGATATATGTACACATCTCAACAGAGGTACAAAACTGTCACCAATTAATTGGTAATCAACAATGTCTGTGTAAACAAACATTGAGTAGAAACCACCATAGATGTCGACAGGGTGTGGCGCGTACTCTTTCTGTACGACATCCGGGTCATTTGTTTTAACTACACACTCTAGTATCACACCCGGTTTAAAACCCAAGATGATGGCTAGTTTACCATTAAATATCAAACCGATATCAGATAACGTCTTAATAAATAACCTGTGACTTATTTGGTCATAAACAAGACCTATTGAATGGTCTGCTAGATGGATATTAATCTCAGCAACTAATGCCGGTATATGGTTATAATACCCTGTAGGTAGTGTTATTTGTGTTGTTTTGCCCGATTTTTTATCAATGACGCTAAATGTGGCATCTATCTCACAAAAGGTTGTCCACGTTCGTGGGTATTGAAACTCTATCACCCCTACTTCCCAGTCACCTTTTAGATCGATTGGTTTCGCTAGTTTTGTTCTATAATTAGAAATTTGATTATCGGGGTATACCGACATAGACGAATTGCTCGGCAGTGTGACGCAAAAACCATTGTCCCCCATATTTGTCCTTTGATGTAAATGAACTAGTTCACAAAGTACAACACCTTTTAAGGCCTTTGTATGTCCACAACATCATTTTCAGGAACCCAGCTGTTAAATTTTGACGGCCAACCTAACCATTTCACTAAAACCATTGTTTTTTTACCCTGTTTTTTTTTATCCAAAATTTTTTCAACTTTGAATGCTTTTTCTGTAGACATGCGTATTTTTTGCAACTCTTCTTCATAGAAACGGCCGTGTATAATGTCACCGTCATAATCTTTCAATTTATAAACGGGTGGTTGTCGTCGGATACAGTCTGATATAGTGAAAAACTCCTGTGTATAGTTCTCCTCATACCCCTTTGTAAACGGACCCCTGACTTTAGAAATACGCACAACGTCACCAGTCTTGTACTTAAATATGGTTTTCTTGTCTAATTTGTTTCTCACACCATACAGCGTTTTAAACACGCTAGATTCGTTTTCTTTCGTCACATCAGCTGGCTTGGTTTTGATACTACGGTGGTAACTATTATTGTAACCGCTCATAATATCTTGTAAAACATCAATGTACCTTTTGGAGTTTACAGCTGTTAGATAACGCCACATACGACTTTTTAGCGTTCTATTAAACCGCTCTATGACACTGGCTTTTAGCTCACTACCTGTAGCAAAATGTGTGATTTTGTTTTTTGATACTAAATTTTGAAAATGTTTGTTGAAAAACTCTTTACCCCTGTCAGTCTGTAACTTTTGAGGAACTCTGCCTTCTTCTAATATGTTCGCAAATGCCTTTGAGACTTCTATACCAGACTTATTTTTTAACAGTCGAGCCCACGCATATTTGCTGAACACGTCAATACATGTCAACATATATTTATATCCGTCATTTTCCCTAGAATACGCACTCATATCAACAAGATCAGCTTGGAATTGAGCGTCAATGCCATATACTATAACCCGGTTTCTTTTGTAATTATGTCGTATGGGTTTGTGGAGTGTGTATGCATCCTCTCCAGATAACCAGTCTGAAACCTGTTGATCAGACAGACACAATCCTGTATTCTCTAAAACACCCCGTTTCAAACGATTTTTACCGCCTAATGAACCAGAATTAGACGGCGTGTAATATACCGTTCTCATAAGATTTGATGTGTCGATAGATGACATTGTTGAAAATAATGACCCCAGATTTGTTTGTTTGACTGTTTTATTCACAATGCATCGATGAAATCTAAAAAGTTTGCACACACATCTACATTTTTCTCAACTAGATATTCAACAAATGTTTCAATCACTTTACGAACATCAATTGGTTTCTTTGTTGAAAGTTTTATCACACAAATGTCTATTATATATGTACATAGACAAAGCACATAACCAATTTTTACCACATTTTCACTCTTAGGCATGAGAGACAGTAATTTACTAATAGTCACAAGGGTTGTTTCATCAGAATCTATACATAACTGTGTCAAATGACACCAATCATGCGATGTTGATTTAACAATATTCATTTGGTTCTTGAAATTTTGTAAACGTTTAACATTGACATCATACACACTATTAACGAGTGTAAAATCATCCACACTATCGTCAATACATTTATACAACAAACGTGTCAATTCGCAGTTCACACGGTGTTTCAGCACACGCTTTGACAGACTTTGGTGTCCGCAAACTATCCCCATTTTCACTTAAACAGCTCTGCAAGTCTTTGAATCACCTTCCCAACAGTCAACGGCATCGCTGACAAACCGTTCAGAGGTTTGATCAATCAGGCTTTCTCTTAGTTCCTGCAGCTTTTCCACAATGTACGGCTCGCATTGTAATTCACAGACGACTGTTTCAACACATCCTTGAATTTTTAGAAGGGGTAGTTCTATTCCAAAACACTTTAGAAGCCCAGCTATGGCCTGTTTTAAGGCAGGCGTGAACAATGTCCTTGTTATATCTTTATAGTATTTTTCAAAAAAGAAGATATCAGGTTCAAACAGACACGAATGTCGAAGTTGACTAGGGTGATCCACTTCACAACCAAGACATGTTTCCTTCAGCTTGTTGTTTATGATGTGTTGTAGGATTACAACGACAGTGGACTTTATCAGTTTTAGCGCCGTAGAGCTTACTTGCCCGTCCACCACATCAATCGGAGCAGATATAGCGTTGTCTTCAGGAGCTTCAGCGATTGTCAGTTGTCTAGCCATCAACGTTGCCAAATCATCCACCGGGTCTTGTCGAAAAACATGCGGGTTCGCAATGTCCACACAACTGAGATCATCACCATATTGACCCAACAAACTGTTGTCTGATACCGCTTTGGCAACCGCCGTCGATTCACCATAGCTGTAGTTTACAAGCCCATGACCCGTGTCAATCGGCGTATATTCAATGTCTGACAGTCGATAATTTCCACACCACATAGGTCCACGGGTGTCGGGATAGTCTGCTGGAAGAATGTCCTCAAACATGATGGCTTGCGTGTTGTTCGTTTCTTGACTTCGTGTGGTTTCAGTGTCGGCTTATGTTTCTTTTAACAGACATCACTGGAAGGCGTTGATCCACTTTTGACCATCCCACAAACGTCATAAGCCCGAGAATCAAACAGGTTAATTTTAACATCCCTAAAATATTCGCGAGGGCTGCTACCAAATGCTTTACCACGCCGTTTCTTCCTTGGCGCAAAAGCAAAGTTGGTTTCAGAACTAATAGTTGGTGTAACTGCAGATTCTCTTAAAAGAGACTGATTTACACACACTGTAGACATTTTAAAAAGCGTTTAGCCATAGAAATCCACAGGGTCATTTTAAATAACACATGCAAACACAACACACCCCCAATATGTTGGGGGGTGAGGGTGTCAGGGGTGGGGTGTAGGTGTGAGGGGAAGCCCATATAAGGACATCCTGTACTGACCTGTCACCTGGGTCATAAATCAGGGGTCATAAATCAAGGGGTCATAAATCATTCACAGAGGTGTTTGACAGAAGGTGTAGGATATATACTACTTGCATTTCTTGCTATGCTACTGGTCCGATGTGAATCATAAAGAGTGCTTCCTCCTATAAATCATGCCAAAAGAGCAGATTGGTGATTGGCCCTTTCAGATTTATTTTCCTACACTAGTAGGCTGTCCTTGGCCATGTTAAGTAGTGAAAGGTACTAGACTCTCCCTAGCGATTCTTAAAAGGCAAAACCACATGAATATCTGCATTTGCAGGGAGATCTAAAATTATAATGAAAACATTTTTCATTTGATGTGGGAAAAAAAACATCCAAGAAGGCATTTGCAAATATAAATGTAGGTGTGGCAATGTTACAATTGTGAGTCAGTCACACTTACAACATTACAGTTAGCTGTATCCTAATTGAATAAATTATTTCTTAGGGTTCTGCAGTGGTGTTTCTGGTGCTATGAAAGAAAAAAAAACAGTTTTTAAACCTTTTAAAGTCTAATAAAAACTGTCCTTAATTTGTTAGTGAAACAAATGGCGCAGATCTCGTTATTACCATGTTATAATGTAGTTATATTAAGTAGGTTAAGTTAAATTCATTTTTAAAAGAGTAAAACTGCTGGAGAACAAACAAATATGAAATGCTGTCGTGCAGATCTGGGCCAGAAGACCAACGGTTCTGAAATTCTGGTGTGTGGATCTAGGCTGGAGGTGATCCAGATTTAAAATGAGGCTACCGGATATGGCCCATTTTTCGGCCATAGGAATGATGAGAACTGGCCCTGCTGCAGGGGAGGAACCTGATCTGTATAGCCTTACTGCGCAATGTAGCCTTTCAATCTGACTAGATCGGAGTTAGGACCGTCCACTGATATAACAGTTAAATATTTAATTAAATGATATAAATAATACAATTCAAAAAATATTTTAAATGCACATTTATATAATTGAATAAATCACATAAAATTATTTAAGTTTTTATTTTTTATTTTAATTATTTAATGAACCATTTAATTAATTCTCATTTTAAATAATTATTTATTATTATTATTTATTATTATTATTATTTACTATTTATTATTTATTCATTTAATTATATAATATTGCCACAAAAACCCTTCATACAAATGCAACCTCATCCACCAATGTGTCCAGCAGGCGAACAAGCTACCGTTGGGTGATGCTCTTGTTCCCAGTATTTTAGGACTGACCTCTCAGGCCAACCAAAACAACACCCTGTAGGCGGGACTGTGACTTCTTTGGCTGCAACAGTAAATGATGGACAGCTAACGCTGGCTGCTGATTGGCTGAGGAAGAGCAGCGTCTGTCTGTCTGTCTGAAGCCAATCATCCATCTTAACAATCCAGCCTCAAAAATGCGGATCACGAGACATCCCATATTCGTCCAATGGAAAACACGGCTTTTAGTGTCCAAATATGGGATGGGTTTTGAAGTATTTTATTTGACAACCCTAGTCTGAGGTGAAATTTGGGGAATTCTGCTGGACTTTAATGTCTGTAAATTAGGGCATATTCAAAAGCATTCGTCAGTGATCACCCATTCCTAACTGTGACATGACGCTGAATTCCTAACTGTGAAATGACGCCAGTGATTCACGCAGATTCAACACGTTATAAATGCATTTTAAATTCGAGACTGTGGCTTTACAAATATATAGAATGTTAATTTAAACAAATGTATTTTTATATGTGTATGTATTTTTCGCATAAAATGATGATATATTTAAACCAAAAAACGTGAATGTAACTGTATTTGTACAAATTGCAGACCGTGAGACACAGATTGGGATATACTTATTTGTGAATAGTAAAATGTTTGTGACTTTGAGGCTAATCTCTCTTTATAACTCTCTTTACAAAATTTCTAAATCATTTTATGATTTCATTTTTAATTTTATTTTTTTAATATTTTTTTTTTGGGGGGGGGGTGATGTTCATATGCAAATAATTTATATTATTTTCAATTGCATTAGCAGTAAAATTAACTTTAATATATATAGTATATTTATACACCTTTTTGAACATTTGTTCAAAATTTACAAATTGTAAATTCAGGCCAGTATTAACAGTGACTATATAAACCATAGTTCACATGACTGACACGTTTACTATTAATTCCTTCCCTGTTTGGAAGAAAACTGCATCTTCTATGCCTTAAAATAATTTATTTTAAATGTACAACTCATTAATCTTTCCTTTTCAACTTACTTAGCCGGTAGTTTTCCCATCATTTGCTTTTTAGTGTTCTTCTCTGGTCTCAGTATGATTATGTAACACTTTGGGAAAAAGATACAGAATAACAAACCAAAGCTTGAGGCCAAAATTGCAAATATTTCCACAGCTACAGTGAACTTTCCAGGAGAGCTGACATAAGCTGGAATAAAGGTGATCCAAACTGCACAGAATATGAGCATACTGAATGTGATGTACTTGGCTTCATTAAAATTATTAGGCAGCTTCCGAGCCAGAAAAGCTAAAACAAAGCAGAGAAGAGCCAACAGTCCTATATAACCCAGGACAGCCCAGAAACCTATAGCTGATCCCAAATTACATTCTAGAATGATCTTTTCTTTGTAACGCTTTAGATTTTTTAAGGGGAAAGGAGGGGATAATGTTAACCAAAATAAACAAATAATGACCTGAATGAGAGTGAAAGTAAGGACACTGAGTCTCTGCTGTGGAGGTCCAAACCACTTCATGACATTACTGCCTGGAAGTGTAGCCCTGAAGGCCATTAACACCACTATTGTTTTCCCCAGAACACAGGAGATGCAGAGGACGAAGGTGATTCCAAATGCAGTGTGGCGGAGTACACAGGACCATCCAGAGGGCTGACCAATGAAAGTAAGTGAACATAGGAAACACAGACCCAGTGAGAAGAGCAGCAAGAAGCTCAGCTCTGAGTTATTGGCTTTGACTACTGGAGTATTTCTAAATCTAAAAAATACGATTGCTATTATTATTGTCATGAGGGCACCAGTAATGGAAACAGCTGTCAGCAAAACTCCCATAGTTTCTTCAAAGGAGAGATATTCAATTTCCTTCTTTACACATTCATCTCTACGTGGATTTGACCAGTATTCTTCATCACATTGTTCACAATTAATGGAATCTGTAAGGAAATAATAAAATAACAACAAAATATCAAATAAAATAGACAAAAAGAATAATATATACAGGGAACATAAAACAAATTAAAATAATTAGTAAATTTTGCATATATCACTTATATGTATTTTGTCTGTAATACATTTGGATTTTACACTATTTAGTCTTAATTATCACACAATATTTTAATAAGGGAGTAATACAGTTGAAAGGTATGAAAGGTGTTTCATATACCTGTCACATTACTAATTTCTCCTTCAGCACACGGTATACAGTCATAGCAGCAGATTGGCCTTCCTTTCTGTACAGCCTTCCTGGTGCCTGGAGGACAGCTCTCACTGCACACAGACACTGGCACCTGTGAGGAAAATACTTTTCCTGTGAGGAAAATACTTATTTCCAAAAAAAATCCTAATGCATACTTTTATCAAAATGCATCTTTCCCCTTTATTCTTACCTGATTCATATTTTGTGCCCATACAATTGAGTCCATGTTTATTGCTAATTGTTTGTGAGCAGGGAATGTGGAGTCATACAATCCAACAGTGACAAATTCATGCTGAAACACTTTATTTGACTGCCAGTTAATTATCTCATATTTTGCAGCCGGGTCACCATTTTTATCAAAATAAACTTCTTCTCTGTCTTTGGTTTTGAAACGCATCCTTTTGAGATGTTCTAGGAACTTCCATAAAATAATAAACATGTTCAGTTATTGAATGTTTTATCATTCAGTGTACACTAAATTCTGTCAATTAATTGAATGCTATTAAAATATTTTTCTGGTTATTGGAATCAATTATATTTGTGTATATTTAAGGCATAAGCACAAATAGAGATCATTTGCCCTTAGAGATCATAGAAATAGAGATCATTTGCCCTTAAACTTACTGTGAGAGGATCAGGCTGCTTCTTTGTTGGACATGTCTGTGTGCAGTCAAGGAGGCTGTGTAGGGTGTGAGCAACAGCATAGACCCCTTTGTACACATTGCTGTAAATGGGCATCAGGGACATGTCTGTGAAAGTATTTTCCATGTCAGAGAGTTTTTCCTTGCCTGTGCACAGTTGTAGGTGTACAGTCTTATTCTGTATTGTGTATTTACACATAAACAGAGCCTCCCAGAATTCAGTAAAAATGGCACTGCCTGCTGTTTTCAGAGGATATATATCCAGAATGAATTCCTTCAGACCTGTCACTGTTGTTTTGGGGATAGCTAGCCCTATAGCTCCTTGCAGTATGTTGTGCTTATCCAGTGCAGCAAGTTCTGGATCAAAGATCCAGGCCTCGGTTCCCACCCATTGATATCCAGTTACATTGTGTTCAGAAAGCACATGTAACAAAATCTCCAAGTCCCATGTGTCAACAAATCCGATTATTACTCTAGAAGTGGAGATTTTAATCTGCTCAATTATTCTCATTATTTTGTCCTGTGAATACGTTCTAAAAAATGGAAGTGAATATTCTAAACATATTCCCAATTGCTCTGCAGCTTCAGTAAATGCAGCCATCCCACTGTTACCATAATCATCATCTCTTCTTATTGCCCCTACCCAGGTCCATTTGAAATGCTTGACCATTTCAGCCAGTGCTCTGCTTTGGTAATAATCACTGGGGATGGTGCGCAGGAATGAGGGATATTTCTTTTTATCACTGAGGCACTCACAAGTTGCATAGTGGCTGATCTAAAACAGATTCACACAATTATTTTTGGGCACTATTAAATATTGTATAGTTACAAATTAGTAAAAACACAAATAAAAGCATTAAATACTACTATAATGGTCAGAATTCACATTTGAAATAATGTAGTAATGTACAGTAATTCTCTTTATTGAAAATTGTCACACGTACTTACTTCAGGAACACTGAAAGGTCCGATATTATTTGCAATAGCCATTGACACTGATGAGTATGTCTCTCCGATTATGGCTTGCACCTGGGCTGGCTTTGTGCAGGGTTCATCCAAATCTGAGTTCTCATTTCCATTAATAAGTGCCATGGCCATCCTAACACCCATCGCTGTAGAACTGCAGGTGTCATAGATTCTGTAGCCCAGAGAGACACCAGGCAGTAATGAGGAACTGTTGTTTATCTCCTCTATTGCATAGATTAAGGACTGTGAAAACTGGAAGGCTCTGAAATCAAGACTGTTTAAAATATTCAAATATTCACATATAGGCCTTATTATTCACTTATTTCATAATGTATTATAATTTATCTTTAGTGTGTAGTTGTACACTGTTTAACACAATTTATATTCAAATTGTATTAATTGTGAATGAAAGCCATTCAGAATTATACTTACCTCATGCATTTTACTGGAGGCGGCTTGATCAGATAGGACAAATCTGTGAAGTCCCACTGGCTATGAAAAGGCAAAATCCCTCCAACTATTATATCACCATCCTTTGAAAGTGTTGGATATACAGGTTCCCCTAGTAGGCTACAGGATGTCCCATTTGTTCTGGAAAAATTAATGATTGCCATTACTACATGCAAGAGAGCAAAAAGAGGCTCCATTTGCTTATTTTTATACTTTAATCAGTAGGAGTGTGTTTAAATGATGGACAAGAGTGTAGTTGCCAGGTCTGTGACTGCTGTTGATGCACCATGGAAGATTAGTGTATTTATAAAGGTGGAAAGGCAAACTCTCTGTGGAAATGGTGTACTGTTAGTGAGCTTTGGTGAAAGAAGGTGTGACTTTCTGAAATTATTGACATTTTAGTATGTAAAAGGTAAATTATGATGATGACTGTTGCCCTCCTTTCAACCAAAGTTCTTTTTGGTGATTACATATAAATTTGGGATTGAATAATTACTACAGTAATTAATGTTTCCACTGGCACCAATTCTGTTAACCCTAAATGATACAATGAGTAATTTGTAATTTCTTCAACACCCATGTTGAAAAATGTTTTATTGGTTTGTGAAGATGATGTTACCATGTGTGGCAGCGCAGTGGCGCAACAGGTAGTGTCTCTAGGGTCCTGTGTGGAGTTTCGTGTGCTCTCCCCTTGTCCGTGTTGGTTTGTGGGTATGTGTGAGTGTATGTCACCCTGTTATAGACTGGCACCCCCTCCAGGGTTTTTTCTCAGCTTGTGCCTAGTGTTTCCATGTAGGCTCTGGATCCACCATGACCCTGAACAGGATTCATGGTTTCAGACAATGAGTAAATGTTAATGTGTTTCAAAAGGTCAGATTTTAGACCTTCTTCAAAAGGGATCATGATCCATTTTTTTCCCAAATGATCATTTTCCATTTTTGTGCTGGTACACATGGATTTCAACAAACATTAGCACACCTGTCACTGCAGTGCTGAGAATGATTCATCACCCAAATAATTTAGCCAGTTGAAAATCCTAACTCTAGGCAACAAGTGTAGACTCAAAGAGGTGGCTTCAATACAACTCTTTCCAGAACATTATAAAAAAGGGAAACTGATTTATTAATATTTTTGAAGTTTTATTTAACTGATGCTTGTAAAATGAAGGTTTTTTACTGACTGACCCATTTCCAAAAAAAAGAAATAATAATAATAATAATAAAAATTGGAACATTATGCAAAATATTAATTAAAACAATGCATTGATGTGCAAATAATTTAAATCCTGCATGTTATTTAAAATAGTACAAAGACCATTTGATGCCAGAAACACATTCCAATAAAAATTGGGCCATGTTTACCACGGTGTTGCATAATTTCTGATTTTAACAATGCTCTGTAAATGTCTGGAAACTGAGAAGACAAATAGATTTGAAAGTACCGGGTTTCCCATTCTTGCTTGAGGGGTTCAGCTGCTTTGTTTTATTGTAGTGTTTTTGTTTTTTGTTTTTTTGTTTTTTTTAATGCACCATTCGTTTTTCAATGGGTGGCAAGTCTGGACTAGTTTAGCACATGATTTGTTTTATTAAGGATCCACATGCTTATTTCATGCAGAATGTGGACTGGTCTTGTCTTATTGAAATAAGTGAGGCCTTCCCCAAAAAGACATCTGTTGGCAGAATGTTTCTCCAAATCCTATATTATCCTTAATCGTTGAGCAGTGTCTTCACAGATATGTAAGTCACCCGTGCCACGTACACTAATCCACCCCTGTACTATCACGAATGCTAGCTTTAAATGGTGAGCTTATAACAAAAGAGAAGTTCTTTTGTATTTCAAGTTGAAAAATTATATTTTTTAATATTTTATTTTATATTTATATTTATTATTGATTTTGCAGTTTCCCCTCTCCATCTTCTGAAAAACTCAGACAACCTGAGATGCTCTTTTTAAACCCCAACACGTCTCCAAGTATTTCTAGTTAATTTTGTGTTTTTTTTTTTTTTGTTGTTGTTGTTGTTTGTGGTTTTTGTAGCTTTACACAATTTCCCAGTCTTTTGTTGCCCCGTCCCAATTTTTTTTGTAATGTGTTGCTGGTATCAAATTCAATTTTTCAGTTTTAACATTTGAAATATTGTCTGTGCATGCTTTTCAATTGAATTCATGGTTGAAATGATTTACACATCATTGCATTGTGTTTTAGTTTACATATTGCATATTGTTCCAACCTTTCTGGAAATGGGGATTTGTTTATATCCACCGGTGTCTCAAACTTTGTAAGCACTGGATTTTGCTAAACTATTATTTTAAACAGCTGTCAGCAAAACTCTCATAGTTTCTTCATAGGAGAGATTTCTTTTTACACACTTGTCCCTGCATGGATTTGACCAGTAGCCTTGATCACATTGAACAGCCAATATTACTCAATATTACCCATCTATGTAGGGCTGGACAATACAGCCAAAATTTATATCACAATATCTTTCTTAATTTCAGTCAATACAATATAATTCCAAAATATCAATATGACCTATATAAAAGCCCCAGAAAAACGGCCAAGAACAAATGAGAAACACATCACCACTGTCAGACAAAAACCTCTTGGCTTTGTCAATAATTTTGCAATATACATTGAACTGATGGCACTGCTCTGTAATTAATGTCAGTCAGTGACAGATGCTGTAAATAATGTGTTGAAATGTTGAAAATGTATTTTAAAAATCATATTATTGTTATTAGAACATTTTATTTTGTGGTATATATTGATATTGAATTTTTGTCCAGCCCTACACCTATGGGACAGGAATAGTGTAACCATGCTTTTCAACATTTTTTCTACTGTAAGCAGAGAGTGAGAAGGCCTATCATACCGACCCGAGGCCCTTTTTGTTTTTTAGCCATTTGCCAGGGCTTTGTAAACACAGACCAGTTTTGAGCATGCAGACAGACTTGGAGAACTAGCAAATGGTGAGGAAATATCCTTAGGTAAAAAAAAGTGATTTTGATAGAAATTGTGAACGTCATTAAACATTCAAATCGTAAACATAACTGCTCTGCAATATGCTTCTATGTTAATTAGAGTTGCCTTTTTTTGTTGTAAAGCTCAGGGCTTTAACATCTTTTCACTGTGCCACTAACTGTTTTGATACTAGTTTGTACAGTTCGGGTATTGCAGTTTCTGAAATGTATTTTCTGGATGGCAGGTTAAAACTTGGCTCTAAGTGCTCCAACACTCTGTGAAATCCGACATATTCCACCACAGCGAATGGTTGGTCATCAAGTTGGATAAAGTTGAGCAAATTCTTTGTGATTCTTTAGCCTTTGGGCAGTCTTCTGGGAGATTAGCACATTTCTGAAATGCCTCATTGAGAGCCTGCTACCCTGTGGTGTCCTCCTGTGTGTTTGCTAGCACAAACTCCTGGTATTCTTTGAAGTGAAACCTCTGCAGGTGTTTAATTAAATTGGTTGTATTATACGATGCTGGAATAGTTCCACCCCTCAACACACTGGCTTTACAAACGTTACATGTAGCCATTTTGTTGTTCTCTGTTTTTAAATTGAAATATCGCCATATGATCTACATTTTTTCTGTAGCCAACAACTAATGTTTGCTCACTCAGCCACAGACTGAAGCTGGTGGGGTTCAAGGTAAGTTGTGTAACTGGAATACAGATCAGTGATGTATTTCATGTTAAGGGGGTTTTAAGGTCCAATGCATGCATTGGACTGGAATATGGTTCTGTAAGTGGATCAGCTGCATTTGCTTGATATCCGATACATTAATTATGTCATTATCTGCACCCGATACCGATATTTCATCAGATTGGTCCCATCACTAGTTTTAATACAGTCTAATTTTTGTTTAATCTTGCACAAACACACCAGTGCAGTCAAAGTTTCTTACTGTTCTATTTCATATTAAAAATGATGTAGTTTCCACCTTAAATGCTGCCATGATAGTCACACAATCACACTAACACTGGCACATTTGACGTTTTCCTTACACCTTAAACAGCAAAGCAGTTACAGGTGTCTGGACAAAACTACTGCATCATTTAAGGTGACACAAAGCTTCAAGCTGGAAAATAAACAGCTAAGTTTGCTTTTTTTTTCCCTTCTTCTTCTGTTCCACCTTAAGTGCTGCAGCTGTTACAGAATTAGCCAAAAAAGAGGGAGAGTACTAGTTGAGAGTCAGGGGCCACTGTCAAATGGTCACTTTTTGGCTCCCAGAGATCAGGTAGGAGGGCACACCTTAATGGTGAGCCTGGGGAATGTGTAATTGAATAAAATGATATTGACTTCATAATAAAACCCATATATTGTTTATAATACAGAGTGGATTGTGTTATTACTACTAATTAGCAGGCACTACCACTGGCACTCATTCATTAGTAACACTCAAAAGCCTGATTCTAACACTTTGTCGTCAACAAATCTTGGGTTCCACTGACACAAAGTGTAACTCTGGCCATTATAAACAAACAACAACCAGAGAACAGCAATTTTTACCAGAATTGATGTCTAACGCTAAAAAGTGAGCTAATCCGGTTAAAGTTAGCAGGTGCAAACCCTAGCTCACTGCTCAGTTAAGCTCAAAAATTTGACTATAACACTTAAGTCAACAAATCACTAACACAGCAACACATGAAAAAAGGACAACACATATTACTAGACAAAATCTGTTTCAGATCTCTCTCTCTTCCTTGCTCTCTCCATACTAGGAAAACCAAGTTAGATTCTTCTTGTAGCGAGGTAAACAGCCTTGAGCTATGTGCCATAAAGTGTTACACCTTTCTCATGAGAGATCTCCATATGGAGAGAGATTACTTTCAAAATAATGCACAAATATGTAAATGTTAATCCACAAATTAAACACAAGTCACCTTGTTCGTCACCCTCGTTATCTGTTTCAGGTGTGTCTCGTCTGTTCATGTATTTAAGTCCCCTTCCCTCACTTCCTGTTGTCGTTCTTTGTATCGTGTCAAGTAGGTTGTGTTCTCAAGTCTTTCTGTCTCCGCTGTTTCTAGTTCATTGTTTTTCACGTCCTTGTTTTGTTTCTGTTGTTTTCATTTGTTTTTCAGTCATCGTGTTTCCTTTCTGTTGAAGTCTGTTCTGTAGTATTCTGTTTTGTTTAATTAAAAGTTTACTGTGTTTTAGCAAGTGCGTCCGCCCCAGTCAGTCCGCCTCCTCGTGCCTGACACACAATTTATTGCGAAAATAAAAACATTTGTTTAAATTAACATTGCATATATTTGTAAAATTGAAGTCAATTTAAATTAAAATAATTTAAATTGTTGAATCTATGTGGCAGCAAGGTGGCGCAGCAGGTAGTGTCGCAGTCACACAGCTCCAGGGACCTGGAGGTTGTGGGTTCGATTCCCACTCTGGGTGACTGTCTGTGAAGAGTGTGGTGTGTTCTCCCCGCGTGCGCGTGGGTTTCCTCCGGGTGCTCCGGTTTCCTCCCACAGTCCAAAAACACACGGTGGATTGGTGACTCAAAAATGTGTGTGTGTGTGTGATTGAATGTGTGTGTGTTGCTCTGTGAAGGACTGGCGCCCCCTCCAGGGTTTATCCCCGCCTTGCGCCCAATGATTCCATATAGGCTCTGGACCTCTCGGGTCTCTCGCGGGTTTTTGTATTTTGAGACTTTCCTTTCGCATTTCACCCGATCCAAATACAAATGCAGCCTGATCCACAAATGCCCTGATAGCAAGGAGACAGCGGATGACGGTTGGTCTACTGAGGGAAAAGTTGAAGGTCCTCTGACATTTTGCACAGCGTTTTCTGAGCAGACCACCGATGATTAAACAGAATTTTAGATAAAATGCCAAATTTTAGCACTTTCACATTCACAGTCCTATTTACTCATTTATCTTTCCAGAGGTTATTTTGTTATTCTTTATTAGATTAGTAAATCATTTTAATCCAGCACAGTGTCAACATTTTCAGCATTTAATCATTTTATATCAGGCTTATACTCATTATTAAATCTCTTTATATTAAATAATAAATTTAATATATTTTATATTAAATAATAAATATTACCAATCTCATAGTTGTTGGTAATATTTGTATTAGTTTGTTTTCCAGAATGTAAAATCTGTTTGAGGAGATTATAAATGAGTTATATCCTGTACAGGACAGTAATCTGAGTGGTCCGATGGTGGACCAGCAGTGGTCTGCAGTCAGTGGTCTGCCAGCCTTTTTACACTAGTGGACTGATATATGCTCGCTGTCTGGGTGTGGCCAGCAGGCGAACAACCTACCGCTAGGTGGCACTTTTGTTTTAGGACGTGTGGGGCCAACTTAAATGGCTACTCATTTGCGCAACATTTAATGTGGAAGTTCGGGTTGCTGAATTCAGCTTCATATCACACACAAGAGCGGTGGATCACTGACGGTGCCCTTTAATGACGTTAAAGTCCAGCTGAATTTCCCTAATTTCGCTGCAGACTAGAGTTGTCAAATCATCCCGTATTTGGACACTAAAAGCTGTGTTGTGTATTTTTGAGATTGGATTGTAAGAGGTTGATTTTTTCTCCAGACAGATGCACTTCCTCAACCAGAGGGAGTGGCAGATACCCCACGGCTTCTAAACTGAAAATGTGCATCTCATTGTTCATCACTTTTATTGAGTCTATCCACAGCCAGTGTTAGCTGTCTTTCATTTATTTCGGCAGTCAATGGAGTCACGGTCCCGCCTACAGGGGGTTGTTTTGCTGCAGCCCTGAAAGCAACAGGTCAGTCTTGAAACACTGGGGAAAACAGCAGTGCTTGTTCGCCTGCTGGCCACATTTGTGGATCAGGCTGCATTTGTATTTGGATCGGGTGAAATGCGAAAGGATAGTCTCAAAATCCAAAAACCCGCAAGAGAAAATTAACAAATACACGTCACGAAAGACTTGCAAATGGATCCACAAAGGCAGATTCAACTCTTTGCAAGTATATGGAATATAAATTTAAACAAATGTATATATTTGTGCATAAAATTATCTAAATTATATATATAACTGTATTTGTACAAATTGCAGACCGTGAGACAAATTGAGATTCATTTGTTAATAGTGAAACATATTTGTGACTTGTGTTTAATTTGTGTATTAACATTTACGCATTTGTAAAGTATTTTGAGACTAATCTCTCTCCATATCTCCACCTCTTGGTTCTGAAGTTGCACTGCCACGTTCTATAGTGACGGTCCCGGAGCTGTGAGGGAGGCAGTATTCTTCGTATTATAGCCTCACAATTTTTTGAAACTGTAAGTTTTAGGTTAAAATACTATAGTGTTCACTGTTTGAAATGATCACAATACTTGATAATAACCTTTATCAACCCAAGGCTACTGCAGTCTGTCCTCTACTCTTAACAAAAAACATTTCTTAAACTACTTCTAATCATGCTTATTTCTTCCACCTTTGCTATTGTATTTACTTGTGCGTTATTTGCTTTGTATTTGATACAATTAGTTTGTGTGTGTGTTTAGTTGAAATGTTTTAGCAAATATTTTCCAATTGAAATCATTCTGAAGTATCAAAATTGATTTTATTGTTATTTATTATTATTATTATTATTTTATTTATTTTATTGCATTGTTCCAAAATATATTTAAAACATTCCCTGCGAATGACTGCCATCCCCTCCAAGGTTTGTTTCCTCTCCTAACCCACTGTGACCCTGAACTGGATAAGCAGTTACAGACAACGAATTAATGAATTTAAAACATTTAAATGTAAGTTGTGTTTGTGAAACACAGACATTCTTTCAGTTACATTCAAAACTAGATCTAACATATAGGCACATTCTGTAGGAATACAATTACTGACAGTAAGTGTTGTTCTGCTGTGCATAATTTGGGAAGTGGACCCATGTGGTGGTTCTGCTTAGGAAGACATTGAGTTACCATAATTGCTGTAAAATTGCTGAAGATTGCTTGTGGATAGAAAATGCCCTCTGATAAAGAATAACCAAGTGTACAAAATGTGAGCCTTCTTTCTTAGTATGTCAAGTCTCCCTAAGATTACCATGAAAGCGAAGGAGACAAAAATACTTGAATATTAAAATCAGTGGTATATGTAAAATGGTTATATTTATAATATATTTTCTATTATTTCAGCATGCAGAATCTCATATTAAAAGTAAATATACAGGCAGCTCACTTAACTGGCAGTTTCCCCATAATTTGCTTTTTAGTGTTTTTCTCTGGTCTCAGTATAATTATGTAACATTTTGGAAAAAATATGCAAAATAGCAAACCAAGGCTTGAGGCTAAAATGGCAAATATCTCCACAGCCACAGTGAACTTTCCAGGAGAGCTGACATATGCTGGAATAAAGGTGATCCAAACTGCACAGAATATGAGCATACTGAATGTGATGAACTTAGCTTCATTGAAGTTATCAGGCAGCTTTCGAGCCAGAAAAGCCAAAACAAAACACAATAGAGCCAGGAGACCTATATAACCCAGCACAGCCCAGAAACCTATAGCTGATCCCAAATTACATTCTAGAATGATCTTTTCTTTGTAAGAATTTAGATTTTTTAAGGGGAAAGGAGGTGATATTTTTAACCATATGATACAAATAAGGATTTGGATGAGGGTGAATGCAAGGACACTGAGTCTCTGCTGTGGAGGCCCAAACCACTTCATGACTTTACTGCCTGGAAGTGTAGCCCTGAAGGCCATTAACACAACTATTGTTTTTCCCAGAACACAGGAGATGCAGAGGACAAAGGTGATTCCAAATGCAGTGTGGCGGAGTACACAGGACCATCCAGAGGGCTGACCAATGAATGTAAGTGAACAGAGGAAACACAGAGCCAGTGAAAGGAGCAGCAGGAAACTTAGTTCTGAGTTATTGGCTTTGACTACTGGGGTATTTTTAAATCTAAAAAATATGATTGCTATTATTATTGTCATGAGGGCACCAGTAATGGAAACAGCTGTCAGCAAAACTCCCATAGTTTCTTCAAAGGAGAGATATTCAATTTCCTTCTTTACACATTCATCTCTACGTGGATTTGACCAGTATTCTTCATCACATTGTTCACAATTAACTGAATCTGTTAGAGAGTGAAAGGGAATATACAACCAACAAAAAATAACTTTTAGATATACAAAGATAATAAGATTATACAGACATATAATTAAATTAATGTTCCTGTACACGAATCCCCTTTCTAATTTTCTATGTGCTTTTTAAAACATTGAAACAGAACCATTAACACTTGGGAGTGCGAGTGGGAGATGGAAGTAATAGAGACAATATTGTTTTGTTTGTTACTTATTATAAATCTGATACCTGTCGTATTACTGATCTCTCCATCAGCACAGGGTATGCAGTCAAAACAGCAGATAGGCTTTCCTTTCTGTACAGCCTTCCTGGTGCCAGGAGGACAGCTCTCACTGCACACAGACACTGGCACCTGTGATAAAAATCGATGTATAATAGCATAAAAAGGTACTTGATACATATGGTGCATATTTGATATAAAGTATGCTTTATTGAGGCAGAACCCCACAAAGCCAGTGGCACATATATATGATCAGGGAAGATATTTAGTGGTTTAAAATGTCTATTAGACCTGATTTTATTAAGATTAACTGATGTAATGTTCTTCTTTATACTCACATTATTGCTATTATGTTCCCACACAATAGAAGCCATGTTTACTCTTAACTGATTGTGAGCAGGCAAAGAAGAGTCATAAAATCCAACTGTGACAAATTCATGTTGATATTCTTTATTTTTCTGCCAGTTTATTATCTCATATTTTGCAGCAGGCTCACCATTTTTATCAAAATAAACCTCTTCACCATCTTTGGTTTTGAATCGTACTCTTTTGAGGTGCTCTAGAAACTGACAAAATAGAGCTGTGTCTATTAATTCATAACTACAAAATCTTTTTTAAAAGTGTGTAATGATTATTTTCCATGAGAGTAAAGTTTTCTGTTTATTTGACTTGTATTTGTGTGTCCAAAGTGGCCTAAGTGCTTTCTTACTCACAGTGAGAGGATCAGGCTGCTTCTTTGTTGGACATGTCTGTGTGCAGCCAAGGAGGCTGTGTAGTGTGTGGGCAACAGCATAGACCCCTTTATACACATTACTAAAAATGGACATCAGTGACATGTCTGTGAATAGGTTTTCCACATCCAACACCTTTTCTTTGCCTGTGCACTCTGGTAAGTCATCAGTATCATTCTGTGTTTTATATTTACACATAAACAGAGCCTCCCAAAATGTATTAAAAATTGCACTGCCTGTTGATTTCAGAGGATATATATCCAGAATGAAGTCCTTCAAACCTGTCACTGTTGTTTTGGGGATGGATAGACCTATAGCTCCTTGCAGTATGCTGTACCTATCCGCTGTGGCCAGTTCTAGATCAAGGATCCAGGCTTCAGTTCCCACCCACTGGTATTCAGTGACATTTTGTTCATAAAATGCACGGAGCAAAATCTCCAAGTCCCAGGTGTCGACAAATCCCACTATCACTCGAGAAGTGGAGCTTTTTATCTGATCAACAATTCTCAACACTTTGTCTTGTGAATATGTTCTGAAAAATGGAAGGGAATATTCTACACATATTCCCAACTGTTCTGCAGCTTCAATAAATGCAGCCATCCCACTGTTACCATAATCATCATCTCTTCTTATTGCCCCTACCCAGGTCCAGTTAAAGTGCTTAACCATTTCTGCAAGTGCTCTGCTCTGGTAATAATCGCTGGGGATTGTGCGCAGGAATGAGGGATATTTCTTTTTGTCACTGAGACACTCACAGGTGGCATAGTGACTGATCTAAAACAGATTTGTATAAGTAAATATTAGTAATTTTATTAGTCATTAATTGAACTGCATTTTGAACTGGTTTAACATCTCAAAATAAAATTAATTCTGACGATTGTTAAATACTATAAATATAACAAATTCTTACTACAGGAACATTGAAAGATCCGATGCTGTTTGCAATAGCCATGGATACTGATGAGTATGTCTCTCCAATTATGGCTTGCACCTGGGCTGGCTTTGTGCAGGATTCATCCAAATCTGAGTTCTCGTTTCCGTTAACAAGCGTCATGGCCATCCTAACCCCTATTGCTGAGGAGCTGCAGGTGTCATAGATCTTATAGCCCAGTGAGACTCCTGGTAACAATGAAGAACTGTTGTTGATCTCCTCTATTGCATAGATTAAGGACTGTGAAAACTGGAAGGCTCGGAGATCAAGGCTGGTTAAAAATATTCAGAGAATCATACAAAGTAATCATTGAAAACTTTTTTTCAACACATGTAAATAAGTGTAGTCCCTACTTTATGTGTGAATTATACAGAACAAGTTAATTAAAGTTATTTAATATGGGTATTGCCAACGTTCCACTGATACTTACTTTGTGCACATCATTGAAAGTGGCTTGACCAAATAGGACAAGTCTGGGACCTCCCATCTGCTATGGAAGGGTAAAATTCCTCCAACTATGATATCACCATCTTTTGAGAGTTGTGGGTATATAGGCTCTCCTAGCAGACTACAGAAAGTTGCGTTTGTTCTGGAAAAATTGACGATGGCCATTAAAACATGCAAAAGAGAAAAAACAGGCTCCATTTCATTATTGAGCTACTGAATAGTTAATGGTTGAGGTTATAAGCTGAGCATGTGCGTGACAGACCTCTTGTTTCTGTTGATTAATCAGGAAGGGTTTGTTGCATTTATACAGTGGGGAAGATGCATCCTTTGTGAAAGTGGAACACTTGGGACATATTTAGAAGAGGTGTGACTTTCTGAAATGGTGTTTAAAAAAAAAAACCTTTACCATGATTTTGTGCGACCTGTTTCACCTGTGGATTCTGATGAGTGACAGATCCCTTTTGATCATTTTCCACAGAGGTGGGTAATTTGACAATATATATATAATGATTAATTTAATCATAATATACTTTCCTGTGTATATTGTGTTAAATATTGGTAAAACAGTATTTTTATATGTGGTGTTACTGGTTCTTTCTTGTCTGTTTCAAGTTTCAAACTCATTCATTCATTCATTCATTATCTGTAACCACTTATCCAGTTCAGGGTCGCGGTGGGTCCAGAGCCTACCTGGAATCATTGGGCGCAAGGCGGGAATACACCCTGGAGGGGGCGCCAGTCCTTCACAGGGCAAAACAGACACACACACACATTCACTCACACCTACAGACACTTTTGAGTCACCAATCCACCTACCAATGTGTGTTCTTGGACTGTGGGAGGACACCGGAGCACCCGGAGGAAACCCACGCGGACACGGGAAGAACACACCAACTCATCACAGACAGTCACCCGGAGCGGGAATCGAACCCACAACCTCCAGGTCCCTGGAGCTGTGTAACAGGGTTAAGGCTGTTATGCTTCTGAGACACGAGAGACCAGATTTATTTTGGAGGTTTGACAAACACTTATTGGGGTAGAATGCTAACTGCCAATTCTGTTACATCATCTAATGGACACTGACTAGCATCTGATGTCTTGATTCTAAGACCCATATTGGGGTTGTAAATTCAGGAACGGAAGCTGTTTATTTTTTGGCAGAGAAAAAAAACTGGTCAAGCAGCCAAAACTGGTCAAGTAGAAAATTTAAGGAAGGCTCTTGCAGTTTTTAGCAGATATTCTTTAGCTGATCTTCTTGAAATGTGTGACATTGACTCAACAGCTTTATCTTTCTCAGTACCCCATACTTTTCTCAGTTTTCACACTTGCACTGTTTAGTCTGGTTAAATCAAACTATGGTTCCCTGATGCGGTTCAACTGGGCAGGTCTAAAAGACATAATCGCAGACAGATGCAGACCCAAACAACCATACTGAGACACTCAAGGAGGTGGTCTTGGTCCAGTCCCATTCTGGCTTGAAAATATTCTCATCTACATAAGTGGGTTTGGGGGCTCGGTAGAAAATTTGGGAACCACTGCTCTAGTCTTTAATTATTGGTCATGGGAGTTCTCACAGAACGCAAGATGGTATTAGCTGCATAATTTTGGTTGGTGGGCTATTCCAACTCTAGCATGTCCAGCAAATCCAGCAGCTCTGCTGTGTCTAATCCACTAATACCAGCGCAACACACACTAACACCACCACCCTAACATCTGTGTCCCTGCAGCACTAAGAATGATTCACCAGCCAAGTCGTACCTACACTCTGGTGGTCATTTGTTGACCTGCCATTGCAGAACAGGGTGCAAGGGAGTGAACAACATTTGCAAATTACAGTCTGTAATTGTTGATCTATCAAGTGCTCCTATATGGTCAGTGGAGCAGAGAGAATGAACAGTGAGTGTAGAAACATGGAGGTAGTCATTATGGTATGATGGATAAGTATTTTGTTTCACTATCATATAAATATTGAAAAATATATATAATGGCTACCTCACAGCTATGCATTATGCAATGTCCATTGCTTTTTGGCAGAGATTTTTTATTGATTACAAAAGAGTCTAACCACTTCATAAAATCTTCTTCAGCATATCCCAAAGACTTTTGAAGTCAGGAATTGTCATTGCTAATATGTAAAAATGCTCCCAGAACCCCTATTTCACCTTTTGATCAGGATGAATCTCTACATTATCATTCCTGAAGATCCACTTCCCATCAGGCAAGAATAAAAAGCATTCATAGTATTATCCATTCAATCAGTGCATTTGGGAAAAAAAGCTTACATAGCATTTCTGAGCCTAGACCGGACCAACCGAAGTAACCAACAATCATAATACTGCCCCCAGAGGCTTGCACAGTAGGCAATGTATATGGTGGGCGCATTACTTCATTCATGTCCCTTCTTAACCTGATGCACCATTTGCTCTGCATTAGAGTAAATCTGGACTCATCAGACAACATGACATTTTTCCACTGCTCAAAGTCCAATCAGTATGCACGTTAGCAAACTGAAACTTTTATCATCAATGGTTTTCTTGTGATCACATGGCTTTTTAGTCCCAATAATTTGAGTTCTCAACTGCAGTAATTTCCACTGTCTCTTTTGTTTTCTTTGCTTGATACAGGCCAAAAATCGGACTCTTATACAACACAGTATTTTTTTTTCCATCACCATGGCATGCATCTTCCCATCTACCAGCATGGATATTGGAGAAATGAGAATCTATTCACTGCATCAGTTTGGCTTCTTGGCCTGCTGAATCATAGTAATCACTGTAACTATTATTCAGTCTCTGTCTCTTAGTTGCCCTGTGAAGGACTGGCGCCCCCTCCAGGGTGTATTCCCGCCTTGCGCCCAATGATTCCAAGTAGGCTATGTACCCACTGCTACCCTGAACTGGATAAGCATTTACAGTTAATGAATGAATGAATGTCTCTTAGTTATTTGCTTATTTAGATCCAAACGTGAATTTTTTGGGGGGTCAGACAGTGTATATCAGTAATGTAAATGTTCTGAACCCAAAATTCAAATCTGTGGCTTACCAGCCTGTGATATATGATGTGCATCGTGAACAACACATCAACATTTTCTTGCTTTGGGAGTAACATTTATATGTATAATATTTATGCATTTATTATTATATTACATGCATATAAAATTATATTACATAATTTTGATGTCTATATGCTATGAGCAGAGTTATGGAACAACTGTGGGATCTTGATGCTGCAGTTTGTTTACATAATCAGCCATTTCTGATTTTATCAGGTTGCAAGGATACTCTGTCTACTCTGCATTCAGCTCAGTCCCGGTGTTTGTGAAGTTTTCCTTCAGCCACATTAGTGGCTGAATTCAATACATAAATGCAAAGCAGTTCCTTAAAATTTTCTGAGATCATAAAAGTCAAATATAATCCAGTTTATTATCCAGTGAATGAACATTAGCCAGTATAAATGCTGTAATTACTGCCTTGCTTGAGTCTGCCTTTAGCCAAGCATGCACACTTGCGCCCATGTCCCACCTTTCAACACCACTTTTGTGTTTTCTTTTCAACATTTTTTAGGCTGTGGTTTGACTGGCGGACTACTGGGATTGCATCTAGCCAGAGATGTAGAAACTGTTAATTCAACCGTATTTCACTGAGAGAACTTAAGGTTGTTAGCTCTACCATATTTCACATTCCAGTTCGTGAGCTAAATTTGGAACTGTTCAGCAGTGCCAGAGGTCCTTTTCTTGGGATTATTATAGCCAGAACACCAGAGCGAGGTGTTACTCAAAATAAACAAGGCTGTGAATTTGTTACAGCACTGTTTTATCAGTCAGACCCTGATAAATGTAAGTCAGTAATAAATAACTAGTTCCTTATAGTATCTATAGTATAGATTAATTGGTTGATAAAATGTAAAGGTGCTTGGTTTTAGAAATGTTCAAAAACAAGTAATAATCTAATTTTATAGTTTTATAGTTATTATTGTAAACAAAGACATTGATATAAAGCACCAAAGCTTCCCCAGAGCTTCCAATGACAAGGGTATATATTTGAGGCTTTCCTGTTTTTGAAATGCCAGAAAAATTTCTGTGACAATGGCTATATGGCTAATGGTGGTCCGGCTAAACTAGGCTTGCTTAGTTTCTCTTTGCTCTTGTTTAAAATTATATATTAAAAATGGGCACATCTTATCGCAATGTTGATTATTCAGATTCAAAAAGGAATGTTGTCATTTGGTTATTTAAGGTTTGGGGAAGCAGCTAAAAAGTATTTTCCTGTACAAACTTAAACACCTATTTATTTTATATTTGTTAAGAGGAATTTGTTGCTTACTTAACTGGCACTTTTCCCATAATTTGCTTTTTAGTGTTCTTCTCTGGTTTCAGTATGATTATATAACACTTTGGGAGAAATATACAGAATAGCAAACCAAAGCTTGAAGCTAAAATAGCAAATATCTCAACAGCTACAGTAAACTTTCCAGGGGAGCTGACATAAGCTGGAATAAAGGTGATCCAAACAGCACAGAATATGATCATACTGAATGTTATAAATTTGGCTTCATTAAAATTATTAGGCAGCTTTCGAGCCAGAAAAGCCAAAACAAAACATAAAAGTGCCAAGAGTCCTATATAACCCAGTACAGCCCAGAATCCTATAGTTGACCCTAAATGACATTCTAGAATGATCTTTTCTTTGTAGTGGTTTAGATTTTTGAAGGGGAAAGGGGGGGACGTTCTTAACCAAAGCACACAAATAATGACCTGTATGAGAGTGAAAGCAAGGACACTGAGTCTCTGCTGTGGAGGCCCAAACCACTTCATGACATTACTACCAGGAAGTGTAGCCCTGAAGGCCATTAACACCACTATAGTTTTCCCCAGAACACAGGAGATGCAGAGGACGAATGTGATGCCGAATGCTGTGTGCCGAAGCATACAGGACCACTCAGAGGGCTGACCAATGAAAGTAAGTGAACAGAGGAAACACAGAGTCAGTGAGAAGAGCAGCAGGAAGCTCAGGTCTGAGTTGTTGGCTTTGACTATTGGTGTATTTTTATGTCTAAAGAATATGATTGCTATTAGTATTGTCATAAATGTACCAATAATGGAAATAACTGTCAGCAAAATACCCATCGTTTCTTCATAAGACAAGAATTCAATTTCTTTCTTTACACATTCATCTCTGTGAGTATTTGACCAGTAGTCTTTGTAGCATTGTTCACATTTAATCGAATCTGAGAGAGAGAGAGAGAGAGAGAGAGGGAGAGAGAGAGAGAGAACATAAATAAGAGCACAAATAATATATTTAAAATAAATATTACATATTAGTTTACAGCCTTCCATATCGTAAAATATGTTGACAGACCTTTTGTGCCGCCTTTAACTTTTTTTATGTCATATAGTCTATGACATTTTTAGTCACAACATAAATTCCAAACAGCTTTGTGTAATTATTACCTGTTGTATTACTGATCTCTCCTTCAGCACATGGTATACAGTCAAAGCAACAGATAGGCTTTCCTTTCTGTACAGCTTTCCTGGTGCCAGGAGGACAGCTTTCGCTGCACACAGACACCGGCACCTGTGATCAAAACAAATGTTTGATAGCCTAAAACAATTTTTTGTACATAATAAAAAAGTGTGTATTTATTTATTTATTTATTTATTATCTAAGCTTCATCCCTTATTTACCTGATTTGTACTCTGTGCCCATATGATAGAGGTCAATTTTACTTCTAATCGATTGTGAGAAGGTAAAGAGGAGTCATAAAGGCCAACCGTGACAAATTCATGCTGGTGTTCTTTACTTCTCTGCCAGTTTATTATCTCATATTTTGCAGCAGGGTCTCCATTGTTATCAAAAAAAACTTCTTCATTCTCTTTGGTTTTAAAATGCACCCTTTTAATTTGTTCTAGGAACTGAAAAAAACAGAATAACTTTTAGGCTGCAAAATTAAAAGAAAAGTTAACATTTTCCCATAAAACAGTAGTAATTTCTCTGCCTTTTCTAAATGAATATTACAGTTATGTGCCACGGCTTTGAAAATGTTAGCACAAGATTGTGCTTAATATTGTTTTAACTCACAGTGAGAGGGTCAGGCTGCTTCTTTGTTGGACATGTTTGTGTGCAGCCAAGGAGGTTGTGTAAAGCATGAGCAACAGCATACGCTCCTTTATACACGTTACTGAAAATGGGCATTAGTGACATGTCTGTAAAGGCGTTTTCAACATCAGACAGTTTCTCTTTTCCTGTGCACTCTGTTGTATATGTAGAGTTATTCTGGTTGTTGTATTTACACTTGAACAGAGCTTCCCAGAATTTAGTAAAAATTGCACTGCCTGCATATCTCAGTGGCTGAATATCCAAAATGAAGGCCTTCAGACCTGCCACTGTTGTTTTAGGAATTGCAAGCCCTATGGCTCCTTGCAGTATTTTGTGTTTGTCTAGTGAGGCTAGTCCTGAATCAGAGATCCAGCCTTCAGTTCCCACCCACTGGTATCCAGTGATGTTGTGATCATAAAATACATTTAGCAAAATCTCCAAGTCCCAGTGGGCGAGAAATCCCACTATCACTCGAGAAGTGGAGCTTTTAATCTGCTGAATTATTCTCAATACTTTTTCTTGTGAGTAGGTTCTGAAATATGGAAGGGAATATTCCAGGCAAATGCCTAATTGTTCTGCAGCTTTTGTAAATGCAGCCATCCCACTGTTACCATAATCATCATCTCTTCTTATTGCACCTACCCAGGTCCAGTTAAAATGTTTGACCATTTCTGCCAGTGCTCTGCTTTGGTAGTAATCACTGGGGATGGTGCGCAGGAATGATGAGTATTTCTGTTTGTCACTGAGACACTCACAAGTTGCATAGTGGCTGATCTAAAACAGATTCATGCAGGTATGTCAAGTAAGTCAATTTATTTATATTTTTTAATTCAGGTAACATTAAATTTAGGTCCTAAGATGACTTTGAACATTATTTCAGCATTCAAGTGATGTCCAAATTGTTACAATGCTAATATAGATTGCATAAATCCTTACTAAGGGAATGCTGAAAGGGCCAACACTTGTTGCAATAGCCATTGATGCTGATGAGTAAGTCTCTCCGATTATGGCTTGCACCTGGGCTGGCTTTGTGCAGGGTTCATTAAAGACTGTCTGCTCATTCCCATTAATAAGTGCCATAGCCATCCTAACACCCATCGCCGTAGAACTGCAGGTGTCGTAGATTCTGTAGCCCAGAGACACTCCAGGCAGTAATGAAGAACTGTTGTTGATCTCTTCTATTGCATAGATTAAGGACTGTGAAAACTGGAAGGCTCTGAGATCAAGGCTAGATTAGAACAAATTAGAAATAATATTCAAAGACATTATTAACAGATGAGATATTGATTATTACTGTAGTTTAAGCCTGTTTAAAATAATACATATTCTTTCAGTGTCCGAAAAAGTCATTTGGACTTGCTCTTTACCTCATGCAATTCAGTGGTGATGGCTTGACCATGTAGGACGCCTCCGTGATTTCCCAAATGCTATGGAAGGGGAAAATCCCTCCAATAATGACATCACCATCCTTGGATAGTTGTGGGTATACAGGCTCTCCTTGCAAGCTACAGTACGTCCCGTTTGTTTTTGAAACACTGATGATGGCCATTACAACATGTAAGAGAATAAATACAGGCTCCATCCTCCTATTCAGTTACTAAGTAGAGATCATTGTGAAGTATGGGAACAAGGACTGCTCTTTTTAACTAGTTGGACAGGTAGGACTTGTGGTATTTATACATAAGGAAAGGCAAGTCATCTGTGGTAATGTCAATTCTTAACCACAGTGAAAGTAGGTGTGACTTGCAAATGTGAGCATCACTAATTTGAAAGGGGCAGGCCCTAAGTATCTTTTACCTGTTGTACGTTTATATTGATTTTGGTACTGTCCTGTTACTTTTTTTTTTATATTTCCTTTTCTTTACATTTTTTATTTTACAATATTTATCATTTTAAACCCTTGTAAAGTAAATATAAGTCTAAAAAGAATTGAATAAATAAATAAATAAATAAATAAATAAATAAACAAATGATTAAATGTTTACTATTGGAGCTTGGATTAACGGTCTCGCTGTTAATCCTATATCTTCCTTTCTCTGGCATTTGTCTGAATAATTTTCTCCTGTAAAACTTTCTGCATCATCTTGCTGAATTCTACAACATGTTCTAGCACTGATGCTCATTTGTATTCTTACCATCTCTTTGGTGAAACCTTCTACAGTAACTGCATAATAGTTTATTCATTTAGAATTATCATTTTATTTGCAATATATATACAAAGTGATATATGTAAGTTAATACGTTTAAATGAGTTTGTTCTTCATAGTTCTATAATTATATAGATCTCTTGTCTAATATTTGCTTATTTTTACAGTTGTTTCTTAAGGAATGTCAACAGCCTCATCACCTGAACACCCTTCATTTTTTTTAATTCTCCTAAAGAAGACTGTCAGATGGCTGTAAGGGATATGTGAGGTAATCCCTTCATTCTGCATTGGGGTTCCAGTGGCTTAAAGGGGGCTAGTTTCAGAAATTGTTTCAAGAACATCAGAATACCCACACATTCACAGAAATTTTTGGACTGTTATGTGGCCATATTCACAGGCATACAATTACAAACTAAAGCCCTGTCACAGATAAGGCTCGGGGCACACATTTTTTAGGGTTCACCAGTGTGGAAGGCTTTTAGGGACTTAGGGAATTAATATCTCAAATGTGTTCCAGCATAAAATCTTCACTAATTTCCTAAAAATTCATCATCACGTAGAGGCTTCTACATATTTGCACTGAAGGGCCGCATGTATGTGGCTTTAAAAGATAACCACAAAAAATATGCCAGTTAAAACAGCACCAAATTAAGTCCTCCAAATATTAATACATCACACTTTTAACCAAAAAAAAATACAAATATGTAGCATTTCATAACATGTGATTTAAAAACTCCTCTAAATTGTTACTTTAATTTGTAAAAGGTGTTCTTCACATTTTTAATGAAAAACACTATTTTATAAAATTCTGATGATGGTTCCTCTCCATTTGTTAGCTCTCCACTCTATTTGCGTGCTCAAAACAGGGCTAAAACATACCGTCCTACCTGGAACCTCTACTGCAGTGTGGCCCTCGGGCAACAGAAAAATTTCTTAAGCCCAGTGTACAGTACATGTTTCTTTAAATGACAGCAACCAATAAAAATGGTCAAAAAAGTATGGAAAAAACAGGCCAATAAGAGGTGGCAGTCACTATCCAGCATCATTTGAAGGCGGAGCTTTCTTTTCTGAAACGTGGTCACAGGAGAACAATGTGTGAAATAAAGGTAAGTTTATTTGCTTTAGCAGTCTTATTTAAAATAAAATGAACTGTAAATAATTGTCAGTAGGTGGGACTGTGACTCCATTGGCTGCCGAATTAAATGATGTACAGCTAACTCTGACTGCTGACTGGCTAAATAAAAGCGATGACCATGAGGAGTGTTTAAAAGTATTTTATTTGGCAACCCTAGTCTGCAGTGAAGTCAGGGAAGGCAGTGTTTGACAGTGATCACCCATGCCTAACTGTCTGTGAGGCTGAATTCAGCGGATCATTTGTCGACTTATTTTGTTCGAAATTTCCAGTTCCACATTAAATGTTCCACAATTGCTTCTCCATTTAAGGTGGCTCGATACCTTCTAAAACAACAGTGCCACCTAGTGGAATCTTGTTCGCCTGCTAGTCAAATTCATGGATGAGGTTGAGTTTGTGTGTGGATAGGGTGAAATGCAAACGAAAGGTTTCAAAAGACAAAAACCAGCAAGAGGATGTGAACAAAAACACATCACAGAAACAGGCGAGTGACTTGATCCACAAATGCAGTTTCAACACTTAAAAATAAATTTTAAATTCGAGACTTTGACTTTACAGATAGATGTAAAATATGTACAAACGTATTCATTTTCACATAAAATTCTGATATATCTATTAAAACCATAAACACATATTCCTGAATTTAACTGTATTTGTACAAATTACAAACAATCGGGATGTATTTGTGAATAGTGAAACATATTTGTCAAGTATTTAGAGACTAGTCTCTCTCCATAGTATTGCACTGTATTTTTAGTCCTTACTCATTAATTAAGCATCAGAAGCTAATGAGTTTGTGCTACTTTATGATGAAAGCCTCAACCAAAAATCGCAGCATAAGCCGGGGGATAGTGACTGTGTGCATTACACAATTAAACAATGAATTGTTGATCATGTTCACGTTGTCTGTGGGGTAAACATCAGCAAGTTCAGCAAGACAATATTACATGGCTCATATGGAAGAATAAAAGATATAGCGGTCGATTTTAGAAAAAAGGAAAAAACCCAGACAAATAAATGACATTGACTGCAAAAAAAAAAAAAAAAAAGAAATTGCTGAAAAGGCTGAGACAACAAGCTAGGTTACATGGAATGATTGCCAAGTCAAATAGCATGAGAAAAACTTCAAAAAATAAACTGTGAACTTGATGATGTTAAGTGGAAGACTAAGGAGCAGGTGAGGGACTCTAAATAAATGTTCAAATGATGTAGTTAACTAGAAATGGACAAAAATGGAGATTTGTGGCACAGTGGTGATTTTTTTTCCTTCTTTTATTCATCAAGAAGGTTAGCATAACCTAATTAAAGCCATAAATTCATTCATTATCTGTAACCACTTGTCCAATTCAGGGTCATGGTGGGTCCAGAGCCTACCTGGAATCAATGGGCGCAAGGCGGGAATACACCCTGGAGGGGGCGCCAGTCCTTCACAGGGCAACACAGAAACACACACACACACATTCACTCACACACTCACACCTACAGACACTTTTGAGTCGCCAATCCACCTACCAACATGTGGTTTTTTTTGGGCTGTGGAAGGAAACCCACGCGGACACGGGGAGAACACACCAACTCCTCGCAGACAGTCACCCGGAGCGGGAATCGAACCCACAACCTCCAGGTCCCTAATTTAGATTAATTACCTCCGGTCTGGTCTTAGTAAATATGTTTGAATTCTCAAACACTTGAATAAAGGTACAAAAACCTGTAATCCATAATTTGAGGCAATAATGGCAAATATCTTCACAGTTACAGTAAAAACCATTTGGATTATTGTAGTTTTCCCCTGTACTGAGCCAGGGGACTGGAAAGAGTCTTTATACTCCCTGCTAAAGGACATCCCTTCATGTTTTCTATTCGGAGATTGAGGAGTTCATAAAGTAACCTGACCATGTGTCTTTGGAACCACCTGCATAATTTGACAATTGTGTTTTTTCCATGATAGGTACATTTTTCTATATAAATTAAAGTGGCTTGTAGGAAAGTATACTAGAGACCAATCAATTTATGTGGAATCGAAATATCCTTTTATACAACTGTGCCACCAAATTAAGATGAATATATCGTCTACTGAATATTCAATTGTAGTATGTTTAACAGCTGGCATAATGGCATAGTGTAACTTTCTCCCAATTGGTATGACAGAGTTTTTAGTCTTTCCACTGTGGCATGTTTGTGTGTTGGGCTTTGGAGCAGATTTATAAAATGGCATAAATAATCATAAATGCATGTTTATACCATAAAGTTGATAAAACTGTTAATGAGTGCAGAATCTGTTAACATTTACTAGTCATTTGAGGTTATAATTATGTTATTATATATATATATATATATATATATATATATATATATATATATATAATTATTTGTATCTTTCACTGAGATTCAAACCTGCAGTTGTTGTAATGTTTGATTTAATAATGTTTCACTGTGTGTGACCACAATCACATGTAAATCAAAATGTCAGCACTCTGTAGATGTAAATAGTTTATTTAATTTCTTAAAGAGATTTAGATGCCATTTTCCCCATGACATGTTTCTTTGTATTTAGTTCAGGCTTAAACAGAATAATGTAACACTTAGGTGTAAATATACAGAATAACAAACCAAAGCTTGAAGCTAAAATGGCAAATGTCTCTACAGCCACAGTGAACTTTCCAGGAGAGCTGACATAAGCTGGAATAAAGGTGATCCAAACTGCACAGAATATCAGTATGCTGAATGTAATGAACTTGGCTTCATTAAAATTATCAGGCAGCTTTCGAGCCAGAAAAGCCAAAACAAAACACAAGCTAGCCAGGACTCCTATATAACCCAGCACAGCCCAGAACCCTATTGCTGAACCTAATTTACATTCTAATATGATCTTTTCTTTGTAGTAATTCATGTTATTGTAAGGGAAAGGAGGGGATATTGTTAACCAAATCACACAAATTATGACCTGTATGAGAGTGAAGGCAAGGACGCTAAATCTCTGCTGTGGAGGCCCAAACCACTTCATGACATTGCTGCCTGGAAGTGTAGCCCTGAAGGCCATTAACACCACTATTGTTTTCCCCAGAACACAGGAGATGCAGAGGACGAAGGTGATTCCAAACGCTGTGTGGCGAAGCATGCAGGACCACTCAGAGGGCTGACCAATGAATGTAAGTGAACAGAGGAAACACAGAGCCAGTGAAAAAAGCAGCAGGAAGCTGAGCTCTGAGTTGTTGGCTCTGACAATTGGAGATTCCTTTTTAATTATAAATAGAATACCCACAAATATCGTTAATCCTGCTCCAAACAAAGAAAAGAATACCAGTATTATCCCCATAACCTCTGTGAACGAGAGAAACTCAACGACCTTTAAAACACATTTATCTCTTTCGGCATTAGACCAGTATTCCCCAGGACACTGCTCGCAGTTATTTGAATCTGCAAAAGAATTAACGATCATCCTCATTAGAAATGAAAATGGGTTTATAGTTTAATTTATTGATGTTGTTGCTCAGGAACTGTATCCTGAATAACAGAAGTAGAATACACAATGTACAGCTTGTAAACCTTCTTTGAAACTTTGTAAGCCTGAAATTACCTGTCCTGTTACTGATCTCTCCTTCTGCACATGGTATACAGTCATAGCAGCAGACTGGCCTTCCTTTCTGTCCAGCCTTCCTGGTGCCTGGAGGACAGCTGTCACTGCACACGGATCTTGGCTTCTATATGATATATAGTTAAACACCAATCAGTATTTTCTGTGTAGATTTCATAAGCAGTAGTTTCTTCGCAGGTCATTTGATAATGCATGTTATATATTACTGTTTATAGTAGAATGACCATAATTTGCCACCGTTGTCCATACCTCAGCTTGACCTCCACCCCAAACTATATTTTTGTTAGTTATGACAAACTGCTTTCCAGGAGGAAGGGAGGCATCGTAGTATCCAACTTGCTTAAATATCACTTCTCCATCAGGCCCCCGCTGCCAGTTGATCACATCATACTTCGCAGCTGTTGCACCAGTGCTATCGAACCACACCTGCTCTCCTGTCCTTGTGGTAAAATTTACTTTTTTCAGAGACTCAACAACCTTGGAAAGAAAGAGTGCGTTGCATTCAAGTGGAGAATGTCACACATTGAGATTTTCCCTAAGATTTTAATTACAGTGCTACCTGCCATGGCTGTATTGTCCACTTTTTCTCACAAATGTTGTTTATGCATCCGAATAAGCTGTGTAGAGCATGAGCCACAGCATAAACACCACTGTAGATATTATTTGCATATCTCAGTTCAGAGACATCTTCATTATAGTTTTTAAATTGAATCAGATCCTCATATCTACTGCAGGTGTCTTTAGCCTGAGAATTTTTTCTTTTGGCATCTGAGCAGGGGATAGCTGTTTCCCAAAATTCTTTTATAACATAGTCAGCAAAACCAGCAATGTTGGCTTTTCCCACATCAAATCCAAGTGATCCTCCAAGTACACTGTAACTTGTTGGAGTTATTAGGTTGACAGCAGTTATCCACACCTCCACACCAATCATCTGGAAGCCAGTTACATTCTTTAGTATGAGCTGCTCTATTAAAATGTTCATTTCAATGTGAGCAAGAAACATAATAATCACTTTTGCTGTGCCCTTTTTGATTATGTCTACTACTTTCTGGAGTTTAGCTGGCTCTGTCCGATCAAACTTCTCAGAGTACTCTACACATATGCCCTCCTCTTTGGCCGCTTCCAGAAAAATGGCAATTCCATTGTTTCCGTAGTCGCTGTCACTGTTCACTGTTCCTACCCAATACCAGCCAAAGTGTTTGACCAACTGTGCTAGTGCTCTGCTCTGGTAGTAATCACTAGCTATAGTTCTGTAAAAAGAAGGATATTCTGTCCTGCTGCTCAAACATTCACATGTGGCAGCATGACTTACCTGTTGAGAGAAAGGCATATTAGACGACCCACTGGGAGTTCTAGGGCAAAATGTATTCTGTGGACAGATGGAAAGGAGGAAACATGATACATATATCTTAATGATATTAAAGTTACATAGACATCTATGGTGTAATTGATCCCCTGGTTTGTAAACAGTGTCTTGAAGTACACTTCACTTGATTTTTTGGTTCACCCTTCAAGGTAAACCATTATACATCATATAATTTTATTTAACGTCATGTTAGTCCTCTTTTACTATTCATAATGAGATTTTGGCCTAGTGTAAATTCCAGGTAGCATTCAAATATTATGGAAAAAAAGGAAAGAAATCTCATTTATATGTGTGTACGACATAAATCAACACGATTGTGTCTTACCACTGGGATCTTAAAAGGACCTGTAGTTTTGGCAAGTACGATAGTAGGAGAAGACTCTGACTCCCCTATGATGGCTTGGACTCCTGCTTGTCCAGAGCAGACTTCATTTGCAGTTAAGTCCTGACCATTCATGAGAGCCATGGCTGCCCTCATTGACAATAACCTTGAGCCACAGTTGTCATAAATCCTGTAACCAATAGAGATGTTTGGTAGCAAGTTGCTGTTTCTGTTGATTTCCTCAATTACAAAAATCATGGCCTGAGCAAAGCGCAGTTCTCTGAGGTTAACACTGTAAACATGAAAAAATATATTAGCCAGAAAAGAAGTGTTAATTATATATGCAAATTTTAAAAATACAGTGGTTAAAAATATGTAGTAATACAAATCAATCCATTGTAATTTTTCCCTGTGCAACAAACCTTGAGCATATCAGAGACTCGGGTGCTTCAGTAAATGACATTGATGGCTGTGTAACACTGCTATGTATTGAAAAAGCTCCTCCAATTGTAACATCTCCATCTTTAGAGAGTAAAGGGTACTCTGGGCTCTCCATTATGTGACAAAGTGGCTTTTCCCCTTTTGACAAAAGGCTGAGAGAAAGCAAGAGTACATGGAGAAACATTACAAAGGCTGTACAATGATTCTGCAGCATGAATCCCTGTTTACTGTTGCTTTCATACTTTTATAGTCATGCAGATCATTCTTCTGGGTAAGACTATTCAGTCTACACAAATCAGAGTGGATATATTTCATGACCTCATCATGGGATACATTGCTAGCTAGACCCTAAAGGTTTCAGTCATACAAATCCGCAGTTGTTATTCTCTGATAATGCTTACCATGGAAAATTAAATTTGAATCATGTAATTCAAGTGATATCCAGGTACATTTTTGTACCCCAAGATGCAAGACATGCCCAGATGTGTCTGGTGTGTTTTAAATGTACACAACATTGAGTGTCCAAGACAACTGAGGCATTGCTACAGAAAATGCTATAGTTTTGCTCTCTAATTATAGTCACTAATCATATACCCTCCAGTGATATACCCACAAGTGTATAATTTCACTTTTACTTCTGTTTTGTTATTTGTTGTGCTCTCTGGTGTTGATCAGAGGAGGATGGGTTCCCCCTTATGAGTCTTGGGTCCTTTCAAGGATTCTTTCTCAATCACTGAGGGAGTTTGTCCTTGCCAGTGAGATTGGTTTGCTCTTTGGTTTAAACCTGGGTCTCTGTAAAGCTGCTTTGTGATGACTTTCTTTTGTGAAAAGTTCTGTATAAATAAATAAATAAATAAATAAATAAATAAATAAACTGATTAGTTTATATTATCAGTGTGTATGAACTACTAGGAGTGTATTTAATTTATTGAGATTTCTTCACATGGATGATGTAAGTCTCACAGTTAAGTGATGTATATGTAAAATCAGCCCTCATATGAAGGAAATTCCTTAAGAACAAGCAGGATACCTATTCTTGAACATAATTATAGTTTCATCAGTGTTTTGAACCAGACTTGAATTCCTCCCACAAGATAAGCGTGTTCTTTCTGTGAGAATGTGAGAGTATGTGAGATATGAAGACAAGTGTAAGGTGCATCTTTTAACCAAGCTTTGAAAAGTCATACAAATTTTAGATAATTGTTTATTTATTTATTTATTTATTTATTTTTACCCATTTGACAGATTTTCAGTTTATGTAATTGTATAAATCTATGTTTGTAATACCGCATCATGGCCACTGCTAATGACATGTGGGGTATCGAAGACACGGCCAGAGGCGAGCAAAAACACAACCACCCTCTGAAATAACACAACCTATGTCTTAATGCTATAGTGTTTTTGTTTGTTTGCTTGTTTAATGAACATTGTAATTCTGCATTGGTCTGTGCTCTGTTCTCAGCAGAGTATGAAACCACGAGTTCATGACAAAGTAACCACTGCCAGCGAGTCCTGCACAACCTTTTGTGAACCTTCTGATTTTTACTCTGGACTGTACTACACTGGTACTTTTACAAACCCCATGTACAGAAATGTTGGGTGCAACAAATAAATTAAAAGAGAATGCCATAATCTGCAAAACATTTAAAACTTAAATTGAAAATAGCACAACCATTTTAAATGTAGAAACTGTGAAAGTCAATTGTGTACATTATTATTTTTTATTTATTTGTTTGTTGGTTGGTTGGTTTGTTTTAATATTTGACCATTTTGAAATTGATACCAAAAACATGTTCTAAATATTTGGAATGGGGTCATGTTTAACACTGTGTTGCATCACCTCTTCTTTTATCCACACACTGTAAAGTTGTTGTTTTGCTTTTTCCTTTGGCTGTAATTATAAAAAACAAATTTCCATTCTTGCTTGACACAGTATTCAGCCACTCAAAAACTCAGGTCTCCATTATAGTGTTTTTCATTTCATACTGCACCAGTTGTTTTCAGTGGATGACAGGTCTGGATTATTGGCACAAACTTACTTGCGCATTAACAAAACTCTTTAATAAAAAACTATGTTGTTGTAAGCCAAGGATTGGCTTTGTCTTACTGAAATAAGTAAGGCTTTCCAGAAAAAAAGATGTCTAGATTGTAGCATGTCGCTACAAACATGTATACATTGTTCATCTTTAATGGTGACTTCACAGATGCCCAAGTCATTCATGGCATGTACACTAATGCACCCCTGCACCATCACAGCTTCAGGCTTTTTAACTTTGTGGTTCAAGCAGCTGGAATGTGCCTCTGCTCCTTAGCCTGGAAGACACAAACATTTCCAGAAATAAAACTTTTTATTTGTTAGAACACAGGACATTTTTCCACTTCACCCCAGTCCACCTTAAACGAACTTGGGCCCAAAGAAGTTAGTGGAACTTCTGGATCCTCTTTATAAATGTTACTTTGCATAGTTAAGTTTTAACTTGCATTTGTGGATGCAGCAATGAATTGTGTTCACATACAATGGTGTGGGTAAGTTTTCAGAGGCTGTGCAGCGATTTCCTTTACGGAAATGTGTCTGTTTTTAATTAAGTGCTACTTAAGGGCCTAAAGATCATATCTGACATATTGTCTTTGTAATGTTATTCAGTAAATAGCGGGTATAAATGATTTGAAATGTATTGCATTCTGTCTTTATTTACATTTTGCAGTGTCCCAAGTTTCTGGAAATACGGTTTGTATTTTACATGTCTACACATACTTTACACGTAACACAAATCCATCTGCAAATCAATGCAATACTGCAAAACTAACATTTTTCTCCATTTTATTAACAGTTACAAAAGAAAAAGTTTGTTACATTGTTATTTTATTTTATGCCTATTTGGAAAAAAAAGACTGATTAAACAAAGTATTGAGATGATATCGATACAAGGTTTGCATTAAGTACTTTTTCTTGAATTCAGTTTGTATTAATATTAATATGACATATTTATGATAAATATCAGTCTTTGGGTTATCTAAGTCAAAATGAGATCCTTTAGAAGCTAGATTACATTTATGTATTTGAAGGATGTATGCATCTGGTTTAGAATGTTAATTTACACTTGTCACATTGGCAAAACACAATAAAACCTTTTCCACTTGATTTCATTGGGCATTGCATCATACAGTTTTTAAACCCTGTGAATGTTTGACAGTAGTCTGATGTTGATATCAGCTGCAGTTTAGTTCATGAAGCTGTTATTTAATTTATTATAGTTTGAATTGACAACTGCCTGATTGCTCTGTAGACAAGACTTCCCTAACGAGAGCCTGTTGCAGGTTAGATGCTTTGGTATCTCCAGGGATAACAGTGTCTGTTATCTAATTTATTATTATTTTTTAATTGAATGTGAAAGTCACACCATGTCCAAGTTATAATTGTGTGATTGAGTGAGCACTACATAATTGAAACTGAAATGACATACCTGTACATGTAAAAATTCTATTTCATTGTTTTAAAGTGATTTTGATGCCATTTTCCCAATTACGTGTTTCTTTGTGTTTAGTTCAGGCTTAAACAGGATAATATAACACTTAGGTGTAAATATACAGAATAACAAACCAAAGCTTGAGGCTAAAATAGCAAATATTTCTACAGCCACAGTGAACTTTCCTGGAGAACTGACATAAGCTGGAATAAAGGTAATCCAAACTGCACAGAATATCAGTATGCTGAATGTAATGAACTTGGCTTCATTAAAATTATCAGGCAGCTTTCTAGCCAGAAAAGCCAGAAAGAAACAAAAGCTAGCCAGGACTCCTATATAACCCAGCACAGCCCAGAACCCTACTGCTGAACCTAATTTACATTCTAATATTATCTTTTCTTTGTAGTAGTTCATGTTATTGTAAGGGTAAGGGGGAGAAGTTGTTAACCAAATCACACAAATAATGACCTGTATGAGAGTAAATGCAAGGACAGTGAGTCTCTGCTGTGGAGGCCCAAACCACTTCATGACATTACTGCCTGGAAGTGTAGCCCTGAAGGCCATTAAAACTACTATTGTTTTCCCCAGAACACAGGAGATGCAAAGGACGAAGGTGATGCCGAACGCTGTGTGGCGAAGCATGCAGGACCACTCAGAGGGCTGACCAATGAATGTAAGTGAACAGAGGAAACACAGAGCCAGTGCAAATAGCAGCAGGAAGCTGAGCTCTGAGTTGTTGGCTCTGACAATGGGAGTTTCCTTTTTAATTATAAATAGAATACCAACAAACATTGTTAATCCTGCTCCAAACAAAGAAAAGAATACCAGTATTATCCCCATAACCTCTGTAAACGAGAGAAACTCTACGACTTTTAAAACACATTTATCTCTTTCGGCATTAGACCAGTATTCCCCAGGACACTGTTCGCAGTTATTTGAATCTGCAAAAGAATTAATGATCATCCTCATTAGAAATGAAAACAGGTTTATAGATTCATTTATTAATGTTGTTCAGGATCTGTTTTCTGAATAACAGAAGTAGAATACACAATGTACAGCTTGTAAACCTTCTTTGAAACTTTGTAAGTCTGAAATTACCTGTCCTGTTACTGATCTCTCCTTCTGCACATGGTATACAGTCATAGCAGCAGACTGGCCTTCCTTTCTGCCCAGCTTTCCTGGTGCCTGGAGGACAGCTGTCACTGCACACGGATCTTGGCTTCTAATATAAGCAATATAGTTCAACACCAATCAGTATTTTCTGTGTAGATTGCATAATTGATAGTTTTAAGCAAATTTCCAGATCTTGATAATACCCAGATAGCAATGAATGTTTGGCCCAAATGTGGAACATCTGCAGGGCTTTTATAGGCCATATTCACCCTTGAATGACAGCGCTGACTTACAGTGAGTCTGGTTGCCTAGCCGCAGGTCCATATAATATGGACCAGATTTCAGGTGCATTGTGAAACAAATCTTTCTGGCCTCATACAAACAGGTCTGGCGCATGACAGTTGTCCCATTCACATATATATATATATATATATATATATATATATATATATATATATATATATATATATATATATATATATATATATATATATATATATGCACACACATACACACTGAACAATAAATCTACAATCGTTGCCCATTTTATCAGCTCCACTGACCATACAGGTGCACTTTGTATTTCTACAATTACAGACTGTATTCCAGCTGCATATTTTCTTGTCTCCATTTCACCCTGCTCTTCAGTGGTATGCAAATCAGATAGATCTTTTTTGGCCCTTCAGCCCACCAACCAAAAATATCAAGCCAACATGTTCCTGTGTCCACTGATGAAGGACTAGGGCATGGCCAGCACAAACAACACATGTACAGCAACAAATGAGATACTGTCTCTGACTTTACATCTACACAGTGGACACTCTCCGTACCAGCACATCACACACTAACACACCACCCCCATGTCAGTGTCAGTGCAGACCTAAAAATGATCCACTATCTAAATCAAGCCTGCTCTGTGGTGTTTCTGACCATTGGATAGCAGGGTGAAATGGGGGTTAAAATGGTATGCAGAGAAACAGGTGGACTACAGTCTGTAATTGTAGAACTACAAATTGCACCTGTGCAGCTGATAAAATGGACAGTGATTATTCAGTGTAGTAGGATGGCCATAATATGCCAACATTGTCCATACCTCAGCTTGACCTCCACCCCAAACTATATTTTTGTCAGTTATGACAAACTGCTTTCCAGGAGGAAGGGAGGCATCGTAGTATCCAACTTGCTTAAATATCACTTCTCCATCAGGCCCCCGCTGCCAGTTGATCACATCGTATTTCGCAGCTGTTGCACCAGTGCTATCGAACCACACCTGCTCTCCTGTCCTTGTGGTAAAATTTACTTTTTTCAGAGACTCAACAACCTTGGAAAGAAAAAGAGTGCGTTGCATTCAAGTGGAGAATGTCACACATTGAGATTTTCCCTAAGATTTTAATTACAGTGCTACCTGCCATGGCTGTATTGTCCACTTTTTCTCACAAATGTTGTTTATGCATCCGAATAAGCTGTGTAGAGCATGAGCCACAGCATAAATTCCATTATAGATATTATTTGCATATCTCAGTTCGGGGATATCTTCATTATACTTTTTAGACAGAATCAGATCCTTATATCTACTGCAGTTGTTTTCAGCTTGTGACATACTTATTTCTGCAGCTGTGCAGGGCAACGCTGTTTCCCAAAATTCTTTTATAATGTAGTCAGCAAAGCCAATAATGTTGGATTTTCCCACATCAAATCCAAGTGATCCACCAAGTACACTGTAACTTGTTGGAGTCATTAGGTTGACAGCAGTTATCCACCCTTCCACACCAATCATCTGGAATCCTGTTACATTCTTTAGTATGAGCTGCTCTATTAAAATGTTCATTTCAATTTGAGGAACAAATATAATAATTACTTTTGCTGTGCCCTTTTTGATTATGTCTACCACTTTCTGGGGTTTGGCTGGCTCTGACCTGTCAAATTTCTCAGAGTACTCTACACATATGCCCTCCTCTTTGGCCGCTTCCAGAAAAATGGCAATTCCATTGTTTCCGTAGTCGCTGTCACTGTTCACTGTTCCTACCCAATACCAGCCAAAGTGTTTGACCAACTGTGCTAGTGCTCTGCTCTGGTAGTAATCACTAGCTATTGTTCTGAAGAAAGAAGGATATTCTGTCCTGCTGCTCAGACATTCACACGTGGCAGCGTGACTTATCTGTTGAGAAAAAGAAGAGCCACAGAAAAGTTTTTGCTAAAGCATTTTCCTTTTACTAAATCATTTTATACCAAGTGGAAGAATACTTGTAGATGAACTGGGGAAAATGATATTCATGCTTAGAATTTTCTAATCATACTTTTGTAATGTGAATTCTTTAAACACAAATGTGACACAAAGGTAAAGTTGTTTGAGTCTAGTTCAATATATTTTTTTATTAATGTATTATTAAAGGTCACAAAGAATAAAATATTAATTTATTAATTCATTGTCTGTAACAGCTTGTCCAGTTCAGGGTAAAGGTGGATCCTGAGCCACACACCCTGGATGGGGCATCAGTTCATTTCAGGGAGGTCTTAAATATGAGATTTGATTTTGAACTATAATTTTCAGGATTATTCAGTGAAGATAGTGAATTGTAGTTTGAAGTATGCAGATAGCATTAGAACAAAGTAATACTCCAAAAAGTACATTCACAGACGAAGTGAAATCTTTTGCAATTTCAACATGAGATAATATAACGGTATCTTTTTTTATGATCTTTTGTGACATTTCTTCATGTGTTCAGTAATAAAGCATAAAGAACTGCATCTTACTACTGGGATCTTGAAAGGACCTGTAGTTTTGGCAAGTACGATAGTAGGAGAAGTCTCTGACTCCCCTATGATGGCTTGGAGTCCTGCTTGTCCAGAGCAGACTTCATTTGCCGTTATGTCCTGACCATTCATCAAAGCCATGGCTGCCTGCATAGACATGAACCTTGAGCCACAGTTGTCATAAATCCTGTAACCAACAGAAATGTTTGGGAGCAAGCTGCTGCTTCTGTTTATTTCCTCGATCACAAATACCATGGCCTGAGCAAAGCGCAGTTCTCTGAGATTAAATCTGTGGACATATAAAACAGTTACATAGCAACATGTTAAATGTGAGCTAAAGGTTATGTTTACATGAAAAATGTAACTGGATTTGGTTAACATACTAAGTTTCTCACAATAACAAACCTAGAGCATGTCAGAGATTTAGGTTTTTCAGTAAATGTCATTGAAGGTAGTGTTACACCACTGTGTATTGAAAAAGCTCCTCCAATAGTTACATCTCCTTTCTTAGAAAATAGAGGGTACTCTGGGCTCTCCATAAGGTGACACAGGGGCATTTCCCCTTTTGCCATAACGCTGAGAGACAGCAAAATTACACAGAACAACATCCCAAAGTCTGTTCACAACTTCTGCCTCACAAATCCCTGTTGACAACAGTTTTCACACTTTTATAGTCATGTATAAAACTCTTCTGGGTATGGCATTTCAGTTTGGACAAATCAGAGTGGGAAGAATTCATGACCTCATTCTCACATGGAACGGGCTCTGTAGGTTTTAGTATAATTTGTATTCATTTGGGGTAGTTCTCCAGTGCAGGTACTGAGAAATAAGTCTTAGCATTAAGAATTTTTTTTATGGTTTTTGGTAAACTTTGGTAGACATTCTTAACAGCAACCCTCTTTATAAAAAAACATATTTTGATTGTCAGTGTTGGTGGTGGCTACTTCATTTTGCTGTGTAACTTAATTATTAAGAAACTATACAATGCTTCATGTGGAACTCTAATTTGAAGTAGAGTACATTTTAAATAAGACCTTAAAAAGAACCCTGACTGGTAACACCTGTAAATAGTGCTGGGCGATATGAGCGCACATCAATATCACGATTAATTTAACATTTTACCATAATTACAATTAATGAACGATTATTTTGTTTTTGTATTTTTGACCCTCATAGTTCAGTGACAAGGCTTGTGCTGTAAATATGCTCCAGTATTAAATATGGGATATTTTTTCTAATGTTGCAGGGAGCTTGTTCCTCTCATTTTTTCTCAGCATTTATATTTGACGTCTTTTTGTTCAGTGCCGTCTTAATTATAGTCAAAACACAGCACGTCCAAATGACAGATGCTGTTTTTCTTTGGTCCTAGCTGCTTGAGTCGCTTGATAGGCCTGTGCATTTAGGTTGCTTCCATGTGGCAGATAGGAGCAGAATCACCTGACTACAGCTTGGTAGCATGATTTTAAAGGAACAGTACATGAACACACAGTTAGGACATAACAATAAAAATAATTGATATAGACAAGATTATGTCAATTATAAGTTCTGAATGTCAAATTTGATTCATTTCCCAGCCCTACCTGTAAGTCATCATATAATGGAGTTAACCTAAATTATTAAGACATTTTAGTTTAGACATAAGTTTATATAAAAACTAATGACTGTTCTGCATGTGGACACAGCCATTATTTCACATGTGCAATGGCTTTTGATTGCATGATGTCAGATGATTGCACAGCACAAATAATGAAAGCAGTGAACGCTATCTTAAAGAAAGTCTTGACGCATTGTCTTACAACTACTACGTTACATTTATATAGTGCCTTTCTAATACCCAAGTTTGCTTTACACAAAGAGGAGAAAAGGAAAAAAAATGGGAAGACACATGTACCTGTAGATTGCAGAAGTACTGAGAGAAGTGGTAGGTCTTTAGCTGGGATTTAAAGGCAAAAATTAAAGAGCAGAGATGAAGACTTGTGTTGCTGTTGTATGTCAGTTTCAGTCAAAGGGCACTGGAAAGCAGGAAAAAAAACGTGTGCAGTGAATTGCGAACAGTCAACAACATGTGTACATTGTTTCTCCATTACAGAAGCACACATTTTTGCACAAAATCACCAGCCATTTCTCCCCATTCTTGTCTCCACTACCACTGTAAATGTCACTACCCAGTGCACACCTCAACAACAACAACAATGGCAGCCTAAATGTAGCAGAATTATTACAAAAAAATTAACTTTTTTGCTGTAACAATGTTTTAGAGTAAATCTATTATATTAAAGCCTACTTGTGTACACCTATTAGATTAAATTTTGTCATAGCTCATTACAAGTACAAGGAAATGAATTACAGTATTATTAACAATGCCAAACAAACTCATCAATGTTCATCGCAGTGTTTTTACAAATGTGTTATTTGACAGTGACACTGCACTGTCACTGTGGCGGTACCTTTTGCTGTCACTGTGGTGGTACCTTCAAGGGTACATTTTCTGTACCTTTACTTAGCTCACATAATTGTACCTTATTCAATATATTTTGATATATTGTTGATTTCATACACCCCATTTAATCTCCACCAGTTATGTTGTTTCCTTTTACACAATTCTATAATGAAAGTAAATTATAAATGATTATTAATATTCACCTCTCCTTCTTGAGAAGATTGTGTAATTTACCTTTAGGGTACAGAGCTGGACATTAAACCCAATGCTGTTCCTTTTTAAAGGTACATTTAATCTGTTTTTACGTTTAGTGACCAATAATGTACTTCTACCATTCATTTTTTTTTCTTAGAGTGTAGGTATATTATATAGAGCTGGGGTGTCAAACTTATTTTCACAGAGGGCCACATCAGTATAATGGTTGCCCTCAAAGGGCCAGATGTAACTGTAAGACAGTATAAATGTAACCAAGTGTAATGTAGAATAAACCTAAGTTCTCCTTAATGTTAAATATCTCTGAATTTATTACTTATTTAACTTATAAATATTTGCATAGACGTAAAAATATGTTTGCTTGTTACTCTGTTAACATAACATAAATCCTGTTAATTTGTCAGGTTAAGACACTTGTATTACTCCATCAATCAAAGATCAAACTATCTAAGTGAACAAAGAAAAATATAATTAAGCACAAGTTATGACCTTCGGCATACACTGCTTCAAAAATGCACACTCTGAAAAAGACGTAGACATGCAAATGATTTCTTCAGCTACAATAAAGCTAACTGAACTGTCTTGTGAACATATTCTGCTGCAATCGCAGTTTGCCTTTTAATTCTTGTACAATTTGTTTCTTTTCTTGAAGGCTAACTTTGGTATCAAAGTGCTGACATAAATTGTACTCCTTGACAACTGCCACCGCCTCATAACACAAAAGACATACTGTTTTTTCTCCTTGAAGCAGAAACATGTATTCGCCTTCCCATCGCTCTTGAAACTGTCTTCCATCTGCATCAATTTTTCTTTTCCAGGACATTTTGGTATCAATATTTGCAGCTATCTCTTAATTCCACTTGTTGAAAAAAATCACATCAAAGAGGATACACTGTAATCTAGTGGTGGAATCTGCATGAATTATGGGAAATATACTTTAAGGTCAATGGACACTGCAATAGAATTAGTGGTGGATTTAATAATTGTAATTAATAATTAAGTCTAAAAGGGTGCATTGACCATAAACTCCATTTCCCACAATTCATGCCGATTATGTTACCCGTGAAGTGGCGGCATTAAGCCAATAGATTGCAGTCAATCAGATCTTTAAAGCTCTTTCCGGCCACATCAAATAACATGGCAGGCCACAATTGGCCCGCAGGCCTTGAGTTTGACACATGTGATATACAGTGTAGCTTATTTGGAAGATTTGAATTTGTGTAAGGACTTGAATTGCACACAAGCTTACGGCCACCATAGCCAGTGCCAAGCATGAGCTAGAGAGTACTGTTGGCATTTTACCTGTCGTGTCTGTTATTAAACTTTAATGATAAAATGCTTGGGAGGCAACATAAGAAAAATTTAACTAATGCCGAGATATAAACAGTTGGAATAAGAATCATTAGTTACTTTGTAACTGACTTAGCCCAGATCCTTTTACAGAGGTTTTAAATGTGAATAGTGTAATTTTTTTTTCTGATCTGAGCAGTGCTCTCTGTAAAGGGAATAAAACTGATTTGTCCTCTGATATCAGGCATTGTAAATGACAATCAAAAAGGCCTCAACCTAAAATTACCTCTAGATCTATGTACTGTGATTTTCCTCTCTGACATAGATACGATTGCTTATTTGACCAACTATATGTACAACCCAGACAAATAATCCTTTTTATGTTTTTAAATGACCTTAAGTTACAGCAGCATTAATATTTATATATTTAATATATGTCGTGCATTTAAAGTATCAATTTAAAAGAGACAACTCTTGGAATATGACCTTAATGTCATTGAGGCCTTCAACACCCTGGAATGTGTTGTGATGTTAAATTACAATTGTGACATTTGCAAATCACAAGATAAACAACGGATCATTTACACCTGATTGTACTGTGCATTGCATCATGCAGTGTTAAACCCTGTAGATGTTTATGATTGATGCTGATGCCAGCTGTGGTTCAATTAATAAAGTTGTTATTTGTGTTTTTACTGTTTGTAGAGACATCTGTCTAATTGCTCTTAAGACAACAACATCCTCAAGAGAGTGTGTCAGCTCATTTCTCAAGTTGCAACATGTCCCTGTTCAAATCCCCAGACCCTGCTGTTGCACTATCCCCTCAGCAGTGCCTCCCTAATGTCACCCCACTCAAGTTCAGCTTTGTTTTTCTGTAACTCTACACAGATAATAGTGCAAAAAAAGTCCTAAAAATTAAAAGCCTTAATATTAAAGTATTATTTATATGATACAACAACATATGCATGTACATGCACTGTAATGTATTTCAGCTTAAGGTTGTATATTCTTTTTAGTATTTCATCAATGGACAAAGCTTTTTTTTTTTCAGATGTTTCTTAATATTGCCTTTTTTGTTATATTTTTGTAGATACTCTGGCTAGTGGAGATGTCAGTTTAATGCTGGTCTTCAGTGCCCTCTGCTGATACAGTGCAAACCTTAATAGATTCATAAACACAGATAGGCCTTACTTGACCTTCCATTATCCATGAAAACTTTGTTGTCACTGGAAGTTGCTATTTATTTTAATCCATTTTTTGTTATTATTATTTGTAGAATTTATATTACAGGAATGGTCTGCGGAAGAGCAAAATGTCTTCTCTTATGCCAGATGTCATCAGTTAACCATGAAATATGGTATATGATTGTTCACCCATAGGTTTAGCACCAAAGTAGTTATGAGGTTATGATCTTTTTCTAACAAACATCAGAAGTGACAAGGAATTCAAATATCTTCTGCAAAATATATCTAAACTACAAACCGGATTCCAGAAAAGTTGGGACACTAAACAAATTGTGAATAAAAACTGAATGCAATGATGTGGAGGTGCCAACATCTAATATTTTATTCAGGATAGAACATAGATCAAAAGTTTAAACTGAGAGAATGTATCATTTTAAGGGAAAAATATGTTGTTTCAAAATTTCATGGCGTCAAAAAATCCCAAAAAAGTTGGGACAAGGCCATTTTTTACCACTGTGTGGCATCCCCCATTCTTCTTACAACACTCAACATACGTCTGGGGACAGAGGAGACCAGTTTCTCAAGTTTAGAAATAGGAATGCTCTCCCATTCATGTCTAATACAGGCCTCTAACTGTTCAATTGTCTTGGGCGTTTTTTGTCGCAGCTTCCACTTTATGATGCGCCAAATGTTCTCTATAGGTGAAAGATCTGGACAGCAGGCTGGCCATTTCAGTACCCGGATCCTTCTCCTACGTAGCCATGAAGTTGTGATTGCTGCAGAATGTGGTCTGGCATTATCTTGTTGAACAATGCAGGCTCTTCGCTGAAAGAGATGACGTCTAGATGGGAGCATATGTTGTTCTAGAACCTGAACATAGTTCTCTGCATTAATGGTGCCTTTCCAGACATGCAAGCTGCCCATGCCACAAGCACTCATGCAACCCCATACCATCAGTGATGCAGGCTTCTGAACGGAGCATTAATAACAACTTGGGTTATCCTTGTCCTCTCTGGTCCGGATGACATGGCGTCCCAGTGTTCGATAAAGAACTTCAAATCGTGACTCATCTGACCACAGAACAGACTTCCATTTTGCCACACTCCATTTTAAAAGACCCCTGGCCCAGTGCAAATGTCTGAGCTTGTGGAGCTTGCTTAGAAATGGCTTCCTCTTTGCACTGTAGAGCTTCAGCTGGCAACAGCGGATGGCACAGTGGATTGTGTTCACTGACAATGCTTTCTGGAAGTATTCCTGAGCCCATTCTGTTATTTCCTTGACAGTGGCATTCCTATTTGAGGTGCAGTGACGTTTAAGGGCCCGGAGATCATGAGCATCCAGTAGAGTTTTACGGCCTTGACCCTTACGCACAGCAATTGTTCCAGATTCTCTGAATCTTTTGATGATATTATGCATGATGATGATAACTTAAAAGTCTTTGCTATTTTACGCTGGGTAACAGCATTCTGGTATTGCTGCACTATCTTTCTGCGCAACAATGGTGGAATTGGTGATCCTCTTACCATCTTGGCTTCAGAGAGACACTGACACTCTGAGAGGCTCTTTTTATACCCAATCATGTTGTCAATTGACCTAATTAGTGTTATTTGGTCTTCCAGCTGTTCATTATATGCTCAATTTCCTTCTTCCAGCCACTTATTGCTACTTGTCCCAAATTTTTTGGGATTTGTTGACACTGTGAAATTTTGAATCAACATATTTTTGCTTTAAAATGTTCCATTTACTCAGATTAAACTTTTGATCTGTCATCTATGTTCTATTACGAATAAAATATTGACATTTGCCATCTCCACATCATTGCATTCAGTATTTATTCACGATTTGTTTAGTATCCCAACTTTTTTGGAATCTGGTTTATACACTATATTGCCAGAGGTATTCGCTCACCCATCCAGATCATTGAATTCAGGTGTTCCAATTACTTCCAAGGCCACATGTATATAAAACCAAGCATCAAGGCATGCAGATTGCTTCTACAAACATTTGTGAAAGAAAGGATTGCTCACTTTGAATTACAGCATGGTATCGTGATAGCATGCCACATGTCCAGTCATGAAATTTCCATGGCCGAGCAGCTGTCTCCAAGCTAATATTACTTAGTGCAATGCAAAGTGCCGGATGCAGTGGTGTAAAGCATGTAACCATGGGACTCTAGAGCAGAAGAGACGTGTTCTCTGAAGTGATGAATCATGCTTCTCCCTCTGGCAAACTGATGGACTGAGAACAGTACTTGTCTGACTACATTGTGCCAATTGTAAAGTTTGGTGGAGGGGGGAATTTCAAGTGGGGTTGTTTCTCAGGAGTTGGGCTTGGCCCTCACTTCCAGTGAAAGAAACTGGAATGCTTTAGCATTCAAAGGGATTTTGGACAGTTTCATGCTCCCAACTTTGTGGGAACAGTTTGGGGCTGACCTCACAAATGCACTTCTGGAAGAATGGTAAAAAATTCCCATAAACACACTCCAAAACCTTGTGGAAAGCCTTCCCAGGTGAGTTGAAGCTGTTATAGCTGCAAAGGGTTGATATCATATGGATTAAGATTGGGATGTCAATCAGTTCATATTCATGAGAAGGCAGACGAGCGAATACTTTTGGCAATGTAGTGTATTTGAAATAACAATTTAGAAATGTCTAAATCAGGATATACCTTTAAAAACATATAAAGCAGAAATCACAAACAGTCTAGCATCCATTTTCCTAGGCCATTGCTACACAGTGTGAGTTTTAAAATGGAACAAAACTTCATTAAGTCTCATAGTGTCTGAGCCATGTTTAAAAAATCAGTGTAGTCTTGAGGAATCGAAGTGAGACTTTCAGATTTTTTACGTGCTTACAGGAAAGCAGTGAGTGAGAGTTGCCTTCAATGTTTATTAGTAAGGTTTACCTCATACTTCCTGTAGTGTTAAGCTAAAGGAACTAATTTAGGGTTACAGCAAATGTTAGTTGACACCTAAAATAAGAGTAAACGTGTTTTCCCTTTTACCCAACCATTTCTTTAAGCATCTGGAGGGGAGTTTGTAAGCCAACATCAGTGAATGGGTAGGCCTACCAACCCTGAATACCGTAGGTGAGGCCTTGATGCAGTTCCTTCCTCTCAGAGCTAGATAACTTACATATTATTTATTTAGTTGCAAGTTGTTAAGTACATAAATTATTAAGGTAATAGCGAAAAAAGTATGAGTTTAAAGTGTTTAAACCATGGCTTTATTTAATAATTAAAGTATTGAATGTGAAATTGTGCTTTATTTTCATTGTATAACAGTCAAAATTTGACCTTTGCATTTAACCCATCTGTGGCATTGAACACTCACACCCAGAGCAGTGGGCAGCCACCCTCAACATCCAGGGAACATTTTATGGATTAGGTGCCTTTCTCAAGGGCACTTGTTCCTGCTGATTGTGGAGATTGGACCAGCGACTCTCCCGTCCCAAGCCTGTCTCTCTAAATAGCCACAGCTGCTCCTTATTATGAAACATATGAAACATCTCTTGTTTATCTATTATTTTGTAAAATTATTTATTATTATTATTATTATTGCTTGTGATCCTCTTATATCCCCCACCATAGTGCAACATTGTTTTTTTTTAAATAACTTTATTTGTTCACTTTTGAGAATCATGCATCATGGCTATATGGTAATTAGCTACGTTTCTAAAAAGGCCTGTAGCTGGTTATAAAATGCCTTTCATAAACCCGAGAAGGCAGACATTAATAACACCACATAACAAATGTATCTATGTAGGCAGCAGTATTGTTGAATTTTCATTCATTAGATAATGTGCTTATCTGGAGGAAAATATATACTATATAGTACAGTAGCAGATATAAACAATAATCTGTTATACTTTAGAGATGAATGTATAACCTATTCTGATTTAAGTCATTTCAGTCCATTGTAATATGAACTTGGTTAAAACATACTCATTTCTATGAAAGAGTTAAATAATTCAGTTTAATGTTAATACTCTATTTAGTTGTGTTTTTACTTTTAACATATTCTGGAAAGTCTTGTTTAGACATCATGCAGAGAGGCTTGAGGATGTTAATGGTGTTTTGACCCAAAAGAGAAGTCCTTCGTGTAAGACCCATCAATACCAGTGCTGCCCTAACCATTCATGCCTCACGTCTTTGCCACACAGAATCTAATGAATAATGATGCAATGTCGTATAATGATAAAAGCTCTCATTTCATCTCCTGATTTGAAAACAGTTACCTGTCAGCACATGTCTAACAGGCTGTAGCACACCTGCCACCTCCCAGAGGAAAAGGGTAGGGGAGCAAATCTGAGACGCCACTTCCCTGCCCAGACTCACTCAGCCATGGCTATGTTAGACTGCACGGCTGCTTCCCACCGCTCAAGCCCAATTAAGTGATGGCCTTGGACATGCATTGGTTGACATCTGACACAAATGCCCCATGGTGGAATGCTCAAGTTCACAAACAACACACCTCAGCCCCTGAGAGCAAAAATGTTTTTGTTTTTGCAAGACTGCAAGTCACTTTCACCCAAGAGACTACCAAAGATAAGCTTACACACCCTCTTATTTTTTTCTTCTTAATTTGTCTGATGTGTGCACATTAATTATTATCAAAACACTTCTTGTGTCTTATTTCAAAATACACTGGTCATTTACTTAGTTGCAGATGACCAATTTCATGACCTTTTCATGGACAAAGTTTATCAATAGATTAAAATAATTTTAATCTTAAATAATTCTGATGAGTAAAACAGGAAATGTCATTAAACAAAGACTCAGTAAAACAGAATGGTTCACCCAACTGTATTAGTCATGATCTCCTCGCAAACTTGCTTATTATTTTATTGGTTAAGTATGTTTTGCCAATATATATTGAAATATTTTAATAATGGTTGCCATTATAATGGCATTCATAAAAACACCTTTAAATAATTCAGGTAAAGTAAATTATGTTGTCCAACAATATCAGTGTTTGGATGTTTAACTATTCAAAACAATTGAAAGATTATTCACCATCAACAATAATAACAACAATAATAAAATGGTACAATGCACCACCTGATATTGTTGTCTTGCATCCAATTTTCAGTACCTTGTTGGTAGTAAAACTATGATTTACCTCCTGTGTGATGTCATTATCATTGTCAAATTTTAGCAGATTTGTCAGGTAACTAAAGTCTATTTTTATAATCTTGTTGAAACCATGGAAACATGAGTGGCATAAAGGTCTTATATATTAATTCACATAAATATTCAATCCTGCAGGCCTCAAAACAAAACCTGATTTGATGAATGTGTTACAGAGCAGGGAACTGTGCCACTAATATGATTTTTCCTGTGCCCACGTACATAGCAAATTAAATACATTAAATATATATTATATAGCTCCATGGACCTGGAGGTTGCGGGTTCGATTCACGCTCCGAGTGACAGTCTGTGACAGTTTGGTGTGTTCTCCCTGTGTCTGCGTGAGTTTCCTCCGGGTGACTGTCTGTGAGGAGTGTGGTGTGTTCTCCTTGTGTCTGCATGGGTTTCCTCTGGGTGACTGTCTGTGAGGAGTGTGGTGTGTTCTCCCTGTGTCTGCGTGGGTTTCCTCCGGGTGACTGTCTGTGAGGAGTGTGGTGTGTTCTCCATGTGTCTGTGTGGGTTTCCTCGGGGTGACTGTCTGTGAGGAGTGTGGTGTGTTGTCCCTGTGTCTGTGTGGTTTTACTCCGGTGACTGTCTGTGAGGAGTGTGGTGTGTTCTCCCTGTGTCTGCGTGGATTTCCTCCGGGTGACCGTCTGTGAGGAGTGTGGTGTGTTCTCCCTCTGTCTGCATGGGATTACTCCGGGTGACTGTCTGTGAGGAGATAATGAATGAATAATTTGCATTGGAGGTTAAAAGCATTTTGGCCTTATCCTGTAAAGTGCATTTTATTGGCCAGTGTAATAAGCTTGATGATACTCAGTTATGATGAAACATAAATATGCCAGTGAGAGCCCACTGCTAATGAGCTATACCTATACATGACCTATACAATATGTCTTATACATTGCCACAAGTGACATTTTGGCATAATGACTGCTAGACTGACAAATTTTGTTAATAAACCTGCAAGGACTTGCTCTTACCACAAACCTGCCAAATAAATGGGGTAATCTTAGGTTAGTTAATGACAAGTAATTGCATGTGCATTTGTGTCTTTTCTTGAAATAATATTCATTCCAACACATTTCGGGTAATGTCAAATGAAACACTCTGACTTCAACTCACAGGCTTTTTAAACTCTTCTCAAGCACCTCATTTAGGTCGATGCAAGCATTAATAACATGGCTTGTGATGAAATTTAAGCTTTGATAAATTAAACTGATGGCTCAAGTATTAAACGTTGTTGTGGAGAATATAAAGAAGCTGAGAGTTGCTATTTTTATTGCTTTTTTTTTAGAAGAAAGCTGTTCCACCTTAAATGGTTTTGCAGGAACAGTATGGATTTGGTTGACCATTAAGGGCACCCTGACTTTCAAAACATAGGGACTCTGATATGGTGCAGTTTGTTTGACTAATGTGATTGCTCTGTACTGTAACCCTTGAGGAGAGGGGCAGTGCTCCTATACTCACTGTAAAACACATAGTTGCAAACGGATCACTCTGGTCTACTTATAGGCACGTCTACAGAGTCCACTGCAGATGTGCAGGGATTGCTTGAAGTGTTTGGCGTGATATTTGTTACAATTCCAGAGTATTTGCCTCTGAAAAAATCATATACATTCAGTAAGATTAACATAAAATCCCTGTCCATTTTAACATACAAACACATCTTTATTCAATATAAAGGCCACTGCCTGATGACCTAAGCATGCTTGAGTTTAGAATGTTAGCAATGCAGTGTGAGTGCAGGCCAGCAGGGCTTGGACGACATCCATTGTCTGGCACCATACGCTTCAATTTGGCCAAGTGAGAGTATACCCTTATTCAGTGGTTATAGTGCACTGGTGGCATGATGTTTATAATGTTATAGTGTGACACACATTAATGAGCAAACCTGTAAGAAGTCCTCACTGAAATTGAAACACACGCACACACACTTGGCACTATAGTAAATGAACACACGCCCAGAGCAGCAGGCAGCCATCCTCCATGCACCTCAGCCGTGTAATAAGGAACAAGGACTCATTTTACTGAATACAATTAAAATAACTTTACTAGTAGGCTGCCATTCCTGTTCTCTTTATTGCCCACTGAATAAGGAACGGGCAGTTAATATCTCATTTAACTCCAATTTATCATTCAATTGAAAATCTTTTCGATTTTTTTAACTTTCAGTGATATAAATGTATTACTTTTTTGCTATGGCTGTGTCTGAAACAAAAGGTAGCAACCTCGCTTTCTTGCGGTTTTACAAGTCAGTGCCTTAGAAGGCAGTATTTTGAAATTAAAGGCTACGCACCACTTAATGAACCTCCATGAATATTTCACATTATTTTAGTTACTGACATATATAAGTATTAATTAGACGGAAGACGTAATTAGATTAGATAAGAATTAATTGACGGAAAAAAACCCGAGCTCGCTGAACAATGCCACGGTAAAACACCGTTATGACTGTATGACAGTATCTAGCTAGCTAAATAACCAACATTATTCATGACAATAGCCTAGTAATAAGCTAAACTCAAATTTAGAGGTACCGTTATTCTTGTAAATGTGATCAAAGTCCAACACGTATTGTTGGAAAAGCACCAGTGAAATGAGCACTACAGATAACGGAGTGAGCGGATGGTTCTTTCCAAAGTGCCTGTTTAAAGTTGACAAATTTAGTCCATTTTCTGGATATTTTGGGATCTTTGGGCCATTTGTGCACAGATGTCCCACTGTACATTGAATTATTGCAGCCAAAAACAACACACCTTTTCGTCATTTTGCATTTAATTAAGTGCAACTTCTGGAGTTGTTGTCCACCATTAAGCCTTTAAGATGTTTATAATTGGGTGGCGTTAGAGGCAGGCTTTAAAAGCAGCAATATTTCAACATGTTTCCAGGACACAGGTACACCTACAGTGCTTGCCAAAATAATGACATCTTTGGAGATACTGGAGCAGAAAGTAGGCAGTGCTTGAGCATTTAACCTTTCTTTTTCAGAAAAGTGCCTTTGTAAATGCCATTCTGGTCATTTCACGTAATTGTGTGATTAATGAATAATTGATGAATTGATAAATTAATAATCAACAAAACACTCATCGTCTGACAAATGTGTAATAAAATTAAAATAAGTAAAATAAATTAACACACTCATACTACACAATATGCAGGTCATTCATTCATTCATTCATTCATTGTCTGAAACTGCTTATCCAGTCCAGGGTCGCAATGGGTCTGGAGCCACTGGGCGCAAGGCAGGAACACACCCTGTAGAGGGGTAAATACCACTTCACCTCTTGCCCCTACAACTTAGCCATACCCCTCGTTTTTGCCTAGATTTTGCCTGTGTCTGTTCTTCCTGGAATTGAAGCTATAGCTGTTCAAACATAGTAGTTTCAATGTATTATGTGACTTGCAGGAATGTGTACTTGGGCGGAACAGTCAGAAAGGAAAGTGTGACTGCGAACGTGCACTCAAAAGTGGGAAATAGCTCTGGCTGATTGGCTGGGCCTCGGCCCAATTTGGGTAGGACCAGGCCCACTTGTGTCTATGTCCCTGGCATACACTGCGACACTACCTGCTGCGCCACTGTGCCGCCCCTACATGAGGATTTGCATTTTTAAAAGCTGAATTAATGTCAGAATTTAATACAATCCACTCAAAATGTAATCAATGCACAACTGTATTGCTTACATCGTAAGGTACTTCAAAAATAAACGTCTCATTGAAATACAATAAACGTGAGATTACTTTTAAGCACAGACGTGTGGAAAATGTGCCAAAATGAAAAGCAAATATTAATTACATTAAATTAATGTCGCTCTATCCCTTACCAGAAAAACAATGTGTGTCGATTTCTATTTTCTATATAAGACTGTATGAAGACAATTTCTATTTTGCAATTTCCCCCTGGGATCAATAAAGTATTTCTGATTCTGATTCTGATTCTATTTAAAGGAATTGAACACAAACCACCTAAACATGCAATCAGCTTAACGGTGCCAAAGCAAAATGCAAAGCACGGATTGTATTTCAGATGAGAGCAGAGCTGTATTTGTGCTACAATGAAAAGCAATCACTTTCCAGTCACAGTCCTCTACCAAAGTCGGGACATGGCTCTTCAATGGTTCTCTAAAAAAGACGGTGGTTCATGGATGCCAGTGACATAGACACAATTGGGCCTGGGCCTACCCAAATTGTACCAAGGCCCACCCAATCAGCCAGAGCTATTTCTCACTTGCGAGTGCACATTCACAGTCACACTGTCCTTTCTGACTGCTCTGCACAAGCACACATTCCTGCAAGTCACATACAGAGCTGGAGTGCAAAGGGATGTGCTTAGTGTTGCCAACCCTCCTGTAATTGGAAAAAAAAAAAAAAAAAAAAAAACACACAAAACTTTATATGAAGCACAAATGTTTCTCCAGGATTTCTAATAAAAAATGGTATGTATTTTGGATTGTACCTTCCCATTGTTCAATTCCCAGGGCCATCTAAAAGAAGATGCCAAAGTATTTAATCAGGTGATACTTAAAGTATATACTATACAAAAAGTATAGCTATATACAAGTACACATTGAAATAAAACAACTAATGATTACAAAATGCCTACAATGAATACAAGGTTTTGTTGATCTTCCTGTTTTGTTACTCAGATAACCTTCAAAATAAATTAGATATTGTCACCTAAGGTTCTGCCATCAGTCCTTGGATTTCCTACTTCAAATCATGCAAGTTCTTCAAGTTTGAGTGCTCTCCAGATGTAACTGTTGATGTTCCTTGCTTGCATGCCTATGGTCATCCACCACCCATACAGATAATTCAGACTACTGCAGCTCAATTTGTCCATAACCTCTGCAGGTTTTCTCATGTGAACCCACTACAGAAGTCACATCACTGACACTTTGTGGAAGCATGCATCAGGTACAGATCTCTTGTTTGCACATTCCAGGACACAACTCTATGCATACTTAGGGCTTTCATTTCTTACAATGGAATGTGTTGGCAATTGGCAGTAGCACTTCTATGCCTGTATTTACCTATTTTTTTTAATTATTTTAATTCAATTCAGAAGTATCCAAATCTTTTAATTTATTAATTTAGCTAATTTGCAGTGCCCACATTTTTTTAAGTCAATGTGTCACATGCACTTCATAGATAAAAGTATTTTCAATCAAACACACTGGATCAACCATAAATATCCAATAGCAAGTGTTTGCTGGAGGACAGATCTCAGTATGCTTGAGTTGAGGTGAGCTATTGTGCTCTGTGAATTGAAAGAGCATTATCACCTGTTTCTGATGAGTTTGAGTAGTGATTGTGATTGTGTATTTCATACAACATCAGTAAAAAAATAAAATAAACCATAAAGTATCTGATTTCTGCTAAGCACCACTATTCTCCAGTGAAGTAATCTTCCTTCTATATAGCTCTGATCCTGGGAGAGTGTAAAACTCTCCTGATGATATTAAAGAGACTGATTAGGAAAAATAGCCTGGAGCCACAATGCTGAATGCCCTTATTTTCATTCTGTCTGTATGAAGACTGCCTGCAGGGTTTACAGTTAAGAACTGCTCCCAAACGCAATCAAACAGCATTTAATGAGGCTTTAAAACAGGCTTAAATACCCCAAAGAGAGCCTTAGGCTATGCAGTACCAGGTACTGTCAAAATGTCTATTTTCCCCAAAATATTACATCACAACTGGGCACTTGCCCAGTGGTTTCACACAAAAACTTGTTTCAAGGTGTGGTAAGATAGTGATATGTTTGTATATGATTAGTGTAAACTTTTGGTAATTCCTGTGGCTGTGTTGTTATACTCAACAACTGATTTCTGTTGGTGACTGTCTGAGGAGTTTAGTGTGTTTCCTCCAGGTGCTCTAGTTTCCTCTATGAATGTCCATAGGTATGAGTGTGTGAGTGAAAGTGTGGTGCTTGGTGTTGGTTGTGCCCACTCCAGTGTATGTCCCTGACCATGAATTTGAAAAGTTGTTACAGGCAATGAATGAATGATTCCTGTTATCAGATGTAATGTAATATAGAGATGAATTTTCATACAGAGATGCAGATTTTGGAAACTTCTTTTGCCTGATTATGATTTGGTTTATGATTAAATTTGCACTAGCAAGAATTAAATGAAGGTTGCAACCAATTAAGAAATATGAATCCATATTTATCTATGGGAAATTATATATATATATATATATACGTTTTATATATTATTATATATGTTTTATATATTTTCTTCGTATTTACTGTGATAATATATAACTGTGACTATATACAAGCACCACACTTACTGAGAAGGCATTAGTTTAAATATATATAAGACTTTTGCACACTACTGTATACTTATATACAGTACATCTCAATTATTAGACAGACATTTAAAACATTTCTGATGATTTTGCATTCAGATGTGAAGAAAGTGAGAATAGCATGTTATTGCATTTATAATGGGGTGCAATTCTCGTTCCACTGAGTGGGGGTCTCAAGGGGGTATGGGGCTTGAAATTGCACTACTGGCAGGTGTAGAACATAAAAGCAGGCACGGGCGAACCATGCATTTATGATACGAGTGTTGTGTTTGCACAGTAGCAGAATATCAGTGAGAATATGACCCGATGTGGAGGACAGTAGATATTTGGGGCTGTGTGGTTAGGGTTGGAGCCAGAATGCGGTGGCAGTGTGTTTATACATATGTTTGTGCACCTGTGGCATTCCTCTGTGGTCTGATCTCTCCCCAGCTGCTCCAGCAGCAGGTCTGTAGGCTCCTCCGACCCTCACACCTGCCTATGGTGGTCAAGGAGGGACACATCACACTGGGGGCACTGTTCTCACTCCACGATGCTGTACTGGAGCCACAACAATCTTTCACATCTCAGCCTGAACCTGTTCAGTGCACAGGGTCAGTCGCTTTACAAGTGCCAATTACAGTAGAGATTTCTTCAGCAGCACAGCTTCTCCGAAGGCTTTTCTAGAGACATGCATTTATTTTTAATTATGTATTATTTACATGCTCTGTTAAGAATGGTATTTTGAAAGTTTAAGTGTTTAATATTTTAAATGTGCTTCAAGAAATTACTTTTTTTCCAATTTTGAAATTGTTGTAATGGTAGTGATGTAGTGATGTTGCATATAAAATAAGTAAAAAATATGTGTTAATAAGTTTTAGTTGGCTAAAATAGCTTAAAATAAGACAATATTCTTACTTTCTAATGGGTTTAGATATATACTTTCATATTGAAGCACTGCCGCACTAAAAATTTTAGTGTATTTTCCACCATGCTCCTTTCATATAATGCTTGAGTTGATAGCAGACTCATGATAGCAGAATTTTTCTTCTATTCTGAACAGGGATTAGTATGTACTTATCATAGACTATTCATTGTTTTGTAAAGAACATGTAAGCTTTTGTCTTTGAGCTAATCTTTTACGTCCCAGGTTTAACTTCCGGACCTTCCGGTGGATGCAGACAATGATTTTTGCCATAGAGCAGATCAACAGAGACAGCAGACTGTTGCCAAATATCACACTCGGCTATACGATCTATGACTCATGCAGCACACCTCTGTATTCACTGCACACTGTTGTGGAGCTGTTGGGGGGCAGAGAGGTGGAAAATTGGGGAACACAGTGTCAGGGCAATATCCCTGTTGTGATTGGTGATGGAGGGTCCACACTATCAGTGGTGGTTGCACAATTTCTAGGTGTTTTCCAAGTACCACAGGTGAGCATATCAATGCAGTGGTTAGCCACTGAATTTTCCATTTTTTTGGATGATTTTGTTGTTGAAATATAAGCAAAATTATTCAGTGTATAAATAATACACTCTATACACTGTACTGTCTTTCTCTATATATATGATAAGATTTGTTGGGAACAGGTTTTTCGACTACCAATGGATTTTAAAAAATTATTCACTCCGAATGTGAATATGCCATTTACCTCCCCTCCTCTCCTTTCCTCTCCTCTCCTCTCTCAGGTCAGCTATTTTTCCAGCTGTGCATGTTTGAGCAACAAGAAGGCCTTCCCTACATTTCTGAGGACCATGCCCAGTGATTTCTTCCAGGTGGATGCCCTGGCTCAGCTGGTGCAGCATTTTGGTTGGACGTGGGTGGGAACAGTCGCCGGGGACGATGCGTACGGTCGAGGGGGAGCCCAGATCTTTAACGACAAAGTCACCAAGCTGGGTGTCTGTATTGCTTTGTATGAAATCATTCCCAAAAACCATCCTCCAGTTGAGATGGCCAGGATAGTGAAGCGTATTGGTGGGTCACAGGCTCGAGTGATACTGGTATTTGCTTTAGAGCAGGATGCGAAGGCTCTCTTCTCTCAGTCTCTCAAACACAATCTGACTGGAATTCAGTGGCTGGCGAGTGAGGCTTGGATCACAGCAGCTGTACTCTCAACCCCTGAGTTCCAGCCCATTTTGCAGGGATCCATGGGCTTTGCAATTCGCCGAGCTGAAATTCCTAACCTGCAGCCTTTCCTGCTGCGTTTACATCCATCCTCTTTTCCTGATGATCCCTTTGTCCTGCAGTTTTGGGAGGCAATGTTCAGGTGCTCCCTCCAAAATAGAAGCAGTGGGGTCTTAGGTGTGCCCCCCTGTAATGGCTCAGAGGACCTGGCTAGTGTGAAGAACATATACTCCGATGTCTCTCAGCTGCGAATCTCCTATAACGTCTACAAGGCCGTTTATGCTATCGCCCATGCTCTAGACGCAATGCTGAGGTGTGTCCCGTTCCCTGGAGGATCCTGCCCTGACACTCAAAACATAAAACCATGGCAGGTATACATTTTAATTCTTATTTAATATTTAATATTAATTCCAGTTTAAATGTTATTTTTTTTATCAGTTATTTATGCAAGAGTTTATATAAATAAAGAGACAGCATACGCCAAAATCAAGAATGGGCCCCTTTATAGCAGTAGAGCCTGAATGTGCTAAAAAATATATTTTTTAAGAGGAACAGTATTCTCTTGACATTTGAGTTTATAATTTCCAAGATGCATCACTTTTCTCTGCCTTTCTTTCTTTCTCTTTTTCCTCCTCCCCTAATTCCTCTTTACTGTCCTCTTCTTTCCTCCTTAGTTACTGTACTACCTTAAGAAGGTGGACTACATTAATAACTTTGGTGAAGAAACTACATTTGATGTGAATGGTGACCCCGTGGCCATGTATGACCTGATTAACTGGCAGCTCTCAGAGAGTGGAGAAGTCCAGTACATAACTGTGGGAAGATTTGATGAAACCAAGAGTGCTAATCTGGAAATAGATGAAAAAAAGATAATCTGGAATGGCTTTCAGGGACAAGTAAGTTTCATTTTCAAAACATGACAATCTGCTCAGGCTTTTAAAACTTCATTAGAATATAAAATATTTATATCGTTTCAGTGCCACTGTTTTTTGTTGTGCAGGTCCCCGTGTCTGTCTGCAGTAGTAGCTGCCTCCCGGGCACCAGGAAAGCCATTAGGCCTAGCTTCCCTGTTTGCTGCTTTGACTGCATTCTCTGTGCAGCTGGGGAGATTAGCAATCAGACAAGTGAGTCAAATGCAGACATCTAGACTAATATGCCGTGATGGTACAAAGAAAGATAATGTTAATGATATTTTTTCTTGTTTGTTTATCGTACTGGTAACTCGTCAGAATAAGACTACATTAATTAAGGTTTATACATGGATTAAAATCTGTTTATTAATGATTCTTTTGTATTAATTATTAATCATATTGTTAATACATTATAAGTCATTAATAATCAGGTTATCACTACTTTGCCCTGATGTAGTGAACCAACGTCAGTTTACACATTTAAACCTGAAGTTTAACAGATACTGACATTTCTTTGTCTTCTCCATCAGTTGATATTAAGCCTCAACTTCAGCACATATTTTAATGGATGAACCACCAACGGAGTGTCGTTTTGTTACATTAATGATACTGTGGTGTGTCTCTTAACATTTCAAATTACTAAATTAACATTCTCGGGCTTATTCTTTACCTTGACATGTTTGTTTTATCTCAAGTTTTCTCACAATTTCAGAATTAGACATAACAAGGACACTGTGGCCCTTTCTATCTCCGTGTTATGAATGATTTAGAATGAATTTCAATCTAATTAATTACCATGACATAAACAGGATTTGAAACTATTGATAAACCTTTATAATGCGGTCTTATTTTAAAGTGGTATCATTATTCTATTTACATTTATGCATTATGTATGTATATTACATATTATACATATTATAAATGGAGTCCTATACATTGGCATGTATTAACCCACAGGAGTCACTGATCAAACCAACATGAGCAAATCTTGTGACTGGTCCCAGATGAGTTGCAGTACAGGCTTTATACTCTGTTCATTTTTGTTTTCTGAGGATGGACAAATTAGCAATATCATTATTTAAATGTAATTTTAAAAAATGCTCCCATGTGAGTAAAACTGCATAATGGGATGGGACAGGCACAGCATTTATTTTAATATCTTCTTCATTTTTTTCTCTTATAAAGAAAAGTAAAAAATGTTGGAATCTACTCACTATTTACTGTAAGCTGTATACAGTAAGGGGGTGGGGAGGGGCACAGTTGCTGCAAGAGAGACAGAGACAGAAGAGAAATAGAGAGTGCTGAAGGCAAAATCAGAGATATACAAAAATGGCCAAAATAAGGCAAGACTTCTAAGGGCTATGACATATTTTCCAATTCTAATAAGATATGACAATGGTAGTGTCCATAGACTACATTTGAGCACTGTAACACGCATTATATCAACTCATTTTTTATTTGTTTTTTTTTTTGTTTTGTCTTACAATTTGTTTACGTTTGGTGATAATTACATTGAAATTATGTATTTATTTATTCCCATTTAGATAATGAACTCAGAACAAATTCATTAGAGAAAGTTCAGTGCATTACTTTTTTCCAGTGCAGCTGTGACATTTCTGTGATTTCTCAGATGCCTTAGACTGTGTGACATGTCCACCTGAATTTTGGTCCAACCTGAAGCGAGACACCTGCATCCCAAAGCTGCTGGAATTCCTTTCTTATGGTGACACTATGGGCATAGCTCTTTTGACAGTGGCTCTTCTGGGGTCCTGCTCCACTCTTGCCATTGCCCTTGTCTTTGTCTGCAAACGCCACACTCCTCTCGTCCGCGCCAACAACTCTGAGCTTAGCTTCCTCATTCTCATCTCTCTGTGGCTGTGCTTCCTGTGTGCTCTGGCCTTTATCGGACAGCCCACAGCCTGGTCGTGCCAGTTGCGACACACGGCATTCAGCATCGCCTTCTGCCTGTGCCTCTCTTGCATTTTGGGAAAGACCATGGTGGTCCTTATGGCTTTTAAGGCCACTTTCCCGGGCAGCAATGCTATGAGGTTGTTCAGGCCTCCACAGCTGCGAGCACTGATCTTATTTTGCACTGCGGTGCAGGTGGTTATTTGTGGAGCATGGCTGGGCTTGGCACCCCCAGTCCCACGCAGACTGATGAGCCGCGAGTCATCACGTATCATCTTGCTCTGCGACATGGGCTCCACTCTGGCCTTCTCCTTGGTGCTGGGCTACATTGGCATGCTGGCTTCCATTTGTTTCTTGTTGGCCTTCTTCGCCAGGAAGCTTCCAGACAATTTTAATGAAGCCAAGTTCATCACCTTCAGCATGCTGATCTTCTGTGCTGTGTGGATCGCATTTGTGCCGGCATACGTCAGTTCTCCAGGGAAATACACAGTGGCTGTGGAGGTCTTTGCCATTCTGGCTTCCAGTTATGGTCTTCTACTGTGTATCTTTGCCCCAAAGTGTTACATAATCTTGCTCCGACCAGAAATGAATACAAAAAAACATCTCATGGGCAAATGAGAGGAAATAAATATGAACAATACACAATATACATGCTTGTAAATACATTTGGATTATCTTATTGTTTGGAGATGTATGCATGTTAACCAATAAACTCAGACCAGTATTTCATTAAAATATATTGGTAACACTTTAATATAAGGGATCATACTAATTTCCCTTAATGCAGTGTTCTCATTAAACATTATTAAATTATCTCATTATTAAAGCCTATAATAATGCCCCCCTAAGTTTTAACCTGAAGCAAATATCATAATTTATGATATGCAGGTGTACAGAAAACAGACATTCATTGCTCTATTTTACTCCTATTGTACATAAAACCTATTTGGGTTTAATGATATGAGAATAACCCAAGCATTTATCCTTTCCTACAAAAATTGCAACTTCACTCTGTGGCCACTGAGTGGTGCTATTTAGCAAAGTTCCTTATGTCCACTGTAACTAATCAAATATCTAGTTGTGGCTATTTCAAACAATGGCACACAAAATACATGCTTTAATTCTATAGTTACCTCTCCATTGGATTTAACAGGCAAGCCTAGCAACACCATTGTCTTTTACTTTCCTGTCCTCTCCTCTCCCAGAGGAGCTCAAGCACTGTGCCTTAGAGCCCCTTTATAAAAGCCCAGTTACTGCTGGGCAATTAGCACCTCACTGAACAGCTTCTTTTTTTGACCAAGCAATAACAAACACACATGCAGGAACAGTTTATGACTGATTAGTTGTGGCTGACATTGGTTTTTGTTTTTTTCCACTATCATGTGATGAGGTGCAGTGGCATCTTTCTGGGCTTCCATCCTCTGGGGAAGTCATACAGTTAACAAAAGAGATGCACATGGCTTGGTTTTGAGAGGTCATGCAAGACAACAATGAGCGATGATTAAAAATTCATGTAATATAAGTCAAAACTCACAGATCAAAAAGCACGAATCCTAACAAAAACTAAACAAAACCTAAAGAAAGCTCTTACCTTCCCTTTTAAAACAACTACACTGGTCATCAGTACCTTTTAAGATAGATTTGAAATTTTTTTTTATTGCTTTTGCACTTTGAGATGCTTTGTACGTGAAAAGTGCCCTATAAATGTATTATTATGATTATTATTATTATATATTATTATGATTATTATAAAATACTTGTAGAAACCCTTTATTATTTGTGAATTCAGGTACTTGAAGTTGCACAAATGTAGAATTATGCTTATAGAAACAAACCAGCACCTATTATAAGGAGTAGAGACTGTTACTGCAGTTAAGAGAGAACAACCTGGATGGACAGGTTTCAACAAACATTTTAAAGTTCTAAATCTTTAGAAACTATTCAAGGTCACACACTGTGTGCTGTTGCCTCTTGTACAATACAGCTGTTTGAGAGCATTTTCAAAGGAGCATAGTCTAATGCGAGAGATAAGTTGATCTGAAATTTTTCAACAGAAGGAGTTTAAAAAAGCACTAGGTTGCTAATGATTGCTGATATTTAATGGCAGCCGAAGATGATTGGCAGTCATTTATGCTCTTTCCAAACTCACTAAAAGCGCCAAATGATTCTTATCTCCTGATTCTTGCCACACCTAAATCCTAAATGGATTTGAAAGGCTATGACTGGCACTAAAGCATTTGCTTCCATCTGTTGTTTTAAAGTCATTCTGTACAACTTAGAAATACTACTGTGATCCATATGGTGATAACTATTTCCTTTGACAGTCTCAAGCATGATGATTTATTTAAAAAAAGACCAAGTATATTAATGCATTCCACATGATATAGTTTATTTCCCCTGTGATCAAAATCTCTGAAATGTTTCTTGTCCTGAGTGTCCTTCCCCTTTCCCTGGACCCACACATCTGGCCATGTTTTTTGATGGTCCTAACTGACTGATGTTCCTACTACAGCAGAGATCTTCAAATCCAGACTTTTGATCCAGATTCCAGGCCATACGTATTCAGTTGCCAGCTGGAATGACACTATACCTTGCAAGTTGCAGGTGAATGGCCCTTTTATACTGCTTGGTACATACTCAGCTCTTTCGCTTTACCAATGGGCACATTTTGTACACGGTACATGGAACATGGCACGGTTTAGTACCTGCTCGCTCATGGTTCCAACCGTGCCCTAAACGTTACGTGCACACCGTGCAGAGTGCTGATTGGCCAGAGAAACTTGTCAGTCACACAGAAATGCAGACATCCAGCACAAAGTAGCCTTGGAGAGTAAAATTTCCAAGCTACCGTAGAGATCATGTTTGCTTTTGTCCTACTCACCATAGCAGGTCATAAAATTATACTGTGGTCTTTTGATGTCCAATGTTAAAACACACTTTACAGCCAAATGTTTGTGGACACGTGTATCCAAAATTTCTTCTGAAATCACGTAATATAGTGAGTTTGTTCTTTTTTACACTAGATGTTGGAAGCTTTCTGAGGATTTGATGGCATTCAGCTAAAAGAGCATTAGTGAGGTCAGGCACTGATGTTAAATCAGTTTTGTGGATCACACAATCCACTCCAAATCATCCCAAATGTATTGGATGAAGTTCCAACTCTTCAGAGATCAGAGTTCTGCTGTTCCACTGCCGAGTGCTTCATACCTTTCTAGGCTAAACTTGGCATAGAGCATTGTGACCTGTTGTTTATGTGCAGATGTTCCATAATAACCTGTTTCATTAAATGCTTGTAAATGTAATTGAATTCTCTGATTATAAGGAGATTCTGGAAACATCCAGAAAACCGATTGTACTTCTAATGCTACCACCGTTGAGGCATAATATTCTTTGTATGCATAAAACACACATACGTCTATGCTTGTGTGCATATCTCACCCTCCTCTGCCTTTTGATTTCCCTACAGACGGTCTTTTCATTAATCAGCCTCTATAAAACACTCCACTCGCCACAGCTCTGCGTAATAAATCCTGAGTGGACTATCCATGTGCCTGGACGGTGAGGATATGCTGCTCCTCCAGGTGGTGACCCTGCTGCTGCTGTCTCTCATTTGCTTCACCAACGGGGGCTCTGCTTTGGATTGTGAGCGCTGGCAGAACCTAGATGCTGTGGTGGTCCAAAAGGAGGGTCAGGTGATTCTGGCTGGAATGTTCCCCATCTATGCAAAAGGCGTGGAGCAGGAGCTGAGCTTCACCACTTTACCAGGAAAGAGGAGATGCAGGGGGTAAAGACCACCTGCCAATGGATATTTATTTTTTATTTATTCATTTTTTTGTTCTACAGTCTTGTTTCCTGTTTTTAAGGGGCTTCAATGATTAAAACCACCTTTTTTTCTTCAATGGTTTTGATGTGATCCTGTGTTCTACCAGCACCTGATCCATTATGTAAATGAACAGGCTGTGGACGGCTAATTGATAACACATTAAATGCCCGAAATTCGCTTTGTTCTTTCTGTAAATCTTCAGTGTTTTTACATAAAGAATAAGCATAGCTCTTAACCAAATTCATCGTAGAATATGATAGAATATCACAAGAGTTATGAGGCAATATAATGATATGACAATAATTCAGCAATTATTACAAGGTTGTTGTGATCATATGCTTTTTTGAGCATATATATGCATATTTTTTAAAATATTTCTTAGAATATTACAAAATTGATAATGAATGGCAATAAATGTACATTCATATTTGAATTGTAACCTTTTAAAATATGGCACTTTTGTTTTACTTGATGCTTTATTTTCCCCCGATCCTTTTTGTTCCTTATATAAACAGTATATTGTGGAAATGTCTGTAGTCTTGAGTACTGTGTTGTATTTTGCAATATCAGTTGCCTTTACATGTCTGTGCAGAAAGTCTTGATGATTATATCCCTGTTCTAAATTCAGTATTTTGTTGTTTCAGATTAAGTTTGCGTACACTCCGTTGGTCCCAGGCCATGATATTTTTTATAGAAGAAATCAACAGGAACCCTGATCTGTTGCCCAATGTCACCCTGGGCTACAGAGTCTATGACACTTGCGGGCTGGTGGCTCTGTCCATGAAAACAGCCTTGTCTGTGGTCTCTCAACCCCTAAAGAGGAACACCACAGGAGCATGTGCGTCTCCCACAGTCCCTCTGATCATTGGAGACTCAGGGTCCACTCTGTCTATGGCCATCTCCAGAATGCTCAACCTCTTCAGTGTCCCACTGGTGAGACACAAACATGTACTGGATAGCTAAGATATTTTTATTTTAATCAGAGAAACAGTAACGTAGTATGGGGGAGAACAGTTAACATTTATAAATATATACATATATAAATGTAACATATATAAATGTTGAAATTTATAAGGTTTTTTAATTGAATTAAAATCTTCTACTCATGTTAAAGGAAGCTGACATTTACTAAAAACAGGAAAATATGGATTTTTATAATATGTTTAATTGACTTGTTTGTTTTTTTTTTTAAATCAATTTCTGACAAACTATGGACAAAGCAATACTCTATCTCTTGTGCTCTTTCTCATTCACATCCTCCCTCCCTCACTGTTTCTCTGTAAACTCCTAGGTTAGTTACTTTGCCTCCTGTGCATGCCTGAGTGACAAGCAGCAGTTTCCCTATTTCTTCCGTACAATCCCTAGTGATGCATACCAGGCTGCTGCACTGGCTCGGCTTGTGAAGCACTTTGACCGGACATGGGTGGGGACCATGGGGTCAGACGACGCATATGGGCGAACAGCTATGGACATGTTCATCACAGAGGTGACCCGCCTGGGTGTGTGTGTGACCTTCCGGATTATTATCCCCAAGGTATCATCTCCGCAACAGATCCAGGACATTGTGAAGACTGTCCGAGAATCTACAGCTCGCGTTCTGGTGGCTTTTGCCATCGAGGAGGACATCCAGCCCATTGTAGAGGAGACAGTGAGGCAGAAAGTGACCGGAAAGCAATGGGTTGCGAGTGAAGCCTGGGTAACATCCACGCTTATCTACTCAAACTATCCATCTTTCAGTGGCACCATTGGTTTTGCCATTCGCCGAGCAGAAATCCCAGGCCTCAGAACTTTCCTCCACAGCCTGCATCCTTTAGCCCAACCAAATAACCCCTCTGCCAGGGAATTCTGGGAAACACAGTTTAATTGCTCCTTTAATATGGGTACATCTTTGGTTTCTATAGATGATCCTGTCCAATACAACCGTACCTGTACCGGACAGGAAAGGATTGAAGACACAGAGACTATCTACAATGATGTGTCCCAGCTCAGAGTGACCTATAACTTACACAAGGCTGTATACGCTGTAGCACATGCACTACACAACCTGCTTATGTGCCAGAAGAAAGAGAGCAGCAAAGATAAACAGAATCAGTGTCCTGATATTCACAATCTGCAGACCTGGCAGGTATAACTAAATCTAGCCCTGTTGTTTTGAGAGAGAAGGAGAAAAAACTATTTATATAAGAAAGTTTGTTTGAAATACAGTATGTTGCTTCTATTTACTTCCGTTTCTGATAGAACAGCCCTGAATACATGAAATGAAAATATTTATTTTAACACATTTTACACAAATCTTATCACCCAAGGCCATTTATTGTGATCACCCTTTCGTTTTCTGCATCATTTTCCTGTGTTCAGAGAAGCTTCATTCTGTTCTGTCTGTTTCCTTTTCTCAGTATGAGCTTCATGAAAGGTCAATAGTGTGGAGTTGACACAATCTCCAGTTTATTTTTTCAGATCTGAAGCAAGTATGGAGCTTGAATGTTAAAATGTTGGATATCTGAAGGAAACTGTTTGCCCATGAATATACTGCAGTCCAAACATATTTTTTGTATGCCTAGGTGATCCAGTACCTGAGGAACGTCAATTACACTAATGTGTTTGGGGACACTGTGTATTTTGATGAGCATGGAGACCCTGTAGCATCATATGATATAATAAACTGGCACAAAGGACCTGAGGGTGGGCCACTGCGGTTAGTGACAGTGGGACGCTTTGACTCATCTCTTCCAAATAAGCAGCAGCTAGTGCTCTACCAAGACAACATTGTATGGCAAGGAGGGTCTAAGGAGGTAACTATATTGACCATTATGGCTTGACTGCATTTACTGACCAGAGCTGGGTTTCCCAAAAGCATCTTAAAACAAAGAAGATTCTTTAGTGGTTGAGTGAGCATCTCATTGAACACTCTCTCTCTGTTTAGATGATCTTAAAGCTAATATGTTTTTGGGAAACTGGGCCCAGTGATTATTATTATTATTGTTGTTGTTGGTGATTATTTGCTTTAATTAAAAAACTGATCACTTTTTAAGACCACATATTCATATAGTACATTTTATATTTGATTTTTCCTTGGTTCAAATCCGCTAATAGATATTTGCATGCTTAATTTTCCTGAGAAATGTGTTAACTACTGTTACAATTGTTAAACAGATATGTAAGTATTTTTATGCAGCTGTAATTAAGTAACTTACACATTAAAGCTATAGCAGCTAATGAATTATATGTTTTTCGATTGTGTTTATGCATGATTAGAGTGAGTGTCCCCCTCAGTCTTTTTCTCTCTCTTTCCCTGCCTCTCTATGCTCTCACTCCTACTCTCAGGTGCCGGTATCGGTGTGTTCAACAAGCTGTGTGCCAGGCTACAGGAAAGTTACACGTAAAGGCGAACCAGTCTGCTGCTATGACTGTGTGCCCTGCCCTGAGGGCTCTATCAGCAACAGCACAGGTATAACAGCTGTGTCTTGGGGGTCCTCTGTAGTCCACACTTTTGGGTTTTGACTGGTCAAAATTGAACTTCAAATATTACATTGACAGATCCAATCCTTATAAACTTGTAATAATTTGTAGGCCACAGGAAACCACAAAGCTAGTTTCTGGGTGCTGAATTCCCCCACCTCAGTGTGAAGCCACTTGGGACATTTTGTAAATTGTACAAAAAAAAAAATCTGTGATGTGTTAATTCCCTTAAATATTTTTTTTAAACTGAAAAACCACAAAAATGTCCAGTCTTTATTTTACAGAACAACTGAATTTTATTTTGTAAATATAAACTAATGTAGAATTCCATGCCTGCAACACTCCAAAAAAGCTGGGACGGAGGCAAAATAATAAGAATTAAAATTTATAGAATTTCTAGGACACATCTGTAACTTAAAAATGTCCGTAAAATGAACAGCTGAATTGGTAACAGGCGATTGCATCATGGTTGGGTAATGCTTCCACTCATTCTTTGCAACCAATAATGGGTCATGGCACACCACTTTGTGACAAATTTTGCAAGAGAATTGTCAAACAGTTTGAACTGTTCAGTACAAGATATCATTATATTTCACTGTGCGCTGTATATAAAATTGTGAAAAGATGAGCTAATTCTGAGAAATCTCTGTCTGCATAGGGCATGTTGAAGTGCATGGCCTTTGAGCACTCAGACAGCATGGCATGAGAACTGTCATGCTACAGTGATAAATATAGCCAAATGGCTTGGGAGCACTTTGTAAAGCCATTGTCACATAACACAGTGCACTACTACATTAACAGCATCGGTGACTTTCATATGTGAGAAATGAACATTGATGTGCAGGTGAATATTGGGTGCAAGGTTACATAAAGAGAATAAGTAAATCACAGATTGTTGATTTTAATAGCATTTTACAAAATGTTCCGTCTTAATACTGATAATCACAAGCATTACATGCTTCATTGAAAGTTATTTCCTCGGGTAACATCCTTTGCTTGTTTTGTTGTTCTCAGACCAGTCTGAATGCAGCCTCTGCCCTGAGGATCTCTGGTCAAACCTTCAGCGTGACACCTGTGTGGAAAAACAGATTGAGTTTTTGTCATACACAGAGGGTTTTGGGATGGCCCTCGCAGCTATTGCTGTCCTGGGTGTTATGGCTACTGTCACTGTGGCTGTCATTTTTCTCCAATACAGAGACACACCCCTGGTTCGCGCCAACAACTCAGAGTTGAGTTTTCTGTTGCTGTTGTCACTGACCCTCTGCTTTCTGTGTGCTTTGACCTTCCTTGGTCGGCCAACGCACTGGGCCTGTCCTCTCAGGCGCACAGCCTTTGGTCTGACATTCGCCCTCTGTCTCTCCTGCCTCCTGAGCAAAACTCTGGTGGTTCTCATGGCTTTCAGGGCCACTCTGCCTGGGAGTAACACTGCACGGTGTTTCCGCCCCTCTCAGCAGCGGCTGGGTGTGTTCCTGTGCTCCGCTCTACAGTGTGGCATCTGTGTGGCCTGGCTGACCACAGCTCCCCCTTATCCAGTAAAGAACACCTGGCTCTACCGAGACCGGATCATCTTGGAATGCCATCTGGGCTCTGTGGCTTTGTTCTGCTGCGTCCTTGGCTACATTGGCTGCCTCGCTGCCTTCTGCTTTATCCTGGCCTTTCTGGCTCGCAAGCTGCCAGATAACTTTAATGAAGCCAAGTTCATCACCTTCAGCATGCTCATATTCTGTGCTGTTTGGATTGCCTACATTCCGGCCTATGTCAGCTCTCCAGGAAAGTTCACAGTAGCTGTAGAGATATTCGCTATTTTAGCATCCAGTTTTGGTGTGCTTCTGTGTATTTTCGTCCCCAAATGTTATGTCATCATCTTCATGCCTGAAAAGAACACAAAAAAATATTTGATGTCTCAGAAAACTGGCAGGTGATTTGCACATTTGGACTATTCACTAAGCTCATGACTCTTGGTATTAGGAAGGTATAAGAAGAAAATATATACTGTCTAAAACAGTGTGTTGTTTTAATGCTTTGGTTTCTATTGCAATGTTCATAAAGATTTACAAGCTTTATAATTAATTTTGAGCCTATTGTTCTGCTAACACTAAGCCAATACACTGAAAGACATTAGCTTACACAAAAAATTGGGAGCCATTGATCAAATGATTGAGCTTTAAAAAGAAAAAAAGTGGAACTCTGTTTGGAGCTTTTTAAAACTTGGGTGTAACTTTGAAACTTGTGACCGGACAAGAATGCAATGTGTTTGTAGCATATCCCTCATAGTCACATTCCATGTAAGAAGTCAAGTACTTGAGCCTGTGTGTTCACTGAGACAGAAATGTGTGTGTGTCTGAGCTTACCCCTTGAGAGCTTTTTATTTATTTATTTAATAATTAATAAATATGTAATAATCATTACATGATAATATACTAGTAAGTACATTAACTATATTATTTTACTGAACTTTGGGCTAAATCTATTTGGTTGTAGTTTAGCTACCTCATGACTTTATCTCAAATTAGCTAACTAGCTGAACCAGCCCATCACCATAACAACAGTCCACAAAACAGGCTACAACATAAAGTACTGTCCTTAACCTCAGAGATCTGAGATTATGGATTGTCCACATACACAAAATGGAGAAATAACTTTTTCTAAAAATGTAAATATTGAACAAAAAATGTTTAGTTCAGTATGATAAATGCAATTTATTAAAGACATTTAGGGTTGTTATTATGGGAATAATTTTTTTTTTTTTTTTTTTTTTTTTTTGCCCATTTGAGTCACCATGTACAGTTTTGGAACACTAAAGCAAATAAGCTAAGATAAATAATCTAATGCACCAGAGGAAATACATATTTACTTGAAAAATATGAAAACCTTACAAATTGTGAAATTGAGCATACGCAGAGCTGCTATAGGATAGGTATCGTTAGGTAGCACAACTTATATATACAGTGTATAGCCACAGACAGTACCACCATAGCAAATTATTTATGTTATTGTATGGTGACATATACATATTTGTTATTTTAAACAAACCAAAGCCTGGTATTTATGCTTATGATCTTACACGTACAAATGTGGGCGACTACTGGTATAGACCAATGGTGACCTGCTTAAAACAAAAGAATTATCATAATAACTGGAATAGTCTTTCTTGTGCTGCTTGTGATTACCACCAGGGTGTGCTCATGTTCCAGTGTGCTCTATCAGTAACAGATAAGCAAATGATCTGAACTCAGCACAATCCCCAAAGCAAATAAGTCTGAATAGACCTGTTTATTGTCACCTAATGAAGCCTGATGCTTGAGCTAAAAACATTAAGCAGATCTCATCAACTCTGTGGTCTGTACATCATCCAGCTGCATTCATGACTGCTGGAGTTACTCCAAACACAGCATTTCAGAATGTCTAAACACTTCTTTCTCTCTCTCTCTCTCTCTCTCTCTCTCTCTCTACATATATATATATATATATATATATATATATATATATATATATATAATAAAAATAAATAAAAAAATACTCTTATTTACAATTTATAATAATAATAGTAATTGTAATATGTTTACTGTTAAAATATGTACTACTTCAGGTTACTTTTGCTAAGATCAAATAATGAGAAAATGTAGAATAAGAAACACAGATATTTGAAGGGAAAATATATAACTGAATATAGTGCTTTACAGAGTAAAGTTCCCTCAATTGATAAAGTTTAGAGAGAAAAAAATATTTTAAAAACTTACAGTCACGAAAAAATCTATGCAAAGACGATGTCCCATGATTCTCTCTCTCTCTCTGATCGAATATGATGGCAATAAAAAATAAAATTAAAAATTAAAAATGAAAGGAAATTAAAAGCCAGGTTTTCTGGACTTTACCCCTCACACCTTGGTTCTCCTACTTGAAAGTAGCTGAAATCAGTTGCTCTGAACAAGGCTATTCAGACAGGGTAAGTGCTCTGTTGTTTTATCAATGTGGTATTTTTTAATAAAGCATGCCACCGATATTTTTTTAAGAACTTTGGGAACTGTGTTAACTTGTGGAAAAAGGGGCCCATCATAGATTGGGTGTGAACACGATTCTAGGGTTGACTTCTAGGGTCGAAGCTATGGTCTGTAATTCATAACTTGTACGTGTTGGAAAGTGATTAATTTCATATTAATTCTACATTTTACTCTTATTCACTTACACTTTGTTTTAGGTCACTGTGAGCGCTTTCAGAGTTTTTTTTGTCTCTTCTCTGTGTATCACTGGTCTATAATCTTGATGCCTGTGGGGGGAAGATTGTTTATGGAAAAATTGAGGGTGATAACATTCTCTGTAATCTGTGTATGCTCCCACTGATGGTGGGGGAGAGTGACCAAGTAGCGACCCAGTAACGTCTCTGTAAACTTTTCCATCTCTACTTTCAAATATCCTATTTACTCTCTTAATATGCTTGTGACTCTGTGTAATTCATTCTCAACCACCTCAATCAACACTTCAATTCAACATATGTTTATCTTTCACAATGTCTTTTCTCTCACAGGATCTCAGCTGTGATTTCATTCACTATTTCTGCCACAGGTGTGATATCTATTCTAATCGTCTCTGGTGCAGTCAGCAATGTGGACATCTTCAGGTCCAGGATCTTCTTTTTTTAACAGGTAAGTACTTTCTCTCTCTCTTTTAGGGTCCTTATGCTCAGGTACAAACTCAGACTCTTTAGCTGCACTTCCCACTTTGTGGCCTTCAGAAGTTGGAATCATATGGCATTAACCCAGCATTTCAAATCTGATTTTAACTTGTTTTCGCCCACTTCACCTCATCAGATCCCCTTGGGGACATTCCTAACATTATTTTAGGGGCTATTCCATTTCTGCATTAATTGAAGTGAAGTGTGTTACCTCAGCCCTTAGAGGTAAACAAAGGCTAAAACACACTTCAGTAAGAAAGGCTGTCTCCTGAACATTAACTTGGTCATTAACGCTTAACTTGGTCATGTCATTTTACTTTATCTAATACTTGAATGAGGTAGCGTCGCAGTCACACAGCTCCAGGGACCTGGAGATTGTGGGTTCCAGTCCCTCTCCAGGTGACTGACTGTGAGGAGTGTGATGTGTTCTCCCTGTGTCTGCGTGGGTTTACTCCAGGTGACTGTCTGTGAGGAGTGTGGTGTGTTCTCCCTGTGTCTGTGAGGGTTTCCTCCGGGTGACTGTCTGTGTCTACGTTGGTAGGTGGAATGGCGACTCAAAAGTGTCCGTAGGTGCAAGTGTGTGTATGAGTGTGTGTCGCCCTGTGAAGGACTGGCACCCCCTCCGGGGTGTGTTCCTGCCTTGCGCCCAGTGATTCCGGGTAGGCTCTGGACTCACCGCAGCCCTAAATGGTATAAGCGGTTACAAACAATGAATGAATAATTCTTGAAAAATTCGTAGCATTTCAAGAGTAGAATAGAAATGTTTCTATGGGATCTTCATGTGAGTGCTAAGGGCTTGTTATAATTTTCCTTATTCCTACTAAGAGACAAATGTATGTTATTACAACAAACTAATTCAAAGCTTCCTTGGTCACCATGAACATCCTCTTATATGCCGTAATGTTCAAAGAATCTCCTGTCTTGGGTTTTTGAACAGCAAAAAAGAAAAAAAAGAAAAAGGTCAAAGTAGGTGATTTGTCTTAAGAATTGTTTTGTTAATATGGTATATATTTTTAAAACCTCTTTACATCCCAATATTGGAAAGTCAAATGCTGTGACAACATAAATGAAGTTTCCTTTTCCTATTTAATTCACAGGGCTATAAAAGATCTATCAAATAATTTCATTTGGACCAAATGAAGTGATTTGATGGCTTACCTGCCTGTCTACTACATCAGTTTGCCCAGATGCTACATCAAAAAAAATGGGTAGAGAAGTTGTGACATATCAAGCCGTGGTGGTTCTGTGCTTTAAAGGAGTTGCTTTGGATAGAGGGCTGAATGTATGAGGTGGGACTTTTACAGTTTGGCTTTCACTTGCTGTTTCCTACAAACTTATCTACTCCAAATATGATAGCTTTTTTATTTTTTATTTGTTTAATTAGGAGTAATGACCAAAATATTCTAGTAGTTCTACTGTCAGGTTCTTTAATAAAATCAACTATAAAATTCTTGCCGTTATGTTAACCAAGGGAGATGCTTTTTTGGCCCTGACCTACCTCCTGACACATCTTATTAGACGTCCCATCTGAGACTTTGGCTATGAATGTTTAAACCCTTTTAAATATTTCCTGTACAGACCAGAGTATTTCCTACCACTGCATAAATGAAGCACAAGCCTTGTTTTATTGCTGAATTCACTGGGATAATAATGCCTGAATATTTTCAGTTCTCCCGACCGTTTCTAGTTTGAAGTGCACTAGAAAGGAGACATTAAAGTTGATTGTCGATTATAAAGTCATTACACAGTCCCTGCACACATTTATGACCAGTGGTCATAGGCCTTGAAATGTAACTCATCCCACTGGTTCACAGGGTGTCCACAACCAAGTAAAACTCAGTTTCTGTGAAGTGTTTGGCCTGAGGGTTTCCTCTGGAGTTAAGAACACGTATAAAAGCCGTGGCTGTTCTTCACACTTCTAATGGGCTGGAAAATGACTATAAACAGCCTGAGGTGCTGGAGCTGCCCTTATCCTGTGCAGGTAATGCTCACTAATCCCTCACGTGGGCTTCCCATTATGCCTGCTCCCACTTTACAAACATTTGTTAAAACATGAATTTCTTATTCCTAGGAATGAATGGAACTAGTCACTAGGCTTATTTACCAGGACAGTTATGGGTTTTATAATAAAGTAATTACTACACATTTTCATCATCTCAGTAATCTGCAGTTTAAAATAATACCTTGCATTATTTAGTTTATAAAATATGATGAATAAATTAAAAAGGTTTCTTTAACTTTAATAAATGTCTAGGTGTCCTTTTGCTGGAAGAGAGATATCAGAGTTATGAATTTCAGACTACCACTCTGTAAAGCTGTTGATATATTATTCCCAGCTTTGTGGCTGCTGCAGTGTTGAGAATGTTGAACAGATGTTTGGCGCATTATTTTGTCTAATTATGAACAAGGCAGGAAAGCAGTGCTGAAGTAGATGCCCCATCTCTGAGCTAACGTATGTTCTCCTTTTTGAAATAATTACAAATATAAATACTTCATGACTGATATATAGGGACCATATAGTCTTTTAGATTGTCTTTCCTTAAAGCCTGGTGAAACTTTGCTTTCCCAACATCCCATCTGTTTAGAAACTCAAAGAAAGTCATAGATTATCCTTTACCATAATCACCAGAATGAGCATTGACACACAGCCCTATTACTGTTACATATAAAACAAAGTCATCCCCTCGGGGGAGTGAATATGTGAGCCTGTTTAGTGTACATAGCTGGCAGTGATGCAGGATGACAATGGAATAATAATGCCAATTTTCTGCATAAGTATGTAGTTAAGATATAAAGTCATTCAGAGTGGTCACTTTTAAATGAGCTATTCTGGAGAAACATGGACATGAAGTCACAGATTGTTATAGGAACCAGATGTCTGAAAAGTCATCACAGAGATTTATTTCATATATATATATATATATATATATATATATATGTGTGTGTGTGAGACCAATCATTTAACCGGTCTTTAATCGTTGGAATTAAACAGTCATGTTTATTGTAATGGATGCAGTAATTAATGTGACATGATTCCATTAGGATTTCCCATATATTGCCAAATCAGTTTTTCTCAGTGGGCAGTCACATACCTGCTCTCTTCCCATCGTTCATACCTGCATTTTATTTCCTTTTTATCTGAGATTGTATCAGAGATGAATCTTACATGAATAAACTCCTTCCTTAGTGTCTCCCACTACAAAAAGCAGGGGCAACAATGTGAGCATTGAGGGTGACTTTATTGGCATCTTTGTCCAGCTCTGCTGGCTCAGTAAGGACTGTGATGCACTCAGGGCCAGAGTGAGTCCAGATAACCCACAGCTCTCTGAGAAGTGGGACTGAATGGCCACTCTATCAGATCATGGCAGTGTGGAGGTGTTTAGTCTGTGTCAGCCAGGGACAGCAGGACAAAAGGAGCATTTGTGTTTTGTATCTGCCTTCCATGTGGTTTTGGATGACAGTTCTAGGGGTGGGCGAATGGTCAATGAGAAACCAACTTAGAAACAAAGGCAACAGAGATACATTGTTATAATTTGTTTTTCATTAGTGTATAAGGGAGCTTTGTCCTAGAGGGGATAGCAAGATTAGCAATGCGGTGGATAGCCAATATAGTTTACAAGGCCAATTACACTTTTAAAAATTGCACTCATAATGAATATAATGTTCCATAAAAGTAACAAATTAAATGTTTGCATGATTATAATCCTACACACACACACACACACAGACACACTTGTCCCAACATAAAGGCACAATTCATGTTTAATATAGGCAATTTATTATGGTGAAGATCATTTTTAAAATCTACTGAACATATAGAATTATGAATGCTCTTCCTGATTCATTTCTACATATACAGTGAGTACAGTGTTCTTCAACTGAACTTTTCAGAATGTTTACAAACATATCAAAGTACAAAGGTAAAGACCTTGTATGAAATCGCCAAAAGAAAAAAAAAATTATTTTGCCATCATGTTCTTTCTTGTATTCCTCTCTGGTCTGAGTAGGATAATGTAACACTTTGGGGCAAAGATACACAATAGAAGTCCATAGCTGGAAGCAAGAATTGCAAAGACCTCCACAGCCACTGTGTACTTCCCTGGAAAACTGACGTATGCTGGCACAAATGCGATCCACACAGCACAGAAGATCAGCATGCTGAAGGTGATGAATTTGGCCTCATTGAAATTGTCTGGAAGCTTCCGGGCAAAGAAGGCCAGCAGGAAACAGACAGCAGCCAGCAGGCCGATGTAGCCCAGCACTAGGGAAAACCATATGACTGAGCCAACTGCACAAAGCAGCACCACTCTTGCTCCAAGCTCACCACCTGCAGTTTCTGTGGGAAGTGGAGGCTCCAGCACCAGCCACAGCACACAGATCCCCACCTGAACCAGTGTACAAGTGAAGATGGCTGCCCTCTGCTGAACAGGCCCGAAGTATCTCATCATGTTTGAACCTGGAAGAGTTGCTCTGAAAGCAACAAGGACCACCACAGTCTTGCTGAGAACACAGGCCAGGCACACAACAAAACTGATCCCAAACAGAGTATGACGCAGCATGCAGGACCAAGGTGCTGGCCGACCAATGAAAGCCAGTGCACAGAGGAAGCAGAGTGTAAGTGACAGCAGCAGATAGAAACTCAGTTCAGAGTTGTTGGCACGTACCAGGGGCGTATCCCGATGATGGAAGAAGGCAGCAAGGACAGTCCCAGTAAGTCCTGCTCCAACAATAGAGAGCACAGAGAGGATGATGCCCATGTTATCTTGAAAGGAGAGGAACTCCACTGACATTGGGATGCAGTGTGTCCGATTAGCATTGGGCCAGAAGTGATATGGACACTTGATGCACTCTGTGGAGTCTGGAGAAAAAGAGGTGCACTGATTCTGAAAAATCTGTAAAGAACTAGGCAGATAATTTTAATGTAAAGAGGGTAAGAGGATGATGACAGGGAAAAAGCCCTGATGGCCAGTGGTTATACAATACCAGCAACATTGCTGATCTCCCCTATTGCACATGGAATACAGTCATAGCAGCACACAGGCTTTCCTTTCTGTACAGCCTTCCTGGTGCCTTGGGGACATCTCTCACTGCACACAGACACTGGCACCTCAATTGGAAAAGAAATATTTTTCATCAGCTTCACAAAAATGTTTCTAGTGATCACTGATGCCCCAGAGGAGAAGATAAAAGGATACATTGCTTTATTTAGCTCCACAAGTATGAGATGTGTAACCTAGGGTTTCTTGTTCCTTCCTTTGTCCTTATGTATAAGATCAATAGATATGCACACAATTTTGTAAGTACAGAATACATTTCCCACAATCTGCAGGAACCCTCTACACAAGGAAGCTATCTGTTTCCCCTGCTGAGACAATAATTAGTTTTCTTCAGGCACACAATACTCTCATATACTGGCTCTGTTTGGTATCGGCCGGTTCATTAAAATTATTTTGTTCCTTTGCTTCCTGATAAGTTGAACTCTCCTTGACTCAAAACCACAGCATGTCTCTGCTGGCCCCCCACAGCTCCGAATATGTGAAAAAATATGTCTGTATAAATATACACCACTTCTAAAATATGTGTAAGTGACACCTCGTCTTGACAAATTATTGTTCTATGTTTATTTATGTCTAATTGAACCAACTATTGCATTCTTACCTCGTCATGCCAGCCCCCTCCCCAGACAACTTTAGTGAGGTCTATCTGGAAGTCTTGCTCTGGTCCTTTTGTGGCTTCAAATTGCCCAACCTTGACAAACTCTATCTTGCCTTCAGCTCCCATGTGCCAGTTAATTATATCATAAGAAGCAGATGGGTCCCCATTCTCATCAAAATAGACGGGCTCACCCACGGGGGTTGTGAATTTTACTGCCTTAAGGTAGTGCAGAAGCTGTCAACAAATAGTCCATAAAATTACATGCTGAAATTTCATGGAATAGAATAGTTTTTGCCATATATTTACGTAAATATCCAAATTGAAAGAATTAATTGTTTCTATTACCTCTTTGGGTCTTATCCATTCCATATCAGGACATTCTCCATTCTTGAATGGCCCTTTGCCTGGCTGACAGTCCAACATGTTCTCAATAGCATTTGCAATAGCATACACAGCCTTATACACATTATAGTTGATATCAGAGTAAATTGCCCCTGCTTCTTCAACTTTTTCCAAGCCTGTACACACTGGCCTATGGGGCCCTGACTGGGATTCCTTTCCAAATCTGCACCCAAATAGTTCCTCCCAAACATTCTGTATCAGTGGTTCATTGAAATTCATGTCAGGGCTTAACTGTGTCAGATAGGAGCCCAAACCCTGGATATCAACTCGCCGCAGTGCAAAGCCAAGTGTGCCTGCCAAGCAGGTAGCACTTAGAACTGCATGCTGGCTGGAGGTGCTCCAGGCTTCAGTGGCAATCCACTGCCTGTCTGTCACATTTTGTCTCACAACTTCCTTCAGCAGGACCTCCATATCTGGGCTGATGGCAAAGGTCACTACAACTTGGGCTTTCGAGTTCTGTATTCTTTCCACAATTCGCCTGATCTTGTTGGGTGCAAAAGATTTTGGGATGACATCAATGTAGTCCACGCACACACCCGAACCTTCCAGTTTCTGCAATAGCAGCTGCACTCCACCTGTTCCATATGCATCGTCTCCAGAGATAATGACCACCCAGGACCATCCCATTGAGTGAAGGAGGCGAGCCATTGCTTTAGCCTGGAAAGCATCACTTGGAACAGTACGCAAAAAGGTGGGAAATCTGATGCGGTCACTGAGACATGCACAGGAAGCAAAGTAGCTAACCTGCAAACATGAAACACCAAGAACAGAGAACAAGTAAGTATCTTGTCTATCATCTTTAGATGATGAAAGATGAACAGATATATATATATATATTTGACCATTTACCATGGGGATACCAAATACACCCAGTGTATCAGCTACCACTATAGAGGCAGAGGAGCGAGCATCGCCAATAATGACTGGCACATTGGGAGACTCAGTACACTTATCTCCAGACACTGCCTTATCTTGCCCCGTCACTAGTGTCAGTGCCGCACTCAAAGTGCTGCCATCAGTCAGGCAGGTGTCTGCTGCCAGGTAGCCCAGTGTGAGGTTAGGTAACAGAGTCCAGTTCTTGTTTATTTCCTCTATGGCAAATATCATAGTCTGGAGCCAGCGGTATGAGCGCAAGTCAGCACTGAATCAGAAAAACAGAGTTTTTACTGCTTGAACAGGAGAAAAAGTAAAATGTAAGAAAACCAAATCACACTATACTCACCTTTGACATGAGTCTGTCTGTATTCTTTGTGTGAATTTGTGATCGGGTTTAGGACCTGCAAAGTGAACAGGGAACAGGCCTCCAATTATCACATCTCCTTTCTTATATAGGCTCCCTGAGGTAGATCTGCTCTGCAAAGTACAGTGAGGTCCCAGAGAGTGTACCAAGACCAGCCCTGGCAGAAGTCCCAATGTCCAAAGCCATGCATCCACTGCCATCACCTAATACAATATACAGAATAGATGAAAGCAGTAGTAGTTAAAGAGCTCATACAGAGGGAGAGGAGGCTCCAATTTAATAGTGGTAATAGTGCCTAGAGCAACAAACACATTTGGGGTAATTGGAAGAAGTCCTGGTGGAGCTGAAGCAATTTTCCATGAGTACCATAACAACTGAGTAAAAGCGTATAATATACTGTACTACTACTGTAAAATTCTTCTGAATCAAGATATCTAAAATTGTAAGATCAAATTTTACCTGCATTTTTTGTGGTAGCATGTGCAGGTGGTGAGTCATATGCTCTATGACCTTAGAGCTTTTCCACTGTGACATCAGGTTAATCAGGTTTTTTTTTTCTCCCCAAGCAACAATTTTTGGTCCTATAAAAAACATTGATACCACTTTAGAAGAAGACCCTTTATTACCTGTTTCTAAGTAGGTTAAACCATTTAATAATGGTTATTAATTAGGCGGTAAACACCTTAAAAGTCCTGAATATTAATTTGTAATACATAAAAGACAACAGTGACCTGTTGTTTGCTAATTAGTGGAAGTGACTGATAATGTATTGAACATGTCAAGGTAAAGAATATGCTAAGGCCTTAGAATTTGAATTTAGTCATTTCATGTTACACCACATTGTCCCTTCTGAAGACTGAAGCCTTTAATAATTATTTTTTTTTTTTAAATGTGAAATTATTTGTCACTGTACAATTGAATTATATTAGTAGTCTATTGATTATATATTATGTAGCTACAAACATAATGATAAAATTCAATTATGTTTGGAGGGAGACACATATGCAGTGTGATATTAGACAGTAATGATGATGATGACTTTTGAATTTGAATCTTTTAGCTTGTTTAACTCCGGACACAAGAGCTTTAGGGAAAATTAAAGCTACAGGGCAGCTTGTAGGAATTAGGCAAGGTAGAAGATGAACAGCAATCTGTGTGTATGAGAGAAAGATAGAGAGAGAGAGCAGCAAGGGTAGTAATGTAATGTGTAGTAATGTGATTTAATACATATTTCAGCGTAAATAAAATGCAGTCTACCTTCTGAGCACAAGTTGTGATCCCATGTTTAAACTAGGTAAAATCACTAATATTTCATTAAACACTGTAAAAGACTAAATTATGGGAGGAAGTTGTGGCCAAATTTGGTAAAATGGTTAATTAGCGTTTAAAAAAATTAACATGTTAAAATCCTGGGTATATTAAAACGCGTTGATATTAATTAATCCGCAGTATTTAAAAGACATTCTGTTAGTTAATACATTAAAGCTGGTGGTTGAATGGTTAAACATATTAACAAATGTGCGATGAAGCTGACAGGCTCAATGTTGACTGATGGAAAATACAAAGTAAGGTCATATATTCAGCAAGATCTGAGGTTTAACACTAGATGGATGTTGATTCACTATTCTGCAAACTACAGGTCACTGTTGCGCTTTCTATGTTTGTGTTATAACTGATTATTAATGAGTATTAATGTAATTTTTAAAGTGTTTATAATACATTAATAAATATCAATAATCTGATTTTAAAATATATCAAAATATTTATCAGGGTAGTTTCTTTCTAAAGTTGTACCAAAAAGTTTGATCCTAACCTCATGGGGCCAAACATAACCTTTTAATGAAAATGTTTGGGGACAGCCTCTTAGGAGATGAATGCATTAAATATAAAATTTCCAAACCACTCTCAACATGTTATAAAGGCTTGAGTTTTAAGGACCCCAACAAACTGTAGGTAACCATGTGGATATGTGTTGTGCTTGCAGAAAAGACAATGTATCAAGTAAAATAAACATTATCTCATTCAACGGAAATACACTTCTGTTAGATAACAACATGAGCTAGTGGAAGTTAAGCGTGAATCTTTGATGGTTATATCCTTGTTTTGCCAGGACCAAGTTGTCCTCAGTAAAATTTTCTCCTTACAAGGTTATGTCTGGTCTCAAAAGACTACTTGCGAAACCCATCAAATAATGAAGCAATCAGTTTCAGAGATAAAAGAAAAAAGATGACCTCATCTAAGAACCAAGACTTGGCCCCAGAGTATGGTGTCATCTTTGGCCCCACAAATGAAGTAGGAATCTTCTGAATCCAAAAAGCCATCTGCAGTGGAAAACTAGGAAGGGTTAGTTCCTTCTCGAGCTTTTCTTCTGCTGCAGAAAATTACAATTCTGATTCTAGTGCTCTCCTCAGCAGTTGCACACTTTACTGCACTCTCCACAGATCTCCACTTGAGTTCATTTTGTAAGAAGTGCTGCTTTCATAAGTAGTGTTTGATATTTTTAGCCATAAAGGCAAAAGCAAACCGTTATCTGGTCCGAGTTCATGAACAGTGCAGTATCTGCTACACCCATATAAAAAAAGTTCTTAGAGTGATGCCATAGAAGAACTATTTTTGTTTAAATGGGTAAAGAACCTTAAGATAGAAAAATAGATTTTTAAACCTCTCAAAGCTTTAAAATTAACTTGACTGCTGTTAGTGGGTTAAAAGATGTTGGCCACTACTGCTTAATAGTTGACTGAGCCAAGCTCAGAGGGAGGGAGAGCGCATTTAAGCCCAGCTGGAGGATCCTCTCCAGGGGGAAAAACATGAATGAGTCTCAGGAACTTGCATCAAGTCATAGGCACCTAAGATGATTATATATATTTAAACTAATGCCTTCTCAGTAAGTGTGGAGCTTTTATAAAGTTATATATAATCACAGTAAATACAAAAGTATAATAATATAAAACAAATAAGAGATATAAGATGATTTTTTCTATAACATAGCAGGTGTGAGTGAGTTTGAAGAACAATGTTCTGTTCAGATTCTCCTTGATTGCATGAATTTGTTAAATCAACAGCACACATTATTTAATTTATTTTTTTTATTAACCAGTAAAATTAGGTATTGGATAATAACCTGAAAAAGTTAAACCAACACATTCACACAATATCACATTTACTGGAATAATGTTATTTGTTTTTATTCTAATGTTGGGAATTATTGGTTGTTTGTTTTTAGCAAATAAACACTGCTCAGATAAATAGCTTTTTAAATCTCATAATCTCTGGTGCCTAAAACTATTGCACAGTACCGTATATTAGGACCACCTAATTTGTATCTATACAGATTGTCAATTGACTATACAGGAGCACTGTGTATTTCTACAATAACAGACTGTAGCCCACCCAATTCTCTACAGACATGTTTATCCCCATTTTACCCTGTTTTTCATTGGTCAAGACCACAGAGCAGGTATGAAGGTATCTTAGTATGGCAGTGACACTGACATGACGGTGGTGTGTTAGTGTGTGTTGCACTGGTAGAATGAATCAGACACAGCAGTTCTGCTGGAGATTTTAAATACTGTGTCCCCTTATTCTAAACTCTGTAAAACACACCTACCTTGTCGGTCCACCTTGTATATGTAAAGTCCCAGCAACAGAGACAGCAGCTCATCTGTATGTGTTGGTCATTTTCTAGTCCTTCATCAGTGGATACAAGACGCTGCTGGTTGGACATTTTTAGTTAGTGGACTACTCTCAGCAGTGATACTGAGGGCTTTAAAATCTCCAGCAGCTCTGCTGTGTCTTATGGTTGTTTTGATTGCTTTATTAATTGATTAATTGCTTTATTATTTATGTTTTTCCCACTGAACATTTTAGATAGTGTTGCAACTTTTGAATGTGAAAGACAGTATATAATTAACATGCATTTAAATGAATCCAAATGTAATTTAATTTACAATTCACCCCATTTATGTAGTACATAGGATTCCCCCACATTTATTCATTAATTTTCTGTAAATACTTCATCCGGTTCAGGGTCCCAGTGGGTCTGGAGCTTACTCATTGGGCACAAACTAGAAACACATAGAACACATACATTCACACTTATGGACACTTTTTGAATAACCGTTCCACCTACCAGCTTGTGCATTTGGATGGTGTGAGGATTCTGGAGCACCTGCAGCAAATCCACAGGAAGAACACACCTAACTCCTCACAGACAAGGGCAGAGATTGAACCCATATCTCTAGAAACCTGGAGTTGTGTGACAGTGGCATAACCTGCAGAGCCACCCTGCTATCCCTTTTAGCACTTTGCTACTGTCTGTTTTGCTGCTGGTGAGCCGTTTGACAATACTCTACTTTGACATTTTCTAGGTTAGTGCACATACTTTGCTTTACATATGTGCAGCATAATGCTCTTCACTACAAAAGCAGTTTTATTTCATCAATGAAAATGTGATTGTATTAGGATTGTAGTAAAAAAATCAACTTCATGCATTCCAGCCATCTGCACCTGCATTTCAGGTTCATGATGATTTAAAGCAGATTGTGGTTTACACAATATAATTAAAAAGGATTTTAATGTTCCACATCTTACCAACAAATTTATAAAATTTTGTTTTCTATCTCTATGGAGGCTACTTTATATTTAATTCTGTACTTTACATTTAGTGCAAGCTTATTTTATATTAATGCTGAATTTTTGTTGGCAAAAGTTAGCTGGGGCTTGTATCTGAACATTGGTTAGATCTTAATTACCATAAAACTCAGTATAGTGTCAGAAACAGGGCACATTTCTCAAAAGAAAAAAAAGCAGAAAAATAACAGCAGAAATGTAAATCAGATGGAAATTTGCAGCCGACTGAAGCGGCACCCACTCAAGCTTTCTGAGCTTGTGTTTTGATGGTGACATGTTTTCCTCCAAGGTTAAAACACAAGGTCAGTCCGGTAGGAGATATTTTTAGGTTAAGTGCCTCACTCAGCAGTGCAATTGCAACAGGCTCAGCCCTTTTATCTTTCCAAGCAGGCTGTACAGAATTTGCTGTTAGAGTTTGAGGGGAGCATATGCTTGGAATGATCTGTTTTCTATCTAGACTCAAAGTACTTGTCCATTAATTTTTGATTAATTATTAGGTTTTGTTTTTCTTTTTATTTAAATTCTGATCACATGATTAGATCTAAAGTTTCAGGGCCTCTAGGTGCAATTTTATTCTCTTAACAAAGTTGGAGGATGAAGCCTTCATTTTTTCATTTGTTCCACAAAGGACAAAAGAGACCATCTCAATGACCTATAAACATGTCCTAGCTTTGTACCTACACAACTTTTTAAATCTCTATAGAAAAGCAACCACTTTGGAGATGCATTGATCCAACTGCTCATGAGTCAAAAGCCACTGTGACCAGTAAAAATTTTGATGAGATGTATATAGCTCACCAGCTGTGGAACAGTGGTGTTTTCTACTACCACAGATCGTCCCCCAACCATCCCCACTCTACACCATCCCTAATGGGAATGGCAGGCTTTGGAAACCACAAGGACGGTGGTCATGTTAAATGTTGTTTACTAATCCATCACTATTCCATGCCTCAGTTCCATGATACTACTTGTAAATTCTAACCCTCAATATTTTTTAAACAAGTACAGAGTGGCTTTGCTTATCATCAATGCAGAACAACTCATGTTATGTCTTCTTTTGAACACTTGAAGTTATGTTTGTTTAGTCTTTTATGTTTGTTTTATGTATAATTTTGAACAAGGGGCAGATAATGTAGAGATGACTTATTAGTGCAGTAATATGGTCTGTGTGTAACTGGCACCTGGCTACACTTATATTTGTATACATGAGTTGCAGCTGATCTCACAGTGTAGAGCAGCTGCCATATTATGCTCCCACTCATTACTCAAACACACAACTCTAAAAGGGTGATCTATTTAAATAGCTTTATGTCAACAGCTTTACACATTGAAGTTAAATAAATATAAGTTTGGATCCCTGACCCATTTATCCCTGTTTGTAAATAGAGCTTTGTATGAATAAATTACTCAGATTCAGATAGAAAAGCAGAGAAACGCATAAGAGTCTGACATGCTAACAGTTTTTCATTCAATCCTTTGCCAAAAATGATAAAGTGCTACACTGTGGGATTTTTCTTGCCCCATGACAAAAAGAGGTGGTGGGTGATGTGTACGAGATCAATTTATACATCATTCTTATCTGTTTACATTAGTTCTGTGCTTTGAAACCAGACAATGGGTACCCAAAATTGCGTCCACAGCAAAAATCATGTGACTGTAACCCAAGGATAGACACCCTTGTGAACAGCCATGTCAGCCTCTGGGTATTTTGGCACGGGAGTAAGGTTCATTGAAGTATTGAACCACACTTTTGCCACAGAAAAATTCTGAGTGCAATAAAATTGATTTATTAGAGCTGTCTCAGCTCATTATCATTCTCACCTAATTATCTTTGCTTGTATGAGCTCCATCTCAAGTGGAGTTCAGATGTATTAAGGGGAAGTCACATCTGTGCCAAAACAAACTCCTCAAGCTTGGATGCCCCACAACAAAACAGGTGCACTCATCTCTCTCTCTCTCCTCGCTCACTCACTCTTTTGAGTTACTGAGTGCTTTGGATGATGTGGAGTGCTCGCTGCTCTGTGTTCTGAGTGTATGTGGAGGGTTGCGGAGAGTCAGACATTTCCCAAACATCAGGTGCTAGCTAGTAAGGATGCTGTTGCCATGACGACAGAAGGACCGCTGGGCTGTTTTTTTTTTTTGTTTTTTTTTGACAATTAGCTGTTCTCTAAGATGAGCCTGGCTTGTTTGGGCTGGTGTGGGTGTGAGATTTAACACGTGAGGTCTCCGGCAAGATGAAGTCAAACAGGCTTTCGTTTTCAGCTCTCTGTAAAGCCAAACTTCTGTTACATGTGCAGTGTAGAAAGTGGTAGGCCTGTTCACAAAGGGAAGGGTTTCATCACAGGAATACTAGACTTTCCAGCAAAGCTGCAAATCTCATGAGTAGGTAAATATCAGCTGCCAATATTTTTGCAGCTGTGCTTCTGGTTCAGGTGTAACTAAGGGCCCTACGCCTGTAATTACACCGCCTCAACACTGAATCTCAAACATCTTCCTCTACACTATGTAATACACAATGCAGTGGTGTAGTTTATAAATCTTTGAACTGCACTATTTAGGAAGTAGGTCGTTGTTTGGGACAGAGCTAAGTTTACATGAAGTGCCAGGAAAGAAACAAATGCAAAGAGAGCACATTTTTCCCAAATGGTCCCGTAAAATTTTGCAAGTTTTTTTTTCCTTTGTTTAAACTTTTTATTCGTCCACACCATGTCTGAGGAAAACTCTTGCTGCTGTCTGCATTTTCTGTAGTGAGGAAAAGAGGAGTTCCTCTTTCTGTATTCTCCAACTTAAACAATGTCCATCCAAATACTGACCAATCACAGTTGTTGTTATCTGTGTTGAAGCATCAGACCTTGCCGTAGGCTACAGCATAGAGCATACAGCATGTGGAGATGGCAAATGTCAATATTTTATTCGTAATAGAATATAGATGACAGATCAAAAGTTTAATCTGAGTAAATGTAACATTTTAAAGGAAAAATATATTGATTCAAAATTTCAGTGTCAACAAATCCCAAAAAAGTTGGGACAAGTAGCAATAAGTGGCTGGAAAAAGGAAACTGAGCATATAACAAACAGCTGGAAGACCAATTAACACTAATTAGGTCAATTGACAACATGACTGGGTATAAAAAGAGCTTCTCAGAGTTTCAGTGTCTCTCTGAAGCCAAGATGGTAAGAGGATCACTAATTCCACCTTTGTTGCGCAGAAAGATAGTGCAGCAATACCAGAATGGTGTTACCCAGCGTAAAATAGCAAAGACTTTTAAGTTATCATCATCAACCGTGCATAACATCATAAAAAGATTCAGAGAATCTGGAACAATTGCTGTGCGTAAGAGTCAAGGCCGTAAAACTCTACTGGATGCTCGTGATCTCCGGGCCCTTAAACGTCACTGCACCTCAAACAGGAATGCCACTGTCAAGGAAATAACAGAATGGGCTCAGGAATACTTCCAGAAAGCATTGTCAGTGAACACAATCCACCGTGCCATCTGCTGTTGCCAGCTGAAACTCTACAGTGCAAAGAGGAAGCCATTTCTAAGCAAGCTCCACAAGCTCAGACGTTTGCACTGGGCCAGGGGTCTTTTAAAATGGAGTGTGGCAAAATGGAAGACTGTTCTGTGGTCAGATGAGTCACGATTTGAAGTTCTTTATGGAATACTGGGATGCCATGTCATCCGGACCAGAGAGGACAAGGATAACCCGAATTGTTATCAATGCTCCGTTCAGAAGCCTGCATCACTGATGGTATGGGGTTGCATGAGTGCTTGTGGCATGGGCAGTCTGGAAAGGCTCCATTAATGCAGAGAACTATGTTCAGGTTCTAGAACAACATATACTCCCATCTAGACATCATCTCTTTCAGGGAAGACCCTGCATTTTTCAACAAGATAATGCCAGACCACATTCTGCAGCAATCACAACAACGTGGCTACGTAGGAGAAGGATCCGGGTACTGAAATGGCCAGCCTGCAGTCCATATCTTTCACCTATAGAGAACATTTGGCGCATCATAAAGAGGAAGGTGCGACAAAGAAGGCCCAAGACGATTGAACAGTTAGAGGCCTGTATTACACATGAATGTGAGAGCATTCCTATTTCTAAACTTGAGAAACTGGTCTCCTCTGTCCCCAGACGTCTGTTGAGTGTTGTAAGAAGAAGGGGGGATGCCACACAGTGGTAAAAAATGGCCTTGTCCAAACTTTTTGGGGATTTGTTGACGCCATGAAATTTTGAAACAACATATTTTTCCCTTAAAATGATACATTCTCTCAGTTTAAACTTTTGATCTGTGATTTGTGTTCTATTCTGAATAAAATATTAGATGGTGGCACCTCCACATCATTGCATTCAGTTTTTATTCACAATTTGTTTAGTGTCCCAACTTTTTTGGAATCCGGTTTGTTGTTTAATGTTTAATTTTATTTTATTAAGTATTGTATATTCAATGCAGGAGTCCCCAATTACTTTCCTCAAGGGCCACATCCTACCAACATCGCAAATCGTAATCATATTATTATTGTAATGATTATAATTATGCCCTGTGAAGGACTGGCGTTCCTTCCAGGGTGTATTCCCGCCTTGTGCCCACTGGTAGGCTCTGGACCCACCGTGACCCTGAACTGGATAAGGGTTACAGATAATGAATGAATGAATAATTATAATTATTATTAAGTCTATGTAAACAGGTAGGCCTAACTACAGTTATTTGATTTTACTCACCATTCAATGAGAGAAGTGAGCGGGTTGAAACAAGAAACCTGAAATTGCGGAGGTGCTCATTCATTGGTTTGCTTTTTTTCCTTTTGGCACCAGTAGTGTTAAGCCCGTCACACTAGGATTTCAAATTTCACTCTGGCTATTTCTCAATACAAAGTACTTCACCTGCCGTACTTCATTGTACAAACTTGGTGAGTTTGCCCCACGAGTACAAAACACTGTGGACAGGAGGAAGCTGCATTGTCGTTCTGTAACTGGAACGCCGGTGTTCTGACGAGTTGTGCTCGTGTGAAGCCATCGCACTGAGGTTGGTGCGAAATGCATTCTGAGATATGTGACTCTCTGAAGTCTAAAGAAGTCTCGTCCCAGTGTATTCTCCATAATACAAGTGGAGCAAGAACACATCCGCGCATTTGGACTGTATTTGGCTAGATGTGGATTTTAAAAGCAGAACAGGACTTGGGCTGTGACTGATGACGTTTCCCAAGAACATGAGAAGGTAAGAATACACAAGAATGCATACTAAAAAACAGCTGGTGAAATGGGCGTGGCTGAGCGTGAGGCCTTGTCTCAGCAGTTTCACATCTGAAGAGCGCTGGATGTTCTAGCTTTCGAGGACACAAACCCAATGTGACTGTGGCTCAGTTGGCAGTGGTCCAAAGGTTTAGCTCTTGCAGGTCACCTATTGGGGAACCCTGCTTTACGACATAACAAGCAAACTCATACACTCAGATAATGCTGGTGTCTCAGTGGTTAGCTAGTACATTTCCAGCTCCACATTAAATGGCGAAGCAATTACATTTTGGCACCTGATGCTACTTTTTTAAGATGGAACTGGAAAGTTCAAACAAACGCTGCTGAATCAGAAGCTGAATTTAGTTTCATGTCACAGAAGAGTTAGGAGTGAGTGAATCTATATGATTATTGAACACATCTGAAATCTTACTTTGCTAGTATGAGCAGCGCTGTCCTATGAGATGTTATAATATGTTGTGTATATGAAATTTTCTAAATGATACTACAAACTATTTTTGCAAACAAGGCTTCCTTGCTGACCCTGGCTATACGGCACTACAGTGCAGTACAACGAGCAGAATTAAACCCTCTAGAAAGTGTTTTTTTTTTTTTTAACTCTTTTCATGCAAACTCTAAATAGGTATTAAAATATTAGGGTTTGAAGTGTGTTCAAATTAGTGATGAGAATTTCGCTCTTTCGGCTCCTAAATGGCTCTTTGTTTTACCACTTATTTCCACTGGTACAGAACAATATTACCTACATTTTACACGACTATATGGACAAAATATTATTTTTTCAATATTAAAAATAAATAGTGTTGCAATGGCCAATTGTTTTATGGCTGTCTTGTAATAACTCACTGATTGCACTCACACATTCAATTGTATAAATAACTGGATTGTTATTTAAACATCTTAATGAAAAATCCCTTGTAAATTCTGAAGTATAGCCAATGGAACCCAAAAGGTAGGTATTACAAAATAACTTATTAAATTAAATAATCATCCATTTCTGGGTAATAAAATAAACAAATACTTTGCAAAGTGCAAAACAGCAGCATTCAACGGTAGTGATTAAAACAACCACAACTGTCAACAAACATTTAACTGATTTAACATTTTCTTCAACTATTTTTTGGAAGGAAGTTTGGCATTCAGGAAAACCAAGTGTCTCAGATTTGCTTGTTGTTCTCTGATTGGTTGAATGACAAGCCTTAGAAAAAAATGGCTCGGTCTTAGACGGGAACCGGCTCTCATCGTTCACTTACAAGAGCCGGCTCTTTGAACCGGTTCGTTCGCGACCGACACATCACTAGTTCAAATGGGTCTTCAGAAGCACTAAAATAAAATATTTGTAGAAACCACAGTAGAAAAATTGTAGTATTTTTAATGATCAACCCCGAATACCATCATTTTTTACAAGGTCTGAGAGTTATAATGGACTTATGAAACTTATGTTAGTGTCCAAAAAGACCCATTAACTTCTTTAAAAATGGGGTTAATTAGTTTGAAACTGTCAGCAGTAGACATGTGGAACTCATATGAAGTCATGCATTTACTGGCCTTTCTTATAAACACTCACTGACATTTGAATGTTCCACAAATCTCAGAGTGCAAAGCCATGTTTAAGCAACGACACAATTACCTGCTAATTCCAGACAGCCTTAAAGCACACTACTCTATCTAACAAACAGGAACAGAACGGTGCTCCTTCCTAACTGAGCCCAGTTTAAAGGAACATCTGGGATGGCTTACAGACCATAGATCTTAATGAATACTCACTCTGGTTCAGAATGAGTGTTCTCCTGCAAGTTTATTGGCAATGGTATTTACGTAATATTGCCCAGAAAAACCTGGAATGAAGAGTGCTGCCCCTGAGGCTTGATGTGTTTCCTCATGGAGTACAGGGCATTAGGCAACATAAAATATAATGCAGTATTCATCTATTATAGGTGGGAGCTGGATTGGAATGGTGGAGAATGCCCTCCAGTACAAATTCCATATTGTTTTTATCTGCAAATCAACTTCCATGTGCTAATCTGTCAGAGTCATCTCTGAATAGTTGATTTAAGGGGGTCAGCACCTATATTCAGAAAACTGAAAATATTTTTAAATGTTATAGCTGTCAAAGTGCCTGCAATCCCTTGCATAGCCACAAGAGAGCACCCTTTTGAACTTGTGTTTATAAGGGATAATATCCCAGTCCCTGCTTTTGGTTTAGACCATTTGAAAAGAAGGCTGTTTTAATGAGGTTTCTTACCAATAAATAAATATAGTGTGGCTTCTAGGTATGTTTTGTTAGATTTTACGATGAACCGCTGCCTTAGCTACTGAGGGGGAATTAATAGAAATGTTAGAATATGTCATTTGCCCTGTGCTCAAAAGATGAAGCTAAAGATGGTAAGTTCTTGTGCCATTTTGTCAATCTTAGTTAATAAAAGCCTCCAAAAATGTCCTTTAGTCAGTTACATGGCTGCTCTCACTTTGGCAAGTTTACACAGCTGTAGGCATGATTATTTCAGATTATGTATTTTTAATATCAGAGAAATGATTAGGCCTTCTCATTTGGCCCTGGGGGTTTCAATGGTAGTATTTAGTGTACAGTATAAATCTGAGCTGCAAACATGAGCCTTCCTTTGCAGAGTATTTATTCCAGTGTAAAAGGGTCTATGCATGTGTGCCTGTGAGGATAAATATGTGTGCATGTTTGTGAGGAGGGTGGTGAATGTGACAGAATGTGTGGGTAGATGACTATGTGGAAGTGCAGCGTGTTACAGAATATGTGTGTGTGTATGTGTGTGTTCCTGATGGATCACAGATTGTTGCGATTTGCAGAACGCACTGACTGGTCTTTGTGACATGCCATGGCTTCATGCCACCAAAAGCCAGCAAACCTCCACCACAGGAGGTGATTCAAGGGTCAGTCTACAGTCTGGGCTATGTCAAGAAAAATAGCAAATGCTTGCTTAGGTCAGTTTTGGACAGTTTTATGGCCCTGAGAAGTTGATCCCTGCTTGTCCTCTGCATGTGTCTCTCTCTTTCTGAGAAGTGTATGAAAGGTAAAGCCGAAACTTTAGCAGCCTCATTAGCACTTGGATACTGCTGGTCATTCCACTGGTATGGCACACTTCCCAAACGTAAAACCCTACTCCCAGATCCCCTGTCATCTCACTTACACACTCTGTAGTAGGCACTTGCCCTCTTCAGTCTTTGTCTATGGAAAATACTAGCTATATGTCCTAGTGTTTGATGTCCAGCATTAGGGAGTTTGACGCACTTTGATCATCGGCAGAAATCCTGAGGGATGGAAGGGACACATGCCTCCTTCCTGGGAGAAACAGAGAGTTGTCCTCCCAATAAACATTGTAAAAGTATACGTATAAAGTGTAATAAATGGTAATAAGCTTAGAAAAACCTGTGCTAACTATAGATGTAAGAAATTTGTAATTCGATTTTGAAGGATTGAAATATTGGGCTTTTTTCTGTGAAGTTGCTCACAAATGTTGGTAGTCGAAGGTTGCATTTTTTGTTTTGGGCTTGTTTCTAAAATGATTTGGGCTTGCTCACAGATCCTGCCTCCCCCCAATATAACGGACTGATAAAGAGAAACTTCCAGTTTAACCTGCTGTTTATCTTCATGATGGTTTTCTATTAAAAATCAATTCGATGAGATCATGCCACTATGCCCATGCAGGGCTCTCTGTGTGCCGAAGTTAATTTATTTCCCAGCGTGAGAAATGCCATGTGTGGCGTGTGAGCGTGTGAACTTGAAATGCATGTGTCTCACCCTGTGCCAATGTATACTGTGCTGTCTACAGGCTATTGTTGTTTTTACTTCTTGAACGTACTACCTGCAGCCTTAAAAAACAATACTCTGGCAGGACTTGCTTTTGAGAAATGTTACTTATTACTGTCCACCCCTACAACATTGAAATGAAATTTACACCCCTACCTTTCATGTAGTAATGTCCTCAGTTCTTATAGGATGGTTTTGTATTACATGTTACAATATTGCTCTGAGGATTTGATGGCATTTAACCACAAAAGTAATAGTTAGGTCTGGTAATGATGAATGTGGAGGTCTAGCTTAGCTCACATTTGGCTCTATTGCTGTACGGCTCAGTGCTGGAAGGCATCTGACATTATATCCGACACCTAACATTACACATGGTGAACTTTTGTGGGGAATACACAAGCTGTAATTTTGCAGTAGCACAAAATATCAGATTAATATCAAATTAATATCCTGCTAGCTAAAGGTGACTAGGTCTGTCACAATAATTACATTATAGACATTACCCCAATAATTTTAGCTGACCTCAGTATCACCCACGGTTAACTGGTGTGTTTGTTGACATAATGTGAATGTCACCAATATTTTAGCCACTCGCACTGTTCTGTTCTCTAGTCTCTATCTTTTTAAGCTATTATGTGGGTGTGTTTAATACATTTAAAAGTATATGTTTTATTTATTTAAGATATTAATTTTTAATTTATATTCATTGTCAGAATATTGTTATGTTTTTGATAAGTTCAATGCATTTTAAAGGCATGTAATTGTGTTATTATAATATTGTCATTATATTAGTGGAATAAAATTGTCCTAAAATGTTAGTATCATTTATCGCAATTATTTCTGGAAAAATATAGAAAATTAGAAAATTCCTAAAGGAAAACTTCACAATTTAGTCAAAAATACTTTTTTATAAAAATCAGACAGTGTTTCCTCACCTGCTCTCAGCAAATTCTGCATGCTGGAAACGGCTCTAATGTATTTATGGATCCCTAGTGTCAGTAAAAGAGTAAACGGGCTCTGTCAGACATGCTAGGTTTTATCTCTCTCTATGCTCACAGAACAGAAATGGCAGAAAGACCTCCCTATGTTGAAAATGATAAAAAGAGGATATTGCCTTATTCCTGCTCCAGGTCCAGAGACAGTTAACTACATGAAAGTCAACAACGACTAAATTTATGAACAGTTATGAACAAGTTATGAACAGTGAATAAAAGCTTACAGACAAGCTGAACTTCAGCTATGTAAAAACCCATCAAACATATTTTTTTCCCCATCAAACATAAAAAAAAAACTTGAAAAATGTAGAACTTCTGAACTTAAACAAACCAGAAAGAACCACATTTCTCCATAATTGTAGATGTTGGCTTTAAATTTTAACACTTGATCATTTGATCTGATGAATGCCAAAAGATTAGGCTAAAATAGGCTAAGACCTTGGATTCTAACTAATTATCAATATGTCCTAAGGCTACTCAGCTAGTATCAACACAACTGAAAGGCGGTGAACCACCATACTAAAGTGAAGCTAGCATTGCATAGCTAGCTATTTAGTTCAGTGAGCTTTACCTAATCTGGTAAATGTCAGCTGGCAAGGTCATGTTAAATATGTACTGAATATGGGCCAAAGAACCCCATGATCCCTAGCTATAAGATGTAAAATGGCTTTATGACTACACATGTCGGGAAATGAAAGAGGTGGAGGGTATCAGCGCTGAATCTGGGAGCTCAGCAGGTGTGAGAAACCGCATGTGAAAGATGATGAATTCTGCTAAAGGGCTCTGTGACCTGGCTCAGTTCCCCCCACTCTCCTCAATCTGGAGCACACTCACTGTTCTCCACACTCAGGCTTTTAGCTGTATTTCAAGTGCTCTTGTGTCAGTTACACAGAAAGTTAACTTTTAAGCAGTGAAATTTTAAACATAGACATTAGTTTATCAGGGCTTAAGTGTCAAGTTAATTACCAGCATATTCATTCATCCAATTATGTTTCAATTTCCAATGCCTTGGACCAGTTTGCTCTGTTAAAATCACTCTAGGCCATCTGAAAATAATTGAATATGAACTGAATGAAATTGAACTACAGTCTTACCTTTTACTTCAGTTAAAATGTCCATATCTATTCATTCATTCATTGTCTGAAACCGCTTATCCAGTTCAGGCTCGTGGTGGGTCTGGAGCCTACTCGGAATCACTGGGCGCAAAGACCTTCGCAGGGTATGTCCATATTTAGAACACCCAAAATTATATTTTTTTTGCCTGTAACATAAATTTGGGCTTGCTCACAGATCCTGCCTCCCCCCAATATAACGGACTGATAAAGAGAAACTTCCAGTTTAACCTGCTGTTTATCTTCATGATGGTTTTCTATTAAAAATCAATTCGATGAGATCATGCCACTATGCCCATGCAGGGCTCTCTGTGTGCCGAAGTTAATTTATTTCCCAGCGTGAGAAATGCCATGTGTGGCGTGTGAGCGTGTGAACTTGAAATGCATGTGTCTCACCCTGTGCCAATGTATACTGTGCTGTCTACAGGCTATTGTTGTTTTTACTTCTTGAACGTACTACCTGCAGCCTTAAAAAACAATACTCTGGCAGGACTTGCTTTTGAGAAATGTTACTTATTACTGTCCACCCCTACAACATTGAAATGAAATTTACACCCCTACCTTTCATGTAGTAATGTCCTCAGTTCTTATAGGATGGTTTTGTATTACATGTTACAATATTGCTCTGAGGATTTGATGGCATTTAACCACAAAAGTAATAGTTAGGTCTGGTAATGATGAATGTGGAGGTCTAGCTTAGCTCACATTTGGCTCTATTGCTGTACGGCTCAGTGCTGGAAGGCATCTGACATTATATCCGACACCTAACATTACACATGGTGAACTTTTGTGGGGAATACACAAGCTGTAATTTTGCAGTAGCACAAAATATCAGATTAATATCAAATTAATATCCTGCTAGCTAAAGGTGACTAGGTCTGTCACAATAATTACATTATAGACATTACCCCAATAATTTTAGCTGACCTCAGTATCACCCACGGTTAACTGGTGTGTTTGTTGACATAATGTGAATGTCACCAATATTTTAGCCACTCGCACTGTTCTGTTCTCTAGTCTCTATCTTTTTAAGCTATTATGTGGGTGTGTTTAATACATTTAAAAGTATATGTTTTATTTATTTAAGATATTAATTTTTAATTTATATTCATTGTCAGAATATTGTTATGTTTTTGATAAGTTCAATGCATTTTAAAGGCATGTAATTGTGTTATTATAATATTGTCATTATATTAGTGGAATAAAATTGTCCTAAAATGTTAGTATCATTTATCGCGATTATTTCTGGAAAAATATAGAAAATTAGAAAATTCCTAAAGGAAAACTTCACAATTTAGTCAAAAATACTTTTTTATAAAAATCAGACAGTGTTTCCTCACCTGCTCTCAGCAAATTCTGCATGCTGGAAACGGCTCTAATGTATTTATGGATCCCTAGTGTCAGTAAAAGAGTAAACGGGCTCTGTCAGACATGCTAGGTTTTATCTCTCTCTATGCTCACAGAACAGAAATGGCAGAAAGACCTCCCTATGTTGAAAATGATAAAAAGAGGATATTGCCTTATTCCTGCTCCAGGTCCAGAGACAGTTAACTACATGAAAGTCAACAACGACTAAATTTATGAACAGTTATGAACAAGTTATGAACAGTGAATAAAAGCTTACAGACAAGCTGAACTTCAGCTATGTAAAAACCCATCAAACATATTTTTTTCCCCATCAAACATAAAAAAAAAACTTGAAAAATGTAGAACTTCTGAACTTAAACAAACCAGAAAGAACCACATTTCTCCATAATTGTAGATGTTGGCTTTAAATTTTAACACTTGATCATTTGATCTGATGAATGCCAAAAGATTAGGCTAAAATAGGCTAAGACCTTGGATTCTAACTAATTATCAATATGTCCTAAGGCTACTCAGCTAGTATCAACACAACTGAAAGGCGGTGAACCACCATACTAAAGTGAAGCTAGCATTGCATAGCTAGCTATTTAGTTCAGTGAGCTTTACCTAATCTGGTAAATGTCAGCTGGCAAGGTCATGTTAAATATGTACTGAATATGGGCCAAAGAACCCCATGATCCCTAGCTATAAGATGTAAAATGGCTTTATGACTACACATGTCGGGAAATGAAAGAGGTGGAGGGTATCAGCGCTGAATCTGGGAGCTCAGCAGGTGTGAGAAACCGCATGTGAAAGATGATGAATTCTGCTAAAGGGCTCTGTGACCTGGCTCAGTTCCCCCCACTCTCCTCAATCTGGAGCACACTCACTGTTCTCCACACTCAGGCTTTTAGCTGTATTTCAAGTGCTCTTGTGTCAGTTACACAGAAAGTTAACTTTTAAGCAGTGAAATTTTAAACATAGACATTAGTTTATCAGGGCTTAAGTGTCAAGTTAATTACCAGCATATTCATTCATCCAATTATGTTTCAATTTCCAATGCCTTGGACCAGTTTGCTCTGTTAAAATCACTCTAGGCCATCTGAAAATAATTGAATATGAACTGAATGAAATTGAACTACAGTCTTACCTTTTACTTCAGTTAAAATGTCCATATCTATTCATTCATTCATTGTCTGAAACCGCTTATCCAGTTCAGGCTCGTGGTGGGTCTGGAGCCTACTCGGAATCACTGGGCGCAAAGACCTTCGCAGGGTATGTCCATATTTAGAACACCCAAAATTATATTTTTTTTGCCTGTAACATAAAGGTTTTCATGGTTCATGGTTTTAATTAGGTACACCTTTTATAAAATTTAGAGAATGTTTCCTTAAAATGTGCTTGCTCTTCACTCAGTTTGTGCACTGGAAAATGGTCCTGTGTTTGTACGTAGACCTAGCTCCGTAAATGGGAGACAGATCAAAAGCATCTCCGTCTGAACTGGCTCAAGTGTTCACTTTTTCACAGCCATGAATTAGAAACTGCATCTGGAGGCATTTTCATAGTTTAGAGATGTTTAAATGTTGAAAAGCAAGAACAGAGATGAAGACACTTTTCTATTCCTACTCCATAGGTGGGTAACACTGACTTTAGCTGTTTCAGATGCATACCATAAGGAGGAACTTATTCCACATTTGGGAGATTGTGTGAAACAAACACATACCGAACAAGCTACAAATTGAGTTACAAATGAGTTTCTATGGTAATTCAAACAGTGAATAAAATTTTTAAGGCATGTTAAATTTCAAACCAGTCAACTTCTCAGACATACCAGTCCACATTAAGATGCTGAGCTTTTAAATGAACACAAATCGGAAGTTTTTGTTTTTCTGAACAGTTCTCCGGAATAATCTATGTTGTCTTTAAGGCTAACATACTACTGGGATTCCTTGAGAGTGCTAGAAACAATTATCACAAAGGTGATTTTGTTTTTTTCTGGGAGTGTCTACCTCTAACCGTTTAGGTTCATCACTTATACTTTACTGTTTGTTCTTGCTTATTTATTTCTTCTGTGTATAATGTTCAGCCTCTCATGTGATGATATGCTACCTAAAAAAGAAAAAAAAGACACAGGAATGCACAGGTTTGGCATTGACAATTTATTATTAAAACAAATTTTTCTTCTAGAAGATGCTTATTATTACAAAGTATCTAAATACAGGCATCTGAGGTATATCTGTCTGTGTGTGGACAAGTTGAGATGGATTTCTTCTGATTCAAGTGTCTGTGAAGATGAGCAGAGGCTAAATGTTTTCAAACAAAATAAAGGCCCTCAAGGTGTACATGTATATAAAATGTAAATGAACAGGCAGGTAGCTTTGTGAGTTTGTTTGTTTTTGTGTTTTGTTTTTGTTTTGTTTTGTTTTTTGTCTTTTCCCTGGAGACCACAAAAAAACAGAATGGTTTTGAAATCAAGTGATCTATGATTTGTAGTTTTGCTTTAACATGAGCTCAATGATTGTAGCGAAAAAATGAAAATATACATCTTGTACAACCAGATATGTGTTAACCATATCTGGGGCCTGTTTCACAAAGCAGGATTTCATGTTTAGTGGGCTCATTTTAAACTTAGTCCAATGTAACCTTGGATTGTTTTTTTTTTTTTTTTACCTCAAAATGGTGGATGAAAATTTTATCAGGATACAGCATGCTACATGGCTAACATGCTCCAGGGCTAGTTATGTTTAGATTTTCAGGTTAATTGTTGATGTTAACTAAAATTCAGAGGATGTATCCTCACCATTTGCCTTCTCCCAGGTGTGTGTATGGACTGGAAACTGGTCTAATGCTTTTACAAAACCCCAGTGTCAGTAAATGGCAAAAAAACCCAAAACAAAACATGTAAGGCTTTGTCTCTCTCTCTGTGCTCATGGCAGTGAAAAGTCATTTGGAGTTTTTTTTTGACAACAGAGAACTCCAAACACCGAAAAGCAATACCTGAGTTGAGGATATTGCTCTATTTCTGCTCCATAGGTGGGTATTATTGACTTATTTTTGTTTCGGATTACTTAAGGTGGAATGATCTTCAAATTCAGGAGACTGCTAATGCATGAAAGTAAACAAATACAGAAAATGCTACAAAACTGAAAAACTCAAGTTATAAATGAGTTTCTGTGGTAATTCAAGCAGTGAATAAAGCTTACAAACAAGAAACTGCACAAGTAACATTGAATGATGGTAGGTAAGAACTAAAAGTATTCTAAGTTGAACATGCTTTGTGAGACAGACCCCTGACCACAAATATAAATGTTTTTCAAAAAAAATATAATGATGCTTTTGACCATGTTTGGCTGCATTTGCAATCCAGTGTGATTTTGCACTTCAGAAGATAGAACTGTTGGTTAGGAAACATTTCAGATTCTTGAACTCCCACAAAGTGACAGTGGAATTGTGGAATAATGTCTTTGGTATGGATGGTACTTCATGTTAATTATGCTTACCCAGACCTTGCACTTTCGAAACTGTCATGGCAAAAGCACTGGATTATCTTAAGGCATTCTCACATTTGATGTTCAGTAAGTAGAAGAACACTTCATCACATACTCACACATACCTGCATACATCAAGGCCACCATACAGCTTAAAGGAAAAAAAATACCACACACACATAGATCTCACTCACAAATACACACTGTGTGTGTGTGTGTATATATATATATATATATATATATATATATATATATATATATATATATATATATATATATATATATATATATACCTATTCACCTTGGCATATTAGATAATTTCCTCTTCAAATCCATAAGGTTAAAAAAAATTCTGTTAGTCCAATATCATATTACTGTGCGATATACATATACCATTAAACACTTATCAGGTTTAAATCAGTTTTAGAATTACTGAATATGATAACAGACAGGGCAGTGCACAGATAATTTGGAGGGATTAAAAGAAAATAGGTAAAAAAAAAAAAAAAAAAAACCATATCAATGTCCCCATTTCCATTTTCACTTCTCAAAGCTAGTGTGAGCTCATTCTGAGTGACATCTGGAACAGTAAGCACTGATTACTGTCCTGTTTATTCAATGTACAGTTACAATATTTGAGTTATAGATAACCAACATATAACCAATAATCCAATCAAATAAATCTCAAATAAATGTTTATATACATATGAAATTACACTTTTATATAAAGAACTTTCTAAATGGATTGAAATGCTGAAATGAAACTTTAGAAATGGCACTTATTTAAAATTGACCACTTGTACAGTATGAGGACAAAAAAGCAGGGGCTCAAACTCCACTCGCAGTCTGTCTGTGCACATGCCTGATTGTACATCTTCCAAAATTATAATTTAGACTTGTAAATAACGTTCATGTTCACACTGTTTACCTGCATCATTTTCCATTTAACATTCAATGCATCAAAGACCATTCACTGATAAATATAACATTTAAGAATCTCAAAAAAATATATAACCAGCTTAAACTGCAATATTAGTCTATTGAAATAGATTAATCTAAATGTACTAATCTAAACGTACTATACTCCTCTCTGACATAAGATTCCTTGAGGCTCGTAATGTTCCATTTTTTGGTATGTACTGGAAATGTCTATTAGTAACTCAGCTGACCAAAGATGATTAAAGTTGCTATATTAGTGCTTGAAAGCTTTTGAACCCTTTTGAATCTTCTGTATTTCTGCCTATGACTTTTTACATAAAATGGGACTGTCAATGTCTGATCTTCACAACACATCTATTTTTTGGGAAATGTATCATGGCACAGTTGTTGATGTTCATTAGTCTGGAAAAGGTTACAAATCCATCTCTAAACAGTTTGGACATTACATCAAAGCAGACAGTGTACAAATGGAGGAAATTTAAGACCATTGTTTCCCTCCCAAGGGGTGTTCAAACAACTGGGATGTGGCATGTAATAGTCTGTGCGGTTAGGAAGGAACCCAGGGTAAATTGTAAGCAAAAGTCTGATCTCACATTGGCCAGTGTTAAAATTCATGAATTCACAACTGGGAAACACAGAACAACAATGGGTTGCATGGCAGGTTTGCAAGGAGAAAGTCACTGCTCTCCAAAAACAACAGCATGGCCTGTCTGTCGACATATGAAAACATGTGGTTTAAATGAGAAATATTGAACATAAAGAGAATGGAAACACTTTTCCAGCAAAAGAACTCTATTCCACCTGTTAAACATGGTGGTGATATTATAATATCATGATATGGTCTAGGCCATTTGTTGAATGTATTCTGAATTAACCAGCAGATGAGAATGTGGCTCTTAAAGACAATATCCCTAAAACCACATGTCAGAGTTGAAGCTATTCTGTATGAAGAAATGGGCTGAAATTCTTTCAAGTAGATATTCAGGACAAAATGTCCACATTATTATTATGTTTTACTAGTTCTACTAAAGGAAATGTAATATTACTGAGTGTAATATTGCATTTTTCTTGGATCTAATATTGGATATTTTTCCTCATCAAATAAATTACCAAGTTTAATACCTGGATTCATTTGTTTTTATTAGAGTTCTCTTTATCTACTCTTAGGATTATGTAGAACTATATAAAACTCTTAGGGGTTCACACGTTTTCAAGCACTACTGTACATGTGAATAATGTTGTGTTGTTTTTTTTTTTGTTGTTTTTTTTTCTTTGTTTTTTTTTGCAGCTCAGCAATTACCTTGCAAAATGCTACTGAAATCCCCCATTCATATTTTTTTATGTGGTAGAACATCATCATCATTATATAAACAGCAATAACCAAGGAGTCATTGGATGATCTTGTAGACTAACTAATTGGAAAGTTACATGTACGAGTAGACTGAAGTGCACTGGTGAAGTTAAGTGTTCTGTACCCTGTGAAGGAAATCAAAGAACATTTCAAGCCTGGACCAAGGTGGTCACATAGTCTAAAGAGAGGAGGGAGATTTCTCTGGGCCAGGAGGTTTGACTGAGCTCCATCATTCCCTCAATATTGGGAGTAATCACCACACCCGACAAGTGTTGTCAGGCACCATGTAGTCACTTCTCTGGCACTTGAATGCTTTGGCAAACTCTGGGAAGTTCTGTAATGAACCGAGAACCCTAAGGAGAAGGAAGAAAACAGAACATTCAGTAGGCGGCAGGAATAACAAAGATTAGGGGTAAAAGGGAACTGAAGACGACTTGATGTTTAGAACAATGAAGAGCAATTTCAGTTGGTCATACCTGAACTTCCCTGGACTATGGACATCGGTTTTGATGGAGTTAACAGCATGTTCTGGTCTGTGTGTTCCACACCATATCTGGAGGTAAATAAGGGTAAGTATGTGTTTATTTACAAAGGCTAGTGTCTACAAGGCTGTAGTTTAAACAAACATAATTCTGGAAAATCCTGGTGGATTAGTAACATATATATGTTCTGTCCACAGCTGTGTAAAAGGCAGATTTAAGCTTCTGAGCAGAATCAATGTGGAGTCTGAGAAAAGCCTGAGAAAGTGGCCTACACTGTTGTGAGCATTTATACTTGTGCATTGGTGCGTCTGCATCACCTGGGTCCACACTCCTATTGATGCATAGTTAATAATAATAATAATAATAACCACGTGGGTTTCCTCCAGGTGCTCCGGTTTCCTCCCACAGTCCAAAATCACACGATGGTACGTGGATTGGAGACTCAAATGTGTCCGTAGGTGTGAGTGAATGTGTGAGTGTGTGTATTGCCCTGTGAAGGACTGGCGCCCCCTCCAGGGTGTGTTCCCACCTTGCGCCCAATGATTCCAGGTAGGCTCTGGACCCACCGCGACCCTGAACTGGATAATTGGTTACAGATAATGAATGAATGAATAATAATAATAATAATAGTAATAAGATAATATTATATTTTATTAAGTTCTTTTGAAAATCCCAAAACACTGACAATTAGGACACAGCACAAAAAACAAATACAATAAAAAAGGTACAAACAAATCACACACACTAAATAAATAAATACATAAAACAATAGTACATAGAGGACAATGAACAGCACCAGGCCACATCCTGGGTCCCCAGACTGACTGTCATTGTAAATAGTATCAGTTTTCGTGGCCTGTAGCAAGAAATCGACCACCAGCAGCAGAGACCACTGATCGCCAGCCACAGTCAGCGGATATTAAGAACATGCACACATAATGCCCAAGGCAAACAAATCCTTTGAGACATAATGCTGAAGACCAAATTAAAAATAAAAAAAACCTTTGAGACAGAATTAGCAGAGAGAAGTAGTAGAGAATTTCCCTCTGTTTATATCGAGACACCATTGCTGTCAAACTGGGTGTCCCATATGGTTTTACTGTTTAAATGTAAGGTAATTTAGTATATTTCAAATATTAATTAATAGTGGCAGCAGGGGCTCAGCACCATGAAAGGATATCATAGTGGGACCTCCGTCCATCATCCCCTATGGGTTGTGGGGGTGAGGTTGGTGGTTACATGTCGTTTACTATTAAAGCATGAAATCAGTTTGGGCCAAACTAAATCCATGTTTTTCTTAAAGAGGGCATATAGACCTGTTTTTTTTTTAGGATGGGTTTTTATTCTAGCCCAGCATGAGTTATTCAAACTCCCTGGAACCTTGTTTTTGCATAGTTTTTTCTGCGCACTATGGTAATATTTCAATATAGTTTTCCATATAGTTGGGAAAAGTCACATTAAATATTTGAAGAAATCAAGATTAAAGAGCACATTTGCAAACTGAAAAGAAATTTGATTAATGGAACATCATATTTCATACAAATATTTTTATTATATTTCAATTGTTCATTTTCATTATTAGTTATTGGAGTTAAATATATTTTTTGCAGCTAATGTATAGGTGTGAACACTCCCTTTAGTTTACTTTCATTTATCTGCAGCTCAGAGATAAATGAGCTAACTTCAATCAGCAAATAAAAGGCAGTGCAAATGAATCAGGAACACAGAATAAGTAACTAAATTCAGCATTGTCCCCTTGTGGTGGGTAAGTAAAGGGAATGTGCAATGGGGAGCAAGAGTTTGTGTGCAGCATGTGTTCAGCGGACTGTGGGGGGTGTGCTACTGGACACTATAGGTGGCAGAATGGAACAGTGGGATAACAGCATGTGTTATGAGAATCATGTTCAGTGCTTCTCCAACAAAGGTATACCTAACAATTCTAAGGGCCTCTGTTGGTCACAGACCCATAGAGTTGTCCTAATTTTTCCCACATATGGTGGGGCACCATAGACTGGCAGGTAGACTGAAAGCTTAATTTGCCAATTTGCACAGTAAGGGTATACTTGATATTGTAGTCTCTTAGATTGTCCTGTCTGGTTTTGCTGATTAATGTTAAATGTCCTTTTGATTATAGAGTCATCTATAACTAAGTAACCCCTTGTAGAGGGTAGGCATTTAAGTCTTTCTTAGAGGTTTTAAGATTTGTGCATTTATTTGTCAGTTTCCATTGCTATCATCAAGTAAATACCTTGACATTAGGAATGAAAATTAGTAAAACCAAGACTCACCTGTGCAAAGTTTAGGAAGAAAAGCTGCTCATGGTTAAGCTCAAGTCCAGGCAGAGGAGCTTCCTTCCCATGCTTCCTGACGTAATTTTGGTATGCCTGGAACAAGCAAATATTTTAATCAGTTCTCTTTCAGATTGACTACAGAACTGGAAGTATCCACCACACTGCTGTCTGGAGAGCACAGGGATGGATTGACTACATGTCAGGGATCACAGAGCGGACTGACGGAAGCGGACGCACTCGCTAAAACACTGAATACTTTATTTCAACTAAAGAAAACAAAACAAAGACAGGCAGACTTGGACAGTGAAACACACACAACGACACAACTTGACTTGGGGAATGAAACGAGTAAGAGAACGAATGACCGACAAAAGGAAGTGAAGGAAGGGGACTTAAATACAAAACACAGACGAGACGCACATGAGACAGATAACGAGGGGGCAGGGTAACAAATGAGACACAAACGAGGAGGCGGAACAAAGGCGTGACTAGAGCAACAACAAAACAGAGCCATGTGCTGAGAGAGCACATGGCCGAGAAAACAGACATGACAAGACGATGGCGTGACAGATGCCCCCCCTGAACGCGCAACACGCGTACACCTAAAACCCCCAGGAGCTGGCACAGGAGAGGGCACGGAAAACAAGACAAACTAGGACAAGACAAGGAACCATTAGGAGACGGGACTCAGGACAAGACAGGAACAGACATAGGAACTGGGGACACGACAGGACCGGATATATGAAACGGGACACGGGACATGAGAGGAGACTGACAAAGGAGGGCAACAGGAGACTGAACAAGAGACTGGACAGGTGACTGAAAAAAGGAGACAGGAATTGGGGCTGGAAAGGACTTGACAGGACGGGAGTGGACATATGAGTCTTAACAGGAGACTGGGGTTGTATATTAGACAGGAACTGTGACAAGACTGGGGACAGAAGACTGGACATGGGCAGGTGACAGGACGGGACTGGAATGGAGACAAGACAGGTGACTGAACACTGGACGGATACGGGGACTGGACATGAGGCAGGACAGGTGACAGGACTGGGTGCTGGGAATGGACAGGAGACTGGACTTGAGACAGGACAGAGGGTTGAAACGGGGACTGGACTAGAGACTGGACAGAGGGTTGAAACGGGGACTGGACTAGAGACTGGACAGAGGGTTGAAAAGGGGGCTGAACTAGAGACTGGACAGAGGGTTGAAACAGGGACTGGGCTGGAGACAAGACAGGAGAAGAGACAGGTGACATGACACTAGACTGAAACGTGGACTGGACTGGATTAACAGGGGACTGGACATGACTTGGCAGGGGAACAGGGACCAGGATGTTTACAGGGACTGACACGAACACAGTGACAGGGACGGGAACAGAGACAAAGCATTCACGGAGACAGGAACGGCGGGTGCCGCATTCACAGAGACAGGAAAGGCGGGTGCCGCGTTCACGGTGACAGGAGCGGCCTGGGTGTCCGCCTTCACGGAGACAGGAGCGGCGGGTGCCACATTCACGAAGACAGGAGCGTCTGGTGCCACCTTCACGGTGACAGGAGCGGCGGACGCCGCCTTCACGGTGACAGGAGCGGACTGACGGAAGCGGATGCACTCGCTAAAACACTGAACACTGAATGTGGCGTGACACCACATGAACAAATTAGACGCTTTTATAAAATCAGGTTGCAATTGCATGTAATATTTGTCTTTTGGCATGAAGGTCTTTTTTTCTTAAGTTAGGGTTTAAGGCCAATATGCAAGTCATCACAATGGACCATAGGAATCCATCTTAAACAAGAATAACCCAAGATTATGAAGTCAATATTGTAGATGTCAGAATTCAACAGATTTCAGACCAGTGTTTATTTTGATTGACATTAATCTTTGCATAGGCCCAGCTCTTTGTCTACAATGAAATGATAGTAGGCTTGAATTCTCTGCAAAATGTTTATGAGGCAATTTTCTTGGGCAGCAAGAATGGACCACAAGGCATAGATGGAGACAAAGGTGACAGTCCTGTACTTACTTGATAAGACTGGCGAATGCCCCCATTGTCTGCTATATTCTCTCCGAGTGTGTTATTCCCATTCAGCTGCTCATAAAAATCACAAGAAAAAAAGAAAAAATGATGAAAAAACACACACTAAATAGCTGAAATTTGATGCTCTTTTCTTTCTACATCTACTAAAAACAGCACAGACTCTTTAGGTTCCAGGAATACAATTTGAGGAAGAATGTGATAAAAATGAGCTATTAACAACTCGGCAGAATGTGAGGGAGATATGCTGACACACACAAAAGAATCTGCTTCATTCAAGTACTATGGGACTCAAAGAAACTCAAGAGTGTATGGCAATTATGTAGTAGACAACATGACAGTACTTTGTCATAATCATTACATAATTTTTTTTCTGAGTGTTGTGGATATTTTCTGGAAACCCCACTTCAGGAAAATATAGGACACTTTCCAAAAAATGCAATAAACAGTGAAATCTTTAATTTGTTAATTCACTTCAGCAAAGATTCCTAAATTGGCAGATCACCCATGCCATGGGCACTTATGCACTCACATGTCATCACAGACATGTTTTTTTGCACTTTCGGTCAGTAACAGCGTGGATGGTATTTTACATCGTTGACACATGGAGTCCATTGTCAGATTTTCCCCAAAATAAGATGAAACATGGACTACTCAGACCACAGAATGTTTCCACTGTCTTTTGGTCCATTTTGGGACCATAGAACCAGTGTTTCTTCCCAAAATGAATATATAGCTTCCTGTCTTCATAATACAGTTTCAGATTGCATTTCTTGATGCAGCGGTGAACTTTGTTAATGAAAACAGTTTTCCCAAGTACTCCCGAGCCACTGTGGCTATATTTATCACATAAGCACGATTGTTTCTCATTCAGTGGTGTCTCAGAGCCTGAACATTATGATCATTCAACAATGATTGAACAAGGACTGAGATTTCTCACAATTTTATGTTTAGTATATGATAAAAGACTTAAATTCTTTACAATCTTGCATTGAAAAGTACTCTTTGGTATATTCCACAATTCTCTCATAGATAAAGTGATGAGCAACCACCTATTTTTTTTAGTCAGAGTCCTTTATGAATGCTCCTTTTTATATTCAATTATTTATAGTGCAGTGCTTCAAAACAGTGTGACAGTGTGTCTATAAACATAAACATGGGTTGCAGGCATCAAATTATAAACATGTTTATATAGTATACAGAACACAATCAAGTTAGTCTCTGAAAACATTGGAAACATTTTCTTTGTCCTTTCATCTGTTAAATATAAAATGATGAGGATAAACATATTACATATTCATGCTAACTATTGCATTTTACAAAATGTCACAAATTTTCTGGATGGAAGATATTTGAAAATTTAAAAAATGCATTCAGTTAATGAATATCTAGGTTTCATTCATTCATTCATTCATTATCTGTAACTGCTTATCCAATTAAGGGTCGCAGTGGGTCCAGAGTCTACCTGAATCAATGGGCGCAAGGCGGGAATACACCGCGGAGGGGGCGCCATTTTGAGTCGCCAATCCACCTACCAACGTGTGTTTTTGGACTGTGGGAGGAAACCGGAGCACCCGGAGGAAACCCACGCGGACACGGAGAGAACACACCAACTCCTCACAGACAGTCACTCGGAGAGGGAATCAAACCCACAACCTCCAGGCCCCTGGAGCTGTGTGACTGCGACACTACCTGCTGTGCCACCGTGCCGCCCAATATCTAGGTTTTTTTCTTTTAATTTAACATTCCCAGTTCTAGCTTCTTCTACTCTGTTAAAATGTGTCATGAGTAATTTATTTAATTTCATACTTCTTTTTCAAATTTTATTCTCAATGGCTGCCATACATGACTTTATGTTTTGCACATAAATTTGAAAAATATAAGACAAAACTCAGGAGTCGAGAAGGCTCTTATGAAGAAGAATTGCAAGTGAATACTACTGCAGCTGTGTTCCTTCACCTCTGTGCTAATGTTTGCAGCCTGAGCAAAACCTGGTGTACCACAAGTTGACAAAATGTTATTTTCTGTATCTTGCAATTTGAAAGAATGAATGTAGAATCAACTCATTTAGAATCATTTTATGCATATGTCAAAAGTTTTTTTGTTTCCAAATTTTGATTAGAATGATATTTTAAAAATACATATTTTATTGGTTAATTCAAATCAGCACCCATGTTTCAACATGCAGAGTGTATATTATATTTAAGTTCATACATTCTGTCCATTGGCCAGGTCCCAGGAGAAGCTGTTGTACTGGTCCACGATACATTTGGACAGTTCTTGGAACTTCTGTGTGGAGGATTGGGTCCACCAATCCTTCAGATCTCCGTCTTTATCAAAGTTTCGCCCTGTAGGAGTATACATGATTGTGAGATAGCAGTGATGGCAGGTCTACAGTTTCAAATGGGTTTATCAATTTCTGTGAGGATTGGACTGTATTCAGCTTCATAATGAAAAGTATAATCAGGGAATTCAGTTCATTAAGGTGCTGGATAGAACTGCATCACTCAAGAGAACACAGATCCAGTGCTTTGCTGCAGAGTTATGAGAGGCTTAATACCCTTCTAGCCCTCACTTTGTATTGAGCATGGTGCATAGCCTGCTTTAATGTATCAAAACCTATAGGCCAATGCTTTTCTATGGAAATTATTCAAGCTGTGTCTAGAAAGCCCACAATATGTGCACTTTAAAGGGGATGACTATGATTGTGGGGAACTGCAGTTCTCTCTGGTTTGTTTAAGTTCAGTAGCTCAGCGTCTTTTAAGGTTATATTTATAAAGTTATTTTTATATGGCTGGAATTTCATTTTCTGTACGTTTTTACACAGTGTTCAAATTACCACAGAAACTTGTTTTTAATGTGGGTTCCTAATTGAACAATCTGAAACAGCAAAATTAAGTCAACATTACCCACATGTGGAACAGGAATAAAGCAATATCGTCATCTCTTTTCATGATTTTCACCATATGATGGGCTCTTTGCCATTTTGTATTGCCATCAACAGAGAGAGAGGGGAAGCCTACCATATCTGACTGAACCACTTTGGTTTTAGTTGCTTACTGACACCGTGCCTCATATAAACATTAGACCAGTTTCCAGCACACAGACTGGAGAGTCAGCAAATGATGAAAAAATATTTTTTTTTATTACAATCATGAATGTTGCCTTTAAACTAACATACACTCTTTCAAAATAAAAGTGATACAGAGGATTCTTTGAGTGATTCCATAGAAGAACCACTTTGGTTCCATAAAGAGCCATGTTTGTTTAAGAGATTTGTGAGTGTGAATAACCTTTCATAGGTTTACAAAATACAATATTAAGGTGCTTTAACCAATTAAAAGTATTTGCAAAATTGTTCTATATGGAACAAAACGTGGTTTTTCTATGGCATCACTCAAAGAAACCCTCTGTAGCTCCTGTATTTTAAAGAGCATTCTTTATTAGGGGAGGTGTCTACACACAGTAGTAGTAGCACAGATGGGAGCAGTTTTCCTCACCGTTGTCATCAAAACCATGGGTGATCTCATGGCCAATCACCATCCCGATGCCACCATAGTTCAGAGACCAAGGCTGACCTTTACCAAAGAATGGTGGTTGAAGTATCCCAGCTGGAAATACTGAGAGACAGAAAGAGAGATTTCGTCAACATACCTACATATAACGACCAGTTAATAAAATGCTTTCTATCAAATTTATATTTTTGTTACCTATTTGGTTTCTGCTGGATGAGTAAAACGCATTGACCACCGCTGCCCCTGAGATCCACCTTGAGTTTAAAGATGACACATTTGAAGTTAATGGATTCCACATTTCATGTTAATGTTTTAGGACAGGTCTACATTAAAGGTGGTCTCTTTTTAGCAGTTACTAACCTTGGATGATGACTTGCTATTTTGGAAAGAGACATTTATCATTACATGGACAAGACAAGGTCAGTATCCTAGAAGCTGACTGAGTCTGGTTTTGGAAGAAAATATACTCTCAGCATAGACAGTCATTCATTTATTCATTCGTTGTCTGTAACCGTTTATCCAGTTCTACCCATAACCCTAGGACTCAGTTGTACCACCATGCCACCCCAACAGAGACAGGCCATTGAAAATTCTTTAGAGTTTAGGAGACTTAAGTATGACTGGGTTGGATTTATTTTCAATGGGTAGATGAGGTAGTGCAGGTAGATGAGCTAGGATGTGTGCATTAGTTTTGATGGGAAAATACTACTTGATATATACACTTCTTCACTTAAAAAAGAAAAAAAAAAAAAAATATATATATATATATATATATAAACATACATTTATTTCAGCTGTTTTCTTTTTCTATTTACTTTATGTAAATATGCTGTGTTAAATAAATGCTGTTAAGATCTTGCAGGCAGTTTGTTATACACTTAATGTAGGGCACTACATGTCTCCTTTATTTGAGTAGCAGAGTACACAAGAAATCCTTGTTTAAAGAAAGAAAATATTTACTTTGCAGTTTGCTGCCATAAAATAGCCCCATTGCTCTCCAACTATGTGTCTGAGAAAAAAGTCCAGAACAGAGCAAAGTATCTTACTCTTCTTTGTTGACTTTCACCCTCAGCCTCTTCAGCCTTTTCTTCTGACCAAATTCCAGGTTCTGCAAGATGTTCTCAAAGTATTCCTCAGGATTGTAGGTCAGCTGGAATATTAAAATGTGTTCTAAAAACATTATACAATCTAGTCTAACATAACATCTGGTATTGCACCAAAGATTCAAAGCTGGCACCTTGACTGTTTTATGTATACTTTTGCTGCATCAGACTTTCCAGCTGGGAAATTAACACATCTTTTATATAAACAAAGATCAAGTAATTTGTAATATAAAAACTCAAGTAATTTATCACTACAAAGATTGTCGAAGTACGTCTGACAGGATCATTTTCCTGTACATTTACAGTAATTTACAGGCAGCAGTATTGTGCTGTTTTTTTTACAGGACTTATACTGTGATAAATAAAGCACATTGCACATAAAATAATATATTAAATAAAAGTTATTACTGTATTTTTTTCTTTAGAGGCAGTTAACTGTATATTTAATTTAGGGATGGACCTGAATACTTGATTAGTCTTTCGCTAGCAGGTATTTTGTTTTTATTAGGTACTTTTTTAGGTATTTTTTGATAAAGGCAACACTCCACTCCACCCATATTCAGGCTCTTCAGTGCCAAAATTGGCACAGCTCTCAGCTCTGCTACTTGAACCACATTCACCGCTATTCAGGCTTGTCAACATAAAAGACCTTGCATGGACTTCAGTATTGACAATGTCACGCTGTTAAAACTGCTAAAAATAAGAATGCAAATGTAAATATAAGAAATGAACTTCAGACCTTCTATAAATACATTCTTATAAACAAAGTACCTCATTGTTAACAAGTGATTAACAATGTTTAAGCAAAATAAATGAGGATGAAAACACAAGTCAAACTCCTCATGCTACAAGTGATTCATGCTGAAAAGACAATCACCCAGCATCCTGTTAACAGTAAGTTATGTACTTAGAAAATGCTTACATGGGGTGATATAATTACAGTGAAGATACCCATATTCAGTCCACAGCAATGTTCTATATTTAAATGACACAGTAGTTTGCTATGATTCCCTGTATCAGTGTTTTTTTGTTTTGTTTTGTTTTTTGTTTTGTTTTTACAATTAACTTAATCACACTTTTATTTTAAGTAGATTGGACTATCGTAATGCTTTGGTTTTCCAAAATAGTCAATTGAGCAAATACAGTGGATTCAGAACTCTTATATCCTTTAGAAATTAATTTGAAATCTATTTGTATACAGAGCTCTTAGCACTCTGTTTATATCATTTTATGTGTCTTGAGGTGTCCTTAGGTCCTCCATATCAAGTGTGTTAAATATTGAAAAAAGTACACATTAATATGACTTGGGAAGCAGTACTTATTCACTAGGCACCTAAATGTAACGTCCTGTCTGTTTTCCTCACCATGTGCTCATGTAGCACATGGCTCTGGTTGTTGTTATCTGTCTCTGCTCCTGTCCAGTCCCAGTACCCGGCCTCAGTCCCGTCACCTGTCCTGTCTCCCGTTCTGTCCCCAGTCTTGTCTTCATTGTCTACACCTGTCCAGTCTCGGTCCCTGTCCACTATCCAGCCCAATGTCCAGCACCCTGTCCTGTCCCCCGTCCAATCTCTTGTTTCTATGTCTCCGTTTCAGTCTCCAGTCCAGTCTCCGTTTCAGTCCTCTGTCTTGTCCCAAGTCCCGTCTCCTGTTTCTAGTCCTGTCCAGTGTCCGTTTCAGTCTAGTCTCTTGTCCTCAGTTCAATCTCCCTTCCAGTCCTTGGTTCAGTCTCCTGTTTCTGCCCCTGTCCTGTCCAGTCTCCGTTCTAGTCGCGTGTCTTGTCTCCTGTCTATTCCCCTGTTCAGTCTTCTGTCTGGTCTCAAGTTCTGTCTCCTGATGTTCCCCTTTGTCAGTCTCCTGTCCTGTCCAGAGCCTAGTTTCCAGTCTTGTCATCTTCACAGCTCCATTTTCTGTACCTGCTCCTGTCTTGTCCTGAGTCCTGTCACCTATGAGTTTATTGTCCTGTCAGTATTGTCTTGTTCTGTTTTGTTTTCCAGGCTCCTCTCCTGCACCAGCTCCTGGAGGGTTTAGGTTTACGCTCCCCAGGAGTTGCGCGTTATGGAGGGGGCATCTGTAACGTCCTGTCTGTTTTCCTCACCATGTGCTCATGTAGCACATGGCTATGGTTGTTGTTATTGTCTCTGCCCTAGTCCTGCCTTAGCTCCGCCCTCTTGTCAGTGTCTCCTTTGTAGTCCTGCCCTCTCATTATTGTCCCCAAGTGTTCCTTGTCAGTGCTCTGTATATATAGTCCCTTTGTTTCAGTATTCCCTTGTCGGTTCTTGTGTGTGTAGATGTGTATTTCACTTTCTCTGCATCTCCCATGTCTACCCCTGTTTTAGCTTATCTGTCTGTTCCTGTTTTGTTCTTGTGGTTAGTTTGTGAAACTCCTTGCTTGTGTTTGTTTTGTTTTTGTTCCTGTTAAATAAAAGATTACTTGCGTTTACGTCCACCTCCCTTGTCTGTCCTGCACAACTGTGACACTAAACTTTGAAACACTAACAGAGTAATACAGAAGCACATATTTTTAAACCAGAACCTTAAATGCTTTTAATTTAATTTATTAATAAAAATTAGAATTAGGCTTTTATTATTAGGTGATTCATGAGATGATTTTGTCAGGATCGAAAGATGCAGTGGTAAAAGCAGCAGCGCCAATCACAAAAACAGGAAGGATGTGGAATCCAAAAGTGGCCGTGCAGATACCCAGGAGCTCATTAGAACTAAGGGATGTGATTGGCCAAGTACAATGCGGAAGAGGAGGCCTTAAGTCAGGTGATTCATGGAAAGCTTTTAGTAAGGCCACATCACCAGATAGAAGACAAATGATGACTAGTTTTATTCGGGAGCAGGAGGAGGAGGCAGGGTAGGTATAAATGACATAATCAGGAAATCATAAAAAGACATAATCAGGTGCTAAGGGTTTTAGCATGTTTCTTGGACAGCAAAGGGCTAGAGTTTAATACACTGACAAGTAGCTGTAGCAATAAAATTGTTAGCTTTGTGCATGAGGGACAATGTGTTTGAGAAAGTGCACAGGCTACAAATATTGGTAGATGGAGTGAAGCATGAGATTGGAAATTACTACTGGACGTAGGAAAAAAGCTGCAGGTCCCAGAGTGCATTGTGTTAACTACACTGAGGCCAGACATGTTGCTCTACTCTGAAAGTAAACGGATAATTAATGGTTCCATTTGAGTATGCAATAGATGAATTATTTGAAAGGAAGAAGCTGAAGTATGCATATTAATAGTAATAATATTAATAGCAGTAATAGTGGAGGTAATAGCATTAGTATTAATAGTGGTAGTAGTAAGATTAATAGCAGTAGTAATATAATAGTAATAAAATAAGTAATAGTAGTAGTTGTAGTAATGTAGGAATATAAATAAAATAAATATTTTTATTATTAATAATATTATATAAATGACCATTACATATTCTCTGTTTCCTGCTAAATATTACAACTCACGTCTTTATATTCCTCGTCCAGAAGAGTGTTGTTCATAATGCTTTCTGAAAAGCCGATTCTCTCTCGAATAGCTCGGGCCTGCAAGGAGCAAAAGTAAATATGAATCATTGACTTGTTTACAGAATATCAGGCAGCAATTACAAAGTGTATGATGGTTGTTATTGTGGAATCAAATATTGATTACATTGAGACAATCTTAAAGACTGCAGCTAGCTTTGTCAAATGACAATTTCGATCCTAGTCAGTCCATCATTATTTATATAGGAGGCTTGTTTATTTCTTGCTTGTCTCTTTGTATGTTTATTTATTTTACATAGGGTAAGGTCAAGGCATAGCTAAGATGTTGCCACAACAACCAGTAAGCATGTCACCTTCTCCTCTGCTGCTTTCTTGGTTTCACCGTCCATCCAGGTGAGGTCATGGAGGTTGCTCACAAACACCTCTCTGATGTTGGTGATCATCTCATCCATCTGAGCCAATCGCGGAACAGCAGATTAGGCACAAGTTAAACATTTCCAACAAATCTGCATCAAATGCTGATCACTGCACAATCTAAAGACATCCCAGTTTGATTGGCTTACTCTGACCTTGTTTTTTTGGACTAGAATAAAATCACTGGATTATGAGCACCTACTTTGTATCTACATTCACCGTAGAGTGATCTGTCACCCAAATCATACCTCCTCTGAAGTGGTCCTCAGGGGGGTCCAGTGTGAAATGGAGATAAGAAAGTATGTACAGACACAGCAGACCACAAAGTCAATCAAGCTGATGAAATATATAAATACCAGCTCATTAACATCAGATTTTAATAGGTGTACAAATAAGTTTAAATATTTTTTTTTTGTGTGTGTAATGTATAATTGTAATTCAGAATTCAACCATCCTCCTGCTCTTTTATCATTTTATGGTAAATGTTGCACAGTATTAAAAATGACAGTTTTCATTTTATTCAACCAAATGTAACCTAAAATTGAAGTAGTTTAAAAGTGGCAAACAGAAATAATATATTAATCACTGCATTCATTAAGATTTCCATTAAGAAAAAAGCACTGCATAAGCATGTGCTTCGATTGTTCTGTTCTTGGGATAAAATCTAAAAGTTGGTATGAGCTTTGGTTTAGATGATTTATAGATGGTGATTTCAATGTTATTTTTGTGAATGTATAAATTGTTTTTTTTGTTTGTTTTTTTTTTTGTAATAAAATGAACAATTCTTAATACTATGCAACAGTTGCATAATGTGATAATAGTGTGGGAGACTTTGAATTTTCAATTATAGTTATGCATTAAATAACGGTTTACAATTTTTTTGTACAGCTTATAATTTTCCAAAGACACAATGGAGCTTTAGAAGACTGTACACAGCAGGTTTTAATTTTTTTATAGAACACCTTCACTATCAAAAGTTTAGTGATTGAATTTTAGAAAGGAAGCCAGACTCCAAAAAATGAGTGGAATGTAATATCTTCAAGTGTTGGTATATGCGGTGTTGAAATTACCCATTTCTTGTGTCATATTTCAGATGGATGGGGCTTGAAGTCACATAAAACACATTTCTGAGTAAACAGGCCACTGAGTAATACTCTTATCTTGAGTAGAGTCTTTGCAAAGAGCTGTGGGCTGAACTGAGTAATGGTATTACTTTGAACTCTTCCACCATATCAGAAAATACATAGTGTAGGATGTACGTCAGAGCAGTAGGGCTTTGTTTATATTTGACATAAAGACTGGATAGAGACTGAGGGAAGATTACAGGATAGGTTGAAAAAGTACTATCAATATATTTCTCTTAAAACCACTTATCACAGGGGTGAGCACTCACTTTAAATGTAATGATTTGACCATTATGCTTGTGGTGTTCATTGTCACTGGTTCAAACTGCATTAATCCTGAAATAGCTCCACATGCCTTGACTGTGCATGAACACTGGAAGCCCAAGTCTTGCTTACATTGTGCTAATTCAAATGATGGGGTTGTTTTAACTGGATTTTACTTTCCCATTTGTAAAAGCATTGGTCATGCTTCAGACTGCCTGAAGATAGCAATAAAGTCCCTGTGACTCAAGCCACAGGAGGATGGAGAGGTTGCAACCAAATGTGGCTTGTACTAATGTCAGTGAGAGAAAGTCTTTACACTATACATGTTCTGCATGACTCAAACCAGAAGCCTTGGGCATATTTTCTATTAGTTAATTAAATGATTGATTGATTGATTGATTGATTGATTGATTGATCGCCCGTAGCCACTCAGTTCAGGGTCGCGGTGGGTCTGGGCTCACGGGAACATCTTTTCTACTGTCATTTTAAAACTATATATAACTAAATAAATTCTGTCAGTGGGATTGCGCATACACATACACACCCTTTCACATCAAATGCTCGAGATGACAGGAGCAAGCTGCAACTCCAGGAAGACACACATGATTTTACTCAGATTTTAGAATTGCAACAGTGAAATCTCAGCATAAGTCATGCTTCACTTATTTTTAGTCTTGGTTCTTTTGTCTTTAACTTTTAGAGACTTCTTTTTAGTGCTATTATTCACTTGATGCTTCCCTGTTTAAATAATTTGTCTCTGTGTTAACAAACCTTAACAGGTCTTTTTTTCATCTTTAGCCTCTCTAGTAGTTCTTGTTGAATTTGTCTTTGTGTGAGATTCAGTTCCATTTTTGTTCTCCTTGTTCTTGGGTCTTTCTTTGTATATCGTCACGGTCCAATGGAAAACATGTATCTCCATTTTTGTGGACTTTTAGTTTTCTATGTACTTGAACACAGTTGTCCTTAATATTGTATGAACGTTTCATGATGATAATAATGAGTTTAATTTATATAGCTCCTTTCTCACACTCTAGGTAACTTTACAAAAATATAGATATAAAATACACGAATACAGGGGAAGGGGGTGGGGAACTTTTAGCTTTTTTTTTTTGTCTTCAGTTTAGATTTAAAGGAAGAGATGGAATAACAGAGATGGAGAGATTGAGGTAATATGTTTCATAGTTTTCAGGACAAGATACTGAAAGATCTGCCCAGATCTTTAAAAACATGTCAAAATTTCGGGATGGGAAAAAAAGATAATCATCAGAGGACCTAAAGAACCATGATAAATGAATCATTAGGCTACGCTCACACAGTAGGTAAAATTGGGCCAAATCTATTTCTTCATATTTGACATAGATCTGTTGTTTGTGTGGCTGTGTGACCAGCACAAATCACATTTAATCAGACTAGTTAAAATCAGATTTGGGACCCTTTCATATGTGGTACTAAACAGCAAGATTGGAATTAATGTAGTCAGCAATTACTTCTGGTCAGCACCTGAAGCATTGTCCATTTATGCATGCGGGTCAGTTTAGGAGTGTGATCTGTTCAGACTAACAGATCTAGCAGAACAAAAAAAATCTGATTTGATCACATAATCAGATTTGGGCCACTTTTACCTGCTGTGTGAACTCAAAAAATACTTAGAATATTTTTTACATTGAATTCTGTTTAAACGTGGAAGAATTCTCCTGTAAAGTTGCTATTTGGGAGATACATGATTTTCATATTACAGTTATGATATATTGGTGTTTTTTTGGATTTATCTTTGAGTAGTCATTCCTCTTATGTTTGTGTATTTATTGGGTTTTATTTTTATTTGTGTTAATAATAAATAGTATGTCTACTTCCACCTCCTTGTTTCTCCCAGACAAAGGCTCTGTTCTCCATGTTCTCTGTTCTCTTAAAGGTCAGTAAAACATCACAATGATTTTGAAGCTGTAATTTTAAGGCAAAAAAATTCTACTTGATGTTGCTTTAACAACACAGGCACAAGTGTTATATTGCTGTATATATATATAAAGTGTATAGATGATGAAAGCCACTGACTCAGGCCGTGTTTTGTTTACGTGGTGCCAAGTAGATTGGCTTTTGACACTCAGTCCTAATAAATCTTGTAAAACTCATTAAGTGCTAACAGTTCAGACACCAGTGAAAACTTTAGCCAAATATTAACAGCTATAATTTACAGCCTCAGTGAAATGAACAGCAATGATTAACCAAAGTGCTGCTGTAATAAGCAGTCTTGGACATTTATTTACCAAATGTTTCTTCTGAAATGAAGGGTATGAACAGGGTGTTTGTCTCTCAATTGCTGTTCTTTTTTGAAGGCTTTACACTACATGTTGGAATGTAACCTGAGGATTAAATGGCATAACGTTCTTGGTACTGAGTTTGGATGAGTAGTTCTGTATCGTAAAACAAAAGCTTATTCTAAAATTCTTGGATTTCTTTGGAGTTTTACCACTTCAGAAAATTCAGTTCCACTGCTTCACAGCCCCTATTCTTGGGGTACTATTCTATGTTTTAAAACTTTGAATTTTTTTTTTTGCAAAACATAGTGTTGCTGTCACACCACTTCGGGTGACTGTCTATGACTTTTTTGTGTGTTCTCCCCTTGTCCAGGTGGGTTTCCACCAGGTACATATCCTCCCAAGGTCCAAAAACACATGTTGGTTGGTGGATTGGCTACTCAAGGGTCCATAGGTGTGTGTGTGTGTGTGTGTGTGTGTGGCTAAGTGAAGGACTGGCACCCCTTCCAAGAAGTGTTTCCGCCCTGCGTCCAGTGATTCTGGGAAAGGCTTCCGATGCATTGTGACTCTGAACTTAATGCTTAATTGTCCTTTAAAATGGTAAAAATTCCACTGTAATTTTTCTTTACTGTTTTGTAACTCACTTTGAATTGCCATTTTATACAAATGGTGCTCTATAAATCAACTTGCCTCGTCTTGCCTTCTAATATGGAAGTATTTTAATGGTAAAAAAAAAAAACAGCTGTATAGAAATAATTGAATGAATACTTACTGAATTACAATTTGCATAAATTTTTTGTGTGTGCAATTTAAGCAGTTTGTATTATGTAACAGTGAAAAGTTCATTTGAGCTCTCTTCCCACACCAATAATGTCATCACTGTGGAGATATTCAATTGAAAAATTATTCAATAACCTAGATTCAATCCCAATATATTCAGTTTTTCTATCTCTTATTTTCACTTTCTAGTTCTAGTTCTTTCTATCTCTTATTTTCACTTTAGGTTTAGTCCTAAAATTCAATTGGAATATTGACTCTGTAAAATTCATTCTTAAACTTCCAGGACTCAGAGGAGGAACAGAAGATCACAGAGTGCCCAAAAGAGATGATTTCAAACAAGGACCAAGTTTAAGTAAGGTTTAAGTGCTAGTCTAGGTCAGTTTCATTTAGTGATTATGAAAGCAGTCAATGCTCTTTAAACATGTAATTTAATCATTTTTGAGACCCCAGGCCCTTCTTCTTAAGCCTATTTCACAGTGGACAAGTCTTGCTGCTCCACGCCAGGAGCAGTGCTCCTACGGTAATCCCATTCAGTGTAGACTTTCACACCAATCGTGTGCATCACGTGCCACTGCAGTGGTAACGGCCAGATTGAATCTGGATTATTGAATAGTTTTTAATTGTATTTCTCCAAAGTGATGATATTATTAGTGTGGATAGAGTGTCCAAATAAATTTTTCACTGTTACGAAATACAAACTGCTTAAATTGCACACACAAAAAAGGTTAGCCATTTGTAATTCAGCAAGAATTTGTTCAATTATTTCTATACGATCTTTTAATTTAAAAAAAAACTTTGACATTGAAATACTTCCTATTTCTAGGCATTGCTTGGTATTTTGCATTGTGGCATTAGCCTCATATGTAGTTGCTACAATTGCCAATGCTTTTCTTTAAATATTAAACAATCTGTAAGTGTCCGTTTCAGCAATTTATGTGGAAATTGCTTATTATAAGGAGTGCCTACAATATTTATATGCTGTACTTCTACTGTAAACTGCTTAAGCAAATAATCCAATGAATGAGCCGAAAAAGAACAGAAATCATTACACGAAAGCTAAGTAACTTTGGGATATATTATGCACAGGAAGACACAAACACCTGCTGTACTTGTTAATATGCCTACTCACTGGAAAAGTACACACACACACACACACACACACACACACGCGCGCAGAGTCTGCTAGCCAGGCGAGGGGCCTGAAAGGGAGTGTGATTAATGGGGTGTTAAAGGCTGTACTTTATGACAGGTGCTGCAGATCCACTGCTCAGATTCTCTTTCAAGAACATGAGGAAAGGAAGGTGGAAAACCTCACATGACTGCATGAACTGCAAAAACATGCTCCAGCAATTCTCAGTCTTTCCCACGCAGTAGTGGGTCAAACACAAATTACACAAGTCCACTGGCGGTTTTCTACTGCATGGAGTGTACTCTGTTTGCCTCTTTTGCTTTTCCATTAGGCAACTGCATACTTTTTAGTATACTTGAGGCTGGTAGGAAGTGAACTGTGGAACTAAATGTGACATAACTTGGTAAAGAGCATCTAATGTTACCGCCTAGTTAATGTTAGAGATGGGGTTTTGAGACAACACTGGCAACATTTCAAGGGTGAGCTGTGGTAGTGAAAATACTTTCACAGAAAGTGTGTCAAGACAAGCCGAGTTGAGCCAATGGCATGCAGTGTAAAAGCGGTATAAGTGAACTCTACCATAAACAGTAAAGTTAATGTGTGATACTATAGTTATCTTAATTATGCTAATAAGCTAAAGACAATACAAATAAAATAATAATGTAAGTACATGGAGGAAAGGACAGGTGAGTGGGGTGTTGTCATGCTTGGTGTTAGTTGTATTAGTTGATGGTGTACCACATAAAAGTCACAAGAAACATTTGAGCATGCATTTACAGTGCCATTGGAGCTTGGGCCTAATTCACCTGGGAGGCTAGTGCAAATCTACATATATAGTGCTATAAATCTGGTTAGGAATGGGTGGGTCTGGGATGGCAGATTTAATTCAGCGAAACACTGATGGGGGGGGGGTGCCTACCTAATGATCCTTGTGAAGAACTGGTGATATAGGGGGGTTTTGGGTACTCATGTGCTGGGCCCACTGAGTTACCTTAGTTGTTAGCAGTAGCTGGTTGCTAATCAGATAATAAATGGCCACAGCGATCTTAGTGATTAGTACTAGTGGTAAAGGTGTACATTTTAAAAAACTACTACTGCAGCACACTGGTTATGCATGAGCCTTACTTGCTAGATGTGAAGGTATAAGTCTAGCCATTCATTTACAATAGCATAAACAAGGGAGAGCCAAACTGGCTATGTGTCTGTATGTAAATCAAGAGGATGTTCACATCGACTGCACTGTGAAAGTAGCTTTCTTGATTCAAAATAGTGAGACTCACCATCTCTTTGCTGTCTCCAGCAAAAGCCTCCTCCACATATAGTCTACCAACTGCATTCTCTAGGTTGTTGTTGACATAGATGGCACACTGTCTCCATACTGCTGCTTCTGAGGTAGTACCTGAGATAGCCTAGAAGAGAAGAGAACACAGAAAAAATTATGTAGGTAGAATTTGAGTCAGTGAAAGAGCTTACACTCTTAAAATGTATGTTTCCACATGGGTTTTTAAAGGAAAATATTCTATAAAGAACCATGAACCCTTGAAGAACCTTTTGCAGGTTCTTTGAACCAATGAATGTGTTCTTGAGAATGTGCTATAAATAGTTCTATATAACACCTTATAGAATAGGGGTTATTTTGTTGTTACAATCATACAAGCTTGATACAATGGAAGAATCATTTTTGCTGCCTAATAGTACCCTTTTTAAAAATGTGCTATATAGAACTTTATAGCATATTTGAACCCTTCAATCATGCAAAAATATTCTTTAAGTATTCAGGGTTCTATACTAAAGAACCTTTTTACAAGCATGATTTATAAGTGTGTATATTTAACTGTTATTAATTTAACTGCATCCTGCATCTTGGTCAAGTGTTTTCCCCTTTTGAGAAAGAGATGTAGACATAGATAGAGAGAGAGAAAAAGTAATGACACTGACTTTCCTAAAGGCTTTCCTTGTGTCTCTGTACGATCTGCTCAATCCCACAACCATGTTCATGGCAAACCTCCACACCATGTAGTTCTGGATATCTCTATGAATACATAATACACACATACAAACACACAGAATCAATTTATGTTTCATACAGTGAAGGGTAGAACAGTAGACAGTGCTAAAACATGGTATCTGATGTGTCCATAAAAGCATTATCAATTCATGAATCGCAGTGAAGTAATGTTTTTGGCGTGGGCGTCATATTGGGGACTGATTTTCTGGTTTCAGTGTGCACTAATGTAAACATGGGAAAAACAGATACATTTATCTAATGCATAGCTCCTCTCCCTGCGCTGGACAGTTTTACAACACCCAGAAGGACATAAACCATCTTCGTTAATTCAGGAGAGTAAAGGATCCCACTATGCAGTATAATGAGGAGAAAGAATGGTTAGCCACATTGATCTAATGGAAAAATGTTAGCATGACAGACTCTAAGTTTCTCTGCTTTTTTGTCAAATCTACAAGGTCATATACAAGCTTCAGTAATCGTCATATTTTACTTGTGTTTTGTTTTAGTGTGTAAGAGACTACAGGAAATGCTTTCCATACCACATACCACTATTTTTAGTTTTATCATGTAGATGTGCACTACATAGGGAATAGGGTGCTACTTTGGAACGCAGCCTGAACTCCTTTATTGACTGACACAGAAAAACAGAGCTCTGTTTACAACGACGCAGGTAAATGGGTCAGGCACCCATACTTATATCTGTTTCATTTTAATGTCTGAATGAAGACTGTGGACAGAAACGATAAAACAATTTAAGTATCACAGTTTAAGTGTACATATCGCTGTTTAAGTTTTAGTAAGGAGTGTGTCTCCAATAGGTCATTTACAAGTGACACAGATGAGAAGTTGTTGTCGCTGCCATTTTAGCAGTCAGCTGTGGCCAAGGCTTTACTACGACTATAAGCATGTCATAAACAAAATCATTGTTATGAGGTTGGAGAAAGCAATGCATGTTAACCACTCCCACTTTATGGTCTGGTGATATGGAGCAATATTATAATAAAAGATAAATAAAGATAGAATTTTATCCAAGTAACAGTGACTGGTATTGTTGGTGCCTTGGTGTGGAATCCTCTCACTTTGCTCATACTTCCCTAGTTTTAGTGCTCTCACTGCTACCCAAGTATAAAAGTAACGCATGTCCTTCACTGTTTTCATTGTGATTATACCCCTGTAATGGCACACTTGTGACATCGTGAAAATTACATGCCACTTATAAAGACAGATATGGTAGCTACTCTGTAAAGTGACAACAGCTACAACCCATCAATAGAACAGAGTGCTTTGGATGAAATGCTTGAACTTAAATTCACTATGCTCAATACCAGGTGTCAGCTATAGAGGTATAAAGCATTGGACAGTAGAGCATTGGAAGTGTGTCCTATGGAATTATTTGGAGTAGTGTTTGTGATCCAGAACTAATCATCCAACATCAATGACTGACCTCACTAATGTTTTCATGGCTGAGGGCAGTCAAATCCTCATAGGAAAGAATGTACCAGTAAAATGACTCCCCAGTTTATACAGAAACATGTACTGTAAATAGCTGTGGTAACTCACCTCTTTGTGTACTTCGGCAGAACTTGTCTCAGTCTCTTTAAGTAGTTGGGGGCATAAACTATGACTTGTTCGCTGTCTGTAACAGGAATGTTGACTGTTTCCATAATCTTATTGGTGAAAAGTGTCCAGTTGAAAACCTGAACAGGGGAAAAGACAATTTGAAAGATGTCATCTACAGCAGCCCATTACTACACCCTGGGGTGCTGTCTGGCTTAATCAGGGGTGCTGTCAAAAAATCCTGACACTGCTGACACACAAATAAAAATGATAGTTAAACAGCTATCATGAAAATTAATGTTGGACACTTCCATGTATAAAATGTCTAGATATTAGAGGAAAGAATGGCCTAAATATTCGGACATTTTTGGAAGCATGTAAAATCCTCAGTGAGAGATTTAGTCAATATTTCCATGGAGATTTTGCACACTGTCTGCAGAGTGGGAAGGTGGGTATAGTTTGTGAGTGGACACAGCCAAAAATGCATTTTATTTTATTTTCAAGAAAGGACATTTTACAAACTTAAGCCTCATTATAGCTGCAGGTTTGTCATTAACAATTTTATGCATCACCTATGGAAGTGAAATTTCTTAAACTAACCTGCACTGTCAGAAAAAAAATTGGCTGTACAGATACATTATTGTCACTAAAGGTACATTACATTACATGAATATTTTAAGCTTTTATTATAAATCTGTGTAAAATAAAATAATATATTAGTCCTGGAGGTGAAATAGGGCATGTAAAATCAACACAATTATGTTCTCAAAGTAAAAATGAAGAATATGTAACTTTGAGGGTACTGCCACAGTGACCTTTTTCTGAGAGTGTTACTAAACTAAAGCCCTAGTTGGACGGGATTAGTTTTAACTGAGGGCGTGGGTTAAAGTCATTATTACAGGAGAATTGTGGTTTTAATCCCATCCAAATAGACCATTTCAGGCATTTTTCTGGAGTGTGGCCTCCCATTTCTGGAAAGAATTCCTGAGCCTTTTACCTACTGTAAAATGAGCAGTAAATCTAACCCCAGGTTATACTAATCCCATCTGAATTGACATGTGGGGGAATATTGCTTCATATCATGGGGAATTGGAGATTTTCGTGGGAGATGGAGGAGGTGTTTAATCATGTAATATATGGTTTAATTAAAAGCTCAGCAGCTGAACGACACACCACACTCAAATCTACAGGGAGGACCTCAAAGGACCTGTAGGTAGGTTCTGTGCACACTAGTATCCTCCATACATGTTATGAATGTGTATCCTATTCATTGTTACCTTTAAATGGTTTGTAATATTAGTTATAATAACTGTGTTAAGGACTAGTAAAGCTTTGGGCCACCATCTGTAGGACCCAATAAAAGAAACCCTAAGTGTAGAGGGTTCCTACTGCAATGCAGCCTGGTGTTTGAGCAGATACCTTCTCACTTCCATACTGAGCATTCCAAGGTGGCATTCATGGTCTCCTTGATAACAGGGCGTGCTTTGACCTGGGCCACTGCATTGTGGGAACAGGGCTTCACAGACTGTGCCACCAGCCAAGCATTTGCTGATTCTGTGCTTCAGACATTGTATAACCCTGTTGGAGGGAGACAGGTAGCACCCTGCCTCCTTAAACTTTCTTAAGGTTCCTGCTCAGTGGCTGCTTATGTCATTGTTCTTGGTTGCAGAAAGCAGTTGGAACGAGGGCTTAATGCGAGACTTAAGGATGAACTGGCCACCCGGGACCTGCCCTCCACTTTATCTGGGCTCTATGATGTGTGTATTAGTCTTGACACCCATCTTCGTCAGAGAGTCCGGGAACGAGTAAGCAGTAGCCGCTCCCTCACCCCAAGGCACTCCTGGCACCACTCTCCTGCCCGGGCACCTGAGGCTCCTGAACCAATGCAACTGGGTGGTATTCACCTACGCGACCGCCATTCAGGTGGCAATTCATCTAGAGGTGCACACAGAGCAAACTCCCGTTTTTCTGGAAATGCAAGTCCCAGCCACAGGAATCGGGACTAGGCCTACATCCTCCCCAAAAATCTGGCCTCTAGTTGGAGGTCAGCCTTTCATGGAATTCCCACAAACCCACCACTTTACAGTCCTATGTGGACTCAGGGGCTGCTGGGAGCTTCATAGATTTCTCCCTAGCCTATACCCTTGGACTGCCTGTAGTGCCTCTGGACCACCCATTGCCCATCCTTGCTACAGATGGGCGTTCAGTAGGGTCTGGTTCAGTTACACACCACACTCAGCCCCTTACACTATGGGTAGGCTCACATGTTGAACAAGTGGAGCTATATTTAACCCAGGCCCCCCACTTGCAGTTGGTGCTAGGGTATTCCTGGCTTGAACGCCATAACCCATGCATTGACTGGTGTACTAAATCAGTGTATACATGGGGTCCCAACTGCCAGGGTAATTGCCTGGGCCTCTCAGCGCATACATGTGAGGTACAGACACAGCTAGTTCACTCGATATTTCCTGGGTTCCAGAAGTGTACTTGGACCTTAGGGAAGTATTCAGCAAGGAAAAGGCCCAAATTGTACCCCCCAAAGACCCTTTTGACTATGCCATCAATCTTCTTCCAGGCAGCACACTACTTGGGAAGGCTATTTGCCCTCTAACCTCCTGAGCGTGCCGCTACGGACGTATATGTTCAGGAGGCCCTTGAATCAGGCTTCATAAGGCCCTCCTCTTCTGAAGGTGGAAGTTTTTTATTTATTTTTTTTTGTGGGGAGAAGATATTCAGATATTTGTGTATGTGCTGTGCTTTCACAGCGCCAAAGGCCCAACAAGAAGCTTCATCCTTGTGCTTACTATTCCCACCGCCTCATGCTGAGCAAGCTAAGTAGCTAGGTTGGCCCTAGAAGAATGGAGGCATTGGTTGGAGGGGGCTAAGCACCCGTTTGCGGTCTCAACTGACCACAAGAACTTTGCCTATATAAAACAGGCAAAGCGGCTAAACTTCCGGCAGGCTCGGTAGGCACTGTCCTTTGGTCGCTTCAATTTCCTGTTGTCATAGGCCAGGTTCAAAGAACACAAAACTGATGCCCTCTGCAGACAAGGGGAACCTCAGGGTCCTGACAGTATGCCAGAACCCATCATTTCCACTCCCCATCTCCTAACTCCCCTTTGCTGGGGAATCAAAGACTCCATTCAGGCGGCACTTGGAGTGGAGTGGTCCTCCAGGATGACATTATGTCCCATCAGCAGTTCATCAGCAGGTTATACACTGGGGGCATGCCCCTCCTTTCTCTGGGCATCCATGAATCACAAGGACTTTCAAGTTTTTCCGCCAGCACTTCTGGTGGACAGGAATGGAGAGAGATGTCCGTGCCTTCATTGCTTCTTGTGAGGTGTGCACAAGAAGCAAAGCACCCCGGTCTCAGCCACAAGGGCTCCTCCACCCTATATCTAGTCCTGCTTTGTTACAGACTTGCCCCCATCCAAAGGCAACACAGTCATCTTGGTTATCATGAACCGCTTCTCCAAAGCCTGCAAGTTTGTGCCCCTGCCCAAATATCCTTTGGCCAAGGAGACAGCGGACCTCCTTCTCCAACATGTGGTGTGGGTGCATGGAATGCTGAAGGACGTGGTGTCTGACCGAGGTCCCCAATTTACCAGCAGATTTTGGAAGGCCTTTTGTAAACTCATGGGGGCTACCGTAAGTTTGTCCTCTGGTTTCCACCCACAGTCCAACGGTCAGACTGAACAAGTCAACAAGGACCTAGGCCGGACTCTGCAATATCTGACGTTGGCGAACCCTGGTTCCTGGGTTCCACCTATGTTTGCTGAACAGGAAAGGGAAGCAGGAGTCCCGGCAGCTGAACAATATGTTCAACGATGCCGCCAGGTTTGGCAGAAAACTTGTGTCTCCCTTCTGGCAACAACTGAAGCCAGGAGACAAATTGCCAATTGCAAGCGATGCAGCACACCATCCTTCTGCCATGGCCAGTGAGTATGGCTTTCCACCCGTGATCTCCCCCTCCGGGTGGAGTCCCGTAAACTGGCACCTCATTATATTGGGCCCTTCAAGGTTGATCAGCACATCAAAAAAAAAAAAAAAAATGGCCCGTCACCCGTTAAACACTCGAAAAGTACAGGGCAGTTCCCAACACCTCGTTGATTGGGAAGGATATGGACCTGAAAAATGGTTGTGGGTCCCTGCACATCATATCTTGGATCCAGAACTCATCCGCGAGTTCCGTCGCAACCATGTTGCGGGATTGGGGACTTCTGGGGCCGTCCCTTCGAGAGAGGGAGGGCGGCACACTAAGAGAGCAGCTGGAAGCAGCTCTCAGAACTCCAGTTCCCAGAAGCCCACTAATTAGTGCTAATCAAGCACACCTGCAGGGTGCTGCATAAAAGGCTCACACAAAACTTCCTCTGTGCTGCACCTTTGTAGAGGGGCAGACGGGAAGGAGAAAGAAAAGAAGGAGAAAAGGCATGTTCACTACTCCGCATACCTTGTTATATATTAGTTCACATTTACTAGTTACCTGCAAAAAAAATATATAAACCTAGAGCTCTGCTCTTGGGTCCACCCACCCTTCCCATAACACCTTCTCACCCATCATCTGTTATGAAGGACCATAGTATAAGGTCATTGAAGGTTGTATATTTTTTTTTGCATTCACACCGTGAATGGGATTTCATTCAAATTATTATTTTCTTTAATACAAAATTACTTTTATTCTATGTATCCATGAATGTACATGTATCCTTGTAGTTTGAGTTTTAACTTGAGCTTATGAACACCACCTATGGATTCCTGCACCTTCTCTGCTACAAAGGATTGTGCTAACATAGACCCGTGCAAAACTTTGTGTTGCTTGGGAACAGTCCAGTTCCAGTCCAGTTATGGAACTATTTGTCAGTCCACCAACCTGGAACTTCTGTTCCCGTTCCTCACACCTAATTTGAAACTGTTTTGTCACAGCAGTATTCCGAAATAAAAAATAGCACAAAGGTTCTAAAAATCCTGAATGGAATTGATTGGTGGAAAGAGCTATGTGTGGGCAGAGGCGAATAAATTATTGAACAAAACAAATCATAATCTACTGTTGCTTATTACTGTTCACTTATAAATGGCAGTGAAATAACTGTATAAAAGCATTAGCATGCACCAGGTCATGCTGTTACTGGAAAGCAGCATTGGTGGGTTATTTTCGGTACCACGCCTGTGTCTACAACCAAATTACAACCATGCTGATATCCTGTAAGAAAACAGGAATCTGACTACAGCTGGAAAAAAAATCAATCCAAGCTCCTGTTCTTGCACAATGTTTTGCATCTTACCGTGGACTCAAATTCCAGGGTGTAGTTGGTGTTAAGTATCTCCAGTGGCATTTTATTGTAGAGTTGGACTGGATTGTTTCTGTCCTCTGATGTGTCTGTCGCCTGAGGAGCAAGAAGAAATGTCAAGAATGAGCAAAATTATGTTTTGCAATAGAGAGAAAGAGGGAGAGAGAGAGTGGGAACAGACTAAAGCTCATAACAGCAGGTATGTGTTGCTTTTTTACTTTAAATGAACTACAATGCATCCTAAGGCTATTGATGTAGATACATCAGACAGATGATTTATAATGTCTGAGCATCATCAGTCAGTGTCTCTCCACATTTAACCTACCTGTGAACACACACACTTGCTCTAGGGGCAGTGGGTACACACACACATGGAGTGACAAGCAATCATCCCCAGCTGAAAATGTACCTGTCAGTCTAAGGGATCAAACAGACCCAGGCCTGCTTCTCTAACCATTAGACCATGACTGCCCTATGATACACCATATGCACTCAACAAACCAATGATTAGGAACACCTACTTTGTATCTATACTCATTGTCCAGTTTATTGCTCATATTTTTTAGTCCCATTTCTTTAATGGTTCTTTAATGGCCAGGACCATCATAGGGCAGGCTTGATTTGGGTGATGATTCATACTCAGACCTGCAGTGACACTGATGTGGTGGTGTTTTACTGTGCTGCTTGAGTTTTTAAATCTCTCTAAGACAGAGCTACCTCGTTGGTCCTCCTTGTTGTAAAGTCAGAGACAGTAGCTAATCTGTTGCTGTACAGTTTGTGTTTATTGACCTCTTGTCCTTCATCAGTGGACAAAGTATGCCGTTGGCTGGATATCTTTGTGTGGTGAACTATTCTCAGTCCAGTAGTGACAGAGGCCTTTAAACACAGCACAGCACAGCCTACATACCACTACATTTCAGTGTCACTGCAGTGCTGAGAACGATGCTGTGGGGGTTCTGACCATTGAAGAGCAGGGTGAAATGAGGATAAGTGTCACGCCTTCGTCTCATCATGTCTGTTGTCCCCGGTCATGTGCTCTTTTTAGCACATGGCTATGTTTTGTTTATGTTCGAGTCTCCGCCTTTGTTCCGCCACCTCGTCCGTGTCATGTGTTAACCCGTCCTCGTTATCTGTCCAGGTGTTTCTCATTTGTGTCTGTATTTAAGCCCTATTGTGTCACGTCCTGTTTGTCGTACATTTCTCATTTCTCATGTCTCTAGTCGTGTTTTATTGTCTGTCCGTCCGTCTGTCTCCACAGCTTCTCCCCGTCTCTTTTCCGTTGTCGTTGTTTTCGCTTTTTGTCCGTCTGTCACGCTTACCCTGTCTAGTTACCCGTGTTTATTTAGCCTGCTTTGCTCCGTTTGTTTTCGTTCCGTTTAAGTCTCGTTATGTTGTTATAATCCTTTATTAAATATACTGTGTTTTAGCGAGTGTGTCCGCCTCCCTCAATCCGCCCCTCGCTCCTGACAGAATGTACGACCACCAGGACGCAGCTAGCACAGAAAATATGTTCGACAGGGCTGCGATGTGGAGTAGCCGGCTCCGGCAGATACACGCCAGCGTTAATCAACGCCTACAGGAGGAGGCAGCTCGTGAATCGAGTGATTACGCCAGCGCGAGTCGTAAGAGTCGGCGGAAAAAGCGTGCTGGAGTCCCCCCCTCGCTGGGGGATTACCCCCTCAGTTCCGGGGAAATTTTTGGGGGGGCGTTAAGGGTAGGGGCTGTTAGCCTCACCTCCGTAGCTCTGAGGTCTGAGGCTAACAGGGGCGCACCTCGAGGGGATGTAATGGGTGCGCCTGTGAAACCCCCTAAACCCTTTACAGCTCCAGCGCGAGCCCGGCGAGCAGCACGAACTCCTGTCCTTGTAAAAGCGGCTCCAACGGCCGCGCCTGTCTTCATTAACGCGGCGCCTCCAGCCGCCCCTGTCCTCGAGAGTGCGGCGCGCGCCTCTCCTGTCTTCGTGAGCGCGACGCGTGCCTCTCCTGCCTCCGTGGACGTCGTCGCACGTTTCCCAGTCTCCGTGGACGACGGCGCAGATTCCTCTGCCTCCGTGGACGTCGTCGCACGTTTCCCAGTCTCCATGGACGACGGCGCAAATTCCTCTGCCTACTTGGACGTCGTCGCACGTTCTCCAGTCTCCGTGGACGACGGCGCAGATTCCTCTGCCTCCGTGGACGTCGTCGCACGTTCTCCTGTGTCCGTGATGGCGGCACCCGCCGCTCCTGTCCCCGTGACTATGGCGGCACCCGCCGCTCCTGTCCCCGTGACTATGGCGGCACCCGCCGCTCCTGTCCCCGTGACTATGGCGGCACCCGCCGCTCCTGTCCCCGTGACTATGGCGGCACCCTCCGCTCCTGTCCCCGTGAATATGGCGGCACCCGCCGCTCCTGTCCCCGTGACTATGGCGGCACCCTCCGCTCCTGTCCCCGTGACTATGGCGGCACCCGCCGCTCCTGTCCCCGTGACTATGGCGGCACCCGCCGCTCCTGTCCCCGTGACTATGGCGGCACCCGCAGCTCCTGTCCCCGTGACTATGGCGGCACCCGACGCTCCTGTCCCCGTGACTATGGCGGCACCCGCCGCTCCTGTCCCCGTGACTATGGCGGCACCCGCCGCTCCTGTCCCCGTGACTATGGCGGCACCCGCCGCTTCTGTCCCCGTGACTACGGCGGCACCCGCCGCTCCTGTCCCCGTGACTATGGCGGCACCCGCCGCTCCTGTCCCCGTGACTATGGCGGCACCCGCCGCTCCTGTCCATGTCCGTAGGTCGGCCCGAAGGACTTCAGGGCCGATCCCCAGAACTGTGCCCAGGCTGGTTCCTCAGACTGCCCCACAGACATTAGCCAGTCCTGGGCACCCCCCTGTTATATTGGTTCCTTTGTCTGTCCCTGTCTTGGTTCCTGTCTCTGTCCTTGTCCCAGTACCCGTGTCAGCCTTTGTCTCTGTCCCTGTCCCGGTCACTGTGTTTGTGTCAGTCCCTGTAAATGTTCTTGTACCTGTTCCCCTGCCAAGTCCAGTCCAGTCCCCTGTCAGCCCTGTCCAGTCTCTGTTTCAACCCCCTGTCTTGTCTCCTGTCCAGTCCCCTGTTAGTCCTGTCCAGTCCCCGTTTCAACCCTCTGTCTTGTCTCATGTCCAGTCCCCTGTTAGTCCTGTCCAGTCCCCGTGTCAACCCTCTGTCTTGTCTCACGTCCAGTTCCCGTATCCGTCCAATGTCCAGTCACCTGTCTTGTCTCCGGTCCAGTTTCCCTTTCAATCCCCTGTCCAGTCTCCTGTCCCGTCTCCGTTTCAGTCTAGTGTCATGTCACCTGTCCTGTCTTCTGTCCAGTCACGTACCCCTGTCCAGTCTAACGTTCCTATCCTGTCCAGTGTCTTGTCACCAGTCTCTGCTCCCGTCCAGTCCCAGCACCAAGTCCTGTCACCTGTCCCGTCTTCTGTCCAGTCCCTGTTTCCATCCAGTGTCATGTCCAATGTCAAAAACCCTGTCAAGTCTCATGTGTCCACTCCCGTCATGTCCAGTCCGTTCCAGTCTTTTGTTACCTCCCTTTGTCAGTCACCTGTCATGTCCCATGTCCCGTCTCAGATATTCGGTCCTGTTGTGTCCCCAGCTCCAGTGTCTGTTCCCGTATTGTCCTGAGTCCTGTCACCCGTTGGTTTGTTGTCCTGTCTTGTTTTCCGTGCCCTCTCCTGTGCCAGCTCTTGGGGGGTTTAGGAGTACGCGCCCGGGAGTTGCGCGTTCTTGGGGGGGGCATCTGTCACGCCTTCGTCTCGTCATGTCTGTTGTCCCCGGTCATGTGCTCTTTGTAGCACATGGCTATGTTTTGTTTATGTTCGAGTCTCTGCCTTTGTTCCGCCTCCTCGTCCGTGTCATGTGTTAACCCGTCCTCGTTATCTGTCCAGGTGTTTCTCATTTGTGTCTGTATTTAAGCCCTATTGTGTCACGTCCTGTTTGTCGTACATTTCTCATTTCTCATGTCTCTAGTCGTGTTTTATTGTCTGTCCGTCCGTCTGTCTCCACAGCTTCTCCCCGTCTCTTTTCCGTTGTCGTTGTTTTCGCTTTTTGTCCGTCTGTCACGCTTACCCTGTCTAGTTACCCGTGTTTATTTAGCCTGCTTTGCTCCGTTTGTTTTCGTTCCGTTTAAGTCTCGTTATGTTGTTATAATCCTTTATTAAATATACTGTGTTTTAGCGAGTGCGTCCGCCTCCCTCAATCCGCCCCTCGCTCCTGACAATAAGAATGTATTCAGAGAAACAGGTGGACTATAGTCTGTAATTGTAGAACTACACAGTGCTCCTGTAGGGTCAGTGGATTAGTAAAAATGGACAATGAATATAGATATAAAGTAGGTGTGCTTTATCCAGTGGTCATTCAGTGTATAATCTCAACTGAAATATAATACAATTTAATCTAATGATACTCTACAGCCTATGCACATGGGCTTAAGTTCAGCATGCCCAACGCTACGTTTTGGCTAGCTGTCTCGGGTCTAATGATACTTTCTTTGCCTTTAAATGCACTTGATGATAATGTTTCATATCACATTGTTCTGAACAGCCTCGGCTCTCGCTGTAATAAGCACTGTTTCACTTAGAGCACTGTGAAAAGAGATATTTTGGCCCTAAAGCTGAAAAGCTGAAGTCCAATTTTAGAAATTCCTCATATCTCATTGTGGAAACCTTTACTCACAATTGTCCAATGCACAGTTTAACAAAAAATTTAGACAAAACACAGGAATCCACCAATTATACATTGTCACTGGCAGATAATGTGATGTGCATCTTGTTTATCTCAAACCCTTTTCATAGCCTCCGAACTGGGTGTGGATTGGAAAAGGCAGATTAACTTCCATTAATCTTGGGATGAATTGCAATGGCATTTATTATACAGAACTTATACGAGCTACAAGTAAAAAATAATATATAAGAATTATTTTAAAAATGACACCCTGCGTTTGTTAAGTATTGAACTGCATCTTGTAAAGGTTAATGTTTTATGATGTGGACATATTGACTGTATTTCACTGTGTCATACTTAATACACATCCATAGCTTAAACAGCTTTCAGCACAAAGTGTACAGCAAGAACGGAGTGCTGGAGACTGCGGTGACATCATCTCCAGCTCTGAAAAACACAAGCTTTACAAGCCTCACACTCCACACACTGTAAATGTCAGGAGACTCGTGATCACTGAATAATAAAACACAGCAGCGGTACCACATGTGGTGGGAAAACATGTCTCAGACTGTCTCAGATCTTATGATGTACAGCCATTGGCTGTTGTTTTAGGGCAAAACACAAACTGAACTTAACAGGCTGAAGAAAAACATGTCACATTTGTTTCAATCAAAAGACTTACTTCATTCTTGAAATTGCTACAAAGGGTTCTTTGAGTGATACCATAGAAGAACCCTTTTAGTTCCATAGTATAGATGAAGTGATTTTGTGAATAACCTTTAAGTGGGCAAAGAACCATTACCACAAGTGAAGGTTTTTAAAAACTTTAAAAGGATTTCACACTCACATATCTTTTAAAAAAGATGGTTCTTTATGGAACCAAATGTGGTTCTTCTATGGCATCACTCGAACGTTTTGTAGAACTGGGTGTATGCATTACTATGCTGTCACTTTTACTTTGGTTTGCTTTACTTTTTACATATGCTATACATCTATGTAATTACATACTAACTGCATGGCAGCTACAGTTTAATTACAAGATAATTACAGACACTCTCTTCTAATATTCTGTAGATCACTTTTAGGCTGTGCCCCGCTTTGGCCATATTGCTTCTGTATCTTTTCAGCAATGTAGTTTGACTGAGTTGGACAATGTTGCAGTGCATCCAACAATAAAAGCACTGTGGTGTTCATTAATTCATTCATTGTGTGTAACCACTTATCCAGCTCAGGGCTGTGGTATGTCCGGAGCCTACCTGGAATCATTGGGCGCAAGGCAGGAACACACCCTGGATGGGGAACCAGTCCTTCACAGGGCGACACACTCACACCTATGGACACTCTTGAATTGCCAATTCACCTATCAGCGTGTGTTTTTGTACTGTGGGAGGAAACTGGAGCCCCCAGAAGAAACCCACGCAGACATGGGGAGAACACACCAAACCAGTCATCTAGAGCAGGACTTGAACCCTCACCCTCCAGGTCCCTGGAGCTGTGTGACTGTGACACTACCTGCTGTGCCACTGTGCTGTTTCTTAGATATAAAAATACACAAATCAACTAAACCATTTTGACCACCTCCTTGTTTGTTACACTCTCAGGTCTGTTCTGTCAGCTCCATTGTCTAGACAGGACCATTTTGTAGTTCTACAATTTTAGACTGTAATCCATCTCTTGCTCTGCATACTTTATTTGCCCCCTTTTACCCTGTTCATCAATGGTCAGGACCCACACAGGACCACCACAGAGCAGGTATAATTTGGGTGGTGCATCATTCTCAGCACTGCAGTGACACTGATGTGGTGGTGTTTTTAATGCGTGTTGCACTGATATGTGTGGATCAGACATAGCAGTGCTGCTTGAGTTTTATAGTGTCACTGCTCAACTGAGAACAGTCCACCAACCAAAAGTGACCAACATACAGCATCCTGTTTTCAGCATCCTGTGTACACTGATGAAGGACTAGAGGACAACCAACACAAATAGTACAGCAAAAGATGAGCTACAGTCTCTGACTTTACATCTACAAAGTGGACCAACCAGGTAGGTATGTCTGACAAAGACAGAGCAACACTGGACACTGTTTAAAAACTCTGCTGTGTCCAATTGACTTGTACCAGCAACACGCACCAACACTTCACATCATTATCACAGCAGCGCTGAATATCATCCACCACCCAAATCATACCTGACCTGTAGATGTCTTGTGGGGATCCTGATTATTAAAGAACAGGGTGAAAACGAGAAAGAGATGGATGATTGTAGATCTGTAATTGTAGAACTACAGAGTGCTCCTGTCTGGTCAGTGGAGCTGAGAGACTGGATTGTGAGTGTAGAATCAAGGTAGTGGTCATGATGTTATGGTTGATTGGTATTAAAAAGCAACGTGCTAGTGCTGCCATAAAAAGGCTTTGAGCACACAATTTTCTCAACAAGTATCTAAACTCTTCTTCCAAAAAAAAATCTGCCTTAATAAACAACAATCAAATTTGTTGTCAAGCATGTTCAACAGTGCAGCTAAAAATATAGCCAGCTCAGATATTTAAGCCAGCTGTAGACAGTACTACAAAGAAAGCTTCAGTTCCAGATGCTGAACCATTGTACTATGGCAAATTTGTACAAGGGCATGAGGACAACACATCTGGCAGCAGGTTTAAAGGAGTACAAGAAAGTCAAGGCTAAAATCTCTAAATTTACCATCTGCAGGACTTCAGCTTTGATGATGTGGTCAGAAATGTTTGAGCCAATTCCAGCTCATTTTGACAAAAATGCTCAAGTCATACACTTCATTGCTTACATTAGCCAGCTCTTTCTCCAGCTCCATCACTCTGGACATCTCCTGCCTGATGGTGCTCTCGTTGACCTCCAGCTTTCTGTCTTTTCGTACCAACATGGCTAGGTCAACCATGAACTCTTCGTAAGTGACGCAGGCCTGCAACAACATCAACATACCTGTGACACATTAGCCAGAATCTATGTGGATAAGTGCTGTGTAGGTGTATTCCAAAGAGTGAAAGGTGTTTGTGCGTGTGTGCGGCAGGATTGGAAACACTGTTAAATAATGAACTACTATGGGCCCTCCTGAGGTTTAGCTCCACAGTTATTTAGGAAGCATTCTCAGGCCTCCTGGGAGGCATAATACAAGCTAATTGGGTTAATCTGTCCATCTCTTCCCCCTCCTCTCTTCTCTTCCTCACTATTATTTTTCCAAAACAAGAAAGAGTCAGATGAGTAAAGACAGTTCACTCCAAACACTTCCATCTGCTGCGGTGTGTACCAGGATTATTTCCACCCTGTGTTGGTTTTAATTACTTCCATAAACTGGAAGGCATTATAGAATTAGCCTGATTTGAATAATAATCAGATGGATTCTAACAATGGCAGGCCTCAGGGGCAGGACTGGACACTCAAACGCCCAAAGCATCCAGGGGTAGAGAGGGAGAAAAATGGATGAAAGGGGCTTTGTTAATTTACACTAACAATAACCAGTCTGTATTAAACCACATGAAATCCATAGAAAGTAGAAACCAATCCTTATCAGTATTGTGGCCTTCAATAGTTTTGAAAGTGATACCCTTGTTTTGCTGAAGTGAGTTTGTTCCAGGGGAAGAGGTTGTAGAATTGGGGCCTTTATAAAGACCACCTGTGGCCTGACTTGTTGTTATTGGCAGATCTTACCTCCTCATAGGGCCCGGTGCAGACGTAGTAGTCTCTGGAGGGAAGGCCGAGACTTGGCTGGTCAAACTGCCAAAGAGAATCAGAGCCACACACATAATCAGCTATTCATCCCCTCTGCAGAAACCCAACTATCCCCACCATGACCTGCCCCACTCAGCCCGTATCAGTTACTGCGATTAAAGTGGAAAAGCACTTTAAACCTCCAGGTAATCTCTCTGCAGATCCGCAAATACAGAGAAGCTCTTGTTCGGGGAGATTTTGCGATTGTGACTTTTTGGCTCATATGTCTATAAGAACTGAAGAATTCTACATGTTCAACCAGACCTTTCTGGATGCGAGTCTTGTAGTGTTAGCCTGGATATGTTTAATAAACTTATGGCAATTTTTCACTGCATGGTCCCTACTAGATTCCACTCTCAGCTGTTTTCTTTTCCATTAGTCGATTCTGCTACCTGGTCCCTGGAAACAGGCACTGGTTTAGTCCCTGCTCGCACCTGGTTCGAGTAGGACCTAAGCGTGATTTGTAAAAGTTGCAGAGCACTTACTGGACAGAGAGACCTTATACGGCAAAATGCAGACTTCCAGCACAAATTAACCGCTTGTAAAATGTGCAAGCTACAGCAGCAATCACATCTGTTTTATCCGACTCACAATGGTAGCTTGTAAAACTCCTTGGATCTGTGGCTGACAAAGAACTCCAGTGAGAGCTGGACACGCATTAAGGAAAAATCTGATCTGTGGAAACTGGGGAGTAGAGCCATGTTCTGTCCAAAAATAACAAAAACAGGACACAAATACACAACAAGTAAACAGTGCCACCACCATTGTTGTGGTTTTCAAAGTCTGTGTTTCCCACTAGAGGCTGGTTTTGTGACATCACCAGCTACATTTTGCTGTGGGAGCTGTGGTAGTGAAAAAGTGACCAGAGAAAAGTGCATGGAGTTTATTTACTCTCTTATTATTTTAATTGGGTGGGATGGTGACGCAACAGATTTGTGGTTTCAAGCCCCACTCTAGGTGATTTCTCTGTGAGGAGTTTGGTGTGTCCCCCCCTGTCCGTGTAGGTTTCCTCCGGGTGCTCTGGTTTCCTCTCACAGTCCAAAAAAATACATTAATAGGTGGATAGACTACTCAAAAGTGCCCATAGGTGTGTGTGTGTGTGTTTGTGTGTGTCACCCTGCGAAGGACTGGTACTGGACTGGACCCTGTATTTACTTGGTATCGGATCGATACCAGAATTGCCGGTATCGCCCACCTCTACTGAGTACAGTGTACTATATTTTCTAGTAACGCAATAAAACTGAATAAAATATAAATAATTTACATTTAATTAGATCTGGGCTTACAGTGCAGCTCAAAAACTACTCAGTAATTTTACTGAGTGATTCCAATAGTAGCACTATTTCAATCTACATCACATTATTCCATGAGTCTGCAGGGTTTGTAGTCTTTGGCTGTGTTCACACAGCAGGTAAATGTGGCGCAATTCTGAATTCATGATCAAATTACAGTATTTTGTTCTCCTGTTCACACTGTCTATATAATGGGATCTATATCTGACATTAGTCTCGTTAACTATGTGCAAAATGACAATGTTTCATGCTTTGACCAGAAGGAAAGGTCCATCATTTCCATCCAAAGTACTTTCATTTTGAAATGAATGAATGAATGGAACCAGACTGGTGTTTTACTGTGCAGTGCTGTGTCGCAAAATTACCCTTTTTAATTTTTTTTTTCTCCAAATTATATTTATGGGGAAAGCACAGTATAAGTTAAGAATTTAAAGAATATTAAAACATGAACTGATTTAAAAAGTCAGTGATTAAACATTGGTCTGAGCAAGTGCGATTTTTGCTGTTCACACAACAACATAAAGGACACACCTGTGTCACATATAAACAAACAGGCCAATTTTTCCACATCCAGCAAAAACTTGTTGAAAATACATTGAAAAGATGACTTGGCCAGGCATCTCAATAGTCTAAAGGTTTAAATTTGGTTGAAAATGAAAGGTGAAAATATGTCTACAAAAAATCTATATCTACAACTAGATGAAATTCTGTACATTCTGTAATTTAGCCTTTACAAAGGCTAAATTTGCCCAAATGGGCTAAAAAGGCCCACATTTCAAAGTCTTTTTTGGACTAAATAAAGGCCATAATAGACTGATCAGATTCAGCCCAAAAATTAACATTTATATGACACCTGGTGTTTGGTGGGTGCTGTTGGGTTAATGTAGCATTACAGTCTGACACTGTGGCGAGATATTTAGCCCCGTATCAATTAACCATCCCAATACCTCACAATTCTCATCACAAAACTATGTCATCCCCACTCTAAAGAAAGACAGTTTAGGGAACTCAGTGCACACCTACATGAATGATATGAGAGTTGGAGTCTTTGTCGTCTGTCCCAATGAAAAAGCTAATAAGGACTTGCTTGCCGTATTTCTCGTTCAGTCTGGCTATGGAGCTTTCTGCACTCCAACCTTTCCCTGAGGAGATAACATGACAGATTTTATAAAGACAGGATTAGGTCTCATTCGTTGGGGTGATGTGCATGACAAGTACATCATATCCTAATCACATACCGAATGTGGTGTCCCAGTCATCCGTTGCTATGGGCCACTCAAAGACATCTGGCAGCATTGTAAGCAGAGGCGTTCCACCTCTCTGCTCAATGAGACCTGTCAGAAAAATGCAGAAATATTCCAGCAGCACTCACTCAACCCAGCAAGCTCATTTCACTGAAACCAAGGCTCCTTTTTCTATCTGCTTTTTCTGAAGAGACTTCGATTACAACTCTTGTAATCTTGCTTGGAAATGCTACATGTCACATGTGTATCTTACAGATGCAAGACAAGCTTCTAACAAAATGCAAAGCCTTCCTATTAAAATATTTATTTAATAAATATTTATTGGCACTGTCTTGGAATCAATCCTTTGTCATCATGGACTTACTTTCATTGGTGCAGGATCTATAGAGGGTCTTGGCATTGGTTAAAGCCCTGGTCCCAGAAGCATCACCCTCTCTTTCCAGTACTCCTGCATAAACAAAAGAAATTCTGCTAAAGATTTTGACTGGTTTATGAAGTTTCTGACATGGTTATGAACATAAAATAATAAAGTAATATTATTTGATTTATTATTTTGTATGGTACCTTTATACACACAACTCAAAGTGCTTTACAGAAAAAAAACAAAAATTGTGAAACATATAAGTATGCAATAAGAGTCATTATTAAAAAATAAATAAATAAATAGTAATTTAAGTTTTATTTTAAAAGAGAAGGCATAATTAAATATGATTCAAAATAGTTATAAAACACATAGAAATAAACATGAAAAATAAAAGCATTGGAACATTCCTCTGATCAAGCACCTCAGAAAAGCATTTGCATGGATAGTTACAAGAAACTATATACTCAAGTGTGTTTTCCTGCACCCTGAGTTTTAAATGTTATCACCCTTCGAATAGCATTCATAACTGATTAATATCTTACTTCGAAGTAAGTAAGTAAGTAAGTAGGTAAATAAATAAGTACAGCAAGGACAAAAGGTGTGCAATTTCAAGCCTGAGTATTTATGTCCATTCTCTTGGGCTTCATCTCCCCATTCTTGACCTTAATTTGTTTATAGATGCTCTGCATCTGTGGGTAGGTTTAATTCTACAATCTACTATTTACTGCTAATTATTTGGGTCTCAGATCAAGATTTAACTTACATAGCTTACATTGAAACACTAATCCTAATTATTTAGCAGCTCGTTATACACATCTTCAGTTCCACCTTTAATGGCTCATAGAAATGGTGGATTAACATTGTGTCCCAAATCACATCTGCCAAATCACAGAATTCTTTACATTCTAAACTACAATGTGCCCTTCTAATAAAGATGCAGTAATGTTTTATACCTTATGCAGTGCACTTTGTTAAAATTTAAGCTTTTATTTAGGTAAAATACAGTTAAACATGGCATAAAAAGCAAGACAATATATGTGTGAGACCAAAGAGAAGTGATATATTTTATTTTCATGTTTATCTCTGAATATTTAAACACACAGAACAATTGAAAAAAAATTATGTCAAAGATTTGTTTGTTTTGCTCTGAGAACAGCTGTCCTCCAGAATTGTCTGTTTTCAATGGTATTGTGGTTCAATCCAAACTGAAAAGTCAAACAGTCCATATATGGAAGCACCCTTAATTACTGACCTATTGTCATAAGATGGAAAAGTGAATAATACACCTGGAATGTGAGGGGTTAAGACCTAGTTTTGATCTAAAATATTCTGCCAGTAGGAAGCCAGTGCTAAAGCAGCTCAGAAAATGAGTGTGATAAAAATCAAAGTTTGAGTAATAAGATAGTTGTGCAAGAGTCAAACAAGAACAACCTCAGGCTAAACCAAAAGATTCTTATGAAAGACATCCTTCTTATTGTGGCTGATGTGCTGAATTTATCCTGAGTCATAGCCACAATCTACCACACTGACAACCTGACCTTTCACTTTCACCCTCACAATTACCTACCTTGTATCTTGTGTCTACACTCACTGTACATTTTCCATAAAGGAGCACTTAGTAGTTCTATAATTAGAGACTACAGTCCACATGTTTGCATACTTTATCCCCTTTTCATCCTGCTCTTCACTGGTCAGAAACCCCCACAGGACCACCACAGAGCAGGTGTGATTTGGCTGGTGGATCTTTCTCAGCCCAGCAGTGACACTGACATGGTGGTTGTGTGTCATTGTGTGTTGTTCTGGTATGAGTGGATCAGACACAGAAAAGCTTTTACACTGTCCTTTCACTGTCCACTCTGTTACACACACCAACCTCGTTGGTCCACCTTGTAGATGTAAAGTCAAATGTAGAAGCTCATCTGTCATCACTGCCCCTAGTGGTTAATAGTGTGTGTGTGTGAAGGTGTGTTTGACTGCACAGATTGGGTTAAATGCGGAGAAAAAATTCCTGTGTGCAAGCACAGTGGCCAATAAAGTGATTCTAATTCTAATTCTTTAAAAACTCAAGCAGCCATGCTGTGTCTGATCCACTTGTACTATATATATATATATATATATATATATATATATATATATATATATATATATATATATATATATATATATACTGCTCTTTCAATGTTTACAAATGTACAAATGTCAGCTTTTTTGACAATTGACAATTGCCTTGCTATGAATTTTCACTAATCCCAGACCTTGATTATGTAACATGCAATGGTTTCTATTAAGTTAACAACTAGACTCTTAATCCGTAGTCTTGGCCTATAGGGGTCTCCTGTGTTTTCCTGGTAAATGGAGGACTCTTTGTTTTGTACTGAATTACTACAGAGCTGTTTGCAGTGTTCAGGCTCTGATTTGGTTTTAATTAGGGCTTGCGTTTGAATGTTTCCTGAGAAAGGGCAGAGATCATGAATATGTGATCAGATTAGAGACCACCTGGTGTGTGTGTGTGGCACGCTCCCCTACTGCTTCAAATCTCGCTCTCTCACTTGCTGTCTTATCTGTATCTCTCTCTCTCTCTCTCTCTCCCCTCTCTCTCTCTTGCTCTCTCTAAATTTCTTCTTCCATTTCTTCTCCCTGTTTGCCTTTCTTTTAACTCCTTGACTTTTACAACCCATGAATTTGTCTGAAGGTAATTCATGGAGTTTATATGCAAATGGAATCTAGAATCTGGATTTCACATGAGGACCAGACTTGATATATTTCTTGGTTGGAAAGCAAATGTAATTTTGCTGGACCTCTAAAAGCTTACTCCAGCTTTGCATAGTCACATCTTTGAGGAAATCTAAATAAGAATCTGGCAAATAATGCCAATATTAGCCTCATAAACAGACACATTTAAGGTGGATAAATGTTGGAACATGAAAATTATGAATACGAAGCAAATATCTGCAAACATTAAGGTGGAAATTTATATTCAAATAGAAAAACTAGAGATGGGCCTGAGCCGATCCTATTGGTTCTTTGACTTGCTGAATATCAGATTGACAGGGCTGATCTGCTTACTGATCCAAGTTCCAGTTTGGCGCTTGCGCTGCACCATGAACCAGCCATAGCAAAACGTAAGAAGACCAATCCATATTCCATTCCACATCTTACAATCAACCTGCAACTGAGGACCTATCCACAGGAAAAATGGAGGTCGTTGGCTGTGTGTTGACCTCCCGTTCACACAAAACTGCTTTTTGGGTCACTGAAAATTTGAGGTTTTGGAAAACCATGTGTGTATGTATGTCTCTATTCTCTCTCATCTTTTTTCTTTCCATCTGAAGTGGAGCCTATTAAGCAGAGCCTTTTAAGGTGGAATGGTTTAATTCTGCTAGCAAAAGCAGTAAAACAACAATTTTCAATCCTGGGGGTGTCTGTTTATGGTAATTATGGCCTAAGGTACAAACATTAGGATCCAGGTAAAGTATGCACTTTATTAGAGTTCGATCAAGCTGTGAACCAAAGTCAGGGTATTTATGATAGCACCAAGCTATTAAAGCTATATTTTAGAAGATTTTGAATACTGTTACGAGTCAGGAATTTCATCAAGACAGCTGAGTTTGACAAATCCATTTATACCACTGTACACCTTCAAACTTCTCTTTACAACAATATTTAAAGCAAATTTACAAACCCACATGAAATGACACAAATTTACCCAAACTATGGCTGCTTGCACCTCAGGGCAAGTCCTAAAGCACGTGCATTTCAACAAACTGCTATCAGTCAGTCAGTGAAAAAGCCTCTTCTACATTACACACATTCCCTTATTAATGATGCAAAAAGTGTAGTTTAAACATATATATAAATGTACATATTTGCTGGATGCCCTTAACCTCACTACACGACTGGAGATGATACACTACACAACCTCAAGCCCCCAAACTAAAGATGCGACTCTTGTTTCCTAAGAGACAGATAAACATGGGTGTACCACTCACTGCAGTTATTGTTTGCCCTGCTAATTGTGTAGATGATCAAAGTAAAAACACATAAAAATGTCTTGGATGAGAAAACATGATCAGCACAGTCTCTACCTACTGCAGAGGTAGTTGGAGATTAGTAGAATAGCACAAACTCCAGGCTACCTTAAACATTTCTGAAACATTAGCATTAGAATTAGACTGCTTCACAGTGTTGTGTCATTTAATGCTGAACGGAAAATTTAAATAAAGTTGGAATAAAAGCTGTACCAGCGTGTTCTGTGGCACCCTGTGTTATTTCTCTTACGGGTAATACTTTTTATTTGGAGACATCTAGCATTAAGTAATGTCTTGTACCTTTAGAGTTTAATCCATCCTGCATAGTAGAGCTCCACTGTGTTTACTTTCTGTGCTTAATTCACACTGGTTGTTGAGACATGTTGAGACTTGAGTTGGGTTTACACTACATGATTACATCTAAATTTGGGTTGGAAAATTAAACATTTCATATGCTGTGACTGGTCTGAATTGTGAATTGGGCTGAATTTTGAGGCAAAAAATTACTTTTCCACAGACAAGACTGACAATTGCAACTGCACCAGAGTCTGCAAACTACAGCCAATTACCACAGAGTTGGCCATACTGGTAATTGGGGTTCAAATCAGCCTAAAATTGTGTAGTGTAGTGTAGTGCAAGTCCAGAAGTGGGCTTGGGACAAGAAGGTCTTTTGTTAGATCCCCACAGTTGACAGAAAAATTAGGGTTTATGGGAATGAAGAACAGCACTGCCTCCTCCTTCAATCCATCCACTTAATCCTAAGTGCTGGGAGTGTCTGCCTGCCAAAATAGTTGTGTGTGCACACTTACTACACTAGCGCAATAGTTCCCAAAGTGAGCGGCATGCCCCCTGGGGGTGCAACAAGGCAAATGAATGTAATACACAATGCATGTCACGTGGACTAATTCACAGTAAAGGTGAATTTTCAATAGATTGTTTTATTTATTTGTGTTGTTCAATAAGAATTTGCAGTTTTGCATGAATTATAATCTAATTCCAATGGAGAGCGGTATGTAACACGTGTGTATGTGTTAGAGTCAGGGGCTAGGGTATATTCTCATCTACAAAAGTAAAAACTTTAACTTATTAAATATTTATTTAAAAATTTAATTAATAACTGAAGGTGTAAATTATTCATATGTAAACAAAATATTTAACAATTTTCATAATTATGTTTTGAGAAAATTTTTTTGTGATAAAAAAAAAAAAAGTAATACAAATGCATACACTGTAGTTCATTACATCTGTAAGGGGGCAGTGTTCCCCCACTTTTTATTACAGGGTGGAATCCCCCAGTATTTTGCAAAGTTAATGTAAAGAATGCCCATGGTTCTATCAGCTTATTTTCTGGACATAAGCAAAGGCTAGAGACCGATGTGAGCAATTAGGGCAAAGGACAAAGCGTACATGGGAAAAACAAGCCAAGACCAAGCACAAGAAGCCACCCAAAAATAAAGCATATGAAGACACAATAGAAGAAAATGCTCAGCTGAAGGAAATGTGGCCATTCTTTGCATCATTAGAGTCCTAAAACTACAAACCCTGTGCCTATTTGACCTACTAATACAAGTGCAGAGAGCTGCTGTACAGCACCAGCTCCAAGCACTGCACTTTTTCTAAAAACATATTACTTATATCTCATAACTGATAAACATAACTGATGAACTATCTTCTTGTTATTTATTTATTTAAGTGTATAACTGTGTTGAAAACATAGAATTTAAGGCTATTGATTTTTGTCTGTAATTGTTAGCAATAATTTAATATGATATAATCAAATCATTATTTTAGAATTATTCTTGTGCAAATGAGGACGAAATAAGGGTGCACATGTTTCTGTGAGGAGACTAGGAGGTAAGTGGAGGTTCATTAATTAATTCATTGTCTGTAATTGTTCATCCAGTTCAGGGTCACGGTGGGTCTGGAGCCAACCCAGAATCACTGGGTGCAAGGACACAGAGAACACACCAAATTTCTCACAGGGAGTCACCCAGAGCAGGTCTTCACTCCACAACCACATGACCCTGGAGCTACATGTTGGACATGGACACTACATCTTGCCACCCTTCCTTGGAGGTTTTGGTTTGATAATGGGTGGTACTTGGTCTAAAAATATGGGAGCCACTGTTGTAAGGCTACAGTGTAGGTTATAAACTACAGCTCTCATCACAGAGCTCACTGCAGACTGGAACTCCAACTTAGTCCTCACATGATACAACATTTAAAATGGCCTTATCTGACCCACATCTTCCCACAAATCCCTCTGTGTCCTAGAGCATAAGAGGAAGGGGATCTTCCCTGTGGTGATTCCTCCATGTGCCTGCATGAGCTCCATCACTGATTCCTCACCACTGACACCATTCCTTTCTCACACTCCCTGCTGTGCCCAGCTCTCTCTCCACTTCAGAAATGCAGAATGATCTGATGAGAATCAGTGAGTACAATCCTTTCAGTCACAGTCATAACTACTAGTGTGTTAGACGATCTGTTTAAGAGCTTGTGGGACTGATCTCTGTTTCACAAGAGCGTCTTCAGCCAAGTTCATTTTTCTGTCAGCATGAAGAAGATTAGCCTCTCAATGACAGGTCTTTTATACACTACTGAGGTATAGGGTGAAGGTCACATGCTGAATTTTTCCTTGCTTCCTTTCCATCTTCTACCTTTAACACTTATGTCCTCAGTTAGCATCAAATATTAAGATATATACACTCTTAAAAATAAAGGAGCAATTAAAGGTTCTTTGAGTGATCTCTCTCTCTCTCTCTCTCTCTCTCTCTCTCTCTCTCTCTCTCTCTCTCTTTATCTCTTTCTCTGGTTACATGTAGGTGTGTTTTATTTTACTGAAATGTAGGTATTGCAGAATGTCAAGTGCCTGTAGATACAAAAACAAATACTATAAAAATAGGACTGGTCAGCATGAAAGTTGTGCAGTTATTAACAGAGCATGCACTTTGGTGCACACTGATTTTTGGTGAATATATTGTGGACATGTGTCATTCATTCATTATCCGTAACCGCTTATCCAATTCAGGGTCGCAGTGGGTCCAGAGCCTACCTGGAATCATTGAGCGCAAGGCGGGTATACACCCTGGAGGGGCCGCCAGTCCTTCACAGGGCAACACAGACACACACACACACACATTCACTCCCACACTCACAGCTACGGACACTTTAGAGTCGCCAATCCACCTACCAACGTGTGTTTTTGGACTGTGGGAGGAAACCCACGCAGACGCGGGGAGAACACACCAACTCCTCACAGACAGTCACCCAGGGCCGCCCAGCCATGTGTCAGTATAATTTAAAATATCATCTATTCTGATAGAGTTGGAGAGATAAGAATATTTTATAGACTTGTAAGAACAAAACCAATACAGTAATAGTTTTATCTGGAGTTATCCAGACTGGCTAATCAGTGATAAAACGGAATTATGGTGTGTCAACAGATATCATATGATATCAGATATCAGTGAACTCACATGTTCAGTTTCATGTCTCAGTAACTGTAGCACAATCAAAAACATTCCCAAGAGAAGTTTTTTTTTATATCTGGTACCATTAAACATCTTGTCTCGTCCTGTCCAGTCCAGGCCTTTTACAGTCAAACAGAAGCTGTAGCAATGTTAATAGTTCTGAAAACACTCTGACACACACCAGGGCTGGAGCGTTAATTACTTCCAAACCTCTAATCAAGCCTCTAAATATGCTTTCATTTTCACATCAACTTTTCATTTAATTCCTCCAAAGGTCAACATGCTGGAAATGGTAATGAGGGGATTTGGCTTTAAAAAATTTGCTTCTCTCGGAAAAGTCGTGACCCTGCCACTTAATTCCTGGCCCCCGAGTCATTATTTTCATTCCGCGCTGTTCGTCATACTCGCCTGGCACATATCCCCCTGGCACACCCGTGATTAGCACTAACAGACCAGTTGCACTCAAATTAAATTATTCATTTGCCAAACATCTCATTAATTTAATTACAACTTGAAGTCATTGTGATGATAATCTTCCTCCCATTGTTGTTTGAATCAAACCCCTTTGTTACCCAACCACAAGCTCATCAAGTTATTATTGATTGTGATACATTGCTATGTATTGTCTTTTAAAGATGTACAATGAGAAATAATCAAAGACTGATGTTATGAAAAAAATAGTAGAAGTTATGTTTCTAACACATAAAGGGTATTAACAGAGTTTGCCTCCCTTTTACTGTAGGAAATGCCTCTACTCTTCTAGGATGACTTTACACCCGACGTTGGAATATTCCTGTGAGAATCTGATGGCATTCAGCTAGAAGATGCTTTGTAAGATCAAGGACTGATATTGAATGGAGCTCTATCACTCCAGAGATCTCAGTCACACTGCTCCAGAGTATACCTTACCTCACACACCATCAAACTCACACTCACTATCAAGCTATATCACACACACTGTCAAGAATATGATGGTGTGTGAGAGAGACGGATAATGTATGTGAAATAAGTAAAAGTTTGATAGTGTTTGTGAGAGAGTATAATTGTGTGAGAGGGATTGATAGTGTTTGAGAAAGTTGTGATGCTTGTATTTGGCTGTTTTAACCCAGCGTCTGGCTTGTTCTGGCTCAGCCATTAATTCCTATAATCAATTAATTAAATAAACTGCTCATTGGGTGGGTGGGGGCCATACTTGACTATAATTGAAACAGAAACAGAAAATTTAAACAACAACTCTCTAGACAGTAACCACTTATCCAGTTCAGGGTGGCGGTGGGTCTGAAGCCTACCCGGAATCACTGGGTGCAAGGCAACTCAGGAACTCACCCTGGAGGGGCCATTTTTTCACAGGTTGACACACTCTCACACATTCACTCACACTTTTGAGTCACCAATCCACCTACCAATGTGTGTTTTTTGACTCTGGGAGGAAACCAGAGGAAACCCACAAGGACACGGGGAGAACACACCAAAATACTCACAGACAGTCACCCAGAGTAGGATTCAAACACACCACTCCTGGAGCTGTGTGACATTGACACTACCTGCTGCACTACTGTGCTGCACTTTAGTTATAGTCCATCATTTATTTAAATTTATTTTACTTTGTGTCTAAGCACTAATAAGATTAAAAAACAACATACAAGTGTTCCATGAATCTGAGTCAATACAAAGAAAATGCAGTGTTATAAATAAGTGATACACTGTGGGTTATTATATGTAATATATTAATGATAAACAGACCTGGCGTGTTGTAACACTAGGGTTGTACCAACTGTAAACTATAAACTGTGCAATAATAGTTACATTTTAACACCTTACAAAGCACACACACAGTCCATGTGTCAGCATCTTCCAAAAATTCATTATCAGTACAGTTCCAGAGTCTGTGTTACTTTGAGCTTTGTTCAGTCCACACTCTTCCAGCACTTCCACCTCAACCACGAAAATCATCACATCACATCTACTCCCAGATCTGCCCCAGAATCCTGCCTCTAAATCAAACCTCATGCTGGGGCTAATCAGCCCCTTGGTCCTACATGCATGGTTCCTGGATCTCCAGGTGCTGAACGACCCTTGCCCTTCCTGCTGAGCAATCATACACACCCTCAGCCTTAGCTTCAGATATGGATGCTGGCATGCTCTTTATCTAATTGCACAAGACAGGAATTGGATCTGGTCCCTGATAGGTTGAAAATGATTTGCTTGTTATTCAGCAGACAGACTTTACTTCCTTCTGTAAGGAAGGCAGACACCCATGCTGGTGATATTAGATAAGAAGAGGGGCAGGCATTATTCCTACCAAAACATTCCCTCTAGGGCAGATAGCTAATTCTACCATGATTTCTACTCCTATTTGTTAAGGCCCCAATTTTGTAATCTCCAAACTGGCTTTCTGAGAAAAGGGACACATAATTAGAAATATCAGCACACATTATGTCTTATTAATCTATTCCTTCATTTTCTGAAAATGCTTCATTAAAGTCAGGGTTGGGATGGGGCCAGAGTCAATATGCCTATATACAGTGGACACATCACCAGTCCATCATAGGGCATCACACATTCACCTAGTAACTCACACACTCCTGTAGAAACTTTCACACACTTTCACACAACTAATTCACCTACCTTCAACATGTTCTTTTGAACTGTGGGAGGAAACTGAAGCACCCAGAGAATATCCATGCAGACACAGGGAGAACACACCAAACTCCTCAGAGACAATGACCCAAGGCAGGTTTTGAACCCACAACCCCAGAACTCTGCAGCTGGGTAACTCTCTTGCCACCATGCTCCCTGATCTTACTCAGATTAAACAAATCAAAGTGTGATATCATGTGTACAAGCTTTGTGTGTAATCCTGGTCTGATGCCCAATGAAAACAAAGCCCACTTAAGCAGGGCTTAATAAAACAGGGAAATGGAACAAAGCACAATTCTGAGAGCCCTGAGACCATAGAGGCTGAGATCCACTTATAGATTCACTTAAACTAAATTACAGTGTAACAAACATCTTAATAGGGCAAAATCCCACTTGTATCTGTTCAAACCAGTAGAAACACACTGTGGCAGTATGAACTTATAATAAAAGCTTTAAATAAAAGAGGGAATATAAATGGGTTGCAGTTATGTGATTTATTTGTTTGTTTGTTTTGTGCCATATTGGGGACTGATTATCTGGTTTCAGCGCTAATATAAAAGGATGGGGAATATGTACACATTTATTTCATACACAGCTTCTCTCCCTGCACGTGAGAGAGTGTCACAATATTTGGAAGCACAGATGACCACTGCCTCTTTGCTTCAAGAGCATAAAAGATCCCACAGTATAGCATAATGAGGAGAAAAAGATTATTAAAGTCTGTTAGCCATGTTAGCATTTTCTAATGGAAAACTGTCAGAATGTCTGACTCTAATGTGTTTCTTTGATCTTCTGACAGAATCTGAGTGAGTAATTCATATCACAGATACATATACAAGCTTCAATAATCATGTTATTTAGCTTGTGTTTAGTTTTAGCATGTAAGAGAGTAAGTAAGTATTTTTTTTTTTGTCTCAGTGTTTCCCCCTGGGTAAATAATCTGATCCCACTCTCTGTGCGCTCTGAATGTGAAGCAGATTCTTGGAGGATAAAGTTTTATTGTGACTGTCTTCCAATTAATTTGTTTGGCAACTAATTAAATATCACAGTTTTATTTGAGTTATGTGTTTGAGTGATGAGCAGGTCCCCAATATGGTGGCTACTGTGATGTCAGTTTAAACCCATGGATAACTTAGAGATACAGAATGATATGTTTCAACCCCACACAGATGTTTTAATCAACAGCAGTTTTTCTCATTATGAATTTTCAGCACAAAATTCCTCTGTCTTCAAATTAATTTGCTTCAACCATGAGATAACATCTCAGTTTTTACCAGTTAATCTATGTCTGGCTCTCCACATTTCTTTCGTGAAACAAGTAAATCCAAATGTCATTGTGAAATTCATCATTTAAAAAAAACATTAAAAAAAAAAAAAAAAAAAAAAAAACACTTCCAAGAATTCATCTCTGGCTTGTTTTCATATAGGAGAGGCTTTACCTTTCAGCACCACCTCCAGTTCGTCCCGGAGGATATCGAATGTGCTGTAGCGTGAGCTGGTCTCTGGAATGATGTTCTTCTTCAGCCAGCCTCCACAGGCATACTGATAGAAGTTATCACAGGGGTTGACTGAAGTATCCATGTTTTCAATGAGACGGGATGCTGAAAGGCCAAAGACAGATAAGGGCAGGGTTTTCAGATGCTTTTTTTTTTGTTACAGATCTAGAGGTCCACACCCTTGCATCAAGTGGTGATATTTTTTTTAAGTATTCATGATTAACCTGTATCTGCTACAGTAATTGAAATCTGAGAGCTCTCCTTGAATTCCTGGTGTTCTCGAATTATTGTGTTATTTGAGCCAACGTGCTTGTAGGGTTTTGTGGAATGTCCTTACCTGACTGTGTGCAGTCAGCTGTTGTGCAAACACCATCTATGACAGATCAAGACATGCAGGAGGTTAATGCTTCAGAGGGCAAATGACTTATTTTATTATAATAATAATAATAATAATTCTGCATGAATTATGAACATAATTATTTGGGCTGATCAGTGACATGACAGTAAATTCATAGGACCCTGACTGTGTTTTTTGAAGGGTTAAAGCTTGACAAAAAAAGTGATTAACAAAATGGTTCACCTGGCTGAGTCTGAGCTTATTACACAATTCATATGCCACTTTATTGCCCTTCCAGTCATCAGTGCTCTGTCACTTCACCTCATCTGCCCCACTGTGACTTCCCCAACTAATTTCATGTCCCCTGAGCCCCATCTCTGTTCTCTCAACACCATGTTTGCCATTGCATTCATCCCCATACTTATTCTAGCTGTCCAAATTTGGAATACTGTTCTTAGTCCCTGTATTTCCACACAAAACCTTGTTCTTTATTTTGTTTCTCACACCACAAGCGCTATTCCCAGTTTGTATTCTCTGATTCCCAAACTCAGTTCCAGTCCCCATTCATACCTCTTTCCTAGTCCCTACTTTCTAATTCTGAAACTTAATCTCAGTCCCCAATATCCTACTTTCTGCCTCATTCCCAGGCCTTATTTTTAATAGTTAGAATTTTAATCCCATTTCCCATTCTCCCACATTCTATGGCATTCCCTAATATGTATAATATTCTCTAAATGTAAATACTTGATTCAAATCTGTTCCTGAATCTCCTTTTTACCTGTTCACAGTCCTCATTCTCAACATCTCAACATGGATATAGTCCCCACTCTTTCTTATCTAGCCTTACTTTTACCCTTCAGGTGCCCTCTCACACACAGGGTGTGAGATCATGTGTGTGGATAACTACATCCTTCTGCATACTGCTTTACTGTTTAAACATCCCGTAGGATAATGACAGAGAAGTGAGGATTAGGAAGAAGCTTAATCTTAGCAGCTGCCGAGAGCTGCATGGAATTAGATTTTATTTATTAAACAAGCTGTCAAGATAAGAACAGATTCATGAGCAACAAGAGACTGGGAGTCAGACAAGCATTCACTAAAATGAAAACGTGACTATGCATCTCATTCGGAGACATGATACAACTTAAAGAAATACTGCAGGGAGCTTTATGCCTTCATGGATATACATAAAAATATGAGTGATGTTCCAAAACTATTTCCACATCTGACATGTTTCAGACTAGTCGTCATTGCTTGAAAATTGCTTGTCTTCTCAATATAGTGTAACATGTCAATTTTGGATTTACTATTAAGCTTTTGAGAGATTTTAGAAGGATTTGGGCACACACAGGAAAAACAGCCACAAACCACATGCTTGTGTTCAAGAATATATTGGAACAAATATAATAATTCAGTTCCCAGCTATGGAAACATGTGCATATTTCTGCTGAATCATACCACCATAGACCAGTCACTGGCTTCTTATGATTTTAACAGTGTCTTTGCTTTGCTTTCAACACCCTATACGCACCCTCCTGAGGCCCAGGAGGATTCCTGTCCTTCCAGTGTCCTTCCTAACTCATTGAAAGTCATTGTCAGAATTTAATAAATAACATTCTAAGGGATCTTACAGTTTTTGGCATATAATCTGACAGAAGTTCTAGCTGGAAATAAATTTAGTTTAATTTTTTTTAGTTTATTTCTCTCCCACAAATTTGAAAGAGAGAAGTTATATCATTTCTTTTAAGTAGATAGAATTCACTTGTGAAATCTGACATTATTTGTTATACATATATAATAATAACAATAATAATAATAATAATATATTTTATTTATTAAGCACTTTTCATGTACAGAGCATCTCAAAGTGCAGTTAAAATATAAAAGCAAAACATATAATAGCTAAAAGACATAAACAAATAATACTACTGATAAAATAGTAAATAAAATTATAAAATATAATGAATATAAACAATTTGAATTAAAACAGGGCAGTATTATGGAGTATTGGTAGAAGCCATTTTGTAGCCTGAATTGTTTTCAAATTTTAGCCCATATTTATAGAAAACAATCTGTCATACAGTGTTAGAAACCACAAATACAAATCTATTTGTCTGTATTTAACAACTTGTCACATTTTGAATCAAGCTAACATTGGGTACCAGTCAAGTCTTGGCAGATAAATTACATTTTGTTAAAGGAAGGAGGTGATGTAATTTTGACTGTTGCCCAGCACATTGGTGTAATGCAGGTGCACCCCGCTCTGCTTCACTTTAAAAAACACAACACAACACAATGCAGTACACATAGAAAGTACACTGGCCAGCAAATTCCCCGCTGTTCAAGAGGATTTGCCAGTTTCTGGGAATGTAAGCCTCCCCCTAATCCTGCTAATATCCTGGCAAATTTGCCTTGAAATTCATCTCAGTAGGTAAGGGACCGTAAAAGCTCCAGATACGCGGCTGGCAGGAGATCACACTAGATTCAAACATGTACTCACCGCCACTACTCTGTGTGGCAAAAAGGATGATGAGGGCCACCACCACAATGAAGAGGAGGGACACGATCGTCAGGAGTCCGATCTCCAGTGATGTCCAGCGAGATTTTTTCTTCTGCATGTTGTTGTCAGCCATGGCGTGCTGTCCTTCGGGAACAGCCTGAAGCAACTCACCTGGGAGAGAGAAGGACGAGAGAGAGATGGTCAAAGTTAGAGAGAAAGACTAAGCCTCCTCTAACTTGCATGAATTTCCCAATTTCTTTGGAAGAGATTACCTATATTAGAGTTAATGAAATGTAAATGCGTCCGTTTTGCAACTGCGTTGTTGTAATGCCTTTAGAGAAAGGAGCCAGACAAGTGATTGCTGAGAGCTGTTACGTTTATCTGAACAGGCAATTAATCCTTGATCCCTCTATGACATGCACACACACACACACACACGCACACACACACACACACACACACACACACAAACACACACACACATACACACAAACATACACACCTGAGTTTCAGCAGTGACTGGCTGAAGAAGGGTAGGTCCTATGTACTGTGGTTGAGATGAGAGGAGCTAAAGCCTGGGTGCAAAGTCTCTTAAAGTCTCCCTTTGAAGCAGGGAACAAGAGACAAGAACACACACGTACACAACAGGTTTGCTTTTATAGAGTGTCAAACACATGGTTGTATGAATTGTCCATATATGTACAAACTTTATTTCCATAAAGAAAATGTGTATATTATAAAAAAAAACCTTAAAAACAATAATCTGTCAATTGTTAATTCTCTTGAACATTGTTTTTTAGGGGGGTTGGGGGCAGTGAGTGTCTGTGGTAAGCTAACCACATCTCTTCTTCAGAGCTATTTTAAAAGACCCGTCTCTGTTCAGCAAATAATTAATGCTACTTCATGTTATGGAACGTCCATTACACTGACACCTAGTGGCTCAGATGTGTCAGAGATTCTGTATTAACTTTAATCAGGTTGTACCTATATGAGGGACCTACTTAATGGAGCACGCTACTCTTTGGGACAGAAAATGACTGGTTGCCCCTTAACTTCTATTGACTAAGGTGTGGGTTCTAAACCATCAATCCATACCACTCCAAATCATCCCAGAGGCCCTGGTATAGATACCATGATTAGTATTATTATTAATAAATTATAGTTGATGCCATGTGACCTATGACAGCACACAAACTGCATGTGAATGAATGACCTGCCATGTGCCACACTGGGCACATATTTCCTTACCTCACTATACACTAAAACACATGCTTATGCATTAATAGCTGCTATGCATATGGTTCTGTTTTCAAGTCTGGATGATGAAAGTAGAATGCCTTATGGCACTACATTGGGTTTACTTCCATTGCGTGCATAGCACGTTGTTCAGTTCAGTGGTGACATATTGTTGCCATATGGACCAGCATTTTCAAATTCATTATAAATCTGAACTTTCAATGAGAAAATGCCTTTTGGTGGACTAGTACCCTGTCCACGGTGTGCTCATGCCCTACAACCAGTGATTCCAGGTGGGATCCAGACCCATCATGACACTAATGAGGATAATGAGGTTATCCATGGGTTGCAGTCATGTGATTTTTTTGGTGTGCTTGCCGTATTACAGACTGATTGTCTAGTTTCAGAGCACAGCACTACTGAAAATGAATGGGAAAGATGGATAAATTTATGTCAAACACAGCTCCTCTCCCTGTGCTGGAGAGGGTCTCACTAACACGGAAGCACAGAGGACAACTGCCTCTTTGCCTCAGCAGCATAAATATCCCAAAGTGTAGCATAATAAGAAGAATAATTCATTCATTCATTGTCTGCAACCGCTTATCCAGTTCAGGGTCGTGGTGGGGCTGGAGGCTACAAGGAACACACCCTAAAGTGGGGCTCCAGTCCTTCACAGAGCGACATACACTCACACATTAATTCACACCTAGGGGCACTTTTTGAGTCACCAATCCACCTACCAATGTGTGTTTTTGGACCATGGGATTTGTTTTAGTGTGTAAGAGACTACAAACACGAGCCACATGTGATGCGTTTTTACAGGGTCTAGGATCCATACTTATATTTCTTTACTTTTAAATTAAGCTATTCTTTTTGGCTGCTCTTCCTCAGTACTCTCGCTGACATCACAAAAACAGTGATTTCAAAATGGGATATTCTGGCCTGTTTCTATTAATGGACTGCATGAATGGGATTTTGGAGAGGGAATGGTGGAAATTTACTAGTGTTTACATGTGACCTCAAACACTTTTCCAGGTTTTCACATCCAGGTTATGATTATTTAAAGGGACAGTAAGTTAGATTTGGTATATTTGCTCCTGGTCTCCACTGATAATTCACTTTTACATCACTGTCCTGAAATCAAAGAGGGTGGAGTACCAACCCTCTAAAAGTTTGTACAGTGCTGTGCCCAGAGTAGTAACGACAGAGGCTCTATTCCCATTATTACATGTCAGTTGAGCATCAGAAAGATTTTTGAAGCTGTAAATGTTCCTTTAAATAATATATGAACTTGAATATGAACTTGAACTAGGAAGCATGTGAGTAGTCAGCTTAAGCCTCCAAGGATGAGCAGGGTGTGGTACTTTTGGAGGTATTTGTGTGTGTCTGCGGGGTCCATCATCTTCTCTTGATTCCCCGGATGCTTGCTCACAGAGGCCTATCATTTTCTATGAATGTGTAAGATATTAAAAGCCCATAATCCTTCACTCCTAATCCCCTTCAAAAGCACAGCCTGAAGTGTATTAATGGGTAGTTTGTCCCTCTCCATTGGAAGTTAAACAGAAATATTTGTGAGGTCACATTCTGATGTCGTGAGTTGATTTGTTCTGGATCAATCTAACTCATCCCAAATATACAGAGTGAACATTATTCCAGAGAAAATAGTCCCACAGTTCTACAGCCCAAAGCTGGACAGAGATGTAATTTTGGATGTAAGCTGGACAGAGAGCACAATATCACCAGGTGAAGAATGTGTGTAAATATCCCTTTTGCAAATGCAAAAGTGAAACTCGCAAGCACAAAGTTGAATTGTGCACGCACTCATTATAATCTCACTCTCAAACTGTCTTTTTTTCATTATTGAATATTTTTTAGCCTCTTGAAGTTTCCTCTTTTCCACTTCTGTGACTGCCCACCTCATAAACTGTATATGGCCTGCCTACTAGGAGAACTTTTATGGTTCCCAGAGCTGCTGTTTTCCCAAGACAGCACCAGAGCCATAAATTAAAATAAATGAGTTGGGATAGGGTCATACTCCATAGTTTACAGTGAGTTAAGATCATAGTAATAAGTGATAAACATGTAGATAATTTATTCGCTGCAAGAAGGCATTAGGAATCTGAGACAGAGTCGACTCAGAGGTCTGACTCTCTGAATCATTTGCCAAAAGTCCATTCATATTTCCAGATGCACAAAGAATTGATTGTTCGGGAGTCAGCTCCTGTTCACTAGCCATGTTTACTTTGTATTCCACCTGTGCAGAGACGCCGAGCTTAGGCGGGTCGTATACAGCCTTTGTCTTTGGTAGTCACACAACCAGGAAACATCAGCCAATAGCATTCATGGCCCTGACCCCGCCCTCAAACTGTCAAAACCCTTCCCATTTCATAGTGCGAGCACGAAAAGTGCTCTCAAGCACAGAAAGAGCCTGAGGTAAAAGAGCTTGGCGCAAGAGGGGAATTTTAAAATCAAAAGAGAAAAACCATTTGAGAGTGAAAAAACGACAATGTGGGTTTATGATCAGTGCATGAGCACATCTGCGCTAGTGAGAGGGATATTTACACATGCAAAATGTTAAAACTTGCAGGTTTATATCTTGCAGCCAGTACTGAACTTCTTTTTTTTACATTTATTGTCAATTTTCTCAGATCCACTGACAATACAAATGCACTTTGTATCTCTAGAAAAACAACACCACGTGAATACATGCCAAGCAGAAAGTGCCTAATATTACCTCCAATGTTACTGTGGTTGGAAAAGTACTGGAAAAGTGACCAGGGGAAAGTGTGTAGAGCCATGCTGAGCTGAGCCTATACCATGCATTGGAAAAGCGCCTTTAAAGTGTGTGGCGCAGGCATGCTGTGTCTGATCCACTCGTAGCAGTGTAACACACACTAAGACATCACTGCATCAAAGTCTCTACTGGGCCAGGAATGGCCTACAACCCACAAGACATCTAACCTGTTGTGGTCCTCTATGGGCCTTGACCACTGAAGAACAGGGTGCAATGCATGTAACAAAGTATACAGAGCCACAGATACAAAGTGCCCCTGTATAATCAGTGGAGCTGATGAATGGACAGTGAGTGTAGCAACAAGGAGGTAATTTTAATGGAATAGCTGTTGGGTGTATGATGTTACGTCAAGACCATGATCTTACACTTGGACCTCAGGCAGAGTACTAAGAACATTTCTCCAGATACTTCTCTCCCAGATTTATAGCAGTCAATGTGTCAGTTTACAACGTAAATTAATTAATGAGTAATGCATTCCATAGTGTACGACACATGCCCTTCAAAATCCAGAGGCCTCAGTGGTAAACATCTAATTAAACTGGGTATGAATCAATCGGTGTCTGTGCTTGCTTCTTTTTATTTTGTTAAACATCCTGCCAAACCCAAACTCTGCAAATGATGTATTATGGAGGATTCGCTTAAAGTCGATGTTCTTGATTTTAAAATTTTTTTTGAAGGTTTTTTCCTCACATGTGGATAGATTTCCTGTATTTTAGCATGCTCTATAACTAGTCTAATATGTTTACAAAACACTAGTGTCTGTAAATGGTGGGGGGGGGGGTTAGCGGCAGGACCACTATCTCAGTCCGGAATGCAAGGCTTTCTCTCACTGCCCATGGCAAACAACCCTGCATTTTGGAGATTTTTAGACAAAAAAGAACATTGAAAAGAATGAACTGAGATGAGGACATTGCCCTTTTCCTGCTCAATAGGTGGGTAAATATATTTAATTTTGCTGTCAATCAAACTCTACATTCAGAAGTGTGCTAACAGCATGAATGTAATAAATACAGGTCAAAAGAAAAACAAAACAAACAAACAAAAAAAAGAGCAACACGGTACAAATCTGTGATAAATCAAACAGTGAAAAACATACAAATAAGTAGTTTTTTTTTTCCTCCTTAAATCTAGCATTCCCCTTAAAAGACTTCTGAACATAAACAAACCACAGAACAGCATTTCCCCACAATGTCCCCTTTAACTAGAACTATTTGCATGAACACTGTTATACTTTTGTGTGTACAATGTGTAAGGTGCACCTATTCCTGTCTTGAGATGTGCACACACAAAAATTATCTTTATTGAATGAGATGAAATGAAAATAGAAGCTAAGGTAACCATGCCCAATAATATGCTTGGGTTAGTAGGCTGTTAACCCTGCCCTCACCACCAGCACTTGGCAGTTTTGCAGTGGAGCTGTGTTTTTCAGCATGACAGAGCTCCATCCAACAACACCAGAACCAGAATCATCTTCTCTATATTAGGGGACCAGATATTTCAGTATGTGCATTTTTAGCAATTATTTCATATACTAATGGTAGCACAGCACAAATTTCTACCACCTTTCCATTCTTGAAAATATCCACATCCAGAGGAATATGAAAAAAGTTGCAACCACTTGCAAAGGAGTTTTCAAAAACCTCCACCTTAGATGGCGTTTCTGAAAACATTGAACGCAGGGCTTTGGAAAAGACAAAGACCTGGTTTTTAAAACATCTGAATATGTCTGGATGGGGCCTTAGTTTCAGACAAAATATCAGATGTACCTTAAGACCAGGTACCAATGCATTCACTCTACAAGAATTGCACCAGGACTAAGCTGAATTCAGTCTCTGAAGAACCTTATTAATGTTTAGATATCACTGAGCCACAGAGAGTCCCTTAACTTTTCAAACTCCAGAGGTTTGTCTGAGAGGTCCTGGCTCTTCTGAAGTGTGTGAAGTTATAGATCAGAAAAATCTCATCAGAAACTTGAGCACTTGAGCTACAGTACTCCAGCTGTGGGCTGAGTGTATACGTTTGAGGAATCTGATACGATTGGATGGGTGTGTGTTTTGTCAATGTGTCACCATGTGCACAGTATCATTCTGAAACACACACCCTCATGGAGAACCCGGCACTCCTGGAAAAAACACCTACAGCATGTAGCCACAAGAATGATTTCACAGGAATGATTTACATTCCTGTGGGGGGTGGGGGGGTGTGCAGGGGGAGAGGGTAGCTAATCAGCCTCAGGGCTAAAATAAAAAATGGGCTAATCAGCTCAGATCAAAAGTAGCATTAACAAACTGGAAATCACTCTTTCAAAATTGGAGTAATTTCATTTGTCTACTGTTGAGGTCTGGGCTCTGGGGGTGTATGAACACCAGCAGCTTCTTGATTTGTTCTTCTTTTGGGTTTATTTCCCTTTCTCAGTAATTTCCTTTTTTTTTAACCACACATCTTTTCAGACCCATAGTTATTATGTGTTCTTACAATAATAGGATGCATTTAAACAGCTATGGATGTGTATAGAACTGAAGAAAAAATAGAGATTAATTCCTTCTCTGCCTAAGAATAGTTTTTCTACAGTCCCACCTCTGATTATCACATCCAAACAGCATTAGGTTCTGTTACCTATAGTACTGCTTTTTTTGGGGTGGACCATTTCAAGATGGTGGAAAATCACACATGGCCCCTCTCACAGACTCTCATGTTAAGGCTCTTTTTTTTTCGAGCTGCAGAGCCCTCAGTTCATACTCCACAGGTTCCAGCAGGGCTCGCCCCAACATGGTCTCATGCACAATATGATGTATGTTCCAAATGGCCCCCTGCACTATTCCCTACATTGCTCACCATGCAGTGAAGTGTATCGTGAATAACGCTCTGATTAATTTCAGGCACAACTGTGTATGGATACCCGGAGCAGCAAGAGCCTTATAGAGAGAGCAGCTAGCGATCTGGTCAGTATGGCTCCTGTAAACTTCACAAAACCCTTTATTCTGGATCTCCTAAACAAATGTTACATGGCACATCAAAATATTTGGGAGGGAAAGTAACTGCCAAATTATTAATGACTACTATTTGTTAATGATTGTTCTGTCACTGTAGAGACAAAGTAACTTTATTAAAGAAGACATTTATAATGAACTCCTGGACCAAGTTATCCACTGCACAGTGTGTAAATAAAGAGAAAGCTTTATGTTTTAAGCTTTATGAATCTTATGAATCTGGTGGTATGTCTATATGAGTTGACCACAGAACTAAAACTCTTCAATGCTACACGAGAATGTGGGGATAGTTACTTGATTAATTTGTACAATGCAATTATATTGACTATATTCATTCATTATCTGTAACCGCTTATCCAATTCAGGGTCATGGTGGGTCCAGAGTCTACCTGGAATCATTGGGCGCAAGGCGGGAATACACCCTGGAGGGGGCGCCAGTCCTTCACAGGGCAACACAGACACACACACATTCACTCACACTTTGAAGTCACCAATCCACCTACCAACATGTGTTTTTGGACTATGAGAGGAAACCCACGCGGACACGGGGAGAACACATCAACTCCTCACAGACAGTCACCCAGAGCGGGAATCGAACCCACAACCTCCAGGAGCTGTGTGACTGCGACACTACCTGCTGCGCCACTGTATGTCTAATTAATTTGTGTGCCATTTGTCTACATGGCTTGCTCTTAATTTACCCAGTGAACTACCCATCACTGCAACCATTGCCCACCCTGAGAGATTTGGCAGGAACCACCACTGGGTCTGAGTAGAGAATGAGAGTGAGAGAATGAGAGAGAGAGAGATTGAGTGAGAGAGTGTGTGAGTGAGAGAGTGTGTGAGAGAGAGAGAATGAGAGAGAGAGAGAGAGAGAGAGAGAGAAAGAGAGACAGAGAGAGAGAACAGTGTGAAAGCGCAGCAAGAAGCTTTGGTTGGTACTTGCCCATCACACATCATTTGTATACTATGTGAATGTGTGTGTGTGTGTGTGTGTGTGTGTGTGTGTATGTGTGAGAGAGAGAGAAACCTCTCTCCTTCAGATTGAATGAGTTTCCAAATCAGATTGTTAGTAGTGTGTGCATGATCTCAGAGCGCAAGGCAGTGTGACACCATTTTTCCTAGACAACATGCACATACACACACACACACACACACACACACACACACACACATTTATTGGTTCCGCGATGCTTGTGTGGACAATAAACCTATGTAAACCCTAATGTCAATAACAAAAATAATTAATTTAATTCTTTTTTCACTTTCAGTTTTGCCTTATTACCCTAACCTACCTCTGTCTTTACACTTACCCCTACCCAACCCTAACCCCTACTCTAACACTAACACCAGAGTGCAAATTACACAGTGACAACTGGCGGGTCACATTTTCTCAAGGCTGTGAAGAGAGACCGGTACAGAGCAGGCACATGTTTCAGTGGACAGAAGCCTTACAATCCTTACAGTAAACTAGATGTTATTATTCCTCCATGACACAATCCAATCAGAATCTCCAAAGCCAATAAATACAGTGTATTTAACAAGCTCACTTAGACTTTTCTACTTACAATAAAATATGCCTTCTCTGGCTTAACAACTACAACCTTAAAATCAACGTCCACAACTGTAATAAAAAAACAAACACTTTTTTAAAATAAAATTCAGATGTTTCCTTTGCTGCTCTAGTGTCTGTCTATGAGCTGAAAACTGGTCTAATGTGTTTACGAAACACTAGTGTTAGTGGACTGGTCAGACATGCTAGGCTTCTTCTCTTTCAGCAAAACAGCAAAGAGCCCTCCAAATGTAGAAGAGAGATCAGGATATTGCTTGATACCTGCTCCATAGACGGGTAATATTGACATATTTATTTTGTTTCAGACATTTATTTTAGATAATTTTTTCAGATTTGTTTTTTTTTAAATATAGCACATATAAAGCAATATCCTCATCTGTTTCATTATTTTCAAATTTGGAAGGCTCTTTTTCAGTGTTTTGCTTTGAGCAGAGAGAGGAAGCCTAACATTTCAGACTGAGCCGCTTTCTATTTTATGACTCGTTTACTGACATTAGGGTTTCATAAACACATTAGATAACATCTGCTGGTTTACTGTAAGGATTGTAAGACTTCACTGAAGAACACACCTGCTCTGTACTGGTTTCCCTTCACATCCCCAAGAAAATCTGACACCCCCCCCCCCACCCTCCACCCTAACACTCTCGTGTTAGTGTGAGTGTTAGAGGAGGGGTTAGGCTATGATTATAGATTAGTAGAAGGTTTAGGCAAGTAACAAAAGAAGTAGTATTACATAAGAAGGATACATACAAGGATGCATAAGGGGGTGGGGGTGTTCAAGTCTTAATGGGAGGGTTAGAACCCCAGCCTACCACCACCAATCGCTACTGTAATTGGAACCATGCCTATCACCAACCTTAACCCAAATATCTACACCCTAACATCAACACTTACTTAAAGACTAACCCTAGACTTACACTAACCTTAAGTATGTAAACAGGTTTTGGTCCCCACAAGGTGAAATACTGGTGGTAGACACATACACACAAACACATGCACACACAGGAATTGACTAACTCTCCCAGAGAACTCCACTCACAGATCCAATAGCAGAAGTCACACACATGGTAAAAACACCATCGTCACACACTTCTGAGAACTGACTCACCACACATGGCTGTGCGCAAAAGTTTTGGCACCCTCTCTCAAATTACATGTTTTGTTGCTTATCTGAGCAAAACTACACTCTGCACATTTTAAAGCAGCATTGCTGTTTATTTACAGAGTGTGACATTTTAAAAATTAAGCATGGGCAAGGGCAAAAGTTTGGGCACATATATTTTACTTTTTTTTTTCCTGCTGTATTTTAACCTCATAAATGAACAGACAATGTGCTGTACCTACACTTTTCAATGAAAATAAAATCAACAGAAACATTGCACAAGGGCTGCTCTAACTTTGCACACTACTCAACACTTACAAAAACAAACACACACTCTTGAGGGTCCTGAATCTAAATTAAGCACTGCTGCATTCGGAGTTTGGTTTCCCGGACAGAGCTTAAACCTAGTTTTGAACTTCGCAGCAATATGGTCCAGGACCAGGCTTAAACCTTATCTCTATGTCTACTGTCTTAAAAGATTCCTAGGTACGTTTTTTTGTTTTTGTTTTTGTTTTTTTTTTGTTTATTTGTTTTTTCCAGGAGCTCCTCGTAGTGTAATTCATTCTTACAGCCCTGTACTGGAATCCGTGGGAAGGGAGAGGGAGTTCAGTAGTTTCCTATCCTCCTTCCCAAAGTTACACAGTGCAGTTTCTAAAGTCCTGAGCCTGAAGTAACTCTATTCTCCCTATTGCAGGTCAGTGAAGCATCACAGTGACTTTGAAGCTGTAAATCTAATGTAAAATAGTGCATAGTGTTGCTTTAAAGGAATATTCCAATACTATTCAAACGCAATATTCATCTCCATCTTCTGTACTGACTGTATACAGTCCATCTCTTTGGACAAATGTTGACTGATTTTTCTGTGGTCAGTAAATAAATAAGATACACATATAAGGTGACTCTAAATCAGCAAAGCCCCTGGGCTTAAAGTTGTCTGAAAGTCCTTAAGCACAGCTCTGGTAAGACGTTGTCTCATCCTATTGTTAGTGTGTAATGACTGTAGTCGCATATCTGCATTACACAGTCCTCCATTTCAAACCTCTTAATATCTAAGAGCAGATGCAGTCTGTAGAATTACAGTCTGGTCATTTGGTCATCAGTTGGTGTGTACAATAAAAGGTCAAAAGTGAACACCTCACCTACCTGCTTATCTGGCATTTCTAAATGTATTTATAGGGAATATGCTGTGAGGATCTGATGGTGGGTGATTCTGGGTCAAAATCACTTGATTTTCTATCAAATGTGAAGATGGATCCCAGAAATGGAGCTCCGTCACCCAGAGAACACAGTAACATTGTCACTGTTGGAGAGCAATGCTTCAGAGCCAGTTGCTCCAGACATTCCCATTGTTTATGATGAATTTCAGTTTGCTATTGATCACTGGGGATGAACTGAACTAAACTGAACAGAACTGAATTAAAGTGATATGAAGTGAACTGAAGTAAAATATCATCCCAGAAAGCTTGGCAACACGAAGCTGCTTCAGCTCCAGATGCCAAATCCCACCAAATCTTCAGAAGCCCCTCATCAGCAGCTGTCCACAGACAGAGAAGCAAACCTTAACACAGACCAAACTCTGCAGCTGCTTCCATTGAGCCCTCAGAAAAGCAGAAATCATGGAGTCCAGGAAAAAAAAAAACGAATCAGAAAGGAGCTGATATCTTCACTCTTCTTATTATTTGACAGATTAGCCCCAGAGCAGATATTACAATAATCCATAGCACTAAGCACTTTAGATCCCAACTGCCTTTGTAATAACCAGCTTATACACGTGTAATTACTAATTACATGTTATTAACAAGGCTAATTAACTGCATTATTATGGATGTAATGGAATTGGAGTTGAACCACCAGGACCTCCATCCCCATGCGCGTGCACGAGCACTTCGGACACGTTAGCTTTAAACAGCGTAAGTAGCTGTATGTATGCACGCGGACAGAGAAACAAAACAGAAACTTTGACGCGTGCGTTTTTCGTAGCACAACAAAACGCACTCAATCCGTACTCACCAGGGGTCTCTGGAAATTTGCGGTCGATGATATAAATGGGCATCACCGAGCGCTCAGCCGTCCATCAAAAGCCGCGAGAAAGACGAGGAGAGCGTGCGCGCACCTCGCACTCGGTTTCCTCGGCTTCCCGCGCGCTCGGTGTGTGTTTGTGTGTGTATGTATATCTGTGTAAGAGTGCGTTCGTACACGTGTGTGTGTGTGTGTGTAAGAGAGATTCCACAGCTGGAACTGCTGCATCAAGAGGACGGAGCGAGTGAGTGAGTGAGTGAGTGAGAGAGAGAGAGAGAGAGAGAGAGAGAGAGAGAGAGAGAGCGTGCACTTCTCTGTGCGTGTACACGCGCGCGAGTGTGTGTATGCACGCGCTCAGTTTCATGGTGCATCAAATAAGCCCCAACAGCCAAATCCAGAACTGACACACACACACACTCACACACACACACACTCGCATTTACACAATATCCACAGAAGTAATGGGACACCTGCTTATTCATTCATTCTTTTTAAAACAAGGGTATATAAAATAAGAGTTTGTCTGCTTTTGTCTTTGTGTTAGAAAAGATAGGACTTGATATCAACACTTTTCAGTGCTACAGGATCGTATTCAAAAAGGTACTATGTAGAACCATATTAACACTTTACTCATTCAGTCTGAAAAACCATTTCATCAGGGAAAAGACCTTTTCAGAATGGAAGTAGCTCTATATAGAACACATGGTTAACTGCAATTGTGCAAAACCCATACTCAAAACAGTTTTGGAGGCAACAATACTTTTGAGGCAGAAGAAATGCCATTGGCTACCAGCCTACACACAGGAATGAAGGTGATTGGATGGAGATTTTCAAATACTGCACCACAAATCGTTAAAGCTCCGCTTAGACCCTCAGGTTTGCCTGCTCTGACTGCCAGAAATGAATATATTATTTCTACCCATCACATTAACTGCAAAAACCCTCTCTCTTTAAAAGTGTATACTTATCCCAAAATGTTGGATGAAGAACACAGTTCCACTGCTTCAAGGCTGGAGGGCTTTATACCCCTGTAGCCCATGCATGGTGCCAGTACTTTTATGTTTATCTGCTCCAAAGAGTCCTATACTTAGTCCTATACCTTCTGCAGGGACTAGACACCAGTGTTTGTACATTTGCACATCTGTGTCAGCAAAAACTGGAACAAAAGTTCTAATGAATGTATTCATTAGAAGGGGTTTCCACAAATGATTGGACATATAATGTGTAGGGTGTTTGTGTGTGTGTGTGTGTGTGCGTAGCATACAGCAAAGGTTTGCATTAAATTAAATAATCTATATCCAGAGATATAATTTGAGAAACATTAACTCATTCTCAAATTGTAAACCTGGATGGAGATTTAATTTCATGCAAACCATTGGTTTTAAGTGTATATGAATCAAAAGATCAAAAGACTAGTACTTGTAAAACTACAAAGTTCTCCTGTATTCTCAGTGAGTGTAGAAACAAGGAGGTGGTCATAATATTCATTCACACTCAGCAAAACCTTCATCCTGGTCAGGGGCACAGTGGTGCAGAGTCTACACAGAATCACTGAGCAAAAGGGCATTATAGGACATCACTTACCAGCCTGTGTTTTTGGACTGTGGGAGGACACTGGAACATCAGCAGGAATCCCATGTAGACAGAGGGTGTGGAATGAACCCCAGACCCAGAGACCCTAGAGCTGTGTAGAAGTGACACTACTTGCAGCACCACATTTGGGCTAGAAACCATAACAAAACCGTGACACGAGTGACGATAATACAAAATGAAGAATAGAAAGTTAATATATAGCTAATAGTGAAAACTGAATGAAGCACTTACACACACACACACACACACACACACACACACACACACACACACATCTTGTCCCATGCAGTGTCCCAGGTGGAAGAGTGTAGTGGACTGCTAATCACTTCCCACATCTTTTACAAACAATAATCAACTCAATCTTTATTTCTGCATTCAGAACATAATGACCTCTCATGAACTCTTCCATTAGTACTGAACTGTTAGGTCAGGGGAAGACCTCCAGTGGAATGTGTGAATTGTCTCTTATAAATGTACCATCTCTGGACACCAGACTTTGGAGCTGTGGAGTGGTGGGCATCACATTTAGAACAGGTCAGAATGTTCCCAGATTGATTGTCTTCTGTCTGAAGTGTCCTTGCTCCCAGCACTGCCCCTGAGCTAGCCTCCAGTTACTGCAGGGGGTGTTACAAAATGGTGTGTTGTATCATGATGCCCCATCTTCTCCTCCATCAATACATGGGTCTTGAGCAGCAGAAGAGGCTTGTGGACTCATCATAGATGAGGGAGGTTCAGAGGCAGGAAATTTGTGTTTGATTCTCCAGTTGAGCCAACCTCAGCGGCACAATGCGTAGCAAGGAACTAAGCCATTAGATTAATTTGTTTATCAGAGACACTCTGTTGGTTGTTAAATGGTTAAACTTATTAACAAATATGTGCTGAAGCTGACAGGCTTAATGCAGACTGATGGAGACAACATCTGAGGTTTAACAGCGCAGATGAATGTGGGATCACTATTTGGCAAACAACAACTGTTACCCTTCTTATCTATGTGTTAAAACTGATTATTAATTACTTTTAATGTATTAACAACTTAACTAATAACCATTAACAGATATAAACAGACTTTAGACCATGTATAAACCTTTATAGGTGTATTTATTATAGGTGTATTTATTATGAAGTGGCAATGTTGAGCACTCAATTTTGTGACTCAAGTTCGGGTCACATTTAAATCGCATACAGACTTCAGACCCTACTTGTAACTCATCCCTAATGACTCATGACTCAACTTATCAAAATAATTTCTTACCTTTCTCTCCCTCTCTCTCTCTCTCTCTCTAATTGTGCATTGCCATTGCCATTTTGAGCGTGATATTGGATACCGGTGAGCAAGTGTATACAGGGCAGTGTAGCTTCACTTTAGTGGCAACATCATGGTGGTGAGTTTAAAATCCTGAGATATAAAAGAAAACTGGCAACATGTAACGAATGTGGGAAACAAGACCACATCAAACTTCATAAGGCGTCTGAAAACACATCTGGATAGGTCTGTTTAATTATACTAGGTGCTTAGCCATCACTCCAGCTCTTCATACAATACAGTTCTTTTCCATTTCTTTACCCACAGCTTACTCTGGCTTGACATATTACTTTACACATGACTTAGTGGAATATATACTATACAGGACAAAAGTGATGTTGCTTTTAGCTTGCTCTTGATGAGAGTTATCACATATAACATGTTTATATGTAGAGAGAGAGAGAGAGTTTTACACATTTTTATACATATTTAATCCAAATGTATCAACATATTATTTTTACACTACACTTACCTTATCAAATTATTTACTTGAGACTTGATGAACATTGCTGTAAAGTGCTACAGATTCATGCAATATAAAGAGCGCCTGCAAACTGTATGATAAATCATGTAGTTGGGACTTTTGCTCTAGGACTCCTTTTAGTGTAGCATGGTGTTTTTGTCTAACCAGGGAGTCAAACCCCTTTTTGCCATCTGCTGGACAGCAGTGTTGGTCACTAAGCTACTCATTTCACTTGTTTACCCCATAGCAGCTGCTGATAATGGTTTTGGTCTTAGCCTGTGGGGCCAGTCTGAGTAATCCCTGAATATTTACTGAATAATGAGATATCAGCACCTACGAATTGTGCCATGTTGTACAACATGCCGAAATCCTTGAGACAGAGATCCAGATTGAACATTAATGGGATTTATTTTAGATCATTAAAAGACTCTTTCCAAGGACCTATATGTGTGTTGACTATTTTACAATTAAAGATGATGTTTGCAATTTTAATACAATAAACTTTTACACCATTCGCTAGTTCTCAGATTTATTTGGGCACTGGGATAAGTTAGTTGAATGTATTCTGACTGGGTAAATGGGAAACCAACCTGTGTGTGGGGATGGTAGAAAAGTATGGAATGTTGAAAAGTATGAAAAGGGATGATGATGTTGCTTTATTCTTGCTCCATAGGTGGGTAATATTGAATTATTTTTGCTGTTTCTGATTATTTAAGGTGGAACTGATGCCAAAGTTGAAAGAGCACAAACTGCATAAAAGTAAACACAGAGCAAAAAAAAGAGTTTCTGTGGTAATTCAAACAGTGAGTAAAATCTTACAACTTTGGGAAATCATCGCTAATTTTCCCAAAGAGTTACAAAAGTTACAAAAGAGTTTCTGTGGTAATTCAAACAGTGAGTAAAATCTTACAGGGAAGTTAAAATTCAACAAGAAACAAGCAACAGCTACTTACTCAAACATTTCCAATCCACCTTAAAATATACAAGAACATTAAACTTACAATTCCCTTAAACTTACAAAAAGGCCAGAGTATCTGAATGAACACAATCGGTAGAAAAGTAGTAGTTTTTTGCTGTGAGGACAGTTCTCCAGAATCATCTATAGGCCTACTTGTACTAAATTAGTTTTGTGTGGGGAGCTGGGGTAATGTAATTTTACCAAAGGAATTTCTGTATGTTTTGATGTCAAGAAGGCACAAAAAAACCCTGCCACAAAATACTGTAAATATTTTTGTCCAAGGCTTATGTTGCCAATATATTGGCCTCATAAAGAGGACAGTGCCATGACCATCCAGGCTTGGCTAAAATTTATTCTCAGTTTCTCTTGTCTGACTCTAATATGCCTCATGTCTTGGAGGATTTCCCGCTCTATTTGTGCAGGAATTCCTTTAGGCTGCTGTGGTATTCAGGCTTCAGCCAGGGCTCAGCACATATCCCATGCCTTCATCTGGACGATCTGTTTGGTATTAGTATGTTGGCACGACCTCCTCTTTCTCAGTGTGCTTTCTGTCCTGCTCAGATTACCGCAGGCAACAAGGCAGCACCATGCCAACCCCAATTTACCGCTACACCAACAACTAACTGCCCTCAATCAACAACAGCAGGGAAGGTGAAATTCCCGACCAGAAACCACAACAATGACCAGTTCTAAATAGTTTTGCTGACTTGTCTTACAGTTTCTGTCCCTGGTGGCACTGCTCTAAATGCAAATCAACCCATTGTAATAACAGAAAACAAGAAAGAGGTCTTCTCAGTTGTCCTCCTTAAATTCTTCATTATTTTCACTGGATAACATTGAGATCAGATGCAAACATCCTGAGAAAAATACTCCACAATTGTGTTTAATTTTAGTGGAGATTTCAGTAATGTCTAAAGTAGAATACGTTTTCTTTTTTTTTTTTTTTACACCTACCCTTTGTTTTCAAGTGCCAACTTTCCCCTTGGAACTGAGCAACAATTTGTAGTGTTTAAAATCTTCCCCTACAAAGCATTGCTGTGTTTGATCCACTCCTACCAGAACATCACACATTAACACACCACCACCACTTCAATGTCACTGCAGCTCTGAGAATGATCCATCACCCAAATCATACCTCCTCTGTTGTGGTCCTGACCATTGAACAGCAAGGTGAAAGAGGGAAAATAAAGTACACAGGGAAGCAATTGGACTATGCTTTGTAATTATAAAACTACAAAGTGCTCCTGTATGTTCAGTGAAACTCGGAAAATAGACAATTTCGTGGCTAGATTTCTTTGAAATAATTATGCATGTCCACTACTCCTAAACTAACGATACCCCTGATGCTAACTATTATCAATTCTATCTGACAAATGATTGTCTCATGTCTTCTTTGTGTCTAATGCAATTTTTTTATTGCCACCATTCATATTAAATCAAAGTTATAGATGTGGAAACGTTGTTCTATTGTTTATTTACATTCAGAAACTCTGCATCTTTTAAGGTGGAATGGTATGTTTGAGGGGGGATAAACACTGTTCCATGTGCAAGGTTAAGTTTTCTCTACCTTTTGATCCAGTGCGTGAATTACCAAAGAAACTCTTTTGTTACTCGAGTAGTTTTGTAGCACTTTCAGTCTGCATTTACTCCATTCACTTAGCGTTCTACCGAATTCAATTCCATCTACAGCAAAAATAAGTCAATATTACCCACCTATGGAAAAGGATCAGATAAATATCCTCATCTTGGGTCATGCTTTTCAAGGTTTAGAGGTCTATTTGTGGTCTAAAATTCGTAGACTGGAGCCAGTGTATCAGTGTGCAAACAGGAGACTGGAGAGTAGTAAATGGTGAGGAATTTTTTTTTTCTTTTTCTTTTTTTTTTTTTTTTATTAAAACCATGAATGTGTTTTAGTCTCTTGAAACATTGACGAGTAGCCTATGAGTAATAAAATATTGCTAAGAGACTTTACACAGGAAACTTCAATAACATCAAGTTCTGAAATCATCTGCTGAGTTGTGTCTTATGGTTTCTCTTTCTGGTAAGAGCTCTGATTGGAAATGCAATGGAAAAAAAGCTGTAAGCATGAAGCAGGAAATGTTGTGACATGAGAATGATCAAAGGGCTGGAGCCTGATTGCTTAGAAAAGTCTGAGCTCTCTTTAAAAAAAGTGGTGAATTTCTGTGATATGTGCCTCTGAGTTACAGTCTAATGCATGGATGTAAATGATGTGTCAGTGAGTTTATGCTTTCTTCACATTAGCAGCTGAAAACTGTGTGGTTTCCAAGTAAGGTACAGTTTCTGTGGAGTAAACCAGTCACAGGTATTTTCTGCCCAAAGGCCCAAAGTGAAGGCAACAGAGAGCCAATGTTTCTGAAGAACAAAAGAACTGCAGAATAAGGAGCTGAATTCCTTTTTGTATCACGGAAGAGTTAGGAAAGGGTGATGAGATAGGATTGGTCAAAACTTCTGAAGGTGTATGATGCCTATAATTTGCCGGAAGCCCCCAGTCATCTCATATCACTGCAGACCTGTGTACAGGTACCTTAAAAGCACAGCTAGTCGCCTAGGAAATGAAGCACTGCTCTTTTTTAATTGTGTTCTGATGATGTATAAGGCTCTTGAAGGGACGTCCCATTTCATATTGGAAGATTTTAACCACTACATTGTCTAAATAAATTCTAAGGTTGACACTTGTGAAGAAGGAGTAGGGGCAAAAATAAGAAATGGGACAGCAGCAGCTGGGCTAACTTAGACAATCTGGGTTGCAGCGTAATGTAAAATTTGTGCAAGGGGGCATTCGTTTACATGTTAATTTTGTGTTTATGTGTCTGTTAAAATTCAGTTATTTAACGGGGACATCTATGATTTTGGAGAAATGCTGTTCTCTGGTTTGTTTACATTTAGAAGCTTCATGTATTTTAAGGGCGAACAGTATGTTTGACAGAAAAAAAGACTGTTGTTTAACTTGTCTATAAGTGTTTATTCACTGTTTGAATTGCCACAGAAACTCATCTGCAACTTGTGTTGTTTAGTTTTGTAGCACCTTCTGTAATGTTGTTAGCCGTCCGCGAATTTGGAGACATTCCACCTTAAGTAATATGACAGAGCACAGATATGTCAATATTAATTCACCTATGGAGCAGGACTAGAACAATATTTTCATCTCTGTTTGTGTTTTTCAAGGTTTGGTGTTCAATGTTGTCTAACACTATATGCCTTTGCTCTTCGATAAGCCATGGCTTCTTAAGCACATTAGCAAGTAAATGGTGTTTTTGATTAAAATCACGAATGTCACCTTTATTTATTATTATGATTTTCTCTGCAACTTCTGTTTGGTTTTTTAAAAACACTGATTTAATCCACCATGACCTATAGAGAAGTCACTGTTATAAACATTGCATTGAGCAACACTGTCTTTGTATTTACTTCCTATTAACCAAACATACACTTTTATGTAGTGAAATGCATGAGGTGAAATGCATTTTATATATATTTTTAACAATCTGCCATAGCGCTGCAGGACTCTGACCAACTGATGACCAAATGGCCAATGAAAAAGAGAATTAGACTGTGAAGCCCCACCCACAGAAAAACCTCACATGTCTAATAAGCACAAGAGCTACAGATCAGGATGCTCTCTTTATAACTTCATCACTGTGTGTGTGTGTGTGTGTGTGTGTGTGTGTGTGTGTGTTTTTCTCAGTGGCAAGTTCTCGATTTACAATTAATTTGGGGGAGATTTTTTATCTTTTGCAGGCATCAGCGTGCCCCTATTAAAATGCAAGACTCCCGGAACTTCAGGGAAAGTTGGGATATCTGCTATAGTTGCTTTGCAATCACCCCAGTAGTTCCCTGTCATGTGGATTTAACAAGTAATTCAGACATCTTAAAGATAACATAGACAATTCTGGAGCACTGGATACTCGGCAAACTCTCCCATTTGTGATTATTCAGAAGCTCTAGATAATCACTTTTGGTCTGTATTTAATTTCATAGAAAGTTGATGGTCTCTGGAATTTGGAGTCAGATCCTTCTTGAGTACTGTAACGCTAACAGCAAAAATAAGTCAATATTATCCACCTGTGCAAACACTGTACTTTGATCTGAAGCAATCTCTGAAATTGATACAGTTTTGGTTTACAATCATGAACATTAAGCTCCCAAACTACAGGAAGTGAACGTGTTAACTTTAAAGGGAACTTCAAACATTGTAGGGAGTAGTGAGTAATGGTTTATCACTGCACTCACTGGAAGCTGACCCAGCAGTATATATCTGAGAGTGGCATATCAGTGTTCATGTATGTTGGTGGCATGAATAACCAGCATAGGTGGAAGTTGCTCACAGTTAAAGTCATTCAGCCACAAGCCCCATAAGTCTTTTCAGACAACTTTGTTACCTTCTCTCGTGTATAAATATAAATATATATATATATACACACACACACTGAACAACCACTGGATTAGGAAACTTATATCTTACCTTGTATCTTTCAGTCATTGTCCATGTTATCAGCTCCACTGACCATACAGGAGAACTTTGTAGTTCTACAATTACACCTGGTAATCCATCTCTGTGTTTCTCTGCAGCACAACACCCGCTAACACTCCACCACGTCAGTGTCACTGCAGCGCTGAGAATGATCCATCACCTAAATCAAAACTGCTCTGTGGTGTTTGCAAACTGTAGAACTACAAAGTGCTTCTTTATGATCAGTGGAGCTAAGAGAATGGACAGTGAGTATAGAAAAAAGGAAGTGGTCATAATGTTATGGTTGATGGCTATTTATATAACTACTCAGGGCCACAGAACTGTTCTGTGGAAGGGGCTGAAATGACATAGGGATCTGCTGATTGGCTTTTTAAGCTTTTTGCTTCCCAAACATAGTTATTCTGCAACGCAACATATTTACAACTAAATAAAAACCTGCAAACTCATTGTATATTTTATAATGTGTAATATATTATACGTGTTAGTAGCTATAACATACTGTGGCCACACAAGTCTTCCTGTTGGCCACATATAACATGCATGCATCCACAGGTAAAAAAAAAAAAAGTATGGAAAACAATAAAAAATAAATCATAGTTCTCCATTCATTATCATGCTAATTTGCATAATTATTATGAGATGTTGTGTACTTCCTGCTGGCACTGAATGGTACAGATTGTCTTTTAGAAATGTTCGGCCCTGCACCGGAAAAGAGGCCAGTGTCACAACAAAAACCCCATGTAAGTCCTTAAAAAATCAAATTTATGCTGTCCACAGGTCACCGTGACTTTAATGTCATAATGTTTCCAGGGCATTCCAAATGAAGTGATTTAACCACCCGAAGTTCCCTTTGTTGATCTCATATGACGAGTGTGTAGGGAATACAAGGCACTGTAGCTTATGCGTGTTTCATGCGACATAGTGAATAAAGGTTGTACACTACCGGTTGTACCAAAGTGCTTGTCATAAAAACATGATGGCACCGTAAAGATGATATAAGGTCCATTACAAAACTGTCATCACAGAATCATAAAGCAAGACCAGGCAGTGCAGGATTGACTGAGTGCACTTACTGCAATTGCCATTTGAGTGATGATGTCACGTCACTTTGAGGTTCCATGGAGAAAATGCAATTTATATTTGGGGGAGGGTGATCTAGTGATGTCCTTTATAGTGTCCCTTGATTGTATGATGGAAAGAGAGAGAGCTACTTATGCCTATTTATGGGTCATTTGTCTTGGTGCAGGCTGGGACATCATCTAAAAGTGGTTAAACACTACAAAAATTACTAGCAATGCAATGCTGGAAAAAATATTCTAGGTGGTGCTGTGTGTGCCATATTCTCAGTTTCAACAACAGCTTCATCCCAATACAATTTAACACATACTGCAAGATACTAAAGCGAAAATCTGTCATTTATATATCCTCAGTATCTCATTTCAGTACATGTTTTGCAAGGTTTGCAGGTCTATTCATTGTCTAAAAATATCCAGATGCTTTTTCTCTGCCGGGTACAGAGAGAGTGAGAGAGAAAGCCTAGCATAATTTGCTTATTTACACATTTACAGGCTTCATAATATTACACAGATTTCGAGCATGCAGACAAACTAGCAAATGGTGAGGAACCATCCTCAGAATTTTTTTTATTAAAATTGTGAATGTCAACTTTAAGACCACAATTAAAATTTTATTTTCCCCACAAAAACAAGGTCCACATGTTGAAGCTGTTGTGTGCTAATTTGAAACAATCACTTACTGTCTTTTTCACATTCCCCTGTTTGGATGCTTTTAGCAATGTCTAATGGGATTTACTGATGGAAGTGACTAGCGGGCCTTGCTAGCAGAAACCACAGCTATAAGCCTCTCCAGTCTGCTGCATGAACAAGCTAACAAGCAATGTGAAAAAAGAAGCCTGTAATGCTTTTGTAGTGGCTAGTGTTGTCATTAGGCTATTTGCAATAAGTTGTTTTGTCCCTAATGATCATAAGACAGATGGTGTAGATTCAGTGAGACCGCTAATTACTGAAGTGTTATGAGCTTGCATTCAATAAATCTGCCCCAAACAGCTGAGCAAAGCCTTGCACGGCAACAACTGTTTATATTTCAATATTAATTGTGCTAAAGAGAGTCATGTGACCCCATGGCCTCTGTCTGGACACTGTGTTTTCATTGTCTGTTTGGCTAAAGAAACCTAGACCCCTGTAGGCTTCAGTGTGTTACACATAATGTATAGTGTGCACTATAAAGAATACAGACGTGACAGAAATCATGGCTTTAAAAAAATGGTACTAAGGGTGTAAGAAAATCTTGATAAACTTGAGTATCACAAAATTATGGTTCGATCCGATTAGTATCAATATCAATTAAAAGTTTACATGCAAAGATCTGTGGCAGATAATGTTTCATTTTGCATTGTGTTTAAATCCCCAACAGCTAGAGATTTTTTGTCTTAAGTCATTAAACTCTTCCACCCCACTATAAACAAGTAAATTAAGGGCACAAGGTGCACTAATAACATTAGTATTAGCAAACATATCTGATGGTATTGTTCACGGCATGGGTGAAAACAAAAAAAAAGATTATATACATTTATCACCTAATCGCTATTAGGGAGGCACGGCGTCGCAGTAGTGTCACAGTCACACAGCTCCAGGGACCTGGAGGTTGAGGGATTCAAATCCTGCTCCGGGTGACTGTCTGTGAGGAGTTTGGTGTGTTCTCCCCGTGTCTGCGTAGGTTTCCTCTGGGTGCATTGTTTTCCTCCCACAGTCCAAGAACACACGTTGGTAGGTGGGTTGGTGACTTAAAAGTGTCCTTAGGGGTGTGTGTGTGTGTGTGTGTGTGTTTGTTTTTGTGTGTGTGTGTTGCCCTGTGAAGGACTGGCGGCCCCTCCAGGGTGTGTTCCTGCCTTTCGCCCAATGATTCCAGGTAGGCTCCAGACCCACCTCGACCCTGAACTGGATAAGCGGTTACAGACAATGAATGAATGAATGAATGTAATTGCTTTTATTTTGTGGCAAATTTTATTTCCTTTCTTCAAATTGCTTAAGAATTAGAATTCTGTTGGATGTTACATGAACTCTGCATTTTCTTTTATTAACTATTTTAGATTGAAAAAATTCAAACTGGTTTACATACTACAGCAAAATGTGAACCTTTAAAGGATCCAATATAAGCCACATCAGCTCTATACACATTTCTTTTAATTAGAAAAATGGGATCTGCATGTGCCTTTATCACAGTATCTGTAACTTCCAACACAGCACTACATCTGCAGTCTGAAATGTTCAATTGTATATATTGGTTTAAAAAACGAAATAAATAAATAAAAATAAAATGAAAAATGCTTGCAGGTTTTTTAAGTAAAAAAAAAAAAGAAAATAGAAATCAGTGTTGCACATGCAGATCACAATCGTATCCCCTGTATCATGATATTTATCGTAACACCAGGTTCTTGCCAATACACAGCCCTTGGTACATTGGACTTGATGGCATGAAGCCATTGGAACATGGAGCACCATCACATCAGAGAATGTACCAATGCTCAAAATGAGACCAAAATAAAGCTTTGTACTAAAGGCTCAATACTTTACTCAAATAGCTTTACGTGTTCAAGTATGTTTTTTTCTGACTGTGTTCATACATGTATTGCCTTACTGTTAGGGGTAATACATAGGAAGCAAGTGGATATTTATCCCCCCGCACATCTCCCACCTTCCACTAGACACCAAGTGCTCTGGGCAAATGGGTTTTATTGGCAATTTGTCTCTTAACCACACAAAAACAAAACACACACACACACACACCACCTGCCTTGGCCCTATAAATCTAATTAGTCCTGTAGGAAGCTGGAGTTTACCTTTGTCAGACTGAGTAGTGCCCTATAATAATGTGCTGTGTGTTCATTTTAACTAGCCAAGCTCCGAAAGACTCAATTTAAGTTGCCAGAATTCAGAGGAATGTAGACTGGTAGTTTAAGAACCACACACACACACACACACATAAACATCACTTGGCTATACTGTTCCTCACCAGGATTCAGTCCAGGATTTAGGTGTTATGGTGTGTGACACTGGGTCAAAACCACAGTCCATTTACACCTCGATCAACAAAGCAGCCACAGATTTCCCAAATTCCTCAAGATTTGCCACCTGCATGAATGTGCACAAAAGGATGAATGAATCAGATAATTCAAAACAAACACAGCCTGTCCATTCATGCAGAGATAGAAGACTGATGTTGCATCACTGCTGTTATAGAAAACAAATAATACTCTGTATGTATTTTTTTTTATGGTCTAAATCTCACGTGTCTTAACATTTTGCCTTGGGCATCAAAAGACAATTGTCAAAAAGACTAAATGACAAACAGATAAAGACGTCAGGACTTGACTCATCACTCAGCTTGGACTCTCATCTCAGATACAAACCATTGCACCCAGTGACTCAAGACTTAGCCAACAGACATTGTCAGATAATCCTGTTTGTATTAAAGCTGTGGTATTTCAACATATTAGTCCAAGTACCACCTATTAGTCTTACCACAGAAACATGTGCACCCTTCATTCTCTCTGTTCCGAGGACAGGTGAGGGGAATAAGGCAAAGTGATGCTTGAATATTTGCATCAGAATTTAACCAGAACAGGAGGTTTTTAATGCTATTAGTGCCATATATTTTGAAACGGAGGAACATATTCTGCTGGTAGATTTAAGATGAGCATACTTGACCCATTTTATGATTTAATTAAAAATATGGTCAAGGACAAGGAACATATGCTGAGATTTCTATGCACATTGAGGACATGGGTGTCCGGAGTGGGTGTAAAGGTAATATGAATAAGTTTGTGAAACTGCAGCAGAATGGTAATGTTTATGTGACACATATATCTGTTTTCTTCCTGTTAGGTATTAAGAAAAAATTAATCAATTATAGTGAACTAAAATATATATATATATCCAATTCCAATATTCCCTGTATTTGTGTTTTAATGCATTGTAAGAAAAGAAAAAACAAATAAAATCTACATTCTCTGGTACTGTTAATAACTTACAATATAGGGAAATGGGTCGTTTAGAAATGGAAAACCAATTAACGAAAGGTACACAGACCAGGGGTTGGTTTACTACCCTCTTCCAAAAGTTACGTAGTGCATTTTCTGCCATGCTGAGCTTGGTGTAGCAGCAACAAAAGCTCTATTCTTCCTTACAGGTTCATGAATCATCAGAATGATTTTAAAGTTGTAATTTTAAGGTAAAAAGACTACCTACATTTGCTTTAATTTACCACTGCTGTGGTCTCTTTCCAAGAGTCAACATGCTCCCCCAGGCAGAAATTCTCCTGTAGATTGTTTTACCCGACCTAGTAATGAAAGATTGCAACTTTCTGATGTAGGGCATGCCTCAAGGTTCTTTAACTGTGAAGCAATCAGGAGGCACTTTGTTTGCTTGAAACAATCAGACCACAAAATGAACCACAAACGGATCACACTGAGACCACCTCAGGAGAGTTTGATTTGTTTGGCAGTCTATTTAGAGTGTTTTGAGTTTGTTTGACATGTTCACATATGTGCAAAAGAACACAGTCATCAGTCTGAGACCATAAAATCCCACCCTTACAAGCCTTGGACAGGGAGCCAGAAGTCCTCGGACATCTCAGTCTCTCTTCAGATTTCCATGGTTTATTACAGTGGTGTGGAAGCTGATCAGTAACAACAACTACACACTGGTGCTGCTGTCCCGCCGCTTCACGCGATCATTCAGGTTTGTTGACGGTGGAGCGGAGGGATGCCAGTGTTTCAGTCAGTTCTGCTGGAGTCATTAGCCACACTCTGGAAATGTTTTCACATTTTCTGCTTTATAAACACCAAACAGATTAAAACTATTTCCATCCCTTTACCTTTTTCCGAGTAAACAACCCCACACCTGTCCGTCTGGACACTGATGGATGACTGTCAAGCTCCTGCTCCATGCTTCAGACCAGCTGCCCATGCTCCAGCCACCACCAAGAGCCTTAGAGCTGCCCCTACACTGAAGTTTTCACAGACTCCTAACTATTATCACCAGTAAATTGACCAGAGGAGAATAGGTCACCCCTTGTGAGCCTTGGTTCCTCCCAAATTTTCTTTCTCAGCTGAGGGAGTTTTTACTTGCCAATAGACTTGCTCACCTGGGGGGTTTTACATTTTTATATTTTTTATATTTTTACATTTCATGTCAAAACGTTGTCTCACTGGAATTCTGTAAGGCTGCTTTGTGACAACATCAGTTGTAAAAAGTGCTATACAAATAAATTTGATTTGAAGATACAACAATAAATACAACTCTATATATATAACATGAAAATCACAGTAGTGCTGGCTACTTGCTACAATAATCAGCTTGTTTTCAGGTGTTTTACAATGTGTTACAGTGTCAGGTGGGCGGTGGTGGGTTGGCGTTGTTAATTGGGAGAAGAAATGTGGAAATTTATTCAAAATTAAAAGGTAATTGTAATATGCTGGTTGCTGATTTTGCAATAAAAAAAAGTAATGACACAATGTGTCAGAGTGACAGCAGCTCTCTGTAATTCTAGTGTTAAGTGTGTCACTAGTTGTGGCTGAATTCATCTTTCTGGCAGAGGTTTGCTTCTTATTCTCAATTTTTGTATTCAAATTTTTATTTCTACCTGACTAGTTGACAAGGCTAATAGTGGCATTATTTGCCAGTATCTTTTTGAATTCTCTGTTCCACTTTAAAAAGGCAGCTATGTGAGGCTGAATTCAGCTTTTAAACAATGAGTCTCATTGGTGTTTCAGGGTAATATCCCACCCTCTGAGCAATCACAGTAGAGTTCACACACCCCAGGTTGCCAGGTAAAACACAAGAAGCAAGGAAGCTGTGAATAAATAGTAAACATCTGTCTCCTTAAATAAAATTTAAGGTAGAAGGGAAGAATCACAAAGGAAGATAAAAGCCTCGTCTAGTTAAATATTTAATTTGGAAATTTTAATTCAGATAACAAGCTGTTAATGCAGGCAAAAGAGCAGCAGCTTTTTAATGAAGGTTTTTTTTTCCGTTTTAGTGCTTTAGCGATTTAGTTAAAATAAGGATTCGCCTTTAGTAATGTTTAAAAAAAATCATTGATAATATGTAATTTTTTCAGTTCCTGTCATGATTATTAAAAGCCATATATTTTTCTGTGTAAATAAGTTAATTACAGATTTTTCTTTTCTTCTTGTTGCTATGACCAAATTTCTTAAAATCTTCTTTTTGTAGGTTCACTTTTCCTCAACCTGGCAACCAGCATGAGCTTCATGTTTGGGGAAGTTTTGTAAGAGGGCAGAAAACTCTTCAGTTTTGAATAATACTCTTCTTAACCGCATACTATCAGTTTTACCGATGACTCATTTAAAAGGCAATTGTGCTGCTCACTTATTTTTAAGCTCCACATCTTTTAAGGTGAAATGGTGTGTTGGAGAAAAAAAAACCTGTTGTTAATATGTGGCTGAACTTTAATTTGTCTGTAAGTTTAAATTCACACTTTGAATTACCACAGAAACTCATTTGTAACTTTATTTGTTTAGTTTTGTAGCACTTTTAGTATACGTTTACTTTCATACAGTTAGCGTTCTCCTGAATTTAGAGTCAGTTCCAACTTAAGTTAAATTCATTTGTTTATTCATTCATTGTCTGTAACCTCTTATCTAGTTCAGGGTTGCGGTGTGTCTGGAACCAACCTGCAATCCAGTCCATCGCAGGGCAATACACAATACACATTCACCCACACTCTCACACCTGGTAGACAATCCATCTGCCAACTTGTGTTTTTGGACCACTGTTCCACCAACCTTAAGTAATAACTACAGCAAAAATAAGTAAACATTACCTACATATAGAGCAGGAATAGAGCAATTATCCTTATCTTGGTTCATATTACAACAATGAGATGTAGACCAGTGGAACTATGTTCTCTGGACTGATGGAGCTCAATCAAATACCTTTGTGATTAGTTGAGTTGTGTTTGCTCAATCAAATACCTTTGTGATTAGTTGAGTTGTGTTTGTCCAGAAATAATCATCCATAAAATAATTATCAGTACCTGACCTCAGTGGATGAATTCAGTCAAGTTTGCAGAGAAATGGATCAATATCTAATTAGTTGCTTAAAGGTTTGAGTAGATCTTAGAAAAATAAACAAAAAACATAATTTGAGCAGGGTTGGCAAGACAATACACAGCAACAATAATGGCTCTTGGCTTCTAAGGGGTTAAAAGGGTCCCAGATGGTCAGAGGGAGAGAGAGCTGCTGAGTGTTTAGTGACCTCCTCTTTCATCAGACTGAGCATGTTAAGTGGCTGGGAGCAGAGGGGAGTTATCTTAGTGCATTCCTGCGGATGTGTGGCTGATCTGGCAACTGCTGGCTTCCATATCACCTTGCAGAGCACAGTGAGTAGATACAGATCAGGGACAGAATAAGAGACCACCCATAAGTGTATACAGGTTTACATGCAAGTGAGCATGAGTGAGATTACACACAGACACACACACAGAACCTGGTGTGTTCTGTGAGGTAGGACTTTTTGGGAACACTACACTAATAAATCTACAGTCATCAAATTCTAAAATATCAAACATCATCTAAAATATCAAATTACCTCCTTGAGTCTACACTGTAAAATATGAAGTATAATATTGGCAGATGTTGTTGTTGCCAGATCTTCAGGGTACAAGACATTAATATATATATATATATATATATATATATATATATATATATATATGTGTGTGTGTGTGTGTGTGTGTGTGTGTGTTCCTGGGGTTCCCCCTATAGGGGCATCTATCATTTCCTACCCTTCTCCAAAAGTTACACAGTGCAGTTTCTGCAGTACTGAGCTCAGAGTAGCAGGGAAAGAAAATCTATTCTCCATATTACATGTCCGTGAAGCATCACAATCACATTTAAGCTGTAAAAATGTTTTTGAGGTAAAAATATTAGTGTTCCCATAGTATTTACAATAAAATGATAAGGTTTTCTGGATTTTACTGTAATAAATATGGCACAAACCATACCAGTATATAGTGGCAGCTGGTGAAAAATATTCAAGGTGGGGCTGTTTGTGCCACATTATCCAATTCAGGGTCGCGGTGGGTCCGGGGCCTACTCGGAACCACTGCGTGCAAGGTGGGAACATAACCTGGAGGGGGCACCGGTCCTTCACAGGGCAACACACACACTCACACATTCACTCACACCTACAGACATATTTGAGTCACCAGTCCACCTACCAAAGTGTGATTTTGGACCGTTGGTGATAACCGGAGCACCTGGAGGAAACCCAAGCGGACACGGGGAGAACACACCAAATTCCTCACAGCATTCCAATAAAGTTTAGCACAATTATGGCAGAACAATTTTAATATCCTTTTAATTGATATTAAACACAAGTCAATATCATTTATATCATTATATCTATTTGCTCAGATATAAGACACATTGTATTATATGAATCATTACATTACTGTCAGACTATCATAGGACTATCTCATATTTTGTTGTATTGTGAGGACACGTTGGTCATCTTTAAAAATCCTACAGGTACTTTAATGTGAAATTATTTACCTTTGTTTACTAAGGATAGGTTTAGATTAATTAGCGACAGCAATCTTTATTTCTATCATTATCATTATTGTTTCTCACAAGTTGAGCAAAACCAACATGTTTGTGTGTATCTTGACCAAGCTCTGACCCGTAGCTTCTTCGTCGACCCTGTGCCCTGATAACCACCAATAACAGTCAGGGCTTTACTGCACCGTCAGCTGAATCTGCTTGGGGCGACAGGTGAGGGGCCCACAGAGGGGTCCAATATGAGGAGTTTGATTGGCTAAATGTATGTTGCTACATGTGTATTTCCTGTCATTCACCCAAGCCAGACAGGCAACTAAAATTTTGCTCGGTGCAGTGCAGCAGCCAATGGAAATGAAAAGGAAGCTCCCATTTCTTAATGTATATTTTATATAGTATGATTTTCATTTGTAACATACTCATATTAGTTAATAATAATAATAATAATAATAATAATAATAATAATAATAATTTATAATAATAAATTAATACATTATTTATAAAGGGAAAATTTTATATTTCCATTATTGACAACAGCGCCCTCTGTTGACCATAGACCCCTGACTCTATATTTGTAAGTTTTTTTACCAGAAGATTGATTTGGCCCTGCAATTAACATTAAAATACTGTGACATGTGCAAGGATGGAGCTGGAGACATAGCAACACTGAGACCCAACAATATTTATATATCTTTTAAAAGGGTGTCGTGCAGAAAGGAGCAAGGGAACCGGTAGTGTTTGTGTGTGACAAGATTCCACATTTCAGCACTCACAAAAGATGAGATCCCCTGATCAACACACATCTTGTCACACACCAACCCCAAACATGCACATTATCACAAACAAACACCGCCAAATACACAAAATATTCCCCCAAAATTAGCATTGTAGCTGATTTATTTGTGGCATTTCACTGCTACTGAAACTGTTACTATCATGGTCAGCTCTTTTTCACCACAAAAAGATATTCTGTCTACTTGTTCAGCTCCCTTAACCATAGTGGTGCATTTCCTAGTTGTACAATTACAGACGGTAGAACATCTGTTAGCAAGTGGGAACGGTGTTTAAAACACTACCACCACCACCATGTCAGTGTCACTGCAACTCTGAGAATGATTCACAAGCCAAATTCTGTGGGGGTCGTGGGTAAAAGTGGGCTAACAATGCATTGCAGAGAAACAATTGTGACACAGTCTCTAATTGTAGAGCATCAACGAGCATGTATACAGCCATCGGAGCTAAAAAAAAGAATTAGTAAATGCACGATGAGTATAAAAACAAGGAGGTGATTATAATGATATGGGTACAGTTCATAACCAAAATCATTTCCTGCTCTCCTTATGTTGTTAAATACAACATTAAAGGTACTACTCAAAAGTGTCTGTAGGTGTGTGTGTGTGTCTGTGTTGCCCTGTGAAGGACTGGCGTCCCCTCCAGGGTGTATTCCTGCCTTGTGCCCGATGATTCCAGGTAGGCTCTGGACCCCCCGCGACCCTAAATTAGATAAGCGGTTACAGATAATGGATGGATGGATTAAAGGTACTCTGGGCAATTTTTTTTCCTGGTATAATCACCTAGTATATTTCATTCTTACAACCCTGTACTGGAGGGGGGAGGGAGTGCAGTGATTTCCTACCCTACTTCCAAAGTTTCATAGAGCAGTTTCTGCAGTGCTGGGCCCAGAGAAGCAAAAACAGAGGCTCTATTTTCCTTATTATATAGCTCAATGAAGCATCACAATGATTTGAATCTGTACATTTAAGGTAAATGCCACATAGTGTTGCTTTAAATGAATGTATATCAAGGAGTAGGGCCAAGATGCAGAGCCTGTTTAAAAATGTATAAAAATAAACTTTGGGCCTTGTTTTGTTCTGTTATTTGTACAGATGTACAGACACTTTTTCCACTATTCATACGCAAAAGTCTGTTTTTACATAGCTGGAGAGTATTATTCACCACAAGAAAAAAATCATATCCTGTTGCTTCACCCACTCTGCTTGGCATATTGGCCATTTCACCCTCATGAGCAAAGCATCTGTTTACAGTAGAGCGGTGGTCTTACAAAACAAGAGGAAATCATGCTGATGGCTGAGAATAAAAAGTGTCTGGTTGTGGCTGAATCACTCAGCAGGACATCTGGGCAGACATGAAAACATAAATCTGATCTACACAGTATGGCCAAAAGTTGTAGACACCCACCAATAGAAATAATAATACAACGTTATATTTATATATAGTGTTTTTCAGGCCCCTAAAGTGCATCACAAAGATAATGCACAGGACAAAGATAATAAAAAAAAACAAACAAGAACCCAGCAATCCTGAGAATTTTAACAAATTCAAGCAAATTCTGAAATCTGGCATTTCGAAACGGGCCCTCTGGTCAACACCCGCAGCAGCTCCAACAGCTAACTACATTCAGCAGCAATGAGGATGTGATTTCTCTGACCAACACCAGCAGCAGCCAGGGGCAGTGCCAGCAAACCACCAACCTCCAAATGTGTGCTTTTGTGTTTTTAATGATTTGTGATCATGGAAAGCCTGTTATTTTCTGTTCATACCAAATTATATGGAGATGATATTCAAGCAACGTGTTTACAGTAGAAAGCTCATAATTATGACTGGAACTGACAAAATTACATTTTAAATGTGTTGTTGACAGTAGCATATCATAAGAAGAGACTATGATAATTTACCTTAACAACTTTCAACACATTGCTGTTTGAGACTTTAGTAAAACACTTCAATGTTGAGAGGAGCTTGGCTGCAAACTACAGCAGGTGATCTTTAGGCTATAGCGATGTACACATGCGCAGCCAATGTGTCCCATTCTAATCTCAGTTCTCTGACCTCTTGAACACTTGAACACTAATAGTGTTGATTTAACACTGGTGCATTTACTGTGTAACCCTACCAAACCGCTACACATCAAGCAATGGCAATGAGGACCTGCTCCCTTCATCAACAGCCTGCAGGAGCAACAGCAGGACGCCAGCCACCAGCGATGATAACAGGCTCCCCCACAGCACTTTTCCACCAAAGGGACTCCATTCCTGATTCTTGGAACCTTGTTGCTTATGGATATAAGTTTATATGGATCATCAGCGTGGGCCACTGCAGGGTGCTCAATTCCAGCATCGCCCACTGAATTCAGTGCCAGAACCGTAGATAAATGGACAGAGTTATGACCGGGTCAATGTTTATCCTTTGTTTAAATTGTTACCTTTGTGTAAATGCTGAATTCCAAGATGTTCTACTGAGCTTGTGAAGAGCAGAGAATTGTAACCAGCGCAGAGCCACATCTCTTGCCAATGCACCTCTTGTCGCACTAAACACAGCCCCAGAAAACAACAAAGTTATGTTGATGCAATGCCTAGTTATTTATATTTCTGGAGAGGCTGGCACACCACTGACTGTAGACCACTGCTGGTCCACTATCGGACCACTCAGATTACTGTCCTGTACAGGATATAACTCCTCAAACAGATTTTACATTCACAGAGACTTTAATTCTGGAAAACAAACTAATACAAACATTACCAACAACTATCAGAGATATAGTAATGAGTATAAGCCTGATATAAAATGATTAAATGCTGAAAATGTTGACACTGTGCTGGATTAAAATTATTTACTAATCTTATTTATAAAGAATAACAAAATCATCTAATGAAGGAAAAAATGTAAATTGGACTGTGAATGGAAAAGTGCTAAAATGTGGCATTTTGTCTAAAATTCTGTTTAATCAGCAGTGGTCCGCCCAGAAAACGCTGTGTAAAACACTAGTGGACCTCCAACCTTGCCCTCAGTGGGACAACAGTGGTCCGCCGTCTCCTTGCTATCAAGGGATTTACACTGTAAATTGTTAAACACTGTTAAATAAACCTGCAACTGATCCTCACCCTCAGTTTGGAGTAATTAATGACATCTACAGATCAGTAAACCCTGTAATATATGAATGAATAGTTGTCACTGCTAACCCTCACTAAATGGTACAAAGCATATTAATTCATAACAGTTCTAATAACTGAAACAAGTGATTATTGACAGTCTGAAATACGCACAACAGTTGAAATGAAATGTCTGCCTTTATTATTACTTGGTTTTAGGCAGAGAAACTTGAGGTTCACTCTGACTCTATCAAAATATCTTAAAAAGCAAGATATTTGAGTTTGAAATGTAGTTACAGTAATAAGTCGCTCAAAATGTTTCAGATTGTTTAAGCAGGAAGCCACTCTAAACTTAGGAGATCACTAACTGCACGAATGTAAACACAGAACAAAAGTGAGTTTCTGTATTAACTGAATAAAACCTTTCAGACAAGTTCAACTTCAGCCACATACAAGCAAACAACATTGTCTTTCTCCTCAATACTGTTCCACCTTAAAAGATGCAGAGCTTCTAACTTTAATCTGACCAGAGGTTGTGCTACCAGTATTTTAAGTGCTTTATTTCATGTTCTTTTAACCAGTTTATTAGTAATGGTTCTGTTCTGGGACAACATCCCAAGAATGTATTAAAGTATTACGTATATGTACTTGCATATACTGTACATTTTTTAAATATACCTGCTTTGTCAGAAATGACTAATAAGAAACATCACATGTAAATCTGTGTCCCCTGTGTGACAGCTTGTAATAATGGTACATTCCTCCATTTTAATGGATAAACTGAGTCCTAAATGAAGAAACTAAAAGCCAAGCTTTTCTTTTTTTTCACTCCTGTCATTTTAATCTTGAAAGATTTTCATGTACTTGTTGCCCAAGAAGCAGGAAACCACAGGCCACAGATCCACAGGGAGCCATGTTAGGGGGGAAAAAAAGCTTACTGGAGAGAGCGAGAGAAATTCCTTTAGGCATAATTTCAAAAAGAATAGAAACCACAGTTTCAAGTTTACAAAATAAATAAATAAATAAATCAACAATTGAGCACATCGTTAATGGTAACAAACCCTTGCATAACACATCACTTTTTATCCAACTCAGAAACAGAAAAAAAGTTTTTTGCTTAAAGAAACAGCTTCAACTTTTACACTCACACACACACACACACACACACACACACACACACACACACACACACACACACACATATATATAAATAAATAAATATATATATATATATATATATATATATATATATAAATTCTTTTTTTTTAATATCAGCTGCATTGGGCCATGGGCTTTGATTTTGCACACATTTCTAACCAATAATTGCTGATGCAGTTATTTTATGCTGGAAGGAGACTGGGCGATGCTTGACTCAGGGTCTTATGACTCTGACAGTGTGGAGAAGCATGAAGGCAGAGCTGAATCACATTTTTTTCTGCAATACTGTAATTGGTGAATTGTTACAGTGCTATTTCTAACCTCCTTTCAAAGTTACATAGTGCTAAGGCCCGATTAACAATGACAGGGGCTCTATTCTTCCTATTATAGGTCAATGGAACTGTCATTTTCAGGTAAAATTACATAGTTTTTCTTTTAGTTTTTATTTAATTAATATTAATATAGGGCAGCACGGTGGTGCAGCAGGTAGTGTCACAGTCACACAGCTACAGGGGCCTGGAGGTTGTGGGTTCGATTCCTGCTCCGGGTGACTGTCTGTGAGGAGTTGGTGTGTTCTCCCCGTGTCTGTGTGGGTTTTCTCCAGGTGCTCCGTTTTTTTCTCACAGTCCAAAAACACACGTTGCAGGTGGATTGGTAACTCAAAAGTGTCCGTAGGTGTGAGTGTGTGAGTGAATTTGTGAGTGTGTGTTGCCCTGTGAAGGACTGGTGCCCCCTCCAGGGTGTATTCCTTGCGCCCAATGATTCCAGGTAGGCTCTGGACCCTGAATTGGATAAGCGGTTACAGATAATGAATGAATGAATATTAATATAGTAGGAGTATGAGGAGATAACCGTGACCCTGAACTGGATAAGCGGTTACAGATAATGAATGAATGAATGAATGAATGAATGAATAATATTAATATAATAGGAGTATGAGGAGATAACCGTGACCCTGAAATGGACAAGTGGAAAAGAAGATGAGATGAGTAGATATTTTATTCTGTGGGTCCGGACCCTACCTGGAATCACTGGGCGGGAACACACCCTGGAGGGGGCACCAGTCCTTCACAGTGCGACACCCGGAGGAAACCCACACATACACAAGGAGAACACACCACACTCCTCACAGACAGTCACCCGGAGGAAACCCACGCAGACACAGGGAGAACACACCACACTCCTCACAGACAGTCACCCGGAGGAAACCCACACAGACACAGGGAGAACACACCACACTCCTCACAGACGGTCACCCGGAGGAAACCCACGCAGACACAGAGAGAACACACCACACTCCTCACAGACTGTCACCCGGAGGAAACCCACGCAGACACAGGGAGAACACACCACACTCCTCACAGACAGTCACCCGGAGGAAACCCACGCAGACACAGGGAGAACACACCACACTCCTCACAGACAGTCACCCGGAGGAAACCCACACAGACACAGGGAGAACACACCACACTCCTCACAGACTGTCACCCGGAGGAAACCCACGTAGACACAGGGAGAACACACCACACTCCTCACAGACAGTCACCCGGAGGAAACCCACGCAGACACAGGGAGAACACACCACACTCCTCACAGACAGTCACCTGGAGTGGGACTCTACCCACAACCTCCAGGTGCCTAGAGCTGTGTGACTGCAACACTACCTGCTGTGCCACTCTTTGTTTAGTAGTTTGCATATTTATTCAAATATTTATTCTATTTTTCTATCAATTTAATGTGGGGTATCTTTCTTTATTTTATAAATGGCTGTATCGACAAGGACATTGACAGATATGTATAGTATTGGACATCAATATCAGCCCAGAATTCCCATATTGATGCAACCCTTGTGTATATCTTGGCTTTCAGACATCAGGTTAATAGATTTCCACCTCTCAGAACCCAACCCAGGAGCTCAAACAACACAAAACGCTCAGAACCCAAACATGGAGCTTAAACAAAACAAACCTCTCAGAACCTGACCCAGGATTTGAAACAGCCCCAAACTCTCAGAACCCGAGAGAGAGAGAGAGAGAGAGAGAGAGAGAGAGAGAGAGAGAGAGAAGGATTGTATTAATCTGAAAAGTTCTTAACGTGTACCTACTGCCCTCTAGTGTTCGAAAAGAAAACGCTTTTTTTCTTTTTGTTTTTCTTTTTTACCCCTGTACATTAAATGTCAGAAGTTGGAGCTCATTTCATATATATATATATATATATATATATATATATATATATATATATATATATATATATATATATATATATTTACGTCAGGTTGCATAAATGAATAAATGAAACTATTGTATGCACTGCACCTATAAACTCTTAAAACCTGATACAGTTAACGATTTGCACCCATTTTCATTACTACTTACCTTTTTGTTCACATTTAAAGCAAGATTGTTTAATTCATGCTCTGAATACCTGAATATATTCTCATCCATGTGAAATAAAACCAGTTACTGAAACATCATCAGCATATTTAACTATTAAATTAGATTCACAGTATGTTTGACAATCATGTGTGCAAACACAATAAAGGCAAGGACTCAAAACGTCACAAGGAAAGTTCAGAAAACACCTAAAGAGAGTCTCCAAATCTAAGATGTCTTGATTTAAAAACCAGAACCAAAGGAATGACTGTATTACTTTCTGAGCTGTAATCAATAAAAATTTGAACATAATACTTCAACTGCTTTCAAAATGTGTATACACCTGATGCAGGACCAAATATACTGCATACTTAGACCAATTATCTCTGTGTGCAAACGGTCATGGGTGGATATTTCCAAGAATAGATAACTTTATGAAAGCTTTTATTCAGTGCTCAAAACATGTCATAAATATTGAAGTAAGTGCCACAGACCTACATTCTTTTAGATATGTAGCTTTATTTTTCTATCTACATGTACATTTCCCACAATATTCACAAAATGTGTAAATGTTAAGGTTACGTAAAGAAAATATTCTGCACTGGAAAATTTGCATATGAAGAAACAAACTAAGTTCACAAACTTAAACTTCCAGTTATAATGCACTTGAACAGGTAAATCTCCCAGAATGCACTTCAAGGAGTCAATACAGCACTTAAAATTCATCTTCTGCACCAATGAAAGAGGTTCAGCTAGAAAGAGGACATTAGGAGGTCTGTCTTCGGCTTATTGCGTGACTGCCGTTACATCTTGGTGCTTCACGTCCTGTGTTTTTTACGTTTCTATGTCTTTAGTTGATACTGTGTTCACACTTGACACAAACGGTACCAGAGTTTGTTTAGAAATGGACAGAGACACATCTGCTCAGGTGATCTGGCCTGGTTTGTTTGTTTGGTGTGCACCACAGTTCGAAAGGTAGCATACCACATTAACAGAGCAATCCCACCAGCTTTTGTTTTAATCAAACCCAAACGGACAAGTCTGAAAACACCCTAAGACACACCTGCACATGGTGTATATAGATACATTAACCACTAGAGAGCATGATGTGAGAGGTGGATCATTCTCAGCGCTGCAGTGACACTAACATGGTGGTGGTGTGTTAGTTGTTTTAAATGTGTTAAACGCTGAGTCCTTTCATTGTCCACTTTATTAGACACACCTACATCATTGTTCAACTTTTTGGACTAAAGTCAGAGACAGGACGCTGCTTACTGTATATTTTTGGTTGGTGAACTATTCTCAGTCCAGTATTGAGACAAAGGAGTTATGAAGCTGAGTGCAATGACAACTGAAGAAAAGGTTGATAAGTGCTAAAAAAAAGTGTGCAAAGCAACAGACAGTCCTTAATTAAAGAAATATAACATGCATGTTTAAATACCAGTAGCTCTGGAAACTCTGATGTAGTATCACACACCATGAGCCCTGGCTGAACTTTTCTGGACCACTTTTGGTAAGTACTAACCACTACATACTGGGAACACCCCACAAGTGCTGCCTTTTTGGAGATGCTCTGACCAAAGCATTATGACCGCCACAATTTTACCCTTGTCAACTTGGGTCAGGTACACCTTGCACTTACCGCTTCCATCATCAAATTCAAGAAGAGACTGGTTACATACTCATGGAGGAGAATGATTTCCAATACTGTATATATCTTGAATGATTACTCAAATTAGGATACGGCGGGGAACATTTGTACATTGGCTTTTTCTCCGAACTATAGCTATATTTTTATTCCATTTGCAGTATTGGTGGAGGTGAAGGAGGGTCCAGGTGGAGAGGCGAGAAAATACATAGGAGTATGATCCTCACAAAGCACCACTCATCCATCCACCTGTTTCCTTTTTTTTAGTCATTCCTTTCATTATTTGCCAATTTGCTTCAGTTGGTCAGTCAGCTTTGAAAGAGATGTCCTGGTTTGGCTTCCTTAATGTAATTGAGTCCATTAAGCTGGTCTCTCAGCAGGAATATATTATGGTAATTATGTTGGGGGGTGGACAAAGGACAAATATGGACCTGGATACATTAATTGTATTAATTATCCAAAAAGGTAAATGTATATGGATTATTCAAAGTATTCCAACCTGTGATTCCTCATACACTGAACGATCATTGGATTAGGAACAAATACCTTGTATCCACACTCACTGTCAATTTTATCAGTTCCGCTGAACATACTAGAACACATGTGTTATGTGTATAGTTCTATAGTTATCCCCATTTCACCCTGCTATACAAAGATCAGGACTCCCAGCACACAGTGTGATTGGGTGGTGGAATATTATAGTGCTGCAGTAACACTGGCATGGTGGTGGGATTTAAGTGTGTGTTGTGCTACAGAGAGGGGTTTAAAAACTCTAGCACCCCTGCTGTGTCTGATCCACTCATACTATTCATTCATTATCTGTAACCGCTTATCCAATTCAGCCAGTCCTTCACAGGGCAACACAGACATGGACAATTCTGAGTCGCCAATCCACCTACAAACGTGTGTTTTTGGACTGTGGGAGGAAACCAGAGCACCCGGAGGAAACCCACGTGGACACGGGGAGAACACACCAACTCCTCACAGACAGTCACCCGGAGCTGGAATCGAATCCACAACCTCCAGGCCCCTGGAGCTGTGTGACTGCGACACTACCTGCTGCTCCACCGTGCTGCCCCCCACTCATACTAGCACAACACATATTAACACACCACCACCATGTCAGTGTCATGTGGTGGTCCAGTGGGGGTCCTGACCATTGAAGAGCAGGGTGAAATGCGATAAGAAAATACGCAGAGAAACAGGTGGACTACAGTCTATAACACCCTTATCTTGCAAAATATATAGTGCACTATTCATGTGCAGCCATTTGAATCACAGCTCAAATGTCTTTAGATGTAATTTTATGGTCAGATAGCTCTCTCTAGTGGTGTCCAGTTGCATCAATGTGCTAACAGAAGATGATCTGTAACATTCCCAGGACAAAATAAGGACAATAAGGCTTTGATATTACATTATGAATCTTGGATATGTATGGACAACTAGTGTACATTCTCCTGAAATCAATGATATTAATGAAGAAACGGTGCATCCTTTACTGCAGTAACAGCTTCTACTTTTCAGGGAATGCTTTAGGTGAGATTTTGAAACACTGATGGCATTGTTGGTATTTGGGGGATTTGTTCTGGTGCTGGATAATTAGTCATGAATCACTACATATCCCAAAGTTATTAAATCGTGTTTGATAACTCCAGAGGGGCATCACATTTTTACCCTTCTAGGTAATGAGCATGAGTTTGTGTGCAGCTTCTCCTATTTCATTTAACACTTTTCTGTGAAAATTCTACAAGCTATTCTTTCACACAATAGATCCACCTTAAAATAGCTTCTAATTGACAAAGAGTGTTACTGATAAGGTTTGTGTCTGAGAGGCTAGTAGTTGTATTGTGATGGTGGGCAAAAGTGAATCACGGCCTTGATTTCAACCCCCCACCCCACACACTTATTGCATTTATTGACCTTCAAGTGCTCCATAGATACAGGTGAATTTATTGTTAAAGGAGACATCTACGAAAGTGGGGAAATTCTGTTCTCTGCTTTGTTTATGTTCAGAAGCTCTGCGTCTTTTAAGGAAAAAAAAACAACAACTGCTGTTTATATGTGGGTGAAGTTGAACTTGTCTAGTTTTTATTCACTGTTTGAATTCCCACAGAGTCACAGAGATTTGATTCTCACTTTAGGTCTGTGATTACTTTCATGCAGGTCGCATTCTTCTGATTTTAGGGTCTATTGCACTGCATCATCGTCTAAAATCTTACATTAGATTTGAACAAACACACAGGCTGTAGAGCTAGCAAATGTTGAGAAAATATCCTCAAAATTGTATGTTTTTTAATTTTTTTTAAAATTAAAATCATTGACATCACCTTTAAGTAAAGAAAGAATGTTTGTCTTCAGTAGAACGTATCAATAGGTAACTTGTCCTACTTTTCATGATTCCCAGATATATTGGGTGGTGTTCAATAGCTCAGTGCTGGGAGATTTTATAACTCTGTATCAGACACTAGGCATTGGGCATGGTGAGCTTACCCAGATTGCAGCCACATTTGGGCCAAAACTGTCTTAGCTTTGGGACTTAAGGTTCAGTTATTGCACTGGGGTTTGTTCTGTGTGCTAAATATGGGCCAAATGTCAATACTTGGGCTTGGGTTATTGATGTGTGGTGTGGGCCAACTCTCAGGAGCCAGACTTGACTTGGATCAAGGATGTGTGTTGTGTGGGACAGGCGTGGGCCAAATGTTGAGTTTATAAAGGAAAAAATGATGCAATGTGTTGTTGTAACAAATTCAGACAATATATTTCTTTCATATTCCATGTGACCTGCAGCAGGACTGTAAACATCTCAGTGGTACGGGCACCAGATCTCCATTGTCATAGGTTGTCTGATTTATTATGTGTCCTAGGGATGTCCCAATCCGATCTCAAACATCTGTATCAGGGCTGATCACAGCATTATTTTACTGATTTTTATCTGCTTTAATTGTATTTCAAAATTCTCATTTGGTCATTTTATGGTAAATTTTGCATAGTATCAACAATAACAATTTATTTTATTTAATTTTATTTAAATGACAACTGTCACTATTAATAGTTAAATTTAAGTTACAATAAAATGACAAAAGAGCAGGACAATGATGGAATTTTGAATTACAATTGTATGTTACACAAAAAAAGCTTTAAAACGTCTTGAACAGTTTTGCTGTTGTATCATTGCCACATGTTTTAAAATATTTAAATATGTTAGTTGTCTTTTACATTGTGTGACCAATTCATGAGTTATTACACAGTAAAACGTTGTTATATTGTACAGTACTGCACGTCACAGCCTGCCTCATTTATTTAATATCCAATCAAAATATTCACATACAAGTTATTCATATGTACACATGCCTTAAATACATAGTTCATGATTGTAATGAAAAGATACCTTTTTTAAATTTCAGAAGTTATTTCCTCACCATTTGCTGCTTTCCAGTCGGTTTGTGTGCCTAAAACCAGTGTTTACTAATCCCCAGTGTCTGTAAATTGAGAAAACAAACAAGCTTGGTCCGGGAAGGTAGTTTCTCTCTCTCTCTCTCTCTCTCTCTCTCTCTCTCTCTCTCTCTCTCTCTCTCTCTGTTCATGGTAAAGGCACTAGAGTTGTTTTACACAATGGAGAGCACTCCATTCCTGCTCTGTTGGTTGATAATAATGACTAATATTTGTTGTTTTGGATCTTGAGGTGGAAATGTCTCCAAACTTGGGAGATGGTTCACTACATTACCAGTACCCAGTGTTTCCCAAAAACTAAACAACATGAGTTACAAATGGTAAAGCAGGAATCAGGAATCAGGAATCATATCCATGTAGGACCAGTGTGGATGCACTGTTTAAAAACCGAAGTAGAATCAAACATGCTTCTGCCTAATTGAAACAAAAACCTACAGCCACACCAGCCCTTTGTGGATAAGACTGTGATCCATAGGTATAGGCTAATGTAAAGTTCTTGGAAATTGAGGAGGCATTTATTGAGGTGAGTAAAAAAAAGTTTTAATTTGAGAAAACAAA